>NC_134701.1:74416751-75814876 GCF_043290135.1 Rhipicephalus microplus
CGAAAGCCCCGACCAAAAGTCAAACATATTTTACGTGTAGCATTCGTTGGACTCGAGGTGTTCAGTGAGGCGGTTAGCATGACGTACCCAGCCACCTTTCCTTTCCACAACGTCATTGAGATCGGCCTGAAGTTCTCAATGCTAGGCGCCTCACCAGGCTTGGTCATCAGTACTGTACAGGCCGCTTTCCAGCTCTTAGGAATTAGACCACTGCGCCACATTTCATTTATTTTGTTTGTAAGAAATTTGATAGAATCATTGTCGGGTTGCTTGGGCATTTTTGTATTATTCCGTGAGGTTCAGAGATATATCTCCCTCTGAGTGATGCGAGAACCTATTTAACTTCGGCCACAGTGAAGTCGTCGTTCTTCAAAGACACATAGCACCCATCATAGCCTGAAAACTGAGGAAGAACTGGGTCACCCGTGGCAGTCAGGCACTTGTTTTTGAGCTCTTCTGTTATCGCCTCATATGGAGTTAAATTCGTGGCTGAATGGACAGCTTTCACCAATGCTCTACGCTGATTAGATTTAGTGTTGCTATCGCACAGTAGGTCTTTGAAAAGTCTCCCGCCTTTACCGGTTTTCAGTTGACCCTCCATAGATTCACAAAGCTCATCCAATTGCTACTTTCGTAGGACCTTACAATGACCCTGTACTGTTTTGTTGATGTCAGATATTTTTAGGGGCTAAGCTCTTTATAGCGGCACTCGTTCGTCCCTCATAGTCGTAGTAGTAGTCTGTAACAAGTCTTACATTTTGACCTCCAAGGTGGTACCATGGGAAATTTCTTCTGTGTGTTGTTGAACAATAAAAAATTCGCAGCGTGCGCGTTAACTAAAAGCCGATTTCTCCTATCTCTAATTTCCCTTTAGCAGTCATTGGCATGTACATTGAGCCCTATCTGACATGAAAGGGTTGCTACGTTATACTCGCTGGTCGTAACCTCCTTGATTTTAGAAAGGTTTAGCGAGCGTTTGGCCGCAGTGCCATAAATACAGTGAACGACTATATACAATGAACTCGAGGTGGTTAAAGGTGGGAAGTAGACACGAAGCGCATGCCGTAATAAAGTGTGAGTGTGCCTCCTCTCGTTCAGTTCTTGGAATGTCCGCGGGATGGTGGTGCTTCTATATGAGGAATATATGATGCAAAGATGCGAGATGGTGGTACTTGGAGAGTTGAATAGGTGGACGAGCGGACACACTGACAGATGCATGGACGGACGCACGGATGGCTGCAGAAACGGACGCACGGATGGCTGCACGGACGGGTGGACGCATGGACGGACGCAGGAGCGGATGCATGGACGAACACAGGGACAGACGCAACAGATAGACGTGCAGACGCATGAACAGACACAGGCACGGACGGGCGGATGGACGCATGGGCGGCCACACAGACGCACGCACGGACGGGCGGAAGCAAGAACGAATGGACGGAGGGATGCTTCGCCCCCCTCTCCATCATTCACTCTGTGGATATGCTGCCATTTTTTGCATAGTTGCCTCTTGTGGGGCTGTCTACCCTCTTGCGAGAAGTGGCTACTTGGCTTCAAAAAAATGCGCAAGGCTACCGTTCAATCTGTCCACATCTAAATCGATTATGATTTTTTTGGTGGCGCTAATGCCATCTTTTATCCCGTTACACGCAGAGTCTAACCCCCGTATTCACAAACGCTGCTCGACTCGACCCTTGACTGGAAACGCTCCTTGAGCGGCGTTTTTCCACTCACAACCCAACATTCACTTGAAACGCTTCCTTCACTTGTGAAATTCTTAAGCGTTTCCTCGAGATTGTCAAGGAAGTGATCGAGCTACCTTGAATCGTCCCTCTAGTGAAGTTTTGCGCCAACATCGCGTCCATGGCGGAGCACGTCTCGCTTTGCCGGCGTTTCTCCATACGTTTCTCGTACGCACACGCGTCACATGACGAGTGTGCCTCCGCTCGTCGTGCGAGTGCTCCAAGAGTCACTGCAGACGCTAGTGCTTTCAAGTGTTTCGATGAAGCTCGCACGCCACATCAGTTCAATCGTGGAGCGAAAGCTTGACAATCAAGCGGAGAGAAAACGTAACAGCAAACTTTTGATGTGCTGCATTCACCGTACTCCTGAGCGGCTTCCTCTCCTGTGAATCTTTGCTACCCTAGCCGAAATATACGACGAAGCATACCTTCATCAGATGATCGTCTGTATCAACGAGAAGTTAAGCTGTCCTGTTTTATTTGTTTTTCATTTTCCCCCTGCTCAGGTAAGATCACTATCAGAGACCATTCTGGAAAAACAAAACACAATGTAATTGTCCCCAATGAATGTGCTGTTTCTACTACGCGTGAAACATAGCTTCAATATAAAGTGTCTATGCAGCTCACAATACCAATGAACAGCCAAACCTAGCGTAAGGAATCAAGCAGAGGTTCGTGCTCTGTGAAACGTGCATGTACGCAATAATGCAAGAAGTGTCGTATAAAATCGCAACCACATGAATAATAAAAACAGCAGATGGATTATAAGGTTTTCTTTTCGTGGTGTAACCCCCTTCCCACAAAGAGATATTGTTGGCTACGCCACAGATTCGTGCAATCAGATATAATTAACTTACATAACATTGTGCCTGGTCAGCTGACCAAGTACCTGAGCGAAGCCTGTACCAAAATAGTTAAAGTTCAATAACACAACCATGTCTGTTCTTTAACGCAAGAACTATTGATGAATGTGTGTGTATCGAGAAATAAGGGCAAATGTGGATTTGGTGTTTTAGCTACTACATTTTTCTAAAAATATTTGTTCCATATTTTGTGCAGGAGCCAGTCTTCCGACAGTAGAACACAGAGTAAAAGTCTCCTAAAACGTGCTGTACTTACACTGAATTGCATATTTTGCACGACTATATACAATGGACTAAATCTGCGCTGAATGCGTGCAGCAGCACTAAAGACACGCTACGGTGTCTACTCCCTTGATCTTGATGTCCTACGAGCTCGAACTTTATGTTGACAGTGTGTCAGCTACTTATGCTTGATTGATGGACACTTTGCAGTTGCACTCTTGTGTTTGCTACGTTGCGCTTCATCAGCCACATGTAATGAAGGTTCGTTGTCCTATTCGCCATTTCTGCTTTGTTCATTTATGAATACATATATATTATCATGTTTGTCTTTTCAGGATGAGACAGAATCAGAAAAACCGCTTGTCCTGTTCTTTAAGAAAGCACTTCTACAAAAATCAAACTTGTTTATTATACGGCTGCACCACTCTCCTTCCGCAAAACTGAGATAACTAGGTTCCAGCGTGCATGCATACTAATGTTGCAACAATAGCGGATATTTTATTTACAGAGTTCTTACAAGATGTATCCGCGATGACTGCAATCATCTTGAGCATGTCTACCACTTTGTTGCACTGGTTCTCGTAAAATCAGCAGAGTAAAATATTCGGCTTCTTCACGACACTTTCTCGGAGGTTTAGGGAACCCACACGGTCGTTTTCAAGACAGAACATAGCCAAAGTCAGAGGCGGCTTCAATGATATGATTTCCAGAAGAATAAAACATCTCCTATAAATTATTTAGTGCCGAGGCTTTGAAATACAGAACAGGCACCACGATAATTTTCAAGAGGTGTTTCCAGCAATCATGTTCTACAATTAAAAGCCAAAACGCCATCGTAGTGTGATATATAATAAAAATTACTGACTCCACCGCGTTTTCCGTTCGCTGTCTACACTAGTGATCAGAAGGCTCTCAGCAAAGCGGAAGTAAACAAATCAACAAACCGTCTGTTGTGCTTACTGTTATCACTCACGTAGGTCGTTAGTTACCCAAGCGAAAGAAGGACTTCAAGCAACGCAGACGCAGACACTACCATAAGCATGAACGGAAATTATTACACGCATACGAGATGAAATGACGAGCACGTAAAAACGTCCAGCTGCATACGAAACGCCATTCAACTGCCTGGACAGAACTCTTGGCCAGATTAGAAGCAAGGGTTTCGCTAAGTCTACTAGCTCAAGGCTCACGTAACTACGATACCATTGGACGCTTCCATTCAGGCGTGATGTTCGAAGCAAACGCTTCCAAACATCACCCCTGCATTGACCACTCTCCCCATTAAAGAGAGAAGATTATGTTTCAATCTGCATGCTGATTGAGAGCGGTCTGTGTGTTTTGTTTCCGTGGATGTGTACATTATCTGTTTATTGCTTGATTATTTTGTAGCAAAGCTGTTTTAATGTGCATCTTTTACTCACTCGACAGAGTGCCTTCACTCAATCATGTACAGAATACTGTACTTCATGAGAGAGTGTTGGATCACCCTCTCGCTGAATAAGGTTGTTTCACCCTGAATAGGTAGGGACCACTGGGACAAACCAAAACTCTCGCAAAGGGACTCAATCGATTCTCTTCGTTCTAAGAGTGTACATGGAACCCTTAGAGTTCGGCTGAGGCACTTGATAAAACCGTCAGTGTGTACGTAGGCATATCAACCGGGAGGGCAAAGGGTGGGGGCGCAACCCCCTCCACTGAGAAAACTTGGGGGGCTGAGCCACACCCGTTTTGACAGGTCAGTGTCGCCTGCTTGCGTGGGAAACCAGCAACTAAGGTGACGTAATCACTCAATGGTATTGTTACGGGGAAATGAAAATGTTACCAGGGAATGCTTTACTATAGTAAAACATTTTCCAAAATTTCTGCTGTGACAATTGTCCTTGAAGGCCCCTTGCGGTGCAATACTGAAGCAACAACTGATGTTAACCGGACATTACGTGAACCTGTAGAGCCGGAGCTCATATGGCATGTTTATTTTTTTGTAAAAGATTTATATAGCTAGCATAGTAACCGTAATCACTTTGCGTCAACTTGATATCTGCAGAGTACTTCTACCAAAGCATATATATTGCTATGATCCTGAGGGGATGCGTGGAAGAAAAGGACAACGAAGTTGTTTGAAGCTGCTGACTGCAGCGACAATCTGGTGGTCGGGGCGAACGTCATGCTTGTCCACCAGGAGACCGAGAACGAGAGTCTCACGGCTGCCGAAGTGACGCTTCATAGAGTTCAGGGTAAGCTTAGCTCTCTCAAGGCAGCCGAAAACAATGTCTAGACAATGGTTGTGGTCATCGAATGTACGGCCAAAAATTATATTGTCATTCATCTAGCAAAGACAAACTTCGCACTTTAGCCCACGTAATATAGGGTACATGAAGCGCTCAAACGTGGCTGGAGCATTGCATAGGCCAAAAAGCATTACATTGAATTCAAATAGGTCATCTGGGGTTATGAAGGCCGTTTTCTCTTTCTCATTCGAGTGCATGGTGATTTGCCGATAACTAGATCTCAAATCCACGGAGGAGAAGTACAATGCTGAATCTAAATAATCAATGACGTCATCAATTCTGGAAAGCTGGTAGACATCTTTTTTAGTAACAGAGTGGAGCCGTTTGTAGTCCACACAGAATCGCCATGTACCATCCTTCTTTCGGACAAGAATAACAGGGGCAACCCAAGGGCTACACGACTCTTGGATGACCCTTTCTTTTAACATCTCTTCTACCTGTTGAGCAATGACCTGGCGCTCCACGCACGAGACACGATATGGTTTCTGCCGGATAGACTGGGCGGATCCTCTGGCGATCCCGTGGCGAGTACGTGACTCGGGTACACTTATTTTCTCTTCATTCTGCGCAAAGTCATATATACTAGCGTGCTTCGCAAGGACTTCGACCAATGCTTGACGTTTTTCTGATGATAGCGACTTGTTTACCATACTCAGAAAGTTGGCTTCTGTATAGTGCGCTGCATGAATAAAATGTACGCTCTCGCCACTTAAATATGCAATAAAACTGTTCGCATTTTGTTCCAAGAGGGCGAGTCGCAATCCACATGGTAGAATGGAAGGTTCATTTCAATAGTTCGACACCCATAAGACCGATCGCCTATCAGTGATTGACAGAACACGATGTAGAAAGAGCACATTTTTCTTGGCGCAATTCAGAGGAATGGGCTCCACAAGAACATCAAACGTGCCGGCGTCCAAGGCAGAGTTGTCAACGCGTACTTTTTTCATCGAGTTGGTCGGCGAGACAACATCCTCGATGATGGTGATATATCCTTGACAGCGCCTGGGATCGTGAATAAATGCCGATGGCATAATCTCGCCAGCACCGCAATCTACATTTTCACCGCACTCGCGTAGAAAACGATCCCCAAGATGATGTCATGGATGGAAGTTGTCAGGACAGCGAATTCAGCCTCGAAGACCTTGTCGCCCAAAGTGACACTAACAACACACACACCGATCGGGCACAGCGTATCCCCGCTCACTTGACGAAATGATGCACAACTGTCCCAGCGAAACATCACTTTATGTCCTAGCCTCAATTGAAGTTAAAACTCATCACCGAAACAGTTGCTCCAGCATCTATCAAAGCCATCGTAGGAGGTCGATCATAAGCACGGGCACCTTATCTTGCGTCATAAAAACAGGTAGAGGCATAGGTTGGTGTATTGAAAAATGTTCGGCGACCTCGCCTCAATTGTCCGCACCACCTAGTTTCCCGGAGGCTAGGAGGTGACGCATCGACCAGAAGATGGAGAACGGTACCGGCGTGTTGCAGAGGGCATCAAGCTTCGCGCGGAGGAAGGCGAGTAGTTGCGAAAATTCTGGTGGAAAATGCGTCCCACATGTGTATCACTGTGAGTGGTTTGCTGGAAGCCATCCCGAACGTACGCGTCTCGCATCGAGCGCATACCACCGCGCAAGCGGTTTTATCGAGAAGACGCTGATGATCCCTCATAGTATCGCTGCTGGGGGCGACGCCTCTAACCACAGAATCGAGCCACGTGTCCACGGAAACCGCAGTTATAGCACACATGGCCCTCGCGCACGTCGCCATACTTAGCACGAGCCGGCACGTACCCATGATTGTCCCACAAAGACACCATTGTAGGTGGTTGGCGGGAGGTGTTCTAGAAACCGCGGCGATGATCTAGGTTGTTGGTTGGGGGCTCTGGTGCTCTGGATCAGGGCACATCATATAGCATGGCATGAACTGAAGCACACACTGCTTCGTATGGCGGGGAGGCGTTTATAGCATGTGGCCTCGGCGGGTTGACAGCATCACGTCGTCCAAGTTCTTAGCGTACGACTTGCGTGGTCATAGAGGCTTGCTTCGTGTCATTTTCGTCACACTACTCTGTGTCAATCGCAGTATAATGGTTTGACGGAACGAACTAATATGACTCTCGTCAACATAATTTCCATGTATGTTGATTCCGGAAACCTAACATGGGATCCGATCATGCCATTTATAACCTTCGCCTACAACACTGCACAGCACGAAACAACGACAAATAGTCCATTTTACCTGCTCTACGCACACCAACCCCGCACAGCTCTTGACACTATTCTTCGTTCTTCCGACACTGATCAACCTATTCTCGCCGAAACCATTTGCCGCGCAAAAGAGGCCCGGCGAATTGCCTGTCTTCGAACTTTCGTTTCCCAGAAACGCTCTAAGCACCGTTACGACAAAAGTCGCCGGCACGTATTGTTTGAGAAAGGGGATTTGGTGTGGCTTTGGACACCGCTTCTCAAGCGCGGCCTCTGCCAAAAGTTTCTGGCCAACTTAACTGGTTCGTTTGTTGTCATGGAACGTCTCAGCGATGTCACGTACGTGGTATCTCAGCTGTTGTCAACTGGCTGCTTCTCAATCAAAACCAACGTCATTCATGTTGCCCGTTTAAAACGCTGTAATCATTGCAACGAAGCCTAACTCGCCCGGTGGGCATCGTCTGCAAAGAGAGAATTGCTACAATACTCAGGGGACGCGTGGAAGAAAAGGAGAACGAGATTGGCACGAGCAGTGATCTGCCAGATCCCTGGACTCTCGCATTCATGATCTCTTGTAAATAAAGGCATCTCAGAGTAACAATATTGTCACGACGTCAAAACAGAGGTCTTGCCGCAGAGATTACGACACCAGAAGCAGGCCAATCTTTTTTTGATTAGAACGCGCAAGCGAGTTCTTCCTTTTCAACCATTTTGTAGTCCTTCGTGGCACATGCACAACTGCCGTCGTCTTTCTTGAGCAAGCACGTAGAATTTGCCTCCCTCCGAAAGAGGCATCGTCCCGATGCACAACTTAGGTGCTCTACCAGGTGTATGAAGTGGTTGTACCAAAACGGTCACCGAGAGCTAATTAACTCGATAAATACGATTTCATACGCACGACGTGCTCGACTTCGGGTATATGCTTTCGGCGCTTAGAACTGCAGTCAGTGCCGGGAACAACTTTGTAGTTCACGTCGTTCAAGCGTCGCGTGACGCTGTATGGACCAGAGTACCGTCTTTGCAGTTTCTCAGACAGTCCACGTCGACGTATCGGAATCCAGACCCACACTTTGTCGCCTGGTGTGTAGCTAATAAACTTGTGTCGAGTGTCGTAGCGTTGTGCATCATGATGCTGCTGATGACAAATGCGCACGCGCGCGAGCTGTCTGGCTTCTTCGGCGCGCTGAGTGAATTCATCAGCGTCTACATGGATGTCGTCACACTAATGCGGCAACATGGCGTCCAATGTTGTCGTGACTTCGCGACCATAGATCAGACTGAACGGTGTCATTCCAGTGGTTTCTTGTCGAGTGGTGTTATAAGCAAAGGTCACGTACGGCATTATCTGATCCCAGTTTTTATGTTCCGTGTTAACGTACAAGCCGATAATGCCTGTGAGGGTCCTATTGAGGCGCTCCGTCAGTCCGTTTGTCTGCGGATTGTATGCATTTGTTCTCTGGTGTGCTGTGCCGCTGAGTCTGAGAACAGACTCCAAAAGCTCTGCGGTGAAGGCAGGTACTCTGACTGTGATCACTGTTGTCGGAGCGCCATGCCAAAGGACGATGTTTTCGATGAAGAACTGAGCGGCTTCTGCTGCTGTGCCGCACTGCATAGCTTTAGTCTCCGCATAACGGGACAGGTAATCATTGACCACAGTAATCCATCTGTTCCCTGTTGTAAAAGTTGGAAAGGGACCCACGAATTCCATTCCAATCTGGATGAACGGCTTTTCTGATGCTGTGACTGGTTGTAAAAGGCCGGCTGGCTTTCTGGGAGGCGCTTTGCGTCTTTGGCAGTTGGTGCAAGTTCGCACGTGATAGTTAACAGCAACAGGTAACTTTGGCCAGTAGTACTTGCATCGTAGTAGGCACAATGTTCGGGTGTAGCCTAGATGACCAGAAGTTGCTTCATCATGGCACGCTTCCATAATTTCTTTTCGAAGAAAGGCAGGCATGACAAGCAAGTGTGGGTAACCGGTTGGTGAGAAATTTCTTAAAGACAACATCGTTTCGCAATCAAAAAATAGCAGTCCTCTAGCGAATAACCGCGGCGCGTCTTTACGTCGTCATTCTAAATAGTCAATGAGTGGTAACAGCTCAGGTTCACTGCGCTGCTCTCGTGCAATAGTGGCCGTGTTGACAACTCCCAAGAATGCCGCGTCGATGTTTTCGTCATCAGAAGTGACAGTTTCCACTGGCGACCGTGAGAGAAAGTCGGCGTCGGTGTGCCTCTTACCAGATTGATAGACGATGGTCATTTCAGACTGTTGAAGCGTTAGGCTTCAGCGCACCAAACGACCAGATGTATCTTTAGGGTTGGTGAGCCAGCACAAAGAGTTATGGTCGCTAACAACCTTGAAGGAGCGCCCGTACAAATACGGACGAAATTTGAAGACTGCCCACACCACGGCGAGACACTCCTCGGTGGTCGAGTAGTTCTTCTCCGTGTGAGAGAGTTCTGATGGCGTAGGCTATTACTCTTTCACAGCCGTCTTGCCACTGCACCAGAACGGCACCTACACCTACATTGCTGGCATCAATGTGAAGTACTGTAGGGTCGTCCTGGTCGAAGTGCGCAAGGACTCGAGGTGTTTGCTGGCGTTGTCGTAGCTCACTGAATGGCATTTGCTCCTGTTCACCCCAAAACAAGGGGACGTCCTTGTTTGGGGTGAATAGACGAAAAGACCTCCATAAATCGCCGGTAGTAGGTGCACAACCCTAAGAACCGTCTCAGAGCCTTTTTGTCACGTGGTGCAGGAAATTGCGCTACGGCGTCTGTTTTGGCCGGGTCAGGTGGAACACCCTCGTGACTGATGACGTGGTCTAGGAAGCTGAGTTCTATGAAACCAAAATGACATTTTTCCGGTTTTAAAGTAAGGCTGGCCGAGCGTATGGCTTGGAAAACGGTGAATAGACGGCTGAGATGTTCCTCAAATGGTGCTGAGAATACAACAACATCCTCCAGATAGACCATGCATGTTTGCCACTTCAGGTCTGGTAGTACGGTGTCCATGAGACGTTCAAAAGTGGCTGGCAAAGAGCACAACCCAAAAGGAAGCACTTTAAGTTCGTGAAGGCCATCAGGCGTCACAAAGGCCGTTTTTTCACGATCTCTCTCGTCGACTTCTATCGGTCAGTAGCCGCTTCGGAGGTCCATTGAAGAGAAATGGCGCGCATGACGCAGCCTATCGAGTGTGTCGTCTATGCGAGGCAGTGGATACACGTCTTTCTTCGTGACTTGATTCAACTTGCGATAATCAATACAGAAACGCAAGCTGCCGCCTTTTTTCTTTACCAAAACCACGGGGGACGCTCATGGACTTTTCGAAGGTTGTATGACGTCATACACGAGCATCTTCTGTACTTGCTTCTGAATCTCCTCGCGTTCTTTCAGAGCCACATGGTAGGGGTTCTGCCAAATCGGTCGCGTGTTTTCTTCGGTAATGATGTGTTGCTTGGTCAATGGTGTCCGCTGGACCTTTGACGTATGCGAAAAGCAGGTGTATAAGTCCAAGCAGGCGCTTCCTATCAGAGGGTGGTAGTGTGAAGCAGATGTCCACCGACGAAGTTGTCAAAACAGGGACAGTCACGCCGTCTGATTGCAAAGCAAAGCAACCCCCGGCTTGGTCTAAATCGTCAAAGTAGGCAATTGCGGTAACCTTCTGGATTTGACGGTGCTCGTTTCTGAAGTTTGTGAGGAGCACTTCTGCCTGTCCACCAGTAGCGGCAGGATGCCTCTCCCGATGGAAATGTCTTACGTAGGCAAAATAGTGACTATGTAATTCACTATCACATCTTTATAGGAAGGCCACCCACTGGACCCACACACAAGGCAGCAGAATCTCGGTGAGAGCGTCACATCGTCGGCTATTCGCAAACGGCCGCGTAGTTTGTCGCTGCTGTCGTCGACTGACGGATGTGCGCAAAACATCACCATACGTTGAGAGATGTTGATAACAGCGCCATGGTCTCAATGAAAATCTATGCCCAAAATTAGCTCTTTACAGCAGGCTGGCGACAGGACGAAAGTGGCCACGAAGCTAGAATCCCCAATGCGAAGTCGAGTGGTGCATTTACCCGTGGGAGTCATCAGCGGACCACCAGCACTCCTTATGTGCGGCCCTGTCCACGGTGTCTTGACCTTTTTAAGGCGGTCGGCGAGTTCTAGTCACAGGATTGAGAAGTCGGCGCCAGTGTCGACCAATGCTGTAACGTGATGTCCGTCAACGACAACGCCAAGATCAGCACGTACACCTTCACTGGCATTAGTATTCGTCGTCGTATTTGTCAGGTTGTCGTCGTATCTTCTTGCGATGATAGGGGGAACTTTTCGGTGTCGACGATTGACAACCTTGCCCCCGGAGGTCGCAGCAGTTAGTTTCCCCGGCGCGGCCTAGGCGAACGGCCTCTGGTGACGTCCGCGTAGGTCTGAGGGAAGTCACGGTGACGCGCAGGAGGTGGAGATCGCCAGCGACGCAGTGTAGTTGCTTGGCCAGTCGACAGATGATCGGAATCGTGGGCACGACGGTCTTCAGAGCGGAATGAAGCGGGACGAGAAAAGTTCCCGAACCCTGAATCGCTATGACGGCAATGGCGGTCAATGTGACCTGGTTCTCCGCAGCGGAAGCAAATAGGTCGACGGTCGGCCATGCGCCAATAGTCAGTTCGGTGAACTGGTGGTCGTCTCATGAAATCCCGTTGCCACCAAGGTACGGCCGCGGGTCGTGGCTGGAAGGGTGCCGCCACAAATAACGGCGAAGGATGACGGACCGCATCAGCGTAGCTCGCTGGATGTGGCTCAGGACTTGGCGCGGGTGGTGTAACGGCTTGCGTGAACTCCTGGCGGACGATTTCGGCAACAGATGCGACGGGCGGTTTGGTAGGAGGAACGCAGAGCGCCCGAAATTCCTCAGGCATTATTTCCCTAATCATTTGTCGCAGGCAACTTTCACATACGGAAGTGTTCTGAGCTGCAGCACTTACTTCCGTGTGGTTTGGCAGGTGGTCAAGATGTCGGTATCGTTGTCGCAGTGCGCCCTCGATGACAGTCGCCTCTCTTAAGAATTTATTACCTGTTGTAGGTAGATTTCGTACGAGGCCCGCAAACACTTGTTCTTTGATACCCTGCAATAGGTGACGCACCTTCTTCGCCTAGGGCATGTCAGGGTCAGCTCGTCGAAACCGACGGATCATACCCTCTGCGTACATGGCGGCTGTTTTGTTGGGTTTTGGCATGTGAGCCTCAATCAGCTGCTGTGCGCGATCCCGCCGGTACGTGTTCGAAAATGTGGCGAGGAGCTTTCGACGAAAATCTTGCCAAGATTGGAAAGTAGCCTCGTGGTTCTCGTACCACGGGCGAGCACTATCTTCCAGGGTGAAATATGCGCGGCCAAGTTTGTTCTGTTCGTTACAGGGGTTAGATACAGCGACCCGTTCGAACTGTTCGAGCCAGTCCTCGACATCCTCATACTCTTCCCCATAGAAAACTTCAGGAACGCGAGGATGTTTTACAACAGCAGCCATCGTCTTTCTTGAGAAAGCACTTGACAAAATTATAAAAAGATTTATTAGGGAGAAAGGTTGTTGCTAGTAAACCGATGCATCAGCCGCAATTAACGAGCTCGAGCTTCTGCTGCACGCTCGATGCTGCTGCCTCTGCACCGGAGTACTTCCTCTTCTTCACAATATATATATATATATATATATATTCAATGGACAGCGTTCATTCAAGGGAAGACCTTAAAACACGAACAGGCAGAACCTCATACAGACGATGACGATGATGATGACCCACAGTGGCGATGAGGACAAAAAGACAAGTGGATGATGGTGATTATGATCAAGCAGGGATGATGAAAATTTAATGAAAGACCCACACTAATTTTCTTCACTTGGAAGTTGACAGCTCGCCCACCGTAGGTCAAGTTGACGGGGAACGTCGCATGATTTATGCGAGGTTTTTTGCGAGAAACGGACACTTTCGGTGCTGCGGTAACGGTGGCCTGTTGGTACAACAAGTGATGTCACGTGATAATCGAGCGGCGTAGTCTGTTTCAAAACTATGTATGGTTGCACTTTCTCACAGAGATCAGGAGTGCGTATAGGCGTCAGTAGCAGCACCTCGTAACCAGGTCGCAAAGACGCAACGCGATGGAATGTGCAATAAATGATCTTCCGCTCGTGCTGTTTGATGCATGTTGATGCGAGCCTGATGGCGAGACTGGGACATGCGGGAATTGTATTCTTCGCTAGACGACTGACATGATTTGGCATGGTTGTTGAAGAAGAAGACGTCGAGAAAGGTAGTAGGGCGACGTCCGTACACGAGGTAAAACTGTGAGTAGCCAGTTGTTCACTGAGCAGTGGTGTTGTAGGCGAAGGTCAGGAATGGTAGAAGAGAACCCCAGTTTATGTGGCCGGGTAAGACGTAAGCGGCTATCATGTCAGCAAGTGTTCGAAAAGCGCGCAGTAGTTCCAGAAGCGCGCAGTATTTCATTTACCATTTGTGAGAATAACGCTTTGCCACGGTCATTAAGCAGCACACGAGGAGCCCAATGGCGCAGGATTATGGCGTGAAGAATAAACTTAGCAATTTCCGCAAGTTAGCCTGCAATGACACAGGATGTCTCAGCGTAGCGTGTCAGGTGGTCAGTGGCCGTCACTATCCATCCTTTGGCCATAGATGTGACGGGGAGAAGCCCGTAAAGGTTGACAACTACAACCTCGAATCACATTTAAGGGCAAAGAAGAGGCTGTAGAGGTCCAGCAGGTGCAGATGTCGGTAGTTTACAATGCTGGCATGGGGAACAGGCATCGATGTGCCTCGCTACGCTTGAAGAAAGGCCAAGCTAGTAATACTAGCATCGAATGCGGTCAAGAGTTTTTTTGAAAACCAAGATGGCCAGCAGTCAAGTCATCGTGGAAGGCTTCGAGCGCCTGAATTCTAAGAGAGCGTTGAAGCACAGGAACCCAGCGCTAACCATCAGAATGGTAAATTTGGCGGGAAAGATCCCCGTTGTCGAGCCTATATTGCAGAGGTTTACGACAAAGTCGCGCGTTAGGTGGTTGAGAACCTCCCCACAGGTGGTCCATAATGCGTTTTCTGAATGGATTTGACCAATGGCGGGAGTTAAATGTTCGCTCATTGTACGAGAAGGGTTGCCCTATTGAGACGAGCGAAGGAACTGCGGTAGATGTGGTGGTCGAGCATTCGCCAACGCTGATATGGGGAGTAGGAAGCGGGCAACGAGATAAAGCGTCGGTGTCTTGATGTTTTCTCCCAGACTTGTAAATTATGCCAAAGTCGTACTCCTGCAAGCATTGTATTCACCGACACAAGCGTCGGGACAAGTTCTTCACTATAGAAAGCCTGCATGTGGCTTGGTGGTCCGTAAGGATTGTGAAGTGGCGACCGTGGAGATAAGGACGGAACTTCTGCACCAACCAAACCACAGCCAGACACTCTTGCCAGTTATTGTGTAGTTGTTGTCGGCAGTGGTGAGTACGTAACTAGTGTATTCAACAAATTTCTCAAAGGAACACTTGTCGCGTTGTAAAAGAATGGCTCCGATACCATTCTTCGGTATGAATCTAGCTTCGGTATGAAGCTAGCTTCGGCATTCTTCGGTATGAAGCAATAGCTTCGGTATGAAGCGAAGTCGGTGCGGCTTCGTCAAAGAGGCAGAGCACTGGTTCAGACGTAAGGGCACTCTTTAACAGGTCGAATGCCGTTTGACATTATTGAGACCACAGAAAGGGGACGTTGGAAGCAAGTAGCTGGTGTAATGAAGCAGCTATGGAGGCGAAGTTTTGGATGAAGCAGTGAAAATGATAGGCAAGGCCAAGGAATCTGAGGGAAGTGGGGGACCGCAGCAATCTTGTCAGGGTCAGGCTGAATTTCATATTTGCTAATGAGATGTCCTCAGACCTTGATAGATTTGCTGGTGAAAGAGCATTTCTTTGTGTTCATTTGGAGACCGCCACCAGCAAGGCACATCAGAACGTAATTCAATCGTTTCAGGTGCTCAGAAAACGTTCACGAAAAAGTTACAATCTCATCCAGGTTGCAATGGCAAGTTTTCTATTTCAGCCCACGCAGCACTGTGTCTATCAAGTGCTCAAAAGTCGTGAGGGAGTTGCGCAAACTGAAATACATCACGTTGAATTGATTTAGCCCTTAGGGAGATGCGATGGCTGTTTTCTCCTTAGCGTAATACTGTATGAGAATTTGCCAGTACCCAGGGCGCAAGTCGAGGCTTTAAAAGAATTCCGCGCCTTGTAGAGAATTAAGGGCGTCGTCAATGCTTGGCATCGGGTACACGTCTTTGCGTGTGTTGTTATTGAGCGCCCGGTAACCCACGCAAAAACGAGCAGAGCCATCCTTTTTACGGACCGAAACAATGGGCGACGACCAAGAGCTAGATGGCAGACAGATGACTTCCCGTTTAAGCACGTCGGCAACGTTTTCTTCTACAATTTTTCTTTCAGCTAGAGACGTGCGGTAAAGTCGGGGGTGTGCGATAGATGTCCTAACTGTTTGAGTTCGATGTGATGTAGTGTAGTAGTGCGGTCCAGCGTAGACGAACAAATATAAAAAAATTGCGTGTCTCTGTAACAGTGAAAGCAGCTGCTGCGTCTGTGATGTCGTCAAGACACTGCTGATTGCGGTGACAAAGGCTGAGAAAGAAGTATGCTCATCAAGGGTAGGGTCTTTGGATGCGATGGCCTCAAGTGGCATCAGAAATACCTGCTTGTAGTAAACAACATGTGTCACAGTAGCGCTCTGCGGCAGTAGAATCTTCTCCGGTGTAGAGTTTACGGCAGTGACGACTGCAGATTCATTGCAAAAACGAACGACACCAGACGGAAGAACTATGCCTTTACAAACACAAAGTGGTGACAGGCATACCAATACATCGCCAAGGTACATGTCATTGGCCGAAATCGGGACAATTTGCTCTTGTAGTGGCAGCAGCTCGATATCTTTCGCAGTGACATAACGAAATTATTCTGCAAATTCAGCCTATTCAAATGGTTAAAACTCATAAATTCTTGGGAGTAATTTTATACCGGAGACTAACATGGTCGCCCTATGTCCAGTCCCTGGAACAAAAAGTGAATCAGGCCATTCGAATCCTCCGGCATCTTTGCGGGGGGCCAAATGGGGTGGTACTACAGAGTCGTTATTAGCCCTACATGTTGCCTGGATACTCCCCATGATAACTTACTCACTGCCTCTGCTGCACGGACTCCCAGCCTCCACCGAAAGGAGACTTCACTTGTTATTGGCAAGAAGCTTGAGGGTATGTCTGGGTTTACCACGGTCAACCTCCAGTGCTTTAGTGTATGCGGAGGCTCGAGAGCCACCTTTGGCAGTACTCCGAACTAAAGCAACATCTCGAAATTTATTTAGAATTTTCACGCAACATGAAAATCATTTTTTATCTGCTGCACTAACACAAAGGACGGCAACGAGACTACAGGATACTATATCATCATTTCAAGCAGTAGTACCAGAACTTAAACAATGGAAACATTAAAAACCACCTTGGACGCTGCCACTACTCAACGTTATCCGTGAAATAGACGGCATAGAGAAGAAAGCAGACATGGCACCTCTAGTAGTGGCACAGTTCATCAGCTTCATGTAAAGCATAATGAAAAAACGAAGATATATACAGACGGATCATGCAAAGAAGAAGCGTCAGCCTGTGCGGTCTTTATACCCGAAATTCAAAAAAGAGAATGTACAAATTATCGCACAAACCTTCATCGACGACAGCAGAATTGGTGGCTATCTTTGAAGCAGTTAAGCTTATCTGCGAGAATCTCGAGCCACGAAAATGGGTGATATGCACTGATAGCAAACCTGCTCTTCAGCTAATCATAAATGTGAGATCACCTTACAAAAATGGGGAAATAGCACAATGTATCACAGAAACTGTGGAATATGCCTTATCGCAGGGTCACAACATTGTATTCCAATGGATACCCAGCCACATTGGAATAAAGGGAAATGAAGATGCTGATAGTCTCGCGATGAAAGCATTGAAGGAAGGACGGGAGTGCACAGTCCCTATGTCTGGGGCGCATATTCGACAGTTTATATCGCAAGCAGCTAACCATTGTTCGATGGAGATGTGTTTTGAGAGCCCTAAATCAAAGGAAACAGTACTTTGTGAAGTTGATCCACACAGAAAATTTTCCATAGTGACAGACCTCCCACGACACTTAGAGACATTAATCCACCGACTTAGATTGTAAGTAGCATACACAAACAGCTTCCTGCATAAGATACATAGATCCAACTCAACGGAATGTCATTGTGTTCATGCAGAAGAAAATTGTTCCCCATATTCTTTTGGAGTGCGTTAAATACGCGAATGAAAGAAAAACATTGAAGAACACATTAGCAAATTTGGACAGACGGCCCCTCAAAATAAAGAAACTACTAGGACCATGGCCTGAGATGCATCTCCAGAAAGAGGCAATAATCTTTCTGACAGCCTTTTTAGTGGAGACCGGACTGGACAAGCGCCTATGACTGACAGCCAGAGATGGGTATTATGTAAAATGTGGTCATGTATATACTGACATTAGATTAGTAAGGTGTGCGTGTAAGTAGTTTATGACTGTGTGAACTGCGTGAAGAAAACTGTGTATTGGCATGTTATTTGAACTGGTTTCAGTGTGCTATTATGTGTTATTCTTCTTTTACGTATAGTTAATTTTTGGGTACCGTGCAGTATTACTATTTTATTTTTCGCTGCAGAACTTTGTGATGTGGAGTAGCCGAGACAATAGGCACCTCAACCTTTCCACAGCAAAACAGTTAAAACAGAACAGAACAGAACAGAAGTGGCTTCTGATTGTCCTCGTCGAGCATGTAGTCAGTGTCGGTCACGTGAACGACGCGTTGTCGGCAAAAATTGCCGCGGAAGCAGATGATAAGAAAACCCACCTTGAAATTAGTTAGTGAGAGCAGCGGGATAGGACAGCAAACTGAACGTGATGGCGGGTGCCTTGGATAAAAACACGTAGAGTACAAAATGCGGAAGGGCAAATGATGTTTTTTTGGGCAGCAGCTAACGTGGGACCATCGTAGGGCGTCATTATTTCTTTAGTTATTCACACAAATAAGCACGAGTAACAGAAAATGTCGCTCCAGGTCAACTAAAGCACTGACACGCACTCCTTTCACTTCCACGGAGAACATGTTACACTGGCCTCATGGAGGAACTTCAGTTTCTAAATTTGAAGGCAGTATTTGCTACACAAACTGAATGATTTAGTTTTCCCAATGACTATCAGAGGAGAATGAGGCGGGCCGAAGTAGGGAAGAGGAACGGCGGAAGGGCGAAGTCGAGCAGCGTCTTGTGTTCTGGCTGTTCCTCGGTGCATTCGATGCCGTTGCGGGGGAGACGAATAACGTTGACCTTGATAAGAGGCCCCAGTGCACCAATCCCGTTCACGCACGTAGTAACCCTGACGCTCATATTGCTGGCCCTTTCAGCAGAAACAAGATATGTGGCCACGATAGCCGCAGTAATAGCTGATAAAATGGTACGAGTGCAGGGTAGGGAGCAGAAGACGTTAGGGTCACTGGAGATTGCGCAGACAGGTGAGCCGAAGAATGGTCAGGTGGCATCGAACGGTAGTTGACAGGCGAGCTGCAGCAACCAACGCGTAGGATGGTTGCGGGAATGTCCCGTGTACGTCGCTCAGAGGCACGGCAGCAACTTGAGCATAGGTTGATATGAGGCGAAAAACAGGTGGCTGTACGAGAGCAGGGCTGGTCAGGAATGCAAGTTCCTCCCTGATGATGTCGCGCAAGGGAGCTCCCGAAGACTGTGTTGAACGCGGTGAAAGAGGTGTGAAGCCCATAAACCACAATTCTACGCGTATAATGTCCCGGATGAGGTCACGCAGATGGCCATGAGACGTGGAGTGGGGGCCGCCATTGTCCGGTTGGAGACGAGCAGAGTCCAGCGAATCAAGATGCTGTCATGTCGCGAGGAATTCAGCGATGGCAGCTGGATTTTGCGCAGCAAGGGCATTAAATGCAGCAGATCAAATGCTTTTCATAATGTGGCGCACTTTGTTCGATTACAGCATGAATGAATTGACACACCGGCACAGCGCAAGGACATGCTTGATGTAGGAAGAGTACAGTTCACTGCGATGTTCTTGGCGAGTACCCAAGGTCTTCTTCGCGACGGAGGAACGAATGACCGGTGTCCCCAAAACGTGTTGGAGCTGGTGCTGAAAGGTCGCCCAGTCAGATAAGACAATGACGTGGTTGAGAGAGATAAACAACTTTTATTGAAACGGCAAGTGTTAGAGGAGTTGACTCCCCTCCCTTAAATGGCAGCTAGGAGTCCTTGGGCCCTAGCGGCATCTTCGGCTTGCCTGATGACCTGTAGTTGGTCCTCGATGCTTGAGCTTAGCAGCGCGGTCTCCCACTGCTCCGTATTCATGTATATGTTTGGCCCCTTCACGATGTTGGGGCAAGCCCAGATAATGTGTTTGAGGTCCGCCCGCTGATTGCAGTGTTTACATCTGTCTGAGTAGAGGTCCGGGTAACAATGATTATAAGCGATTGGGTTTGGGAACGTGTTTGTTTGTAATAGGCGCCACGCTGTCGCCTGCTGCTTATTTAATGAGGAGTGTGGTGGCGGGTAGTGCTGCCTCCCTAATCTGTAGTGCTTGGTAATTTCGTTGTAACTGAACATGCGGTCTCTCTCCGCACGCGGGCTCCGCGTCATTCCTGCCCCTGCTCGGCTCGCTAACTCTCGAGCTAGGGTGTGTGCGGTTTCATTGCCCGGGAGGGAGGAGTGGGCGGGCGTCCATACAACATAAACGTCGCGCTCTCCGCGAAAGTTATTTAAGATTCTTAACGCCTCTTTCGAGACCCTTCCGTTAGCGAAGTTATGAATCGCGGTTTTAGAATCACTGATTACGACGCTGGCCCTTGTGGACGCAAGCGTCAGCGCTATGGCCGTTTCTTCAGCGATTTCCGAATTTCCTGTTTTAATGGTGCCGCTAGCAAGCAGGTGGCCCGCTTGATTTGAAGCGACTATTGCCATGTGTCGACCGTCTGTATATTCGGCTGCATCTACATATACCACGTCCGCGTCATGTTGAAACTTCTTGTGCAGTGCTCTCGCTCTTGCATTCCTCCGCTCCCGGTGATGTTCGGGGTGCATGTTTCTGGGTAACGGAGGTATTATGATGCGCTCTCTGGTTTCTTTTGGGATATCGTATTTATTGCCGCTTTGGCCAGCGTACGTTATTGCAAGTTTGTGCAGGATGTGTCTTCCCGTGTTGCTTTGCGCGAGTCGTTCATATTGCGCTATCATATGAGCCTCAATAAGTTCGTCTAGCGTGTTATGCATTCCTAACGCTTCGAACTTTTCGTTAGACGTGGTGATCGGTAATCCGAGGGCTTGCTTATATGCTTTTTTAATTATGCATTCTATCTTTTGTTTTTCCGCCACTTGCAACTTGAGGTATGGGGTCACATACACTATGCGGCTGACGACGAAGGCTTGGATGAGCTGCACTAAGTTGTGTTCTTTCACGCCGTAGTTTTTGTTGGCGATTCTTCGAATCATTCGAATGGTTTGTTGGGTGTTGTTATCCAGTAACTTTATTGCTTCCCCGTTATGTCCATTCTCGGATATTCGGAGTCCCAGAACTCTTATGTGTTGTACCTGAGGTATTGGGTAACCTCCTGCTAAGATTGTGATGTTGTGTCGTTCGTGAATGCGCTTGCGACTTCTGCTTGTAGGTCTGTAGAGTAATAACTCCGATTTTTGAGGAGAGCATTTTAGGCCATTGTTCTCCACGTATCGCTCTACCGTATTTACTGCTTGTTGTAAAATCTCTTCTATGTGACCGTCGCTCCCGCCCGTCACCCATAGGGTGATGTCATCCGCATAGATACTGTGCTGAAGCCCTTCGACGCGTTCCAGCTCTGAGGGTAAACCAAGCATCGCCACGTTGAATAGGAAAGGGGAAAGCACCGAACCTTGTGGTGTTCCCTTGTTGCCTAGAACGAATTCTTCGGATTCCGCTTCCCCGGCCGTGATTGTAGCTTTACGGTTGGTGAGAAAATCTTTTATGTAATCGTACACTCTCCGACCTACGTGTAGGTTTTGCAAGTTGCGCAATATGGCCTCGTGGGTGACGTTATCAAATGCCTTCTGCAGGTCAAGGCCCAGAATGGCTTTTGTATCCAGGGTGTGCGTTTCGGCGTCTATGATTTGATTCTTTAGCTGCAACATGACGTCTTGCGTCGAGAGTCTTGGTCGAAAGCCGATCAAGGTGTGTGGGTATAGCTCGTTGTCGTCCATGTATCTGACGAGACGCATTAAAATTACTTTTTCCATGAGCTTTCCAATGCAGGACGTCAATGAAATGGGCCTGAGATTTCCGATGAGCGGCTTTTTGCCCGGCTTGGGTATTAATATGATTTTGGCGGTCTTCCATTGCTGCGGTATGGCGCCCTTCTCCCAGCATTCGTTTATGTACTTTGTGAGAGCAGTGACGGATTCGTCATCTAAGTTGCGAAGTGTTTTATTTGTTATACCGTCGGGACCCGGGGCGGACTTGGGATTGAGTCGTCCGAGTTCGTATCGAATCTCTGCCTCTGTTATGGAGGCGTCGAGGTCGACGTTATCCTTCCCTTCGTACTCTGGGAGTCGCGCCTTTGTGGCATCTCCTACGTATGTCTGGCGTAGCTCGCGTAAGAGCTCTGCTTCTGTACCTGCGTAGCTGTGTAGTATTCGTTGCAGGTTTTGTCTTTGTGTTGTTTTCGTGCCTTCTGGATCAAGGAGGCCTCGGAGAATGTTCCAAGTTTTGGACATTCCGAACTGCCTGTTCATTAAAGTGCACATGCCTGCCCACTGCTGCTGGGACAGCCTATTTGCGTAGTCTTCTATGTCTCTGTCGAGCGCGACGATTCTCTTTCTTAGACGCCGGTTGTGCTTTTGACCTTTCCAGCGCTCTTGCAGGCTGCGTTTTGCCTCCCACATGTGTAAGAGCTTGCTGTCCATTTCTTCCATTCCTGCCTCTTCGGGAACATGTTTGGTGGCTTTCTGCACGCTACGCTGGAGTGTGTCTGTCCACTTCTGTATATCTTCGATGGACTCTGTAGCATCGTCCTCTCTTATCTTACGAAAGGTGTCCCACTCGGTTAACATTATTTTTCTACCTTTCTTTTTACGCGGACCTGCTTGTAAAATTGTGCATACAATGTAGTGATCGCTGCCTAGATTTACGTTAGTGTTGGTCCAATGAGGGTTGGATATATTCCTTATGAATGTAAGGTCCGGCGTGGTGTCTCTACTGACGCTGTTCCCCATTCTGGTAGGGTGTTGTGGGTTAGTTATTAGCGTGAGCTCCTCGTGCTGTGCGTCGTTCCACAGGTTGCGGCCTTTAACGTTTTCGATGGTGTAACCCCAGGCGGCGTGTGGTGCGTTAAAGTCGCCCACGACGATCAGTGCTTGTCTGCCCGTTACGTTTAGCACTTTGCGGAAAAGCGAGCCAGACTTTACCTTTTGTCGTGGTGGACTGTACACGTTCAACACAAACAAGCTTCCCTCCTTTTTTCGAGACGGGAGAATTTCTAGTAGGACGTGGTCTATGTTGCGTACGCCAGTATCGTGTTCTACAGCCGTTATATTACGATGTATCAGTGTGGTTACTGTTGCTTTTTCAGCTAAAGTGCTATATGATTTGTATCCTGATAATTTTGCGGTCCCCCCAGTTTCCTGGAGGGCGATTACATCTGGTGCTTGCTTGGTTTTTACGAATTGCTGCAGGTTACCCCGCTTACGACGAAACCCACGACAATTCCACTGCCAAATCGTGTATTCATTAGGCGGCGCCATGTTGGCTACTCGAGTTTTCTATGCAGCTGTTCTCAGCCGCAGGTGGTCTGCTGTACGGCTTGCTCTTGACCGGCCTCGCTCCTGCGGGTCGGGCGTCTTTCGAGACGTTTTCTAGCTGCCCTACCCTACCCTCGAGGGTGTCGAACCTCTGAGACATTTCATCTCGCATCTGCGTTATCTGCTGTTGTAGGTCCGCGCGCATCTGCATGAATTGCTGCTGTAAACCTACGAACATTTCCTGAAACATGCTTTTTACTTCTCCGAGTGTAGAGTCGCTTTGCTCATCGGCGTTTTCCTTTGCCCTTCGTTTATGCGGTGGCGTTTCTCCACTCATCGACGCGGGAACGGGCGTCGCCGGAGCTCGAAGAGGTGTCGACGCCCTAATGGGTGTTGGCGTGGTATGGGTCATCTCTGAGTGTTTTGGGTTCTTAAGCTTAGCGTTTTCTACTTTAAGCATTTTTACCTCTTCCCTTAGCGTCGCGTTTTCTCGCTTTATTTGCTCTAACAACTGTCTGATCTGTGTTATTTCCTGTTCTAAGGCGGACCCCGCGCGTGTAGGTGTAACAGCAGTGCCAGAGACCGCGTCTGCAAAGCTCACCTGTGCCTGAGTTTCTACCGCTCCTCGGCTGGATTGCAATCTTGACGTTGCCCTGGATCTCGATCGGGTTCTCGATCGGGTTCTCGAACGGGTTTTGGACCGGGTCCTCGACCTTGGTCTGCGACCGGGCTGCTTCCGACTGTCCCCCTCGTATGGTCCCGGGGGTGAGCCTTCTGTGCGATGGCCTTCTGATCCCTGGGTGTTCTCGCTCGTTGCTTTGCCAGCTCGTTTGTTGTAGTCGTTGATGCCGTATGGTGTTTCGGCCTCCGCTTCTTCTCTTCTTCGTCGCTCCCAGCGTCTTCGCCGGACCAAATACGGTATCTTGTACTTTGCCTTGCAGCGTCTGTCTCCCGTAAAGTGAGCTTGCCCGCATAGCTGACATCTTGCTTCACACTGGTGTTCTTGCGGCGGGTTGGCCACGCCGCATCCTCTGCATATTTTTTCGTCTGGGTTGGGGCAAACGTCCGCCCTGTGTCCCAGCCTCCCACATTCGTAGCAAATGTCAATGTGTTTTCTGTATAGCGAGCACCGGACGATGAGCGCTCCGTATTTCACGTATCTCGGCACGTGTAGTCCGTCGATGAGCACGATTACATTGTCTGTGTTGCCCATCCTCTTCGCGTGTAATATGCTTGGGTTTCTTGCTGTCACTAGGTTGTCTATAATATCTTCGGAACTTTCCTCTTGGGATATCCCTCTTATGAGTCCCTTAGATGTGTTTTCCGGCGCTGCTCTGTAGGCGCTGGCTTCGTGTTCTTGCTCTCCCACTCGGATCTTCGTGATGGCTCCGTACCGCCTGGCTCGCTCTTCGGACGGCGTGCTGACGACCACGATATTCTGCTTGTAGTTTATGCATATACTGTCTTCTTCTGCTGCTTCGCGACCGACGCCAGCGGCGTTTCTCAGGCAGCAGTATATGCGTGCCTGCCTGTGCTCCGAAACGCTGAGTCCTCCTCGTGGTCGCACGATCACTTTGTAGTCTTCTGCCGGTAGACGAGGAAGTCTGCTTGCATTAGCAATTTGTCGTATGGTTCGTTCACCTTTCCACTTGCTGTCCCCAGGCGCGCCCGTCGGCGCAGCAGCGTCTCTTAGCATGGTTCTCTTCGGGCCTGAAATTCCTCCAGATGTTTTCGTGATGTTTCTTCTGCGGACTTCGCACCATCCGGCGTCGTTGGTAAAGTCCTCCGGTTGCATATCTTCTCCTTCCACGCTTACAACCTCCATCGTGGTGCTAGACGCGCCGTCGAGGCGTTCCGGGGTCGCCCCAGGCGTCCTCATCGACGCGTTGGACCTAGCTCTCCCCGCCGCTGCGGCGGCAGACGCAATGCTTGATCTTCGTGGCGACTCAGAATTATCGGTGTCAGTGCCGAAAAAGCGGGCCCACCTTGCAACAGTTGGTATCCAGGTGTTCGGCTGAACTTCCTCCGTCGATTGGCGTAGAGACTTTAGCCAAGTTTTGCAATTTTTTAACAAAAATCATTTGAAAACTGCGGAGCCTACACAACGTGCGTCCGCACTCTGCGACTCCTAGCGTCCCGTCCATGACGTGGTTGAAATACCATGTACTTGCGACTCCGGTTAGATAAACAGGAACGTTCTGCAGTTTGGCAGCCTCGTCTCACCGATTGCCGTCCTTTCCTCAGTCGTAATCAACAAGCCAGTTTTTCTTCGTCTTCTCCACGAAGACCAGAAAAGAGCGGGGGTTCACGCTGGTGTCCGGTTATAAAAACAGGAGTGGCGGCTTGTGGTGGTGCTGGCGCGTGGTAATGACATCAGTGCCGGCAGGCTCGTTCTGCGACATCCTGCCGGACAGTAGGCGCTGGTATATATATATAAGTATATATATATATATATATATATATATATATATATATATATATATATATATATATATATATATATATATATATATATATATATATATATATATGTATGTATGTATGTATGTATGTATGTATAGCGGACAGACGACAGTACACTTGTTTTTTACGCCTTCAATTCAATATACGCCTCAGGGAGAATTTGAGTTCCTTAAAAGGTAGTCCTTTTTCCGTGTTAGCTTCACATTGCCATTCCTGCAAGTGTCAACCGCTATTTGAAAAAACAAGTGTACTGTTCCGGCATCCACTTCAATCCACGCATGAAATTTCCGAAGCATACCACATTTCTAGAAATGAGAATCAATGTGTCAGCCATCCATCATTATCACTACTTGACTCAGTTTAACTATATTGTTAATTCGTAGACAAGTGCTTCGAATGAACGCCACGCTTGCTGCTCAAACTATCATCTATTTGCCTGTTGACATGCGCAACCTTGTGTATTTATATGTCCTTAGAACATGAGAATAAACCAGTTGTTAGTTGAGTGCTCGTGCTGTTTGCCTCCTCTTTGCTTTGTGTCGGTGTTCTACCCCCACGCGCCCAGTTCGCTGAACCATTGTGTACTTTCAGCCACTGATGAAGAGTGCCGGTCAGTACGTCTTCTCATGCGGGTGTAGCAGCCGTGTTGAAGAGCCGTGTGAACAGCTTCGGGATAAGCCGGCTGTGGACCTCTTCAAACCGCTGACTTTCATTGATAATTTTGTCAATGGCTGCACAATTCCAGCCCAGTAATAACTTGAATGCGTCGTCCGCTCTTCTTTCAGCACGTGGTCAACCTTGTCCACTTCCGCCATCCCACTGTCAACCTTATGACAAATACCCAACACCCCCTGATGTACAAGATGTACGGTTGTGTGGATCTCTGAGCATGGACGTACAGGTCTTTGTGGCTCTCTTTCAAACCAAGGGATTCCCAGATAAGCCGCGCAGTTTTTTATTTCAACAATGTGATTCTCATGACATGCTTTCGCCGTACATTTCTGGTCGAACAGCCCGTCGGCCAGCATAAGAGTTGGGACATGTTGATTGATCCCACTAGTACCTTCGCACTCAGATATCCGCGCTTTGGCATCGACTTCATTTATACCGAAGAACGTCCCAGAGTTTTTAGAGTACGCCAAAACGTACTATCATGAGCAGTATCACTTCAAGCGCGCGAGTGCGTGGCAAAAGCCTCAAAATACAGATAAAGTGATACTAGTATGGCGCTGCCTAAACTGGAAGGGAAAGGAGTGCGCTCTTCCGCTGACTGTTCGCACTCCCACATCACGATACCCGCATGAACGTTGCTTGTGAACGGGGGTTTATCGCGTGCCTTCGGCCACTAGCAATGATAACAAGAAAATGATAAATTCACCGAAAACAAGAATGCCTATCAAAATGCTCAGCGAACCCTATCTAGAAGTAATGAAAGCATGGCCTGCGCATCGCGGCCGGCTACGTCACAGCCGATGTTTTGGTAGCTTCATAGCCTGCTTCGTCAACTGGTTGTGACTGTGCGCGTTGATGTGAATTCATATGACCGACAGCTGCCACTAGCAGCTCACACGCTATAAGCTGCGTTTCGCAACAACGATATCGAGGAAGGCGTGTCAACAGCTGGCGTAAGCACGCTGCCCTTTCCACATTGTTTCCCACAGTGGTCGCTGCAAATCAGTCGATGTAGGGTTCGAGGTTGCTCGATACGCGTTAACGTGTTCGAGCTCATATTGCTCACGATAGTACGTTGCAGCGGGGTTATGGCTGATGCAGGGGCTGAAGTGGTCGGTGCATGCGTTACGCTGTAGTGACTGCACCAGCATGCATTGTGGCACGCGGCTCTTGTGAGTAGCTGACACAACTTAAGAAGACGAAATCTTGAAAACAAGAGGCATGTGGGCAAGCACGCGAACGTAGTTTTTGTCGATATTGCACAAGCTCTGTCGTGCTACTGTGCTTGACCAAAAGAAACGCACACACCTTATTGCATTACCCAAGTGGTGGAGTCACGCAAAACTATAAAATTATGTATCTGCCCTTGGTTTCGTTCAGGTGGCTTAAGGCACTAGTTCAAGTCTGTAGTGGATTTCAGTCAGCGATTACTGTTTCGCACTATAGCGTACGTTGCAACAGCAGTACCTTGTATCTCAATATTTACGATAAGTTATCAAATGTAACGGAATTGTAGATACAAACACTATAGGCTTACAAAACGTGTCGCCATAAAGATACAAGACAGTCAAAGAATACCTGAGATGGTATACCAGATATATTTACCTTCCATACTGCCCAGCCGTGTGATACAGCCACATGGGGCATGGCAAGTCTATAGACCGTTTTATCGTGTGAGAACGACTTGACTATAGAAACCACTCTTTTCTACCTTTTTGTCTTGTGCCGACAGTGTGGAGTGTACGGAACTGGTGCTTGGATAAGCGGCGTTGTTGAACAATTTTAGCACGTTTTAGGTAGAACTGGGGATTTTCTTCTCTCTATTGTGATTTCAGCTAAAATACACTGTACCGTTTATTGTTGCACTAAAACGTACAGAAAAAAATGGAAACTGCCGTCTGAGTATGAGACACTCGTCATCAAAAGTTGCAGTGCTATTGGTTCCGGTTGCTTCCTGGCACATCGTTCGTGGCACGTGACAAGTTCTACATCAGCAAGTGTTACAATCTAAGTAGGATTCCCGGTGTTCAACTCAATAAAACAATAATCAGATACGGTTGTATTGGCGACCAAACATATATGGTCAAGTACGGCCCTGTTTAGTAAAGTGCAAGGCGTCTAAGCACTGCTCGAGTAGCCACCTGTGTTGTTTTCGCTTCAGTTTAGTATTAAATTTCAGTGTTGTGTGTTCCAAACAATTAGCCTCCTAGGTTGGCCCTACACGGCAATTGCTGCCACTTACGCATACGCAGCTGTGATATTGTTGGCCGTAAACCACTCATTACGAAGCGGTGTAACCGGAATGACACATTTAATATCTTCTACGCACCGGCCTTGTAAAACCTGAACATTCCCTTAACTGTACAGTCGTCGGCACCTTTAACACGAACGCTCCGCCACGTGTCCCGCAGCAGTTTGATTGACGCTAGTGCCACGTATGTTTGGGTTCTGTTGCCGAGCTGCTAACCATTCATGACGACATACTATCCAAGCCTACCGAAATATTTCGGCGAAAGCGGCCAGCACTTAGCGGCTGGCGTCATTCAAACTAGCCCTGACCACGCACCGAAGTGTTCAAGTTAAAGGTGCTGACGGCTGTACAATAAAAGGGCGTAGCGAAATCCTTGTCGTGAATATACAAGTTATTTAATACGGGGGGATTTATCTTGTGCAATTCAGTATGAAAGTTGAATAGTAAAGAAAGTGTTTTGTCAACTGGTGTGTTGAGTTACTACCTAAAGAGGACTTCTTTTTCCGTTGCTTAGAACCGTGTTTGAGAAGTCGTGCGTTGATATACAAGACTGGAAATTCGAGAAGCAAATCAAAAAACATGTTAATACGATATCTAGTGGTTGTATTACTGTCGAATTTGCGGTTTACTTTTGTAAATGACAGCCAGAGTGGCCCAGAAACAGTACAGTTATTTAATGAAGTTACTAAAGAAGTATACGCAAAATACCTCTTATGGCGATTATGGGCTCATGTCTAGGCACGCTTCGAGCTGCACCGGCAAAACAAACTCTATAACCATCTTCTCTGTATCGCCGCTGAAATCCAGTCAAGCGCTTCGACTGTCCAGAGAAAAGAAGAACAATATGTGCGCTGGCATGCAACCAGCAGTACTTTTTGTGTTTGTCAAAACGCCTCACTGTGATTACTTGTAGATTTGTCTACAGGAACGTGCAATAAATGACGAAGTAATGAGCGGTCACCTAGAATTCTTGCAACAAGATAGACAACAGTTGGTGAGCAGCAATTTTATGCCAGTCATTGCCACGAAATTGAGTCTGCGCGCTGCACCACGACCGCAAGTGCGAGTGGTAATCGCGGTGTCAGCATAAACAACGGTGAGTAAAAAAACAATTGGCAGATCCCACGTACAGTGGAAATCAGTCATGTGCGAAACACAGTGAGGAAGGTCGACATGTAACAATTACCACAACGTTTCGAGGTGGACGTAAAATGTGCCGTACATGACTTCCATGTCATGATCATCATGTTTGCGCCTGGCATTTGATGCGTCTGGCATTTACTTCACCTAATACCCAGTTCAGTATATCTGAAACTAGCGAAATGGCCATGACTGCGCTATGAGCATAGCAGGTAGTCATGTTTTGTATGACACGCATGTCATTATTATAATTTTTAGTGTGTCTTTTACTTTCGGCGTCTATTCCCGTCATGTAATACCAAATTCAGTTTAAGTGAACCTTGCGAAACGGCTGCAAGCGTGCTTTGAACGTAGCATGCAGTCATGTTTTACATAACTCGCATTTCATGATTATCATGTTTCAGCGTATCATTTGCCTTCGTCGTTCATTCACGTCACGTCATACCTCCCTTGGTATATTTGAAGCCGGCGGAACAGCCAGGAGCGCATCATGGCAGCACTATGCAGTCATGTTCTTTCATGACACGCTTATCATAATTATCATGTTTGCGTCAGTCATATGCCTCCGTCATTTATCCATGTGACGCAACTCGAAATTCGGTATATGTGAATCTAGCGAAATGACCACGAGCGCATCATGAGCATGACATGCAGTCAAGTTCTTACATGACACGCAAGTGATGACCATAGTGTCTGCACCAGGCATATATTTTCGTAATCAATTCACGTCACGTAACACCAGATTAGGTATATACGTGAAGCGTGCAAAACGGCTGCGAGCGCACTATGAGCGTAGCGTAGCATGTAATCATGTACTTACATGACTGCATGTCGTAATTTTCACGTTGAGACCTGTCACTTAAGCTGCCTATGTAGCGATGTCAAACCATACCAGTTTTGCTATATGTCATGTGAACCAAACTACCGCAATAGCAGTCACTACATGACGTGTAAATCTATTATTCCACTACATACATGTCATAATTTTCATGTTATGACTGTTACCTATGCTCGTTATACAGTCTCTTTAAGCCACACTAGTGTTGATATACATCCAATTATTGAAATGGCCGGAGAGCTAAACGTCATAGATAGATAGATAGATAGATAGATAGATAGATAGATAGATAGATAGATAGATAGATAGATAGATAGATAGATAGATAGATAGATAGATAGATAGATAGATAGATAGATAGATAGATAGATAGATAGATAGATAGATAGATAGATAGATTTACGGTCAAAGTCACCGAAGTTCGATAAAAAATGCTTCGTATTTAAAAAGCAAAAGTATAGAATGATAACATGTTGGGTTTATTCTCCCAAAACCACAACATGGTTATGAGAGACGTCGTAAATAATAGCTCTGAAAATTTTGATCTTCTGGGGCTCTTTACCGTGCCCACACATCACAGAATACATGGGCCTCTACCGTTGGCCTCCATCAAAGTGCAACCGCCGAGGCCGGGTTTTAACCCATGACCTTCGAGTCAGCAGCCAAGCGACCTAGCCACCGATCCATCAAGGTGGACTGCAACATTTACAGTGCATAAAAAAAACCACTGTATCATTGAGGGCACCAGAACTTGCTTGCTTTGCTAAAGGGAGTCGAAAATCCCTATATTTTGGAATAGAAACTGCCAAAAACACACAACATTGAGCTCTTTCGACACGTTCGCGTCATCGCATATCATATTTGTGCACAAATTGATCAAAACACTTCAGAGAGTCTAGTATACCTAGACTGCATTTCTTGGTACGAAATTCAGCTCGCCAAAACCGAAAAAGGCGACTACAACTGCAACCACACAAATATCCTACATACGTAAGGCCGAGAGAAGGTGTTAAAGGTCTTTAGGTACGTCAGTGACTTTTTGGGTTTATTAGCTGTAGACTTCTCCCACAGGAATTAGTCCGACTTTAGATGATTTAAACCAACCATGGCAGGGCTTTGTTTGTTTTACTTTTGAGCTGCCTAGCGAAGAGATGCTAATTTTTAAAATTGAGGCTGGAAGTTTGTGACCATCATGATTGATGGTCTTAAATGCCACAAGCCAAAAAAAAAACTTTTTCATTCAAGTCAGCACACTTGAAAGACTGTGAAAAAAAGGAATTGCGAGTTCCGCCTAGTAATTTACTCTGAAAATTTTGTGCCCTCAATCAATTTAAGAAAGCATCAAAAATCAGATGAGACGACTTCTGGCAGCAGGTTTCCCTAGGTCACTCCTTACTACAGTGACTCAAATTTTGATGCCGAAAAAACTTCCAAGCATTTCCCCGAGGGTGAACATGGTTAACTTCGAATGCACGGGGTGATGCTATTAGAGGGAGTAAAGTTAAAATTCGTTGGCGACGCTGATATCGGTGTCAGTAACGCGCCTTATATCCAGGTGGTAGCGTTGCCCCCGGGACATCCATCGCACGACCCGCTTTCGACGGGAGACTGAGAGAGAAGGCGGGCGCGCGAGAGAGAGGGTGCGCGCGAAGCTGCAGCGAGCGACGAGAGCGGAAGAGCGAGCGAAGGAGGAGGGGGACTATCAGCGTCGCGTCCATGGCTTATTCGGTAGAGCGTCGCGCTGCGGCCCGCCAAGTCCTCTTTCTTTTAAAGATAGAGAGAAGACTGCGGACGCCGCCGACGGCGGTGGATGGTTTGGGGTCGCTTATAAAGTGTATTCACACTTACAAAAAGTCACAGCTTTGCTGCAAATGCGAAGCAATGAACGCGATGGCAAGAAATTGGAAGGTCATGCGCAGCATAGATGGAAGATCGAAACGGGCCCCGCGTTTCTCACGCACAAATAAGAGAAACGCGAACTGGCGTCTCAGTTTTTACTTCGCTGTGCCTGAAAAGCACGTACTTTTCGCAAACAGAGGTTGTGCAACGATTGCAGTGACCTTTATGCGCATGGTAACTTCAACCAAATTGTTCCCACAAAACCCAAAGACTAACCAAGACGTACGATCCTCCCCAATGCAAGATAAGGGTGCGCGATCATGCGCACACCCCTTATTCTCTACGCGGCCCGAAGTACGCGTGGCATTTGAGAGCCGCCACGCTCACTTCGCCTTCTTGGTGATAATGCTGAAAACACAATAGTTCCTCCTGAAATGCCCGGTAAGTGGTAGATATGAATAGATTGCCGTGAGAACGCTGAAGAAGGTACCCTTCGGTGGCTCAGTGGTAACGCCTCGCCTTGACGAAGTGGAGGTTATTCATACATTCATTTAATGTATTTCACCAAAAGAGATACAATGGCCGAAAATGGGGGGGGGGGGGAGTCCCACGTTTGATTCTGCACACCGGAGTCTTCTTTTTCTGGGTGGGGTTTTTTTCTTATATTGACACGTATGCATATACGGTGCATGACATCGACGCCGACGTCCACGCTGATGCGGAAGCCAGCGGCGAGAACCAGCCGAGTGTGTTCCTATAATTCCTATCGCATTAAAAAATCCACTAAGAGTCGAATGCGGCAAATTGACGCCAGTGGTGGATTCTTTTCTACATGTGATCACCAATGAGATGAAAAAAGTTACCGACAGACATGGTGTTCCGGTGGTGCTGACTGCGCCGAACAAGCTGTCGAAACTATGGGGTCATCAAAAGAAGGGTGTCGAATTCGACCATCCCGCTCTCATTTGGTAGGACCTACGTTGGTCAAACGGGGACATACACAAAATGAGGAATGAGGAACATGCGCAAAAACGTAACAAGCATGCCGTAAGAGGAGGTCATTTTGTGGCCTACATTAACTCTTGCAGCAGTTGTGAAGCACGATGTGAACAGACGTCGATATTGGGAAGACGCCAAAATGGGCATGCGCGGCTGTCTTTGGAAGCTATTTATATTACCAAAAATATCCTCTACTTATCTTCGAGAACTCTGTATTCCTATATTGATCTGAATATTGTATCTTGCATTTGCTTCTATGATTCAACATTTCAATCACTTTTTCAATTGTCTAAAACTCCTGTGTACGCACGCGCAATAAAGGTGCCTTAGAGTCAGATATGCATTCACAGTTGAAGGGATGAAGCAGTTGATAGTCAGTGCTCATGTGTTCCATTTTTCTTCTTGGTGCGGCGCGTTCTCTGTTTGCACTGTTGATTTTAGTTCAGGAATATTGAAAACGGGCACAAAGTTAGCTGGGAAAAGAAAATAAATTGCAAAAAAAGCACAGTGTATTGGCCGACACAAGCTCTATGAGAGAAACTTGATGCTGCATTCTTATTTGGACGAGATAGTCCCCTTGAAGCCAGCCAACGTCTTTATATAGCGCAGCCGGTTGTACGGCCCACCACCACAGACGCCAGTGAAGTCCTCGTATTGAATATTGTCAGCAGCGATGTTGTAGGGCAGCTCTGTGTCGATGCCTTTGGTGTCGTAGAGCTGCAGAAAAAAAAACAATACATGAGAGAAGAACACATGGTACGTAAAGGCATAATGCACTAAAATCGTTAAGAAAAGCAGCACAACGAAATCAGTGCTCAAACAAATATGATCGTTAACGCGTTCGCCATTGCCAGCGACCTGTAGGATTTTTCAGCAATTTCAAGGCACTCGTTATCATTGATTAGCTGTAGCAAATAACGCACGTACGGTTTTTTGTAACGTGACTGCTGAAATAATACGTAATTTTTTTTAGTCCTATTATCCCCGAATGCGTGCACAGGGCTCCTTCCCTTCGTATGTGCCATGCTTCTAGAGCTTTCATTTTTATGCTGCCGTGAAATGCTATCTGCGTGCCAGGCTGATAGCATTACTAGACGAAGATCTGATGCGTCCATTGACCATCTAGTTAGCATCTAGATAGCAGTAAAAAACTTGTCAATCTTTGCGATGACAGCATTCAAATGTAGTTGTTCGTTGAATTCTCGAAGTTGTAGTTGTCAGCATTTTATTTTTGCGTTGCTAAAGAACTGGTAATGAGTTTAGTTTTAAAAATAACGATCCCTCTTGTCTGCTTTCATTTTCAGGTACATGCTTGTTTGCTGCATTCCTGGGCGAGCATGGCTGACCTTGGAGCTCATGTTTACAGAGAACGTGTGCGCGTGGCCAAAAGCCTCTTTGCGACACTTCCGCTACGTCAGTGGCAGCCGACACCACTGCTGCACCCGAAAAGCATACCTCGCCTATTCTATGGGCTGTCTCTTTCCTTACTGGGTACAAATAGTTTTCGCCTTCCACTTTTTAACATGACATTCTTTTTGGCACCTTTAGCTACGTTCTTCTGCCTCGAGAGCAGTGTATGAGCATAATTGTTATAAGGAGCATTTTTTATCACAAAGTGACCCATAGCCAACAGAGATTTTTGTAAGCTATGCCGTGATAGCTTTGATTCTGTTATGAAAACAGCAATGTGACGGTCATGCTGCAAATAAGCGTTTCGCGTGAACACTGTCAACTAACAACGCGCTACGCCGGCATAAAATCAAAAGTTCTGTCAATAACAAGAAGACCCGTTTCTGGCCCAGCACTGCGATCGAAGGTAGATGGCACACCACTTGGTAACACTGACAGGTAGTTTTACACGCGGCAAGTGGTCAACAATGAATATAAGGAAAAGTAAAGAGCGATGACACTTCCCTGTGGTACACCAGACGATACTTCATTTGAGGAAGATGTAAAGTTCTTTGCAATAGTGCATTGGCGCCGAATAGAAAAAAATTGAGGAGCCATGATGAAGTGATAATGTCCAGTTTAAGAGCTGAGAGCTATAAAAGCACGGTTTCTTGACAATCGAAGTGCTGCTTAGAGCACTGCATGGGCCGACTTTTTTTTTTTTGCCCGGGCCTGGCCCGGCCTAAAAAATTTATGCATCGGCCCACCCGAGCCTGAACCTGGGTTTTTTATTATGGCCCGTACCCGGCCCGGGCTTGAGAAGTTTGGGCCCAGCCTGTCACGACATGGCCGGTTTTTGCCAAATATGCCTTCAGCTTTAACGAAGCCCTGTCCAATTTTTTGTAATTGCGTAGATATCTGCAGCACACAAGATAATTTCTAAAGAGTGAGAATTTTGTTCAAAGCCACTTTAGCCAGTTTTGTATACATTTCCCGTTAATTACAGCTGCTACACTTCTGGGAAATAATTTTATTACAATGACAAATAAAATAGGGGTCGTAGCTGCCTTTTTCATTTACGCAGTGCTAACCACGCTACGTTATTTTTTCATGCCAAACAAACACTGCAAAATATATTACCCTCATAAAGTGGAAAATGTGTCATACGTTTATACACCGAATTCATATGAAGTGTAAAGAGCTGTGGCTGTTGACTTCATGTAGCAAGTCTTCCGAAAACTTCGTTTATTGCACAACAGAAGGAAAAAAAACTTGGCGCCCGCAACTTTCCAGGGGGACAACTCAAGTGAATGCATCGCAGAGTAGCGGGGGTATCGCATCAATGTTGCCTAATTGGATATGGTTTGGTAACGCTAATTGTTCATAATAGTCATCATCATCAACATCAGTCCGACTACTCCCACTGCTGGGCTAAGGCCTCTCCCATGATTCGCCAATCAACGTGGTCTTGTGCTTTCTGCTGCCACGTTCTAGCTACAAGCCTTTTTTCTAACTTTCTGTCTCCTCTTCGTAAGTTCGGCTTTTCTGCGAATCTAGTCAGTTACACTTAATGACAAGCAGTTATCCTGCCTACGTGCTACGTGCCCAGCGCACGTCCTTTTGTTCTTCTTATTTCGTAGTTATCATTCTTCTTTATAGAATCAAGAAGAATTGTTGCCTTCAACGTAAAGCGAAAGCCAGGATGCCCTTGACTGAATTCTGAACGCGTGATCCAGACCATGAGCAGTCGTTTTTAGGGGCGAAGCTCCTGAAAGCGGCACCCGTTCGTCCCTCGTAGCCGTAGTCGTGGTGTGTAACCAGTCTTACCTTTTGACCTGCAAGGTGGTGCCGGTGGGAGATTTCTCCTGTGCGTTGTTAAACAATATAAAATTTGCAGCGTGCGCGTTAACTAAAAGCCGAATTTTCCTGTCTTACATTGCAAATTAGCAGCCATTGGAATGTATATTCAGCACTATCCGACAAGAAAGGGTTGCTTCGTTATACTCGCTAGGCGCAACCTCGTTGGTTTTAGAAAGGTATAGCGAGCGTTGGGCCGCAGTGCCACGAATACAGTGAACTAGTATATACCATGAACTCGAGGTGGTTAAAGGTGGGAAGTAGACAAGAAACACAAGCCGTAAGAAAGTGTGTGTGTGCCACCTCTCGTTTAGTCCTTGGAATGTCCGCTGGGTGGCGGTGCTTCTATATGCGGAATATACGATGAAAAGATGCGATATGGTGGTACTTGAAGTGTTTACAAGATGGAAGAACGGACACACAGGCAGACGCATGGACGGACGCATGGATGGCTGCTCGGACGGATGGACACATGGATGGACGCAGGGGTGGATGCATGAATGAATGCAGGGACGGACGCACAGATGGACGTGCGGACGCACGAACAGACGCACGCACGGACGGGTGGATGGACGCGTGAACGGTCACACAGACGGACGCATGGACGGACGGAAGCAAGAACGAATGGACGGGTGGATGCTTTGTCCCACTCCGTCATTCACTCCGTGGATATGCAGTCATTTTTTTTTACTACCAGACGCTGCCTGCATCGGCCTTGCGAGGTGAGACAGGGTGAGGGGAGCGACAGATTTGCTGGTGTCTTCCAGGTCCGGCATGAGACGCGAGCCGCAGCCATTTCCGAAGAAAGACATCGTGTGACTGAGAAATGCTCCACAATTAATAGCTGCTGCTGGCAGAAAAACACCAGGCTGGGTAACAATATATAAAGCTGTTGTGTCGACTCTTGGGTAAGGAACTGTCCTCTGCGTACACTATGTTTTCCCTCTCAAAACAAGGTTTCTTCATCCCACCCGTCTCCCCCAACTCACTTCCACGGCTTTACCAAAGATATGCGAAAACGAGCCACCATGCTTGAAGCAAGAAGGTTATATATTACCTTGACACGATGTTCCCTGACAATGCCTAACTCATAGGCTCTGTGTCACCGCCTTCGAAATTTGAAAGTGTTATGTCTTAAAGCAAGACAAGATTAAGAGCTTTTCAAATAACTGTCTGTTAGGGCACCGAAGTTAAACAGCCTGCGGTATCTTTGGCGCCCCCCCCCCCCCCGCGCACTACTACGTGTGTCGAGTTTCTAAAGTGCAATCCCCCACCGGGACCCGAAGCCGGAGAGTGGGTGGCTGATGGCCGAAGGCCTCAGTGCCATCAGGGGAGTGAAGAATCGCTATCTACTGCCCACAGTACTGATGGCAGACTTGCAGCTCACGGCAGTGACAACACAGGAGATTGAGATGCGTGACGAAAAGGAAAAGCGGCGAATATGGTGGGGAACGAAATGTAAAAGGTAAAGAATAAAACTCCGAAGATTTCACGTACAAAGGAGTCATTGTTATGCGAAGCATGCGGAGGGAAGGTGCATGCGAAGGGAAGTGAGACGTCAACAAATAATATTAAAGATGTGTCCACAGATTTTAAGCACAGATTTACTGTGAACAGTGGCTTAGGGTTTAAATAAACAGATGTTTACAGCAGCGTAAGGATACCAACAGCAACATAGGTATCTGCAACACGGTTAAAACATTAAACGTAGCCAGCCCTGCAAACACAATGGACGTTTAACGAGTATTAGGGTCTATTCAAAAAGTAGTTGCGAGACCTGGCATGGCTCTGTGGTAGAATACTTTATTACCGAGTGGAACGCCGGAATTTAATTCTTGCTGTGGCCCTGATATTTATTATTTGTATTCGCCGGATCAAAGCTGTCGATGTTTGTTATTATTTAGTGTTCTCGCGTTAACATTACGAATGCATATTCTCACCGTTTCTATAGATAATAAACACTGTCAATCACCTGTGTCATATAAACGCATATACCTGTTCAACTTGAAGTACTTGCGGAAACACACAGGGAGAAAGATGGAAAACACAAACGAGTGCAAAAACTTCAAGATGAATATATTTCAATAAGGCCGAGCCACAAATTTGCTGCACACCTGTGGCACATGCCCACCCGTGGTATATGGGCATGTGCCACACGCACCTGGCCGATGGGGTTTGACGATGTGCGTGATGGAGTTGTCTTATTTTGTATGTCATCAATAGCTAGTCATAATTGTCACGCCGTCTTAGCCTCCCGTACTAATTTTGGTTTGCCCTAAGTTAGTTAGGTCATCAGACGGGGACCCAGACGTAAGACATAGATAGATAGATAGATAGATAGATAGATAGATAGATAGATAGATAGATAGATAGATAGATAGATAGATAGATAAATAGATAGATAGATGGATAGATAGATAGATAGATAGATAGATAGATAGATAGATAGATAGATAGATAGATAGATAGATAGATAGATAGATAGATAGATAGATAGATAGATAGATAGATAGATAGATAGATAGATAGATAGATAGATAGATAGATAGATAGATAGATAGATAGATAGATAGATAGATAGATAGATAGATAGATAGATAGGCTAATGGTGCCTGCAGCACACAAATAAATGATTCGGAAATAAAGCCGCATGTCCACCAGACACACTTTGATAATCCAAGCAACTGGTAATTTTAGACTTTTTAACACTGTGTGCAGTGCACGCGGCCCCCTCAGATCCTGATAATTTAGGAACTATGCAGAGATTAGCTAAGCAGAGATTAGCTAAGCACGTACAACATGTATACGTTGAAATTTGAGAAGAAATGGGGACATTTGATGGCTTTTACTTTTACTTCGATATCCGATAACGGTGAAAACCAGAGAAGAAGTTTCAAAGAATTAAAAAAATCCTCAGAATAGGGTATCACGGAGCCTTTTCAAATTTATGCAATAAAACTTGTCGATGCATGCGCGACGGTACACTTCCGCGTTACAAAGGGTACTGCAGCGAATTATTATCATAATCATCCCCTTGTTTAGAGCTTTTACTGACTATCGCCTAGGGAGAGTTTTCACGTTTTTTAGCGCGTCGTGTTTTGCTTCAACAAAGTAATACACGTACGAATAAATGACACAATATGGCAAAGATGAAGGGGGCCATAAAAATAACACAAAAATGTAGTTTATGGAGTGAAAATTCAAGTTACGTATTATTTGCTGATTACCAGATGCTTCATATACCAAGCTGCTTCGCTAGCCCAACAAATCGGGAACATTATTATTGATAGGCGCATCTGGAATAACAGCCATTCCGCATCATGCACTTCAAGTACACGAAAAAGAGCCCCTCATTATGACTCTCTAGTCGCATCTACCAGTCTACGAAGTCACGCAGCTGGTTACAGGAGCGGTGGGTGTGAGAGCCTAGCTGCAAACTCAAAATATTTAATGAGATACGCGTACAGATTACTAGAATAGTGAGTTATATACACAACTCTATAGGCAATGTATCGGTGCTCTTCCAGCAAAACCACCTGGTAAACCTTGCCTTACATGGTACTCAAGAGCGTCTTGCACCTAATGGTGTAAAGCCCAATAAGGAGTTTCTTATAATTACGTGTATCATGCTAATGAAGCAAACTGCTCGACGTCATCTACTGTGAAATTACTGTGTAGGCTAATGAACAAAACTACCCAAAGCCCTCATATGCAGCGTTTCAAATAGTTTGTGTCACATTGCGACGTTAACCCCCACAAAACAAAGTAAAACAGCGTACTCAGCATAACGATTCGTATGAGGACCAGGCCTGACGCAGGCCCGGGCCTGACCCGGGTCCGCCACTCCCAGGCCTGAGTCCGCCATGGGCCCGATCCAACAACCACTTACCCGGCCCAGCCCGGTCCGTTGGCCGGGCCGGGCCTGGGCTTTCGGGGCGGTCCTGGCCCCTGCAGTGCTCTAGACTTGTGCTTGTGGAATCGTTGAACTTTCCCTTACATCATTTTTTACAATACCACGAGTCTTTCTCCGTATGCCAGTCTTAAGTGTCGCAATGTTTAAAGTTCTGCCCCACATTTCTATTTCTTTCCAACGTGCCCACTTTCTTTCTCGTGAGTTGTAGCAATAAAACCTGCAATATTTCAATTCTCAGTACTTGTATGTGTGCTTGCGTGCACATGTTGGCATGTGTCGCTCTGCAGTGCCTTCGTTGTTTTTTGTTGTTGACGGGTGATCTTTACTGCATTACTACGTGCATGTGAAACTGTTTGTGCGCTCCAGAACCCAATAGGTGCAGCTGCCGATGTCACCCGTGTACAAGTACCGCAATTTCTGTGAAAATGTCGCAAAGGGCATCCAGAGAGTGCAACTAATTTTCATCGAGCATTCTCACCTTGTAACGGAATGAAGCGCTGTCCTCGAATGTGAACAGAACATTTTCCGACCTGCTGTACGCAACGTCAGCTTGGAAAGTTTCGTCGTAGCTGAAATTGCTCTTGAACCTTGGACAGGCCTGTTGGCAGAAAAGGAAGGTGCTGCTTGTGAAAATGTCCTAATAGAAACGTGACATATTTTTATAAAAGACCAAGTTGCAAAACAGCATGGATGTCAGCAATAACCATCCAGCGGCTTGCATACACTTTGAGCAACGTGTCTTGTATTCCTTTATATAGAACCATTCAGCTTTCGCCACATATGAGAAGACCATGAAACGCCCTGACGACCATGAAACACAGTACTTTGTGTAATTACAATAGCTTAAGTTGAGTGTTGATGGGGTCCTGAAAAGACTTCTACAATTTTGTACAACCCCGTTGAATTCGTAGTGCACAACCATCTGATCCTATGCTGAGCACTGTAAGAGCTATTATTTAGGTCCGAAAGTTGTTAGGCGGTCTTAAATAGGCGCATCAGTGTAGATCACCTAGCGGTTTTGCTGATCGAGATTTCAAGCCGAACCTATCGGCGGCACGGTACATGGGTGGGTGACTTCAAACAGGGGACCAATTCAATTGGATGCCTGGTGAACGCTACCAGCAAACTGTCAATCCCAATTATCTACTAATGTCGATAATTCTAGTTTGTAAACTCTGTCACGCTTGATGGCGTGTAAATTAAGGCATTAGCAGGGAAAATAACGAGTGTTCGTATATACATTTTGAACCTTGACGTGTGCAGTGAGGAATGACTTGCTGAGTGAGCTGAACGACTTGCGTTAATCTTGAGGTCTTTTCCTTCGAGAAAAAAGGCCATGGATGTCTTTTTGTGCTGCGGGTAGCAAACCTACACTGATTGTGTCACGTCAACCTTTGGAATCGTGTTACTTTAGGCGAGTTTGGTGAGACAATTGGACAGCAGAATGGATGCAGCTCACCGGTGCAATTCATCAGTCGCTTATAATCGAATAATCTGAGAACCTGTGTTAAATAAGCGATTTTCTCCTGTTGTGTACCCAAGTTGCTGTTCTTTCTATAATGTGTTGACATTGCCTCGGCACTGCGTCTAAAAAGCCGCTGTTAGAGAGGACTGTTCCGTCCAGATTGTTAGCGAAATGTTTAAGGTCTTCCTTAAAATCATTTAGGAAAAAAGAAGAAAAAAAGAATTGCTCGGTCGTAGTATTCGAGATAGTCACATGACTTTAGCAGGGTAAACACTTTATTAAACTTTGCTACTACAGTTGCCATGAAAAAAAGCAACAATATTTTTGCTTGGTATAGCTGCTGAAGAAAACAAATCGCGTTACTGAACATAGAACACAGACAATTGCAAGATGTGCAATCAGAACCACTAATATAACGCTCCTTCAAAGCGTGAGGCGTCCTATGTGACTAAATAAAGACACGATAACTATTAAAGCTAAACAATGTTAGGCGTAAAAAGTCAAATACCTCTGTTACGACAAGCATCTTGAGCGTTAAACTTCATCGTAGCCTTTATAGTGTTTAGCCATATGGCCTTTGTTTGCTGTTAGCCTAGCATTGCTTGGAGAATTTTTTATTGCTGAACACCGCCAAAACCTACTCATGTGCGCGAAAGTAAGTGTAAATAATTCGAATTTTATATATCACAGCCTATGCAGAGCGGTGCGGTACAGTACCATGATACCAACATCACATGGCTCCTCAGAAATAAAAATGTCCCAATCGACTTTTTAATAAATAATTGTGGTGAAGATAGTGTTTCTTTTTTGGCGCAAGGGCAACGGCTGGGTGCTAAACAAGAGTTTGGAATAAGGTTTTGCGTAGTTTCAACCAAAAGTAATTTCTGAAAATACTGAAGAACCTCACAGTGCCGTCCCCTGTGTAGGGTAACGTACCAGTCCTCTTAGACTGGTTAACATCCCTGCCTTTCTTTCCTGTTCCTTCCTTCCTTCAAATAATACAGAAATAAAAACAATGTTGGGGTGGGAGCTGCTCAAAGTGAGGAGACAAAAAGGGCGGCTCACACATCTTCACAGTGGTTATTATAAAAAAATGCAATTTATCCTTTTGAGTACTGCTTGGCTGATTCCACGTAAGATCGAACAAAGGGTGGCTGGCCTACTTCGTAAACATATTTCAATATTTTATATAATGTTGCCTGATAGGTCAAAAGTATAATTTTATTGATAAGTGGGGTTTAACGTCCCAAGCCCATTATATCATTATGAGATACGCTGAAGTGAAGGGCTCTGGAAATTTTTACTACCTGGGGTTCTTTGACGTGCACTCAGATCTGAGCGCACGGGCCTACACCATTTTTTTTACATCGAAAATGCAGCTGCCGCAGTAGGAATTTGATAACGCGACCCGCGGACTAGCAGCCAAGTACTTTAACCAGTATACCACCAAGGGGGGTGGTGAGTCCAAAAAAGAAATTCGCAATTGGTTCTGTCAGATAAAATCTTTTTCGAAGCGCAGTAAATCAATAATAATCAAGAGGTGGAGTGCATAGTTTCTATGCTCTGCAGTTAGATTTTTTTAATTTGGCGATGAATTACACAATTTATCATGACACACACTAAGAGAGGACACAGACAAGCAGATACGCATCAGATGTGGAATTTGCTACTAACAGATGCGGAATTTGTTTTTTGGACGTCACATAACCCAGTGATTTTTTTTTCGTTTTACGTTTTTTCTGTTTTTCTGTGTTTCTGTTTTACGTTTTCTTTTCTTAGTTCTTGACACGTGTTTGTTTCCGGTTTCGTGCCATCGAGAGTGCATATTTTGTTATATCACGTTGTTGATGATGACAGGGGAAGTTGGGAATGACGTACATGCATGTGATGTATTTATTAGTGTTCACTTCGAAATAAAATTTTCAGTTGCTAGTAAGCGCTTGTCTGTGTCCTCTCCGAGTGTGTGTATTTTAGCGCTTGTTTCATCATGAACCTTTACCAACACGCCAATCTGGCAGTCATCCTACACAAACTACACTAAATGTACTTATTCCAAATTAGTTTACCTTAATATATGCTTACGATAGACTTTGCTTCCCTGGCTACTGGAGGTATCTTATAAATAATCTCAAAATCGACCCAGAAAGCATTTTTTCGCCTATTTCCAAAAGCGCTTAAAACATAGCAATAAAACTACCGCAATATTTTCTGAAGATGCTTATTTATAGAAATTTTCTAGTTTATACCAAAAATACTTTTCAATAAAAGATACAATGGCACTAAACACAGGAAATTAGCGTGCAAGGGACACTTCTGACGATAATAAAAAGAACAGTTTAGATATCTATTAAAATCTTATTCTCCCGCATATCTGCTTTGAGAATCTATAAAACATGTCAAAGTTTACTTTCACAAGCAGTAACTTCTCGTCAAATACTGCCCTTGCGCAAGAAGAGACAATAGTAGATCGCACTTCCTGCCTTCTAAGTACGGAATGCAGGCCTATATACTTCAGTTTCTTAAAAGACAACCAGCACATAAATTCACTCAGAACGCCATTTTCGAAACGATTTGGTGATGGTAGCAGCAATGAGTGCTGGAATAACAAGCAAGCAAGCGCGCACAGTCTGGCGTGTTGCAGTGTGAAGAGTGCTCCAGAATAAGATTCTTGTACAAGACTGAGCTCAATATGTGGGTCGGAAGATTGTATGAAATTTGTGATCGCGTACAGCTTTTCAATCTATCACTGTATTGTAATGAATAATTATGTCTTGCCACTGCCAATTAGCGAAATCAATGAGCAGTAGAAAACCTATTAGAAATCAGTGTTGCACTTGTGGATTTTTTAGGCACTGTGGCATAAAGCTGTGATGTGTAAGTGGGTAACTCTGCGAAATTTTCGTTTCTCTGAAACAAGGTTCTTGTGATTCGAATGGTAGGCTGCACAATGATTTTGCTCAGAGCTCACTTTTGCCGCCTTAAAACGCACAGGAGCAGATCAAAGTGCGAGCACCATCGGAGTCGACTGAAGTATGAGCAGCGCAATATGTGCACGACCAGTACAGATCATCTACTGCCGTTATCTAAGATGGGCAGGCACCTCCGGTTATAATTGTGCGTTTTTTCTGTTCTCATTTGGCTCCTGGAGTGCCACCTTTAATGCACTTACTGAGATCAGTTCGCGCTGCGCAGTTTCTTTTGCGAAAGCGGCTATCACCCGCGTCCGAGAAGCGAGAGCTCGTAGCTTCCCACCGAAAGAACGCAGTGAAACTTCAACTTCCACGTCGACACGTGAAGTGTTTCGTGTGCGGGTGCCAAATTCGGTCGGGCGAATCGAAGTACAAACAGCGAATCTGTGGCTTTGGCAGACCGAATCTGTTTATGCACCAAGCAAGTGCGTTGGAGTCCTGTCATGCTCAAGTTACATCCGTCACCTCGGGCCTTTTTTTTAATGTACAAGTATGTATTGTCGACATCTTTTACTTGCGTTCACAAAGTCACAAAAGCGCATACAATGTCTGCTACGTCTACACTCGGGCTAACAGCGCATAGCTGCGATGCGAGCAAAGGCAGATATAATAGCGACACTTCAATGCAAACATGAGGAATGTACCCTTGGTTGTGTCGCAACCAATCAGTCTAAAGACACGAAATCAAGCCTTCTTTGCCCCAGAACACACCAGATAGTGTTTTCTTGCTTGCTTGTTAATACAGCATTCACGGCCACTCCCGTGAACAAATATTTTCAAAATTGACATCCTCAGTGCACCCGACCGCGATTTCAGTGCTGATTATCCTTCAATAAAAGCAAGTAGAGGCCTGCATTTCATACATAGAGGGCCGGAATCCCGATATACAATCGACTATTGTTGCGCAAGGGCATTATTGAACGAATGCTTACTGCAAGTGAAACCACATTTTGCAATATGTTTTTATTTATTGTGAGTGCTGCTTTGCAAGGGTTTAAGTGGGGAAGGTTTTAAATTATAAAAATCATTTTAATCCTCTTGAGAGGTTTTTCTTGCATACTGTTTTCTTGAACTTAGCACTATTGTATCTTTAAATAAAAGGTGTATTTATTAGAGGCTTTGTTAGTTTCATAAATAAGCATCCTGAAAAGTAGTGCGGAAGTTTAATCGCTCTGTCGTAAGCCCTTTTTGAAATAAACGCCTGCAAAGTAGGCGAAAAAACGTTTTCGAGGTCAATTTTGAAATTTTTTAAAAATATTTGCACTATGTTGAAAATCAAGAAATAACTGAACGTAAGCGCAATTATGCATATATTTAGCTAAACAAGTTCAAAATACGTAGCTTTATTACATTGTGTAATTGAACGCCAAATCAAACAAAAAAAACTGAACAGGTAAGCATGGCACACCATCTGTTTGTCATTATTAATTTATTGTGCTTCAAAAATGTTTACTGCAAAACCAATTGCGGATCTCCTCTTTGCGCGCATCAGGCAATAAGATATGAAATTGTTAAATGAATTCAAGAGGCTCACCAGCTATTCTCTCTTGAATTTTACTTTGAATAACCCACCTTCCTTGTACCAACTTTTGTTTCAATATGACTAGATCGTTCACGAGAAACATTAGAACATCCTTAGAAAAGAAACACTTTTGGTAGTTGTTTCTGCGGAAACAAATCAAGGAATGGAACCACCTCCTGCACTGCAGTGTCGATGAAACTGACAGTGAATTTTTTTAATTTTTTTTTCCCTGTAACATTGCCCAAAATATTTCTCCCAGTCAGAATGGCTTGTTAAATAGAAGCGCTATGAAGTTTATTATGTATGATTGGAATGTAGTTTATAAGTTCTTCAGTTTAATCTAATTCAAGTGTTTATATCTTTCAAGCAAGATGTGTACTGTATATTCTGTATCGATTCCTGATTGTCATAAATACCAATTTCCTATCTTCTACGCAATAGTATATAGTGATGTAGGTGAAGTGTGAATAAACAAATAAAGGTACATATACCATAGACCTGGCCATAGGAAATAAAACCGTGAGGTCTGCGTGGAAGGCGCAGCATAGTTACTGCGAAAATTAGAAGAGCGGCCTTTGAAAGCCATTTCTTAACACTCAATGGGTAATTGCTTCAAGCACACTTGCTGAGTAACCATTGCGGCAATAATAATAATAATGAAATCTGGGTACCAGGCCGGCATTCGCTATGCTATGTTTCGTCATTCTTTTAAGAGACCTGGTATCCGCTGAACACTAGCAAGCAATTTTGTGCCAATTGTTTATGCAGTGACTATCATATAGTGGTTTTGGGACGTTAAACCTCACATATCAATCAATGTTTATGCAGTGACTGACGACAATGTAGAATTTGTGCCTGAAGTCGGTAAGCGCCACAGTTAACAGGTGTTCAAAAACAAGCTTTTTTATTGGGTTGGAGCATTGGAGGACCCACTCGTTACGCTATTCGCATCGTGTGACACCTCGTTGTTCTTTTAACGCAATAGCGTCAGAGAGCTCGCCTCACAGAAATTCTGCCTTCAGAGTCGGCACCGTTTGTGAGGGAAAAATCGCTCGTGAGCAAAAAAAAAAGAGAAGAAATAAAACAAAGAATAACATTTTCGGTCCAATTGAAGATCGACTTGAGGCCGTTCGTGTGGCAAGCTGGTGTCCTAAGAAAAAGCTACGATGTTACTTGCAGCTGCCTCGGGAAAAAACACTCTATAAATGCCATGTAGTAGAAGAAGTCTCTTTAACGCATTTTTTTCGACAGGTGTCACGACGAAAACGAGCCCATTCGGTGATTTGTAGGCGCCTTTGGGAGGCTCTCAAACTACGTCGAAAAGGTTCGGAATAGTGCAGTCATCGTCGCTAAAAACACACAGGAACTTTCAAACAGCTATAAAATGGACAACTGTGTCAGTCTAGCGGAATACATGTCATTCCTTTTCAGAGGCGTTGATCAAGCAAACAGCAATCGATAGGTAATCGCTAGGTTACCTGTTAACTGTGAGGCATTGCGAGACTCTTTATGGCCTCCGACATGGCGAGCGTGTGGCGTGCATCTTGGAGGCCATGCGACTTTTGCGTTAGAAGAAATACCTGTATGTGTACCATTCGGGCGCGCACGTGTGTGTTTATGTATCTTTGTGCCATCTGTGAGACATTGTAAGAAACCTGTCTCGACTAGAGCAGAGCGCTGTTCTAGCAGATAGAAGGGGCCACACTGTGCAGTCTTGCTCATCAGTGTGTGCCTGCGGGACATTTATGGCAAGTAGTATCCGACAACTCAAGAGCCAAGTAACAAGTACCAAGCACCGGCGTAGCTCAGTGGTAGAATACTGGGCTGGCACGCAGTGTACCCGGGTTTGAGTATCACTGTGTTTTGGTGCCTTTTTTCTCTTATTTTGTGCGATGGTGTTTACGGACGTGGCGGCAGCGATGAACAACTACAGAGCCGCGCTTGACCCGGGTTGTGATCTTACAACAGCTTTCGCTGTAAAAAATCAGCGGACCCTAAAGCTTCGCCTTTAGGAGTTGAAGGCGATAGCGACATCTGGTTCCTAGTGCGTATTTCAAAGACTTAGTACATGAAACTTTTTGACTTTGCTGCGCAGCCACTACACCTGGCCTTAAGGAAATAAGCGCAGTAGCGTGTGTGCCTTCTGTTGCGGGGTATCGCCTTTCAACCACGGAGCTGCTATGATAATCACGTATTCTGGCACCCGTTGGCAATGTACCACGCATTATTACTGCAATAATTCATGTTGTATTGTGAATCATGTAAACAGGACGCGAGTGTTTGTGAAGCATAAAAGCTAATTTTACTACATTACCATACAGATGAGTTCTTTTCACCGTTTTTAAAGCAGAGGCATGGCCATGAGGTAAAGCAACCACTTGCAACGCAAACGAACCAGGTTCAATTTCCACTCGGATATAAACAACACTGGTTCAGTCCCCTCTCTGGTTCAGTCCCCTCTCTGCTCCAAGACTTTTTATCATTTATTTATTTTATTTCTAACGTTCTTGATTCTTTGTTCACGTATAAGGTGATGATTATTTTTGCTCACAACCTACAATGCCGGCAGCGGATGTTATGCGAAACAAGATTTTTAACTCTCGTTAAAAGCTGCAAGCGTTGTCCACACATTTAGAAAACAATTTGCAGTCGCGTACTTACTTCGCCAATGCTCGTTATTTGGCGCCCGTAGGGACCACCGCCTTGCGAGCTCGTCATGCACGGTTGGCCGAGGGTGGAATTTTCAGGGGCGTCAGGAAGGCTGTCCGGATTCTTGGGAGTGTACCAGCGACCACCCATACCAAAAGACACTGCGATGGCACTTGTGACCGCCTGTTCTTTCTTCAGCTTCGCCAAAGCTGACACAACTCTTACCTGGAATGAGGATGAAAGGTTTGTTTCATAGTAGTGGTCATCTCGGTGGTAATTATCTATTAGTTATGAACGTATTGTTGTTTCCGACGTCGTGAAGAGCGAAGGAATGGAAGGAAAGCGGGAGAAATGTCAAAATGGATGGGTATTTTCTCAAATCAACTCGTGGAAGGCTTTCGACCCAAAGGCGATGTGTACAATCATCATGGGCACTTGTAAATGTAAATGTGGTGTCATTTTCAGCCTTTACATGCGGTCATAGTAGCCTTCAGGGTCGACGAGAGTTGCTCTTAAAATCTATCTGATAAAAATTTCTAGTAATCATTGACGACACGATTGCCTAGAGAACCTGTTGAACAGCGCATCTCAAATGTTATCGTAACCAACAAACTACGCACGCTCAATTATATTAGAGTCTGGTAATTTATCTTAAAAACATTCGATTCTTTACATTAGCTAAAGCATCATGGGGCCTTTCACATTGGCCTTTTAGGCCTTTCACATTGGAAGCAAAGGCGATAAACAAAAGCTGGATATTTATGAATTAAAAACCGAGTTCTGGGTGCTGCAAACAGGCAGAAGAAACAATGCTACAGACTTTTAACGTCTTAGTAGAGGTACAATAAATTTCTGAGTAATTGAAAGTCATATCATATTCCGATCCATTGAAGCCATTACTAATCGATCAAAGTTCTTGCACTTGTAGCAAACATTCTTACCGAGTGAATTAACCTAGCTATACTGAACTCATACCCCTTAATTATTACCACCTTGAGAAGTCTTGAAGAAAAGGCAGTGATGTGATGTGATGTGATGTGATGTGATGTGATATAAAACGAAGACATGCATGACCTTTATTTAGACACGAAAAAATGCCATTATATTTGATGATAAACGCCGTGTAGGAATACATTGAGACGCCCAGGTAAGGCAACCGTTTATTGTGCCGGACAGCAACGAGACAGCAGTCAGTCGTTTCATCAGAAGCAGCACGAGCCTTGGCAACAAAAAACTTCGTCTTCTTCGCTGCTCCAGCAGTGCCCGTTTTTGTCGCTATAATCACTCCCCGGTCAAAAAGGAGCCATCCTGGTGACCTATGATACTAGCAGGACTGGTGGGTTGTAGTAAAGTTTCAAACGGTCGACGTGCACAGTTTCACACCCGCAGCGTTGTTGGTTTGTATGTGGCTGAATAGGCTCAACAATGTAGTTGGCTGGGATATCTGGCGCAGGATCTGGTACGGACAATCATACTTGGGTATGAACTTTCAGGGGCAGACGATGGCACGTAGAGCCATACAATTAATTGTTCCAGGGGCCTATGATGAAGGGGATGAACGGCGGTCATGAGTGTGCTTCTGGTGAGCCTGATCGTGCGTGGTAAGCGAACTTACTAGCTGCCGACATTCTTCGGCATAAGTGATGGCTTCGGTCAACGTCATGGATTCTGAAGGGTCTGGGCGATACAGAAGGATAGTGTACAAGAACGAGGAAGATTTCCGACTATAGAGAAGGAAGAATGGGGAGAAAGTTCCAGTCTTACTTTGAATGGCGCTGTTATAAGCACAAGTAACAAATAGCAGTATGCGGTCCCAATTCGTGTGGTCATCGGAAACATACATGAAGAGCACATCATCTAGTGTGAGAATAAATCAATCGGTCATTTCGTTAGTTTGGGGATGATATGCGGTGGTTTTTCAATGCACGATGTTGCATTCGCGCAAGAGGGCTTGTACAGCTTCGGACAAGAAGGAACGCCCCCAGTCACTGAGAAGCTTGCGCGGTGCACCATGCCGAAGGACGAGGTTGCGTAGAATGAACAAGCCGACATGTCGCGCTGTGGCCTCGGGAAGCGCTAAAGTTTCAGCTTAGCACGTTACGTGGTCCACGGCTACGATGACCCAGCGGTTTCCATTTGGTGTGTATGAGATGGGACCGTACAATTCAATTCCGATGCGGTTGAAAGGTAGAGAATGACAAGGTAGTGGCTGGAGTGGCCCTGTGGTTATGCGAGGGAAGTTTTTCCGTCGTTGGCACAAGGAATATGAACGGACGTATTGCCGAAGAAAGCGGTATATTTTGCGCCAGTAGTATCGAACCCGTAGGTGAGCATACGTCGTGGGAAAGCCTGCGACAGTGCGAAGCTTGGCTGGATCAGGACGGACACCATTCTTGCTAACAACATGCCCCAAGATAGTAAGGTAGTGGGTGGCGAAGTGGCATTTTTTTCAATTCCACCGCAGTCCAGCGTCTGTAAGACAAGTCAGGACGCTTGCGAGGCGGCTGAGGTTGGAGTCAAAGTCCTCCGAGGAAACGATGGCGTCATCCGAATAGCACAGGCATGTGTTCTATTTAAAGCATCTGAATGTGTTGTCCATGAAACTTTCGAAGGTGGCAGGCGTATTGCAGAGGCCGAATGCAATCAGTTTAAATCGTATAATCCGTCAGCAGTTACAAACGCGGTCTTGGAGCGGTCGGCTTCATTTATAGGGACCTACCAGTAACCAAATAGAATGTCTAAAAAAACAAGTATGCTCCTTGCAGGCAATCGAGGGCGTCATCAAATCTGGCAAGCAGATAAATGTCTTTGCGCGTGATCTTATTAAGACGCCTATAACTAACGCAGGATCTGATGCTGCCTTTCTTTTTCACGAGTAAAACTGGAAAAAACGAAGGGCTGTTTGAATGTTGTATTACGTCATGTCGAAGCATATTGTTCACCTGATCATCAATGACAAAGCAATCACCGTGAGAAACTCGATATGGGCGCTGTCGCAAAGGTGCATGCCTACTGGTGTCGATGTGGTGAACGATGGCAGACGTGCGACTAAATGAAGCCTGGCTACAGTCAAATGACATCTTGAAGCAATCGAGTAGAGCCAGGAGTTCAGTACTCTGAGCAGCGAGAAGTTCAGGGTCAATGGTCGAGAAGAAACCTCTGGAGATGAAGTGAGAGTGGTGTAAGGAGTAATGGTTCTTACGTGAGATGATGGTGTCATGAGGTAGGTGACTTGACGAAACAGAAGCAATTTCCTTAAAGTGACCAATGACTCACCACGGAATAAGATGGCTGGGTAAGGAAGTGAGTTCATTATATAGATGGAGCCAAGTGTGTTTCCTATCGTGAAAACTGCGAGCGGGAGAAGAGGCTTTTGCGAGAGCCGAAGGTGGCGGAAAGGATAAAGAGCGTGGCGACAGAGGGCACATCGTCTCAGAAGAGTGGCATAGGAAGCCATGTCAGCGCGGCGGCCTACGCTGACCGGCGAGTGCCACCACATATGGTGCTCGTAGTTATTTACAGGGAGTCTTTTGAAGTAGAGGACTCGAATGAACACAGAGTTCCGAACGGTCAATATTGTATGGCCACAATCAAAACAGCCTCAAACGGCTTGTGAAACTAAGACTAAAGAGTGTTATTATATACACACTGCTTTCTACAAAAGTTGTTTTCAGGCATTTAGGCGGAAATGTGTATATAGGCATTGATAAACTAATTTTTATAAAGAGCTTCCTAAAGGCATATTCATGCTCATATGCCAAAGTGGAGAACACTATCGCAAGCACATGGCAAGTATTTATCTAAAACCTGCCTCTAGTGACAGACAGACAGACAGACAGACAGACAGACAGACAGACAGACAGACAGACAGACAGACAGACAGACAGATCGATAGATAGATAGATAGATAGATAGATAGATAGATAGATAGATAGATAGATAGATAGATAGATAGATAGATAGATAGATAGATAGATAGATAGATAGATAGATAGATAGATAGATAGATAGATAGATAGATAGATAGATAGATAGATAGATAGATATTTGTTACATGAGTGTCAATCACGCATGTTAAAAAAGAAACGAAGTGGTCTGTCGACTTACCAATCGAACGGGGTATGAGGTGTTCAAAAGAGATGGTTCAAGTAGCTCGTCACTGTGGAGGACTGGAGGCACCATGCGACAGTTTTTTGTGCCATAGTCAGTATACGACGTGTATCCAATGGCCACCAGTATGTCTACGGCATAGTTCCTGGATGTCGATAAATAAGTGCTATGATCTTTACGCATTCGTTCATCGGGAGTACTGTGGTTTCTTTATGAGAAAAAAAAAGCTTTAGTACTTTCTGCAAATAAATATAGTGCGCATAAAACACAGAAAACTTTCAGGCGGTTGACCGTCATCACGCGAAACGTCTATATTTCCGATCCTTGTAGGTCAAGTGACTTCAGGTTTGCACTCGCCGCCATGTTGTTTTACCTACCGTTTGCTCACGCTGGGCACTCACCTCTAGGCTACAATTCATTTGAAGATTTTGCATAGTCAACTAAGGGATTCAAAAGATGATACGAAATGACCGTTGACAGCCTCAACAATATACGCCATACGAGGAAGTGAGGGGAAACGCCAAGATAGGCGGTTTATATTCTGCGAGTCAACGTTGGCTGATTGATAACACGGAGGTTCGCTTTGTGTGCATTCTACCGCATATTATGCAATTGTATCGTATACTTAAGCATGAAGAAAGGGAGCTTTGTACTGGCAAGCCTTTGAAAATATATTCGTTCTGTGTCTTAAACCGCCGCACACACATTTTGACTATATTCTGTACTAGGTTGGTTGACCTTCATGTTTTGAAAAAAAAAACTGCGAGTTTTTTGCGATTTTCGTTGTGTATTTGGTCTATAATTGAATATTCTGATAAGCGCGACAGTGGTCTGAGAGTCAGGCAACAACGGTACAGTCGCGAGCCATGACGTCAGAATTAGCAAGTTTTTTGAGTGTCTCAATTCCGGCGAGTGGTATTACTCTTCGTCAGCTGTGCGTAAAATCTTGTTGTTTGAGTTTTCTTATGCATGACACTGAAACGAAACGATGTATTCAGCAGCGGGGTAGAAGACAACGCAATGGTCGGAGTGTACAGCCGGTGAGATCTGGGGCTTCTTTTGCACCGAAATATTTTTTCATGCACCAATTTCGGCATTTCAATTAGCACAATCTACTGTCTTCTTGTAGTTTTCGCTGAAAAAAAAAACAAGTTCTCGTGTGACCATGTCAAGGCCCCTTTAAAAGGACGCTATAGAGAAACTAGTTTTCTCGTAATAGTATATTACTATTAAGAATAATTATGATGCTGAACGCAACACTCCTTCACTAAGAAGCTTGTTAAACGAGAATCATGCGTTTGAGGTTTTTGAGGTTTCACTCTGGACCTGCGTAATCATTTGTCCCTAAAAGCAACTTGTTCTGAGGGCTTAAGAAAACTTCATTGAAACGATGTGGTCAAAACACGCATGGAAGACAATAAAGTAAAATATAGTGTTGATGCGAAATTCAAGAATGAAATTGGTTTCTGTTTTAAATGAAAAAAATATTCCCTTCCTGTTCAAATCTTGATCACATGATGCCGATATCAAGAGAAACAGAATTTTAAAAAATGTTGCACATTAGAATCAGTTTTATTAAATATACCTCCTGGTGTAATGAGAGCATATTGTCACGCGGATTACGAATACACGGAACGGAGAAAGAAGTATTGTTGCAATATTCAAGAAGGCTTCACACCCGAGGGCTGCCAGTATCTCGCGCGGCGAGCCCGCTTCTTTCTCGTCGATTCGTCTACGACAACGGAGCCATGCCCACTACCTCGTAACATCAACCCCCGGTGGACGAAGCGCCGTCACGGAGCCCCCAAGTCATTCAGGAGTGGCAGTATAGTAGCGTTTTAGGCGTGAAACATGAACAACATCAGCAGGTGGTGTAGGAGAAGATGGCTGTGGTCGAACAGGCCTGATGAGGTAGTCGACGTCGGTGGCCTTGCGGTGAACTTTGTAAGGCCCTTTGTATCGTGGGAGGAGCTTCTCGCACCAGCCATCACGTCAGTACGGCGTCCAAAGTAAAACAAGATAGTCAGGAGGTAAGTCAACGTCGCGGTGTCAGTGATCCTAGCGGAATTTTCGTGAGATCCGAGGCGCACAGAGCCTAATGTGCGCGACTTGGCGAGCGAAGCGAGCTCTAGAAGCTCTGATGCTCCAACCAACGGAGCATGCACCGTTGGTTGGACAGTATCAGAGAAAGGAGTGTTTCGAATGACAACGCATGCTAGCGGCCGTACAGAAGGAAGAACAGAGAATAGCCGGTAGTGTTATGCCTTGACGAACTCTATGCAAACGTAACGTGGGGGAGCGATGCTTTTCAGTCACGGTGGTCAGCAGAGACGCAGATTGACAACATATATGTAAGAGATGCGTTAAGGCGCTCCGTGAGACCGTTGGTCTGGGGCTGGTAGGAAGTAGTAAGATGATGTCCGGCAAAGCAGCTACGGAGGCTTTCGTTGATAACTGTTGCGAGGAAGCAGCGGCCACGATCCGTAAGAAGCTGGCGTGGAGCCCTATGCCGCAAAATGACATCATTCAATACAAAATCTGCGACGTCTGTAGCGCAGCTGATTGGCAAGGCACGAGTAATAGTGCATATGGTCACACAGTCAATTGCGACAGCAATCCATTTGTTGCCTGACACAGATGTAGGAAAAGGTGCGAGAAAGTCGAGGCTGACACGGAAGCATGGTTCCGGGTGAATGTCACTAGTATGAAGCAGGCCAGCCGGACGGAGAGCAACGAAGGAAATTTATTGAATTCAATTCAATTTTTCGCTCAAGAGCAATCATTTTTCTATTAGTCCTGATCTTTTCGTGTAGCCACTCATAGCTCGACAAAGGAGACATCGTCATGCTGAATCTTTGGCGCCGCATCTCTCGAAAACTGGTAGCGCTCGCAAGCAGTGACATCACGGAGCACAAATCAATACAGGCCAGACCAAAAGAACCGTTGCGTGTATTCGTCATTACGAGAGCACGTAACAGAGCAACAAGTATATTTGCAATAATTACAAGTAGGTGTGACACCCCAGGACTGTCAGCATCTCGCGTGGAGATTCCGCTTCTTTCTCGTCGATTCGTCTACGACGGCGGAGCCATGCGCACTGCCTTGTAACAATATTTAACAAGCCTAATATACAGGGGTTATTGAATCTACATGTAACATATTATTAAAGCTGTACTGCATCGTGTGAGTACAACAGAACTTCCATGCGCAAAATATTGTAGTGGCGTATGCTAACTACACTACCAAGTGCATGTAAGGCAATTTAAATATTTATTGTGGTTAACAACAATAAATTGTGGTTCATCATAGTGTGCACGCAAATAATTTGAACGAGGGCATAAATGAGCATATTTCTACGTATTGCAAAGCCTGCACATGTTCTCCTAAGTTTCATGGGGTAAAAATCTTGGGTAGGAGTGAAGATAGAGAGGCACGTGAACTTTTGCAAGCCTTCTTCATCAACAGATACGGTAGTGATTGTGTTGGCTAGACGTCTCTTGTCCTGTTTGCCTCTAAACAATTTTTTTCTATCATACTTTCTGTGTGTTTTTTTTTTTTGGCCTGCGCCCTTTGTAACCAGCCTGATGTATCCTTGCGCCAGCGTGGTTGGAAAATATATTATGCCTGCCTTTCATTTTTTCATTGAAGTTGTGAGTAGCGCTTGTGGTGGGTCGTTCTTTGTGTCCCTCTTGTCGTTTTCTTTTTTTTTTTGCGCTACGTTATGAATGCACTATGACTAATCCCTTTCTCCTACATCTCCCACTTACGACAAACGCGTTTCTGCCAACATTTCTGTTCTAATGGACAATCATCAGGTTATTGCTCTGGTGGATACTGGCGTTGACTACTCCGTTATCATCGCTGAACTCTTCGCTGCACAGAGGAAAATAATTACTTCTTGAGAGCATGGATTGTACCTGTGGTCAGCAGGTGGTACTTCTTGACGCCATTTGGGTGGCGCACTGCCAGATTGCAATTCTGTAAGTGGTTCATTCATCGTATTGTGCGAACGTTCTCGGAAAGTAAACCTCAGCGTTAACTTGCTACGTGAGCACGGAGCCGTTACTTAATTACCTGCGAGAATCGCTTGTAACGTTTTCCAACAACCATGCCCAGACGCCGAGAAATGCTGCTACACAAGGAACAGCACATTGTAACGTCGAGCACGTTGTCACAATTCCACCACGAACTAGTAAGTTTGTAACTGTAATGACCGACATAGATAACAGTAGTAGCGGTATCATCGAAGCAAACTTGTCCATGCTATTAGCTTGTCGGTGCTATTAGTCGCCCATACAAAAGTTCAGTTGAAACAGTGAATGACTGGGCTCATGGTGACAAATTTCAGCGGCAAATACCAGCCTTTGACAAAGAGAACAGTGATCGCTCACTTTGAAGCCATGGACAGTGAAGCATGTTCAATGATTGCTCCAATTTCTGCAGCCGTACAACTTGACCCACGGTGACCAACACTGTTGACATGAATACAAAGCTTTCGTGTGAGCATAAGGAGTGAATATTGAGTATCTTAGGGATGTTCAGTGACTGCTTCACATCTACTTCAAAAATAAAGTGAACGCCGACCATGAAGCACCTCATTAAAACGGACCAAACTGAACACCCAGCCAGCCCGTCGGCCCGCCTACCGAGTGTCGCAAGATAAGCAAGAGGAGATATATGCACTCACAAGTGAAGCAGATGCTTGATAACGATCTAATATAACCCTCGGCCAGTCCAGGGGCATCTCCCGTCTTGCTCGTAAAAAGAAGGACGGTACTCTAAGGTTTAGCGTGGATTACCGGAAACTTAACAAATTTACTAAGAAAGACATCTACCCTCTTGCACGTATTGACGACTCACTGTACCACCCTCTACACGCTCACTATTTCTTCTCAATGAATTCCCGTAGCGGCTATTGGCAGATCGAAGTCGATGAGCGCGACAACGAAAAAACAACATTCGTAACCCCTGGTGGCCTAAACGAATTCAAAGTGCTGCCATTTGGTCTGCGTCTTGCCCTTGCGACGTTCCAAAAGATAATTGATACAGTGCTGTCTGGCCTTATGTGGGAATTAAGTCTTGTTTATTTTGATGACGTCAATGTATTTTCACGAACCTTCGAACAACATTTGGAGCGGCTTCAGTCTGTCTTTCATGCGATTCGTGCGGCAGGCATATCATTAAAGCTAGAGAAGTGTCACTTTGGTTACGACGAACTAAAGTTCCTCGGTCACCTTGGTTAACCATATTGGTATTCGGCTGGATCCAGGAAAGGCATTGACTGTTGCTGCATTTCCACCACTTTCCAACAAACGTGATGCGCGTCGCTTTCTGGGTCTCTGCGCCTGCTGCAGGTTTTTGTGTAAAATTTTTCAAACAAAGCCGAGTCACTGGCTCGTTTGACGAAAGATGATGTTCCCCTTGCACGGGGCCCCGAGTACAGAGCCGCTTTTTCCGGCCTTCAGCAGCACCTGCAAACTCAACCCTTACTCGAACATTTTGATGACAACACCTCTACTGAACGGCGCACTGACACAAGTAACACCAGCCTTGGCGCAACCCTCGTTCTACGGCAAGATGGCATCGAACGTGCTATTGCTTATGCCAGCCCGATATTACCTTCCGCAGAGGCGATTTACTCAATCACGGAGAAAAAATGGCTACTTTATGTCTAGGTAATAGCGAAGTTCCAACCATACCTCTACGGCCGCCTGCTCAAGGTTGTTACGAGTCATCATGCCCTCTGCTAGCTTGCAAATCTTGAGAACCCTGCACGACATCTGGCCAGGAGAAGTTCACGTCCTCAAGAATTTGGGGTACAATCGTTTACAAGTCTGTCAGGAAGAATACGCATGCAGATTGTCTTTCGCGCGCTCTACTTACAATGACTTCAACTGACGACGACATCGACAGTCGCATTCTTAGCGCCATCAAAGCATGTGGCTTGGCGCAACAACAAAACGCTGACGCGGACCTCCAACAATTCAACAAATATCTTGAAGGTGGCAACTCACGCCCTCCATGATCGATCGCTGTTTGCCAACATTAATTTGTGTGCGTGGCGGTGTTCTTTACAAATATAAGCATATACGCTACTGAACACCTGCTCGCCCTTCCATTCACACTACGTGCAAATATTTTACCAGCCTGTAATGATGAGCCTTCGTCCAGCCATTTAGAATTCACACGCACCTTGGCCTAGTTAAACTCACACAAGACGTGAAGCATTATGTCAAGACGTGTCGTGAATTTCAGCGCGGTAAAGCACCACCTCAGCGCCTAGCCGCGTTGCTAAGATGTATCGTCCCACGAGCACAATTCCCACATATTGGTATGGACATGCTCGGACGTTTCCCCAAGTCTCAAAATGGAAACAGGTGCATCGTCGTCGCCACTAATAACACGACACATTACTGGGGAACCAAGGCATTACCATGAGGCACCGCCAGTGATATTGCTCACTTAATTCCACTGTTGCGTGGTTCCACTTAGCTGCAGGATGTCCTGTGGCTAAGTGGAATCGCACATCAGAAATCAACAGCGTAGCAGCCCCAAAGCAACGGCCATACCGAGAAACTAGACATGACGATAACCGACATACTTTCCATGTACGTTGATTGAGACCACAAAAACTGGGATGACATTTTTCCGTACATCACGTTCACCTACAACACTGCTGTTCAAGAAACCAACGGGTTCACACAGTTCCGTTTGCCTCATGGCAGGCAGGCAGCCACTACGCTGGAAGTCATGCTTCTATCCGACAGGTGCGACATTAATGTCAACACGAACAAATTCATCCTACTCGGGGACACAACTGACAAGCTCGCACTCGAAAAAATTTATAACGAGCAATGTGCCGAATCCCAGTGGTACAATTATTTTTATCGCCAGGTTATTTCAACCCGACTATCAAGTCTGGCTATGAACTGCCATTCGCCAACGTGGCCGTACGGAAAAGCTATTTGACCGCAACATTGGTTCCTATAGAGTTCTACGGTGCCTCAGCGAAGTGAACTACGAAGTTGTTCCCCAAGATATAGCTCGTTTATGCCGTCAATCACCGCAGCCAGACATCGACCATGTTTCCAACATAAAACCATTCTACCGAAGTTCACCACCCGTGAAACCTATGATTGACTTTGTGAACGCTACGTCGCCGCCAGCTTGTGTGTCTGTGCATTTTCTTTTTTAATCCTGAATCTGCATTGCCATGATGGTCTCTGGGAGGGAGGGTAATGCATCAAGCATTTATGATGCGGTATAGTTGCTGGCGGAACTGTATGTGTCACTAAACAAAAGGCCATGAAGACTAGCACTTGAAAGACAACGATGAGTTCACTTTGCCAGTGAGCGGGCCAGCCTGATGTTTGGCCGGCCTGAAGTTGAAGGTTTCTGTTACATTGTAACGAGGCGATATTGAATGCTTTTAGTCCGTACGTGGTAAGTATAATGCATACAGAGAACTGGGATAGCCGTCACAGTCTGAGTTATTAGGTTATATCTACCCAGTGCCATAAAGAAGATATAAAAGTACAAGTATGGGCTCTCGGAAAATGCTGATCATAATAAGATTTTTCTTGCAGTTCACTTGAAATCACGACACTAACAATACATTCCTGATGTAGCAGCCATCAGTAAATAATAGTAATTTGTATTGAATTGATAGGCGCATCATTTGGCTCGAAGAAAAAAAATAAACGTAAGCAGCCTAAAACTGCTAGAGAAAACTTGGAAGCTGAGAAAACTATGAACTCGTTTATAATATGGTAACATGCGGTCGGACCATGACATAGAAAAGAAACTGATGCATGAAAACTTATCAATACTGCTGATGACATCTCCGATAAAATCTGAAACGAAGTGACTTGAACAAACAGAAGCAGTAGTGCTTCAAGACTTCTACAGTGATTATAAACTTTGCAAGTAACCTTGTCATTTAGGATGTATTAATCCCAGGTACCGTAAACAAAAAAATTCTAGCTGATTATTAACAAAAATATTAGTGAAGAAGCATCACAAAAATCAATTTAATATAAAGACGTGTATTTGAATGACCTCTTTTTTGAATTTCTTAATGTAGTTGCTTATAATACAGCGTCGCCCATCAACCTCTGGACATCGTGTCCATTGTCTCCACTGAATAGCTCGCCTTCACCAGTGGAATGCTGGTGCAGAGTTGCGAGACAAGGGTCCGCTCGGCGGAAGCGTTTCGATGCACCATTATTCAGCCACAGAGGGAACTAACAAAATATGAAAGCAAAAACTTTTCATTGCGACTGAACTATTCGAACGATGCCTGATGCGCTAGCCTAACATAATTGCAGAAACGTAGCTTTTTTTTTCTCGCCCTTCTCAGTATTGCTTAACCCCCTGTCGTGCTGCAGTGCCTCAGGGACTGGTGAACCTTTGACTAATTGATGTCATGTGTACGTCGTAACATTGCGTCAAGGTTTGACGGCTGATGATTACGACAGAAGTGTTGTGGCTCGGGCGAGTTGGTTATCCATGAACTTAGCTTCTATTAGCGCGGCACATATGAAAAGGAAAGAGGAAAGAATACAGAGACGTCAAGACAGGTAGGCGCTAAACTTCCAACTGTTTATTTCATGCACTTGACACCCATCTTATACATGCGTAGAAACACGACTCATCTTGCACGTGGTGACATCCCAAGAAACGTCATTTCCTTATCTGTCAAAGCAATCGAAGGTGAACTCACACACAAGTTCCCCATTTTTTCTATTGCCTCGGCTTCTTTGATCTCACGTGTCAGCTGATTGCGAGACCGGCTGATAACGGTGCAGCTATACAGATCAGGGGAGCACCCACACCCCTTGCAGTGCGCCGCCAAGAACCCTCCCGCTGAAAGTTTATTTCTCGCGTTGTAAGCATGTTCCCGCAGTCTATCATTAAGACACCGCTTAGTCTGTCCTATGTAATATCTTCCACACGATAACAAGAACACGTACACAACGCAACACACACAATCTACATATCTAACCTGATGTTTCTTATCACATACTAAGCGAATAGAACTAATTGGGCAGGTCAACTTGCAAAGCTCCCCTAGTTTTTTGGGGGCTGAAAACACCACACGTACGTGAGCCCGCTGGTCTCACCGAAGCAGGGTACCCTGTTCTGCTGCAGGTCTCTGTAGCTGAGCGTATCCTCAAAGCTTCACAGAAAGATAGGCAACAAGTGTTGGAGTGTTCGGGTAGCAGAATAGGCGTAATCCCATATATGCATACTGTCTCTCATAACTTGAAGAAGGTAGCCCAGCGGGCTCACGTACGTGTGGTGTTTTCAGCCCCCAAAAAACTAGGGGAGCTTTGCAAGTTGACCTGCCCAATTAGTTCTATTCGCTTAGTATGTGATAAGAAACATCAGGTTAGATATGTAGATTGTGTGTGTTGCGTTGTGTACGTGTTCTTGTTATCGTGTGGAAGATATTACATAGGACAGACTAAGCGGTGTCTTAATGATAGACTGCGGGAACATGCTTACAACGCGAGAAATAAACTTTCAGCGGGAGGGTTCTTGGCGGCGCACTGCAAGGGGTGTGGGTGCTCCCCTGATCTGTATAGCTGCACCGTTATCAGCCGGTCTCGCAATCAGCTGACACGTGAGATCAAAGAAGCCGAGGCAATAGAAAAAATGGGGAACTTGTGTGTGAGTTCACCTTCGATTGCTTTGACAGATAAGGAAATGACGTTTCTTGGGATGTCACCACGTGCAAGATGAGTCGTGTTTCTACGCATGTATAAGATGGGTGTCAAGTGCATGAAATAAACAGTTGGAAGTTTAGCGCCTACCTGTCTTGACGTCTCTGTATTCTTTCCTCTTTCCTTTTCATATGTGCCGCGCTAATAGAAGCTAAGTTCAAAGATTACGACAGGTATGTTACAGGCGGGCGTAATTGTGAATGAAGTTTGTTTTACTTTCGGTGTGCCGAAAGTGAAACAAACTTTCACATGACAATCACACATTTCACATGACGATCATGCGACTTTCGAGTGACAATTATTACTCAGTATTTCTAATTTTTTATTGAGCCACCGCCGCCAAAGTGTTGTGAAGTGCTCTCAGGTCTCGCAAAATCTCGCAAAGCCTTTTGGCTCATGACACATGTTAAGACTCCCCCTTTGCAACTGTGCTTCTAGCATGCGGTTTCTATGCTGCAGGCGACTTATCGCCGTATTCGGAGGCAACTAAAAACTAATGCTTGCGTTATCGGCCGAAGTTCTGGTTTCTCCAAAACACTACGACGCTGGGCACAGGAAGCGATGAGGGGGTGGGGGGGGGGGACTAGCGACACAAGTTACCCTTCTGTAGAATGGCTTGAACGGCGTTAGTAAAACCACTGATTGAATTTGCGTTCTGCACGAGCACAGTAGCGCGCTACTCACTGCTAACCGGCTCCTGAACAAGGCTCGCAAACAGACATAACAGTTTTTACTAACGATGTTCGCAAGCACAGGACTCGTGCTTACTTTAGCGCCTGTGCAACGCCAGCAGCCATCGACTCGAACATGAGCGGGTAGTGGAGTACGGTGTAGCTGGGCGTACCCTCCGAGACCGCCTTGTCCCTCACGAGTTGGGAAATCATCTGTAGTATAAAAAAAGAATATTATCGCTGCTTCAAACAACCACAACGAAAAGACAGTAAACTATGCGTTTACATCGTCATGCATACAATCTACTAGTAACTCTCGTCATGTAAACGATCAATCATTCCTTGAAACATCAGCCGAATGAATAATATTGATCTACTTCGTGTTGCCCTGAATCCCTCAACTAATAAATGCTGCAACATGAGTGGTAGCATTTTTGCCGCTGTGGGTATCGTATAATTTTACTAATCAGTGTATTTCACTTACGCTTTGCTTTTATGAAAATATCGTGAAAGTTATATTTCATGATGCACGCTATGCTTGATATTGGCGGTGTGCATGCAGGTTGAGGCAACAAGAGTTTCGGAAACAATTTACGTGCGTAGTTCGGTAGCGTCGATGATTAGTGTTCGCGACGAAAGACGGGAACTAGTGCCTTGGAATCCTATAACACGCATAACACCATAAAGCTGCCTTGTTCCGCGAGATCAACGCATGCCACTGACAGTGTGCCTCTACCTAGATTTGCAACAGCTCAGGAATCAACTCTGTCTTTCACATGAAAATCGACGTCGCTGTACATTTATCACCCGCTGATTAAGATTAATCGGCAGCCCCGAGTGCTGACAAATGACATCGCGTAGAATGTCACATCATCGCCCATCTCCTTATCACCGTCCGCAACCTTAGACAAGCCCGCCTCCAGCACATTATTTTTTGTATACTTCATTACTTACATACCATGTCGGCTTGTCGGAATTTTTGCTGTCGCGAAAATTCCTACATGCCGAGAGGCCAGGCAATGAACTTGTGTTGCGTTTTTAACAGTTTGAATAAATTGGCAAACGTCAGGCATAGTTAATAAGCTGAAGTGACTGAGACGATTAAGCAAATCAGTACTTGCAATTTACTTGTGTTTTTGCTAGAAAAAAATATTTTATTATGAGTAACCGTGCTCCCGCTACTTCGTTTCTTCTGTGTGATTCTGGTTATATTGCGTACCATGTGTGCAGAAGCGTTAATCGCAAAATGCTAGAGCAGTTTTAATTTACTAGCATATAATAAAGAGACACAAACAGCTCTCCCGTCTCAAGCCTTGGACAGTATTTTTTTTTCGATCTGCACGCGGCTCTAACGTTCTTCTAAGACAAGTTTTTTTTATTCTCAAGGCCAACAGAAACGATTCCTCTCTGTGATACCATCATGATCAGTCTCACCATTTCACCCTGCCACGGTCGTCTATTGGCTAAGGTACTCGGTTGCTGACCCGCAGGTCGTGGGATTGAATACCAGCTGCGGTGGCTGCAATTTCGATGGAGGCGAAAATGCTGTAAGCTTGTGAGCTCAGATTTGGGTGCACTTTCAAGAAACAAAGTTGGTAGAAACTTCCAGAGCCCTCCACTACGGCACGTCTCGTATACATATCGTAGTTTCGAGACGTTAAACCCCACATATAAATCAATCAAGCAATCAGTCCCCCATTTGTGTTCTCGTGAAATACCTCAGCGAGAGAAAGAGGCATGCATTGAATGTAAATATCCGTGAACAGGCGTCAGAGAAATCTATGAGTGCGCTCTCTAAAGGTGGAAAATTTACAACACAATAACTAAGCTTTAAGTAAAAACAATTGTAGAATTCCCAGCACACTTTCCATCCTGATCCGATCAGTTCATCTGGTCCTTTTCGGGGTTGTACCTAATTCAATGGTTACAAATGCAGTGGAACCTCTGCTTTACATTCTTATTTTATCTTCCATGACCAGGATTGCTGTCAAAGCTTGGGAAATTGCATATGAGAATGTGACTGAGCTTGAAATTTATACTAGGATGCATAAGCGTGATGTTGTTCTCGATCAGACTCGGCAGCATGCAGTTGTTCTGCTTCTTGCGTTTGGTAATTTTGAGTCTTCTGGCCAACGTTGACTCACCGGCACAGCCGTAAACGTGAAATGCTAATTGGATCACCATGATATGCGAGTCAGAAAATTTTGACAGTGGCACCAACCTGAAGGCCCCTTGCCGACTGAGTCACGTATTCAAGAGGATTAGAACTCGCTTGCATCACAGGCGTGTTCACTTGCCCGTAGTGGTGAATGCGCTTGGACCACATGTCATCCAAGGTCTTCTTAGTTTTGGGATTGTCAAGAAGGTCGCTCATTCTGTCCTGGTTCCTGCAGAAACTACAAACACAATTCATATGAGACTCTAATATGGTGATTTTGACCACTGATTGAAATATGGCGTATATTTTTAGTTATAGAAATTGTGAACCGCCGGCGTCCGTATGAATAAAACCTGGACCGTCCACCTGACGGGAACCCTGATTGGGTGCGAAGCAGCAGCATTGTGCACGGGTGTCACGGGTTGAACGGCGCTAACGTGGGTGCTGCGGTGAGCGCGGGAAATTTCATTTGAAGCCATGGATGGCGTTAGTCTTCTAGCTGACACCTAGACAAGTTTCAACGTGTACGTTGAGCACACGTCAGGTTTATAGAAAGCCAAAGAAACGCATGGTGGCGCTGCGACTCCTAGTGCTACTGTATCTGCTACCTTTAGGTAGCAGAATTGCGCCACTGTTTTCCGGACGCCGCTCACTCTACCTACAGTAGTCCATCACCCCTATTCGCTGAGCGCTATCACGTGGTCATAAGTGGTTCGTTTGCACTCCGGAGAAGCCAACGCTACGCCGATTCCGGGCAGATAAAGCGGGGTTTACAACATCTGTTGTCATTCTCGCCGCGCTTCTTCGGTAATGTAGCCATGCTGCCTGTTAGTCACGAGAAATGTGGCAGCAAATGCATTCTGTGTAGAATTGTACTACGTAGAGCCCATGCGATGACACGCTGGTGCAGCCGGTGTTGTTATAGAAAGATTACTGTTCAGAGGGAAGGAATAAACGCCTGGCCATTGTCATCTGCAAGATTTCTCTTGGAGAATGCAAACCATTGTTGCATCGTGGTTTAAGAAGAGTTAGAGCACTGGTCTAGTTTAGGTGGGGGCAAGTGATGTTGTGGCTTGAGGGCGGCAAGTGCCCCTTTACCACTTCTCTGCTGACGCCCTGCGCTTGGCTTTTTTTTTTATCTGTCCACGGCACTGCGAAACTTGCTCTTTTTGTATTAACCACAGATGCAGTAGTGAATATGTTATACATGCAGAGTTGGCCAGCGTGTGTCAGCTGCATACGTCAAACTTAGTCTGGCGGTTAAAACGCCAAAAATACAGGGAGAATTCAAGCTAGAACTATTTTAATCAGCAAGGTCTTGCTGCTAGTTCGTGAATTGAATGCAGCTTTGTAACCTTAAGTGAAAAGAATGTTGGACACGACAGGGTTATTGAACAACAATTCCCATCAACTGCCGTGAGCCACGATTGTAATACGAGCGTAATACGAGAGCCGCACGTAATGCCGGCGTCGCACGGCACTTTCGATCGCTGTCCAGCTCGATTCAATTGAATACTACAAAGCTTTAGCTCGTTAACTGACACAGTTAACGAACGAGCCTAACGCAATGAAAATATTCCATCCCTATCTCCCTCGATAGCGATCAAGAGTGAAAAATTACTTTATTTATGTAAATTGAAAAAAATAGTGCAAAAAAGCTGAGCTAATGTGTGGCCTCATATAAATATACATATGTATCACTGGTTCAACAAGCTGACGCACGTTTTTTTTTCATTATTACATACCAAAAACGTCTACATGTGTGGCCTCATATAAATATACATATGTATCACTAGTTCAACAAGCTGACGCACGTTTTTTTTTTTTCATTATTACATACCAAAAACGTCTACATAAAATCAAGGCTTCCAGGCGCGATTAGAGCAACTGAGTTTTTCTTGTACTTTAACAAAAAATAGAGAGAAAAAAGCGAAAAGAATAAATAAAGCAACGCTTGTACTCTGAAGCATGAGCGCTGCTCCTACGCGGGTGGTGAGTGGCTTTCCCGCAACACATTTGAACCCAAGATGGTGTACCTTGGCGCCACTCAGCTGCCTAAAGGTAGCATATACAGTAACTCTAGCGACTCCGGATCACCAGCGCCATCTCTGGTAAAAAAGTAGAAGTCAGAGACGTAAATCGCGCGTTTTCCCTTCCTGCCAACGCGCTGCCGCTCGCTCACGTGCTGGTGCAAAGAGCGCGCGGTGCGTTTGAGTCACCCCGCAATGTAGCGCCTGCAGTGCGGCTTCACAGAGATCTCTGAGCTGTTCCAGCACTCCCGAACAGTGAATATAATAAAAGGAGTAAACTTCCTTAGTCAAGGTTATGATGTGCAGCAGACGACGGAAGCCGAGGAGGCCCAAGTCACTGCGAAATGCATTTCTCAGGTCTGTGAAAATACCGTATACGACGTATGCCTCGAGATAAATCTCATTCTGCCGGCATGAAGCCTCGTACCTAGCCCCGGTGCGGCGTTGACGCTTATGAAAACCATACAATTGTTGTTTTGATGTGGTATCTAGCAGTCGAAGCTGTGTACTTTATTATGTCTAGACATTCACGGCGTGCTACAAATAAATAAAAACTAAAGTTATACGGTCATGGCATTAAAATGACTGAAGTTTTGGAGTCATGTCCACCGTGCCGCGGGAGCATGACCCATTGACTTTGCCACGAAGTTGCAAGCTGAGCTTTAACCACAGCAAGTAACTTGATGTGCTCGCCTCACGTTTTCTTTCGCTCTCGTATCATGCTTGCTTTATCCTTCACGAACGTGGCTGTGTTCACCGGCTGTGACTTGCTGGGAAACTGATACAGCTTTACACGTGGATAGCGTCCATTGGTGTTGTCTGCATTATTGTGGCAGCTAACAACACAACAACACTCCGTGGCTCACCAACGCTTTCGTGGGCCGCTTCTTCCATCGCGGAAAGGCAACTTCGCATGCAAGCGTCTGGTTTTAGCGCACCAAGCTTACGGCACAAAGCGGAAGTTCCCCACACGACTCCAGAACGCATTCGCGCGTGTTGCACGTGCTCCTATTTCAGTGAAATACACTGATTCGCCTGCGCTCTCTTTCGCGCCTATCCTGAAGTTTTCTGGAGCTCACCGCCAGAGCCAGGCCCGGCGTTGTCGTCGCTCCGCAAACTTGAGCTCCAGTTCTCTATCACGCGTGAACAGATGAGTTGGTGGTGTAGCGAGTCTCGGTCACGGTAGGTGTTGCGGGGAAGGCAGCAGTGAGTGCCGCGGTGAGCTTACGGCAGGCGAGAGGAGTGATGTCAGCGCGCACTTAGAGGAGCGTGACATCAACGCGCAGCAGTGGTGTAACCTACTTAGCACCATGCCAACACCTGTGGCACATGGCGCATTCGTATGGAGGGCCATCATTACGCAGGATAGTCAAAGAGTAGCTTCGCATCAGAAACGGTAGCGGTGCAGACTACTTTTTACCCTGCAGTCTCTTCACTATCCCCTCTTGCATGCTCCGCTTTCTTCCTTTTCAAAGGTATGAAGGGTGAGAGGCATTTTCAATAGCTACGGGGGGAGAGGCATTCAAATCCTGCCAAAATTTCTCAGTCATGAATGTCTACATTCGTTGTGCACATAACAATGCTGGCATAAACATACATCAGTGCTAGCCTCCCTTCCGGAAAAAACAATTCAATCTGTGATTCTGCTCCTCGTGCTTTCTTTTCTATTGCATTGTCTTTGTCGCCTCTATCTCTGTCAGTGTCTCTGTCTCTTGCACGGGCTTTCTTTCATCTTTCCTTGCTGCAGCCGCTCACTCGTTCACCCAAAGATCATGACTGAAAATTTGCATACACGTGCTTTAAAATGGCCTTCTGAAAATAATTAAATCAGCCTCACACGTACGGCCCGGTTTCTAAAAATTGCGATGCTGGGCGGGCTTGAACATGACTCTTAGGGGCGAAGCCAGACGGACTGACGCACAGACGGACTGACGGTTGCTTCACCCCAATAATCATCATGCACTCCGTAGATATGCTACTTTTTCGACGTTTTAGCTGCGCTTATTTCTATTTCCTTCTTTTTCTATATATTTATTTCTATTCCTTACACCTTCTATTGTATTCTCTTCTTTCCTTCTTAATATCGCGTACTTTATTTTTTTATCTCCTGGCTGAACGGCGTTAATATTCCTCTGCGATTATGTTTTTGTTTTTGAACAAAAGCCCATATAATATTGCAACTAGGGACCGTAATATCCGTAACCGCTATCCCAAGAAGTACAAAAAATAGCCAGGATGGAACGAGGTTTCAAGCGGGTCCTATTCGTGCCATTCTAGTATTTGCTACTGCGCAATACTGGTGCTCGAAACTCCAGCGTATAAAAAACTAGCGTCAACATAAGCTTCATAGCATGGTAGCAAAGTAAAATGACCAGGCTTCACAGAATGCCACTCGCGTACCCAGGCGTCACACAGCATTCATTGCATTACAAGTGGGTCGTTGAATGCTTCAATCAATCAAATAGGACTCATCCATAAATCTTCCTCGTGACCAAACATCGAATCAATTACCGGAGCAGTGGGTACCTTGCTAGCATACTTGTATTAGTACCCCAAGTGAGTTTGCAATGTTTTCTACAAATGGCATTCTTCGAGATTTTTCAATGACTGTGCTGAGCTTTTCATGCAGACCTGGCATTTTTTTTCCTTTCTCTCCCTAATATCTATTTCTCGCTATGCTATCAATTACAATTTGGCCGCTTTTTTTCTGCACCCCCTCACTTCTCTTTCTCACCCCTTCGGTATGCATTACTACGCACTGTACTCTGAATACTATGCAATACACTATAATATATTACACTCTACCATATTATAGTAGCTATACAATACAAGGCTATGTTATGCTCCGCAAACGTGCCTGGATAACCGAGTGGTTAAGACCCTTGCCTTCCGATCGTGGTTATGTAGGTTGTAAATCCTCCCAGTCAACTTTTTTTTCTTCTTTTTTTATTTTCTATCACCAATCAAAGTTATTGCGTCGCATGCTGGACACATCCACACACGTGCTTTAGTTACCCGTCGCCCTTAGTTTACAGTAAATTTACTGGTAGCATACAGACTCAGTGCCCTCATTGCGTTGAGAGACGATGCACGTTATCTCTCATGCTCTGGCAATGCATAACGCTGCGCGATAGGAATCCTTTCAGCACAAAGGAAGCCTGGAGGAAGGCAATCTCCATCTCGAACGTGGAGGTCCGAGTCTGGGCTGTCCAGAGGGCAAAAAATCGGGGGAGGGGCATGCCCTTCTTGCCCCACGTGGTTGCGGCCCGCAGCCGCCTCGCTGCCTCGAAGCGCATCGGCTCCTCAAGACTGTTTTTGAATGAGTTTCGTTGACTGACTGAGTAACTGCTCTGGAAGCGAAATAGAATAGGTCAGGGACAAGTATTGCGTGTGCCGGTTCATGCTGATGATAGTTGCCTGCTCGAGAATTACGATGGTTGGCATTACCAGCTCTTATATTCAAGTTGTCGATAACGCAACGTTGCATTCATCTTATTTCATCCTGTTTGCCCCTGTTGACGCACCGTTTGATGACCGATGCACTGTTTTGCGCATCAAAATTACCTGTCGAGGACATCCTAAACAGGGCACCAGTGCGTGTGCCGATTTCTGTGACAGCGATGCCACACCATCACGCGTGCTCACCTGTGGTCTATGCCAATACCGTATGCCGTTATACGGTGTTCATTGGCAGTGTCCAAGAAGGTCTGGAAGTCGGCGTTGTATGGAGGACGAAAGGTATTGCCTCCGGCCACGAAGAGGGAGTCGAAAATAATAAGGTCACAAACACCGTCCAAGGGATAGATGAACGTTCCAGAGAAGTCAATAGCACCGAGGGTGCAAAGAAGTGAGCCCGAAAGCAGAGATCTTGCTGCGAGCGAAAGAAACAAAACAGATCTGCGTTAACATACAAGCTTCTTATGCAACCGCAACAATCACGTAAACTCCTGCCGGGTAAAAACCTGCTCAAGAGCGCTCTATCTAAGCATCAGTATGTATAGCCTAAATCCGTCCATTTATTAAGTATGGCTCACTTGAGGGTGAGGGATGTCGTCCACTCACATCGTATGCTGTATTTGTGTGGTCTCGTCATCGTCATAGTCCCCAGGACGTAATTTAGGCAAGACCCCGTATAGCATAGCCATGTATATTAACACACGAGAAAAGTAAGAGAGGCTGAGGAAAAGTGACGTGATGGTGATGAGGACAGAAAGGGTCAAAGAAATAAGCTGTCATTTTATCTCGGCACATGGGGTCAAACAATGAAAGCACTGTATAGCATAGCCATGTAAACCGATTGGGGGGGGGGGATTCAGGAAGGTGAGAAGGATCGAAACGAGGAATTGTGCAGACAAGCATATAACAGCCATTTATGGCATCACGCAGGTGAAACAGTATACAGTAAAGCCACGTGCAGAATGGTATCGTAAGGTTGCGGGAAAGGGAAATGAAGGTGAGAGAAGAAAGTAAAGCATTGCATATCCACGTATGACGTCATTCAGGAAAAGGCAGATATGTACAAAAACACCTTGTTTTCACTGCCTCCGGTATTGGCCCACCTTTTGCCAAGCAATGCTACCCTAAGGGGATGTCACGGTGACGTCGTGCTAAAGCGCACGTTTCGGGAATCAGTGACGTCATTGTTACGTCCTCATGGGATCATTTTTTATCCACACGTGCGGACGCTCCTGACTTGTGACGCCAGTCAATTTAGCGTTTGCTAATTCATTTAGGGTTTGCACAGTAAATAAAGCTCCTATAATTCTCTCCCAGGCTACGTAAGTCAATAACAACTGCTGAAGCTGCACCATCACGCGAAAAGCAACCAATTAGATAATTTCGGTATGGTATTGTAGATGAGCTGTTTTATTGACAAGCCACTACCGTGACAGATCATACCGAAGAATAACCTACTACCGAAAAGTAATAATAACCATATGTTGCCTCTAAGCAATGGTTCATTGATATGTGTGGTTTAATGTTCCATTCTGAGCAATGTCGTAAATCATTTTATTTCATTATTGCAAAGCAAGACAAATAGTTTCTCTCGCGAGGCTGAACAACTTTTTACAGACTGTTGGAGTTCTGCAGGCTGGGGGCAAACACCTGATCTCCTGCTTCTAATTCCTGACCACAGCAGCCGTATTCTGATCTTGGTTTAATGCAACGTTCTGCACTTACTTTAATGTGCACCTTATAGAACCCGAAGCGGCACAAAGTAATATGGAGTCCCCCACAATGACCTCTTTCATAGTCATATCGCTGTTTCGATGCGTAGAACTCAAGAAAACAGAACAACAGAGAGCTGGTAATTTTGTACGTATTCATTCTTAAAAAAAGGTCGTGCCGACACAGACGCGATAAAGCAATCAACAACGACCGTGAACTGAAAAGGCGCACAACGTCCAAAAATAAAGACGGCAAGAAAGCATATCTGCACAAGGCAGTGCACAAGCGAAAGCTACCACTTAGGCACATGTATACGAGCCTGTGAAGGATAACTAACAACATACGACCGCAGCCGTTTAATGTGCCGACAGATGACGTCTTCCCGTCTGCAGTCCTTGACCCGGAGAGTGTCCCCGGGTGCCCATGAGACAAGGTGGCGGTGATCGTAGTTTTGTCTCTGCTTGTCCCGGACAGGCGCATCTTTTTCCCGCACCTCTTGCAGGTTGAGCGTCTTTGGATCGAACTTGTCTGAATGGAGAGGCAGGATGCTACGAAGCCGCTGTCCTATGAGCACCTCCGCTGGCGTTCTGCCTAGATCTCCCGGGGTGTCCCGGTAGGCTAATCATGACACTTTAAGAGTAGCTCTTTTACAGTTATCACCATTCGTTCTACCTCGCCATTTGCCTGCGGGTACCTCGAGCTACACGTCACACTCTGGAATCCATAAGTCCTCGCGAACACCTTAAATTCCTCACTAACAAATTGAGCACCGTTGTCAGTTACCAGCACTTCCAGAATACCGTGCCTTGCAAATAAATATTTGATGTGACTAACGACGCTGCTGCTGGCAAGAGATGTCAGCAAACACACCTCAGGAAAGCGCGATAGATAGTTCACTAAAAGCAAGTAGTTCCAGCCATGGAGGTGGAAGATATCTGCTGTGACCTTTTGCCATGGGCGATTAGGTGTCTGGGTTGGGATCATAGGTTCACTCGGCCAGACCCGAAAGTGAACAAGTGTGCAATCGGGAACCACAAACAAGCCGAGAGCTTAAACCAGGCCACCAAACGTATTCTCTTGCCCTCGCCCTGCACCTCACGATACCCCGATGGTCTTCGTGAAGCAGACTTAACATTATATTCTGGAGCGAGTGCAGCACAACGAGACGCGTGCCATGCATGAGCCCTCCTTTGCAGACGCTCAGAGCTGCGCGATCCTGCCAATATTGCCTCAATACGCTTGACATCGAAGCTGGTCTCAACCATTCTTCACGAAGATAACGGCACAACATATGGCAGGTCTCGTCCTTTGCCTGTTCTTCGGCAACCAGTCGAAACTGGTCCGACTTGCCCAACTCTGACAACACGCCAGAAAGAAACGAGTTGACCTCCTCTACCGAAAGGACGCCCTTACTCTTTTGCTGACGCATCGGCGCTCTAGAAAGTGTCTCAGCAATTTCCCAGTTTTTCTCTGGAACAAATTCCAGCTCGAAACTGAATAACATCAGAAGCTTTCAAAATCGCCGAATACGCGGCGGCAACAAATCAAGCGGGTTCCTTCCTAGCCATGTGACTAGTGGTTTGTGATCTGTTTCCAGCGTTATGTAAAGCCCACGCACGTAACTTTCAAGACGTTCGCCGCCCAGGTTAGTGCTAGGGTCTCCTTTTCAGTTTGCGCATAGCGCATTACTGTTGGTGTCAATGATCTGGAAATAAACACAACTGGCCGTCTTTCTTTGTTCGGTTGTACCTGAAACAGAACTGCCCATAAACCGTACGAAGATGCGTCTGCAGAAAAAATAGTTGGATTATGTGGATCAAACTTTGCCATACATCTATCGGAACAGATGGCCTTCTTTACGCTGTCAAAGGCCATCTGCTGAAGTGCAGCTCAACTCCACGCCTTGTTCCTTCGCAGAAACTGACGTAACGGCGCGGTCTTATCTGCTAGGTCGGGCATAAACCGCGAAAAATTATTTGCAAGACCAAGAAATTGGCGCATGTCGCTTACATTTTCTGGTGGCTTCATATCACTGATCGCACTAACTTTAGCGGGGTCTGGGCATATGCCACCTTTGCTCACTCGGCATTCGAAAAAACAAAGCTTTTTCACACTGAACTGACAATTTTTTCTGATTCAGGGTTGCACCGGCTTTTGCGAATCGGTTTGAAATCTGGAACAGTTCCTCATCATGCTCTTTCTGAGACGAACCAAAGACCAGTACATCGTCTATTCGGTTTATAATCCCCGGCACTCCATCAAGGATTTCACACATCTGCCTTTGAAAATACTTAGTAGCAGATGTTATTCCTAACGGCAGACGCTCAAAGCAATAACGTCCAAAAGGAGTAATAAACGTTATCAATATCTGACAGCCCTTGCTAAGTTTTACCGGATGGAATCCCAAATTCACGTCAAGTTTAGTAAACACCATCGCTCTGCTAAGCAGCGCAAGTGTCTCATCAAGAGTGGGGAGCACAAACCGCTCACGTTTCACACTCTTATTCAACTGCGTAAGATCAACGCAGATCCGAACTTGCCCGGAAAGCTTCAAGACGGGCACTATGCCAGCACACCATTCCGTCGGCCCTTAAACTTTACGAATGACTCAGTTTCTTTGCATTTCCTGTAGCTCGCATTTCACGCCATCCCTCAGCGGGATGGGTATGCGACGAGCGGTGCGATTAGCACAGGGCACTGCATCTTCTTTGAGACAAATACAGTAATTTTCTTTCATGCTACCTAAAGCATGGAACACAGAAGGGAATTGCGTTTGCACAGTTTGATGAACTTGGACCTCGTCTACAAATTTCACACTTCCTAAAGCTTCTATTGCTGGCAAGCCTAAAATGACATTACTCGCCGTGTTGTCGACAAAAACATCCTGCCTAACCTGACATCGTCTCCACAGAATATTGGCAGTGAATTTCCATTTTAGGTCTTCACTGCGTGGCCCCTTCTTCACTTCACTGCGTGGCCCCTTCAAAATTACGTTCGACTTCTGTAGATCTTTCGGTACACTAGGCAAGGATGCTGGAACAACGTTTACCTCGGCTCCTGTGTCGACTTTAGCAAACACGGTCACCCCGCCAATAGCGACTTGAACAAAGCGAGCTCTTGCAAACGTACAGCTGAAGTCCCAATAAAGTACGTTACACCCTTTCGATTCAATTACTCATTCGAAGCTTGACTCCGGCAAATACTGCACTGGCCTACCTCTGATGCACCTTCTTCGGCATTCGCCAAGTCCTGCCTTTGTGGGCACTCCTCAGCGAAGTGTCCCCGTCATTGGCACCCGTAGCAGATTGCTCATTTTGCAGGACACGATGACTTGCAATGACGGGCTCTGCCACACGCCGCTCACTTTCGGACGTCTTTGTTGACCCGTTGGTGCTCTGCCCACCCACAAACTTCTCGATGAACTGCGTCGACCTCAAGGCTGGTTGCTTGGTGGTACGCGCTGCTGTTAAGCTCATGCCGTTGTACCGCTTCTTTCGTTTTTGCCCTGGACAGTGCAGTTTTCAGAATAAGTGTTGCGCTCATTTGGAGGGCCTCGGACAGCTTGGAGTTCCGTAGTCCAATGACGAAACGGTCGAGGATCATCTTCTCTGTCATCACGCCATAGTCACACCTATCTGCCAGCATATGTAACGCCGTCACGTACTGGTCCACCGATTCACCTGCAGCATGGTGGTGACGATGGAAGCACACACTTTCGTAGACCACATTCCGTGTGGCAACGAAGTATGCGTCGAAGCGTTTCTTTACCACTTCATAGTTATTTGACTGTTCTTGCGATAATTCGAAGGTCCGGAATATGTTGCGAGCATGTCGCCCCATCGTATACATCAACGTACATACCCGGGCCTCCCCATTTCGGTCGGAAGCAAATCGATAATCATCGAAGTCTTGCACCCACGCCAGCCACTCTGACACCTTGTCAAAGTTGAAGCTCGTTGGTGGTTGTACCGGGAAAGGCTGGCAGAAACCCGTATTTTCTGCACTCGCCATAGCTCAAAAAGCAGTGCGCGACACTCTGACACCATGTCGGGTTTCCGTGACGAACGACACCGTGTTGAACACGAACGGGAAAACGCCCCCGTATACTCTTTATTTACTCTGAATATATACATGTGCCTGCATGGCACGCATACGCAGGGCCTTGCCCCGGTAGGGGCGGCATGACACAACGTAAACATGATAACAGCTGAACGATTACGCCACACACCCTACGTAGGGTGTGTGGCGTAATTGTCCTGCATAAAAGCGGTAAGACCTGCAAGAAGCTATACACAGCACCTGTATGACTATTGAACAAATTGGTGGGCTTTACGGAATATTCCTTGGTCTCGATATGAAGTCATCGTTATGGCACTTTGGCGTCAAAGAACGTGAGGTAACGCGATGATGTCATCGCAAGACAATATTGATTCGTGAAAGTTGTTTGAATCCCGGAGACCGGGTTACCAACTCCTCCGTGAAAAAAGTAGAGACGAGGGCGGGGAGGAGGGGGCAGGAGTGGAGGGCGTATCTGCGTATTGTACTCGAAAATGTTGTTGCATTTCAGGCGGAAGTTCCGCTGTAGTGGCTCAAGCCTCTCTTAGTCACCGCTTGACAAAACCACATTGCCTCGGGGACGCGACTTTTGGGAACTTCATGTCACTTAGCGGGAGTCACGTTATACGGCGTACGCTCGATCATATAAAATCTTCAGCTGATTTCACATTCTACGGGATTCTGTCCCATCGACAATCGCCCCATCAGCAGTATTCGAAGTATGCGGAGAGAAGGTGACTGTGGCATAACTTTAATGATATGTTGTGAAATGACGCTAAATGTACGTGCAAAGTTCGCACAGACATACGCTGAACAGCCGCATGTGTTTTATGCAACCAGGTTTGCCTAAGTAACGATGCTAACAGAAGCATAGCTATTACCAACCGCTAAAGCGTTTAGCTGATATGTTGCACTTCTTCTTGCCAGGAATATATCCCGGGCTGGCACTTTGCAGACCTACTTGAATAGATGGTGCTTAAGTATACAAGTGATGTTAGCCGACTTGGGAATGGCTATGTCATGGTTATAAAATTAGACAGCTATCACTGCAACTACTATTCATGTTTAACCAACATTACGCCTCAATACGTTGCTCTAAAGCAGCTTCAATACCTGACGGGATTTCGTGGCCAAATACTTGATTTCCGCACAAAATTTATAGGTTCGATTCCTGCTTGGACCCTACTATTTTCTCTGCGAATTCATCAAGTTAACACTGTCGATATCAATTCTTTTAACGCTCTTAATTACCAACACCTGATCTTGCCGTTTCTCTATAGATATAAAGTGTCAATCACATGTGGCTCGTAGCTACTTAATAGAGTACGGAGCAGAGGGGCATGTGTCACAAGCGTCTGGAAAAAATCCAATATCTTGACTAGAGCTGACAGATGGAAACAACGTAGTAGGATAATAATAAGATTAACAGGTGAAGTGCCGCAGACTGGCTAGCCGACGTTTCGATAGGAGGACCTATCATTTTCAAAAGTGGCGTGTCGTCCGTAGCCTGCTAGTTTTAAAGGTGTTAGTGGTGACGTCACCTCATGGTGGTGGCGCGTGTCACTGTTGAGAGAGATCGCGCAGCGACACGTCAACAGGGACACGATCGCCGGGACACGATCAACAGGGACACGTGCCAGCACCTTGAGATGACGTCACCACTAACCCCTTCAAAACTAACACGCCCAAGGATGACACGGCACCTTTGAAAAAGATATGTCCTCTTACCTAAACGTTGGCCAGCCAGTCTGAGGCACTTCACCTGTTCATCTTAAGATTATCCCACTGTGTCTGGAAGAAAGTCATCATGACGACCGTGATAGCAATCTCATGCTATTCATGTCATACCCAAACAATTGTATTTGCTGAGCAATTTTACTCTCGCACAAAATTTTTGATTTACAACAAGAGACGGATAGATATGTGGTGTTTAACGTCCCAAAACCACGTCCCAAATAACGTTTAACGTCCCAAATATGAGATACGCTGTAGCGGAGGGCTCCGAAAATTTCGACCACCTGAAGTTCTTGAAGTACACTAAATTCTGAGCACACGACCTGCAGCATTTTCGCCTCCATCAAAAATGCAGGTGCGGCAGCCGAGACTGAATCTCGAGGCTTACAACAAGAGAAGAGGGTTTATAACGAGAGCACACAGAAATAGATAGATAGATATATAGATAGATAGATAGATAGATAGATAGATAGATAGATAGATAGATAGAAAGATAGATAGATAGATAGATAGATAGATAGATAGATAGATAGATAGATAGATAGATAGATAGATAGATAGACAGATAGATAGATAGATAGATAGATAGATAGATAGATAGATAGATAGATAGATAGATAGATAGATAGATAGATAGATAGATAGATAGATAGATAGATAGATAGATAGATAGATAGATAGATAGATAGATAGATAGATAGATAGATAGATACGCGAAACGTACTTGCAGTCCGCTAAAACATGCTTCTCATTTAGGAAACATTCAGGTGGAGGATATGCAACAAATCCGGGACAAGTAGCTGTCGCAATATGTGTGGCTAGGTTCTCAGGAAAGTGCATGAAGACGCGGGACAGTCCCACAATGTTAAGTGAGGTTGGTAACTCTACCCAGAGGAATAGGTGCTGAGTGGTCAGCCTGCCTGCGATCCTCAAGGCACCCAAGACCACTTTAGTTGAAGGAAGTACTTAGGATGGCAGCGTGGTATGTTTATTGTGGTGGCCTAAAGCAAAATAAAACGACTTTCTTAATCGAGTCGATGAAGGCGAATTCATAGCGGATCATATTAGTTTCTTACTGCGTACACTATGCGCTGCCTAACTGGTTATTTTTTATGAAAGAGAAGGCGAAAACGTATACGCATGAACAGCAAGAGGGCATGGAAGCTGGTATCCCTGGTCACCTGATATAGGGTGGGCGCAAACTCCACGCCATGTATTGACTGAAGAGGAAGGGGGTGAGCACTAGATGAAAATTTACTCTCTCCCCCGGAAACCCACCTGCGTACGCTTATGTGCGCAGCCTGGCGCATTTCTTCGAAGGTCATGTCATGGTCGCTTTTAACATATAGCACATTACGTGAGACTAATATTTGCAATCACTTTAACTTTTTGGCCTCAAGGACGTAAATACCGATGGTTCATGCACCTGATAGGGAAAGGAGAGAAAAGATGGTGGTTAAGAAGAGAAAGATTTCGGAAAAGAAGTAATTAGGGCCTCCCTTGTCAGCGCGCGCGCGCGTCGTCTTTCAGTGAAAGAGAGCCACCAAATAATTTGCCAGGCGAAGGAGGGACGGAGTAATGAGATGGGCTCACGCACGCCTTAAGACTTCGGTTTAGCGAAAAGGTTGAAGTTACTACTTTCACACGGGAAGGGTATGGATTGTACGAACGCTCAAAAAGCGGGTGGCTTTTGAACAACAGCGTTGACGGCTGGTCTAGCTGTGAGAAAGCTCATGTTAGACAGGCTGATGCAGCAGTCGGGGCATCAGATTAGGCCCGGATGGTGAAGTGCTAACAGCGACTGCACACCCAGATACTGGCAGTCTTCTGAAACGAATGCAAGTGAGAACGGCGAGCCAAGAGAACAGCGTTGTACGCAGAGAAGCGTCAACGAGGCAATGATGAAAACGCGTTCGTCTTGCTTACGCACACGTTTGGCATGAGTTTCTTGAGTGCCTTTGACTTTGACGTCTGCCGCCTTCTGTTACCGCAACTTTCGGCTTCTCTGGTTACCTTATGTTCGCAGTTTCTAGGCAGTGATTTTCTTTAAGGGGAAGCTAATTGGGCTTAAAGTCTGCCGTCACCACCTTCGGCGGTCAAGCTCCCAGTAATGTGCAAGCACGCCAAGCAACACAACAGGTGCACGCTCCCGGTGAGCGCACGCGTCAGGCCAGATGGCTCGCGCTGTTCCACGCGCGAGCTCCCCACCTTACCACCTTCATAAAAGCCTGCAGTGAGATCAGGCGCGTATTAGGTTGCGCCCCACTTCTAAAGATCTTCGCTCATTGATTGCATTTGAACACAGAACAACTGCTAGTTTTTTCCTCAGCTCTTACCAGAGCCTATAGGCTGAGGAGTAAATCATTTCTATGACTCCAAGTTGACCGGTTCCACAGCTGATTCGCATGGGGTAATTCACCGTCCACAGCAAGTTAAATTTTCGTGCTTCTCGTACTATACAACTCGATTGCACACGACACCACATAAAAGTGAAACAGCACCATCTTCCTAGATTTTAAAGCAGTAATCAAAATGCAGACACTGGATATCTTGGATATTTCGAGCTCTTCGCTTGCATTGGGTTGTTCGCATGTAGTTGAGGAAAGCTACGTAAACAGAAGCGATATTATTCGATGGTTTCTTCTGCGTGGAAAGTTTTCGCGACGCCTGACGATAAGACAATGCAGGCACGGGTGGTTACTTCGTGCCGATTTGCAAATCACGAGAATTTCGGTAGGGCCGAGCTAAGACTGTAGCTGTTTCGCAAGTTCGTGACGTGGCGTACGTGAAAGGGCAGGCCGAATTTATTTACTCGTGCGAACAGTCAATCGACGTTTTGGAAAAGTGGTTAGTCGAGGGAACGACGATATTTTCAGCAGCTCGATGAGGAGCGTGGCAAATTGTCGGGGGAAGGTTAAGTTGGGAACAAGAAAGCATTGCAGAAGAAGAGCAAAAGAAACAGACAGGGTCTCGTCCATTCATTGGGGAGGTCAATGGCGAAGGCCAACAAGCCAGTACGTGGCCGATCGGCGTGGAGAGGACTGTTCCGGCTTATCTTACTGATGCAAACGCAGATTTCACGCTGCTGTGCCTCAACAATTTTCGGTATGAACGCGGCGTAAGGGCGCATTCCCACCAAAAGCGCTAATCCGCAAAGCGAGCGCGGAATACCCGCCCCAGCGGAATGGGTGACCTTCAGGCGGCTGCTTTCCCGGATGGTTCCAAGGCCAATTGTTTCCGCGCGGGAAAGATTTCCTCTTTTGAACGCAGCCAGTCAAAGCCCTAGAAGCTTGCGCGCAATGTCACGCAGTGCTGCAAGATGGCAACACGCCCAATGAGGATTGATAGTTTGTGCCACGCCCACGGTATGGTGCCTATTCTAACATCATACCCACGGTGAAGCGGTCATTCTTAACAGCTGCGCACTCTCGCTGCATCTCTGCTTAGAAAATACACTTTCCCGCTTGCGCGCTCCGCCTTCGGTGTGAAAGGGCCTCTAGCACGTCAATAAAGGAAAGCATAACAACTAGGCGGAGCAGAACCTTTGCGTGTCGTTGTGCGTGCAGTTGTCGGGGTTGGTGCAGCTGTCGGAGGTCTGGGAGTCGGGGTCCTGGGTGTCGGCCGAGGGCTCCGATGGGTCGTCGTAGCCGCAGTGACTTTGCCTGTGGGGAAAAGACAGCCAGTATTCAACATTGGTCAATTACCGATGAATTGCCGAATCAGTATCAACATCGCTGAATGACAAAGAATACTGAGCTGTCATTCAATAGAATTTAAAGTAACAGTAACGCTTTGTCAAGCCCGCCCACAAATTCGAAGTAGAAGTATCGTTGATCACAAAATTGTGGATTCTTTGTTAAATATTGATGAAATGGTGGGCCTTCACATCATAAGCAACTCAGTGGTGGCTATAAACGTCACGCACACAGTAATGAGTGGTGAAATAGAAAATTTTGCACCTGTTTGCAGATCCTTATGACGAATTCTCATGGCGAAGAATTATCAGTTCTTTCGGCAGTCAGCTCTTTATTGAAGAAACCTGCGTCTATTCGTGTATTCTAATGTTATTAAGACCTAGGCCTCCTCCCTTATGAGTCTTTTCACGTTTGTGACGTGGGTCGCTTGACGGACGAGGTGCTCCTGTTTCATTTATTTCTGACGTTAAACTAAACGTCCCCCAGAAAGCAATGAAAGAAGCAATTGTCACACAGGTATATTGTCCACCAGACAGCAACAAAAGATGTACTTTGTAACACAGGTATATTGATCACCGAGAGAAAGAAAACAAATGCTGAGTATGATGCTTAGTGTGACGCTGTAAACAATTTTCAACAGCCTGAAAACGGCTCCTAATTTTTTTATATTATTGCCACCTGGTGTTCTGTGCCAGTGAAAAGTGGGGCAGTTCAGAGCCGGTGAACGAGGAAGACGAAGACGAGCAACTCGTGCCAGTGGAGACGTCCTTCTTTGTCTCTGAGATTTAGACAGTCGCGTTCCTTTGTAGGTTCCTTCGAGATCATAGCGCGTGACAACTGGTGGAGGTGCGGGGTACCACATGTTCCAAACCCCTCCCAGTACAAGAAGCTCCAGCCCCATACCGGTGATTACGCCTGTTCACCGTGCTAGCCGCAGGATCCGTGGACTGGACCCTGAGTTCGGACTTCTCTCAGAGGAGATGACGGCCCCACCTATTCCAGGCAGCGCCGTCCCAAGGGGCTCCAACCCAGCAGGTATGGAAGGCGCAACGCCATTGCAATATATGCTGTTCAAACCATGAACGCTGAATCCATTTCATGGTGCTGTTCATGAGGATGTTGAAGATTGGCTAGTCCACTAATACTTTGTTCCCGCTCATAACACGTGGGATGGTGCAGACAAGCTCCGACATGTCTAGTTCAGTTTGAATGACGGGGCACGTGTTTGGTACGAAAACCGGGCAGGTCTGTTCACGTCATGGGTGAACTTCAAACGCCAGCTTCTCGAAACGTGTGCAAGTCCCGATCACCGAGAGCGAGCTGAACGTGAACTCCAGTACCGTATGCAAATTCCAAATGAAGGCGTAGCAATGTATGTTGAGGACATGACGCGTGTTTTTCGACGAGTCGACCCTCACATGCCGGAAGAGAAGAAGGTGCGGTACCTGATGCGTGGAGTGCAGGAGCAGTTGTTCGGTGGTCTTGTACGCAGCCGCCCCAAGACTACGTCAGATTTTCTTGCTGAAGCCGTCTTGCTGAAGCACGCTTCGACAACGGACCCAGACGTACGAGCGACAAGTGAACTTTGCCTCTGCTACGGACTACATGGGTGGTCTTGGGGGCACATGGGTGGTCTTGGGGGCCGCGTCGACTTCTTCCGAGAGCTTATACGCTCTGTAATCTGTAATTCGCGAAGAACTTCAGAAGTTATCTCTACCCTCGGCGCCCATTGTCAGTTCTTTGTCCTGCATCGTCCGAGATGAAGTTCAGCAGGCACTACGAGAACCATCCTGTCTGACAGAGCCGCGGCCCCCAAATGACTTCCTTGGCATGTCGTATGCGCAAACTCTGCTCCAGCCAGCACCACCTTTGGCTTCGCTTCACACCGCGGCCCCTGCCATGCTTCCGGCAGACCAAACTCTGCGCCAACCTGCACCACATTTCACTCCGCCTTATACCACAGCCCCAGCCATGCTTCAGGCAGTCCAAGCGGGCCCGTACCTCAGTGACCGCTGACCGATTCCGCGAAATTCAAACGTGTGGCGGGCCCCCGATCGACGTCCCCTTTGCTATCACTGTGGTGAACCTGGGCACATCTACCGACAGTGCACTTATCGAGAGCTGGGACTTCGTGGTTTTTCGGCCAACTCCCCACCTCCTATGTTAGGCCAGCGGCCTCTGGAAATCGCTGACTACGTTGCTCAGCAGCGCGGATCGACATCTCGGCACCACTCACGCTCTGAATCACCGCGGTGGTTCTCGCCGAATCATCGCACCTATGCGGGCGTGGCGCAGGGCCGGTCACCTAGCCCGCGTAGGGAAAACAAGCCTCAGCGACCTTCAGACGCAAGGCAGCTCAGAATGGACATGCTCAAGGCCCCCTATTGACGCAGACTGAAGATACCGACGATACATCGACAACGACACCACCGGCTGATTACGTAAGAGTTTTCTTAGATATTCCTGTTCTGCTAGATGGTCGCGAAGTCAGCGCTTTAGTGGACACTTGTGCGGACTATTCCATAATTAGCGAAAAGCTGGCCGCCCTTCTCAAGAAAGTAACGACGCCTTAGAACCAAACGCCATTTCATACAGGTGGCGATCATATCGTCACGCCACTCAGTATGTGCACGGCAAGACTGCAAGTCCGCGGTTGTACATTTGTTGCCACTTTGAGCGTTCTCCGGCAGTGTTCTTGAGACCTGATCATTGGCATGGATTTTCTCAGGGAGCATGGTGCTATAATTGACATTCGACGACGTCTAGTCATTTTCGCGACCACAAACACCACAACAGCTTACGCCGACCCCACCACCCTCGAGTGTCTCTTGGCGCGTCGACGACGCTGTCGCGTTACCACCCCGTGCAACTGTTGTGGTTCAGGTAGCGTGGGATGGAGTGATGCATGGTGAAGCAGTCGCGGAAAGCAATCACTCACTTCTGCTGTCTCAAGGTGCCTGCGTAGTGAGAAGCCTTGTTGACCTTCGTGATGATCACTGCCACGTTTCTGTCACAAACTTCAGCTACGAGTACCAGCACCTTTTTCCTGGAACTGTCGTCACCTACGCCGACCCAGTCGCCAATGTCACCGAGTGTTTTGCTTCCGAGGTCATCGGCACTGCGGAAGTGCCTTTCCGCAGCAACGACATCAATTCAACGCTTTCTGAAGCGAACAAGCAGCGTATTAGCGCGGTACTTGGCTGCTGACCCGCAGGGCGCGGGTTCGAATCCCGGCTGCGGCGGCTGCATTTTAGATGGAGGCGGAAATGTTGTAGGCCCGTGTGCTCAGATTTGGGTGCACGTTAAAGAACCCCAGGTGGTCTAAATTTCCGGAGCCCTCTACTACGGCGTCTCTCATAATCATATAGTGGTTTTGGGACGTTAAACCCCACATATCTATTAGGACGATCGAGACCAGGGACTGCTTCGAACGAATACGGTCTATTAGAAGAAGTGAAGTAGCGCGCGCTCGCTCCAGGCAGCAGTCGTTTTTCTTTTTCTTCTGGCCTTTGATGATGATATTTTATAGGCTTGCGCCCGCCCAAGTTGAAATGTGATAAGCTCTCACGGGCTATTTGAAACAACCTTCCATTGGGTATATGTGGTTCACCGATCTTCTTAGAAGCTCTTTTTTGCCTGTGCGAAGCAGACAAGCTCTTGTTATTCCGTCTCGCCCAGGGTAGAGTTTTTCAATCCATCACATTTTCCCAAATGTTCTTGGAGCCTTGTCCTCAACCAACACGATGTCACCCTGTGAGAGTGGTTTTGCTTGCCGTGTCTCGGCTTTGACCGTAGCTCCAATTTCCTTGATATATTCTTGATGCCATCTTTTCCACCAAGCGCGCACGAGTTTGCATCTGCATTGCCATGCGTCTTCAACGTCACCGTTGTACAGTCTTGCTTGTCCGTCTTGAAGCTGTCGCGGTCCACCTATGATGTCTGCCGGCGTTAGTGGCATTGGCTCGTCAGGTTCTCCATATACGTAAGTCAATGGTCGATTGTTGAGTGTTCCTTCAACTTCTGCTACAATAGTGCGTAGCTTCTCTACCGAAGCTGTGCTTTTCGATATTATTTTTCGCATTGACGTCTTCAAGCTTCTTATGAGGCGCTCGTAAAATCCTCCACACCATGGCGCGCACTCGGCTATCATTTTCCATTGAATTTGTTGGCCACTGCAGTAATTCTTTAATACCTCGTTTTTAATTGTTTCGAGCATTCTGTTGATTTCCTTTCCAGCTTTTATGAATATTTTGGCGTTGTCCGAGTATATTACTGCTGGTATTCCTCGTCGAGCTGTAAATCGTCGGAATGCTTCTAGAAAATTGACGATGACAAATCGTTGGTAACTTCCAAGTGTACTCCTCTTGTTACCGCGCAGGTGAATATCAGTACATATTGCTTCACAATCTGGTACTTGTCCTTTGCGTAAAGAGATCCTGTGAAGTCAACTCGCGTAACTTTGAATGGCTCTGCTTCAGCGACTCTGTCTGTCGTAAGTGGAGGTATGTCTTGAGTCGCCGGTCTCGTGTTGTGCCTCTTGCAGACGAGACATTTGTTTAGAACTCTTTTCACTGCTTGTCTACCCTGCAATATCCAGAACTTAGTTCGAAGTTGCGCTAGCGTCACTTGAACTCCTCCGTGTGATACCATTTTATGCACGTGACGTATTAGCATTTCCATGAAATGCTCATCCTTTGGAATTACTATTACGTGCTTGTTGAATTCTTGGCTGCACTGCAATCGTCCTTTCTGTCTGATGATTCCATCGTCATCAAAGTAGACTTCGTGTCCATTAATTTCAAGTGATCGATTGTTTGAATAGGCCTCACCCTTTGTTTGTCTCAGTGATATTTGGGTCTGTCTTGTCCAGTATTTCTCTGCATTTGTTACCTCTTTTCTTGTCAACGGCCCTTTGTGATTTTTCTTTCTTGTGTTGTTTATGAATCTGAACACCCATGCTGTCACTCTTATAAACCGTTCGTATGATGAATACCTTTCGATTTCCAAGATTGGCGCAATTTTGGCTCTTCCCATGCATTGGTGACATTGTGTTTTCTGCTGGTCTTCCACGTCTCTATTTGTGCCAATTATGCTTACTAAGTTATTTTCCAGTGATGTTACCCATTCGGGACCGTTCCACCATACCTTTGACGTTATCAATGCTTTTGCGCTTATCCTTGTGTAAGTAGGTCAGCAGGGTTGTCGTCACTTCGAACGAATGACCAGCTTGCTTCAAGTGTTTTTTCTCTAATTTCTGCGATTCTTTCGGCAACAAACAGATCTCTTTTGCTTGTTCCGCAGATCCAGTGCAGCACAATCATCGAGTCCGTCCAGCAGTGTATTTCCTGAAAACTTTCGTTCAAGTGACCTTTGATGTAGTCACATAATCTTTATGCTACCACCGCTGCCATCAGTTCAAGTCGCGCCAATGTCAGCTCTTTAATTGGAGCTACGCGGCTTTTTGCTGTTACCAGCCTTGATTCTTTGCTTCCTTCGCGGTATACTGCTATCAAGTATGCTGCCACTCCGTATGCTAATGGGCTCGCGTTGGCAAATACATGCAGCTTGTATGCTTGTACTGGTTGAGTCTTGCTTGCGTAGCATCGTGGGATTTCTAGAACTTGAAAGTCCTCCGCTTCAGACATAAGGCTCTTCCATTTGTCGCATTCATCTTTAGGGAGCTGGTCATCCCACGTGATGTTCATTTTGCACAGTCTCTGCAGTCCTATTTTCGCGCATACTGTGAATGGCGACAACAAACCGAGTGGGTCAAATATCTTCGCTGTGGTTTGTAACACAGCCCTTTTTGTCAAGTAAGTTGTATCTGTTAATAAATTCCACTTTTCTATAGGAAAGCAAATCATGTCCTTTGAGTGTTTCCATATTAAGCCCAGAAGCATTGTAAATCCTCTAGATCGAATATCTATGTGAGAATCGTCTCTTTCGTTTTCATCAATTATTTTGTTTAATCGCTCTTCATTGCATGACCATTTTCTCAAATTCATCTCTGCCTCTCTGAACACTTGCTTTGCCTCTTTGTACAACTTGACTGCTTCATCAAGCGTTGCTGCTCCCAAAATGACATCATCCCCGTAGATCGCTTTCTGCAGTGTCCTTGTCGTATCAGGAAACTGGTCTTCCACTTGTTTCAATTGGTGTTTATTTGTAGCTGCCAGTATAAACGTACTTGGTGTTGTTGGGAACGTTACTCTGGTCATGCGCCATGTTTGCACTTCATTCATTAACCTTCCTTCAGCGTCATGCTTCCACCACAGATATCTCATTGCATTTCTATCCTCTTCATGTATAGAGATTTGTAGAAATGCCTTTTCAACATCTCCGACCAACGCCCCCTTTTCTTTTCGGAACTTAATGAGCAGCGATAGCATGTCCTCATTCAAATTGGGTCCTGCCTCTAGGTTCTCGTTTAAAGACATGCCTTTTCGAGAATGTGATGAGGCGTGAAACACTACCCGAACCTTTGTTGTGGCTCGGTCCCCTCTAATGATCGCATGATGTGGCATGTAGTAGCAAAGCGCATTTGGCTGTTCTGATGGCTCTTGGACCTTTTCTGTGACTCCTAATGTCATATACTTTGATGTAGCTTTGTCGTAGCGATGCAGCATGCCTTCATTTTTCTGCAGCCTTTTAGTCAGTTGCTGTAGTCTTTTTATCGCATTGTCCTTGTTGCTTTCAAAGTTTACGTCATGTTTCCATGGCAAGCTGACTTGATAGGGACCGTTTTGTTGTTCAATCTTGCGCTCGAATTCTGCGACCACTTCATTTCCGATGTTATCCAAACTATTTCTTGCGATCCTCATTGACTCCAGGCTCCAGAACTTCTGTAGCTCTTGCTGGAGTTCTGTCTCCGCAGCTTCAACCTTCAGAACCATGACTGCTTGATTATTTGTTAGTTTCGCCTTGCTTTGCTCTGATGGTCCTTGCAGTACCCATCCCAGTATAGTTTCTACAGCCATCAGTCTCTCCTCGATTCTTTGAGTTCTACCAGTAAAGAATTCCCAATAATAGTCTGAGCCAATCAGTAGTTCTAAAGAATCTGTTGCAGTCGTCTCGGTCCTGTGATCAGCCACTTGCATCTTTAGCTGTTTCATTTTCTCGCTGAGTTTCTTAGTTGGAGTGGGTATACAACTGCGCGAGATGACGTCGACTTGTAACGCTTCAATCACTGTTGTCGTGCTTGTTTCTCGTGATCTTACAGTCACTTGCACCACGTTCATTAATTTGACCTTTTCGTCTCCTCCAAATGAACCAATCGTCAGCCTTTCCTATCGCAACACCTTCGCACCTATTTCTTTCGCTAATCCCACTTCAGTAAAAGAACGTTGACTTCTGCTGTCTAATAACAAACGGCAATGTCGGCCACATGTTTCTCCTTCTACGCACGCTACAGCCGTCTGCAAAAGCACAAACTTATGCTTCATATTCTCGGTTGCTTGTAGCGTAGACGTCGTTGCTTCGGCTTGCGCTGTTGAGACCAGCTCTGCCCTTGTTTTCTGCATCACCGTTCTACATACTGACATGGCATGTCGTCCCTTGCATTGCTTGCATTTTACTTGGGCCTTGCAAATGCGTGCAGTGTTGTTTGGTCTCGTGCATCTGAAGCATGCTCTATTTTCGGTAAGCATAGCTTTCTTTTCATCCATTGGAATGCTCCTACGACAGCTTTCGGTTGCGTGGCTTTTCTGCTTGCAGAATAAGCATATTCTGTCCGCCGGGCTATACAAGCTTGAAGTTGTGCGCATCTGTCCGCGGTTCTCTCATGATTTTGCAGTTATCTTCTCTTGCTCACGTTGTGTTTCTTCACGAAAAGCCGCTTGCTCTCTTAAGAATAACATAAGCCTGTCCAGCGTTTTCTCGCAAACTTTTCTCGTTGCGTTCTTTTGCTCGCCGTTTTCTGAAGCTGAGCTGTTTCTCATAGCCTCTTTTGACTTGAACTGCACTGATAATTCTGGTGGAATTGCTCTTTTCAATACCAGTAACAACATCAGCGCATAGCTCTCGGTTTCCACTTTTAGTGACTTGAGTGCCAATATGTTAGCTTGCACTCTCTAGTTTATTTAAGTCATCGGTATCTTGAACAGACCACACTTTCTCCACACTCAATAGCTCAATCATGTGCATTTCAATGGAATGTTCTCGACTGCCGAACGTTTTTTGCAGTATTTTGATTGCGTTATCATAATTTTCCTCTGCCAAGTACTGAAGTCCTTCAATAGCAGTCGCAGCTTTTCCGGTAATGATGCTAACAAGTAGTTGAACTTCGGTCCCTTGCTCATGTTCGGTTTCAGGTGAACTGTGGACTCGTACTGAGACCAAAAGCGGTTCCACTCCGAAGTTTTCCCCCCAAACTTTCTCATTTCAAGCTTTGGTAGCTTAACTAGTTCCGTTGCTTCTTGTCCTGTACTTGAGGGCATCACCTGCCTTGTCTTATTGCTTGAATTCTATTGTTCAGGCTGGCGAAGTCTGATTTCTATTGCAGATAAGATCATCGTTAATTTCATGTCGTACTCTATGACGCTTTCGAATTGAGCTTCGGCATTGTCTTCTGTTACAAACTTTTCCATTTGCTCGTTCGCGCTCTTGAGACTGTCGCTTAATGCTTTAATCTGCGCCTGCGTTGTAAGCAGCTGCTCCCGGTTGGCTCCATCATTAATTTGCTGCTCGGCTACGTTAACCAGTCGCGTGATCTGGGAGGGAAGCGCTTTCCTTTTCTTCGTTATCACTTCTTTGCTCATATTGAGGCGGTTAATAATCACCCCTTACTTGTCAATCGTTCGTTCTGATGCTCGTACTGTCCACCGTGGTCTCGTCGCTCGATCCAGATCGATCCTCTGCTCCTCCGCTGTTTTCTTCTCTGCTGCTCTGTGGCAGGTTGACCTTTCTTGCCGGTGAGGAGGTAGTATCCTGGTTCACGGCACCATTAACAAGACGATCGAGACCAGGGACTGCTTCGAACGAACACGGTTTATTAGAAGAAGTGAAGTAGCGCGCGCTCACTCCAGGCAGCAGTCTTCTTTCTTCTTCTTCCGGCGTTTGATGATGATATTTTATAATATCAAAGCGTTTGAGCGAGCTGTTGCTGGAGTTCCACACACGTTTTGCACGTTCTTCGAAGATGCGTCAAACACCGATAACAAAACACCGTATTATCATTTACGACAACGTGCATCCATAAGGCAGCAGCCTTGCGTTTCGACAACCAAACGGTACGCGATTAAAACGCAGGTTAAGGAAATGCTTCAGGATGGCGTGACACAGCCTTCAAGCAGCCCTTGGTCATCACAAGTCATTCTTGTGAAAAATAAAGATGGCGCACTTTGCTTTTGTGTCGACTACAGGAAGTTGAACAATGTCACAAAGAAGAACGTGTACCCGTTGCCCAGAGTCGATGATTATCGGGACAAGCTGCGACGCGCGAAGTAGTTTTCGTCCGTCGACTGGAAGAGCGGATATTGGCAAATAGAGGTCGAAGAACGTGACCGGGAAAAGACCGCTTTTGTAACGCCGGATGGCCTTTATGAATTCAAAGTGCTCCCTTTCGGCATCAGTTCTTTTCCAGCTACATTCCAGCGAATGATGGACACCGTCCTGGCAGACCTCAAGTGGAAAAGCTGTCTCGTCTACCTCGATGATGTCGTTGTGTTTTCAGAAACGTTTGACGAGCATCTTCGTCGCCTTCGAAATGTGCTCGAAGCCATTAGTTCGGCCGATCTCACACTCAAGCCTGAGCAATGTCATTTCGGCTACGAAGAATTAAAGTTTTTTGGTCACGTCGTGAGCGCCGTTGATGTTCGGCCTGATCCTGACAAAACTGCTGCCGTCACCGCTTTTTCACCTCCAACTGAGAAGAAAAGTCTTCGACAATTTCTGGGTCTGTGCACGTATTGCCGGCGCTTTATTGAAAATTTCTCTAACATTTCGGAGTTACAATTACGCCTCACGCGTAATGACACACCGTTTGTCTGGGATGATGAACAGCAGACTGCCTTTGCGGAAATACAGCACCGGCTCTCTTCCCCTCCCGTGCTCGGCCACTTCGATGAAGATGCTGACACTGAAGTAGGCACTGATGCCAGCAATATTGGTCTTGGAGCTATTTTGGTACAAAGAGAAGATGGCATTGAACGGGTAATAGCCTACGCAAGTCACACACTGTGTCGCGCAGAATCTAACTATTCCACATCAGAGAAAGAATGTCTCTCGGTCATTTGGACAATTACAAAGTTTAGGCCACATCTCTATAGAAGACCATTTAAAGTGGTGACTGGCCATCATGCTTTGGGCTGGTTGACCAATCTACGAGACCCTTCAGGACGATTAGCACGATGGAGTCTGCGCCTACAGGAATTTGATGTTACCATCGTCTACAAGTCAGGCAAAAAGCACGAAGACGCCGACACGCTATCACGAGCACCTCTTCAATCTGCCAGTACTAGCTCAGAAGAGGACGGCACCTTCGTGGCAACTCTCAGCGGACTGGATATGATGTCTCATCAACGCAATGACGCCAATCTAAGAATGATTATAGATCCTTAGGTGGCACCGTGGCCATTCCTCGTCCGAAATTGCGGACGTTGCCATCATTTTGCCTACGAAATGGCGTCTTATACAAAATGAACGCCGGTGTTGGTGACAGAGCTCGTCTTCTCGTCGTGCCTGAAGCCCTCCGCTTTGACGTCTTATTAGCTTGCCAGTACCAGCCCACATCTGGCCATCTGGGCTACTCGAGAACTATGGATCGGGTACGACAACTCTACTACTGGCCTAAAATGTCTGCCTGTGTCAAATGCTACGTGAATGGATGCTGTGAGTGCCAGCGTCACAAGAAACCACATTTAAAGCCTGCAGGCCATCTACAACCCATCGATCCACCACGCACACTATTTGAACAAGTGGGAATGGACCTCCTAGGCCCGTTTCGTTTGTCTCCTTCTGGCAACAAATGGATCATTGTCGTGACCGACTACTTGACGCGATACGCTGAGACGAAGGCGTTGCCACGAGGGACCGCATGCGAAGTTGCCAATTTTTTATGCATCAATTTGTGCTACGGCATGTCACCCCGTCATATGTCATCACTGATCAAGGGACATCAATCACAGCGAAACTCTTTGATGATATCTTCAAGTTGAGTTACACAACCCATCGAAAGACCACTGAGTATCACCCTCAGAGTAATGGTCTATCAGAAAGGCTAAACAAAACGCTAGCCGACATGATCTCTATGTACGTGGATGTGCAGCACGAAACGTGGGACCACATCCTGCCGTACGTAACATTTGCGTATAACACTGCAACGCAGGAAACTACACGCTTCGCGCCATTCCGGCTTGTTTATGGTCGAAATGTTAGAACTATGCTAGACGCCAGGATTCCGTATGAGGACTTCGACAAGCTCGACCAATTAGCCCCCGACATCATTGAGTACATTCAGCGCGCTGAAGAAGCACGTCAACTGGCCCGTGTGTACATCCGAACTCCACAGTACGCAGATGCACGGCGGTACAACATCCACCATCGAGAAGGTAATTATAAACCTGATGACCAAGTTCGGGTTCGGACACCCATTAGGCGGTGAGGTCTCAGTGAGAAACTCTTGAGGAAGTACTTTGGAACTTACAAAGTACTCAGACGTGTGAGCGACATGAACAACGAAGTGTTTCCAGACGGAGGCTCACCATCATTCCAGCGCAGGTTACCACGCCCAGAGACGGTACATGTAGTCCGCCTAAAACCATACTTTACACGGTGATGCGAATTTTCTTCTAGTGCCAGTGAACTCTTCATGTGAACAGTGAATGTCGTTTATTTCCGTTTGCCGGGCCCAAGATGCATTTTCTCTCTGGCACTATTTTGTTTAATGTTTCTTTATGTTGCCTACTTCGACGCACTGCTGTGCACACTTTTCTTTGAGCATCGGGTCGATGCTCTCTTGGGAGGAGGAGTAATGCCACCTGGTGTTCTGTGCCAGTGAAAAGTGGGTCAGTTCTGTGCCGGTGAACGAGGAAGACGAAGACGAGCAACCCGTGCCAGTGGAGACGTCCTTGTTTGTCTCTGAGTTTAGACAGTTGCGTTCCTTTGTACGTTCCTTCGAGCTCTTAGCGCGTGACAATATCAAAAGCAATGACAAAATAGCAAGCCTTTGCAGATTATGCAGTTCTTGTTGTTGTTGTTGTAGTTGGGTAACGGTGGCTGTCTGATGGATCATCGAATCACACTTCTGGGTGAATGGGTTTAGGTTCTCCTCAAAACAGCAAGTAGCTCTGCAACGACGCCAGAGGAGGTGAGTTAATTAGGTATCATTTCAGATTACTCCCAAGAATAACATATATACTTGTGTTAGTTGTTGATTTGAAATCAACATAGTTGCACAGCACAGGGAAACGAATAGTAACAGTTTACCTACGAACGGGAGAAAAGTGGACAACGAAGAGCGCTCTTTTTGGGCCATTTTTCTTTCTTACATAGTTACGCTATAACTACTCGTTTTTCTGCGCTGTGCAAATATGTTTACTCCCGAGGATTCAGACAGGGCGCCAGATGGTTCCGAAGATATTGGACGCGTGTGTCCAGATTGAGCTTAGTAGTAATATATGGCTCTAATAGCAAATAGCTGAGGGTTCACTGTAGAATAATCATTTTTACAGTAAATTTTCTTCAAAGCGAAAAGCTGGATAAGTAGCCTAATGAGTGTATCAGCGCATGAAAACACTAGTCCTTATAAATAGGTGGACAGAGCTGTGAATTTAATTCTCCCGCTTTCAGCGCCGTGTTTGTGGAACATTTACCCATATACTGCGTCTATGATTATAACTTAGTTTGACCCAGAGTGTGTCTTTACTCATTACCGTGACAAAAGAGCACGCACATTACACGCAACGAAAACTCTCAAGACCGGTTCCTAATCATTGCGCCGCCGGTTACAACCAAGTGTGAGGGGCGAAGTATGACAAGATCGTGGTCGAACTCTCTTCATCAATGTAATAACGCATTTATAGGGATCGTGAAGCACTTTTTAAGCCTGGTAACAAACGCTGCCGCGAGGTAGCCGAGGATCCTGTGAAGATGTGAGCCAAATATAAAAGCACTGGACGCAGCAGGAGCTGTATATAACGCGTAAAAGCGATCTATAAGTAGCTCAATCTTCTCTCAGGAAGTAATGCCAATGGCCAGCTCGATTTATTCAGCAGAGAGAGCTATAAGGGTTGTGGCCGATTTGATTGCGGCAAAAAATTGCTCGTGCTCATGACTCACGATGGCGTAACTTTCTGTGCTGTTTGAGAATAACACAATTGAGTTGGATGCCACTTGAGAAGTCCGAAAATGCCCACCAGATAAACGAAGGGCGGAAGCTGATTCGCTCCTCGATTAAATAATTAGGCTCTTTCCTGCACCCTACTAGGTTCTGCGAAGGTTTACGACGTCATTCGTGAGTTCGTGTCCATTGGTTCTGGCTTGTGTGCATCATCCTTTGAGAACCACGTGCAGTTCACTTCCGAAGTTGTATCTGAATATATTATTAAGCTTCAACGGACAGTTATATTAATTAGAAAGAGAAAGAAGACAATCACGCGTTTACAGCGCAAAGGCACAAGGAAATTCATACTGATTTCTCAGAACTAAAATTTTCTTGATTGGCGGAAAATTCTTCCTGACCAAGGGTTTCCCTTTTTTAACCTTTCAGCTTCCATGAGAGTTTCCGCAGATACCCTTTGAAATATCTTATTTGCCTGTGGCGTAATACCACGTCAGATCAATACGGGTCGAAAAATTTATATTTTTCTTTGATTGTTTATTTTATACTTTGTGCACATACCATCCGGTAGCCTGAAAGTGAACTTCGTTATTTTTATTAACTGCATAATGTAGGAGGAAAAAATATTGGACTTATTTTGTACAGAGGGACCAATTTCATCTCTTGTCATTTTCGAAAGTTAACGACAATATAAAAACACAAAAATTAGCTTGTTGAAGACAAACTTTTTTTAGTAAATGCACGTGTAATGAAGAGTGAAGCAGCATTGTTTGAAGTCACTGGGCTGAAGCAAATTGTCTCTTAAAAATGTGTGAACAGGTGGCAATTTTTAAAAGTTGCTTTATTTAGGTTTTTTCTTTCCTCCTAAGCTATGCCAGCTAGTGTTTCAAAACTTGGTTACCTATTAGAACATAATGTTAACAATAATTGTTGTTCATATTGTTGTTGTACATCAAACACCTACATTGATAAATGGCCTCAAACTTTCAAGTTTTTCGACAGTAACGCCTATTGAAAAGTCAGTATTAAAAAAACATGTTCAATGTTCCTTAAAATCTCATAAACTGCTCCTCACAGATGATATAAAAAGGATAATAAAGATCATATTGCATTATTTTATTTACACTTACAATATTACGGGTGGAAGTTCCAGCTTTTTTACCATGCACTTAGGCAAAAAAGGCATAAAAATTCGGGCCAAAAAAGTGGGATATAGCTTCTGAATCGTTTGAACAGGACGACACTTGACAATCACATTGACTATATTTTTCGCATCAATACAATGAATGATATGATTTGGCGGGCGGAAAAAAGCTGTTGTTTGGACAGCTTGACGACGCCGCTGGCCCCCTCATTGGCGCTTAACAGCAGTGATGCAACAACAAGAAAGCAACGTAAATCCGTGTTATATATTACAATACATATATAGGAAAAAACAATAATGCCTAAGTTTACAAAATTTTAATCTTTTGCAGAGACAAAGAAAAAGAAAAAGAAAAAAAATTCTGCTTACAATAACGTTTTTCCTACGTGACCTTAATTATTCGTGCGCGCGAGATTTAGAAGTGAGAGGCATCAGAAGAATCCTTTCAAGAAATAGTTGTCTTGAGTTCAAAATAACTTTGTATGGCTTTAAAAGACATGTTCTCTAATTTTAGCCCTTCGCAAATTATTCTGTTTAGTAATCTTGGTAAGTTGTTTCCGAGTGTTTGTTTTCCATATATTGTTCGCACTGTCAGTATTTTCCAGTACTCTCTTTTACGTGTTGCATATACAGGGGTTTTTTGTAACCTGGAAAGGCGCTTAAAAAAATCTGATCTGGTTTTTAACTCTTGCTTATACGCCTTACATAAACGGTAATCATATAGTGTTGTGGCTGGAAGTATCCTATATTTTAAGAAATACTCGCCAGTGTGGAAATGTCTTGGGACATTTTCAATTGTGCGTAAGAGCTTTTTTTGTAGGACGTGTATTCTGTGTAGATTTCCTTGTGTAGTGGTGCTCCAAACTAAATGATAATAGTTCAGTCTGGATTGAAAAAAACTGTTGTAAATCAACATCATAATGTTCTGTGGCAGTATATGACCATTGCGGTAAACAATACTAGTCACTTGAGAGAGCTTTGTTACTAGGCAATCGTCATGTGCATCCCAGCATAATGTTTCCTGAAAGACAACGCCTAATGTTTTAAAACTGGATACGAGGGCGATAGGTGAAGAGTTTACAGTTCAAATTTTATTAACTAGATTTTTTTTAATTTTACTGCAAAATAACATAGCTTTTGTTTATTTTTATTTATTTGAAACTGTTTTGAGTCACCCATTTACCTAACTTTTGTATATTTACGTTGGCTTCATCTATTTATTCATCAGCCGGAGTCCCTATTAATAAAGATGCTGGTATCATCAGTGTAAACTATAAACTTTGCCTGAAGGTTTATGGCAATAATATCATTATTATAAAGATTAAAAAGAAATGGGCCTAACATACTGCCTTGAGGCACACATAAAGACACGGCAAGGGAACTATAGAGATCTTGGTTTATGTCGACTCGCTGAATATGATGTTGTAGATAGGATTTTATGAGTTTTGCCGCCTTGCCGTAGTAGCCATAGCGTAACAGTTTCTCTAATAGAAGGGTATAATTTATAAGATGAAATGCTTTAGTGAAGTCAACAAAAATTCCTAGGACTAATTTACGTTCGTTAAGTGCTGTTATATTAAGTCTTTTTGAGCCAATAACGCCAGCTCAGTGCTAAGACCTTTGCGGAAACCAAATTTGAACGGTGTTATAGGATATGTTTTTCTTCAAGTTCCGTAAACCAATTCAAAATACTTTTTTCAAGTACTTTTGAAAATACTGGAAGAATAGATATAAGGCGATAGTTACCAATGTCATTTTTATTACCTTTTTTAAATAACACCGTAACACGTTTATCTTGTATTCTGCAGGGAAAGACAGCCTGGTTTAGACACAGGTTGAAGATGTAAGAAAGAGGAGGTGCTAATAGATCAATTACATGCTTTATGGGTTTAATCTGGAAGCCATAAACGTCTTTTGCTTTACTTGTATTTAGGTGATGAGTTATATAAATTACTTCAGGCTCATATAAAGGGTTGAAAAATTGTGTTCGTAATGTAAGGAATGCTCTTTAAATTGTAGTGCCCAACGGGAATGTTTGAAACGCTAACAAAGTGGTTATTAAAAGTGTTTGCAAGCAGTGTACCGGAAAGCTCTTCACCATTTATCTCTAATATCGTAATCTTTTCAGAAGTGGCGCTTAATTTTAAGACAGTGTTTAGCCTTTTCAACATAAGCTCAGAGCATCCAGCAGCGGTGGTGAAATAGTTTACAAAGAAGTTACGCCTAGCTTTCTTTATATCTTTATCCAAGCGATTACGACATGATTTGAATTGGTGAAACAGCTCACAGTCTTTAGTTTGAATAAATCTGTGGTATAATTTATTCTTCTCCTCGATTCTAGAAAGAAGCTCGAAGCTTATCCAGGGCTTTCGAATTTTCCACCTTCGCTTCATGCAAATGGCCGGAAAACTTGTTTCATATATAGGTTTAAGAACTTACAGAGCAGCAGCAGATTTACAATGAGGAATAAATTTTTGTAAAGGCGCATTTCTGGTGTGCTTCGCTCAGCTTTAATCAATCAATCAGTCAATCAATCAATCAATCAAACTTTATTTCAGGAATGCATACATTACATGAATAAAATTCTACAGTACAGAGGAAGTCCCGAAGTTAGAAAACTGTCGGGGGGACTTCCGTTAGAGAATAAGTAAATTGCGATAACAATGCAGCAAGCAGTGAAAAACACTTTGTACGAATTAAACAAAGAATGGTTAAAATTTTATAATAACAAGGCAAGAAAAGTTCTGTGCAACAGCAAGTGGTATAGTGAGTAAAAGAAATACTAAAATTAGGAGTAAGGTACGACGGCAGAGTTTAGAAAACACGTTTTGTGATTAGGTACTCTTTAAACATTTTGCGAAACGAATAGAATGTGGGACATAACTTTATTTCAAGTGGTATGTTGTTCCATACGGATACACCTGTAAATTTAAGAGTTAGTTTTCCATAATTGCTACGCACTTTAGGGAGAAGGAAATTGTGACAGGCTGAAAACCTGGTGTTATTAGTATTGACAAGATGTTGTGTGGATAGCCCTGAAACACATAGACCATGATAAATGAGGCGGTACTTCAATATAGCTAACTTTAGAGTGAACAAAAGATTAATTGGAAGCACGGTAAAATAAATAAAGAGTGGCGTAGAAGGCGATTGAAATGGAGCGAAGGCGATCAGACGTAGTGCCCGTTTCTGAAGGTGTAGAAGGGGCTCCAGGTGACTGGCATATGTATTACCCCAGGATGAAATGCAATAGGAAAGATGGCTATGAATATATGCATAGTATAATGATAAAATAATGCGTGACTGAAAATAAGGGCGGGCTTTAATGAGAACATGAATGCCAAAAGAAGCTTTTTTTAATATTGAGAGTACATGATAGTTATATTTCAAATGCTTGTCTAGTATTACGCCTAAGAACTTCACATGATCCGATACGGAAATAATATGGTTGTTAAGATAATGCCGGATAAGCAACACATAATGACACAGTCTAAGGCAATTCGTAAATATTTACCGACAACGCAATGAATTGAAGTGCTCTAACACCAGCATAGGGCCACGGAAGATAGTACATAAACACTTGGAATGACCCCCGCCCCTATGATCTCTTAAGCTGAAGAATGCATTGAACAAATTTAACGGTGTGCTCAAAACACTGAATTTTTTTCAGATGATTTATGGCAGAGCTTGACTATAATTGGTCGAGCTCTGCTTGACAAAACACGACCATATATTGTATTGTTAGGCGAGGTTGACCGAATGCATAGAAACATCGGCCTGAAACACACTGCAAAAATATACAACAAAAAATCATAAACTAACGATTGGTATCTACGTAATTTCCATTTGCATAGAGCATTTTGACATTCTTGAACCTTACGGCCTTATACACCACCAGTGCAGATGCCGGCTCAATCACTCCCAAGCTTGCCACTCTTAGGTGGGAGAGTGAGGTTTCATGCTTTGCTAGGCTTCAGTAAATTATGTTCCGTTGAAATTACAGATTTGTTACCGTGTCCAACAGTGGAAACGCTATAATATCATACATTGCCTACAAGAGGAGGCATGCACAAAATTGTTAAACATGTTCAAGAAAGGACGAGCCACGTTGCCCATGGTGAAGCTCACCCGTGCACCTCTTCGTTATTGCGAATGCACTGCTCAATCCCCAATATTGATAATGTCGCTCCTCGTCCGCTAAACGATTTGAGACACCCTCCTCACCCCCCAGTGTAGCCTCATGATGAACAATACAGCAGTTGCTGTAAACACTAAACACACAGTGTTCGTCACTAATGGTTTGAAGTCCAAGACAATCCCCGTTAAACAAAGCGGGTTCGCTCTTGCACCTCTTTTTACAACGATGCGTCCGACGCTTGTTCCATATAATTCCCTTCGAACGCTTCGCCTTCGTTGAACTTGCGCTCTCGATCATCAGGTTTCATTGTCAGAAACATGGTTTCTTCTGCGAGCTTCTGTTGTAGATTATTTTGAGAAATTTTGCCTTTGAATTTTTTCCTCGGCTGTGTTCAACTTGGAAGCACCATCCTTCTTCCTCCATTCCGGACTTGATTCCTTCATTCACCGTTTTTGCCCTGTCTCAATATACTTAATTGGTAGTGAGGTAGCTTGTACGGTTCACATTGTTCTCTCCCTTGATGTTCGTAACTTACTCGTAGAGCCCTTAGGACTAATACAGGCAGCAGGCTCCTCTGCCCTCACTGTTTTTCTCTTGCTTTTTTTCGCTTGAATGCGTCAACATTTCCTTCTGTCAGACATTTCTACGAATGGCTGTGAAGACTGTGCAACATCTGAATCTGCTGGCCTTGGCTTCTACCCATTCCTGATATCCCTTGAATGCCCGTTTAGATCTTCAAAGGCTTTCCGGATTTTATTACTAAAACTTTGTCCCCCACCATATGCGCTTGAGTTGTTGTAAATCTCGCGTTCTTTGCTTCATGCATAGTGTACGCTGACGGAAGTTGTAACGGCATGGGTCAGTCCTTTGAAAGCAGCGTTTCTGTGCGTGCTTTAATGCTTGTTACAGTGGTGAAATCGGTGACTTTTCGGCTTCCAGCGCGTTCAGCAATTTGGCGGGAGTCTGAGTCTATAGCTTCTGTAAAAGAAGATTGCTGCTGAAGAAACAGAGGCAAAGTGGTGGTGCCAAAGACGAAGAGTGCACGTTAGCTTGTACTTCTCTCGAAATCCTTTACCCCATGACCTCCAAGCGAGCCTGTCGAGCATTTAATACGTCCGCGATCTCTATATTCTACTCTGACCTAGGCTAAAATGATCTGATGTTCATAAAGCTCTGCTTCGCCTGTCTCAGTTTCGAAGCGATCGATATGAACTGCGTCTTCTACTTCCTTGTCGATTGCTTTCAGAAGCTTTTAATGCTCAATTGAAAGTTGATGAATATATGGTAACTCCCTTACTGACGGACGCTTCACGTGTATTAAACGTTCAATGTTGGCGATGGCTTCCGTGACGGCGTTGAGCACCTCATTCCGCCTTGCGAATAGGGCGTTCATTATCCGGTTCAGTGTCGGAAACGTGACAAATCACTGGCCGGTCACGTCACGAGGTGAAATTACAGTCAATGTGGTATCCGTCACAAATGCTTCGCAGCACTAAGTCTCAAGCAATATCGAGGTATCATGCTTCTTGATCTGGTTCACGAAAGGTTTGGCTTGGCGCATCAGCTTCAACAACAGGCGGCGTCACGACAGTCCCCCAGGCTTCAAATTCAGCCGAAAAATCGTAGAGTTTACTTGGTCTCACTTTTAAAGGTCCTGTCTCCCGAGTTTCACGGCTTCAAAATGTTGAGGAGAAAAGGACAAGCTGCCATGCCCATGACGAAGCCCACTCGTGGACCCCTTCTTTATTGCGAATGCACCGCTCAATCCCCAATAAAGATAATGTCGCTCCTCATCGTCTACACAATTTGAAACAGAGCAGGCGACCGGGGAAGGAAACAGTAAACCGTTTTCAGGTTGAAGAGGCGGCAGCAGCGTACTGAATTTCAATGTTCGTTATGCTACAATGGTTTCTCACGCGAGCCTATTCCAACTTAAGTGTACTAAGCCAAAACCTTAAGACCAGATGACTGTAATAGCGGCCTCATGCGAGAGCATCAGTAACCAAGGGGCCAATAAGTTAGGGGTCTCAAGAATCGACTTGAAATGGCAAATTGAGGAATTTCAGAAGGGCGCGCTTAAAACGGTCATTACCGTTTACCAAATCTGCTTTTCCTCTGTAAGTGTGACCCTGTTCACATGACTCAGAAGATTATTCTCACTTTTTATGCCAATTTTTAACGCGTTTATCGCCTAAGTGCACGCCCAAAAAGCCGGAACTTTCAACCGTATTGTTGCCACAGCAAATAGAATACTGCAACTTGTTTTTAATCTTCTTTTTTTTCTATCATCTCTGAGGAACGTTTTATGAGATTTTGAAAAAATCGAAGATGGTGTTTTTTTAAATATTGATTATTCATTAGGCTTTACAGTGAATAAATTTGAAAGTTCGAGGCCATTTATAGAAAGAGAGATGTGTTTAAGGTCCAGACGCAGCATTAACAGGCAATATTGCAAACATATCGGGCTAATATGTCACTAAGTTATGAAACACTAGCTTGGATAGCTTCAGAGGGAAAAAATTGTCAAATCAAGCAGCTTTTCAAAATTGTCACCTGTTCAGACATTTTTCAGAAATACGTCGGTTCATCACACTAGCTTCAAACAATGCTGCTTCACTCTTCGTTACACGTACATTTACTTGAAAAGGAATGGTCTTCTTCAAGCTGATATTTGTGTTTTTCTATTGTCTGTAACTTTCGAAAATGACAAAAGACAAAATTGGTTGCTCTGAGCAAAATAGGTTCAATTTTTTTTTCATGCTAAACTATGCAGTTATTAAAAAAACGAAGTTCACTTTCAGTCTATTGGGTGGTATGTGCATATTATATAATATAAACAATCTAATCTAACATATCAACTTTGCGACCCATGTCGATCTCTCGTGAAATCACTGTGTCTATATTGCTCAGTTTCTGGCAAAATGTTGTATTGAAAAGCCACATTAGGAGCACCAATCAATATCGTACCTGTGGGCGTGATGGCGCTCAGGTCAGCCCCAGGTGCTTCTCGGTCAAGGAGGTCACTATAGTCTTTGTTGAAAACGTCCTTGGCGGTGTTCTCCTTCTCGCCACCTACTGAAAAGCCACGGTTGAATGGAATCAAATACAGAATGACTTTAAGGACAGCAAAGTGATCATCATGACATGAAGAGGGAGAATTTTGCATTTTTGAACAAAGAAAAAAAGATGTGTATTTATGGTGAAGTTCTGTATGGCTAGGAGGCGGGATGTCACGCCGTTCGCACGGAAAAACAATACTTTAGTTGAATAAATTGTATTTTTCTGTGTTCCTCCAGATAGAGACTGTTAAATAGGGAAAAAAACAAGTTCAATCATTTAGCGCTAGAGGGAAGTCGAAAATGAGTTTCCGACGAAGCCCTTCTCTTCCCCACCTCAGCTAACTTTAGGAAGGAGGGGGACAACACACGCCGTCAGCACCGTGTTCGTTTTTTCGTCGTTGTCTGGAATGCTCTCTCAGTTCTTCAACATACAGAGGTAGTATACCACGCAGCATTAAAATTTACTTATTTCCATAATTGGGTAGGCGCGAGGCTAAGGGTTAGTGCGTAATGCTTGGAAGCGACGCACAGATCACGAGAAGTATTGACTACCAGTCAAAAACTAAGTGGTGTGAGTGTCTGCGCTCGTGTGTGTTTGTCATTCCGTCGCGATGACCACCGCCACTACTCAAGAGCATGAAATGTGTCCACACGTTGCATGAAAATACGTGCCACTCCTCTATCATGGCCTAGACAGTGATGTTTGTGTTCGCGAGACATGCCAAGCAGGTGATCGCTTTGAGAGTGTTGCATCACGCAGTGTCCGAAATGAATGTCAATGGTAGTTATAAAGGGACGCCGAAGAGAAAGAATGACTTGATTTAGATTGACAAACTGCACTTTGAGAACTGTAATGCCATATGTTTTACTTTCATAGGTTCATTTTTTATGGAAAAAAATCTAGATTGAAGTATCATTTTTAGTTTTGCGTCACTATCTCCACCCGCCATGTAAGGAATGCAATGAAACTGAGTTCATTACGTCACGTGTGTTAAATCAGCACCAGTGTCTTCATCAGATGCGTCCATTCTGGCGGCAAAAGTTGATATATGGGCTCTAGGACACTAAGAAGAAAGCCTGATGCTCTGTTCACTGTTTGGCGTTCTGCAGCCTGTGTGGCATGCGGTTTGTTGAGTTTCAGTAACATAATCCCCATTTTTCCTTACTTCTCATGTGCTCAACGATTTCGAAGACAACAAGCATGATGTAAATGCTCAATTATTTTTTCTGACTACTTCTTATGCTATGTCTAGGGCACCCACACATTATATAGTACGTCCTTTTTATCGATTGCAAACAGCATAGTAGCCAGCAGAGGCCTTCGAAAGTTTTTATGTCACGGTGTTTGGTGCTAGAATCTCAAGAAGGCGTCACCAGCCGCATTTTTTTCGCAGGTTTTTTCGCTTACTAAGTTCCGTGTCGTAGTAAGAGTGCCGTTTTCGGGACTGTGAAATTTCACTCTGCGAGACGCCAAAACTTGTTTTGCTCTTTTGTGTGCCTTTAAAGTATTGTCACATATCGCTCCAGCGAAGAAGGTGGAAGTTTAGCGGTCCAAGAAGAACGTCTTCTCCAGAGAACTTGTGCGTTGGAAATGAAACGTCAATGCAAGTGGTGCGAATAGCGGCGATAAATGTCGTTAGCAATCGTTAATCTGATTGAAGGCGGAAAGTGCCGCTTGCACATGTGTGATTGAACCTTTCATAGGTATTGCTGGTGCTCGCGTAACCTCCCGAATAAGTTTGACTATCTGCGTTATTCTCGTAATCTTCACAGAACAGTCTGAACCAATCGCTAAACATGCCCAACATTGCAGCCTGGAATGCTACGTGTGATGCTAACAGTTTTTGTGAGTGACAACAGAGTGCTTCTGAAGGAGGAAATTAAGAAACGTGGCAGGCAATATGATTGTGGTATTGTAAATAAACATTTGCGATCACCCTTCTATTATATGACTCCTAGTTTGAACGTTACAATCGTCAAAATCTCCCCTCGAGATGAATGATCAAATTTCAGCTTAATTACAGAAATCAGCGATGCATAATCTGCACGAATCAAAAAATACCTCCAAGCGTATTGATGTACATCGTAATTTAGCTGCTATTTGGTAAATTTGACATTCCGCATTCAGAAGCTTATACATTCCAAATAAAAGTTCGAAACACCAATCAAAGTTGAGAACAGAGTTTTAAAATTTTGTAGACTCCAAATCCACGGCGGCTAAGTTTCAATCTTCACTAAATGCAACGAACACCCATGGAGTTAAAAGCACATTTAGTCAAAAGCAACGCGGAGTGTGCCATTAGTGCGTTCTTCAAGATCATACCGTAGGTGTCAGCCTAACATACCCTAACTGCGTTAAATATATCTTCCAGTTGACAAATCTTGTTCAGGTATAATGGACACATCTAATGATAGGAGCGTAGTGTAAACTCACTCGAAGCCAGGAAGACGATGACCAAGAGAGCCATGGTGACCATGAGAACCACGATCGTCGCGAGCATGAAGGTAGCCACATAACCCCCCATGCTCTCTCTGTGGTGAACAAAAAAAAACACAGTAATGCGAATCATGAAGTGCCGTCGAAGAGACATAGACGATGTGTTATCAGATGCTCATGCGTCAAGAACACACTCCCATGACTCCTAGGCTGTCTGAGAACCACGATATGAATGTACGACAACCGCAGAAGTGTGTCTACAGGGCTGTTTGGTATATGCTCGTATGAATGAGTGTCGCATCATGATCGCACTATTCTGTGCTAGGCTATGCACGTTCGATTCCTAAAGGGGACTGGTATCCAACGCACTAAGTGAACGTCAAGAAGAATGCTAGTGTGAGCAACATTACTGAAAAAACATTTTGGCTGTTCTTCTGGCATTTTGCGATAATTTAATTCACGTGAAACAACGCGTTCTGTATATAGTAACTCTTTTCTTTTTTTTTTACCATGGTTTTTTTTTATATCTATTGAGTTTTGCTGACAAAAAACTGGTCTAAGCAGGACAGGTACAAGAAGCAGGGTATAAGCAAAAGCACATGCTATAACTATAATTTATATCACGAGCAATGGAACCAGAACACGTCCTAAAATACCTATAAAACAGACATGAAAACGTTGCATAAAATGGAAGCAACACAAGTTAACAAAGCGTATTCTAGAGGCGCTACGCAGTGTCGGTCGAGTTTTGCGAAACTCGGGATCTTCCCGAGCTCTGGTGACACCCCCCTGTGAACGAGCCAAGAGTACGAAAAAGTCAAATTCACTCTCAAATCCCTGCGCTTCATTGGTTACGATGGAACCACTCATTGCGTCAAGGACGGTCCACTAAGGTTGGAGGTGTTTTCAAACCAGAGGCATCTACTTTCTTTTGTTTGTCGTTCCACCGAGTGTAGAAGTGTACCCATGAAATAAAAGCGTCAGAACTTTTCGTGATCATATTTTTTGGATGCATGGGGTTTTTACATTTATTTTTATGCTTTTAGCACCTGAACCAAGTCTGTTTTAGAATAATCAGCCCATTGGAATCTGAGATCAGCACTGGTCTAGCGTCTTACAACATCGTGACCGCAGCTAAACCTGAGGCCTGTCCATTCTGGGGTCAGCATGTACATTCTAGCAAGCTGCTCGGCCGGCATGCATCGTCTTTGCTGTCATCGCCTGTTAGCACCCGAGCACGTGCGGCCGGGTAATTAGCTATTAAGGCGAAGCTTCTAAAGCCATGGGTCTGTCCATCCTAAATTGTGATAGTTACCACTTAGTTCGATGACTCGCTCAGCCGGTTCGGACGGATGTATGGCGGGACAGATCTGACACACAGGCAGGCAAGCCATCAGACAGACAGACAGACAGACAGACAGACAGACAGACAGACAGACAGACAGACAGACAATTAGCGGTTTACCAATAAAGCTCTCCGAAGCTTCGCTCCGCTCTTCATAATTTACTCCATACTTGGCTAGTTAAAGATTGAGATGCTATGACAGATTTAATTACGTGATGTCATGGTAAGGTCAATGGCATTACACAACATCTTAAGAAGACCGTGATAATAGAGAGTTTTAGTACTGCGTACGTGGCGGCGTTGCGTACGTAAGGACGCCACGTTCTGCGTAGTGGGCATGCGCAGAACGCAACGCGCACGTATCGCGTTACGTACGCAGCCACTACGTACGCACGCATTAGATGCGTGCGTGCGTACGTATGAGGTGATCGCGCCACTCTCGAACAAGTTCGCGACAGCACGAGACTTCGTTTTGCAAAATGGCGGCATCGAAGGCAAGCACCGACCGGCTCTGTGGCTTAAAATATGGCCATAATCTGGCTATAACACTTGGATTGGCTCACATTGGCTGTCAACAACACGTGCTTCTGTTTTGATCTATCAGATGGCGCAACTTGCTTCATGCTCGCTACGTACGCGGGTACTACGGCGTACTAAAAGCCCATAAGTGGCAAACGACGCCACGTAACGCAAGGCGCTTGCGTGATGCGTACGTAGCACTATTCCGCAGTACTAAAACTCTCTAATGAGGCCACGTACAGCTTGAACCACGCTAACTAAAGTATGCTAGTTGATGAACTAGCTAAACAACGATAATTATTGCTGCGTTAATCATGAGTATGCTAAGTAAAACCATGCTAGCTAGCACTCACTAATATGATGACAATTAGTATCCTGCTGATGAGGGTTACGTTAATGAGCTTCATACTGATCCTTGCCTTGCTAATTACGCCCGAGATAATTGCTTTTTAATTGAAGCTTTATAAATGAAGACTAGATAGCTCAGTTTATTGGTCGTTAGGTATCAGCCAATTAGTACCATATAATTAAGAGAGAGCTGATGCGGTCTTCACTTCGAAGTTTAGCACACACATATGAGTAGACGACCAACTTAAAAATCTGCAAGAAGCAAGGTTATCTCAAGCTCCTCTATGGCTCCAGTCTTGCACAAATAGTGTAGGCCCACCAAATTATTTTAAATGCAAAAAAAAAAGCTGCCGCATAGCGTTCCCTGCATCAAACGCCGGGCAGTCACGCCGGTATCATCACAGTCACCGGTTGAACTCGGGCTTCTTCACGATCAACTAGTTTGTATCGAGTTCCCGCATCAATTAGTTTGATTGACAGACGCCCACGGCGAAGATCGGGTACGCCCACCACGTTTGCTCTTGACGAGGACCAGTATTTACTTCGAGCAGAAGGATTAATAGGCACTAGGCACTTTATTTGGGCGTACGCAAGGAGCCTACGTACGCAGCGTGGCTAAGGTAGAGAAGTGTGCATGCGCAGTACGTAACGTATCTATTCCTTGGATGCGTGCGTATGCAGGGGAAAAAAACGCGGCGTGCATAAACGTGACGAGGCGGAGCTTACGCGGCGTGACGCTAGGAACCAGATAGCAAAATGGCAGCGATTGCGTCGAATGCAGAGAGCAACAAAGCCGGCCCAAATCGAGTACATTTTACTTTGAGAAACGATGTTGCGCTGCTATCGGAAGTACAAACCAGCGATTCGTTTAGGCATTCGGAACAAACTGACGTAAACCATAAATCCCAAATGATTCGTCTGGGTTTAGATTCTAGTGGCCGTTATGACGGCCGCTAGCGCACAAGTGTGCTAAAAAGCACCAAAACGCTGTTTTATTTCTATTCACATAAGTCTAGTTGAACCAAACGTATCTCGGTACGGTCAATAAGGTGAACTAAATGTGTCGTTGAGCGCTTCGCATGCCGCGTACGCAAAATTTCATGCCACGTACGTAGGCTTGTTACGTACGCCCAACTACGTACGTAACAAGCCCACGTACGCAGCACTACTATGGCAGAGAACTGCGTGTGTGCAGTACTTAACGCATCGATTCCAGAGATGCACGCGTACACCCGAGAAGAAACGCGGCGTGCGTGAACGTACAGTGTCTAGAAATATATTGGCTAGTGTTCTGAGCGCGGGCTATGAGATGGCCCCGCAGCTGATGACTGCCGGCAGCGCCCGTATGGTGCGCTGCTGTGCGAGTGAGTGCATTTGCGTTCAATCTTTGCGCTCCGCAAGCGCTGCGGAGCCTCCAGGAGGCCGAGCCACGCGAGGCCAACTATTATTTTTCTGCATATTCGGAGTGTTTTTACATAATTCTTTATTGTATAAAAACTACTCGATTGCTTTCACAGTACTGGCGCTTTGCAATACCAAATGAAGATCATTCGTGGCATACGTTTCGCCATCCGCTACTGCCCGCAAAAGTAAAGACGGAGATCCTACGTAACTTGGGAATTATTGCTATGCAGGGTGCCTCTGTTGTAAGTTTTTTAATTAGGTGCAACATTATCAAGTGGCGCTAAATATATGCCAGAAATTAGATAGTCAACACTGGAGCCAGCATGGACGGACGGACGGACGAACAGATAGATAGATAGATAGATAGATAGATAGATAGATAGATAGATAGATAGATAGATAGATAGATAGATAGATAGATAGATAGATAGATAGATAGATAGATAGATAGATAGATAGATAGATAGATAGATAGATAGATAGATAGATAGATAGATAGATAGATAGATGCTCAAAAATGTTTGCAGTACGCAAAGGAATTATTTTAAAAACCATTGACAGTATAACCACCAGAGTTATTTTTTAAAAATGTGCTTTGTTCTTGAGAGCAAGAATTATCACAGAAGAACCTAAAACCTTTACCTCGTAGCCTGCATTCCAATAGGATTCGAGAGAAAACATAGAATGATAACATGCCAATGAATATTCTGACACTCGCCGCATATGATACTAAAAACGTTGTTGGAAAGGGAGTCCGACATTGACATGGGAGAAAAACTGTGTGAATGAAATTCGAAAAGGTATTTTCGATTTTTTAGGTAAATTATAATATTTAAAATTTTGCCTAAACGGAGATTTTATTCCCGACACCGTTCACCCTAATCCGAAAAGATAGTTCGGTTGAGACCCTCTCAGAATGCTTTTCTCACACGACAGCCTTCGGATTCAGCCTTCTGTCTGCCTTCTTGATCCTACTTTTTCATTCAGGAAACCGTGCTGGATCCGTTAGTGCAGAGAACGAGACACCTTTTCCTTGTTCGACCGATAACTTCTTTGACACAGCGGCGCAATACACGTCCTTTCTTTGCATTGCCCCTTAGCTTTTAACGTCTCAGGGTGTTGCAGTGCACATGTGGCACCTTCGAACTTCACTATAAATCAGATGGCAGCTGTCACACACTAATTTTAAACGTGGCGAGGCTCCGACAGTAACAGGACGAGAGGAATTTCGCGCATTTGTGCACCTTCACGACACGCAGCGCTGCTTGTGCCATCTGAGTGCAGTCATCTCATCACATGCGCGGCCACCCTCTCTCGTACGGCATGCGCGCACTCAGCACACTAGGCAGTATATTTCTAGACACTGTAGTAAACGTGACGAGGCGAAGCGTACGTGGTGTGACGCTCTCGCCGATATCTCAATTGATATAGGAACCAGATATCAAAACAGAACGCAGAAAGCAACAAAGCCGGCCCAAACCAAATATATTTTACTTTGAGGGATGATGTTGCGCTGCTACCGCACGAGGGCACTAAAAAGAGCACCCGAAAGCTGTTTTATTTCAAAGAACATACGTCTAGTCGAACCAAACGTATCTCGGTACGGTCAATACGGTGAACTAAAGGTATCGTTGAGCGCTGCGCATGAAGCGTACGCAACGTATTGTGCCACGTACGTAGGCTCGTTACGTACGCCCAACTAAATGTGTCTAATCTAAGCTTTATCGCGCAGTCTATGCACACACGCACGCAGAAGTGAAAGTTATATTACAACACGGCTACGATGTCTCGCATTCAATTTCACCACGCTCATGGTGTATCCAATCACAGTTGCGTTGTCACTATGACGATCCTGGCTTCGGCGGCTGCATTTCCGATGAAGGCGCAAATGTCGTAGGCCCGTGTGCTCAGATTTGGGTGCACGTTAAAGAACCCCAGGTGGTCAAAATTTCTGGAGCCCTCCACTACGGCGTCTCTCATAATCATATGGTGGTTTTGGGACGCTAAATCACACAAATCAGTCAATCAATTGTCACTAAGACGCGAGCGCCCCTAGTGACCACCTGTCTTTTTATTTATCTGCAATATTTGATAGAAACGAAACGAGCAGCTCGAGAGTGCTGCCTGTGCATTGTTGCTGTCTTCGATGTCAAAATTTCCATGCTTCAGGCCCAACAAAACAAGACCCGTCCAAAAAAACCCATACACTCCCGAACACGCCGGTGGGAGGCGCGTGTTGAGTTGGCAAAGAGATAGCGTGAGAATCACGCTGTCGTCGCTGCACTGTTAAAATGTTGACTGCAGTGGCAGCGCTGACGTGTTCGCAGGTGGTGTTTCCTTGATAACTACCGCAAATGTCCCACATGGATTTCAAACGCCACGTGCATTCCTGTAGTCATTTTAAAGACAATATCTTGGGGACCTTCAACGCAAAAATTTTGGTCTGTCTGTCGGTACATTTTTGTGTTTGTCCGCCCTTATCGGTACCCTGAATGGCACCAAAATCACCAAACAATATTCCAAACCACCGATCCAAATCACAGCGCCCACCAATATTGCTCAAGGTTCAGCGTTCATACTTGTGTGAGTGTCAATTAAAAATCAATTATTGTGCATGTCTGAGACACCATAACAATCCGTCGTATTATGTACGTGTATTTACTAGAAAAGGCATACATAAGTAATTTTAAGAACCGTAGCGTTTATCACGCTGCGCTGACCATGCAGCGCTTGCACGAAAACGCAAGTGTTTTCAACGCTTTCCTAAGAGGACACAGTCGTGGCACCTACTCGTTACTTATCATTCTACACCTTATCACCTCGGAGACGGGCACGCACGCCGCGGGCTTCGTTTTCTACGATTACTGCCAGATAGCGCTCCTGTGTGGCGTGAAGACGCACTCGCTCGCCTCCACTGCACGTTAGAGGCACTCTAACGCAGCGCCTCCAGAATACCACTCACCAATTTTCTTGCGCAGAACACCAAATAAACGTTTTATTCCCTCTCTCCAGACGCAAAAATATCGTGTTTTGACGACATTTTTTATCAAGGCTGCTATCACGCACTCCGCACTGTTTTTGTGCTTTAGCCGCTGAAGGGCGAGCTCGCAGCAAACTCGTCTGCCCGAGAAGCTCAGGCCATCCTGCATCGCACCTTATCTCTAAGATGCAGAAAATTCGCTGAGATCAATGAGACATTTTCTCTCTGATACAGTACCTGAAAAAGATCAAAACAGAAACGGGTTGGTTTTAGCGAAATACGGAGCTTGAAAATGGGCGTGACGATGACGTGTATGCTAATGAACAGACGACATAAATGTGCACGTGGGTAAACAACTAACTTAAGATTAACGGGAAGGTAGAGAAAGTGAAGGTGGTTTGTTTTTCATCTTGTTTCATCTTGTGGTGTTTCAATCTTCTTAGCAGTCTTCGGTTAGACAGTTCGCTCTTTATCGTGTTTCAACTTGTGTTCCAATCTTATTAGGAGTATTGATCCATCACTGAATCCGCCGTTGTAAACTTATAGTAATCGAACCTAACAGCCGTTCTTTCTTTCATGTTTTTTTTAGGAATGAAACACCTTAAGGCGTGGATCAAGCGTTTCGTCGTAATCCCATGTAGCCATGTCTCATTAGTTCTTGAACCAGCCGTAGAGGGCGAAACTTGTACATATAACAAAACGCATATACGCTGAAAAATCAAATGGTGCGATTCTGGAGGACGTTACTTGCAGTATGATAAATATTAAAAATCACCGCATATCAATGGGTGAGTGATGATTAGTGGGGCGAAGCATTCATCACTCCATCCGTCTTCTGGCCGACCATTCATTCTTGCTTCCGTCAATCTGTGCGTCGAACCGTCCATCCGTGCGTCCGCCCATTTATTTGTGCGTCGGTCCATACATGCATCCGTCCATGCGTCCGTGCGTTCATCCATGCGTCCGTTTGTCCCTGGGTGCTCCCCTGCGTTCGCCCATGCATCCATCCGTCCGTACGTTCGTTCCTGCGTTCGTCCAAGTGTCCGTCCGTCCGTTCATTTGTATGTTCGTCCGCCATTCATCTGGGTATCCGTCTATGTGACCATACATCCCTCCGTCCTCTCGTGCATTCATCCGCGCGTCCGACAATCCCCGCGTCCGTCCCTGCGTTTGTCCATCCGTGCTTGTGCTCATCTGTTCATCCGTTCGTCCACCCGCGCCTCTATCAGTCCGTGCGTCAGACAGACAGACAGACAGACAGACAGACAGACAGACACAGACAGACAGACAGACAGACAGACAGACAGACAACAAACAGACAGACCCGGCCAGTGGATGATTCACGGTTTGTCGATAAAAAGTATGATACGCACTAGGCGGTGGCGGCTCGCGCTCCAAAACAGAACCCTGATGTGCGAGCGCTCGAGAAAATAGGAATGACGTCACATGAAGACGTTGACAATTGCGTGTTCGTCGACGGCACCGTAGGCTCGGGGGCGTGGTGTAGCAAAAAATAAAAGCCGTTTTGGCACGTGCGCGCGTTCAGAAGGTCGATGGATGGATAAGGCTGCAGAGTGGCGTGCGCGCAGGGCGCCGGTGTGTTCTGCTCGAAGACAGAACCCCGATGTGTGAGCGCGCGAGGCAGAAGCGTGCCGTGAAGCTGCGCGGCTGCGCCCACAAGATACGGCGTACGAGAACAGGAGGCCTAAACAGCGCGGCAACTGCGTGCGGACCCACCTTCACTCCACTCTCCATCATTCACCCCGTGAATATGCTGTCATATTTCATTCTAACTTTTAGTAAAGGGGACTCATATAACACAAGATTATTCTTGTTTTGGTCTTATGTACGTAAAGTAGCTAAGCACTTTAATGTTAGAAGGGTAATCTTTAAGATCTTGCTTTAGAGAAGAAAACTTGCGAAATTTAGCAGAAGAAACGTTGCCTATGTGTTAGTTCTAGGAGAAGTCATGAGTTATTGTTATGCCGAAGTACTTGAAGCTGTTTACATGTTGGAGTGATGAGCCGAATTTAAAAGTAAAATGAAGAGGTGTGTTATTATGAGTTACCCAAGGACAAAAAACTTTTGTGCGGTTAGTGCAATACTATTGTAGTTACACCACATTTATATGTTATTAAGACTTCAGATCAGGTTCCGGTTATCATTAGAACAAGCAAGTTGACGAAAGGTCACCTAATCATACGCGAAGTGCCTCAATTTAGTTCCTAGTAATCTGTGTTTACAATGTAATTTACTCAAAGTAAACACACCAGTGGCCACAAAACACTACCTCGTGGTACGCCTGTTGTTTGCGGAAGTTACAATCGCTGTGCTGGTCTTCGGCAAAAATAGTCCAATTTGTTTATATTGAGGGCTGCACCAGAAACTTCGACAACACTGGAGCTTGCAGCGTTCACGGGTGTTCAAATTAACGATGGAATTTACAACATAGCAGAGACGTAAGAAAAAAGTGCTGGGTGCAATTACGTGCATGTTTTAAATAACGGTTATTGACCTACTTTCTAGGGTGAAGCAACATTTGACTTTCACGTGCTAAATCTTACGCGCACGCCTGTACTATTTATTACATCGCAACGAAAGCTGGTTTCTCCAATGATAGCTCAATTGGTGCAGCCTTGACGGATGCCACTCTATGGTCTTTTTCAGAAGCTGCTTCAAACCCTGATATGGCACTCTGGTAGAACATTTGACTTTAGCTGCTAAGAATTCAGAAAGCATCCCTTCTTTTCTGAGCTTTCGAGAAACTTTTTTATGCACAAATAACGCTACCGAATCCGGTGACAGATTTTGTACTTTACCCGTTGCGGTGGTGAAAATTCTGTAGGCCCATGAGTTAGTATGACGCACCAATTACCAGCATGTGGGGTGCAGCGCAATTAATGCGGCTGATGTAGAGCGCGTAGCCAGTTCCCGACCCGTCAACCAAGGAAGCTGATCGGTTCCGCGAAGGCGAACGCGGAAGACCCGAGCGCGGGAAAGAAAAGAGACGTTTTCGTTCTCACGGTTCACAAGCGGAGCAGTCAAGGTCGCCCCCGTTCGGGACTAGAAGGAGAGGGCTTACTCGGAAAAGCGTCTAGCAAGAGGCAGGTCAGGCGCCACCGTCTGAGTTTAAGCCAATGTTGGCAGGCACGCGTGTCCTTGAGGACGACGCGGGGACGCGACCATTTGGCTGACCGAGACATAGTGGCGGCAGGGAAACGACCATAATCTCCCCCGCTGTTGTTAGGATGTCGGGGCGCCTCGCTTTCGCATGCACACCTGGTAAGCGCACGGAGCCCAACCGTGTACTCACCGCTCTTAAGGAGGCTTCTAGGAAGCAACAATTAATGAGAGAACTGACGGGGATCGAGCGTGAGAACGGCTGCTGACGGAAGTCGGCCGATGGAGGCAGCACGGCCTGGCATGGGAGAGAGTGTCACACGCGCAGAACCTATCTCTTTGCGTGTTTTATTTGGTAACGTGGTTATAACTAATATAGTACCTGTTATTAAGGTGTTTCTGCGATTGGTTGAGATGCTGCGAGTCTCAACATGTGATTGGTGTTTGTAAAGACTCTTTCTTCAACCGAGGGTTGAAAAGAGGATGTTTGAACTTGAAATGAGAGCGGAAGTTCGGGCTTGGACTCGGGCAGTCGCCTGAGGCTGCAATAAAGCGTCTCTCTTCACCGGACTACGGCTCTTCCTTCGCGCTGCCACCGTGCACTCGAGTCATCGAGGGGACCCATTCCGAATCTCAAACATCTTCCCTCCTTAGCTAGTGTTGAAGCTAGTCGAGGAAAAGGAAATTAACTGGCGCAGTCGACGTGGAGTGGAGAGCCCGCAGCGAGGAAGGCGCTGAAGTCCGGGAAGCTGAGAATACGCTCACGGCTTCGGGACCTGCTGTTGCGCTGCGAGCAGCATTCGCATTGGGTACGAGCCTGCCGGTCAACATTGGAGCCTGGAGTTTGGCTGCGCGTCAGTGAACGAGAGCAGAGCCAAAGGTCGTCGTTGAGCGACGGACTTACCGAAGAGGCACTACAGGGTGCTGCTTCAGGAGCAGAGCAGCAGGGACAGTTGATGTGACAGACTGAGTTAACGACAGGGGTGACCGGGCGGAGACTTGCTGCATTGGAAGTGGTCATCGTACATAGCGTTGGTGATGACATGGACGCAGTTCCAACTGTCAAGTGCATTGGGCGACGCATCACTGCAAGGTGAGGCCGGCTTTGTGCACTCTCGGGGCCCCCAATATTTTTGAACTGAATGCACTTGCGCTCAGACACACTTTGGGAGATGGCGGATTCAGAGCGAGATGTCATGGAAGGTGACAGTGTGAATGAACCGGATCGCACCCGCGAGTTGCAGCTTGCGATAGCAGTGTTAAAGCTCAAGCTTGAGCTAAAGAAAGTGAAGTCATCGCGTACCTTGTCAGAGGAGCCGGAAAACCGGAACCAGCCTTCTATATTGCACGGTACGCGAAAGAGCTGAAAGCTGTCTTAGCGCCTGTGCTTACTAATGAGCCTACGATTCCCGATTGGTTCAAACATGTGGACACTCTCTTTGCGGCATTGGGCATACCTGAGGAAATTCAGGGCACGCTTCTGTTGCCATTTTTAAGTGACAAGATGCACACGTTCATCACCAATGAGGCTGAAGCTGGGGTAATGCCGTACGCAGATGTAAGATAAGAATGCTAAGGGAGCTGCGTATGACTCCGAGCGAGTACCGCCGTATGTTTGTAGATATCAAAAGAGAAGCAGGAGAGTCTTGGAGCCAAGTGAAGGCGCGCCTGCAGACTATGTTCACGCACTACTTGAAAAGTAGAGAGGTGGAGTCGTTTGAAGATCTTAGGGAGTTACTTATCACTGATAGACTCAAGCAGTTATGCCAAGTGATCTCCGCTCACTCGTGCTTCAGCAGGAAGTCAAGGGCTGGTTGAGGCCCAGGAATATTGCGGAAGTAGCCACCAATTTAGAAGAAAGCCTCGGCCGCAGCAGGCAGGGTCGCTACCGCAACGACGGGCCAGGAAATTCTGAATATAGGTCGCCAGCCAAACTATCGGCTAGTGCCCCGTCCCGGTGGTCTAGTGGCTAAGGTACTCGGCTGCTGACCCGCAGGGCGCGGGTTCGAATCCCGGCTGCGGCGGCTGCATTTCCGATGGAGGCGGAAATGTTGTAGGCCCATGTGCTCAGATTTGAGTGCACGTTAAAGAACCCCAGGTGGTCGAAATTTCCGGAGCCCTCCACTACGGCGTCTCTCATATTCATATAGTGGTTTTGGGACGTTAAACCCCACATATCAATCAATCAAACTATCGGCTAGTGCTAATTTCCGCCGTAGTTTAAGAGTGTGTTTTAGATGAGGACGGCAGGGTCACTTCCAAAGAAATTGCGAGCTCTCACGTGACACAGCTGCTAATAAAGCAGAAGTTTCTTGCGTAGCTGCCCAGAATGAGCGGTCATTTGAGAGCACAGATACATCGTTGCGACACCCTGCCGTTACAGTGGTACGAGAGAATGAAGTGTCCGCTGAAGTTTTCGACCAGAGTAGGGGCACAATAAGGCTAACAGACGCTTTCGGTCATTGTGTTACTGCACGTCTGCGGTACGTACCTCTGGCTCTCCAAACCTCGTCGGGAAGCGCTGCTCAGCCTGTAAAATTGCGATGCGCAGTGACCGACCAGTTGAATACGAGCGTGTCGGTATTGCTCAGTCCCGCGGATTATGAGTGCCTTCGCCATCACCAGCAAAAGCCACTGCGTGAATTAAATGAGGATAATAAGAGAGAGATCAGCTGTTCAAGACAGGGCATTACACCGAAGCAGTATTCACCGATGAGGGAGCCAGAGCATGTGCCTCGAGGTTGTAGCCTTAGTGCTAACACCGTGCAGCACACAGTGGAGAAACAGAACGGCCGAGCAAGGAAGCCGCAAACGATTAAGTCCGCTTCACTTGTAGAGCAGGCGCAGTTGAACAGTTGCAATTCTGCTGCGGAATGTAATGTGGACAGCAAGTGGCTTGGTCCAATTCGTGGAAATCATCGCGACAGGGAAGAGGAACGCGATGAGCATCTGGCTGATGTGCGGCATCAGGTGAAAAATGGGTCGCACGTCAAGAGAACTGATAGAAAGCAGTTAGTCCGGAAGCAGCCATGCCATCCAGTGAAACCAAAGTCGTGCCGAGACAAAGTGTTAACACACAACGACTCTTCCGGTGGTAAGTCGTCTAGAAAGATGAGGAAGCGCGTTAGCTCATACTTTACCAAAAAGCGTCTGGCGTTGGGTTTCGGCGGTGGAACGAGGGGGTTCTACGTCTTGCGTATTTACCGTCCCCAGATTAGGACCATCGCGTGCCCGACATAAGTGTAAAATGGAGCCGTAAGTTCTTTGGTGAATTGAACTGCCGGATTTGTTGAAGGTAATTTTGGTTTTTGGCGTTGTTTTTCTTAAGAAATGAAACAGTTATCTTACGTGACGAGAGGTCATTTTAGGGAGAAGTTCTTCGTTTCCTTTTTTTAGTGTTTAGGTATGGCGTGTTACCGCGACGGGTGGTGACATGGCGAAAAGTTTTAAGTGGAAAGTCAGGTATTTGTTGATAACGGTGGTTCGAGAGTGTTGAACACGCTGTCGTGCAACGTAGTGGCACCGGTAGCGATTGATGAGTTAGAGGCTTTCGCGTTGATTTTTGAGTGACGACAACCAACCCAGCGAAGCTTTTTGTATGGCTACGAACGCATCGGAAAGGGCAATGAGGGGTTCCCTCTCCCAAACGACAGGGGTATGGGAACGATCAGTCGCATTCTTCAGTAATAGACTAAACCAGTCGCAACGGGAGGCGTCCACAGTTGAATGAGAGGCGAACAAAAAATTTTTCGTAATTAGAACGCTTTGAGCGAGGCTGCTGATCTTCTTTCGAGTATTGAAAGATCATTGGATTCAGCGAATGTAACTGTTTAGAGGCAAGGTGACGTTTTGTCTGTTTTATATGGTTGAGTTTTTGTTGTTTTTGGTTGCTGTGGTTGATATGTAGCCACTGAAGTAGTCTTTGTCAATTGAAGGACTGTATAGGAGTTTGCATCGCACATTTAAGTGCTATGCGTGATTTTGAAGTAGGTCGAACTGACTAATAGTTCCGGTGTAATGTGAAAATGTCTTGTTTTTTGTACGAGGCATGTTTTGTGTTGTTTTTGTTGTTGAGGTGTGATCTTGCCTCTCAGTGGTAGAGCTGCTTTTAGGTGTAGTAGATGTGTTTTGTAGGAATAGTTTTGTAGATTAAATAAGGTAGCGTTTGCGAAGTGAGTTTGTTATAATTTTTTTTCTTGGTGCGATTCGTTGAAACTTAGGTATGCCTATACCGCTGGATCCGTCGCTCTCTTTGAGTGGGTTATGCAGGGCCTGGAGGGCGCATGGAGTGGGTCTGCCGTTTTGGGACAATGACCGTGTGGTGCTGTGAATTTAAAAGACAATATGCCGCCAGACTATCCACGGTGCGTGTGCCCAGTGCCAAGCTAATGCGAACTGACTAGTGCTGTGGACTTCATCCTAAGTGCATTATTCAGTGTTGTGCATTACGAGAGTGCTTTCTGTCGGAGGACTATTTGAAGGCATTATGTATATGTGTCACTGGGTCTATTTCGCAGAAGGACGCGAAAGTTCTCCTGTTAGATGGAAGTAATAATCGGTTCATGCATGTGTGTGCACCGTGAGTGAGTTTATTTTGAGCGATTTTTGTTTGTTTTTGTATCGCGTTACTGGACAGCGAGTATCCAGTATCACTCTTGAGGGGGAAGGAGTTAGTATGACGCACCAATTACCAGCATGTGGGGTGCAGCGCAATTAATGCGGCTGATGTAGAGCGCGTAGCCAGTTCCCGACCCGTCAACCAAGGAAGCTGATCGGTTCCGCGAAGGCGAACGCGGAAGACCCGAGCACGGGAAAGAAAAGAGACGTTTTCGTTCTCACGGTTCACAAGCGGAGCAGTCAAGGTCGCCCCCGTTCGGGACTAGAAGGAGAAGGCTTACTCGGAACAGCGCCTAGCAAGAGGCAGGTCAGGCGCCTCCATCTGAGTTTAAGCCATTGTTGGCAGGCACACGTGTTATTGAGAATGACGTGGGGACGCGACCACTTGGCTAACCGAGACATAGTGGCGACAGGGAAACGACCATAATCTCCCCTGCTGTTGTTAGGATGTCGGGGCACCTCGCTGTCGCATGCACACCTGGTAAGCGCACGGAGCCCAACCTTGTACCCACCGCTCTTAAGGAGGCTTCTAGGAAGCAACAATTAATGAGAGAACTGATGGAGCTCGAGCGTGAGAACGGCGGCCGACGGAAGTCGGCCGACAGAGGCAGCACGGCCTGGCATGGGAGAGTGTGTCACACGCGCAGAACCTATCTCTTTGCGTGTTTTATTTGATAACGTGGTTTTAACTAATGTAGTACCTGTTATGAAGGTGTTTCTGCGATTGGTTGAAATGATGCGAGTCCTAACGTGTGATTGGTGTTTGTAAAGACTCTTTGTTCAACCGAGGGTTGAAAAGAGGATGTTTGAATTTGAAATGGGAGCGGAGGTTTGGGCTTGTACTCGGGCAGTCGCCTGAGGCTGCAATAAAGCGTCTCTTCACCGGACTACGGCTCTTCCTTCGCGCTGCCACCGTGCACTCGAGTCATTGAGGGGACCGATTCCGAACCTCAAACATCTTCCCTCCTTAGCTAGTGTTGAAGCTAGTCGAGGAGGAGGAAATTAATTCCTCGTGTTTAGACTTGGGTGCACGTTAAAGGACCCCAGGTGGTCGAAATTTCAGGAGCTCTCTACTATGGCGTCTCTCATAATTATATCGTGGTTTCGGGACGTCAAACCCTACATGTCAATCAATCATAAAATCAATCGACTTTCTGCTACGTAAGCTCCATAAACAGAAAGCCATAGCTGCTTCCTCAAAATTGATAAGTTGGCATCGGTGTTAGCATCAACACGTATGACACAAAACAATCATCATCATAGAACGGCGCATCAATGCGCTGACATAATGGACTCGCAGGTCCTCAAAATTTCTGACGTCATTATGCAGCAACGTTGAGGTCCATAGTGTGAGGACGCATAACGTCGTTACTACATGGCACTACTCTCTTCTTTGAAGGTGAGCCGATCCCTGGTGGCGCAATTGCCATCTGATGCGAAGGAAGCTATCAATGCTTCCATTTGATGACGCAGCGTATCACAAGGCTAAATTAAGGTTTCGGAAATTGGGGGCGGGGGAGAGTAAATGCAGTCGAGTGAAAACTGTAGCTTCCGTAATCGAGTGATATAGACTGCACCATCCAAAGCAAGTATCCGTACTATAAGGATGGTGGTATGTAGATACGACTGAGAAAAAGGCTTTTGTAGCCTGCGTTACAAACACATAACAACTTTCTTGTCATCACCTGTTGTGCCCGCCATGCTTCGATATCATATTAACCTAGATACAGGATAACCGACACCTAGACATACATGGTTAGATAGATAGATAGATAGATAGATAGATAGATAGATAGATAGATAGATAGATAGATAGATAGATAGATAGATAGATAGATAGATAGATAGATAGATAGATAGATTGATTGATTGATTGATTGATTGATTGATTTTTATACAATAGACTTGTGAGCCAATAAACGGTGATACTGAAACCAGTTGATGATTCGAAAATTGTTTAAAGCGCGTTCAAAGATATTGCTAGCCGAAGCTCAGGAATCATCTTAGTGATTGCGTACTTCAGTGTAAGAAAACGTAGGCTGCCCGTCCACTTTTCTAATGTCATCTTTGGTCAATATGCCATTTAACCTTCATTGTCGCATGCCCCGCCGCGGTGGTCTAGTGGCTAAGGAACTCGGCTGCTGACCCACAGGTGGCGGGATCGTATCCCGGCTGTGGCGGTTGCGTTTCCAATGGAGGCGGAAATGTTGTAGGCCCATGTGCTCAGATTTGTGTGCAGGTTAAAGAACCCCAGGTGGTCGAAATTTCCGCAGCTGTCTGCTACAGCGTTTTTCTTAATCATTTGGTGGTTTTGAAAAGTTAAACACCACATATCGATCATCAAATAAACCTTCATTGTCACAAGGCAGCTGGTTGGCTTCGTCTAGGAGCAATCAGTGTCTAGTAAGCTCCAGTTGTTCAGTCTGAACCCTTAGGTAATCCATCATTAGATACTCAACTGTCGGCATCTTCGAGATTGGCGGAGAGTTGACGGTGTTGCGTGAGACTCGCGTCGGCATCACACCGGTGAAGAAGAAGATGTGATAAACTTTGCCAGAAGCCATGCTATACTCAACTGAGAATGTGCTCAGTAGGCATATTTCAAGTCACATCGCCTCCATGTCATGCAAAGTTATCATAAAGAACCGCACTGTGACTTCATTAAGTCATGATGATATTACGCCATGGCGTCCTACTACAGTGTAATCGAACGCCATCGTCGCTTCGTCGACGGTGACGCAACCAGTGAGACTGTGCAGAACCATGAGAGTTGCAGAAATCCTGCGACTTCTCCGATTTTAGAGACAGCGCAAGGGCACGTTACTTTTAGTGAGCGTACAGCGCAAGAAATGACAAAGGTGGTAAACCAAAAATGTGATGACATTAGCGCGGACTTTGAACTAACAAAAAATTTGTTCTTCTGGCTAGAACAATGTTAGTTGCTGAATCTTTGCAGATGCGGAAAATGTGGATGGAGAGGAGGTTAATACGTTAGCTGTGAAGAGAAATGGCTACCTGTCAATTTGAAGTATAAGGCGACGGCAAAGTTTCACTGCTCATTTTTTTCATGTGGAGCAGTTCTCAGGAAACTAAACAGATTCTTAGTGATTCTATCTATCTATCTATCTATCTATCTATCTATCTATCTATTTATCTATCTATATATCCAGCCACCTACGTCTGAACGTTCGCCTCATCTTCTCTCTAACTCTGTAGCGACCAAAGTTGCTATAAGATATGGCAATCTGATGTTGAACATGACTGCCTTGTCATGATACGAATGCCAAATCATTGTCATGAAACCCTTTCCTTCTGACACATGTGCAGACACCAGTATACGACAGGCTATAGTATGCGCGGATAACGCGTAGTATTATTCACTTGAAACGTAAAATTAAACATCTAAAAAAGAAGCGTGCGGATTTGACTAAAATCGGACCATTGCAGGCTAGCCTCGCACAAGCTGTGCGTTCTTCTAAGGATTATTATTTCCAAACAACTCTCCCAAACTTCATAAAAAATTACCCTGAAAAATTTTGGTACCACTTGACGGATAAAAAAAAAGCCTGTATCCGAAATGTTAATAAATGAATCTATTGTTACGGACAAAGAGACCATAGCTGAGCATTTCAATATATACTTCCATAGCGTGTTTACTAGCCCAAGTGTATATCAATCTTTTGTTCCATCGTTTCACACGACAGAGGCTGACTTTGTTTCGTACCTGGGTGTATTTTCCATGCTCTTAAAACTGAAAACTAAGAAATCAAGCGGTCCTGATAATATTCCAAACACCTTTCTTTGCCGATATGCTGAAGTGATAGCGAAATATCGTGATTATATTTCGTGTATCTTTGATATCTTCAAAGCTCCCTAGTGACTGGAAGGCAGCCCGAGTTGCACCGGTATTTAAAAAAGGTAACCGCTTGCTTTTTGAAAATTATCGTCCAATATCTTTAACATCAGCGTGCTGTAAATTAATCGAGCATGTAATCGCGCATCATATCACCGAATATTTTGAAAAAAATGCTGTCTTAACTGATTCTCAACATGGTTTCAGAAAAGGGTTTTCAACTGTGACTAAACTGCTCACTATATCTCATTCCTTTGCATCTACTCTAGATAAGAACGGTCAAACTGATGCGATATTCTTGGATTTTAGTAAAGCGTTTGATAGGGTTCCTCATGACAGACTAATACTAAAATTGAACAATATTGATCTTCCTCGCATCTTAGTTTTCTGGGTCATTGATTATTTAAAAACCGAATTCAGTACGTAGACATTGGGGATCAGTGATTGGGTTGTCTTCCTGTCGTCTCTGGAGTACCGCAGGGGAGTGTCTTGGGAGCCCTACTGTTCCTGCTGTATATAAATGACATTGTAAGTGTGGTATGTTCATCTGTGCAAATTCGTCTGTTCGCAGACGATTGTGTCTTGTATAATGAAATTACTTGCCCGGAAAATCAACATGACCTTAATCACAGTTTATTTAATGTTTTTCAATGGTGCAATCGCTGGGGGATGCCTTTGAACTTAGATAAAATTGTATGCATGCGTATAACCCGGAAGAAAAATCCACTTCAGTATACTTATACATTAAATGAGTCACCTCTACAGCAAGTTTCTGAGTTCAAATATTTAGGAGTAACACTCACAAGTAATTTATCTTGGAATCAACATATTGACAATATCTCCGCTTCCGCCTTCCGTAAACTGTCTTTCTTACGACACAAATTAAAAAACGCTCCTCCTGATGTCAAACTTCTGGCCTACCATTCAATAATCCAACCAAAGTTAGAATATGCATGCATAATATGGGACCCGTTCACACAGAAAAACGTCAACAAACTAGAAAGAATCCAAAGGAAAGCTGTGAGGTATATATACTCTAAGTTTCGTCACACTGATTCACCTTCTGAGTTAATTAGAGCTAATGGCATTGAACTCCTTGAGTCACGACGGAAGACATTGAGGCTTAATTTTCTTTCCCAACTTCTTCAAAGACAAACAGCACTAGACCCTACACAGTACCTGACACCCATATCGACAAGGCATACGAGACATCATTACCCCGGAACCCTAACACCTTATTTTGCACGGACAGATGCATTTAAATTTTCTTTTTTTCCATGAACAGTGGAAGAATGGCACCTTCTAAAAGACTCTGAATAAAGATTCACTTTGGTTGATTTACTGTGTGTAAACTGTGTGTTGGGTGTGTAAACCTGTATTTGTATGTTGAATTCTTTCCTTTTTCCTTTTCTACGTGACTGGAGTGCCTAACATATACTTGCTACTTGTACCGTGCCCACCTGCTTGGACCTGTGAAGGTCTGCAGTATGCATTAAATAAATAAATAAATTAAATAAACAATACACCACAGGTGGTTCACAATAGATTATACTTCACAGGAACTAGTACAGACAGATAAATTAAACTGAATAGGATCGAATGAAATCTGGCTTTGTTGGTGTTGACTCGACGAATGCAATTATAAGCCACATCCTCTCATAATCAGAACTCGAGAGTTCTGCATGCCAATAAGCATTCCGCAACCAAATTATGTCCTTTATTGAGACTGCTTTGGTAAAATACTCTTGCGCAAGAATCGTGTGGTCGCAACATACATTTTGTTTGCAGTGTTGGCTATCTTATTTTGTAACGCAGTAATAAGAAATACATTTGTAGTGCTAAAAAGCAGACGTAATGTCAGCTCAACATCAATTTCGATTCCACTGTTCGCTCTGCTTTTTCAACAGTCTAATAAACATTCCATAGGGACTTGTATAGATAACCTAGCTATATAGAAGCTTCATTCTACCCCGGCTCAATATATTACCGAATGCTGCGCGTGATGTTCACAGCATCGCACGCGAACTGTGAAACTGATCTAAGCGTACCCTTCAATTAAACAAAAATAAAGTCTGATAGTTAGGCACAATTTAAACCAAGCAGACTAATAGTTATACAGAACGACCCTAAGCATTTGTTAACAATGACCAAGGATGGGAAAATAACGCAGGGATATGTTTGCATACTATACTTACGGGATCGCGAACCAGCCTATTCAAATGGGAGAGAAAAATATGCAGGTAAACAAAACACTCTATCAATACCTGAAGTAAACCATGCATCTAATATGCTAGAAAGGTCGCTAATTACCTTTAAAACTAATAACGAAGAAAATATCTTTATGTAAATAGAATGACGAATCATGTCAAAATATAGTTCATGACTCTGCTGTTCAATCGTAAGTGTTGCTACATCTTGTGTCGACATTAAAAATTTATATCATGGGTACATCATTTCCACCATTGATTTTGAAATATCAAATCTCTAAATAATTGTTCAATAAAAGCACACCTACGTCCTGCGTAAAAAATACGTGGGCAGAGTCACTTTCCGTATTATTTCTTCAAACATTGCACCGATATTGTTGCTGACGAGTTTGGTTTGCCACAATATTTCCTGTTTATTGTACATGAAGTGAAACGGCTTCTGCCACCTTGAACTACGCTCTCTTGAATTGTTTTGAGTTTAAACTTGCTAGAGCGCTACTGCACGTTGTTGTCTTGAACGCGCATAAGCGTGTTCAACAAAGGGCTGAGGGAAGGGAAGGCACAGTTTGCCTCATGCAGTAAATCGATAAGAAAGAGGGTGCTTCAATCGAAATTCCCCTTTGAAGGGAAGCCCTGCTTACGTATTTGTAAATGTGAAACACTATCAGCAAGATCAAACCGGCCAGTTGACACATTCACGTAAATATCACTTCTGGCACCTTATGTGATCTTTGAGGAGGGGGGGGGAGGGGTGTCTGCCGCCAAAGCAACATATACTTGTCTCCTGTACTAAACCCCAGTTTAGCCAGGTGGTCGCTGAACAAAGATTGACCACCACCGCTTCGGCGACATCACCAATGCGCATTCTCCCCGCCGTGGTGGTCTAGTGGTTGAGGTACTCGGCTGCTGACCGGCAGGTCACGCAATCGAATCCCGGCTGCGGCGGCTGCATTTATGATGGAAGCGGAAATGATGTAGGCCCGTGTGCTCAGATTTAGGTGGACGTTAAAGAACCCCAGGTAGTCTAAATTGATGGAGCCCTCTTCTATGGCGTCGCTCATAATCATATCGTGATTTTAGAACGTTAAACCCCACAAATCAATCAATGCGTAGTACTGAAGCGGATCGATAATTCGAGCTCTTGTGGCGTCACAATGAAAACACAATTCACTTTCACCGCAAGTAAGATCAAATTAATACCATAACAATAATTTGTAGTAATATAAGAAGCGAAATTGTCAGCTGAATATTTGAGAATAAATGTTGCATTAACTTAAAAAAACGCTGGCGCAAGAAAGCCCTTCTGGCAGATAAGTGGGTTTCTCACAGTCTTTTATTGTTGAGAGGGCAGGACATACAAGCGTACACTCTAAGCCAAAAACGGCCGAAATGGGAGCAACGGCTGTTTTTACTCCTTCAGAGCGACTGTTACTCTCCGAAAAGACTATGCGGAACAAGATGGCCGACTTGTTCGAGAATGGGGGAGCAACTATACTCATCTAAGTTTGTAAGGGAGCAACAGAAGGAGGAACCGCTGTGAATTCTCTCGTCACGCACTGGTTACTCCCCGGCAGGACACCGCACCCAAATATGCATGCGGCCCACATTGATATTCATGGGCCAGATTATTGTTTGTTCTGTGTGCCAAACTTCACCAAACCAAAACAGTGATTTATTTTAGCATCCGCAGATAATAAGATAGCAGCGCTGGCTGAACACAGAAGGCCTGAGAATACAGCTACGGCAAGTACCTAACACACGCAGCAGCAGAATGGAGAGTTGGCACGTCAAAGCGGACTGAACGCCGAAACACGTGCAAAACAACAATAAAAAAAAGCCTAGACATGCCATTCGTCCGCGAAGGAAGGGCGTCAAAGTCGATCAAGCACCAAAACACGTGCATAAGGAGCCCCCCCCCCCCCCTCCTAAATATATCGGAGAAGAAAAAAAAAAAGCGGACCCAGACGCGCTTCTCATCAGCCGTACACTTAGTAGCACGCTTCACCGTGTAGGTTGAGGACAGAATGACAAATCTGCGTTATCTGCGCCCGCACGACAAGCGTGGCGCTAGTGTAGTAAACGATGTAATTTACAAAGTAATTTTTATTCAGTGTTTATGTTTACTAGCACTTAATAAAAATTACACTCATATACACTTTGTATTTAATTATGAGTTTTAGTGTACCTCAGTTTTTTTTATAAGTGTATTAGGAAAACACACTGAAAGCATTGCGCTGACGCCTGTGCTGCCACTGCTCGACGTTTTTTTTTTTTTTCGGCGCAACTAGGTTCGCGTTCGCACTACTCATATTCATATGGTCTGTGGTTGGCGAGCACATGGACATGCGAGCTTGTTAGTTATGTTTTGATCGTGTGTGTGTGTCGCAGTTTTGCGTTTCTACTTATTCGTGATGAAGGTTAGTGTATATTTATCTTTATGGAGCGCGAAGTTGTTGTGGATTTTGCTGCTGGGTGGAACAAACACATCGTAAACACGTCTTCAGCTATCTGCAAGCCTGTTCGCTCGTCGGACAAAGGACTGTGCATGCATCAGCGTGCAGGTGAGTGGCATTTCCAGCAACATTTAATGCTCTTACAATACATTGATGAGTGGCTGTGCTATTAAAAGAGAAATGATTTGCTCTATCTTATTTACCGTATCCATAGCTTGCCGTATCGGACTAAATTACCTCTATTACCGCCTGCATACCCTCTTGCTTCCCCTGTCACCACTGCAGTGCCAGTGTACTTTTGCAGTTAAAAGTTCCTTTCCGCAACACTACCTCGCTTGAAAAAAACATTGGGTCGGGGTTGTAGCTGCCTTCATACTGGCACTTTTCTACCATTGGCTTTATGTAACGTTAACGGCTGAGTGTTGGGACCTTGGGCCGCATTTTTTAGAGCTGTAAAGTGTATGTAAATCAGTAAGTGAACAAATCATTGTCACATCACTTCACTGGCATAGCCAGGCGGTTGCGCACGGAATTTGTTTAGGCCGGGGGTAGGGAGCCCATAATGACGACCATATTCGCTTGCCCGGCCTCCAATTCAGATAAGCGGACCCCCCCCCCCCCCATCCCCGCACGCCTCAAAAAAAAAAAAATCTGCCCACATCACTGCGTCACTTGCTTCACCTCTGCGCTGAACGTACTATTTTAAAAGCGCACCATCAAGCGAGCAATTTACATATGGACAGAAAAATTGGAGGATGAATGACCCAAATCTTTCAGATTTCTTTAGTGATGCAAAACCTTCGCAAAACTGAATATTGTAAAAGACAATCATAAATGATGTATGTTCTCGTTAGCGTTGTCATTACTCTGCATCATGAAATCTTTATGCGCTGTGAAAACTTGGCATGCCGTTGAAGTCACATATCGACGTTAATACCAATCGACGAAAATTTCGACAACCTCAATAACGCCGTTTGAGATTTGCCGCATGCACATAATTAGGCTGATTCCCACTTGGCTGTTCTTAACCTGACTTCACTGCTACCAACTGAAACAATATTTGATGCATGTCTTTTACTGCTTTTTTTCAGAGATATGACACAAATTTCGTTATACTGCAGATAAACATGCACCCAACGATGCTAAAGTACAGAAAGCATGTGAATTTTGGTAAGTGCAGACTTTTTGTACTACGTATATGAAAGCATCGCTTTTTAGGGACAAACTGTGCATGTGTTGGCCAGAGAATAGTTTATCATGCCACATGGTTACACTGGCACTGACAATTTGACATGGCTCTACTGGCCCGTGTGTGTGCTCACACTGTTACCGTTAAGATAAAATGTTTATGTTTTCATTGCGGGGATTGCTGTTTGTACTAGAAAGCCAACTGCCAAGATTTGTTTACGCTGGTGCTCCTAAAAGTACGCTTTCCCTATTTACATGGATTTTGGCTTGCACAAAGCTTAACACTTGGGCCTAGATTAACAAAGCTGTCCATGCGCAGAACTTCATACCAGCGCTTCTTGACTTGCCTTTACCCTGTTTTCTGCAGATGTTTCATGGGTTTAAAAGTGCCACAGCATATTTACCTCCCCCACTCTGAAAAATTCGCGTTCAAAGTTCTGCAAGAGTGGGCTTAACTTTCTTGTGCACCTCCTTGCTGTTCTAAGATCCGGAAGTGTTATGCTCTTACTAGAGGTGGCAGTGTTTCTAATGTTTGTATTTCCATCACATTGACCAAGTATGCGCTCTTGGCTAGACTGGTAGCACGTCCTCAACAAATGTCTTTGTGGTATATGTAGAAGGCAGTACAAAATAATTAGGCAGACATTCACACCGGGAGCTAACTTCTAATAATGCTTTTTTGGAAACCACGGTGCGCTTATTCCAATTTGTCTAACAGAGCAGTAACCTGTTTGGCTGTGAACCAACAAGACATTGAACTAATAAAAGCTTCACATCTTGTTGATCTCAGATATATATGTATTGGCAGGCTATCTGTGACACTGTCAAACAATGAATCAGAATATCTGTGCATGCCTTAAGATATATTGCTTCGTTCACATATCTCGTGGCTGCGACTCGTCCACCGAGTAGACAAATGCACCCCAGTTTACTAAATTTAAAGCATTTTTTAATGTAGCACAGTCTACATTTATTTGTCTATAGTTTTGTCCAGCCGTTTGCATCAGGTACAAAGAAATATACTGAAGATTATCGTGTAGACTCTGCAAATGGTTGCTTTCAAGCAGGCTTTGCATGCTTGGCTTGTGCCTACAGGTATTGCACAATTCAAGACGCAGCAGCGTATGATAGAACAGTAGAATGGAGAGCAACTATGTGCACGAGCTAAATAAGTATTTTAACATGAGCGGACCGTACGCGTTATTTGCCACACACATGATCTCACTTAGAATGCCCATTGGTGAATGGGCTCATAGAAATGTCACTCAGCTGTGTATAGGAAACAAGTTAACTCAACCTAAGGGTATCTTTAACTGCTACAAAGATGCCTTGTTGAGGGGCTGCACATTTTCTTCCAGAATATTGCTGTCTGAGACATCATGTGAAAAGCGTCTACCACATCAGCATTTATATGGCTTGCCAAGTAACGTTTGGCCGAACCTTCCTTTTTTTCCCATTTCGTTTTGCAGTAGACATCCTAGAATGTAAGCGCTGCTGCAGTGTGTGTGACTCATTGTTATGTATTGATTCTAGCATGTTTAACCTCACACTTCTATTTTTTTTCTTGCAGCAATGAGATGCTTCACATATGCCTGTGGTGACATTCCGCTGCGCTAGCCTGATGAAAACACCAGCTGCGAAACTTGAGTCTTTCAGCATTGGAGAAGTTGCCCTTCTCTCCCCAATGATGACACAGACTGCCCTATGCTAAAAATTCAAGATTGTTTTTTTCACGGATGACGCAGAAAACCTTTGATGTATTATGGTGCTTGTTTAGTGCTGGCTGTGGTGTGGTGAAGTCTACTTTTACGTGTGCTCACACGTCGCCTCATAAAAAGAACAATAAAGCATTTATTTTCCTTTCAATATTGTCCACTTTTTGTGTTAGAAGCACCCAAGCAGTGCTCTTCTAAGGAGCTGTCGCCATGTGTTAAGCATGTGACAAGCATACTCGAGATAGTCATTTCCCCAAGGAGTAACTGGAAGCAGGTGCAGTTGCTTTTCAGAGAGTAACTGCGAACACGTGGGAGGAACTGTTGCTCTTAGAAGAGCAACTGGTGGGAGTAATGGTTGGTCCGCAGGGAGCAACTGGCGGGAGTAACTGTTGGTCTGCAGGGAGGAACTGGAGGGAGTAACTGTTCATCCCACAAAGGAACTGAAAGGAGAGCAACAGTTCATCCCTCTGCAGTTACTCCTTTTAGGGGAGTAATGGGAGTGGCAATGCAATTGCTCCCTGAAAAGAGCAACCCCTATACCCCTGTTGCTCCCTTTTGGCTTAGAGTGTACGCGAACCATCCGCTGATGTACCTGCCAAAATAGCGCGGGCACCAGCGATCACTCCCGTATCCTTTTAGATACGAAAAAAACTTCTGTGTATAGCGCTGTACGTACGTGCATCCGTACGAACGCGCCGCAACGTGTTCTCCTCGCCGCAGGTGTTGGAGCGGTGCCAAGTAGTTCAGCTGTTGCTGCGCGTTGAGGTCACGCTCCCCTTGCAGTGCGCGCTGCCATCACTCACTTCTTCGCCTGCCACGCACTAGCGGCGGCGCCCGCAGCTGCCTCCGCGTACGTTTTCCAACAATACCTGCCGCTACCACCAATTGCTTTGGTAACAAGACCACCGCTCGCTACACTGCAGTCTCTTCGGTTCGCGCAAAATGAACCTCACCCGCGCCTAACGAACATGTTGAAACTTGTCTGTACTGGTGACATCTCTCCTGCTTTACCCTCTCCACCATCCGCAACGCTGAGCACCCGCGTTAGCGCTGTTCAGCCCGTGAGGCTACCGGTGTGAAACGCTGCTGCTTTGCATCCCGTCAGGATTCTTCTAATGAAAATGGTTTGAATATTGTTCAAAGTTTATAGTGTCTTCTCAATTCACCCCTCCCCTCGAGTTTATTTGCGCTTCTTTAAGGCGATCGAGGCATTTCCACTCTACTTGGGTATCTTTTCGACGGTAGGCTTCACATCCGGGGTCATGTTATCGTATGCACCTTCTAAGCGATGGATATTTGCTGGCTCGTTGGATCTACATGCTTGTACCGACTTCGTCGCCTCAGCTCGTGTGTTTGTGCTCACCGGTAAAATCCACGATGCGCGGGGAATATTCTTATGTAGACTTTATACGGAGAATAACTCGCGCCAACAATAAAAACCCGTAGACACAGACCCGATGGCAAGAAGTATTTTCGTGACCGCCTCCTGGAGTCGTATGGAGACGCTTCTGAAACGCCACTACCTACCGGCTGTGATGTGATCGCGCGTGAGTTGTTACACATTCAATGATACTGAGGTTAGCACAGCACACAATACTGAGCACCCCGCCGCGGTGGTCTAGTGGCTAAGGTACTCGGCTGCTGACCCGCAGGTCACGGGCTCGAATTCCGGCTGCGGCGGCTGCATTTCCGATGGAAACGGAAATGTTGTAGGCCCGTGTGCTAAGATTTGGGTGCACGTTAAAGAACCCCAGGTGGTCGACATTTACGGAGCCGTCCACTACGGCGTCTCTCATAATCATAGGGTGGTTTTGGGACGTTAATATATATCAATCACAATACTGAGCAATAAAACAGTGACACCCATGAAGGTAAACAGAATATGAAACGGGATCACACAGCAACGATATGCGAGTTCTTGTAGAAATGAACAAATTCGAATCAGCTCACTTCGTGAGTGCATTCACACGTGAGATGCTTACAATTTGCGGGATAATAATTTTCCTATTTTTGTACAGGTCAAATCAATGTAACGGTGTTCTCGCAGTGAGGCAAAAAAGTTTCATATGATATTTTATGTTTCACTTCTTGTGATCTATAGTGCTCTTCTTCCACGGGTATTTTTTTTCAGTCTTTCTTTGCGCTGCGTACTGCACAAGAACTTTCAGGTGGAATCGCCTATTGGAGCGTGGAGCATGGATTTTAATGAAAGGCCCAAAATGAAAAGAAATAGAGTTTGCTCGAACCTTCGCCTATACAAAACAAAAGCCAAGCTCTGCTGTCACGCTGCCGGACACAAAGGCGATGCCCCCAGAGGGCGCTGTAGGTATAGGTATAAAAAATAATAAATTAATAACTAAATAAACAAATGATCAAGGGCTTAGAACCATACTATCGTTACATGTGCAGAAAAGTTGTCGCAGTCGCTAGTGATAGCAATTGTAGCAGCAATGAATTGTAATTGATTGCAGTTTTACCGAAAACCAACCTGAAACTGGCACACATATTCAAACTAGATGAGTGAATAGACGCATACATTATGTTCCAATGCCCGAGGTGTGTCATGATAACCCGCGAACGTACCTTGCAATGTTCATTGGGTGAAATTATTATTGGCAAAGACACGGGAATACAGTTTAGTTAGACTTCTTGCACCGGACATGAAAGCCGGTGGTTAGCACGCACCTCTCAACGATTGCAGCATCGTTCTCTACCTTTCAGCAAAATTATTTACTTAGAGTATTTTTCAATTTTGTTAATTTTAGGATGCTTAAACTATTTTCGGTCATGTCCACCACGGTGGTGTTGCGGCGGTGGTGCTTGGCTTCGGACACTCTAATGTGTGTCTTGAGATAAAAAAGAAGATAAATTTGTGCCCCGTAACTGTCTGAATCGGAGTGTAACACCTCAACAGTAGCTCACGAGGGTTGCGGGTAAGGAGGAATGAAAAGAATAGGATTAAAAGTGTAGAGAGAGAGGGGGGAAGGAGAGAGCATGACAAAGGGACAGCGACACCCAGAAGGAGCGAGAAGATACGGAAGATAAACACGGTCGCAGCAGTCCGAGGACGGGGCACCACACAGCGAGAGCTCTTTTCGGTGGCAAGAGATGACGTAGGGCGGGCCAGTCGGCCAGAGCTGTGCTGTCGTCGGAGATCGCGGGGCCACAACCGCTCGGCACTAAATCCAGAGGGCAAGTCTGGCTTCGGACCCGAAAGTTGCTTGTTCAATTGTGGCCTCGGTGCTAGATGTTTTATGTAAGTGACACCCATGGTATGTGACATGTTTGAGTGTCAAAATTTAAGGGGCCGTTCCCAGTAACGTGTTTCGAAACTGTAATATGGTTTTGGCACGTAGAAGCTGACATATTGTTATTTTACACAATCATATTTTGCTACTTGCGTGATTTTCTTCGAAGAGACGCGTGATGCTTATCTCGATAGCTGCAGCTCTTCGATGTGTAGATGGAACGGCCGCACAAGAGGAATAAAATTGCCACACAGCAATAACAGGAAAAATATAGTGAAATTTTTTGATTGAGTGTGTGCACAGCAACATGTCACCAGCGCGCTTTTACCACGCTTGATTCACTTACTTTTTCTGGAAGTAGAACCCTCTGTAATAAAAGAGAAAAGACAAAACTATGAATCCGCATTCTGTTGATTTAAGGTTAGCGAAAGCATTTCACCTGATCGAGGAGCTAAAGAGGCAGATAAACAAGCTAACAGAGCCAGTATCTTTTTAAGGCAAATATTGAGAGTGATAATTGTTTCCTGGATTCGTACGCGTGCCCATTTATTTTTGTTTGCATACGTGAGTGTGTGGCGCAACGAACGCCACGTGTGTTGCGAGTTTGTACGCACGGGTGCGTGTACTGCGTGAGAACATGGAGCTGTGTGTGCGCACTGCTATAAGCTCGTTGATGTAGCCGACAGTAAAAGTGCACATAACGAGGAAGAATTCTCTTGTTTTGAAGGCACGCCGCAAGGAGCTGTGATATCTGCGCTTCTCTTTAACATCGCTATATACAAGTTGTCTACACTGCTATCTAACGTGAAGGGCATCAACCATATGCTTTACGCTGATGATATTACCGTCTGGTGTCCCGGAGGTAGCGAAGGGGAAGTCGAGACTGCACTCCAGGAAGCCATCGATCAGACAGAGCTCTTCCTTGCTGGCACAGGGCTGAGGTGCTCCTCGAGTAAATGGGAGCTGCTTCTATACAGACTCAATAGAAAAGGAGCCAGGCCAAAAAACTGGAAGCCTTTATCAGAGGTATACATTGTACTTCGCACCGGAAGTGGTACCGTCATTCCGAGAGTGGACGCTATTAGAGTGCTGGGCATGATTAGAGAGTCGCACGGATGCAACGGACAAACCATTGGTAAGATTTCTAACAAGACCAAAAATATGATGAGGTTGATTAATTGGGTTTCGAACAGAAGGGGGGGGGGGACTCAGAGAGGACAATTTACTGAGGCTCTTTCATGCATTTCTTAGGACTCACATAACGTACGTTGATGTCATGCACTCTTGGTATAGATTCCATAAGAAGAAGCTGGAAACTCTGATCAGAAAAAGCGTAAAGAGGGTGTTGGGCATCTCCGTGTGAACAAGCACGTAACGGCTTATGCAGCTATGAGTTCATAACACCGTAGATGAGATTATTGAAGCCCAAGAGACTGCACAGCTAATGCACCTGTCGTCTACGCCAGCTGGTGGGAAGATTCTGTCCGTCCTAGGCCTCAGTCCGGAGCTCGTAGAGGATCACCATCTTCAACTACCAGATGAAAAGCGTACTGCCATCCAGGTCTCTCCGTTTTCGCGAAAGGTCCATCCTCAGCACAACGTAGGAAGGCGCCGGGTTAGGGCCATCACACTTCTGAAGAACATCAGGAACAATCCTCATTCAGTTTGTTTTGTCCATGCCGCTCAGCACGGTCGCTCAGCTAGGTTTTTTGTTATTTCCGTCAATCATATAGGCTCTATTATCAATGCTGCGTCAGTTAGGGACTCTACTCCCTCAAGAGCCGAAAAGTTGGCTGTAGCCCTTGCCTTTTTGGATGACAGTAGATCGCAAATCTTCACCGACTCCAGGTCAGTGGTCAAAGCTGTCACCTCTAGTTCCGTCTGTACTGAAGTATTTAAACTACTTGAAAATAGTACACTTTCTCCACATACCATTACCTGGTTTCCTGAACATCTCGAACCCTTACTGGACTCTCAAAGAAACCTGAATGACACTGCTCACTCCCGGGCGCGCGCACTAACCCTCCGAGGTGAGGAGGACGTAGGTCCGCAGGTTGGCAGTGAGATGTTCAGGGACGCTTTACTTACATTCAGTGAAGTGGCTAAACACTACCAGTTGAGTAGGCGGTCATTTGCTCCACCACACAACAAGTTGTCTAGACCGCAAGCCATTACGTATAGAATGCTCCAGACCAGGTCCTATCCAAGCCTATTTTTCCTCAGCATAGTCTCCTCAGAGGCTTTTGACTCTACCTGGCCTGATTGTGGTGAGGTTAGTGACCTAGCACATATGCTCTGGCAGTGCCCCTCGTTACGGGGCCCAAGTCGGCTCACACAAGAAAATTTGGACTCTGCCTTACGAAGTTCAGAGTTGCTACCACAACTACGGGCTGTCCAGAGAGCCCACGACGCGGTGATGAGGCTGGGCCTCCCCGTTCATACGTGGGTGCAGCCCGCGACGTTGCTCTAAGGGAGCAGCGTTTCTCAGGACCCAATAAAGGTCTTTGTCTATCTGTTCTGACCAATTTTGATTGATTTATTTGTGGGGTTTAACGTTCCAAAACCACCATATGATTATGAGAGACACCGTAGTGCAGGGCTCCAGAAATTTTGACCACCTGGGGTTCTTTAACGTGCACCGAAATCTGAGCCCACGGGCCAACGACATTTCCGCCTCCATCGGAAATGCAGCTGCCGCAGCCGGGATTTGAACCCGCGACTTGCGGGTCAGCGGCCGAGTACCTTAGCCACTAGACCACCCCGCCGGGGCGTTCTGACCAAACTTCAGCGGCTGTGAATGTGAAAGAGAATGCATTAAAAATCACTGCGCATCAATACATAACTTATTCCCGAACAGCCTCACAGTGGGTAGATTTCGCGATTGGCACCTGACAAACCCTTAAAAAAAGATGCTCTCGCAATGACACAGTCTTGTACTTCGTACAATCTTTAATTAGCCTAGCAATGGTTGAGTCAGAACCTACTTCCGAGAAAGCTTTTGAGCATTAAATTTTTTAATGCTATGACTACGTCTGCTTCCCGAATACAGGTATGTATTTTCAAGAAAACCCTCAGCGAGCCCACCGGAATTGTCTAGGACGCAATGTTGTAAGCTTGCTAATCTCCAGGGCGTGATTTTCATTCCCAGCCAGTGCAGCTGGATTTTCGTGTCGGAGAATTTAACCTGCGGACTTAATTTAGGTGCACTTTGAAGAACCCCCGAAATCGCTCAATCAATCTTCAGTACTCCACTATGGCGGGTTCTGTGGTGTCATCATGGTTTCAGCTCGTATACAGAAACAGATATTCTGAATGAACATGACTGGAACAATCTTGTAATGCATGTAGGCTTGCATTGAGCCACGTTATTTCATAAACTGAGAAGCGACCGGAAAGGGATGCGGTATCAGTCAGTGTCATTTGTCGGGGAGTGCGAGAGAGAGAGCTACATTATGAGAAAAACGGATTTCTGGCAACGTTTATATACCGCTGGCATGCTACTCTGCAAAGGGATGAGGAATGGCATCGATTGAATACAGGAGGGAGGAAATAAAATCATCACTAGAAAAACGAATATAAACAAGTAGAAAATGCACAAGTGCATCACATAGAAATATTTAAAACTACAAGATGCCAGGTACCTAAAACTTTCCCATGTGAAATAGTCAATGAACAATGCTTTCCAGCTAGGCCAACTTTTTTACAAGTAAATGATTGGCGAATGTATTACCCATCGCCGTTTTCATCTGCCATGTTCGGAGCCGGATGATCGGGGCAAATCTTGTCCGTTTGTTGTTCAAACAATTGCAACTCGTTGCAATACGTGAGGTGCTCAGGTAATATGTGCAGCAATTTTTCTATGCTGCCAGAGTTACCATAGCAGAGACTAGTTGTGCGCTCCATGTGCTTCAAATAACTGTCCGTTTAATCAGCGTTCAATTGAAGAAAACTACACAGCCTTTCTAAGAGAGGACTTTACGCATTATTTTCGCTCCCTTCTCACCGGATATTTCTCTTCCGTTGCTGCCACCATACATTGCAAATTATGCTGCCACACAAGGCCAACTATACTCAAAATGAACTTTGAAGTGCTTTCGTGCAGCGGAAAGGTGTAGACGCCACCATCATATTGATGCTACTGTAGGTCTATTGCTTGCATGTCTGACAAAGCGAAATGATATTGCTGTCAGATTGTAGTGGTTTGCACTAAAACTTCCTGTTACTCGATATATTCCGCATAATCTCTAAGACGATATAGTTGAAGTGAGCACAAGAAATGTTTGTTTAGAATATAATTTGTTTACACATGTAGGGGGCTGAATAGAGACTGTCTTACAAGAATCTCAATTTTCAGCGAACTGCTATAAAAGTATAAAATATGTAGGCTGCCATTTTTACGCCGCTTTTTGTTTAAATATTTATAATTTTTACTCTGAGAGTGTGGCTCCTCTGTAACTTTTGTTTACGGATCTAACTCTTGCACTGCGCATTTTGAACATTGTTTTTTCCGATGAACTATACCATCGGAAAAAACAAACCTTTTGGGACCCGTAAGCTTCACTCTCAAGAGTTGAGCACGTTAGCGATGTCTTGTTCTTCTAGTTCTTGTTTCAACTACTCAGCACACATTTTTTGAGCTACGATGTTCCTCGAGAATTACTACAATGTAATCCAAAGTGTTAAACTGGCTTGTGAAAGTGAAGCTTTCGCTTAAGCATTCTCTGTAATGCATTCTGTGTATTGGGTAGCATGCTTTGAAGAACGGGTAATTATGAGCATGAAATCTTTTTGATCTTGTCTTCGAACTACGTGACCTTAAGACAATAATCAGAGTAACATATGTGCCTTTTGTAATAGGTGACTGGCTTAAAACCATTCATTGTGACAATCACATGTTTTGATGGCTGACGGAAATGACTCGTACGACGCCTTTACGTCAACGTTATATGTTGTATTGTGAAGCAGGTAGTAAGGACGCGTGCGTTTGTAAAGTATAAAAAAATACTTTCACTGCTTTCTAAGCGAAGGAAGTTGTTTACAAAGTGCTCCATGGCAGACGTGTAGCACATTCTACTTCCGGCAGCCGAGCTGAACAGATCGCATGGTCATGTGCTATAGCACAGCGGCTACAGCGGCCACTATGGGCCGCGGAAACAGGACCAAGGAAGATAAAATATATCAGTTTATTTTGCCTCAGCTGCTAAAAGGAAAGCTTGTTACTAGCTCCGTGTTTTTGCACGGGGACGCCGACGGGCCATCTGTTTTATGTGGTGAGCCTCGGCGCTTATCAGATTCACCACTTCGGGGTAGTGACCTTCAACGACGCCGCTACCACAAAATGCCTACTTGCGCTGAAGGAACTACATGTGAAGAGGCGGCGTTCCGTTATTATCGACCCTCAGGATCAGCAGATGAATCTAAGGCTGCACTGGCTGTTTCTCTGTGTCAGTGATGAATACGTATTATTGACTTTTGTGAACTTCATTGAAGTGGTGGAAGTGAGAAGCGAGAAGTGGCACGTCCCCGGAATGACCAACAAACGTTCCACAACAAGGACGGTTCTGCTCAAGCTCAAGAGTGGTTTCATGGTTGAGAACCTCTCTCATCAAATCTGTGTCAACGGAGATTTGGCCGTGGTCATGGTGCCTGGGCAACCTCGCTGTCCAATGCAGTGCTTGTGTTGCCAAAGAACTGGCCACGTTTGCCGCAGCGCAAGGTTCTCCGCTGCTCCAGCGGTAGACGCTTCGGGCACGTCGAGGTTGACTGCGTGAGAACATATGTCTCGGCAACTGGAACAGCGAAAAACGAAGGGGTGGCCGAGCACGTCATGAGCTCGGCCGATACGGAGGAAGCCGCTGAAGGAACCGGCGACCAAGTGGTCCTTGCGGCAACCTGGCAGTCGGCGTCGGGTGATAAACACAAGGTGACCGAGACTTCTCGGCAATTGGCGCAACTGCCATCACACCGTCAGCGGATGAGCCGAAACGTGAATTGAAGGCAGGGGAACCCGGGGACACGGTCGATGCAACAAGCCCAGGGAGAGAGGTCGGAGAGGTCGGACAAGGATGACATGTGTGCCACCAAAGCCATGCTCAAGCGTGAACGGGACAAGACAAATGAAAGTGACAAGACGCCGACCGTCCACAGCAAGGATCCTCCTGTAATAACACCTCAAACAAGGCGGTGGCGTTTGAAGCATAAACCGTACATTTACTAGTGGAACCGACGTGCGCTACATCTATCCTGAACTGTAGCAAGCATATCGTTTTCCACGCTTGGTGGCGCTGACGTCAGTTCAAGCGAACCGAGGCCACGCATCGGAGCGTTCAAGTTAACGGTGCTGAGGGCTGTACCTACAAGGCTGAAAACATTTTCCTGTATACTACACAAAGGAACACTATCAGTAACGACATTCACAAAGGGACGTGGCTGTTATACACCATGGGGATCACATTGCTTGATTTGCAAGAAGCCTAAAACAATAAATCCTGTTTTGCTTCGCTGTTACGAGGGCATGTTTTTTTTTTCGACGTCTTGCAAAGAACAATAAAGAAGGACTTCTCACTGGATCCAGACGGGATCAGGTGATTAGGCTTTGAAGTATGACGAGGGCATTCCATCTGATCTAGAGAAGTAAGCCGGCCTCCAATGTATATGGCATGCACGAATGTCTGGATAGCACTAAGACCCGGATGCTAAGGCAGCAAGAATATATTTCAAGCAAAGCATGTCTGCTTACATTAGGATGACGAAAATTCATGCGTGCGTTCCAGGATGGCTCACGAAGTTAGAACCTCTGGAAGCCTTGAAGAAATTTTAGATAGACAACACCAGTTCATGTGGGACTGATGAAATGTTTGGTGTGTGTGTGTGTGTGTGTGTGTAATTTAGGAAATCTATTCGTATATTTTGTAACATGTGTTTGTGTACACTGTCTGAGAGAGACAAAAAAAGCGCACGGGTGGCTGTGTTGTAGAACACCCGCTTGGCACGTATATGCCCTGGTTCAATCTTCACTCAGACGAGTAATTAATTTTTTTTTATTTTGTTTGCATCTTTCTCCTATCATCGGCCACGCAAAAGGTTACTGTTCACTCACAACCAACGACAGGGACTTCGACGTTTGAATTCCTGCAAAACGAGTTTTTAGCGCTGTCTCGCTAGAACATCGTTCTGTTGCTATAGTAGCGCGCCGTGCATAGGTCAGACCTCCGGCATGTTCTTCAATCGCGCATGCAGCACACACAAAAAATCCTGGCTGTGAGCGAATGGCTTTATCGGCTGACCATGCAGAATGGTAATCAACCAAACTGCAAAGAGGCTGCAGGATGCCCGTGGTCTAGGTAAGGCTGCGAGAAAGAAAGTGTGTGCTGTAACTCACCAACCATGGTGCTGAGATTCTGTGAATAACTGTCGTATCAAGAAAAGACAGTCGGGCTTCTTTGCAGTGGTCGACAAACGCTGCAGCCAAAGAACCGGTTCCGTGGATGCAGAAAAGATCGTCTGTTGACTTGCCAATATGGACGCGATCTGCTCGTTCGCTGAACGTGAGCACGCTCTCGTGTTGTACATTGTTTTTTTTTCTCCGTACAAGTGGCACATACCCTCTGCGGGGCATGAGCAAATTCGTTGTAATGAATGAAATCACCAAGAACGTGCTGTCACGTTTTGCTGAAGAGAGAGACCCCCTTAAATTCTGACGTTTTTATAGCGAAAACTTCATACCAATGTGTTTAACATTTGTGTGAGGTACACAAACTATCACGCAAGCGAGCAAGCTTCGCGCCCCCATCTAATCTTTGCGGATTCTGCGCTAGTAAAAAAAAACAAAAGCGAGAGAGCCCTTTAGCTTGCGAGCTACACTGCCAACTTAATTATTCAGAAAGCACGTGACATGATGAAAAAAAAGGAACCATTGAACTGATGGTTCAAAGGTACCAAGCCTGGAGAAAGAGCAGGACTGTGCTACCTTCTTGTATGTTTGTTTGTGGTCTTTGTATCTTTCTCTTTCCCGTGCAAAACTGTTTAGGCTCACCATAATTTGTCAGTCATACACACAAATGATGATGATCATCATCATATCACAGACAGGCGCTCGCTCGCTACATCCTCTTATTTATCTTCGCGCTCATCTGTTTTGCTTCCAAAAGACGTGCGCTGTTACAAGGGCGCGCCTTCGAAGAGCCGAGATGTCTTCTCTCGCACGCATCCGTCGGCTTCTCTCTCTGTTACTAAGCGCACCGCCGACGAGGTTACGAAGGTTGCCACGAAACTCACCGCTTCTAGGACACGGGTCGCGCCGACTGCCAAGGGGCTCGAAGCAACGAGAGGCTTCTCTGACACATAGGTCTACAGCTGGCGACGCGCCGCAGTGCTTTTTTATATCACCGGGTGGATCTCTTGAGTTGCCAAACTTCGAACCAGAAGCGCCGCTGGCCGTGATGTCAAAATTCTCGAATGAGTCCCGCCGCTGGGCCACGTTATGCTCATAAAACCGGAGCCGCTGCGCGTGGTTGCAGCCAAGGACGAGTGACGTCGCCACGCATTGCGTAAGACTCGCCAGACTGGAAGGCGCCGATAGCTTCAACGGGCTCGTGGGCTGAGGGAGCTCGTTGTGCGTTGAGGAACAAACCGGCGCCGCCGCTTGATGACGTCGTTGAGTCAATCGTGTCAGGCGGGTTCGATTGCTGGTCTTGACACAGATTGCCTTTGCCAAAGCATTGACTTTCAGTGTGTACTCCCACACGTAACAGCCCCTATTTTTCCGGCATAGCTTGGAATAGTTTGAGAGCTTTAGTGGTTCAGTGAGACAAACAGAGAGCAACGTTTTCCGATTGCTTTCACTTCGAAAACTAGCTCCGAGAAGTTTCCAGCTTTTGTCACTGTTGCCAGATGTGGTGCTGCCGAAGCGTCACGCTTCAGCTTACGATCAGTTGTGACGGTTGATATGCAAGAATGTAGCACGAAGGGTGGCGTTTTCATTCCCCTCGTGTTTTTTCTGCATTGCTAGTGCTCGCATTGATCACGGAAACATTGTAAGGATTCCTGCGTTCCGCAAACACGAAAACTACTGAGAGTGGGCGTGCACACGTGTTTCTGTAGATGCCGCAAAATGTCACCGTGAATTGTCAATATACCGAGGTGCAGTGTGCAGGGCAGTTGTTCGGGGTAAACTTTTGCAGTGGCGAATTTCGTACCATAACACAATTCTTCATGGGAGCTTTTCTGTACTCTAAAGGCACTGAAAACCAAGGTTTAAGTAGTGCTACAAAATAACAGTATCTGCTTGGATATTTCTTGACTCATTTTGTGCATTGATGAAAGAAACGTTGCAATCGCTGAAATAATTACTGGGGTTTTCACGACAATGACACGATCGTTATGGTCATGAGGTTTTGGGATGCCAGGTTGATGAGAGTGCACCTCAAAATGAAAACACGAAGGCTCATTCACAATGAGCAATCCAGCCAGCCCCGCCGCGGTGGTCTAGTGGCTAAGGTACTTGGCTGCTTACCTGCACCTCGCGGGATTGAATCTCGGCTGTGGCGGCTGCATTTTTGAAGGAGGCGGAAATGCTGTAGGCCCATTTGCTCAGATTTGCGTGCACGTTAAAAAACCCCAGGTGGTCAGAGTTTTCGGAGCTTTCCACTACGGCGTTTCTCATAATCATATGGTGGTTTCGGGGCGTTAAACCCCACATATAAATCAATCAAATCAAATTGAGCATTCCGATCAATGCAGCAGTGGCAAAATCCGCCAAAAGCGATTATTTAGTGCAGAAATGAAAATCATAAGAAGTGAACATGAAGTGATGGATGTGGAGCGTTTTCAAGGGGCAGTGATAAGGGCGCAAACCGAGTGATTACGTCACGGGGAGGCACCAACAAAACACGCGCTTTTTTTAGCGTGCGCTTTGAGAGAGAAATATTACGGATCAGGTAACCGTATTAAGGAAATATGGTTCAACGGCATGTTGTCGGCAGGTAAAAGCAAAATAGAGAGAGATTTTGTTTAGCATTACCAGACATTGCAAGGCAGATGCGTCAAGGTATCCGATGAGTTCGCAGATGCCTTCCTGCTGCTGCTACCAAAGATGAAAGAGAGACTTGAAACACCAATCTCAGTTACGGAAATTATACTTGCGATAGAAAAGCTTAGACGTGGAAAGTTTTCTTGAATACATGGCCTAGAAGCACTTTCTGCAAAACCTTTAAGGTTGAAATCAGAGAAATACTTAACACTGTTTTAGCGGAATCACGCGAACTTAAACAGCTGCCGTGTGCCCTCATTTAGAATAGCCATGTTGTGGTATTACATAAATAAAGGGCCCAGTTCAGCTACAGTCGGTTAAGGGTTATAGGCCTATAGGTTTCACGAATTGGATTATAAAATTTACATGAAAGTACTAGGGAAAAGACTACAATCTGTTATTAACACAATGGTCGGTTCCCACCAATCTTGCAAAATAAAAAAAAACAACAATATTCACCGACATTCACGTCGCCTGTGGTATACCGGAGTGCTGCGATGCGAACCTCTGATGTGTAGCAATGGTCCAGCTCATTTTAAAAAAAAACCTTTGACAGAGTTGCCAACAGAATTTTGCTGGCCATGTTGGAATACATCAATGTGGGTGAAATCATTCGCAATGGTGTCGTCAAGGCTTATGAGAAATGTTTCGCTCAACTAATAACAAGAAAAGACTGAGTGACAAAATACTCGTCCTATCAGGAGTGCGTCAAGAGTGTCTTTTGTCGCCGTTGCTTTTTGCTGTTTTCTGGAACGCTTCTGTTTGAAGATACGCGAAAACCAAAATGTCCGTGGATATCGCCCAATGAATCAAGACGTGAAAATACTGGCGTACGCAGACGACAATGCCCCATTCTGTACAGACCATGAAAGCATTCGGTAGGCACTGAAAGATGCTAGACAATTTTGTAGTAGCACTAACAGTGCCATAAACTGGCGAAAAAGCTTAGGATTCTGGCATGGCTAGTGGAGTAGCAGGCGGACAGTTATTGAAAGCACATCGTTCACCGACACCCCAACCAGTTATCTTGGAGTGCATTTGCAATATTACAAGGTACAAATACGCAGTAGACAGAACAAGCTGAGCGGGTTCAGGCGCAAGCAGCCACGTAGGGAAGCAGATGTTTCTTATTATTTGCGAAGTCGGCAGCGTGTAATGTGTTTCTTGTCAACAAAGTGTTTTATATCTTGCATGTATTAATTATGGCTTGAATGAGTGGGCAGAAAAAGCAAAGAACTTTGGCTGTTTTCGTATGGGGATCATCGTGGAAGCGTACAAGCCGCTTGATTTCGTTTCATTCAGTGAAAAAAGGTGGGCTTCGATTAGAGAATTTGTTTTTAAAGCAAATAGTGGCCAAGTTCACGTTCCTGCGTGATGAAAGTCATGATTTTTTTTGCGATACGCCATGCAGACGAGGCTGGCTGACTAGATTCCAGATTATATAGTTACGTCATGCGCTGCACCAAAAGTGTCAGTACAAGGGCTTTGGTTTGAAATAATAAGTACTTATTGGTTCCTGAGAGCGCATTTTTGCTTGAACATTTATTTCTGGGATAAAAAAAAAAGCAAGTGTACAGAGATTTGGTTGATGTTATGTGTCCTGTTTCAAGATACAAGGCAATCTTTGTATTAGGAAACGAAAAAAAAAATGTTTTAAAGAGGGTTAAACAAATGCCAGTGAGAGCTACTACAAAAAAGTTTTTCTTTTTGCTACACACGGTCATGCTTCCTGTCAAACCGTGGCTAAACGACAAGAGAATATTTTTACCTTGGCGCGTAAACAGCTCCATCTGCAAAAAAAAAATGGAAACGATAATTCATGATTACCTGGACTGCTTGGCCTCTGTCTTCCTTTGGAAAGTTCTGCAAAGGAAAATAAAAAAGAAAATCCCATCATCCTCATTGGGAATCTCGTTTTTACCATTCGAAGATACAGGAGGTGTGCCCTACGACATGGTGATGCTTCTTTGCATGCACAGTGCTTGGAAAACACGTATAGCTTTTCAAAATCTAGATGTAAATATAAAGCCTGCCAGTGATCACTCTAAAGAAAATAATCTGTTCATTACAAAAGCATACAAATCTCTTATTCAACCACCAGAATGGTTACCTATTTTTGAATAATTGACAGCGATCAAATATTACTAATTTATCACCAAGATACACTCGCACATTGCACATATTGATTTTTCGGCGGGTGCCGATACCATCTGTCAATGGCGTAGCCAAGGGAAGGGGGGGGGGATTTCACGCTTTCCTCCCGAAATGTTTCGTTCAACATCCTCTCCCCCCCTGCCACTTACCCAAATTTTTGTTTCGTCACTTCGCGCTCACACGATTTAGAAACTAAGCGCTGCTACAATGACAAATAATTCCTGGGCGCTTTTACAATTAATAATGTCTGCACATGGAACAACATGTCGGGGCGTTTTTTCTCAAGGTTTTGGCCCTCTGCGAGATTATGGGCGGGAATCTCGGCCGCCAGTGTTTAAGTTGGCTCGGCAACGGGAATAATGCTTAAGTGGTGGTCATACTTGTACCCATTGGAACAGATCTCGCTGGAGTTGATCACCACGTTAATTTTATATGGCAGAGGCTCATTTAATGGAAAACACCAGGCACAGTCCCGAGGTATGATAGGGCATGTTCAAGCATATTACAGGGTTACTCTTCGTACATCTGCTAATATATAATCAGGCCAGAGAATGACAATTCTATTGAACCTTCGCACGTTCTGCTAACATCTAAATGCACGCACACACATACAAACGAAAACATGTGCGCGCTGCAGTATATTTGGTTTATACGCCTAACTTCGCTAATAAGTGAGTGTACAACATATTTACACATACGTTTACCCTAACGACTAAAGGCACACAGAAGTGTTCTGTAGTGACGAAGGCGCAACACAGGCAAATGTGCAGGCCAATTACTACCTTAGAAAGGCCTGTAAAAATATTCATCATGTAACCTAGGTTGATAAATAAAAGAATGGTGGTCATAAACATAAAGCACCGTAATGAGAGATGTAGTGTGGGCAGCTGTAGCGAGCAAAAGTTTCATTGTTCAGCCGTGTGGCAAACAACGCAGGAGTAAGGAACGCAAAGCTGAAAATATATGCCACAAATTATATACAGAGTACCCCCGCTATCTTTAGCCATAGTTTGAAAACTGGCCCATGCACGCAATTATGATGAGACCAAACGCATGTTGCTGATCGTTCCCTGGCGTTAGTGAGGGTATTTTTGTGTTATCACTATTCTTCGTTTATTTGTTTCTTTATCAATTTTTAGGAAACAATGCTGGATAAAAATTGTCATGGCAAAGTTGTACATTGTTTCACGAAATGCCTGGTTGGACAGTTTCAATCATTATATCGGTTAACTATTTGTATTTTTCTGCTAACTACAAATGCCCGCGAAGTACAAAAGTATACCACCTGGCAAACCCACTCGCGTGCCATTATAGTGCTCCCTAGCGTTCCGCAAACGAACGACCAAAGCATTTGCCCGATTGTGCTGTGTTCACAGGACCGCAACAATGGTCGAGGCTTTGCGATGAACACGTTTTGATATCGGCCACAAAAACGATAACCGCTCTGACCGCTTATCACTCTCATGAACCAGTGTGAGGTAAGCGTATCGTTCACACGCGGAGTGTTAGAAAGTGCCAAAATCACGACGCGCGTAGGCCCGCCAGTGGGTTTGTCACGTGGTATTTTTTTACTGCGATAGCAATTCTATGGACACACTCGGCAGTATCTTGCCACCGGCATCGACGTTGGCGTCACTCACCCTACATGCATACCTACATATGTTTGAGAAAACGCAAAAAAAAATGCGAGAGAAGATTTCGGGTGCGCAGAATCGGACTTTGAACTTCTGCATTGTGAGTGCGAGGCATTAACCACTGAAAGAAGAAAAGAGAACATACATCCTAAAATGAGCAAACGGAAAGCTATTTTTGTATTTTATGGGCATTTGTAGTTAGCAAAAATACACTAATAGTTAACATATATCATGTTCGAAACAAAGGTTGCACAGCGGGCTTGTTGGTTATCCATGTTGTTCGAGGTATAGCACATCCAGGACAGGACAGATGTATGTGTATGTGTTCTGTGTCTTCTTCTCTGTCCCGTTCGAAACTGTTTAATCAGATGTTTTGCAAAGCAATATCTATTTTTGTCATTAAATTTTTATTCAACTACGTTATTTCAGAAGTTACTTCATTAAACAATTCTAATTAAACAATATTTTAGAACACAAAAACTAGTCTAACTCCAGATAACGGTCAGCAACATGAATTTGATTGCGTCGTAATTGCTGTGTCAGCATATTTTTAAAATTTGGCTAAATATAGTTGGGACAACTTGTATATCAATTCGCTTAACCTGTTCGTTTATTTACAATGGCATGACTAGAAGGGCACACCGAGCAATTTATGCAACTAGCGACATGACGCGCGACAAGAAATGCACAGAACAGATAAACATGAGTGGGCATGTTATCACGTAAAATTACGAAGAATATACATAGTAACCGTAATTTTTACAATGAAGTAAATATGTGCAAGCAATGTCTCACGCAGCAAATAGACATATTATATAGCGCAATACTGTCGATTATCTTTTTGATTTGACACGAATTTTATCTTGCGCATTACATATGTTACATTATATGTTCCATGTGTTACTTGAAATCCGCGAGCATAGCCACATGCAAATTTGGGTTGTTCCAATGCCGTTCACACCTTTCGTATTCGCGAACCAAGTCTGCAAGTGAAAGATGCCATTGAAAGCAAGGAGTAGGCAACGGGAGTGAATGGAATCACTCTGCCATGCTGTCAAAGTGATTTTCAGCAATATGTCTCATACAGTTGAACTTGCGCTCTTTACAGCTGGAGGAAAAGTAGCGCATACTGATTTTACCAAAACCGTGCTTTTTACTACCAGCCAGGGTGGTGCAGTAGTGATGGTGCTTTATTGCTCACCTGCAGGTAGCGGCGTTGAATTCCTGTCGTTTTTTTATGTAGGCGAAAATTCTTGAAGCCCGTGCACTTAGATTTAGACGAATGTTAAAAGGACACTGAACAAAATTTTCGCTGCCAATATTTTCAGCTAAATCAATCAATTAGATCCAGAAATCGACAGAGAAAACATTCATTCCAAGCAGAAACTACGGAAAAATAACGAATGTATTGCGTTTTTACCAAACTGCAGCGTCTAGCGGCCACACCGTCAACTAGAGGATGTGACGTTGGATGACGTCAAATTCACCGGAAACTGGCAAGCCAACAATGAGAGCCATCGCCCACGTCTCTCTTCTCGCTCAACATCCCCTTCGGTACAGTGTACTAGAAGTACACTCTTTTAGTACACTGTAACTTCGGTTACTAGAACCGGTATGAACAGCAACAGCAGGGAACAATGCTTCCGTCTGCGGCAAAGCGTTAGTGCTTTTCTTGAAGGGAAAGGGTGAAGTGAAAGGACAGCTGGAGAAAAGGAAGAGGAGGACAATAACACGTGCATCCTGCATGCGCTTCGGTCACTTTGACGTCACAGCTCGTGCTCGCGAGCAGCCGCCACGCCCGCACAAACCATCAAAATTACAAACTGTTCGAGATATCGGAAATAAACTCCTTTCAATGCAACTGTGACATCTTCTGAGTGGAATCTTGAAGTTTTGTCAGCTTTTCCAATTTTCGTTCAGTATCCCTCTAAAGGTACCAAAGTGGTAAAATTTCCGGAGCGCTCCACTACGGCGTCTTGTAATCTTATCATGGTTTAGGGATGTTAAACCCCATCAATTATTCATTGCAAATTATGTTTTTACTGTTGTTTAAGAAATCTCAATAAAAAAAAACCTTTCTTTCTTGGTTTTTAGCAGGCACATATGATTTGTACTACGCACACATTTAGCTGAAGCCTTCTATACGTTCCCGGTAAAAAAATGAGAGAATGTCTTTCGGGAGGACTTGTATTTCATGATGGATGCCCAAAGAGCGATGCCAAGCAATCTTTATTTGTAGTTGTAGCTCCTACGTGCAGCATTAGGCATCTCAGCGATGAAAAAGAGTGTTCTGCTTCAGCTTGTGCTCACCGGCAGAGTTGCCAGAATGTTTAGAAGATGGTGCGCGTTTCGAAAAAATACCTGTGGCAATTGGCAACCACTTGCATCCCAGACATGCTCAGCGTTTCTCGTTTCTCTCGCTCCCATTTTGCAGCCCATACTGCTAACTCCCTTTGCGATGCCGAAGTTGAGATATCTTCGAGTACACGTAAGCAAATTTCTCGGCAGTGGAAGGAGTGACAGATTCGAGAATATTCTGTGGCAGAGGGGAAGAAAGCGTATTCAAGGTGTACCAATGCCTTTTAAAGCGCTCCTTGAACTAGTGTATTAAATAGTCCAGAAATGGCCAGAGAAACTGAAAGCATGAGCTGCTCTTGAATGCTAGACACTGGCACGTTACTTCGATGAAGCTGCCTACCTGCGACAGGCGGCATCCTCATTTTCACCAGTTGTCAAGTGTGCACTGGGAAAAGTGTCACCTTTGAGGAAATAGTCATCAAGCTTTATACGGTACGGCATTTCGGCGTGACCGTCGGGTCTCATAGAAGGGTGGTGATAATCGACCCACAACACGAACTACCGAGCAATACGCGTAGGCAGCATACTTCAATAAGATAACTTCGCATTGCTGGGAAGCGACGCTCCCAGAAAAGTTCGGGCAGTGAACCTTAATGCGAGAAACGAGAACTTTAGCGACTATACATGCCGGCTGGTAAAATTTCGCCTTAATAAACACTATCTCTCATATTTCACCTGGCGGAAAGATTTGCGGGTATACATGTCCTCCACTTCACTTCAGGTGCCGGTGAGGTCGCTTTCAGCCAGAATCTTACTCTGCGTGCGAGACTTCTCACGTTTCTCTATGCACCCACGTGGAAGGCTGGTAGTTTCTGTCGCATTCTGATGAAATATCACAAACGTGAATAAGCGCGAAGGAGTTGGTGGCAGGAGTGACATTCCAGCGACTTACATCAGAATTCCTGAAACAGACAACCAGCAAGTATGGACGGTACACAGTAGACTGCGTTGCATGTGCATACCTGCCAACTCTTCCGATTTCCCATAAAATACAGAAATTTCGACCACGGTTATGATTTTACAAATCTTACCTGAAATTTTACAAAAAGCTTTATTTACGATAAAAAAATAAAATTACTTCAATAGCCTTCGCTTCAATAGCCTTCTAATTAGTTCAATAGCCTTCGTGGCCTTCGCTATTGGCTACGACGCATTGCCGTAGCTAGTCGCGGAGGCCACAAAAACGGCGTTGTGCTATATTCCTTCACCAGGAGATCACAAAATTTATCGGTGTTATCATCACATACCTGCCAAGTCTCCCGCATTGTTCAGGATACTCTCGGATTTCGAAGATTTCTTCCGTTTGTACGGTCGCTATAAAAATCTCCCAAAAATCTAAATTTGTGTGCGAGATGTGGCAGCATTGACAAAAGTGCAGGTGAGTTCGTTCAAGGCTTTTTAAGAGGCCATCGCATTTCGTTTCAAACAATTTGAGAGGCATTCATCTAAACGTACAGTAGAGTCTCAGTAATCCGGAACCGCGGCAGATAGGAATTTTTGAAACCCTGACTCGATTGATTGATATGGGGAGGGGGGGGGGGTTAACATCCCAAAACCACGATATGATCATGAGAGACGCCGTAGTGAAGGACTCCGCTAATTTTGTCCACCTGGGGTTCTTTCACGTGTACGGAAATCTGAGCACACGGGCATACAGCATTTTCGCCTTCATCGAAAATGCAGCCGCTGCCGCCGGGATTCGATCGCGCGACCTGAGGGTCAGCAGCCGAGTACCTTAGCCACTAGACCACCGCGGTGGGGTGATTAGTAATCCAGCTAAATTCATGTGTCTATTACAATAGTGCTGAAGCCGTCGAACGAGGGCTGTTCGAGAGCAGCACGCTCAAACTTTGAAAGTACGCACGCCATCAGCGCGCGCACTATCTTTTACAGTGCGTGTGGTTGTCGTTGCCACAACTGCGGTGGACGAAACCGCGGTTGTTCGACACTGACAAAAGTATGGCGACGACGTTACTAACAGAACTCTGAAAGTATGCGCGCCGCAAATGCTCGACCAGTCAAAGCAACGCTGCTTTCCGCAAACTCTGCTAGACAAAACTGCGGCAGCTTTGATCATGGATAAAATACAACGGCTTAGTTTTGAAGGCACGCGAATTGAAAACAAAACTACCGTTTGCCACAACCGTCGCGGCGATGCGATAGCAATCTATGAGCTCAGAGGACATGTGGCCGACGCAGCGGTAGAAAAAGCGCGGTAAAGACGTAAAAAAATGTTACAGAGTTTTGGCATTTCTGTCCTAAGAATCTAGTAGCGAGCAAAGCCAGAGCTTTGATCCACGCTTTCGCGGCAGCCAGCTGCGTCGTGCTGTCCGTTCACGTGTGAAGGAATACGCTAGTTGTCTTGACGGAATTGACTATTACGCTATAGACGGGAAATTTCGAAAGCATTCGCGCTCTTTATTTGAGGCTCTAACCTTAGTTGGAAACTCTACCCTCGTGTGTTCGGCTACTGCAAGCCATCAGAGACCACAGCACCGATGTTTTCGCTTGCGTTTGGGACCCCCACCCTTTGTTTTTGCGAATTTTTTTTCTTTTTAGTGGCGAAAATGGGGGGAAATAATTCAGTACATCGATATGTCCTATGGGGACTAAACATAATTATTGTTGCCGCTAAAGGCAAATCAATCTCTTACCTACAAAATAAAAAAAATCGGTACCCCCTTTCCTGCTCCGGGGTTTTATAAATTTCTCTGTTGGCAGTTTGGCAGGTATGCATGTACTGCCAGTTCTCGTCAGACTTCACGCATTCCGAAAAATTTATTATGGTGCCCTATATTCTGAACAACTCCAGAGTTGATTTCTTAATCCCTGGTTAACCCATCACTGAACATTTTGTGTGGTTCGAGCCTGCTCCAGTTCACGCTGATGTAAGGGCTAGAAACATGAATGCATGTATGCTGCGTGTTGAAATATTCTGTATAGTTCTGAATCTGTCGAGGTAAAGGAAAATGTCGGCTGTACACTTGCAAACAACGGAAGACGCCTTGTCGCAACGCTATCGTTTCAGAGAGCCGAGCGACAAAGGAGCTCAAAAAAAGACGAGAACAGTCCGCGTTTTTTGCGCGTATTTTAGCGCATAAACGCAGTGAACAAGCTAGTTTTATGTGGGTATGTATAGTCCGGTCACACGTGCACTTTCGATTGAGACCAAGTGATCATTTTTCATCAATGACTACCATGCCCTAACAGAGTGCTTGATAAAACCTTTACGATTGGAGCATTTCATTGTTATCAAAAATGACAGTGCAACCGAGAAACTGCCCGAAAAATAATGTGTGCAAAATCGTGTTGCAAACGTGCAGCATATGTTATAAAAAATTACTTATTGCGTATCGCAAGCATGCTTGGATTCGCGCAGTTAAGTAAGAAATATTGACTAAAAGCTACCACAGAGTCAGTGTTGCTTGAAATATGAATGGTTGATCTGTGGGGTTTAACGTCCCAGAACCACCTAATGATTCTGAGAGAAGCCCTAGTGGAAGGCTCCGGAAATTTCAACCACCTGGGGTTCTATACAGTGAACCCAAATCGAGTACATGGGCTTTCAACAATTCCGCCTCCATCAGAAATGCGGCCGCCGCAGCCGGGATTTGATCTCGCGTGCTTGACATATAATGATTAACATAAAGATAATGCCCATAGATACGCAGTAACGACATCGACACTAAGAAATTCTTTCAGCAATGTAAGCAAAACCAAAATGTAGTTATGAATGTACAAAAACATGCTGCGTATACCTCTCATTCCTTGTTGTAAACGGAACCGTCTTCGATCTATGAAACGCCCTTCGCGCCCGACGAGGACGATGCCATCTACTCTTAAAAGAGATAAACGATTAACGATGTCTTCTCCGATCGTATGGGTGGGTCATCGCAATAATGTGTTTCTGAAGACAAGTACATTCAATAGTGCGACGGGAGGCCGTTGCTCGAAACGGTGACGGTACCTGTCATTTACAGTATTTTCCAGTACTTCTTACAGTACTGTGCCACTGCGGTGGCCTAGTGGCTATAGGATACTCGGCTGCTGATTCGCAGGTCACGGTGTCGAATCCCGGCTGCGGTGGCTGCATTTTCGATGGAAGCGAAACTGTTGTAGGCCTATGAGTTCAGATTTTGGTGCACTTTAAAGAACCCCAGGTGGTCGAAATTGCCGGATCCCTCCACTACGGCGTCATATGGTGGTTTTGGGACGTTAAACCCTGCACAACAGTTAATCCTTCTCCAAGCAGTTTTACTTACTCTGTTCTGTTTTAACTGTTTCGCAATGTAGAGGTTGAGGTGCGTATTGCCTCGGCTACTCCATATGACGAAGTTGTGCAGTGAAAAAAAAAGAATAATACAGAATGGTACCCAAAAAGTAACAACACAAAAAAGAAAAAAAAACATAATAGCACATTGAAACCAGTTCAAATATCATGCCAATACACAGTTTTCTTAGAGCAGTTCACAAAGTCATAAACTGTTTACAAGCACACCTTCCTTTTCTACTGCCAGTTTATGCATAACACATTTTTTATATATCCATCTCTGGCGGTTTGTCATAGGCGCTTGTCCAGTCCGATCACCACTAAAAAGTCTGTTAGGAAGATTATTGCCTTTTTCTGGAGACTCATCTCAGGCCATGGTCTAAGTAGTTTCTTTATTGTGAGGGGCCGTCTCTCCAAACTTGCTAATTTGCTCTTTAATTTTTCTCTTTCTTTCGCGTATTTGACGCACTCCGAAAGAATATGCCGAACATTTTCTTCTACATGACCACAATGGCATTGCGGTGAGTTGGATCGATGTACCTTGTGCAGGAAGCTGTTTGTGTATGCTACCTCCAACCGAAGTCGGTGGATTAATGTTTCTAGGTGTCGTGGGAGGTCTGTCGCTATGGAAAATTGTCTGTGTGGATCAACTTCATAAAGTACTGTTTCCTTTGCTTTAGGACTATGAAACCACTTCTCTATTGAATAATCGTGAGCTCCTTGTGTTATATAATGTCGAATATCTGCCCCGAACAATATGGATTGCGCAATGCCGTCATTCTTTCAATCCCTTCTTCGCGAGGCTGTCAGCCTCTTCATTTCGCTTTATTCCAATGTGGCTGAGCATCCATTGGAATACAATCTTGTGACCCTGCGATGAGGCATATTACACAGTTTCTGCAATACATTGTGTTATTTCACTGTTTTTTGTAAAGTGATCTCGCATTTCTACTTAGCTGAAGAGCAGGTTTGCTATCCGTGCATATCACTTTCGTGGCTCAGGATTCTCGCAGAGAAGCTTAACTGCTTCAAAGCTAGCCACTTATTCTGCAGTCGTCGAGGAAGATTTGTGCGATAATTTGAACATTCTCTTTTTTTAATTTCGGGTATAAAGACCGCACAGGCTGACGCTTCTTCAGTGCATGATCTATTTGTATATATCTTCGTTTTTTTATTATGCTTTATATGAAACTGATGATGTATCCTCTGTGCTGCTACTAAAGATCCTATGTCTGATTTTTTTCTCTATGCCGTCTATTTCACGGATAACGTTGAAAGGTGGCAGCGTCCATGGTGGTTTTGAAGGTTTCCATCGTTTAAAATCTGGTACTACTGCTTGAAAAGATGATGCACTAACCTGTAGTCTCGTTGCCGTTCTTTGTGTTAGTGCACTAGATAAAGAATGACTTTTACGTTGCGTGAAAATTATAAATAAATTTCGAGATGTTTTTTTTTTTTAGTTCGGAGTATTGCCAAAGGTGGCTGTCCAGCCTCTGCATACATTAAAGCACCGCAAGTTGACCGTGGCAACACCAGACATACCCTCAAGCTCCTTGCCAATAACAAGTGAAGACTCCTTTCGGTGGAGGCTGGAAGTCCGTGCAGCAGAGGCAGTGAGTAACTTACGGTGGGGCGTATCTAGGCAACATGTAGGGCTAATAATGACTCCGTAGTACCACCCCATTTGGCCCCGCAGAGATGCCGGAGAATTCGAATGGCCTGATTCACTTTTTGTTCAAGGGACTGGACATGAGGCGATCATGTTAGTCTCCGGTCTAAGTTAATGACCCCCAAGAAATTATGAGTTCTAACCATTTGAATCGGCTGGTTTTGCAGAATAATCTGGAAATCTCTGGGACTTTTTAATGGAAACGGTAGTATGGCTGTTGTACCCAGACTCAGTGCCATACCTCTTTTTCCTAATAAACGGTCTACATATTCCAATCGGTCTTCTAATGTTTGTTGTACATCCAAAAACGATGGGCCAGACGTCCATATACTTATATTATCAGCATATACTGAACATCTGATGTTAGGTGGAAGATTATAAGGGAGCTGCACCATGACTTCAATAAGAAGAGTAGGGCTTAGCACGCTGCCTTGTGGCACTCTTTGGTTGACGACATGTTCTGACGTTGGGCCCTCCTGTGTAACTACAAGATTTAGTCGGTGCTTCAGGAAGTCAGCGATCAAACGCGATCTCTTGCCCTTGAATCCCTGCAACGCCAGGCCTTCCAGAACGTGAACGTGACTCACTGTGTCGTATGCTCTGTGGACATTAAGGTATACAGCGACAGGGATGTTTTCTTTCGTTTGTTGGTTTTCCACATCTGTGACCAAATCCAGAATCAGTCAATTGTGCAACTACCACTTTCGAAGCCGGCTATCCTTTCTGGTAGTTGTTTTTTTTCATGTCTTTCCACCATAAAATTCGTTCATTGATCAATTTTTCATCACTTTGGAAAAACAACTTGTCAAAATAACCGGCCTAAACGAGTCCAACTGCATAGGGCTCTTCTTTGGCTTGAGAAATGGTACTACTTTTGATATCTTCTAACTTTCCGCAAACTCTTCTTCTTGCCAAATTTTATTGTAGATGTCCAACAGGTGTAATTTTCCTTTTTCGCAGAAATTAACAAGTACAGCGTATGTAACTCCATCTGTTCCTGGTGTACTTGTTCGTTTTACTGAAGACAGCACATATTGGAGCTCCTCTACTGTGAAGCTGTCATCCAGATCTGATGAACTGACCACAGAGAACTTCGTTACATCCGCCGAAGCTGAATCTGCTGAGGATTTATATTCGCTTGATTGGATGGTCTCTCCATTTCTCAGAATAAGATCACAAAATTCTTCGGCAATCACACGTTCGCTAACTCCTCGAGACAGCGCTAGAGCCTGTAGTGGTCTCGAGTGGACTACTGGCTGTCGGAGGGCGCTTACCATGTTCCATAGTTGAGGCGCCGAAGTAAATGGAGAAATTGAGGCACATAAATATTGCTACCTTTGGTTGAAAGCTTCTGCAGTTGGTTATGCATTATAGAATGTACTTTCTATGCAACCTTGAAATCTTCTAAAGTACCTGACCTGCGATATCTTCATTCAGAACGGCGTCGTATTACCCGAAGCCTCTCATACTCAAAATCAACACCCGAATATTCATCTGGAATGGGTACAGCACAATTAGCTTTTGTTAGAAAATGTTTTATCTTCGATGCCTACGTTTCTGCGTCATAACAAGGCTCAAGATTTTGTATCTATAGTTCTCGAAAGATTGCCCAATTTGTAATTTTTGTTGTGGTTATCTCTCGTTTTCTTCAACTTAGGTTATATATGAATACTGGTAAGTAATCACTTTCTCTTGTATCATCGTGTGTAGTTCAGTCTGCTCCAGCCGCTAATCCAGTGGAGCCCACAGTGATGTCTAGTACGCTGCAGTAATTATTCCCCCATAGAAACGTCGGAAAACCATCATTCAGTATAGCGTAACCATGGTCTTCGCACATCTTTACTATAGCAGATCCCCTTACATTACAACGCTCACTACCCCACAATTCATGGTGCGCGTTAAAATTGCCACATATAAGTATGGGATCATGATCAGATATACACACTGCAGCCAACTCTGCGTATGAAACGATTGCTTGTGGGTGCACGTATACACTAACCACAGTTGGGCGACTTTAACTGCGTTCTCAATGCACATGACAATACAAGCACTCGAAGTTTCAGAGTGCTTTTTTAAACAGAGAAGCGTAGCAATAAACAGGCTGTTGACACTGCTCGTGAGTTTAGCTATGTTGCAGGAAGTGGAGTCAATTGGTCCAAGTGTCTCGTGCTGTGGCACGGATCTTGGCACATGAAAACCGACCACTTTGCAAATGTGCTCTGGGCGACAGTCCTGGGCAAGTACTTGGGCGTCCTGCTCGATGCGTATCGAGACAGTGCCCAATATGGGCAAGACCAAGTTAAAGATACGCAGGAAAAAGCCGAGAAGTGGAGGGGGGCGAAATTGTTAATCTTTGCCAGAGCCACCGTCTGCAACCTATTCTTTATGAGCAAGGTTTGGTACGTGTTGTAGGTGCTGCACTGCTCGCGAACTAATGTGCAAAAGTTTCACTGGATCTTCGGCGTATTTTATTTGTGTGGGCTTCCCAGTGGAAACGATGCCGCTGTACTTATTCAGACGGGTTCAAGATGGTGGCCTTGCCCTTGGTCACTTGCCAACTTGTGAGCAAACCTTTGTTTTTTGGAGACCTCACCGATCCAATCCTGCGTACCCTGTGTCCATTGCGCCTTGGTAGATGTCTCCATGAATATGTTGTGACTACCGCAGCCCGTGCAGGAGAAATTGGTGGGTTCTATAGAGAAGTTGTGTTCAATATGAAATTTCGTTCTGTGAGATTTTCAAAAGAATACCTGTGGAGCGTAAAAAAGAGCTTTATTTTGCATTATGTGGCGTTGTGTTTCCTGTGCCACTTTATCGGGCTATGTACAGTGGAGCACCAGGATTCAATGTTTTAAAAAGGGTTAAAAAGATGAATGTGCAGCCGGGAACCAGAACATTCTTCTTTAAACTGCACTCGGGCACATTGCCGGTGAAAATATTCTTGAAGGCAAATGAATGTTTCTCCCCTTGGGGATACCACTGCATAATTTTCAAGGCACCCGAAACAATTTACCACATCTTGCTGCATTGTTGGGAGGGCGTGTATTTTTGGGACGCGCTGCAGAGAATGTTAAGAAAGACCTTCCATTCGACCCGTATGGAATCCGGTGCCTGAAGTTTGAAAACGTAGACGGGGTACTATATGACGCAATCATGTTCCTGGGCCTCCACTCTTTGTAGAGAGCGAGAATAGCACGTTAACATTTCGACAAAGATGCGCGGCCCACCCAAGTTTATTTTCGTGAGAGCATAGACTCTTTTTTTTCTGTTCACAAAGCTGCACCCGAGCCACCCGATTAGCTCCCACGAGTAGATCACCTTGTGATTTTGCCCGAATTTTATATCGAGGACACCAGCACCATGCTGGTTGAATAAAGGCACTTCCTGTGTTCATTGTGCATTGCGTGGTTGTATTGTCTGTGGCTTTTGAGTTATATTTAGGGTACCGAAACTAGGTAGTAAAAGTAAAAAGTCGTCTTTGGTATAGTGGCCAGTATCCCCCACCTGTCACGCGGGCGACCGGGGTTCGATTCCCCGACGGGGAGTGGTTTTTCCTTTTTTTTCCTCAGGCACCTTATTACTACTGAAGTAAAGTGCAGGTGGCTCTCATTGTGTAATCTTTTAAACCAGCTAATTAGTGCGCTCTTTCTTGTGCAATGGCTGATATCATATAGCGTCTACTCGTAGTGCAACTCCTCGTTAGTATGTTGGCCAGTAGCCCCGCCTGTCACGTGGGAGACCGTGGTTTGATTCCCCGACGGGGAGTAGTTTTCTTTTAGGAGCGAAGCTTCTTATAGCGGCACCCGTTCGTCCCTCGTAGTCATAGTAGTAGTGTGTAACCAGTCTTACATTTTGACCTCGAAGGTGGTGCTGGTTGCTCTGCAGGGTGCTTGCGCTGCAGCTCCGCAGCAGCTTTTTCATCATGGTGCAGTGTCGGAAGATGATATGCAGATCTCTATGGATGCAGCAATACAGAAACGTCGCGCATTGTCCAGCTCAGATTCAAGCTGAGGGAGTGACCCAGCGTCAGTGACTAGGGAGTCACGCCATCGCCGAAAGTCCATGCCAAAGGGGAAGTGTCGCCGATCCCGATCTAGGAGGCCTGGTGGGGGTTCACGGGAAGCCTCAGCGCCAACTCTTGGGACTGATCAAGTGGAAGGAAAAACGCATTGGAAGGTAGTCACCATGGCGCAGTCTGAGCGACTCATATTTGCTACCTTGAACGTACGCGGCCGTAGGTCTTCGCAGAAACAGGCACAGCTCTGTAGACTTCTCAATCGGAAGGGTCTCGACTTTGTTGCCATTCAAAAGACAAAGATCGAGAGCGAGGAAGAGACCGAGAAGGCCCTGTGGCCTTTTCTGTCTCAGTTTAATGTGTGTGTCTCACATGCTAAAGGTTTATCTGCGGGCTGTTGGTTGTTTCTGAGAAAGAGCCTACCCTGTTCAGCATTCTGCACTAGTGTTGATGAAGAGGGCAGGTAAGTATGCTGTGATTTTTTGTTGCAAGGAGTGCCATGGAGAATTATCAATCTATGTGCGTTTAATAATGTTCCAAAACGACTTGAGTTAATTGAAAAAGTGCGTAATTTAATTGACGTAGATGGATGCACGGTACTTATGGGAGATTTCAACTGCGTGTGTGAAGCTATTGATCGTTATAATTCGTCTGGAAAGAGAGACAGGAGTGGTGAGCTTTCGTGCGGTATTGTAGATAATGCATGACTAATTGACATCGGGGTCTCGAATCGGGCAACAGCATATACAAGAATACAAGGCAGTTCTCATGCTCGCCTTGACCGAATTTACGTGTCCTCATTACTCCTATCTCGTAAAATGGCCTGCAGCACCGAAGCTGTATCATTCTCAGACATAGGTCGGCACTTTGAGAGACTACTCACTCATACTCACTCACCACAATTTTTTCAGCCTTCACCCTCACTCACGTTCATACTCGCGTCTACTCCCATTCATAGGCCCTCACTCACGTTCATACTCACGCCTACTCACACTCATGAGTACTCACTAACCTTCATACTCACTCCTTCTCACACTCAAAGTACTTACTCAGTTCATACTCACGCCTACTCACACTCACTCCTACTCACTCACGTTCATACTCACTCCTTCTCACACTACACTCACTCACGTTCATACTCACTCCTTGTCACACTCAGATAACTGACTCACGTTCATACTTACTCCTACTCACACTCATGAGTACTAACTTACGTTCAAACTCACTTCTACTCACACTGAAAGTACTCATTCACTTTCATACTCAATCTTACTAATACTCATGAGTACTCACTTACGTTCAAACTTACACCAACTCACACTCTAGGCCCCCACTCATGTTCATACTCACGACTACTCACAATGATGAGTACTTAATCATTTCATACTCACGACTACTCACACTTGTGAGTACTCACTCACGTTCACACTCACGCCAGCTGGCACTCATAGGCCCTCACTCACGTTCATACTCACGACTGCTCGCACTGATGATTACTCACTCATGCTCATACTCATGCCTACTCACAGTCACTCACGTTCATACTCACGCCTACTCACAGTCACTTACGTTCATACTCACGCCTACTCACACTCATTGTTCATGGCTCACGTTCATACTCACGACTACTCACACTCTTAGAGAAACACGGACTGCTGGGCGAGTTAGTAATTCATACTAACTTAGGTGCGCGAAAAATTGAAGTACAAAAGGAAGACACCTCGAGACAGCGCGACGTGTCCAGGTGTCTCCTTTTTGTACTTCAATTTTTCGTGCACCTCAATTAAGACTCATAGTTACTCACTCACCTTCATACTCACACCTGCTCAAGATCCTAAGCCCTCACTCACCTCTACTCTCACATAAGAATACACCTTCATACTTACGCCTACCCATACTCAGGCGCACTCACCCACGTACTGTTACATCCACATACTCATCATCACAGCAGGACAAAGGCCTCTCCCCTGTTCCGCCAGTCAACTCGGTCCTTTGCTTGCTGTTGCCACTTCATACCCGCAAACTTCCTAAACGCATCTGCCCACCAAACTTTGTCTCCCCTTTTCCCGCTTTCCTTGTCTTGGAATCTACAAAATAACCGGCAGAAAACGAAAGTAATGAACAACAACCTGGAAAGAAAACAGCGCTTTGATATAGGTGGCAGTGCACTTGAAGTTGAAAAAAGTATATACGTCTACTCAAGACAGGTAGTACCTGCGGAGCCGAGCCACGAGACTGAAGTAACTAGAAGAATAAGAGTGGGGTGCAGAAGATTCGGCAAGCATTCTCAACTCGTGGCTGGTAGATTGTCACTATCTCCTCAAGACGAAGCTATATAACAGCTGCATCTTGCCGGTACTTATCTACTGAGCAGAAACCTGGAGGCTTACAAAAAGGGTTCAGCTTAAATTGAGGGCGACGCTGAGGGCGATGTAAAGGAAAATAGTAGTTGTAACTTTAAGAGTCAAGAAGAGAGCAGAGTGGATCAGGGAACAAACCGGGATTAAGGATATAATAGTTGAAATAAAAAAAATGGACATGGGCCGGGAATTTAGCGCGTAGGCAGGATAACAGCTGGTCATTAAGCATAACTGACCGGATTTCAAGAGAAAGCAAACGGGTTAGGGGGAGAGAGTAAGTTAGGTGGGCAGATGAGATTAGGAAGTTCGCGGGTACATAAAGGTAGCAGCAAGCACAGGACCGAATTGAGTGGCGGATCATGGGAGAGGCCTTTGTCCTGCAGTGGACGTTGTCAGGCCGATGATGAATATTAACATTGAGGTTGCGTTACGTGTACTCAGGTTACTAAGAAACAATCGAGCTTAACAATTGTCGCTTTCTTTTAGGGTCGGTAGGCTCCACAAACAGGCAATGACTCAGCGCAATTACGATGCACCTGCACATTTATTTGTGTGCCATGACGCGTAGGAGACGCTGAGACATCGTTTAGAATCTCAGTAATGTGTTACAAGCTCTCAAAACGCGCTCTCGTAGGCTACGACGCACGCGCGCGAAATAGAGACGCTCTCGACAGCTTCAATATACAACACGGCCGCCGCTATGATTACTCGCCAGAACCCAAGACGTTGCCATGCCATCCGGCTCGGCCGCTTCGTTCGCTCCAGTGCCCCTAGTCCCTTCTGACTGCACTAGCGGGACAGACGGGCGCCGGGGCCTCGCCGCCACGTCGGCGCCGCGGCCAGCCCGGCCGCCCGGCCACTGGTAGGGGTTCTGTGGCCCGGCGCGACCGTCGAGGCGGCGCCTCCCCTCTCTGTCTCGCCTTCAGATGGAATGCGTTGCGTATGGAAGTTTTGCATTCGAGAAATTGTGCGCATCTTCGGAGATGTTTTCCTTCCTCTGTGGGTCGCGCCCACGCGGAGACTTCGTTGGCTCCATGCCCGCACTGACGATTGCAGGGGGCCTTATTTATGGATCTTCGGACGCGGTTAACGTTCGTTGGCAGTGTGCGTACGCAGGGTTATCGCGGACAGCCGAATGAAACAGTAATTAAAGAGTTGCGTTATGCGTGTTTTTGTACTAGCCCGCGTTATGTGAATGATGGAGTAAATTATCAAGGGTGATTGGGCGCTTATTGCACATTGTTTCTTTACTGTTGAAGGCATAATAAGCCGACGAGAAGTGAAGCGAGGGTAGAGATTGAAGCGGCGATGCGAACAGGGTCCGATTACGCTATCGCATACTATACTATTGACGGCGAAGCTCAACCGTCCTCCAAGCTTTTCTTTTTTTTCCCAATGGGGCACTGAGAAGGCGAAGTTTGCACACAGCTTCGCGCTTGAGACGTCATGAGATCACTTAAGGTTTTCGTTCAAGGCAACGTTCACTTGAGGGAAAACGCAGAGATAGAAGCCGCAAAATCGCTGCGCACAATGTGCGTAGCGCACACAATGTGCTTCCTCTCGCGGGCCAATTCAGCGCTTTTTTTTGTCGCTTGCGCAGTGTATTTCTTTTTTCTGAACCGGCTCGCGCGGCGATTTTCGTTAAAGGGCTTCTCAAGACCTTGTTGTTTTACATGTATAATCAGCGCGTTGCGTAGACTGAAGCGCAAGAGGTAAGTGCAGCAAGAACGGTAGCTATAGGGACAGGCAGTTCAAGGTTATTGAGCCTAGAAAATTCAAATTACAATAAAATGGACGGCTACCCTCAACTCGAGTTTTGCGCAGTCACCTCGCCCCCCCCCCCCCCACATCTGATGTGGGATGGCTCCCCCAGTTTCCAAACTGACTGAAGGCTTTTACGTACAAGAAGCTTGGATGCCATAGTGCCCGTTATTTCCAACGTATTTAGGACGGCGTTACGATGGTTACAAATATTTATCACACTCATAGTAACTCACTCATGTTCCTACTCGTTGCTACTCACACTCACAGCAACTCTCTCACCTTCGCATTCAAGTCTACTCACATTCATGAGTACTCACCCACGTTCGTACTTACTCCTACTCACATTCACGAGCTCTCACTCACTGCTAATCACACTCATGAATACTCACTCACGTTCATACTAACGAATACTCACACTCATCAGTACTCACTCATGTTCAAACTCCTACTCACACTCATGAGTACTCACCCACGCTCATACTTTCTTTTTCTCACACTCAGAGTACTCACTCACGTTCATACTCACTCCTACTCACACTCACAAGCTCTCACTCATTCCTACTCACACTAATGAATACTCACTCACGTTCATACTCACGGATACTCACACACTCACGTTCAAATTCACATATACTCACACTCACGAGTACTCACTCACGTTCATACTCACTCATACTCACACTCAAAGTACTCATTCACGTTCATACTCACTCTTACTCACACTCACAGTACTCACTCACGTTTATACTCAATTCTACTCACGCTCAGAGTACTCACTCACATTCATACTCACTTATACTCACACTCAGAGTAGTCACTCACGTTCATACTCACTCATATCCACACTCAGAATACTCATTCACGTTCATACTCACTCATACTCACACTCATGAGCACTGTTGTGCCACAGACATGTTCCTCGTTCGGGAGCGCGTCTCGCAGGATCGAGCCCTGTTTCGACGAACTGTCTCCCCCCCCTCCCAGCGCCGCCTTCCGTGCAGAAGAACCGTGCAGTCCGGGAATAACGTCGTTTCGTCCGCCGGACCACTTTGCAGTTCCGGGTATGGCTACGTCTCCCCCTCCGAGCCCGAGAACTGGTCTAAGAGAATGGACCAAAGACGCTATTTAAGGCCGAGCCGGCCCCATGTTAGAAGGATTTTGCCCCAGCCGACGTTGTCGTGCTGGCCGGCTCTGTAAAACGACAACCTGCGATAGTAAACGCTACTTTTGTTGCTGTTTTCCAAACGGATTGCCTCCCTGTTTCACCTTGGGGCTAAGGCTTCAGCGAAGCCCGCTCGACTGCTCGCCTCTCTTCGCCACCGCTACCATCGCGACAGAGCAAATTCATAACAGTGGTTGGCAGCTACGGGATACGATATCCTACGTTTGGCACGCCGGATCAGACCCCTGTCCTGAACGTTTTGCTGCTCTGGGACCCGCTACCCCGATCTCAACGGCTGAAAAGTTGGATCGGATCTCCGAGCACGAGGACGACCGCCGTGATAGCGTTTGGCTACGCTGCGATACGCTACCCTGTTCACATCGTTCGGCAAGCTGGGACAAGCAACCCCGGATCTCAACATTGGCAAGTTGGACCGGATCCCTGAAGGCCTGACACTGTTCGACGGCAGCCACGAGTTGGATCATCGTCGGCTACTTTGGTTGGGTGAGTGCCCAACGTTTACTGTTCATTTCGCCAGACCTCTCTAGCACAGGCAGATGTTAGGAGAGTGTTTTGTTTTGTTTTGTTGGTTATAATTTAATATTCACGTGCTCTAAACCATGAGATTAGCTTTAGAGTACGGTGAATATCAATAGCAGAGCATCACGAGAAACGAGATCGCGATGGAGCAGTACCTTGTGGAGGACCTCCTCGAAATTTGTCGAGCCATGGGGATTTCCACCGGGTCCGCTAAAACAAGCGAAGCGATTCTCGAGGTGATGCGGACAGAGAATGTGACGGCCGAGGAAGCTGACGAGTTTTGGGAGCTTATTTGTGGGCAAAAGCAGAAGGCCGAAGAAGCTCAAAGGCACGAAAAATGGAAGGCCGAAGAAGCTCAAAGGCACAAACAATGGAAGGCCGAAGAGAGTCGCAAAAGGAGAGAGCATGCTCTCCGAATGAAGGAGCTTGATCGTCAAATTGAAGCGATTAAGTGGCAACGAGCACAATACCGACTTGAACTCTTCAGAATGGACGAGAACATCGTGTCTTTTCTCGTTAATTTTGAAGAGGTCTGCGACGATGTTGGTGTTGGGCGAGACTTATGGTGGGAAAAGCTTGCCACGTTGCTTCCGTGCAAAGTCGCAAGCGTTTTGGGGTGCTTATCCGCAGAGGAAGCGCCTGACTTTGATAGCGTTAAATGCGCTTTGTTCCGCCACTTTGCTGCTATGAGTACTGCCGACTGTGAAAGTCGAGCATACAAGTACAGCGCTGAAGCGCGCAGCAAAGCGCTAGAAATTGAGACCCATCGCAAAGCGCAGGACGCCAACGTACGTCAGAGAGAGCGAGATGAGGCGCGGCGTAAGGCGATGGAGGTGGAGGCGCGTGAAAACGAGGCTCGCCGAAGAGCGCTAGAACTAGAAGCGCGTCGAGAAGCGCGTAAAGATAAGGCATGCCGAAAAGCTATGGAAGCTGAGGCCCGTCGCGAAGCACAAGCCGCCGAAGTGCGCCAGAGAGAGCGTGACGCTGAGGTGCACCGCGAGGAGTTAGGGGCCGAGGCCCATCGCACAGCTAAGGACGCCGAGGTACATCAGAAAGCACTGGTGATGGAGCCGCTTCGCAGCGCACGCGATCAGGAGGAATCGTGTCAAAGAGAGCATGAGGCCGACTTCGCAGGCCAGAGAAAAAGGGCTATCCCCGACAGCGATAGACCCCCACCGATAGATAGCTCTGTAAGCGTGTTGGTTAGCTTCAAAGTCATCGGGACTCCCGTTCTGTCACAGGCAGAGACAGCTAGCAACGGGCCCGAGCGAACGCTAACTAACAAATCGGGAGCTTCAACTCCACACAAAAAAGGCAGCACACTTGTGGGTAAGTGTGCCGAGACTGCTAGTATTGGGAGAAGTTCCGACAGAAAGAGGCGCCGGCATAAGCATAGCGCGGTAAAGACGACTGACGCCAAGCACGCTAAAGCCGCCGTTAAATGCTGTGACTTCTTCATTCGAGGCGCCGGGTTTAGTAGTAGGCGTAGGATCTCGAAAACGCTCTGTGGGAAATGTTTGAATCTCAGACCATCACTGAGATTGAGATCAGGCGGGAAGTCCGTCAAGAAAAACCGAGTTTCAGTGAAATTCGGACGCCGAGATCATCGCCTGGTCTCATCTTTTTCGCTGCCGCGTAGGGGCAATCACGTGGAGAAGCATCGCGTACGCCTGAGTGGTAACAAAGGCTGTCATTCCCCACCGTGGCGAAAGGGTCACTGGTCAAACCGGAGGGGTAAACGACGCACTGCAGATGCCCTTTTCTTCGAGTTAAGTGGCTGTACAAAAGTCGATGCTACTAAGTTCGGCGAACAAGTTGGTTCGTCGTCCTTTTCTCCAGACCGCAATCCTCGAAAGCTGTGGAGTGCGCGACTCCCCAGAGTTCGCCTGAGAGAGTGCCGCCTTGCTAAAACGAAGAGTGTATTTTTTGTATTTAAATTTTGAGAATAACCTTTTCTAATTTTGTCGCCCTCCTATGAGCTATGAGTGCATCTAAATTTTTGTAAGTTTTCCTTTCCTTTCAATTGGAGAAGCAGGCATTGATATGTTTGTTTGATTATTTTGTTTGCATAATATTTCAAAGGGAACAGTTAATGTGTTTTATTTTAACAGAGAAGGCTGTGTAAAAACTCTTGTTTAAAGTACCTTCCGGGTTTTGCATTACGTTTAAGTATGCACGTAAATGTAGGTCAAATTTCACTTTGTTTTGTATAACCCACGCAAGTTTGATTTTCAGTCTTATTTTCTTAGTTTTTTCAAGCGTGCTTACTCTTGTCGTGATGGTCGTTGGCGGCGCGCATTGAATGATTGCTTGTAGGATGACGAAGTTTGTTATGTTTGACAGTCTTATGCTTGCAGGCGACGCAAATGTGCGTGATTCGAAAACTCTTGGTGTTCTAAATTGTAGTTTCGGTCCTAATTTGAGCAATCCCCAGAAGCTTCGATCGTCCAGAATCTGCCCAGGGTCACAATCGAGAATCGCTCACGAAAACAAAAATTCTGATTGGTTTAGCAGTGTCATGCACTGTAAAGGAGTGTCCGCATTGTGTATTCCTCCCGAAATTCGTTGCTCGTGATGCTATTTGTTAGCCCAGCGTAATCTCGAGGAAACATTTGGTGTCTGCTGGTCTGGCGACTTGATCAGCAATTGGAGGGTGCTTGCTTTGGCCGGAGTGGTTCGCCTTTGTGTTCGACTCCGTCGTTCCAGTGAACATCTGCAGGCCTTTGGAAGTCTCAACGGGCGGAGAGAGCGGAACGGCTACCGATGGTCAACCAGCATCCCTCCTTCCGAGCCGCGCTGACGGCTCAAAACTCCGGATGCATTGTCTGGCGGCGGGGGTGCTGTTGTGCCACAGACATGTTCCTCGTTCGGGAGCGCGTCTCGCAGGATCGAGCCCTGTTTCGACGAACTGTCTCCCCCTCCTCCCAGCGCCGCCTTCCGTGCAGAAGAACCGTGCAGTCCGGGGATAACGTCGTTTCCTCCGCCGGACCACTTTGCAGTTCCGGGTATGGCTACGTCTCCCCCCTCCGAGCCCGAGAACTGGTCTAAGAGAATGGACCAAAGACGCTATTTAAGGCCGAGCCGGCCCCATGTTAGAAGGATTTTGCCCCAGCCGACGTTGTCGTGCTGGCCGGCTCTGTAAAACGACAACCTGCGATAGTAAACGCTACTTTTGTTGCTGTTTTCCAAACGGATTGCCTCCCTGTTTCACCTTGGGGCTAAGGCTTCAGCGAAGCCCGCTCGACTGCTCGCTGCTCTTCGCCACCGCTACCATCGCGACAGAGCAAATTCATAACAGCACCCACTCTCGTTCATACTCACTTCTACTTACACTGCAAGTACTCATTCACGTCCATACTAACTCTTACTTTTACTCATGAGTACTTACTCACGTTCTACTCACTCCTACTCATACTCATCAGTACTCACTCATACTCACACTCACCATGTTCAAATGAGTATAAATGAGTGTGAGTGAGTGTACTCATTAGTGAGTATGCCAAGCTATGTTCTCAGACAATTGTATTGTCATAGCGCAAATTGGTGAAAATCGTCACAAACAATTTCGTCCCCAGTGGGCCCTTTGGAAAATGAATGCGAAGCTCCTCTGTGATCAGGAATTCTTGAATCGCGTCCAGATGGCATTGAGGCAATCTTTTTTAATTGGTTTTCATATCTTCGCTCCTTGGGAGCTTTTTAAACAAGAAGTCGTGCTATAGCTTTAGAAATTGGGGCTGTTAAGTCTTTCTATAGAAAGAATGATGAAAAGGTACTTGTTAAAAGTCTTTGCAATCTTTATGAGATGGAATGCTAAATGCCGGGAAATCACGTCAAAGACATTGAGAATGTTAAGTGCCAACTACAGAGATATGATGCTGCTCGCTATCAAGGGGCACGTATTAGATCTCAGAACCAGCGCCCTTTAAATTCCGAGCAACCGACGCGCCAAGTTTTACTTGATGAGCAACGCCATGCGATTTCTAAAGTTATTCCAGACTTGTACTTTAACGATGTGCTCATAAAAGATAACGGAGACATTACTTTGGCGTTCGAAACGTACTATAACAGTTTATTTAGCTTTCCCTCTGATGATCTTGACGCTCACCTCAAGACTAGTTTTGTTTCTCTTGTGAACCCCTTGAAAGACAATGATTGTGCAGCCATTAATGGGCCCATTACTATACAGAAAATTAAGCAAGCAATCGACAACTTGCCTTTATTGAAAACACCGGGCCCTGGTGGCATCTCAGGCGAATTTTACAAAGCTTTCAAGAAAACACTTGCTCCTATACTGCAGAATATTTTTCAGATGAGTTATGACATGGATAACTCCCACAATATTTTTGCAAAAGTCACACTGAGTTAATACAGAAAACAACTGACAAGAAAAAACTTCGCTTCGTCGAGGGCTACACACCAATATCGCTGTCAAACGGGGACTACAAAATTTTCGCAAAAGTATTAGCAAATAGGTGTCAATTTGCTATGTCGATCCTCATTGGGTCTCATCAGACATGTGGGATCAGAGGTCAATCCATACAAACCAATATACATGTCGCTCGAACAGTGCTTCAACACTGTCATGGTTCTCAAAAACATCTTGCGATGCTACAGGTAGACCTTGCAAAAGCTTTCGATCGTGTTCGTCATTCCTTCCTTTTTCTCTTCTCGAACAAGCTAATGTTGGCAAAGTTGTTCTTAAAGGCGATAAACTATGCTATAATGAATGCTCAACTCGTCTGATAGTTAATGGTCAACCCTCCAAGCCAGTTTCTATTCGCTCTTCTGTAAAACAGGGATGCCCGATGTCACCTCTTTTATTTGCACTTTATCTAGAACCACTGTGCTTAAGCATAATACAGTCGAGTTGCATTCGTGGCTTTAGTATATTAGGCAGTGAGGTTAAAGTATTGGCTTATGCAGACGATGTCGCAGTCTTTTTCAGAGATAAGCCAAGTGTCGAAAATGTGGTATATACTATTGAAAAGTTTGGCGTAGTATCAGGAGCTCGTTTAAATGCCTCTAAAAGTTTAGGACTGTGGTTTGGCTTGTGGGGTAGCACACTGAACCACTTTGCAGGAATTAATTGGACAAGAACTCCTCCAACATACCTCGGTGTACCATTGCATGCATATAAATTCAGTGTGCATTACTGGAAGGAACACGTTCATAAGCTTGAACGACAGGCCCAGACATTTGTTCCCTATCGACTTTCGATATTTGGGAGAGCTGAAGCTTGCAATACTTTCTTAGCGACAAAGCTTTACTAGGTATTGCAACTTATTCATTGCGCAAGATTCTATATACAACGCTTTTATAGGATTTTCGCTACTTCCATATGGTCTTCGACTTTTGAGCCCATGCTTCTTGATAATATATTCAAGCCAGTTAGTGAGGGTGGGTTAGGACTAAAACACCTTTATCTATGGCAAATAGTGTCCCGATTCTTCTTTTTTCGAGACAATTTCCATCCTGTTCTCCCTTCCTTCTTGCATGTTAAACTTGTTGATTGCTTACCAGATTTAATTGTTTCATCGAACTTCTCCGAACGCCCATGCTTGTGGGGATTCATGCAGGAAGTTTACCTCGCAGTTCAGTTCCTTAAGGCTCGCTTTTCTGTAGAATATTGTACACAGTATCGCGCAAGGTGCTGTATAAGGACCTACTGAGTACACTCTTCCCACCTCCATTGTACCGCTCACTGTACTCCAATCTTCCATTTTGTATTCAATGAATGTGAGTGGCGTATTGTGTGTATTTATACACCAATCATTTGCGAGAAGCAATCACTTTTTTAGGCCTAAAGCAGCACTTCACCTTGGAAAGGAAACCAGTATTGCTTGGTGGTTTTAACTGCGTCCTCAACGGGCGAGATCGATCAAGCGGACGCGCCATTTACGATAAAAGTAGTAGGACGCTAGCGGACACACTTACTGAATTCGAGTTAGATGGCGTGAGCAGCTGTATGGAGGGAACGCGGGATGTGTGTTTCACACACTTTCAGGGGAATAGTCATGCACGCCTTGATCGCATTTACGTGTCGCTTGAATTAACAGCCCACTGCAAGACATATGCTGTCTACCCATTACACTTTAGTGATCATTGTTTAGTTAAATGTGATATGGGAGAGAAAACAAAAGGTGGAACTTTTTCATGGGAGCTGTGGAAGATAAACTCCACTTTAATCACTGACGAATATTTCTTAGATCAGGTAATGAACTGCGTCAATGAAATAAAAATGGATGATGAAGCTAAACTTGCAGAACAGTGTAAAGAGTTCAAGCAGCGAATAAAAACGAAAGCTATTGATCATTCTTGCGCATTGAGTCACGAAGTGAGTGAGTGAGTAAAAACTTTATTGAACATGTCTGGCGTCATTGAGCGGGATGGGGCTACAAGCACCCCGGCCTAGGTGACGGCCTCGAGTCCTTGGACCCGGGCGGGATCCTGGGCTTGCCGGACGGCCCACAGTTGATCGGCAAGGTCGTGGCTGAGCAGAGCCGCCTCCCGTCGCGCCTCGCGGTTCGAGACTGCCATGTCTACCAGGTTCGTAGGGGACTGCTGCGCGTTACCGGTACACTTCCAAAGCATGTGCTGCACCGTCGCTCTGGCTCCGCACGCCTTACACGCGTCGGACGTATAAATGCCTGGGTAGCAGAGGCGAAGAATCACCGGATTCGGGTACGTGTGTGTCAGTAGTTGTCTACAGGCAACCTGCTGTTTCTTGTTTAGTTTGGCGTGGGGTGGTGGATATTTGCATCTGTTCAGTCTGTAGTGTTGCGTGATGTCTCTGAAAGTGGTCATGCGATCCCCCCACGTCCATTCCCGCATCGCTGTCGAAGTGTGCGAGACATCGGGACTGTCAGCAGGCGTCGCAGCTCGGCGTGTAAGTCCTTGAGCCGCGGCGTGGGCAGTCGCGTTGCCCGCAAGCGGAGGGTCCGTGTGGGCGGGGTTCAATACGAGGAAACTGTCGTTTTTGCGGCAGATGTTGCGTTCGTGAATTTGGAAAATGCGGGACATCCGGCCGCTGGCGTAGTTGCGTATCGCCGCCTGCGAGTCGCCTATTATCACCTCGGCGTCCTTGGTGGCTATCGCGAGGGCTATGGCAGCTTCTTCGGCCGCCTCCGCCTCTTCCGTGCCTATCGTCGCACTCGTGACGCAAGTTCCTACATGATCCGTGATCGCGACCGCGAAGCCGCGATGGCAGTTGTAACGGGCCGCGTCCACGTAAACTGTGTCTTTGCTGTTGCCGAATTTCTTTTCAAGGTCTTGGGCGCGCCTGTTGCGCCGACCGATGTGATGTGTCGGGGGCATGTTCTTAGGCAACGGCAGAACGACGATGCGCTCGCGAATACGTCTGGGTATCCTGACCTTTTCGCCGCGCTGCGAATGGTAGTTGATACCCAGTGTCTCGAGGATGTGTCGACCAGTTCTGGTCTTCGCCAGACGTGCGTACTGGGCGATGTTGTGTGCTTCGATTATCTCATCTAGAGCATTGTGCAAACCCAGCTCGAGAAATTTTTCCGTGCTGGTATTGGCCGGTAATCCGATTGCGCGTTTGTACGCCTTGCGGATGAGACAATCTAGTTTGGTGCGTTCAGTCGCCTGCCACTTGAGGTAGGAGGCGACGTACGTTATATGGTTCATAACGAAAGCATGTACCAGGCGAATGGTATTGCTTTCCTTCATTCCGCTATGCTGATTTGTTATTCGTTTGAGCAACCGGATTGTTTCATTGACCGCGCCCTCTAGTCTGCGAACGGTTTCGCCGTTGTGGCCGTTGGCGGACAGGCGCAAGCCCAGTACCCTAATGGTGTTAACTTGTGGGCTGACAGCGCCGTCTGATGTGCGTACATTAATTTCTCTATATGCGCACTCGAATGCGGAATTGGCGTTCTCGGGTTTACGGCCCCTGCGCGAGGGTCTATAGAGCAGGAGCTCCGATTTAGCGGCGGAACATTCGAGGCCAGTGTCGCGAAGGTAGTCCTGCACAACGTCGACGGCTTCCTGCAGCGTTTGCTCTACGTGGCCGTCATTTCCCTCGGCAACCCAGAGGGTGATATCATCGGCGTACAAGCTATGGTGGAGGCCTTCTATCTCAGCGAGTTTTCGAGGTAATCCGACAAGCACGAGGTTAAAGAGCATGGGCGAGATTACGGAGCCCTGCGGCGTGCCCGTACAACCCATGTATATGTCTTGCGATTCTAGTCCGCCGATCGCTCATCGGGCCCGGCGGCCCGTAAGAAAATCCCGTACGTAGTGGTACGTCCTCTCGCACAGTCCCAACGCTCGTATACTTTCAAGTATCGCAGCATGGCTAACGTTGTCGAACGCCTTTTTGAGGTCGACGCCCGAGTACCGCTTTGGTGGATCGTGTGGGATTGTCTACGATATTGTGCTTGAGTTGAAGCATAACGTCCTGCGTGGAAAGGTTACGACGGAACCCCAGCATCGTGTGTGGGAGCATGTTTCGGTCCTCGAGGTAGTTAGTAAGGCGAGCGAGAACCACATGTTTCATGTCCTTACCAACGCAGGACGTCAGGGATATCGGTCGAAGGTTGTCAATGTGTACTCGTTTGCCCGGTTTGGGGATCATAATTATGCGCGCCGTTTTCCACGAGTTCGGTATAGCGCCCGCATTCCAGCACTCGTTCATGTAAGCCATCAGTTGTTCTATCGACTCATCGTCCAAGTTACTTAGCGCTTTGTTGTTTATCCCGTCCGGGCCTGGCGCCGACTTTGTGTTGAGCCTGTGCAGCACCGCCCTCACCTCTGCAACACTGAAGTCCTCGTCTAGCTCCGCGTTACCCTCACCCTCCCAGGCGTATGCCGAGTGCGCGAGGAGGCTACGCGACTCAAAGTAACGGCTTCGCACGTCATCTAGAATGTCCTCGTGGGTGCCTTTGTAGTTGTGCAGCAACTTGTTAAGATTATGTGCGTGCGGTGTTTTCGTCTCCTCCGGATCCAAGAGGTGCCGGAGGAGATGCCACGTCTTGGCCCGTCCCAGCTGGTTCTCCATCGCATGGCAGATCTCTTCTCATTTCGTTTGGCATACCTGTAACGCGTGCTCTTACATGTCCCTGCTTAGCCGTGCTATGCGTCTGCGCAGCGTTCGATTGTGGCGTTGACGCTTCCACCTGTCTTGCAGGCTGCGCTTGGCTTCCCACATGTGTAGGAGTTTGCTGTCTACCACTTCGAGCTGTGCTTCTGGCGGAACCTCCCGCGTCGCCGTTTCTAAATCCCCCTTGAGCGTCGCAGTCCAGCTATCTATGTCCTCAATAGCCGCACTGCCACGATTCTGCTCTTTCCGGACTTTGCGAAACGCGTCCCAATCCACCAGCCGGTGGTTCTTGCCCTTGGTACCTTCCCGATGAACGCGGTGGTGAGGTTCAGCGCCGACCTAGATCTCGATCACTGAGTGATCGCTACCCAGGTCCTCCTGTGTATCGTGCCACCGCGCGCTAGCAACGTTCTTGGTAAATGTGAGGTCGGGTGAGTTGTCTGCACATACGCTGTTGCCCCTGCGCGTAGGCGGGGAAGGGTCTGTGATGAGCTCGAGGCCCTCATTCTGCGCATCGTTCTTAGCCTCATTCTTCGCTTACCTTTTGGAGTTTCGTAGCCGTACCCCCACGCCACGTGGGGCGCGTTGAAGTCGCCCGCGATGAGCAAGGGCCCGTCGGCAGCTACCTCGCGCGCCTCTCGCAGTAACGTGCTAAAGCGGTGTGTGGCTTTGGGTCGGCTATACACGTTCAGCACAAACAGGGCGGGGCCGCGCCCTTTCGTCGGGATGAGCTCTATGAATACATGCGGTATGCTAACGTTCATAAGTTCGCGTTGCGCCACGGTGAGCAAAAAGAAATAAAAAGAACTTCGAAAGATTTTGGAAAGACTAATTGACTTGGAGTACAAACAACCGAGAGAGTATAAAATTGACATACGCAATATTAAGCAGAAACTTGCACTGCATGACGAGGAACGCTACCGCGGTGCACTCGCCCGTGCTAGGGCTGAGGCTTTAGCGGCTGGAGAGATGCCAACCAAAAAAGCGTTAGGGGTGGAAAAAACGGAGGCTTGACGCAATCGTATCGCAAAAGTAGACAAGGATGGTCACGAAGTACCCGATACCGGCAGCATTTTATCCGTATTTCCAAGTAATTTTGAAAACATTTTTGCATCTAAACAGGTAAACCTGGAAATATTTAAAGAAGAATATTTAGGACACATGCCGCAAGTGAGTGAGCAATTGAAAAACGCTTTGGAATTATCTATATCTGAATCTAAAGTTGAACAGGCGATTGATAAGTTAAATCCCGCGAAATCTCCAGGACCAGATGGTCTTTGTGCCAAGTGGTACAAATGTTTTAAAAGTGAATTGTCTCCAATACTTGCAAGCGTTTTTAACGAGGCAATTGAGGAAAAGAAATTACCACCATTTTTTGGTGAATCACGTACCATTCTGATTCCGAAAACACACGAAGTTGAAAAGCTCAGGCACGTCACAGCGTACAGGGCAATCGCACTGACAATCGTAGACTACAAAATAATAATGAAAATTTTGGCGGCTAGACTTCAGTCAGTAATAAAAGATATCGTAGGTCCACACCAAACGTGTGGAATCAAAGGTCGCTCCATAGTAACAAATGTGCATATATAGTGATTCGTGCTCGAATATGTTGACATCAGTCAAGCTCGTGTGGCCATACTCCAGCTGGATCTGGAAAAAGCGTTTGATTGCGTTGCCCACGCTCTTTTGTTTGCAGTATTGGAGCACATTAATGTTGGGAAGATAGATATTGATGGTGTAGTCATGGCATATTGAAATGGTAGTACGAGACTAATTATCAACAAGACATTGCCCCCCCCCCCCACTAAAATTGCGCGCTCAGAGCGTCAAGGTTACCCTGTTAGTCCACTGTTGTTTTGCATCTATATTGAAACTTTATGTCTGTCAATATTGCAGAATGACATCATCAATGGGTTTAGAGTACAATCTTCACAGGTCAAGCTACTCCCATACGCTGATGATGTTGCGATATGTAGCACTTCTTATGAAGGTATTGAAGAACCAATCAGAGTTTCTAAATCTTTCGCTGAAGTTGCAGGAAGCCACATAAAGTGGGTTAAATGCCTCGGCTTTTGGCATGGGTATTGGCCTTCAACACCAGAATTTTTCGCAGCCATTAAATGGGCAAGAACGCCAGTTAAATATCTCGAAGTACCGCTCGAGTCATACAAAGGTACTGATGAATATTGGGCAAAGCAAACGAAACAAATTAAAGAAAAAGTGAATATGTGAAATGCAATTTATCTGTACGTGTTTACTTGGGCTACTGCATGCAACTGTTTTTTTGTGTCTAAGCTGTGGTATGTGATGCAAATGCAGCACTGTTCTCGGGTCAATGTGCAAAATTACATCGGGTGTTTGCAATATTTTTGTGGGGGTCTAACTGGGAAAGGTGCAGTCGCACGAAATTGTTTAGACGGGTGGAGTGTGCAGGCCTTGGGCTAGGACATCTGTTTATGAAGCAGTTAGTAAATTGGTTTTTCTTTTTTCGCGAGACACGAGATCCTTTCCCACTAACAGTGTATCAAACAAGATTGAGTAGATTGTTGCCTGAGTTTGTTTTGAGCACTCATGTTACCACAGGGGCTGTGCAATGATGCATAAAGAAAGTTGTGGTCAGCGTGTGGTTTTTGTATGTTCGTTTTTCAACTGACTACATGTGGTCTGTTGGAAAGAAAAACTGTACAAAGATTTATGTGACTCTATGCCCCAAATCCCACTGTACAGAGCGCTATATACCGCACGCAAGGGTCAGAATGTACTTAAACGAGTTAAAAAATGCTGGCAGCTCCAAATGCAAAAAACGTTCTTTTATAAATTACACACCGGAACACTTCCTGTAAGAACCTTCCTAGAGGAGCGTGGGTTTTATATGCCTTCGAGATCTCACTGTCTAATCTGTAAGAAACAGGAAACAATTGACCATGTTTTCCTGCACTGTTGGGAAGGAGTTTATTTTGCGACGTATTACAAAGGACAATCAAAAAAGAGTTCCTATTAGACCCTCACGGGATCAGGTATTTGGCAATAGAGAATGAGGATGGATTACCTTTACATTTTATCATGAGGACTGCTTTGCACAGTATATGGCGCTCTAGAATGGCAGATCACATTACCGAGACAGGAGACCAGTAAGAGAGTATTTTAAAGATAGCATCTCAAGATTACTCGAGGTAGTAAGAACAGAAAAATGTGTACATTTATGAGCAGAAAGGATAGAAGCCCTTCTGACCATGAAGTAATTCTAGAACGTGATGTGTTATAATGATGCTTGACGGCCTTAGTTTATTTTACGTTTTTTGTATTGTTCGTTGTGAATTGTAATATAATTAACTTAGCAACCCGTTTGTGAAATTCAACCGGAAATGAAAAAAATATTATAGTGGCCAGTATCCCCTTCTGTCACGTGGGAGACCCTGGTCCCCCTCGTGACACTCAACCATTCTCCGGCGGGGAATGGTTTTCTTTTTCTTCCACAGGCACCTATAATATTACTGAAGTGAAGTGCAGGCATTTCTCCTTGTGTAATTTTTTAAACCACCAAATTACTGCGCTCGTTATTGTGCACTGGCTGATATCATACAGCGTTTACACATAGCACATCTTCTCGTTATTATAGTGGCCACTATCCCAACCTGTCAGTCCAGAGCCTGGGATCGATTCCCCGAAGGAGAATGGTTTTTTTCCACAGGCACCTATAATACTACAGAAGTGAAGTGCAGGCGTTTCTCATTGCGTAATATTTCAAACCACCCAATTACTTCGGTGTTTATTGTGCAATGATTGATATCATACAGCGTCTACTCATAGTTCACATCCTCATTAATATAGTTGACACTATCTTTGCCTGTCACGCTGGAGACCGGGGTTACATGCGCCGAAGGGGAGTGGTTTTTTTTCCACAGGGACCTATAATACTACAGAAGTGAAGTGCAGGCGTTTTTCATTGTGTAATCTTTTAAACCACCCCATTACTGCACTCTTTATTGTGCACTGGCTGATATCATATGGCGTGTACACATAGCGCATCTCCTCATTATTATAGTGGCTACTATCCCCACCTGTCACGCTGAGGCCGGTATTCTATTCCCCGACGGAGAGTGGTTTTTTTTCCACAGGCACCTATAATACTACTGAAGTTAAGTGCAGGAGTTTCTCTTTGTGTAATTGTTTGAACCAACCTAATTATTGCTCAATTTATTGTGCACTGGCTGATACCATATACCGTCCACCTATAGTACATCTCTCCGTTAGTATAGTGGCGAATATCCCCGCCTGTCAAGCGGGAGTCCAAGGATCGAGTCCAAGACGGGGAGTGATTTTCTTTTTTTCCACAGGAAGCTATATTACTACTGAAGTGAAGTGCTGGCAGATCTCCTTGTGTAATCTTTTAAACCAACCTAATTATTGCGCACTTTATTCTGAACTGGCTGATACCATATACCGTCTACCTATAGTGCATCTGCTCGTTAGTACATTGGCAAGTATCCCCGCCTGTCACGTGGGAAACCGGGGATCGATTCCCCGACGGGGAGTTGTTTTCTTATATTTTCCACAGGCACCTATATTACTACAGAAGTGAAGTGCAGGTGGCTCTAATTGTGTAATATTTTAAACCACCTAATTACTGCGCTCGTTATTATGCACTGGCTGATATCATACAGCGTCTACTCATAGTGCATCTGCTAAATGATACAGTGGCCAGTATCCCCGCCTGTCACGTGGGAGAACTTGGTTGAAATCCCCAACGGGGAGTGATTTTCTTTTTTTCCCTCAGGCACATATAATACTACTAAAGAGAAGTGCAGGCTTTTTTAATGTGTAATCTTTTAAACCACCCAATTACTGCGCTCTTTATTGTGCACTGGCTGATATCATACTGCGTCTACACATAGCACATCTCCTCGTTAGTATAGTGGCCACCATCCCCGCCTGTCACGCCGGAGACCTGGTTTCGATTCCCCGACGGGGAGTTTTTTTTTCCACAGGCACCTATAATACTACTGAAGTGAAGTGCAAGTGGTTCTCATTGTGTAATCTTTTAAACAAACCTAATTATTGCGCGCATTATTGTGCACTGGCTGATACCTTATACCGTCCACTCATTGTGCATCTCTTTGTTAATATAGTGGTGAGTATCCTCGCCCGTCACGTGAGAGACCAGGGTTCGATTTTCCGACGAGAAGTGGTTTTGTTGTCCCCCCCCCCCCCAGGCACCTATATTACTACTTAAGTGAAGTGCAGGAAGCTGTCTTTGTGTAATCTTGTAGACCACCTCATTATTGTACGCTTTCTTGTGCACCGGCCGATATCATATAGCGTCTACTCATAGTGCCTCTGCTCGTTTGTATGGAGATATTGTAGCAAACTAGATATTTTTCTTGCGGTAACTTCTCTGTCTTTCCACATCACATCTTTTTCTATCTCACTCTCTCAGTGGCAGAACTATTACTTGTTATCGAATTTTGCAATTCAAAAAATATTGTATTGGAGTGAGCAGTGCTGAGCAGCTTATTAGTGAACTCGTTGGGGTTAGTGACAGTGCTATAGGCTGAAATGCACACATCTATAATTTCGAAATTTGTCTTTTCTTCTTCTTTCTTGAGCTGATCTGAATCCATGCATTCGAACCAACTCGCCCAATTTTCATTGCTACTCAATGTATATTTTTTCTCAAGACTATCCGATACTATTTGGAAAAAATTAAAAAAATAAAATTTAACGGTAATATAACGCTACGTCAAAGTTTTTAACTTTAACTATGCCGTTAAGGAAAAATGTAACAGGAAGTCTTTTCGAAATTCAGAGTGAAGAAGGAACGCGTTTTTGTTTGAAAGGAATGTGCACAAAACTGCGTACCTGATAATATACACTTTAAACAGTCAAAATCTTTACGTACCTTATAATAAACTTTTTAAAAAGTCGACATCTTTGAGGATCACATTGACGTGAACCCCTTTCGCACGTTATAATTTCTCTACATTGTTTTTAAAGGATAACCAAATGAAGGAAAATTCTTGAACACAGTCTTGTTCCAACAAATGGTCCATACAAGTCGTATTTTACATACTCTTTCTGCAGGGGTGCACATAGATAATTCTTTTTGCGATTTTTATCAATTTTTATGTGTTACCTCATCATCGTTGTCACCACACTGAGCTTACGTTTTTATCCACTGATGAAAGAAAACCTGCGGCAAAGATCTTCAAGCTTTTCAGACTCGCTTGAGGTGATTCTATTTTATTCCTCTGAACTTCGTTTCATCGCTCTGTCTCATTCACTTTGTACGCCTTTACTTTCGCATGAAATATCGATCCACAGGTGACCGGGCTACAGCCACAAAACCGTGCTGTCAATCTGTAAGTCAGAGACGGTTGGAGAGTGGGCCGTGCATGCCAGTGTCCGACAAGTGAAGCAAAAAAAAAAGAAGCGAGAGAGAAGCTGTCGCAGAAAAAAAATAAAAACTCTATCGATAACAACACGTTTTCATTGCCCGCATGCACCAAGGGCACTAGAAATATATTTGGCTCGGTGTGCTACAACAGCATAGCCCCTCCCACGCTCATTCGCTCACGCTCAGTACAATTTATTCCATAAAACGGAGGCTAAGCCACACAACGGGGGCGGAATAATATTTGCGAGGCCTGTCACCATACGGGACGTTGTTGTCGATCTGCGGGGAAAGCTTCAACCTACCATGCATTAGCAATTCATATTGGGGAGCTGCGCCATCGTTATACTGGCTTTCGTGCAGTGAACTTCGCCGGTAGGTTTCGGTGTTATCCAAAATCTAGATGTCTGCGGAATAAAATATCGGCTCACGTTCTCGGTGCAATCGTGCAAACAACGTAACTTTCGTTTCAGGATTTCGTCCTTCTTGCAAACCGAGGTCTCCTGTATTTCCTTCTCAAGCTTATTTTGTTAGAGGTTTGTGAGAAGTGGTCAACTTAGATTGAGGACAAGACAGTGAGCATTGGAAGTATGATATATGTGGGGTTAGGACAAGAAGAGAGCAGAATGGTTCAGATAATAAGCGGCTGCTAAGGTCAGCTTAGCTAAGGGCAAGGATAGAGCACGCAGTGACAAGGCCAAATACAGGTGGTCCATAATATGAACGGAACGTATTCTTAGAGAAGACAAGCAAGTGAGGGGGGGAGGGGGAGTTGCAGATGGTTTTGCCGGCAGATGATTTAAAGAAGTTTGCTGGAATAACATGGCCGCGGCAAGCGCAGGACCGGGTTGTATGACGAAGCATGAGAGGCCATTGTACGGCTCCTGCTGTTGCCACTGACGCCAATAATGACGGCATGTCTTAGGCATACCATAAATACATTTTGTACCTCACAGGCTCAAACAAGTAGGAAGTAGGTACAGCGCTAATTGTATATACGGTGGTCAATTAACTAGGTGAGATTTCAGCTACTGTGCACGAAAACAATGAGCGAGAAAGAGGCCGGGGGGGGGGGGCGACAAGAAGTGGACCGTTAGTTTACACCAAGTCATTTAAAGAGTGCCGCACTGATAAGGTGAACAATGTTTCTTACAACTACGGCCACTTGTACGTAGGTCAGACGAGCTGTTGTAATAACCAGATAATATTAGAACATTAGAGATCACTAACCGCGGACTCACCTTCTAATCTTTCTTTACATCATCAAGAGTGAAGTGCTTCCCATATTTTGATGAATGCGCTAATTCGTATGGGCTCATAAATGAAAACCGGCACAGAAATTTCGTACCAGCACAGAAATTAAGGCATGGTATATAGATAATATCTTGCACCTATAAGATTTCTTTTCATCGCTCGCTCTGTCGTCCTGAATTTCAGCTGAACCCTCTTTGTTGGCTCCAGGTTTCAGCTCCGTAGGTAAGTACCAGAAAGCTGCAGCTGTTACATACCTCCCTCTTCAGGGTTAGTGGTAAATATCCAGTCATAATTCGAGAATGCTTCCTAAATGTGCACCGCGCCATTCTTATTCTTCTAGTCATTTCCATCACGTAATTCGGCTCCATGGTTACTACCTGTTCAAATAGACGTACTCTTTCACAACTTCAAGTGCACTGCTACCCATTTCGAAGCGCTGTTCTCCGAGGATGTGCACACTTACATTACTTTCGTTTTCTGCAGACGTAACTTTAGACCTACCTTTCCGCTCTCCTTCTCTAATACAGCAATCTTGAATCGCTATCCGTCTGAAGAGTTACTGAGCAACGCAATGCAACCAGCAAAGTGCAGGTTACTTATTAAGGTACTCTCCATTAACTCTTATCCCTAACTCTTCCCATTCGATGCCTCCGAAAAATATCTTGTAAGCACGCAGCAACTAGCACTGGGGAGATCCTATTATTTAGTCTTACACCCTTCTTTATTGGTATTCCGTCGCTTTCTTTATGGAACACTATGGTAGCAGCTGGTCTTTTGTAGATTTCGTCTAATATTTTTATACATCTTTCATGGATGCCCTGATTCCATAGTGCCTGCGTTACTGCTAATATATCGACTGTATAAAATGCCTACTCGTAATCTATGAAGGCTATGCACAGTGGTAGGGTGTATTTCTCTATCACCTGCAGATTGGTAGAATGAATGTTGTCGATTGTTGAGTAGCCTGTTCAAATTGCTTCTTCTTCTTTTAGTTGCTTGAATTCTATTGTCTTAATTTTGTTTGCAATAACCTTTGTATATAGCCTGTATACAACGAGAATCAAGATGATCGGCCTGTAGTTATTCAAATCCTTCTTATATCCTTTATTATGCTTTAAGATTATGTTATCATTATGCCAAGGTTCCGGTACCCTTTCCGCTAGGAGACACTTCGTAAACAGGTTGGCTAGTTTTTTTTTACACCATATGTCCTCCATCTTTCACAACATCCGATGTTACCTTATCCTCATCACTAATTTTGTCTCTTTGGATTCCCTCCAAGGCTTCAAATACTTCTGTTCTTTCTGAAGGGCTGTCATCTGGCTTACCGCTAGTTTCTACGTGATCGTTGTGGTTTTTGATTTCAATGATTTATTGATATGTGGGGTTTGTGATAAGTTCTTAACGCTTTTTGTTACGCCCTAAACAATTGAACATTGTTTTATAGGCAGCAGAGATGCAAACTTGTTTTGGGATGTGCTCAAACGCACTCTTAGAAAGATTTTGTGCTTAATTCACATTCCGTGCAATATCTGTGGCCAGCGAGTGACAATGCTGTATCATTAGACAGGTTTTTGTCGTTGAGATGCAGATCCTCTGAAGCCACGCATGTTACAGAAAAATGCAAAGTGAATAATTTCCTCAATAATCCACGAGGTATATGATCGAGTATACGAGGATACCTAATGTCCTCGTATACTTCGCAACAATGCGAGGTATACGAGGAAATTAAGTTACAGCCAGATTTCTATTTTGTGTTGGTGAGGAGCTCATCGTTACCGCCATTCTAGAGTATACAAAAAAACACATCACTTGAAGTATTTGTTCTGGAGAATTCTTTAGTATTTTGGGATCGTCAATTTGTCACGATAGAAGAAGAATGAACCTTTTTGTTCTTTGTGTGGGTTGAATTGAACAAACTCTATGAAAGAAAGGAAAAAAGAGACGCGTAGCTCTGTGGTAGACCACCTGCTTGCCGCGAAAACGGCTTGAGTATGATCCTCATTCGACATGAAAATGTTTTCATTATTTATGTTATTTGCATTTTCTTTATTTTTCAGTAACGGACATGAGGGTGGTTCTTCACTTACCACCAACAAAACCAGCGATGACGCTTACTCTGGAATTTTTCAGAACGTATTCTATAACGCTATTACGTTAATAACGTATTAAGTCGAACGCCAGCTTTCGTGCAGTCTAAAACTCTTCCTTGTTTCTCTTTTACGGGCTTCATGAAAGACACAAAATCATAGCGTTGCACCACTCACAAATTTGTTTTTGTCTTGACCAAATAAAAAACCTCTGGATTAATTGCCGAATCAGAGAGAGCAGGGAGCAGAAGCAAGTCACGCTCCCGACATTAAGGAGGCTCTATGTACCCTGAAAGCTTTGTGTATATAACCACTATGTGGTTTTTTATAGAGGTGTTGTTCTGCAGAGGTGCCTGCCCACAAGCGTCGCCGATCATCTCCGTTCAAATCAAGGAGGCCTTCTCAAGAAGTCGGGTCGTCACAACAATCTTGGCTACAGCAAATGCGTAATCGTTCTGGAATCCCCGTCAGAAAAGCCGCCTGCACTCACTCCCCCTTCAAGCCACAATTAAATTAATGTCCGCTTCCCGACATTCACAGACTTTTCTCGCCATTTAGATAGTATCTGACTACTAATGCAATATATTGCAGCGAAATGTATATCTCCATCGCCAGGCGAAACTAAAAACCATTCGCAACAAAATAAGATAACTGTCTTCATTGGCGGCGCTGTCAGTCACGTCGTGATCTAGGTCGCAACCAAGCACGCGCCATTGGAAGCACCGTTAGTGACGGCAATCTCTTCGTCGTACCGAAGTGTGTGCCATTGGCTACGCCGTCAGTGATGTCGTTGATTCCTACGAAACCATGCCGCCGAGTCCGAGCGCACCAGTTTCAATCGATAACTTTCACATGAGCAGGGCAGGGGTCATGCAAACGCCCGAACAGCCGGAAACTTTCAAAGGACGGAGCTGACAGCTGATCTGTAAGAGAATTCGCGGGTGCCGGGCCGGTGCAGGCGTCAAGGCACAAGAAGAAGCCCGGGTTTCGAAGCGCAAGTAGCAGTAGCGCACTCAGGTTATGGCAGCATTCCGAGCCGAGTGAAAGCAACAACGAGGAGTTGAGGATGCCGTGTTGCTTGCAGAGCAAAGATGTATGAAAATTTATTAAGCCCATTTTTGTATAACAATGCATCCCATCACTCAAGGGACTGAGTAATGGATATATTGGGTGGAAGAGAACGAGGAGGGCCTTCAATACTGTGTACTCTGTTCAGATGTGCAACAGTGTTTCGTTTACTCATTTGCAACGGCCAGAGCATGTTGTGTTTTGCAGGACACATGTGATTCACCAGTACGGTATGTACAAGTGATCGTACTTGTGCTCGGTGCGGAATTGTGTGTTGTTGCCTGATCACTTTAGGATGTGTTCCTGGAGTGTGCCTCTGTCCTCTTGGTGAATCCGGGTAATGTTCTGTAAGCCGGTAGCAAGTGCGGTAGCTCTTCCGGCATGGTAGTTCGCGGAGGTATTGCCTGATGCCTGCAAGTGAGCCGGGACTAACACGAGCTATATGGCTCTTTCCAGAGGCTTGCACTTTGATGGAATGGTTTGAACCACAACGGGGCAATGTAGCAAAGCAATCGCTGGGGCCGACGCCTGCTTTCGCTGTGAGTTCCCGATTATTTTCTGTAGTGTTTAAAATTTTGAGTGACCTCACAATATTTTTTGCGAAGAGTATACCTTTCATAGATTAAGTATAGGTGATTAAGATATTGGCACGAGGCGTACAGTTGCAAGGAAAAAATATGCACAATTATAACAATCTTGCAAAATTTCTTCAGGTGTATATAGCAGAAATATTACGCTAATATAATTCAGCAACACTCCAAGTACCACCATCTCGTATCTTTTCATGATATATTCATTACACACAAGTACCGCCATCAAGCAGACATTCTAAGGACTAAACGACAGGTGGCTACTACTACATACACCGGACGTACGGCCCATGGTTTGAGGATCTCCTACTCTAAAAACTAAATAATAGAATAAGTTTTCTCGCAAACAACACACAGATGACATTCTGGGACTCTCGAGAGGCATCCACGAGACCTAAAATTTTTCCTTTCTGTAAAATTCCAGCCATGCACTATTTTTAACTCTGCAAACAAGAAATTGTTTTCGAATACATTTAAGATGATGGCCAGAATGACTTGGACGTTTGGCGTGCAATTTCCCTTTATGTCGATTGTGGTTTGTTTCTTTTTATATAGAACGTGCCCGATCAAACAGTGAACGTCTGTGGATGTACCCATTCACGTGGCCTGCTGCATTCGCTCCTCATAGCTGTGTGCAAGAGTATTTTTCTTCTGTATGTTCAGGCTTTCTTTCTGCTTCAGAGTCTTGCTTAAGATCGAAAACTACCACACTACCGCCGTTCACTATATTGGTCGGTAAACAAGCACAACGTGGTAGAATATCGGTGCTTACAGCACTGCCAGACAAGCCCCGCCGCGGTGGTCTAGTGGCTAAGGTACTCGGCTTCTGACCCGCAGGGCGCGGGTTCGAATCCCGGCTGCGGCGGCTGCATCTCCGATGGAGGCGGAAATGTTGTAGGCCCGTGTGCTCAGATTTGGGTGCACGTTAAAGAACCCCAGGTGGTCTAAATTTCCGGAGCCCTCCACTACGGCGTCTCTCATAATCATATAGTGGTTTTGGGACGTTAAACCCCATATATCAATCAATCACTGCCAGACAAGACCATTGGTATCGACATAACGATGAAAGACGTTGTCAGCATCAGCCTGATTGATTGATTGATTCGCGAGGTTTAACGTCCCAAAACCACTATTTGATTAAGAGAGACGCCGTAGTGGAGGGCTCCGGAAATGTTGACCACCTGGGGTTCTTTAACGTGCACCCAAATCTGAGTACACGGACCTACAACATTTCCGCCTCCATCGGAAATGCAGCCGCCGCAGCCGGGATTTGATCCCGTGACCTGCGGGTCAGCAGCCGAATCAGCATCAGCCTCTCACTATGCTCTGTTTTGTCGCCATGTAGATGGCTCGTTTTAATGAATGATTTCATTCATTGTGGCTCAGATTAAGCACGAATATTCCTGGAGAAGAGCCAGTAAGCATTAAAATCTTAGTGTGTAGGAGCATAAATGTCTGAATACCGTCCATTTGGAATCAATGCAGTTTTCTCCGAGCTCTATGGTCCTCGCAGTGAGGAACACACCACCATAATGTCTCTTACATCTATTTGTTTCTCCCCTTGGCTTTCCCCATCAGCGGACGACCACTTGTGATACTTTTTCCTAAACTGAGATGATTCTAGAATGAATGTGTTTGGGTTTCTAATTACGCTGATGTCTAAATAAATGGCAGCAAATTTACGCTCGTCATATGGTTCTCAAAGGCAAATGACCATAGCGCGATCAGAGGGTGAGGGCAGCTTTGTGGCATCGGCATCTTCTATGGTGACGCACCACATTAGTACTGAACAGCGTTGACTCACCTTCCCCATTAACCCCAGGCGGGGCATTAGCATTCACTGTTTAGGGACAATGGAGGGCCGGCGTCAGCCAGGAATTCTACGCTCCAAAGTTTACTTGCTCCAAACACCCGTTAAACCTCTCGGATCGTTACATCCCTACCTATAATCATTTGCCTAGTGTAAAACATTGAATAAAATAAAGGGCGCCTCAATTATCTTGAGCTAGGGTTGCAAAATATGCCGTCCCATTCTATGATGGTACGACCAAATGCGTGTTTCCTACTGTCGCCTGCAGAAAGTACCGCTATTTTATCGTTTTCCGCGTAATTATCTAACTAATCACAATCATTTGCCTTTTGAAGTGATGAATCTAGGCGGAAATTCCGTGGGGAAACATTGCAGATTGGTTTAAAGAATGTACAATTACACAGTTCCTCACTGTGTAATCGGCTGTTAGAAAGCGCGGATGTTGAAAGCATAGTCGATTGTTGAATAGGTGTAGTTGCGATTTTTATAAGTGTTGTTCGCTACGAAGGCTTCAGCAGGTGTAACGCACTTATTTTAATTACAGAAAAAAATTTGGCCCCACATCTGCATGTTACACTGCAAATGTCGTCAAAAGACGATAGTCTTGCGTCTGGAGAGTAAACAAAACGTTTATTTGATGGTCTGCGCAAGAAAATTGGTGAATGGTATTCTAGACGCACTGCTTTTGTGTGCCTCGAGCGTGCAGCGAAGGCGAACCAGCGCATCAAGTCACGTCACACGTGAGACATGAGTGCTATCTGGCAGTTATCTTGAAAACTGAGCGCGTGGTGTGCGCGCCGCTCTCGGAGGTGATAAGGTGTAAAGCGCAAAGCGACGTGTAGGCGCCACCACCATGTCACCTTAGCAAAGCGTTAGAAACGCTTGCCTTTTCTTGCTAACATCGCATGGTCAGCGCAGCGTGATAAACGCTACGGTTCATAGAATTACTTATGTACGCCTTTTCTACTAAAAGACACACATACAGGATAATGATGTGTTTTTATGGTGCTAAATATATGCGCAATTGGTTTTTATTAGACAATCACACAAGTATGAGCGCTGAACATTGAGCAATATTGGTGGGTGCTGTGGTTGGGGTCTGTCGTTTAGAGTATCGCATGGTGCTGTTGGGGTACCGATAAGGACGGAAAAACAGACAAAACTACAGACAGACAGACCAAAATTTTAGCGTTGAAGGTCCCTAAAGAAGACTATCGTGTTCAAAAAAAGGTTATCACCGCGTGCACGTAGTGTAGGCGGTGACGGTAGCAATTGGGGAAAGGTACACAGCCTACTTTGGGCTAATTAAGGCATGCAGTTTTATGGGTGAAGCTCCTTAAGGCATGGGTCTGTTCATCCTTCGTTGTCGTATGTAGCAACCAGTGGCACATACCCGCTCTAGAGCGGGTATGTGCCACAGGAGCTGCGATATAAGAGATGGCTGCACTTGGAGTGTTCACTAGATGGACGTACGGAAGGACGCATGGACGAACGTAGCAGTGGGAGACCGCACTGCTTAGCTCAAACATCCAAGACCAGCTACAAGTGATCAGGCAAGCCGAAGATGCCACTAGGGCCCAAGGACTCTTAGCTGCCATCCAGGCGAGAAGATATGATTTCTCGGAAACTTGTCGTTTTGAATAAAGATGTTTTTCTCTCTCTCATGCACTTACAGTTTCAGACCACTTGAAAAGCGCTCTTCCAATGTAAATGCTTTTTAATCGTGTAAAGAAAGCTACGTAACTTCCTCGGTTATTTCTGGTGGCCTTTTCTGGGTTCTTTCTGAAATTATGTCACTGCTGTTACATTGTATTTGGGGGGGGGGGGGGGGTGTTAAAGCAGCTCTCAGTGCTGAAAATGTTTTTAAATACAATACTCGGGAGCATGTGCGTGACAGTGAGACTACGAGGGTACTTCACTTTCTCAATGTGTCTGCCTGGGCACAAGTGCAAGTAGTTTTAACTTTCCCAGTCGCATGTATTTACATCTTCCTCAACAACAACAACTCTCCCAATTTTTCGCCATGTGTGCCATTACTTGGTGGAACATGAACAGTCGAGATAGGACGAAGAAAACGTCTGGTAGTGAAAACACCTTAAGCACTCATTTAAGACTAAGCTTTTTTTCTCTTTCTAGAAAACAAGCTTGCTTTATCATTCGAATAAGCAATAGCATTCATCTGAAGAAACAAAAGTAGTGCTAATTTAAACAGAGGTGAAGAAACACCACACGGCGACAGCCGCTGACTGGTTGCCGATCAAGCAATAAATACAGCTTCCAATGTCAATCATAACTAAGCATCCCCTCTCAAAATTTCTTTATAAGCCATGTATTTCTGCGCATCTGTAAAAACTTTCCACTCAGTGCGCCCGTCCTCGTCTGACGTTTCTCTGTTTCCGTTTAAATTAGACCTTTTTTCAAGTACATCAGTACCAACAATTATGCATTCATTCAGATCTAAGGGAAAACACACCAAGGAATAAACGGGATCATATATCCAGACCTAAAAAACACCAGAAAGTACAGATGCGCTCTGATTACAAAGCGCACACAAAAACAAACATAGTACTACTGATAATATTTGATAGGGTTAAACGTCCCAAACACGGTGTTATTAGCAAACGGGCCGTATAGGAGGGCTCAGGTGATTCCCACCACACGTGGATCTTAAAAGTGTACCAAAAGATAAGTACATGAGTCTGCCCCATTTTAGATACAGCCGAAAATTTCTGCATCTCAAATGGGGCAGCCGCGAAAACACACACACACAAAAATTATGATGTTGGTCATTCGTTACTACAGCGTAAAGCTTAAACTGCGAACGTGGCAAAGAAATGTACGCCTCTCTGTCACTCCGTCACTAACCTCCAATCCTAACGTTTCGAATCCACTTTTTTTTTTAAAGGCACTACTCAAAGTAGCAAAGTTGCAGGGAGATGCATCACTTCCTTGCTTGAACAACTGGAGGATTTCTTACTCTATGGTACTTCCGAGCAGCTGTTCATACCTTCGAATGGAACATCAAACCCAGGATCTTGCACTTTTTCGCGCAAACACAAGGGACCCGGTATACATAACGTTCTATCTGTGTTTCTTTTTTCTCTCAAGGCTATGACTGCTTTTCGTTGAAGAACCAAACGAAACGCTGCTCTTACAATGATGGTGCTGTAGTGGTAGGTATGTTTCAATGTTGATAGCCTGCCATTGTCTTTCGCGAGGAACAAGTTACGCTATTTTGTACCTCCTATTTTTGCGAGATTTCGCGATGGCGATGCTGGAGCGCCTTTCGTCCCATTGCGCCTTTTTCTCGCTTAACAAATTTGTAAACACAGAACCAAAAAAAAATAGAACGAAGTAAGGGGGCCTACCAGTGCGAACATACGGGGCTATTCCCACGATGTACAGTAATCTGAGCCAGGCTTGCCGTATGATACCGCTTTAGCTTACTTGCAGCCTCGTTCTTTGCGAAATATTTGAGATGCTTTCATCTCTTAAGGGATTTCAGGTAAAGCACGTTTCATTTAGAAAACGACATCAATGGCAGTAGCTTTTTGTTTTCGTTTTCGTTAGTTTTGAAGCAGACGTATACTGAAATCACTCTAAATGGCTCTTGTGGGTAGAATGAAATGCACTCTGAAGATTTCTGTCTATTTTTAGGGGTGGAGCTTCTTTTAAGTACCAAAATACCTTACTTAAAACATTGGGCACGTATCTGCATGTTGCGCTGTAAATGTCGTTGTCAGACAATAGTGTACTGTCTGGAGGCACTGCGTAAGATATGGACGCCATCTGGCCGTAATTTCGGGAAATAAAAGCCTGTGTAGAACGTAAACCACTAGTAGGTGGAAGCACCGTGACGTTTTAGCGAAGCGTAGGAAACACCCATTTTTTGTTCATGACCTAGCATTGTCAGCGCAGCGTTAGCAACACTATACGGACATTAAAATTACGTATCTATGCATGTTTTAATAAATAAATATACAGCGTAGTACTTATGTATCAATATTGCGCCCATGATACGCGTAATATTTACTTTTGGATCGCCGTTGTTAACAAGTATTAACACAGCCACCAGATCAAGATGACGGGTCGTTGAACAAGAGCTTAAGCATTCACCGTGTGGCTGAATCGGTTATTACAGACAGACACACAGGAAGACTGACAGACACAAGGCAGACCAAAAAAATTCTGCGTTGAGGTATAGCAAGGAAGACTATCGTCTTTAATTGAAGCAGAAGCTTACGCTAGCTGTGTAAGCTTAAGAATCGACGAAGGTTGGTGGAGCTTAAGAGCTTACCGGGGCCTTCGTGGCTGATGCTAGGTGCTTCCTTGGCATACACTGAGTAGAGTCTAGGCGCAACCAGGCAAAAACCATGCAAAAATGTTAACCCTATAGGGACAAAACTGATGCAGAAAGCTGACTGGTGCATTCCCGACAGAAGTGCGGGCCTTTCATCACTCGTAGTTGGCTCGCACAGAGAACAAATTCGGTGCGTTGTCTGTGCGTGATGTCTCGGTCGGTGGCCAAGGCTTACAAGCAAAGGCGCGTGGTAGGCAATGCCTAGGAAGGTTTTTGTGGACACCAGATTCTTTACCTAGAACTTTAGGAGCTTCACAATTAAAAAAGAGAAGCCGTTGCAAATTCTATTGCTAAATCAATATGCAGTAGATGCTTGATAGTTACACATTGGATACTTAGGGACATTGTTTCCTTTGAACGTGACAAAATTTTTCCATTACACTGCTTTACAAAGAAACCTCTTTAATGGTGAGGCCTTCCCATATATTTGCAGGGGCCCTGCAACACCTCTCTAAACAACCATTGAATGGTGGCATCAAAGGAGCACATTGCTTCACCAACCACCCACCAGAAAAGATTTAGGATCCGTCAAGTACAAGAGCAGATATTTGTCGTGCACTGTAATTGCTTTCTTTCTATTCTCTCTTTCCTACGAACGTGCTTGAATGTTGAACAAGAAGCGATGATAATGGGGAGACAAGTCACGACACGCGCACTTCATGACTTCCGTCACATTTTCTTTTGTTTTTCCTTTGAACGAGTGGCCTACTTTCACTGTGATCGCACGCGTGTTAGCGTTCACACGTAGCCTTCTGCGGCGAGCACGGTAATTCTACTGCTAGCCATGAGCAAATTAGCCAATGGTCGTAAACTCGGCTACATGGCGCGGTCTTTTTACTGTTTCCTTAGTTTATAAAAAAAGAGAACAATTTTTGGTGACTAGGAATTCGAGGGCACACCCTGCGCTATAGTGTTTGTCAGACGTGTTCTTAAGAGCCTTGACTACCAATCGGCAGTGTTTTCTGACTTCGCCGAGCAAGCACTGGAGGGCCCTCTAAAGGAAAAGTTTGGGACAATTAAGCACAAGTGGGACAAAGACTAAAGAAGAAGAAGAAAAAATAGAGCCTGGAAATTTCAAATTTCCATGGAAAGCCCAGTGGAGTCCGTCAAAAAAACTTGAAATTGTAATCTCCAGATTCCGGTGCCGTGTCCCCCCATTTAATTTTTATTTACACAGAGCTGGTCTGACACTTTTCCCCCCTTTGTCCGTTCTGCGAAGAATCAGAAACTATTGAACATTATTTTGGCTCATGTCGTAACTATGCATTAATTAGGAAACGACTTTTAGATATTCCATTTGCGAAGCTAGGTTTAAATTTAACCACAGAAAATGTTCCAAGTTTTGGTGCCTCTGTTTTGGGAAATTGCCACAGAGATGCATTCGATGCAGTGTGTAATTTTATTCAAGACTCTAAACGTTTTTCAACATAAAGCCCACGTTAACAGATACTAAAGAAAACAGGTCAAAAAGTAATTTTCAATTCCGGATAAATCCATGACGTACCAAATTATTCGGGTTTGGCAAACCCAGCTGTCTGGTCGGCTTCCAAAATCAAGTTGTAGCTATTAGTGTCTACATTGTGGTTGATTATTTTTTCTCACTATCTAAATCTCTGGTTTCTTTCTTTTTTTAACATACTGTCTTCACTATACAACTTCCCCCCCCCCTTTTTCTTTCGTTGTAAGCAATAACGCAGTTATCGTCCAAGTGAGACTATATGTTCTCTTGGCCAATCCCCCAGAGTGGGTACGAGCCATGGATTAGAGGATACAAACAAACAAACAAACTATGGTACACACCTTCGCTTGGGGCTTGATCAAGAACCGGGTAGTTCTAACGAAATACTTTTATTCTTACAACTTACAGCTTTTCAAATAATGAGAAAAATGATGTGAAAAGTTCAATAATAAAAATTGGCAACAAAAATTTCAGCAATACGAATAAATGAATGAAAAATAAAGGAATTTATAAACAGCAAGATAGCAGTAATATGTAGTTTTACAGTCTGCATCTCTTTGAAGCTTTAATTAACTCCTGCAATTCATAAGCAATTTTCCCTCCACTGGATTCTACGGACATATTTCCCAATTAAATTACAAATGGAGTGTTTAAATCCAATTTGATGAGACGGAAGATGACAGATAGTGTAATTTTGCGCAATGTGACGCATCTTATATGAGATATCAGATAATGGCCTGTTGTCTCAGGCAGTCTCTAAAACCAACCATTAAGAGAAGGAGCCATACAAGCTTTGTGTAAATAAAACAATAAAATAAAATAGAAAAATATCAGGCTTGCGTGGAATGCGCAGCACAGTCAATATAAGGAGCAGCCTTTCAGAGCCTTTTATAAACAATCTTTGGGGAAATGCTAGACGCGGTCCTTCTGGGTTGCCACTACGCCATAAATATAACCATAATTATTGTGTATTAGGCCGGCATTCACTATGCTATACTTCGTCATTCTTCGGAGAAGTCGGGTATGCGTTAAACACTTGCGACGAATTTTGTGTTGCATTCAGTGGCTGACGATCATGAAGAATTACGCCTTCCAGATTCAAGATAATGTGGCACAGTTAAAATGTGATAAAGAACAAGCTTTTTGGTATTGTGTGACGTCTGGTTGTTGTTTTTTTGCTGTTCTATAACGCTTTATTACTCATCATTAACGCGATTTCTTCCCGACATCAAGCCTGCCTAAGGCCAAGTTTGCGAACGACCCTGCGAAGCAACGGAGAAAAGGAGCCAACGACCCGTCTAACGGGCGCGGAGGCACCCGAGTAACTGTCGCCTAGTCGGAGCACACATCCTCGAGGTTTAGGCTCCGAAATTATTGGACTCTAATAGCGGTAATCTTAAGAAAGGGAACATCCGCACCCAGTGAGGCCGGGGACTTCCTACACGCCGGATGTATAAGTAAATGTTATTTCTCTCTCTCTCTCTCTCTCGAGCACCGGCGTGGCTCAGCGGTAGAATACAATTGCCGCTGTGTACGCGGGTTTGAATTCCACTATGGCAGCACATGTCTTCGGTGTTTTTTATTTGAGCTTTTTTATTTCATGCGATTAGGAGTTCCGGACACTGGTGGTGGCGGTGGACAACTACGGCTCCATGCGTCACTCGTGTTGTGGTTTCATAAGATCTTTCACTGTAAAACTTAGATGTGGAGTTTGGCAGCACAGCCTAGTGATTGTGACTTCAACTGCAATCGCGCGATAAATTATACTGTTCAAGTGATGACCTAGGTGTTGAAATTTCACTGTGTTCATTATGTACAGCAACGAAAATTCTTCCAACATCGTTTTCTTTCCAACTCTAGCCCCTATATCGAATTTAGTTGCTGAAAATGTGTGAATAAGCGGGCCATTTGACTCAGCTAAGGCAGCCACCATTTCATTGCGAAAATGTTCCTCATGTCCTGGTACCAAAACCACTTTACCCAAATGTATATGTGGGGAAACTAATGATTTCAAAGTACTCATCACTTCAGAGTTCTCATTTGCTGTGAGAGTTGAACAAACCGACAAGTAATCAGTCAAAACTATGGCTGAACTAGTTGATGCTGTTACTTTACGGAGAGCAAAAATTATCGCAAAAATTGTGCTACGAAAATGGGTGCAAAATCTGGGCGTCGTAGAGAAAATGACCAATCTAGAGAAGGCGCGAAGATTCCAAATCCACCTTTTGCTTCATTTTGCGAACCGTCTGCCATGGTGACTGTGTTTATTAGTAAATGAACCAGATAATCACTAAGACTACAATTTAAAAGCCACTTTGATATTAGTTATGCTTGTTAATATGAACCCTTAATCTGTCTCTAAATCTCCGTATAATAAAATGTTGAGGTGTGTGCAGTCTCATCAACCATGCTCCAGACAACAACTCGTGCTAGGAGACAAAAAATGTTTCGGAACACCTTACTGGTAATTCATACAACATAAAAAATATATGCACCACAAACAATTTGAAATGTGACTTAAGTGATAGGAGGCCAGCTTCCAGGTACAAGATTCATTTGCTGTAAACTAAGAAGACCTAAACCAAAGCCCAAGGCTTGCCTCTCGAGAATTACAAGAAGGCGAAGCTTATAGGCCGGAGCCTCAGCGTATAATATATTATGCATCCAAATTGAGGACTTCCTGAATGTACACTGTCGTTCTTTGTGAAAGGGAACATGCAAACGCGTGACCTGCTTTCTATAAGAGATTCCAACAGTATTTTGCAGCGCTTGTCCTGCGGCCATAGCTAGTTGTTTTGTTTTCCAATTGATGATGCCAAATGCCAACGTCTTTTATTTTGCGGTCAGTTGATGATAGTTCTGTAGGCAGCCGCCGCGAAGCACAGGCTACGTGCTCACATCATCCAATTCATAAACAATGACAGTGTACATGCAGTATATTGGCTAAGGCGTTTTCTCTTGCATACCAAAGTGACTATGAGTAATCTTGAGTAGCGATTCAACCACCCGAACACCCTTTGATGCAATGTTATCAATGTGTGCCTTCCAAGACACAAAGCCATCGTATGACACACCAAGGTATTCTATCTGCTCTACTTGCGGAATATTCTCTAGACGATAACAAGGCGGAATATGAATTGGGTCTTTAAAACAGAATGTAAGTACGGAACATCTTCAAACATTTACATGTAGGCGTATCTGATCAAGTCAGCCTTCTAGAGCTGATGAGTGTGACTGTAGTACCTGGTATACACTGTGAGCATTATTGGCCGTGGAAAAAAAGTGATGTCGTCGCATAAAAAAATTGCGTGTGCATCCCGATGTCATGGAGTAGAACTCATCAGTATAATAAATGAAACTAGAAAAAGGACTGCACCTTGCGGAACGCCTGCTATTTGCGCGTACGTAGACGAAGAAATGCCGTTTAGGGAACATGGTCTATTTAGCAAGAGAGAGAGAGAGAGAGAGAGAATAAGGAGAAATGCGGGGAGGTTAACCAGGGCTGAGCCCCAGTAGGCTACCCTGCACGGGGAATGGGAGAGGGGGAATGGAATTTATATAGGAGGAGAAAAATGTGACTGAGGAGACCGACGCGTAACAGTTTCACATCACAAAAGATGAAACAGGCCGGTGTTTTTGAGAAAACGCAACAGCGCTTTAGTTGCCTTTCGAAACTAAGATGGGCAGTGCCATGATCCCAATACTTTCTCTACAGTGAAATAACTTCTGACTAGTTGATTTAGAACACTGCGCAGATGAAGCCTCTCGTTTGTGTACGCTGGGATGTAACTGAAGGGGTGTTCAATAGGCTCATCAATGGCGCAGTCGTTGCACTCCATGCTGTCGGCCATGGCCATTTCAGTCTTAAATGAGTAGGCAATGGTGAAGGCTCCGCCCAGATGCAGGCGACACAACACTGCACATTCCTCCTTGAAAAGACTAGAGGGCAGCCGCAGTCGTAGAGATGGGTCGAGAGAATACAGTCGATGATGTGCGAATTGTGGTGACTGCCACTTCTAGATCGTCAGTTTCTGCGCCAGTTTACTTAGGTATCCAGCCACGTCAATCCTAGAAAAAGGTATGGAAACAGGGTTTGTTTGCACGTGCGCACTTCTGGCTGCTTCATTGTTAAGATCGTTGCCAGAGATACCGCAATGACTTGGTATCCACTGAAGCACAACTTTCTGTCCATGTTCGGTCGCGTAGTACAGTAATTCTCTGATCTCCCGCACCAGTTGTTCGTACGACCTGAGACGAAGTGCCGACGAAAGACATTGTAGAGGCGCCTTGGAGTCGCAGAATACTTCCCATCGATTAGCCACCTCGTTGGGCAACAGTTTCCGAACTAGTCGATGCGCTTACGTGACAAAGTTTGTAAGTGATGGGGTCGTGATGGGATGAAGGCGGCGCCGATGGAGCTATTATCGGTGGTAGGGCCATCTGTGTATACGTGTATTGCGTCGGCGTAGAAAGTGTGTAAACAGACCAGAGTTACTTGCATCAAGGTCGAGGTAGAAAGGACTTTTATATTTCTTATTCCTGGAATGGAAAGGTGCACGTCGGGTTGTCCTAGGCTCCACAAAGCGGACGGTGAACGCGCCAAAGGTATAAAACCGGATGGTAGCAAAGCGCGGTGTGGAGCAGATGACCTTAGAGAACGACTACCGCATGCGTCGTTCTGACAGAAATGCCAAATGGCTCCATACCACCCGCGAAATGTGCCGATTATGTGCTATCAGAACGTCTATTGTTATTTAAATCGTAACCTGATGATTCAGGGCCAATATGACTGTTCCAACGGTTGAGATAGTTCGTGGTAGGCCAAGACAAACACGTAGTTCCTGTGCTTGCATGCTCTGAAGTGCTCGAATGTATTACTTGCAAGTTTTAGTAAGCAGAGGAAAACTGTAGAATAGTACACCAATAAAAAGTGCTTGGTATAGCTGTAGCATGGAACTCAATGACGGACCGTGTCTTTTTCCGGCGATCACTTCAAGGACGTGAGCAATATATAACAGTCTCGCTTTCAAGTGACTCACTTGAGGGCTCAATGAGAATTCCACAATCCATGCCTGAATGTACTTTGGGTAGTTCATGTTGAGCAGCTGTTTAAGTAAAACTACATGCTCAACGCTGTCATACGCTTTCGCAGTGTCGGACGTGACTAATGCGGCACACTTCCTTTTACGTCGAGCCAATTGAATGCGACTCTTTAGATCAAGATGAGCCTTCTATATCGAGCACAATGATCTGAATCCAATTTAAGACAGGTCTATAATTTTTTTCGTTAATGAAATTTATTATACGAATGTTTGAAACAAGTAAGATGAATTTCACAAAATTTGAGGTTAGCGAAATCGGCCTAATTTATTAGTACATCTGATAATGATTCGCTTCTGCATCCTCTTCTTGTTAGTATCCGTCATCTTTCCCACTTCTTGCTATACTACACTCAACGCAAGACTATGATATGTTTTACCCTTTCCCATCTGCTTGCCCTCATCCACCCTCAATTCCGTTCTCACCGAATTTGATTATTACGCTAGGCATGTTATGCTATGCTTTTTATTGCAGCGGAAGTTGTTATGGGGCCACAACAAGAGTCACGTGCGCCGTAGTTGTCCACTGCCGTCGCCGTCAGTGTCCGTAACCACCATCACACGAAATAAAAAAAGGTAAATAAAAAACACCATTAAAATACACCAAGAAATGGAACTCGGGTTCTCTGCATGCGAGGAGAGCAGTCTATCACAGAGCCACGCTGCTGCTTGAAACTACGTTGCAAAATGACCTTAAGCAGGCTTGATGTCTGGCAAGGAATCGCGTTACTATGAGTAATAAAGTGTTTTAGAACAGCAAAGGAAGAACCATGTGTCACACAAAGGGAATGGCGTCGTCCGATTTTCCAACCCTTAGCTGATGCTGATGCTGATGACCTCTGATGGATGGCGCTCATCCACAGAGGAGGATAGGCCAAGAACTGGGCGGCAGAATACTTAAATGAACCTAAATGAAAACAATGTCAAGCTGAAAAAGTAGTTTAAAAATAATACTACCAAAAAACAAAAATGTTTGCTGAGCAAGCGGTCAAACCATCTCTTGTTATTGACAGACATAGCCACGAATTATAAACTAAAAATGTGAAAAGGTTAGGGTTCACCAGCACAGTAATCTTTTAGTTGCGTTGATGTAATCAAACTCAGTGAAGCATATACCCCTGTGGCAGTATCCAAATGAAGTTCCGCCAAGTAATAAAATTACTGGTACATTTACTTGTATTCCTAGCTTTTGTGATGGGGCTACTAAAAATATTTTTCTCTGATAAGAATAACGATGACAGAATAAAAAAAATGTAAAATCGTTTCAATTTCGTCGCACCAAATGCATAGCAGTGACACCTTGAGTCGAGCTTTGTTAAGGTAATAATTTAGTTGTGGAACTGCACAGCGCAATCTAGGATAAGTGACCTCTAGCTGGCGAGATACACACCCCTGTTTATTCCAGCAATACCTCAAATGCTCGAAATCTTTGAATTTATCCAAATTACCTTTTCCCCATCGCATACAAGCATTTCGGAACCTTAGCGCTGTCACTTAAACCGTATCTGGCAAAACTGGGACGGTGGGCCTACTCAGGGACACTGCTGCTAAAGAGTCCACCATCTTGTTCAAATATAATCCGCGGTGGCCCGTTACCTATAGCAAATGCAGTTTTTTTTTACGTTTTCGGTACTAAATGCCGAAACGTATTCATCAGCTCCACATTTACTGCCGCAGAAAGTGCATTACAATTTGATAACGAATCTGTAATGATAACTGCTAATGATCCGTTTGAGGGCAATTTGCGTAGGGCAATAACAATGGCCAATGATTCTGCAATGAATACAGGAGTATAATCTGGGAGTCAAATCGAAAAGGACCAGTTCAAAGAAGGAGAGAAGATGCCAACCCCGGCCTTTTATTTTGACACAGATGCATCAGTCGCAACGATATTGCTTATATCTAGGTCAGCTAGATAATATGTTAACTGATAATTTAAATACCTAAGTGCCAACTGTATTGCGTTATGAGGAAATATATCATCAAATTGTATGCTAAGCATTGACTTTAGGTTGTGTATTAAACCATTATGTTTAGCAAAAGCTTCAGGCATAATGCTTCATCGTCGTCAGCCACAGCGCAAAAATGCGCATAATTCCTTGCAAGTATGTCAAGTGAAATGTGCTTCTCAGAAGAATAACAAACTATGGCATAGTAAATGCCTTCCTACTACGCAAAAATATAATGATTTATGGCGTAGTGGCAGCCTGCAAGCTTGCATGTGGCAGTCGCCCGAACAGTATTTGAAAAAACCTCTGAACGACACTTTTCTAGCTTTCTCTGGGACTGTGCTGCGCGTTGAGCGTGGGCCTGGTGTTCTTTTTTATTTGTTTTATTCTCTTTTTTTCTTTATTTACTTTGTTCCGTTTTTGTGTCTCTCTTCATTTTTCTTTATCTCGATCGTCTTTCTTTATCTCATCTGGTGGATCAGGTGGGTCCACGCCTCTGGTGGGTCCGAGATGAGCAGACAGCGTCATGATGTAAATGACTAGATTTGTAGGGCACCGAGTAGTTCTACACAAAAGCGGAACGCCTCTAAGGCCCATAGTAGATTTCACTAGGTCACCCCTATACAGCCTCTCAAAGTATCTTCACGGTATCCTGGCTCCCCTTGCAGGCAAGACTGAAACTAACCTCCGGAACACCAATGACTTCATAAGCAAAATGAAGAGTATCACTGTGGATGTCGACGAAGTACTGGTTTCATTTGATGTCTGCTCCCTCTTCACAAGTGTTCCCGTCGACCTTGCTGTAGACACTTCCAGACAATTGCTTCACAAGGACACGACATTGGCCGATCGCACACCGTTCGACGTCACCGAGCTGTGCACCTTGTTACGGTTTTGCCTATCCAACACTTACTTCTCGTACAAGGGTGAATTCTACAGGCAAGTTTTCGGTACCGCAATGGGAGCTTCGATTTCGGTCACAACTGCGAATATCACAATGGAAGCAATTGAGCAGAAAGCATTGGGAACATTTCAGCCGAGACCCAAGGTCTTTCTGAGATACGTCGACGACTGCTTCTGCGTGATAAAGAAGAAAGACGTCCAAGCTTTCCTTGACTGCCTAAATGGCGTCGAGACTTCCATCAAGTTCACTGTGGAAGAAGAAAAAGACGGTTGCCTCCCTTTCTTGGATGCAGTTGTAAAACGTACTCCCACAGGCCTCGCCTTCGCTGTGTACCGAAAGCCAACGCACTCCGGTAGATACCTCGACCACGAGTCTGTCCACCCGGTAGCCCACAAACGCTCAGTGATTCGGTCTTTAGTTCAACGAGCGATTCGCATTTGTTCCGATGGAGAAAGCCTGCAGGAGGAGCTCCGGACCATTGAAGATGACCTGATCAAGAATGGATACCCCAAGATTTTTATTAGGAAAACAACTAAATCCGTCATGCATAAACTGCAGTCAACTAGTCAGGCCATGCATAACACATCGTCTACAAAAAAGCGTGCATGGATTCCTTATATTCGAAATATAAGCGAAGCCCTAGCCCGCCTATTCAGAAAACGTGGTGTACAGTTCGCGCATGTTCCAGCAAGCAAGCTTAAGGCTGAGTTGCTAAATGTGAAGGATCCTCTCCCTCGGCAACACTTTCCTGGTGTGGTCTACAAGATACCATGCGCCGATTGCGAATCGGTGTACATTGGCACGAGTGGAAATTACTGCAAACGTCTTATGCAACACAAGAATGACGTCGCCAAGGGCCACACAGTGACAAATGCACTCGCAGAGCATGCCGAGAAGACGGGCCACGAGATAAGCTGGGACAACGCACGCATCGTAGCCACGGAGAAGAATTTTACAACCAGACTGAACCTCGAATCACTAATCATTCAGACGACAAGTAACACAATCAATAGATCATCTGGCACACTAAACCACGTGTACTCCCGGACTTTGCGTCATGCGCTCAACGTTACATAAGAACCTGTTGCTCAGCCGTCATTCCATTGTGAACAAGGGACCCGTACGGGTCCCGAAACGTCATTTTTTCGTTTGACATTGGTCAGTGACCTGTTTTTTCAACAATGCCTTTACCTGACCAGACGGCATTCCGTCGAACTCTCGACTACTCTTGGAGCCGTAGTGCCCATCGACCAAGGCGCCCAGTGGGGTCTTTCTAGGACGATAGCCAGCAAAGTACGTGGTGATTGGTTTTGACGGTGAAATGCCGACCATGTAAATCGGGTCGAATTTTCGCTACCGCCCAAACGAGAGCAAGGCATTTCTTTTCGGTGATCAAGTAGTTAATGTCCACCTGCGAGAGGAGACGGCTAGCATCGACGATAACGCGGGCGCAGCCGCTTTGATTCTGGACTAAAACAGCACCAATTCTGCGGCCATTTGCATCGCTGCGGACTTCTGTAGGGGTGGCAACGTTGAATAAGGCCAGAACAGGTGGTTCTGTCAGAAATGCGATAAGTGTAGAGAACTTCGTATTCTGTGCAGCGCCCCATGTGCAAGATACATCTTTTCACAGTAAGTCTGTGAAAGGACGGGCGACTTGTTCACAAAACGTCAAAAGTACAAGCACAGATCCAGAAAGGTGGGACTTCCTTAGTGCAGGTAAGAACAGAGAAGCTGCGCGCAGCTCGCACTTTGTCGACAAGAGCGTACACCGGAGGAGTCGACAAGGTGGCCGAACACGGTTAATTGCTGGTGTTCGAAGTGATCTTTGACAAGTTCAGTTGGAGACCTGCATTGCGAAATACAGCCACCATTGAGAAAAGGTGGTCGAGGTGTGTTTCAAAGGTTGGAGAAACGATGATAACGTCGTCAAGGTAACCTGGACAAATTGACCATTGGAAGCCACGCAAAACAGAGTCCATCATCTACTTGAACGTGACCGGAGCGTTGCATAGCCCGTAGGACAAGACCTTATGCTAGTAAAAACCATCGGAGGGGACAAAAGCGGTCTTGTCGGGATCCACGTCGTCGACAGCCATTCGCCTGTACCCTTATGCTAGATAAATAGAAAAAAAAATTGGCAGATCGCACGTACAGTGAGAATGAATGATATGCAAAGCACGAATGAGAAATTTTGACATGTCACTTTAAAATCAGCACAACGTTGTGAGGTGGAGGTAAATGATGCCGTACATGACTTCCGTGTCTTGGTTACCAAGTTTGGATGTGTCGTTTACCTTCGTCATCCATTCACGTCACATGATACCGAATGTAGTATATGTGGAGCAAGCGAAACCGCCGCAAGCACGCTATGAGCGTGGTAAGTTGTAATATTTTTACATGATACGCGTGTCAGGATTATGAAGTTTGCACCAGTCATATAATTCGTCATCCATTGACGTCACGTAACACTGAATTCGTTATATGTGGAGCTAGCAAAACGGCCACGAGCGCATCATGAAGGGCCCAATATACTCTAATGTAGCGTTGACACGAGCACACGCTAGGCACAGCGAGGCTACGTTAGCAACACGCGATCACTCTATAGTATGACGCCAGGCGCGACCAGCGTCAGTTAGTGCGGCCCGATGGCGACCAGCACGAAATGCGACATGCTGCATTTTGCGCCGATGCGTCACCCAGACAACACTGTCTCCCTCTTTTCATGACGGAGGGATGCCAGACGCGCTTCAGCGCGCATGCGTCAAAACAACGCAGCGTGGTGCGCATGTGCCAAAGCAACGCAGCGCGGCGCGTGCCTGCGAGTATATGGCGAGACCGGTGCCTGGCGTGGCAACACCGGCATGATGCGAGGAAAAGAACGCTGGCAAGCCCGCACACCGCCTCATGTCGAAATGTTTTGACGCCTTGACTGTGGCATGTAGTCATGTTCTCACATGTCATGCATTTCATGATTGTCATATTTACACCAGTCAGATACCTTCGTCATCCTTTGGCATCACACATTACCAAATTTTGGATAAGTGAAGCAAGCGAAATGGCCGTGAGTGCATCATAAGTGTGGCATGTAGTCAATGTTGCTACATAACACGCATGCCGTTAATATTATGTTTGCACCAGCCACTTACCTTCGTCATCTATTCACCTACCGTAATACAACATTTTGTATAAGTGACGCTAGCGAAACGGCTGCGAGCACATCATGAGCGTGGCTTGTAGTCATGTTGTTACATGACACAAATGTCATGATTTTTATGTTAGTGTCTGTCGCTTCTGTTCGCCATGCAATCATGCCATACCATACCACTTTTGCAACATGCCTTGTGAACGAAACCATCGCAAGACCTGCCGAACCATGAAAATTAAATCATAACATTCATGACATATATGTCATGATATTCATGTTATGACAAGTCAAATGTGCTCTTCTTACAGTCATGTTATGCCATACCAAGTTTGGTATTGATACCGTTATTGAAACGACCAGGAGAGCTAAAAGTCGTAGGCGGCTAGATAGATAGATAGATAGATAGATAGATAGATAGATAGATAGATAGATAGATAGATAGATAGATAGATAGATAGATAGATAGATAGATAGATAGATAGATAGATAGATAGATAGATAGATAGATAGATAGATAGATAGATAGATAGATAGATAGATAGATAGATAGATAGATACGCTCAAAGTCACCGAAGTTTGCTAAGAAATGCTTCGCATTTAATACTTAGTGCCGTGTAGACAATCCAAGGCGTCGTTTATGCACGGTAGCGGGTAGACGTCTTTTTTAGTGATCTTGTTCAGATGTCGGTAGTCAACACGGAATCCCCAAGTGTTGTCGTTCTTTTGACAGGAACTACATGGTAAGCCCATGGACTATATGATGGTTCAATTATGCCGTTGGCGATCATTTTGTCGAGTTCAGCTTGAATTATGTGACGCTCGATTGGAGATATGCAGTATAGCCGTCGATGGACAGGGGAGGCATCGACGGTGTCTATGCGGTGCTTTACCGCACTGGTTTGACCCAGCGAAAAATCCCAAAAGTCAAATACGTCCCAGTATCACTAAGGACGCAATAGAGTGCGTCAGCTTGATGCGGCAAAAAATCTGACGCAATCATTTTTTTTAACGTGAGCAGACGGGCTTGCTTGCGAGGATTGAGCATGTGTATAGCTGGAGTGTCCAGCATCGTTGGAAGAGATAACTAAGATAATGCATTCGTCAGAGGGAGCAGCATGACGAGGGCCATTCGACGCGAGAGCACTTGTAGACACAAAGCCAAGTTAAGCACAGGAATGCAGGCGCGGTTTTCACGTAACTGAAAAACAGTGTGCGGTAAAGTAACATTGTGAGTCAAGAGAATGAATGTGATGGGCGCGAGCACATAGTCGGCATTATATACAGATGGTTAGAGCGAAACGGTGATGCAGGTAACAGTTTGCAGTGACAAACGGACAAGCTTAGCAGAGCACGTACGTGCTTAGGGTGGACTGGGCGGACCAATCAGACACGGTAGGTAAAGTTGCACAGTACCGGCTGAACAGTCGATGAGGGCGAAATGAATGAACAAAAAGTCAAGACCAAGGATCACATCATTAGTGCAGTGAGAGAGAACAGAGAAGAGGACTGAAGTTTGACGGCCGGTAATAGTAACACCTGCAGGGCAGACGCCAATAACAGCAGCCGTACCACCTTCAGCAACGCGAATACTGCATGAATGGTCCGAAGTAAGTTTTTTTTCTTTTAGCGGTCTTGAATGTGCAGGCTCATCACAGAAATATGGGCGCTAGTGTCTACCCAGGCTTAAACAGATAAACCGTCCACTTCAACGTCGATTAGGTTTTGATTAGTTGGGTGCGTCAAGAGAGGAATTGGAGAGCAAGTCGTATCAGCAGCGTCGCCTCCAGGAGCTGCAGCCGTTAGTTCTCCGAAGAAAACCGCCGGGCAAATGACGGGGACGGGGAACGAGGTGGCGGTGGAGACCGGGAAAATCTACGTCAAGGGGAAGGCGAGTGACTGTACTGGGCAGCGATCGTAGTGGTCGGGTCGTATTTAGCTGAGCCATCACGCCGTGGAGGTTCCTGGCCATATAGATGGACTGGTGATTGGAGGTTGGAGAAGCTTGGGTTTTCTCGATACGGAGAGGTTCATGTGCTTCGGCAATGACGGGAAATGTGTCCAACTCATTCACATCAAAAGGAAATCGCCCTGTCGTCAGGCTTCCTCCACGCATTTGGGTCACGCTTACGTGGAGCATGGCGGTGATAATGCTGTGGGTGGAGTTAATTTCCTCCTCCTCGACTAGCTTCAACACTAGCTAAGGAGGGGAGATATTCGAGGTTCAGAATGGGTCTCCTCGATAACTCGAGTGCACGGTGGCAGCACGAAGGAAGAGTGGTAGTCCGGTGAAAAGACACTTTATTGCAGCCTCCGGCTACTGCCCGAGTCCAAGACAGAACATCCGCCTTCATTTCAAATTCAAACATCCTCTTTTCAACCCTCGGTTGAACAAAGAGTCTTCACGAACACCGATCACATGTTAAGACTCGCATCATCACAACCAATCGCAGAAACACCTTCATAATAGGTACTACATTGGTTAAAACCACGTTACCAAATAAAACACGCAAAGGGATAGGTTCTGCGCGTGTGACACTCTCTCCCATGCCAGGCCGTGCTGCCTCCGTTCGAGCCCCGTCAGTTCTCTCATTATATGGTGCTTCGTAAAAACCTCCCTAAGAGCGGTGGGTACACCGTTGGGCTTCGTGCGCTTACCGGGTGTGCATGCGACAGCGAGGCGCCCCGACATCCTAACATCACTCGGTAATTACGTACAGCGGAGGAGGTTAAGCTCGTCTCTCTGCCGCCACTATGTCCCGGTCAGCCAAGTGGTCACGTCCCCTCGTCATTCTCAATGGCACGTGTGCAGGCCAACAATGGCTCAAACTCAGACGGTGGCGCCTGACCTGCCTTATGACAGACGCTTTTCCGAGTAAGCTTTCCCCTTCCAATCCCGAATAGGGGCGACCTTGACTGCTCCGCTTGTGAACCGTGAGAACGAAAAAGTCTCCTTTCTATCCCGTGCTCGGGTCTTCCGCGTTCGCCTTCGCGGAACCGATCAGCTTCCTTAGTTGACGGGTCGGGAACTGGCTAGGCGCTCTACATTAGCCGCAATAACTGCACTGCACCCAACACGCTGGTAATTGGTGCCTCATAATAACTGGCGGCTCTAGGTAGATGAACTGACAGCTTCAGGACGGTGCACAGTGAATACCCGCGATGGCTAGGTCTTGGAGAACAACGGCCTGTATTAGCGGTCTGGTCGGTTGAGGATCACTTGCTGCCAGTGCTCTCAAAGGTGCGGGAGATATGGTTTTGCTTTCACGGCGTATGATTCTCGTGATGTCAACGGAGTGTGAATTGGGCGGGGTCGCTACATGGAGATCCTCACAAGTTGACGTCGCAGCAGTGTTGGGAAGGCGCGTAAAGTATTTGGCAATGCGATGGCTTTTAGCCTCTTGAAATAGTATCTTGAACGGTGGAGCAGCCTTTGCATACAAGAAGGTTAATGCATCGTCTGCGATGCCCTTGAGCACGTGAACTACCTTGTCAGCTTCAGCCATGGTTGGGTCAACTTTACGGCAAAACGTCAGCACATCTTGTATATACACGAGGTAAGACGCGTGGATGTCTGAACACCTGTGCCAACTTCTTTCCTAGCGGCCTGCTTGAAGCCGGCTGATTGACCAAACAACTCAAGTAATTTGGTCTTGCATACGTCCGAGCTTGTGATCGTGTCCACATTGTTATTAAACCAGGCCTTGGCCGTTCCTTGCAAATAAAGGTGATGCTTTCCAGCATCAAGATTGGGTTCCACCTGGGATTTTCGCTGGCGAGCTCATAGAGTTTAAGCCAGTCCCCTACTTCCTCGCTGTCCATTCCCGAAAAGTTGCCAGGTTCGCGGGGTGGAAAGATTACGAGATTAACAAGGGAGGTTGGTGCCATTGATGCCTCGGGCGCGGCAGTTGAGGTAGCGTCGCTGCCAGTGAAACAGCGAGTAGACGCCCACTGCGTAAGTTCGTCATGCGTTGTTGCCCAGCACTTTTGAGCAAAATGTTGCGTGAAGGCATGCAAGAAGCTAGGCATTTTAAGATATATTTACACAGCACCAAAGCGCAAGCCAAGGTGGAGAACAAGAGTGCTGATCCTGATGCTGATGACCTCTGAAGGATGGCGCTTACCCACAAAGAGGGATGGGCCAAGAACCGGGTGGCAGGATAGGTAAATGAAACTAAAATTAGAATGAAGCAAATCTGAAAAAGTAGCTCAAAATATTACTACCAAAAAAACAAAAATGTTTGCTGAGCAAGCGGTCAAACCATCTTTTGTTTTTTGAAAGACATAACTACGAATTATAAACTAAAGATCTGAAAAGGTAGGGGTTCACTAGCACGGTAATCTTTTAGTTGCGTTGATGTAATCAAACACAGCGGAGCATACATCCCTGTGGCATTAACCAAATGAAGTTCCGCCAAGTGATAAAATTACTGGTAGATTTACTTGTATTCCTAGGTTATGTAATGGGGCTACTAAAAATCTTTTTCTCTGATAAGAATAACGATGACAGAATAAAAAAGAAATGTTCAATTGTTTCAATTTCATTGCACCCAATGCATAGCGGTGACGCCTTGAGTCGAGCTTCGATAAGGTAATAATTTAGTTGTCGAAATGCACAACGCAATCTGGTACAAGTGACCTCTAGCTGGCGAGATACACACCACTGTTTATTACAGCAATACCTCAAATGCTTGAAATATTTGAATTTATTCAAGTTACCTTTTCTTCATTGCAGACAAGCATTTCAGAACCTTAGCGCTGTCATGTAAACCGTATCTGGCAAAACTGGGACGGTGGGCACACTCAGGCATACTGCTGCTTAAGAGTCTGCCATTTTGTTCAAATATAATCCGCGGTGGCCCGTTACCCATAGCAAATGCAGTTTTTTTACGTTGTTCGGTACTGAATGCCGAAAAGTATTTATCAGCTCCGCATTTACTGCCGCAGAAAGTGGATTACAAACTGATAACGAATCTGTAATGATAACTGCTAATGATCCGCTTGAGGGCAATTTGCGTAGGGCAAGAACAATGGCCAATAATTCTGCAATGAATACCGGGGTATAATCTGGGAGTGCGCTCTACACCCAAAATCACGTCGTCTTCCTCGGTGCCTATCTCACTGCTTAAGTAAAACATTGTCTCGTAACAATATTAATAAGTTTGTGCCTAGCGGTTAAAGGGTGCACTTGGGGTCGGATTTCGCTATAGTGCTCAACTGTTAAAGGCGAAGCTTAAGGGTGCCCCAATTTTTTGTTTTCTCTTTTACACTTCTCTCCTCTATTTCTCTGCCTTGAACGCGTTCTTCAGCGATGCAAGATCCAGCGGCTCAAGTTTTATGCTATAGCGCGACGGGGTTTCGCAAGCCGAACAACTCTGGAGGTAAAGCATATACCCTACTTCCCCTTTACTGAAAAGTCTTCTTATCCGCACTAATAAATTTCATAATATGTATGTATCTATACTTGTCCACGCTTGTTCTCTTAGGTGTCTAATGTTGGGGAAGCCGTGGGTGTAATCAATTAGTAATTGCTCATTGTAATCTTTGTTCAATATGACATTTCGCTGCTGTCGGTGATGAGGTGAAAAAGAGGAGAGGGGATTAAAAGATGAGGAGCAGCTTGATGTCCTGTCTCTGCAAAGTCAGGTTACCTCTTTTAAAGCATTAAAAAAATGCCGCTTTTACAACTGTTTATTACAAATATATTTTGTGCTTCATGTTCAGATTTCATGAAATTGAGTAAGGGGCCGTGTTGGCGCGCAGTAGACTTATTACAACATCGGTATTATTTAATTACCGTATTTTTTATCTCTAAGAGAACACGAAGTTGACGAAAATATTTTGCTCGCAACTTCATTGTTTATATTTGTTACACAGATCGACATACCGAAGGAAGAGAGCTCTGTATGAGCAGCTGGTTTTGCGGTGAACGTCTGATATATAATTCCATAATTTATTTGCCCTTGTTTTAAAACCACTCGATACTCTACAAATTACATTCCTCAATGAGCTGTGATATTTTACGCAAAGACATCTGCCTCACTGAAAGCAAATCATCGCTTTTCAGTTTTCAGCCTTAATACTATGATTAGACTGCATGAAATGCTAAAATTACAAAGAAACAGACACACAAGAGAGCCCTACAAAAGAAGTGTGAAATCGCAGCACATGAACATCATGTATAACTTAGTTGCCATCCTATCTGCTCGTTCAGGACTTTTTCCCCTTTTTAAAGAAATACTTCCGGCTGCCCTGAGTTCACCTTCAGCTCACCAAGCGCTCGTGGTCTCAATTTTCGGACTAATCTGTGCCTATCTAAATTGCTAGTGCGCTTCCGTCAAGGCAGCTTCTCTTTTCGGAACGTCTCTTTGCAAACTGCATAATGGAACTACCTTTCAGGCTTTCTCGCTTCGTCTAAAGTTTGTGACAAGCACTGCCTATAAGATCAGTCACAGGGAGCACAGAAAGAGCCGCAATTTCCCAGTAGACATGACACGCTGAGCCGTGCATCAAGTGAGCTACCATAACAGGCTTCGTTGCAGTGTTGTGCTGGCACGAGCGTGGTTTCCCTTTTTAGCATCATCGTTTAAATATACTTTTTACACAGTTCCACAATAGGTGAGTTGGTGCGTAGTATAACAAAATATTTTTGGTGCAACTGAGATAAAAAAAATATGGCAGCTTGGCAGTAGACGGAAGTGCGGAGCTGGGTGGCCCTACTTGTTCTTCTCGGATTTTATCTTTCTTCTTCCCTTTCTTTGTTTTTCAACTTTTCGACGTAATTTTTTGTGTTTCTCTTATTTATTTATTTCTTTGTCTTTACTTTCTTCTCTTTCATGGTTTTTCTATGTTGAAAGTTGAAATTTATTTCACCACAACGATACACCGTGATTTACACAAAAAAGAAACAATTGTGGCATGGAAAGTAGGAAAAAAGCTGCGCTATAGCAGCTTGACTAGCGCCACCTCCCATTTGTACAAGGCAACAGAAACAATGGCACACCAAACTCCATACGGTGCTCACGTATGATTGAAAGAAAAAAGAAAAGAAAATAACATTCTAGTGGTTGTTTATGAAGTACAGAATAGATGCACACTTGGGTGTTTACAAACAAACAATTATTGGGAAAAAAGGCAACCAAAATAAGACGCTATAACAGAAAGGGGTACACTTAAAATTTCATGCATTTACAAGTACTGGGTGCAATTTTTTCTGGGTTTATAACTCCTTATACAAACAGGTTTAATATATCACTACTTGAAAGGAGACGCAATTGCTGTTCTGTGAGCTTGAACTTATTTAGTTCAAGCCTATTTTCTTTGTTTCTTTTGTCTTTAGATTTCTTGGTTGCTTTTTTACTTTCCTTAATTATGTGGTTTGAATAAGTTACACTTATCTACGACAGCATATAACAATGACTGCATACGCAACGCGGCCTCCTAAAAAGCTTCGCGTTAAAACGAGAGAAGACAGGATCGGGAACCAGGACAGGACAGAAGTGGCGCCTTATCATATCTTGACTTTTTTTTCTTTCTTGTCTCAGTTTACAGTTTTTTTGTGTCTCAGATGCGCAAGCAATATTTTGTTTGTCACAGTTTTCTCATGTTAATAGGTCCTCTCAGTTTGCCTGCACCACCTGTACGAGCTTATAAGGTGCCGCACCTCGCAATTCGTATCAGCAGAGCAGCACTGGAGGCTTATTGTTTATCTTAATTGTACCAAAAATTGCCAGAAAATCTCAATTTATCCTACCCTACTTCCTATTTTTTGACGCTGCCGGGTTGGTGCCGTCTTGAGCACGCGCTCACTGATGAGCAGAGTGCACACCATTGGAGCGTAGGCACCGCATCTACGTCAAAAGACGGGATGTTTAGAACTGATGTTCGAGCGTCATAAATTGTTCGCATGTGCAGTTTTTCACCTGTCGGGGTTAGATCTGTCTTCATTGAAGCACTGTGTACTAGCTTTTGCAAAACCAAATGAGCCACGCATTGCACCAGTGATAACTTAGTTATATAAATATCAATAACAGCCATAGTACAACACCGGTGGAAGTCGTGAACAACATGGGTATGAAACGCTTGCTCTATACTTTATTGAAGATGTGCGCAGTGCATGTGCACCACTTATGGTGCTATAACACCGCATTCACTTCAGCTGGTTTCATTTCTTCAATATACCCGGAAAAGTAATGTAGTGTTCCTACCTAAAAGAACGGAACAGCATTAGGGCCTCAGTTTGGAACAAGCATCCACCTCAATCTGCTTTATACCTAACTTCATCCTTCTCTTCTTTCCTGTCCCGGCTTTCGTGCTTCTTTTTCTCCTGGCTTAAGGCTCATACCACTTCACCCTTCTCGGTTTCTTTCATCTACCCCTCCTGGGGTAATATTTTAAGACATTTTCAATTTAAACACCTTCATTGATCCACGTTCACCAGTATACCAAACAGTCTTCAAAATTCTGCTCTAGGTGGCTGTCTTGGTGACAGAGGAAGGACCGTAAAATTTGGCACTGTCATCTCTTATTCCTTTTCTCAATAGTACGAGGTCAGTGACTTGAACGTTTGCAATGTTCGCTCGATGCCTCTTGTCGAAATTCTTTTTCATTCGTTTTTCGTATCTCTGCTCCTGTTCTTTTTATTGCCTCTCCTTGGCAAACTTGATGTTTTCCAAGTAGCCGAGCTCCCGGTCTGCCTGCAGAATAGGGGTTTCTCCTGAAGAAGCGTACTATGGACTGCACCCCAAGCCACTTGTATAGGATTGGTTATGATGTTTCACGGCAGCTTAAAAAAGAACATTTCCATCCACCAGGAAAACTATCGTATCCCAAGGCTCATACCACTTCAAGTAATGAACAAACCTCAAGTAAACAGGTCACGAAAGTGATGTCATAGGTGAAAAAACACGCGAAAAAAGTGATGGAAATAATGTAAACATACACCACTGGACGACGAAGGAGAGGAGTAGGCGTAGGAAGACAGGCTGTCTGAAGAGCTTGAACTTCAGACTTTCAACATAAATGATGCCGTCATTTATAACGAGTGCCCTAGTATTAACTGATGCCTTCGATGTCGACATCTACACGATGACATAGGCGGCTGTTCTTCCTCTCCTCTTTCTTACCGTTTCAGAAAGAAGTACGATATAGGCTCTTAAGAACCAGGGATCCGGGAGTTTTAATAAAAAATAAACACGTTAGCAAGACATAAAAGATTGCTTCCACTTCAATATTGAAGTGGTGGAGAATTAAAAAAAATAACCAAAAATAACTAATATAGAAGTCAGCAAAAACAAATAAACGAACCGACAACACCAACGCCTTCTCTAAGAAATTCGTGGTAATCCTATAAACTTTTGCACATACAGAATGACTAAATAGCTACTTCTATGCACTAAAGGAGTGGGAATGAAAGTGAAAAAAAAAGGTGATGATTGTGGGACGCCTAATCGAGCAAATATTGTTTTTTTCCGGCTGATAAAATTTAGGGTTGCATCTTGCAGCTTGCGCTGGAGGCCTACGCTCACCCCTGTCTGCATTGCAGGCGTCGTAAGCTCAGCGAAACACCAGTCACCCATTATGACAAGCGAGTGAAGTCACAGTGCCCGTGGCAGCCCTGCACAAAGTCCAACTGAGGGTTGCAGCTCGTGCACTTGACATTGTGGCAGTGGCTCACGAGATCCACTGACTCCTCGTTTGCTCTCTTTAGCCCTCGTTTTTTTTCTTAGTTACGCCGCAGGCGCCAACGGCGGGAGGTGAACCTTACGTTAGCTTTCTTTAGCCCTCGTTTCTTCATCAGTTACACCACAGCCGCTAATGCTGCGATGTGCCCCTTAGGGTGGCACTGAATTTTTTTCACGCAAGTTAATCCGTTGAGACGTTTGGTGCGTTATCCCGGGCGTGATGGTGTCATGGAGTCGGTGCTGTGCTGATTGTGCTTGCTTTGATCATGCGAATTTTTGAAAGCGTGCTGTAGTGCTTCAATATGTGTAGTTTTCTCCGCAGTGTTCTGCTGACGCAGTGTTCTGCTGAACACTGACAATGAAAATGCAACACTATTTCTTCATGTTTATAATAAAGCTCGCAGTATTTCAAACAAAAGTTTAACCTTCAAAAAAAAGAACAAACATTGTAGCTAATTAGTACTACCATTACAAGAAAACACGTTTAGAAGAAATTTTCCAAAAATTATTTGCTATTCCCTCGCAAATTATTTGTTCTCGCTTTATCAGTTATTATTAGCGGAAGCGCACGCCTTATTGTAGCAGTGTATTAGACTTCTAAGCATTTAAATTGTTTTTGGCGAAGTGCTGAACAGTATAATCCACTGTCATAAGGCGAAATCTTGCTTCTTTGTCTTTTCAGTCGATTCTACTGATACTCCTCCCTCCCATCTTTTTGCAGACTTCTCTTTTTAAAACGCTTTGCTTGCATGGTCCCCAAAATCAGGAGCCTTCGAAGCCATCTGCATCTCACGTTGTCTCTCAGTACCTCAGTGGATTGGTTCACTATTGAAAAAGTTACGATTGTGATGACGTCAAGGAAATATGAGCTAATGCCACCACGTGGTAATTTGTTGCATCGCCCGAGTTCACACTGAGGCCAGCGGTCATTCAACTCGTTTGATGATGCATCCAAGACGTTCACTCTATAGAAAAAGGGATAATATATAGAAAGCAAATTAGTTTATCTACAGTAGTTATACATTCCGGCATTTACGTTTTCTCAAAATAAATTTTCAGTACAATGAAAAAATGCATGTGGAATAATATTGTTTTGGTTACGCCTTTCAACAAAAAAAAAGATCTCGTATTCTCGGACCTAAAAGGCAAAATATGTTCTCCAAGAGTTGAAAGAGATCGAAAGAAAATCTCGGTCTCAATATTTGACGCATTTGTTGGGGATGTGGGTGATGCACGAAATATCATATTGCAAGTTGTTCTGTAAGTTTGGCTACGCCAAACAAAACGAAGAAAGTAAAAAGAAAGAAATGAATCAAGAAAAAGAAAGAAAAAAAGAACAAAGGAAGAAATAAAGGAATAAAATAAAAACCAAGAAAAGAACAAAAAAGTAATAAAAAAACAAAGAAAGAACCCATTCTCCCAATCTGTGGGATAGTCCAGTTGTTCACCTGCCTGCGTTTCTTCTTAGAATCAGCTTATCTGTTTGCCAACGTTAAGCCTCTCCTGTTTTTCAGACGAAAGGAACCGAAGCCATTCTTCGTAAAATGTATATATAACTTTCAACGACACTCCCGCCTGGCGTGAGCAGAATTCATAATCGCATTTCTGCCTACATGCACTATCGACGTCTTTTTGCAATATTTTCCTTGTGCTTAGGAAACCATTAACTACCAAGTTTCTGAAACAATTCCACGTACTTCACATTTTTTGTTTATCGAATCAGTTGTCTGTGTCATGAGAGGGCACATATATGTAAATATGTACGTACAACATACACAAGGAACTACTATATTTCTATATTTTAGTTAGCCAGTAATCCCATAGTTGTTAATGCTATACGGCACCAAGGACAATTATGAAACAAGAATTACCAAAAAACAATTAAAAGGGTGCAGTGCACTAGCAGCAAACATCACTAAAACTACTGCTTGGACTAGTCGGTTCATGTGCAAGACATACTTACCAGTGCAAAATGAGAAACACTGAAGAAACACACACACACAATGTTATTACTACTTGTTATTGCTCTACGGTCTTATTGAATATGAAGCTGAGCGTGTCTCTCCTAAATGAATGACGTCGAAAAACAACCAAGCCTACAAAAAAATTGTGAAATGAGCGCCTTAAGGTTCAAGTAGAGCATTTATGTGCACTGTTTCCACGTGCACTCTTTTTTGCAAGCGCAGCCTGATTCTCTTTATAACACAAAACTTTGCGGGAGTTAAGCTCATATAAATAATAGGGCTCAAAGCGATATTCAAAAGGGTTGATATTACAAACGGTACATTATTGGTGAAGCAGTGTTCACTGGTATTTAGGCTTTCCGGCTGATTTGCTGGTTACAATATAGAGCACTTCTCTGTTCATAAAAAAAAACTGTATATCCGCACCACCCTCCCTCCTACTCTTTCATTCTTAACTTGAAGCGCTGTAGTCTTCGTCATAATTTAATGCCATGTTTTGATTACCGCACCTCCTCGTTACAACCGACGTAAGGCACGAACTTGCACAGCATTTCTCTTCCATGCGCTACAAATCCTGTAATAGATTCTTAGTTATTGACATAGGTGTCTGGTGGTGCTACTCACAAGACGAAGACCATGATCTCCGCTCTATTACTGTGGCTAACTTCGTTTCGCGCACTGCCGAAGCGAATCTGTATTGTGTAGTCGCACCTTGAATGTTAGAGCTTCAAGGTGCGACTACACAACGAAAATGATGCACACGACACCCAGACCAAATTTTCAGCTCAATTTATTGTACCAATAAAACTGCTTTTTCTTTTTTACTTTTCACAGCGCAGATGTTCATGTGAGCAGTTAGCTGTCATTCGTCAACAGGAATGATGATGACGATGGTGATGATGATGATAATAATCCTTGTTACTCTGGCACACACCCACATAGGGGGGTCAGCCAAGAACCGGGTGGCAGGTTTTTAATAGGCTTATGGTTTTTCAAACACAATGAAATTTTGGATTGAAAAACTTATATAGAAAGAAAAGGCAAAAATCGAAAAAGAAGTATATCTGAGAAGGGATCGATGCAGGCTATCAGATGCAATTTGAGACAGAGGTAATGATGTGTCTAAAACGTAAAACGAATGATATATATATATATATATATATATATATATATATATATATATATATATATATATATATATATATATATATATATATATATATATATATATATATATATAGGCAGTATAACATGGCAATCGCTTTGTTTCAATTGTGTAGTCAAATACCTCAGAGAAGACGTCCCTGTGGCTATAACCAAATTTAATGCTGCCAAACAATAAAATTACTGCCACATTCAATTCTAATCCTAATTTTTCAAGTGGAGCTGCCAGGTATAATTTCCGCTTATAAGAATAACGGCGACAGAACAAAAATAAATTATCTATCGTTTTCATTTCTTCACAAATCTGACATAAAGGTGACGCCTTAAGACCAACTTTATGCAAATGATAATTTAGCTTCGGAATTCTGCAACGCAACCTTGGATAAGTAACTTCCAATTGCCGTGTTGCACACCACTGTCTATTCAAGCAGCATCTCAGATGTGTGAAATCTTGAAATTTGTTCAAAGAGTAGCAGTTGGGTTTATGCAACAGAAGTTTCTATACCTTATTGCTGTCGCGTAAGCCATATCAGGCAAAATCGGGATAAGGGGACTGCTAAGAGATACTTTGGCTAGTGCATCCACCATCTCATTGAGATATATGCCACGATAGCCTTGTACCCATAAGAGTTGCAGTTTTTGCAAGTTTGTCGGTATGAGTTGTCGAAACTTGTGCATAAGTGTTAAGTTGGCTCCTGAAGACAGAGCAGCACATACTGAAAAAGAATCTGTAATTACGACTGCTTCTGATTCGCCCAAAGGAAGTTTTCGTAGTGCCGGGACAATAACAAATAATTCTGCTACGAATATTAGTGTGTAATCTGTGAGTCCAACTAAAAAGGACCAGTCAAGGGAACGCGAGAAGATACCTGCCCCAGCCTTTTCATTTGATACAGATGCATCACTGGCAATTATGTTGTTCATGTTCACGTGTGCCAAGTAATCCTGAAGCCGATCATTTAGATATTGAAGTGGCACTTGATTTGCGTTAGAGGGATAAATATTCTCATATTCTATCTGAAGATCTAAATTAAAGTTACTGGTTGAGAAAATATGCTTGATTTTGGCGTTCACTGGTTGTAGCAGCGCTTGAACGAACATTATCTGTGGGCAGTAGAATCGCGAAGACCAAGTTTCAAAAAGTAAGCTTGGCTCCTTAATAAAAGCATAAAACGATTATTTCTGGGGCAAAGTGTATAGTTTTAAAAATGCTTGGGTAGTAAGCAATTTGAATATTTTCCACAATCACGGTAGACGCGCTTCCATGTACAGCACATTGTTAGCAACAAACTTGGGCAGTCAAAGGCACAGTCGTAAAGCTTCCTTTTCTAATAGTATTAGCGGTCTCATTTTATAAGTCGCACTGCTCGAAAATAAAACACAGCCGAATTCCATGATAGGACGCATATACCTTTTATAGACCATTACCAATGTATTTCTTCGCAACCAGTTTTTTCTGTTGCTGAGCTTGCGTAACCAACCCAAGGCTCGTGTTGCTTTGGACAAAATGTGATCAATGTGACTTTTCCAATTTAACGAGCTGTTATATATGATGCCTAAGTATTTGAGTGAATCCACCTGGGGAATTCGCTCTGTGCCATTCATCATAGAGATGTTGACAGGATCTGTGAACCAGAACGCTAGAAGCGCGCTTTTGTTTACGTTTAGAGACATTCAAATTTTTTCAAGACATTCCTCTATCATGTTTAGGTAATTCTGTAATGTCTGATAAAGTAATTGTAGATCACTGTTTGTCGCAAACAAAGCAATGTCATCTGCATACACATATAAATGAATATCGCTATGTGTTGGAATTGAATGAGGAAAATGTTAAACAGCACCGGTGAGAGCACTGCCACCTGTGGTACGCCACGGTATTGTCGATATGTGTTGGAAAAACAACCCCTTTGAAAGCAATAAAACTCCCTCTTTCTTGAAAACTCTGCTACCCATGCTGTCATGTAGGTTAGTTTATATTTCAGTGAGTTCGCGAGGCGATAAAATTGAAGAATCAATGTTGTTTGATGGTGGTATCAATTTTCTGGAACGCGAAAATCTAAAAAATGCTTTTCCGTTGTTTGACTTTGAAAGATAGCTGAATTTGTTAGTGTCATAATCATCTTTTGCTTTGCGTACTGTACGTTTAAAATCGGCTGTCACGTATTTATAGTCACACCAGTTTTTCGGGCATTGGTTGTGAATATGTTGCTTCTACGTAGCTTTTCGTTTTCTCTACCCCCTCATACAATCAGCGTTCATCCATGGGCTAAATGATCCACCTGTGCCTGAGATTATTTTAAAAGTTTACTTTTCTATTGCTCTTCTCAATACCGCACACAGACTCACAGCCCGAATGTCTCAAGCTTGTCCTTCCGAAGAATCAAAGTAGACTTTTAGTCTTTTTGTAAACGCTCATAACTTACAAACGAGCCAATTTTATCAGTTAAAAATATCCTGGGAAAGTTAACATCGAAGCTAATAGGAAGGTGGTCACTGTTTGTTGCACAATTTAAACTTTTCCACGACAAAATGTTTAGTGAGGAGCTGGAGAAGGTCGGATCTATAGCCAACTTTGATTGCCTCCTAATAAAAGTAACAGTGGGAAATTTACACAAGATAAGTGATTATCAACAGTCCATTCCCACAAGTGCCTTCCATTTACATCAGTCTTGAAACCCCAAGACACTTGGTGTGAATTGAAGTCAACAGTTATTACTACATCCTTCTTGCATGAAGCTAACATTGCATCTAAGCATCTTGTGTCCTGCACTCCTACCCGAAAGTATGCGTTAACAAATGAAAATGGGGAACAGCCTGGCAGAGTGTTGTCTATACCATAATTTCATAGTATTCATGCACAGGTAGTTAATCTTCGCTCCATGACTAAATTGCGTTTATATAAAAATGGCAAGTCCACAACCTCTGCTAGGTCTGTCCAAACGAAATAAGCGATAATTTTTAGGTAAATTTTTTGTCCATTTGTAAGCCAAGTTCATTGTAGAGTAATAATATATGGGAAAATTTCCGAAAAAATATGCGATAAATATGTGGTAGCCGACCCTATTGATCGACAATTCCACTGTTATACTTTTAGGGAGCCCATTTTAACACTATACACCCGCCGCAGAGACTGCTTGATCCAAAAGATTTTTCTTAAAAAAGTCTTTTTTGGAGAGGTTCTCCGAAAAGTCTTTCTTTGACAGGTACTTTTTAGATTTTGATTTCTGTGAAGACTTTGTCGAAACGGGAGATCTTGCACGCTTCAAGGAATTTGAGATTCCGCATCCATATCTTTGAATTCATCGAAGTCATCTGATATAGGTTCTGGATCTGCCCGCAGTATCTTATAAGAGGGTCCTGCTTTAGGAGACGCGCATCGTGTAGAAGCTATCGGACTTTCTGTCCCTGCACACCTTGAAACCTCCAAATACTGGGAAGTCTGATTTTTCATAGACACTGGAGCAATAATTTGGGTCAACTGAGATGTTAACAATTGAGCCACGACTCCATTAATACTGCTGGCAAGACGCTCCGTCGCCTCTTCCGTTGGCTTCTCTATGGTCTCTGCTATAGATTTTGCAAACGATGCATCCGTAGCAATGGTATGTCGTGCTGTTACGCTTGCGTAACCTTTCGAGCGTTCTTGTAACTCAGTCACAGCTTCGCTCCAGAAGCAACGCCTGCATTCAACAATTTCCAGCATCCTAACTTCTCGTTCTTTCGCCTCACAGTCTAAAGAGTCTGCATGATGTGCTTCATGACATAAACAGCACTTCTCTTCCGTCGAGTTGCACTTACGGCTGTCATGATTTTCTCCGCATATTTGACATCTGGCAGTTGATTTGCACAATTTTGCGCTGTGGCCATATCTCCAACAATTCAAGCACTGCAGTGGCTCAGGAGATAGAGGCTCTACCTTATAGATATGAGGCCAAGCCTTAATTTCAGATGGCCTTATTGTTCCCGCAAAGGTTACTATCACGGTAGGTGATCTTTATTGTCAACCAGGCGCGTGCACCTGTATACTGACACTGCCCCTGCTACCGAAAATAATTCCAGAATTTCTGCAGGAGTCAGGCTAGTATATGCACCGCGGACTATGCCTTTCGAACATACAAGATGCGCTGGAATAAACGGGCTCACCGGCAGCGCTGCCGATGCGGAACAAATTAGAAGCTCTCGGCCGCACTCCTGATCGGCAGAGCAGCACAAAATACCACCACGACTGAAATGCCGAATCTCAGTGATCTCAGGCCCTTGGCCAGGCGAAGAAACCGATATCCAGATAGCCTGAGTCACTTGAACTGAAATGGCACAAGCCACAAACAACTGTCAAAATAGCACTAAAACCACAAAGAAGCAAACGTTAAACTCAAGTGCAGTCCTGCCGCCCATCGTCCCAGCCGTTCCAATCTGTGAGCAGCCGCGCAGAAAAGGAAAGTATGATCGTTGACCGGCACAAATGACGTTCATCATCTTCTTTACATTCTGCTTCAGTCACAGAACATGGACACGGATTTGTTCAGTGCGGGAAGGAATAACTTTATAGGAGAGAGAGAGAGAGAGAGAGAGAGAGAGAGAAAGGCAGAGAAATAGAAAACTTTTGCGCCAAAAATTGCCTTAGGAAGTTGTGTGCCAACCAATATTAGCGCTATTGCAAGGTGAGCGTTGTTGAAATACGTGACTATTCTGGCACGTGATCACAGCATGGCATAGCTTTGTTAGTGCGGCATAGCAGGTGTGTTGAAAAAAAGTGGGGATAAAGAGCAGAGATGTGAATAGGGAGGTGTAAAAGAAGGGAAGAGAAAGATTTAGCACAGGAAATAGAGAAATAAAAAGAAGAAGAGAAACAAGAAAAGAAAAAGAGAGAACCATGAAATGAAAGAAAAATTTGTATCCTGAAAGACAAAAGACAGGAAAAAAGAGGAAGCTATAAAGAGGGATGGAGAGAAACAAAGGAATACGAATCAACATAGACAAAAAAGACATGAAAAATCAAAATAAAAAATAAAAGAAAGACTGAGATAAAGAAAGAAAAATAAAAGTAAAGAGAATCAAAGAAGGCCACCCAGCTGCGCACTTCTTTGAGGCTTGCCACCAGGCCCACTACTACTGCGATTGAACACCTTTGTCCAGCAAACAAAACACTTCTGGCAAAAGCATTGAACGCAAAGCGCGAGAAAATTTGGAAGTTTGCTTGGGTGTCAGACAGCATTGTGTAGATGCGCAAGTCAGAACATTCGAGGGTTCTGAACGCGAGATGCGCACAGCACTTTGATAGAGTACAGTAACCGATCGAAATGATTAGCAACAGTGAAATTGAATGGCACAAACAGAAAAGACACATCAGTTTTCATTTGCAACATAGGCAGCATAAGGAACAACTTGGACCAGCTATTGTTCTACTAAGCACAACATTCGTTTCAATACGACGTCATTGTGATAACTGAGATAAGGCTTAAGGAACATGAGTACATAAATATACCTGAATACGTAATGCTTTCACAGCCAAGACCACATGCAGCACGAGGCGGTGGAGTAGCCTTCTTTATCAGAAATTTACTCAGTTTCCAGCGTTTAAATGACATTTATAGCACTTAATAGCCGGCTGAAACGTTATTTCAACATGAATCTGGCGTCGTAGCTGGTGTAGTTTATCGCGCCCCAGGTTCGAATGTAGATGACTTCATATCTGTCATGAAAAGTATGCCGCTGATTCACTGTGTAATATTTCATGCACAAGTGATAATCTGTGATGATTTCGGTATAGATCTGCTGAAAAACCAAGGTAAAGACTATTTGCTCTTTTTAAAATCTTTTAATCCCAAAAATGTTATATTCAAAGAAACACGTTGGTCGGCGTATTCTGCCACAATTATTGTTCACATGCTGTGCAGTCTGGATGCCGACGCAGAAGCTGGTGTTTGTGAGTATGTAATCGCTGATCACCACCCAACTTTTATTTTCATACCACAAGCGTACTTGCATCCTGCTCGTGATACCGAGAAGTTGGTGTCGAGATATAACACATGCGTTAATTATTCGGAAATAAGAACCCTCTCACAACAAACTGCTTTCGAAGCACTGTGGAACGATTATGAGCAAATCAAATGCGATAATATCATTTGCAGTGTCCAGAATGCAATAAGGCAGTCATCTGGAGGCGGAAATGTAGGCCCGTGTGCTTAGATTTGGGTGCCCGTTAGAGAACCCCCGGTGGTCGAAATTTCTGGAGCTTTCCACTACGGCGTCTCTCATAATCATATGGTGGTTTTGGGACGTTCAACCCCACCTATCAATGAATTAAATCAAATGAGGCAGTCATCGTATACGTGCTCATGATGCAAATAGGACCATGTCTTGTGTCCTTGGACAACAGAGCCTATTCTAGAAAAAACTGAAAAAAAAGACTACTATTATAATAAGCTAAAATCACACAAAATAAGGGAATATACTACCAGGCTCAATTAAAGTACTTCGGAAAATAAGTCAGTTGGGCTAATGCGTAAATACAAAACGGCATAATATAGACGTCTTAATGAACGCTGCGATGCAAAGCAAACATGACAAATAATCAGGGAAGTGACAGTACATGGCAACGAAAAGAAAATTGTTCCTGAAAACGTAACAGTTAGTCTTGTAAATGACTTCAATAACGGTTGGCAAAAAAGTTACGAAGCCATTCAGTGCTGCACAAACCAACACTTGCATTAAAAAAAAGGATACATTTATATTTCAGGCTATAACAGAGGAGGAGATGATGTGTGCTATGATAAACCAACAGGTGAACAAAGCCACACGCATTGATGGTATAAAAGCTAGGCTATTAAAAGACAGTTCAGCTGTTTTAAGTGCTCGGCTTTGTCACCTGTTGAACCATTCGATAATTACCCATTCTTATCCACATGCACTAAAAGTGGCCAAAGTTGTACCAATATACAAAATGGGAAGCCATAATATGCCCAGAAGCTGCAGACGATTATCCCTATTAAGAATTGTGAACAATATCATTGAAAATTTAGTCGCGCAACCGCTGAAAAACTTCATGTGCAAGAAAAATGAAAAAAAAAACACCAGGCCTGCGCGGAAGGCGCCGCACAGTCTCAACTAAAGCTAGAAGGGTGGCCTTTCAGGGCCCTATCTAAACACTTATTGGGTAACTGCTACCAGCACACTTGCTCAATGGCCACTATGGCATTATTAACAAAAAAAACTTTAGGGTATTTGGCTGGCATTCGCTATGGCATTTTTCGTCATCCTTCTGAAAAGCGTGGTATCTGCTAAAATACTGCGAGAAATATCGTGTCAATTGTTTATGCAGTGGCTGATGAAGATGAAGAATTATGCCTGCAGTGGGTATGCGCCAAAAATATTAGCTGAACAAAAACAAGCCTTTGTACTGGGTTGAACCAACGGACGACGCACTCGATTCGCTATTCGCATTGCGCAACGGCTGCTTGTTCTTCCGGTGTTTTAAAATGTTTTGAGTCGTATTAACGCAATTTCCTTTCCTGCCATCAAGCCTGCCTAAGGCAAGTTTGCCAACAGGTCCCAAGCACCGTCGTTTCTCAGTGGTAGAATACAGGGCTGGCACCCAGCGAACCCGGGCTTGAGCCGCACTGGGTCACTGGTACTAGGCTGCTTTTTTCTAATTTCGCGCAACGTGGTTACGGACACTGGCGGCGGCGGACAACTATGGCGCTGCACGAGTCCCGAGTTGTGATCTCATTACAGGTTTCGCAGTAATAACATAATTTGAACAGGACAGTATAGTTTAGTTCCGTCAAAGTCCACATCAACTGCTGTGCTTACTTCATTACAAATCATCACCTTAGCACTCAAACAACAAAATATTTTTATTGGAATTTTTATCGACCAAAAAAGGCGTTCGATAATATTTACCAATCGGCACTTTACTATTGGTAATAGTAAAGTTTTATGGTAATATTGATAGTACTCATGACTTCTTTTCTCATTATCTCACATAGCGAAAGCAAAAAAGTACTAATGGACGGTTATCTATCCGAACCGAGGACTTTTACAAGTGGTGTACCGCAAGGGTCCGTAATGAATCCTATTTTATTTACCTTGTATGTCATTTATTTCCTGCGAGTAGTCGTCTAAAGCCCTAATGTATGCTGATTATCCAGCAATTTTATTCTCAGGCAGTTCACTTGAAGCCTAACAACATTTTTTGTCGAATGAACTTCTCCGTATTTTATTATAATTTCGCGAGAACCAATTGCTACTATATAGGATAAAACAAAATATAATATTTTTCAGCGAACTAGAAATCAAAAGTCTTGACTGCGCTTTGATTGACGCATCACTAAACAATCAATCGATTGAATGTGTTCCGGGTATTGAATATATAGGTATTATACTTGACAATAACCTTAACTGGAAGATAAGGTTATTGCAACACAAACAGTGTTGCAACGTTTTGCAACACTGTTTGCAAAACGTTGTCTTTCAGTTGCTACTCTCTCATACGAGCAAGTAAATACTTTGACTTGAATTTGATGCGGACATTATATTTTAGTCTATTTCATTGCCACCCCAGGTATTGTTGTGAGTCGTGGGACCAAAAGTATATGCCATATCTTATTCCCCTAAGTGATTACAGAAACTAGCTCTGCGTCTGAATATTTTGTCCCGTTGCGTTATCCTTCGAGTACTCTATTTGAAAGACTGCGTATACTGTCATTTCTAGACGTGCGCAGCTACAACTTTTCTTGTTTAGCAAAGAGAATAATAAAGAAAAACACACTTCCTCCCCACAGCATTTTTACGTTTCTGTCGGTAAATACGCGACAGGCTAGAATTGGTAATCTTAACCTTCCTTTATGTTCAAATGTATTGGAACTAATAATTACGAAGTTAGACAAGGAGAACTGAAAGGTACGTCCTAAAATTAATCTGCGGAAAACAAAAGTAACGTACAACAACCTCGGAAGAGAACATGGCTTCGAGATAAGTAACAGTGTGCTTTAAGTTGTATAAGAGTCATCTACTTAGGGCAGGCAATAACAATGCAGCTGAATCATGACATCGAAGTAACTAGTAGAATGAACACGAGCGGCAGCACGTTTGGCAAGCACTCTCAAATCATGACAGGCAGATTGCCACTATCCCTCAAGAGGAAGGTATATAACAGCTGCATCCTGCCGGTACTTAGCTATGGAGCAGAAACATGAAATCTTACAAAGAGGGTTCAGCCTAAATTGAGGGCGATGCAGCGAGCGATTGGAAGTGAAGTGATAGGTGTAACTTTAGGAGACAAGAAGATAGCAGAGCTAATCAGGGAAGAAATCGGGGTTAACGATATTATAGTTGAAATCAGAAAGAGAAAATATACATATACAATAACATCTCAGAAATACAAGTTGACACAACGATGCCAAGGCGACAATGTGGACACCTATGTGAAATGAGTTCTTACTTTGGTGCCGTTATATATGTTGGTAATTTCGAAGTGCAGTGAAAGCTAATTTTGAAGTGCGGTGAACGCCAGGCGTGGTGTTCGGATGGTGACGGCCGTGGTTAGTCATGAAAGGGTTGAATTGCCGAACGTTTGCCAGCCCCCTTCCTCAATCATTATTTGAAGGGACACTAAGAGCAGAAGAATTTATCATGTATTAGTAATGTACAAATTTGCAGTTTGCCTAAAACACTACTCTTACCGTGACACGACGCTTAGAAACTTAATAAAGCGCGCAAAAAGAAGATGCGGGTAATGCCGCCATCCTGATAATCCCGCACCAAACAGCACGACGTAAGAACTATTGAAGGCGTCTACTGAGTTCTACGTAGCTTCCCACCAATGAAAAACGAAGTACACGAACGTGGGTGCCATAAACTTAGCATACGAAGTATCAGAAAATTTCATTGAGCCATCACCACGAAAATCCCGAAAATAAGTTTTCAAGTTTCGTATGTCATGTGCGAAGACTTTGGCGTGAAACTTAAAAGTGAAAGTTGAGCCTTGATTTTTCTGCTAATATTGAACTTGTGGTATTAAAACATATATCATTAGCGTTTGGAGAGGGTGGTTTGTAATTATAAACCAAGACATTTTTGCTTCCTAATTTCCCTTGAACAAGCGGGGCGCCTTCCTAGCCATGTAAAACACTATTGATTTGTTTTTCTCCTCATAACAGCGTTGTCTCTCCCTCAATCAGAAGACTTACTGTCGTCAATGTCTAGCTGCTAACGTAAATCTTGAAAATGTTTCATTGATACAATAAAGATAGCCATAGTTTGTACAACAAGTCAAAATTTCTTTCAAGCGTTTGAAGCAGGTGACACTTACAAAACGAAAATAGGAATTACAATGGGAGTGAAATCGGTGAAAATGAGAAGTCGAATATGAGAATGAAATGGGAAGCCGATTGTGGGCTAAATAAGATCACAGGTTAAGAACTTTCAATGTTCGATCTCGTTAAATACATTTTATTCGAATATTGTGTTGATCTATGTAAACACCTATTTCATATATTTCCTTCAATCAAGATAGAAATCACATGCTGTACCTCTTTCTAACCAAGTGACATCCAGTAAACCAGTGACTTGCTTTGTGAAACCGTCTGACCTGACGAATCGATGTTCTCGCCTATGGTATCTTCAAAGCTTGACTAATACCATAAGATGTCGCTTAAACAAGGTGCAATTCAAAGTGTATGGAAGTTGAGCTAGAACGGATGATGACAGGTCTTGTCGAAGAAACCTTCATTCTAAGCAGTGCCTCATAAAGAAAGCGAAACATGCAAAAAATGTTGAGTGGGGATGGTTGGTTTGGCTTACATTTGAAATGGCGCAATAAACAAAACACACAAAAGTTGACTTAGCAACACGTGTGTAGATTCACAACTGAGTGCTTCATTCAAATAAAGGAAAAAGAGAAAGAAGAAAGAAGTCTAAAATTAAAGGTTGGGTGAATTGGTTAGACGTACTGAGGGGGGTTGGGGACATACGCGGCACAAGAAGAAGATTATAAGTTTCGAATGTGTTGTAAGTATGTTTTTTTCTGAATAAAAATGAAATTGCTAGTTTTCCTTCATCATGTCCCCTTCTTCATGTGTGCCGCATATCACGTCCACCTAATTTCTGAAGAACAAACTGCACAAGTCTACGCGATCATTGTACATGAAAAAATACATGAAAGGCTAGAAGTGTGGCAGCTTGGGCTAGTTGGTATGGCATGACGATAGTAATAGCGCGAAAACAAAATGACGACACAGAGACAAGAAGGACACAAAGGACACGTGTCCTACGTGTCCTTCTTGCCTTTGTGTCGTCGTTTTGTTCTCGCGCTATAACTATCGTCATGAAAGGCCTAGCCACATAATCAGATATTATCCAAGTAAGTTGACAGACAATCGAGAAACAAGGCAGAGAGGTGGCCGAGTTTGATTTGATGAGTGTTGCAAAAAAATCAGTCGAACAAGACGTAGCGCGGGAAGAACTCAGTACGACTGCTATTCAACAACTGAATATGTGTTTTGGCTGAACTTCACATGTGAATTACAGAGTAAAAACTGCCTTCAGTTTTTATACCCCCGTTCCGTTTTGCAACGCCAGCATTTTCGCTGGTATGTCTGCCCGCGTTCACATAAACGACTGCTTAGTTACCCTTACGGTCATTTTAGACTATGAACACGCGAACGTTAAAGAGTTCGTTTCGCAGAAATTATCGTCTCAGTGTCGTCGTTAGCGTCATCCGTTGTGAGCGAAGAAAAATTGGGGGACCCTTAAGCGTTGCCTTTAAGAGCTGAACGCGGTAGTGATATTGTATTTTTGTAGCGCGTACTTCAAACACTTAGTGTATGAAATCGTTTTGAACTTGCTAGCCAGCTACTACGTGGCTTTATGGGTGCGGTAGCGTGTGCGCCTTTTGTAGTGGTTGAGTAGCTTTGAACTATGAATTCATTATCTGGCGCCTATTTGAACTAGCTTTGAACTATGAATTCATTATCTGGGGATCTGGCGCCGCCATGGATTCCAGAATCTTACACGCTGTATTCCTACAGCTTCTGCAGGTGGTGACTGCCTTTCATTCGACCTACGCAACGTGTCTTCTTATCGATGACGTCGGCTGCGTGGACTCTACGTGCCCGGCCTCCATCGATGCCTGGTTTCATCAAGCGCCACTGAACTTATCAACGCTGCCAGCTGTCAACGACTTTGCTGGTTGGCAACAACGCCCATTGGAAGACGGAAAACTACTTAAGCTGCTCCTCCTCCCAGCCACTTCGGGAACTGGCGCCGCCATGGTTGCCAGAAGCTTACACGCTGTATTTCTACAGCTTCTGCAGGTGGTGACTGCCTTTCATCCGACCTACGCAACGTGTCTTCTTATCGATGACGTCGGCTGTGCGGACTCTACGTGCCCGGCCTCCATCGATGCCTGGTTTCGTCAAGCGCCACTGGACTTATCAGCGCTGCTAGCTGTTAATGACTTTGCTGGTTGGCAACAACGCCTATCGGAAGACGGAAAACTGCTTAAACTGCTCCTCCTCCCAGCCACTTCGGGATCTGGCGCCGCCATGGATGCCAGAAGCTTACACGCTGTATTTCTACAGGTTGGTTATTCGTATGGTACTGTAAAGGGTAAAGCGTTCAAAAAACTTGCGTCAGACCCCACTCGCCGTGTGCGTACGATTGCTGTTGACCTAATAGGTTGTATCGGGTGTTACTGTGAATGCGTTGCGGCCATTATCAAAACGTGTTTAATATGCTGTGGTGATATCGAGGAAAACCCTGGACCTCTCTCAGCTGAGCAGGAACAGAAAATGTTTGCGGCGATCATGCAGATACCGTCATTGATTGAAACACAGACAGACACTCTTAACGAAATTCGTTCGCTTTGGTCCGACCAGCAGGCAATTAAATCAAAAGTAACGGAACTGGTTGACAAGATGGAACGCGCAAAAGAATCGTGCGCCCCGTCTGTACCGCCCTTAAAAGCGGCAATTGAAAATATGTCCACACGTGTTGAAACAACTATTTCATCACTGGCGGCATTGCATGATAGCCAAGATGATTTAGATAATCGATCGCGCCAAAACAACTTGATAATTTACGGCCTTCTGGACACTGTAAACAAATCTTGGGCAGAATCCGACGAAAAAGTCATTTCCTTTTTTTCAGATAAACTAGATATCTCAGTCAGTCCAACATCCATTGAAAGAGCACACCGATTGGGGAAGTACCAAGTAGAATCAACACGGCCGCTGACTGTCAAATTCTTGTCATTCAAAGATAAACGACGAGCGCTTGCGGCTGCTTCCAAGCTGAGGGAAACAAATTTTTCTATCGGCCAAGATTATTCGAAAAATGTCAGGATTGCTCGAAAGAAAATGGCTCAGTTTGCCCGTGACTGTGGTGGTTCTTTTAAATTGAATTTCAATAAGCTATGTATGCGACATGAAGTGTTTTTCTATGACAGCAAGAGTGATTCTGTCATCCGGGCGTGCCAATAGCTATCACAAAATGCTCCCGAAAAACGACTTCGCCAAGTGAACGACTTGAAGGTTTTTCTCATAAATTGTCGCAGTATTAAAAACAATAAAGAGCAGTTTGATTCGCTGTTAGATCTGATTACCCCTGAAGTAGTGATTGGTACTGAATCTTGGTTGGACAGCACTTTAACTAACAATGAGATAATCCCTTCAAATTACACAGTGTACCGCAAGGACCGTAACTCACGTGGCAGTGGTGTTTTCGTCATGGTTCACAGTTGTCTGAATTGTACTCGTATTGAGGTTGAAAGTGCGTCATGTGAGACGGCCTGGTGCAAGGTCGCCCCAGCTAATGGCACTTCGATAGCATTTGGGTCGTTTTACAGACCACCTGCTTCCAATACTCCTCAATGTATATTCGACTTAAATAACATACTACTGTCCTTAGATGCAACGTATACCGTTCTTGGAGGAGATTTCAACTTGCCAAATATTGACCGGCTCTGTCACCAGCCGAGAGTAACCACTTCATTACCTATTCGTGAAATGATTAATGCACATACCCTGTTCGTGAAATGATTAATGCACATACCCTGTTCCAATTTGTACAAACTCCCACGAGAATAACCACAAATAGTGCAAATGTGCTAGACTTGTTGTTTTGTTCTGAATGCACTCTCATAAGTTCTGTCAATTTATTACCCGGTATAAGCGACCATGAAATGGTTCTTGCACACCTATCTTGCGTTTTGAAGCGTTGCCATGTTCCTTCTTCGAGACAGGTGTTCCAATTTGATAGGGACGATTTTGCCTCACTATCACAGGAGCTTGATGAATTCCTGCCTTTTTTCAAACAGCACATTTCTGCCCTTGACATAGAATCTGCATAGAACCTATTGAAACCCAAACTTTTATCGCTCACGAAGTCATTCGTTCCGTCTCGAGTAATCACATCTAAGCGTCAGGCAGACAAACCATGGATTAGTAGAAATATTCGCGCATTGATAAATAAACGACATCGCCTGTATCGCAGGTACTGTAAATCACCAACTCCAGACCTTTTCAGCAAGATGAAGGAACTCGGTGAAAATGCAGCAAAAGAAATGCGCGAGGCAGAAAGCGCGTATCTAGATGCAATGGGCGAAAAATTAAAAGCTAACCCAAAAGAAGTCTGGAAGTACGTCAGAACCAGGCGAACGACAAAGGATCCCATTCCAGAAATATAGATGGCAATAATTATGCCGGTGACCTCAAAGGAAAGGCTCAACAGTTCAGTAAATATTTCGAATCTGTATTCGTACGGTCGATCCCCCAGGCCAGTGGCCTGAAAACTGTTTTGAACTTACCACAAATGAGTGATATATCCTTTTGCGAGCAGGGAATAATAACGCTACTACGAAAAGTACTACTCCTGCTTGGACCAAGAAGGTCTGCAGTATACTTAAAAAAGAATGTGAAGTCAGCCCCCGGACCCAATCACATTTCGAATTATGTATTAAAGAATTGTGCTACATCGTTTGCCCCTTTTCTAACGATTCTCTATCAAAAGTCATTTATTTGACTCCGGTGCTTTACTGCGTGACTGGAAAACCGCAAATGTAGTTCCTATATTCAAAAGCGGAAATAACGCACAGAGTCGAAACTACAGACCTATTTCACTAACTAGTGTTTCATGCAAGGTACTAGAGCATATCATTTACTCTAACCTAACGGCTCATCTCCAAGAAAACAATTTTTTCACCCCAGCACAGCATGGTTTTAGGAGAGGTCTCTCATGCGACTCTCAATCGATTGAGTTTTCTCATGATATAGCTTTGTCGAATAATAATGGCAAACAGGTGCACTGTATTTTCTTAGACTTCCAAAAGGCCTTCGACTAAGTAGCACACAATTTATTACTTGTAAAACTGTCTGCACCTAATACTCCCACGGCGCTTTTCCAGTGGAATGAGGCTTACCTTACTGACTGAAATCATTGTGTTGTTCTTAACGGAATGACCTCATCACATAAAACATTCTTGTCAGGTGTTCCTCAGGGATCTGTACTCGGGCCTCTTCTTTTTTGATATTTGTCAATGATATAGGATAAGGAGTATCAAGCCGTCTCAGATTGTATGCTGATGACTGTTGTCTTTACCATGAAATAATACTCTGAATGACAGTGTACAACTACAAAGTGACCTCGACAAGATACTATTATGATGCAATACGTGGAATATGACGCTAAATTTTTCTAAATGTAACGCTGTCCAGTTTTCTACAAAACGTCATACTTTACGAAATCCTCTCTTGATGGCGAAAGCCTCACGATTGTACCCAGCTACAAATATTTAAGGGTTTTATACAAAAATTACTTTTCCTGGAATGACCATATTGATTACGCAGCAGCGAAGGCTAGTCGGGTCCTCAACTTCCTAAGGCGTAACTTCAAGCAAGCTCCTCCCAAGTTAAAAGAAATGGTTTACTTTTCAAATGTTCGCACTATATTAGAATATGAATGTTCCGCTTGCGACCCCGGAACAAAGACATGTATTGACGAATTAGAGCGCATCCAAAACCGTGCAGCATGATTTGTATCATCAAACTATGATTGCAGAAAAAGCTCTTCCGATATACGGGACAACCTTGGATGGCCATCTTTGCAGGACAGGCGGAAGTACATGCGCCTGAAACTGTTCAACAAAATTTTTATAGGTGCAACAGGCTTACGGAAAGAAACCTAAATATTTGATCCTACCTATAGATCTGCCCGCGTAGACCATTCCCTGAAGGCTAGGGAATATAGGCGTCGGATCAACCTATATAAACATTCCTTTTTTTTTTCCGAGGTCAGTCCATTACTGGAATAGCCTCCCGAATGAAGTTGTACTGTCGTTGCCGACTTCATTGATGAAGCCCTCGCAGAATGTTTGTTTAACTAGGTTTTACGTGTCATATGTGGGATATTTTGAGCTTTAGCTCACCATTTGCAGCTTCTGCCTAGTTGTGTTTTTTTTTACTCTTTCTTATGAGGTTATGTATCTATAAAGTTACTTTATGTTTAAAAGTTTGACTTTAATATTATGTTTTGTTGCTTTTTCGTATTGTACAACCTGCATCAACCTCTTAGTGACGTGATGTTTAGTCTTTTTATAATGTTATTTATGTGTAGAGTGTTGATGTTATCTTTATTCCTACATAATGTTTGTTGCTTTTTTGGTCACGTAATGTCTCAATTTTTTGGTCACGTAATGATTACAATTTTTCAATCAAAACCAACGACGCCGACTCTGACACTGGAGTTTCTGGGAAAGAGCTCTTTACGCTATGGGATCGAAATTGTAACCTTTGCGAAAACAAAAAATGAGCAAGTTTTTATGAACAAAAAATAGAGGAAGATAACGGAAGATAACGTGTTGTCTCGAACGCGCTCATTCTTCATCGTCATTATCTATAGCCCACAGTACAGGTGAAGCCTCACAGACATGAAGTGGGTACCTCACCTATTAGCAGAATGATGAATGGCGTGTGGCATGGAGGGTGCTTCATCGTCATTTTCGCGACATCTAACGGGAACTTTGAATGTTGTGTGCCACGATGGCGGAAAGAGAATGTGTGGTCTGGAACACGCTTGTACTACGTCGTCATGAAAGCCATTGTCATAGTGATGGAGGGACGGCGGCGGACATAGCTCGAGCCTCAGGAACTTAGCCCCTAAAAAATTTCGTAATATTTGATGCTCTGTACTTCGACTAATGTCCCCTAAGCCACCATTCACTTAATTGCATTTTGATTTCAGTAGCTTACGGAAGAGACTTACTGGGTATGATCTAAAATTTTGATATTCGCTTCCATAACGCCTTTCTAAAGAGAGCACGGATTCCGAATCAACATTAACTCTCACCTCAATGCAAAGTATCGACAGCTGAAAAAGAATTGCTGAGTACTCATCATAATACGCATTAAGCTCTCCCATCGCGCGCCCACTTGTTGCGAGATGGGGCGAAGATGTGAAAAGGAAGGCTTATTTGCTCGTAAAGCAGGCCAAACACATTTTATGCAGTAATGATGCCGCAAATGTATCCGGGTCATCAACGTGGTGCGTGATTTGGGATTTCTGTATAATTAATTTCAGTCTCTTTTATCAAGGCAAACGGTCTCTAGGTAAGTAAATGGCTTAGCACGTGCGCATATTGGCTTCTGGCTAAAAGTTTTTAGTTGGTATTTAGGGTGCTGTGAATTTGGAGAATATCTTTATAAAAACAAGAGTGTGGAGGTGGAAAATTGAGTACATAAAGGCAAACTTTACAGTTTTGTGGATAACTTCTTTTTAGCATTCACGATGTCATGGTTGTAAACTATTGATCGTGATATGCAGGAAAGTGACACTGAGTATATTATTACCGTTGTCCGTATATGCAAAATGTTTACATGTCTATATAGCATTACTTAACGCTCAACACTGCTGCACAATGCCTTCTTCTGATTGTACTTGTGAACGCTGTGAAGCTTCTTTTATTGATATATGGAAGGAAAGTTCTTTCACCTGATTAATAACTTTTTTGGTGTACTTCAGTCTCAGTGAGGTGCCGGATAACGAACAGCACATAGACGGCGCGCTCCTGCGTACTGACAAAAATCTTGTCTATAGGGAGCCCAGCATTAAAAAAGACCCGTGACATCCGCGCAGCGTGGAAGTCACGCATACAGTCGGTAAGAGCAGGCGCAAAAAGGAAAAAAAAGAAAAAAAGGGGGAGAGCCACGGTCTTTGTCGTGACGGCCTGGTGCCAGGAGCCGGCATCAACTTACGCTGAACCGGTCAGCCACAATCGCGAGCGCGAAAAAAAAGAGAAAGAAACGGCCCATTTGTACTCTTTTGGCTTCAATAAAACAGTACAAACAACTTTCCGTTCATCAGTTGTCGAGGTATGACACTGTGTCATGCACTAAATAAAGAGTACTAGTGCATGCGCGACAGCTTACTGAAACACTGGCCTATGTATGTTAATGCTCATGTTCTACGAAACAAGTCAAACAGATAATTTTAAAAATTCATGACAAAAAAACAAATTCAAGACAGCGAGACAGAGAAAGATAAAAAATGAACCTTGATTGGTCGATGTTTGATTAGTGGTTGCCTAATTTGATGAGGAACGTCAAGTACAGTGGTCAGATGTCAGGTGCAGAATTCAGCAGGAGAGCGTATGTCACCAACATTTGCTCACTCCTTTCAATATTAAGTACAGTTCTCATTCCAGCATGAATTGGTGACAGCGAACGACTACCAAGACAACCAGTGTACTGCTGTAGAAATAAGGTACCGGCTATGAAAATCCCCATTTTCGAAAGAGCAACTGCTAGCAATAACAATAAATATTTTGAGGTTCGTTCGGCACTATTTCTTGACCCCAACTGCACGACGACGTTTGCGAAAGAAATGTGCAGAGGCATTATTTATTTGAAAGAAGACTGACCTGTCCGTCGCTAATTTGTGTACGTTATACTTCACTTTGGCGCGCGTTTCGACATTCACTTGAACAGCGTTGAGATGCTGAATAAAGGTAAGAGTAGCCACTCCCCATCAATACGATCAGTTAAAGAGTGAAAATGAGTAAAAATTACTCTATATAGCGAAATATTGCGCATAAATTGTAATTGCAAAAATAAGTAATCATCGAAATGCTAAAAAGGCGCTCCTGCCCCAGCGTGCAGTTCGCGGCAGTTCGAGCGCATGAAATACAAATATTAGAGTTGACACGCTAAAATACCCAAGCAACGTTTACGTGTGAAAGCGCATTGTCTTCAAACAGCTGAGAATTGGCTGCTGTCACTGACACTAGCACTGACACCGCATCAGGGCCGGACCGCCTACAGAAATGTCACGCCTAAACGCAGGCCGTATCTAGCGAGAAAAAATTTGACCTATAATCCCGGCTAATCTTTGTTCCGGCTAATCTGAAGACCACTTCAAATCTGGCCAGTTTCTCTAGGGGACACGGCTATGGAGCCATGCAGAAGCGGCGATAATTTGACTTGATTTCCTGCCTGCGGGCGTGAAGTCTAGCCAGAATTATACTAAGAGTTTTGTTAGGGTTCTCCTGACAAAAAGCTGCAAACTGCAGCGTGACTGTTCAGAAAGCCGCTCCCATGGCAACAGACAGCCTCCTCTCTATACTTTCCTCTTAAGTGATAATGTTTGCATGCACGAGGTGCAGCACCTTACCGAAATACAGAAGCATTATTTATGGCTCATCAGTCTTTTTATTTCGCTGACGACGATAGCAGTAACCAAGCAATAAGTCTTGCCGATTAAGATTGAGTAGCGCTCGTCCTCGGTGCTCCATAGTTGTAAACTATTCGCGCCCAGAGTTTCATCTATTTTTTTAAATATTGCATTGCATCATGCATCAATTGTAGCTTAAGCTCGGGAACATTCTGATTGGTGACTAGTAATCCTTGTAATATCACAATATTTGCATACATTAGACCACAACAGATAAGTCCAGAACTGATTTTGCCGCTTACGAAACACAAGCAAGGTTAATTTTTAAAGGAAATAGCAAAAAATGCATATCATTGTTCTTAATTGTGACTGGTATACACCCATTTCATTGTGTCAGCAGGGTAAGAGTGTTAGTCACGGCACTAAAATTTAGTGTTTACCTTAACGCATTATTCTAATGTTGTAGACATGTATTCTAGTCAGTGGGATAAAAATTACACACGAAGTGAACACGTCTTGAAAAAAGCAGAAATCAATCAATCAATCAACCAATCAACCTTATTTTGTCTATTTTAAAATAGACAAAGGAGTGGCGAACAAAAGCTGTCTTTTGGCAGCATGATGAGCCAGCCGCCCCCAATACAAGGTTTCACATTAGCACAGAGACAGATGTGTTTAACACAATTATTGAATAATATACTTCCTGTCAAGGAGGAGACGCTCTAGGTGCCGACCAGTGCGGACGCGCGAAGATCGGCTCCTGCTTTCAAGAATGCTTTCCTGTGGTATTCACGAATTTGTCGCCGAGTTTTTACTTTCATCGTGTGCCTAAAGAAATCAGCAGATACCATCTTTGTGCCGGTGAGTGGACTTTTAAACCGTTTTTTGGGACATTTTTACACGGCAACGCCACCGGGGGATTTAGGCCTAACCAAGGAGGCGATTGTCGCCGATGCACCGGCCCGGCGCCAACGCGACTCAATGCTCTGCGCGTTCCAGTATCTGCAACTGAGAATGGAATACCAAGTAGATGGAGAGGACATCTCTCCAGAGGATTGCACGGAAGAAATGGGTTGGAAAGAAGCCGAAACGAGACGCTCAAGGAATAAGCAAGCCGCGGTTAGCGTTCCTGCTGCCAAGGGTTCGACCGAGGCCGGCGTTGCGGGAGACGCTCGAGCCAGTCGTAGTAGGTATGACACCAAGCATACAATCGTGCGAGCTGGACGCATGCCGCCAGTACCTAAGGACTTCAGCAAAATTGTGCTACGACCACGTGGAGGATTAAATATCTCGAGAATTGGCACTGGAGCCGTGGCAGACGCGATAGTACTGGCGGCCGGCGTCAAAGAGGAAGAGGCCATGCAGGACATCATCTGTTCCAACTTGCAGCAGAACATTATGGTGGCAAGCACTCCGGACCAAGACAGAGCTTCAAGATACCTAAAGGTCAAGCAAATTGACATTGGAGGCAAAGTTTTCGAGGTTAGCGCGTACGCCGCGGCACCCCACGACACTTGTAAAGGAGTGATTCGCGGGATCCCCGTAAGCGATACTCAGGACATTTTGACCCGAAAGATTGTGAACGCGAACAACCCGCTCGCGCTGCAGGCCAAGAGAATCAAGAACACCGGGACAATCATCATAGCGTTCGAAGGACACAAGGTGCCCAGATTCGTGAGATATGGACCTTCACTTTTGCAGTGCTCCCTTTACCGCAAGAACATCGATATTTGTTACGTCTGCGGAAAGCTTTGACATCGGGCTGACGTCTGTCCGAACCCAGCTGAAACAATCTGCAGAGGCTGCGAAATCAAGAACCCAGATAGCCTGCACCAGTGCAATCCAAGATGCAGGCTGTGCGACGGTCACCATCCCACGGCAGACAAGGAGTGCAAGAACAGGTTCTTAGTGCCATACGTCGTCAGACGCAGACGTTGGGAAAGATCGCGAGCAGCCGCAGAAGCCCGGGACGCACCAATCACATCGAGTCCAGACATCAATGACAAGCAGCTTATTCCAGCCTACGGGACCCAGAGCATCCAGACTACACAAGAACAGGAAAGGCGGCCCCACTCCAGGGGGAGGTCGCGTTCCAGAAGAGGTTCTAGACCCAAGGCCCGCTCCCAATCACGGGGGCGCTCGAGTTCTCAAGGTCACCATCAGGGTCGGGATCAGCCTGGGCGGCACCCGAATGGCCAGCTACCTGGCGTTCAGTTCGAGATCACGGCATCACACCCGGGGAGGACGCCTGCAGTTACTTCGAAAGGCAGCTGGGCTGAGCGAGTGCGCAACGGCGGGGCAGAGGTGATGACAGGTAAGCTGCCAGAGCATGATAGAATTGCACAGCTAGAGCAAGAAAACGCGAGACTTACAAAATCAAATGAGAGGCTATCAGCTGAGTTAAAGGAAATAAAAATTCTTCTCACTAAGCTAACCAGCGCGCAATCTTCACAGCCAATGCCTCAGCCAGTTGATGTCCCTGTGGCTGAAAACGTGGGGGACTCGAGAACCGCGAAAAAGAGGGCAGTCATGGCAGAACACGTGGAAGCCAACCAAACGATCATGTCAGATATGAAAGAGGTGTTTGACACGCTCAGCAAAGTAGTAGCCAATCTTAGCGAGCAGATGGGTAGGCTACAATCAAGCGTGGCGGCACTGTAAGAGCATATGACTTTGCGCATTACAAAGGTCGAAGCATATCTGCACAACACAGCAAGGCTTCCTCATGCACCAAGCTCACCCCTTCGGCCACCAATACTAGTGGTACCAAACCTGTCGACAGGTGCAGCATCAGGCTCTGGCCACCCATGTAATGACCATGATGGCAGCGCTACGTGAGGCATTTCGTATCTGGCAATGGAACTGTAGAGGTTACCTTAAAAAGAAGGCAACCCTGCAGCAGTATATCAGGAGCAGCCAAGCAAAGCCTCATATTATATTATTACAAGAGACCCTTTCACCGCAAGCAACGTTGCCTGGATTCCGGCCTGTAATAGGGGATACTGAAGGGAGGGGAGTCTGCACCTTCGTATGCAACAAACTAACGCACGTAACCCATGACCTCAAGAGAGAAGCAGGCCGATTGGAACACGTCTTGGTAGAGATCGTGCCGGGTACCAGCAACCGTCAGAGCATTTTCATTCTTAATATATACAGCAGTCCCAAGGAACAAAAGCAAGGGTTCAAGACGGTTCTAAAGAAAGCTGTTAATATCGCCGGGGAATGTACACTCGTCATAGCAGGTGATTTCAACGCCCCTCATCATACATGGGGTTACAAGTACAACACTGGGAAAGGAAATCGACTTTGGCAAAGTGCCAGTGAACTTGATCTGACTTTAATCACAGACCCCAGCCTACCAACAAGGCTTGGTACATCTTGCTGCAGGGATTCCACCCCGGACCTTACATTTGTAAGGAACATCAAGAAGGCCCAGTGGATGAACCTTGCTGTAGACCTAGGGAGTGACCACTGCATTCTTGCCACTACCTTCTCCGTGGAGCGTAAAAAGCAGAGAGAATTCCACTTCACAGACTGGGATAAGTTCAGGAAGATAAGGATGGAAAGGGAACAAGATGGCCACAGACAAGGCTTGGAGCAGTGGGTCAAACAGATTAAAGATGACATCAAATCCGTCTCCTCCACCATTACCACAGATCTTCCGGTTGAAAGAATGGATAGCCGGTTTGCTCATCTTCTTGAGGCAAAGCAAGCACTACTGAACCGTTGGAAGGGTCAGCGCCTGAACCGAAGACTGAGGAAGAAGATAGCTGAGGTAAACAGATCAGTCGAGGAACATTGTCGCGCACTATCGAGGCAGCAATGGGACGAAATCTGCAACTCCGTCGATGGTCAGATGCGCAATAGCAAGACATGGAATATGTTAAAGCATCTCCTCAACGAAAACACCACCAAAACAAATCAAAAGCATGTCATCGCTCGAATTTTGCATAAAGAGATAGGGCACACTACAGAACAGCAAGTTGTCCAGCAGCTCGTGCATAAGTACCTCCCAATCAAAAGAGGATTGGCACCACCAAGTAGATAGTACCAGGGCACGCCAAATCCAGGTCTTGAGGGCGACTTTAACATCAAGGAGATCAGAAGAGCCTTGCATGATCTCAACGGCAGGTCGGCCCCTGGCCCGGACGGTATATCAAACAAGGCCCTGCGTAACCTTGATGACAATTCAATTGAAACCCTGAGGGATATGATCAATTCAGCATGGAAAGAAGGCAGGGTGCCAGAGCAGTGGAAGCTGGCCAGCACGATCCTTATTCCTAAGCCAGGAAAGCCCCCTAACTTGGACAACATGAGGCCAATATCCTTGACATCATGTATCGGCAAGGTCGCAGAACATGCCATACTGCACAGGATAAACAAGTACTTGGAAGGTAACAACATATATACACACAATATGGTTGGATTCAGGGCAGGGCTATCCTCACAAGATGCATTGAAGCTTATCAAACACCAGGTCATTGACAATGAAACCAGAGACGTGAGAGCCATTCTGTGCCTAGATCTAGAAAAAGCGTTTGACAACATCCACCACTCATTTACACTCGAAGCAATTTCCAAGCTTGGTCTAGGGAAAGCCTTCTATGACTACGTATGGTCCTTTCTTACAGATCGGAAAGCCGTGATGAAGATTGCAGATATTGAGACCGCAGAAATCGAACTAGAAGCAAGGGGCACGCCACAAGGGGCAGTGATTTCACCAATGCTGTTTAACATTGCCATGATTGGACTGTCAAAGAAATTATCGAGCATTGAAGGATTGAAGCACAGCATCTACGCAGATTACATTACCATCTGGTGCACAGGTGGAAGCGAGGGGCAAATTGAGAGCGCTCTGCAAGAGGCGATTGACACCGTAGAAGACTACCTTCGCCCTTCCGGGCTCAAGTGCTCCTCGAGTAAGTCAGAACTTTTGCTTTATCGGACTGCACGCCGGGGACCAAAGCCCAGGGGATGGAAGCCGTTAAACCAGATAGACATCCGTCTCCGTACAAATCAAGGGGATGCCATCCAGAGGGTCGACTTCATCAAAGTTCTGGGAATGCTGATAGAGTCTACCGGCGCCAACAGCAAATCTATAGCCAAGTTAACTCGGAAAACAGACAGTGCGGTGCACCTCATACGCAGAGTGGCCAACAAAAGAAATGGGATCAAGGAAGACAACCTCATCAGGTTGATGCATGCGTTTGTTCTAAGTCACTTCACATACGAGGCAGCAATGCACAACTGGTCAAGAGCAGAGTCTGAGGCACTGAATGTGCTCCTCAGGAAAGTTATCAAGAAGGTCCTGGGCCTACCCATACATACCAGCACCGAGCGTCTGCTTGAGCTTGGCATACACAACACGCTCGAAGAAATAGCAGAAGCCCAAGAGAGAGCACAGTTTACAAGGTTATCTACTACAAGGTCGGGGAGAATGATCCTGCAGGAGCTGGGCCAAAACCCAATAACAATCAGACGCAATTACAATGATATCCCTGACAACATCAGGGAGACTATCACGGTATCTCCTATACCGAGAAACATGCATCCAGAACACAACGTCGGAAGAAGAGTAGCGAGGGCCAGGACTATACTTCGTCAAGTCTCAAACGAGGAACGAGGGGTCGTATTTGTTGACGCGGCTTCCTACGCCAATGGGAAAGCGTTTGTGGCAGTGGTAGTCGATGGGGCTGGCCATGTCGTCAACTCAGCGACGGTCAGGACGAAGGACCCAATCATTGCGGAACAAGTGGCCATCGCCTTAGCACTCAAGATGGATAACATTGAAGTGGTCTACAGTGATTCCATGGCAGCACTACGGGCGTTCGCCAAGGGGACGGTCTGTGAACAAACGCTGAAAATACTGCAAGGCAAGAACATAACACATCATCTTCTGAGTTGGTTCCCAGCTCACCTTGGACAAATCAACGATTCCCCTCCCAATCTCAACGAAGCAGCACACGAGGCGGCGCGAGAACTCTCTAACCGCGCCTCCCCGGGGATGCGTTCTAGCGGTGAAGGGGATAACCGGGAAATTCTTACAACATATAACGAGCTCACTAAACATTTCTACCTGTCTAGAACGATTTTCCCTCCACCTCACAAAAGTCTAACCCGGCCCCAAGCACTTACATTAAGGCTTTTGCAAACGCGGATGTACCCTACTTTGAAAATGTTACACATCATGTACCCTGACCTATACCCAAGTAATCTTTGTCCACATTGTGGGAAAATAGCTTCATTAGAACACATGCTCTGGCAGTGCACCAAATTCGCTCATTTATCGCACATCACCTCTGCCAGATGGGAGGCGGCAATCCGCAGCTCATCCTTGGCAGATCAGCTCTGGGCTGTCCACCAAGCCCGCGAGGCGGCTGAGGAGCTTGGCATCTCAGTCCCCACGTGGGAGCTGCCCGCAACACAGTGATCTGTGTTTTGGAGCACCAAATAAAAGTTTATCCAATCCAATACTTCCTGTCAAGGCTAGATCACTTGGGAACATAAATATATACAAGAAAATCAAGCAACAACAACAAAAGAAGCAAACGAGCAACAGTAAATAAGAGCAACCTTCGCACTAATAATAATACATACCAGATCATTAATATAGACTTACCAGTGACTAAGTGTTTCGCGCACACAAATTTAACGCGCAATTTGCTTGATGCACAAGACAATAGATGAAAATTAGTTGATATATAATAGTTGAGAAGGCAAGGCATGGTATCGGTATATATGTCCTGCGCACTCGTAAGTCATAACTCTGTTTTTTGTTTCTCTTCTAGACAAGCAATCTATATTGACCACTCCAAGTTTTCCTTAATTTCAAATTTAAAACGTACACTCGGCCTATAGCGATGCAGCTCATGAATATTTTCAATGTGAGAATTTCTAAACAAGTAAGCAGTTGACGACCCATAAGGCACAATAAAGGTAAGCCGTATAAGTTGTTTCTGTATGTTATGTATTTCTTGCAGGTTAGAAAAGCTTGTTGTACCCCAAAACAGTACAGAGTTATTCAAATAAAATGAAAACAAAGAATTTTAAGTAAGCAATCTCATCCGTCTGGAGAAGAGGTGTTAGAGGTGACGAACTGTTCCTGTTATGTGAGCACACGTTTGGATTGCAATATTTATTTACATGCTTAACTCAATACATTCTTGCAGAAAATACCGTTGCTAAACTTTTAAAATCATCAACTATTTCAATGCTGCGACCATGTAAAACTATATCTGCATGCGGGGGTAATTGTTTGTTCTTTGTTATGAAAATACCATCCTTTGTTTTGCTTTCAATATTTTTCAAGCCAATTGAAATTGACTATGCTGCTAGTTTTCGTAATGTGTTATTACAGATGCATATTAGGTCATGTATATTGTTGCCATAATAGAAAATGCAAGTATTGTTGGCATATATAATAAACTTTGCACTATTATTATTACATACCACATCATTATTATATACAATGAACAGGGCACCTAATATGCTCCTCTGCGGAACTCCACATGGTGTCTTCATGGCCTAATATTAGTGCAATATGTGCAATATATTGGAATATAAACAAAACCAATATTAGTGCAGTATGGCTATTGGGACAACATACTGCAAAACAAAGCGATAATAATAACAAAGGTTACAGGGCTGACTGGACTGCTCAATGCGATTCGGTTGTACCACGTGGAAAAAAATTGGTAAATGGGTTCGTTCTCGTCAAGCAAGAAGTTAATGCATCCTGTCTTCAATGACGCGTCATCATCATTTTTATCATCATGTTTTTCTATCCACTCTCACGTTTTCCATCTACCAGCGTCATGTATCCGAATCATGTTTTCTATTCGCGCTGTCTTTGTACACATTATGTCGTACCAACACACCCAAGCGTGCATATTAGTGGTTGTACATTTTTTCTTTTATGATAGAGGCAGATTTTTAGGCAATAGTTTGAAGTACCTACCATTGCGCTCCAGCTCACTGTTATCCTAAGCAGAATTTCCCATTTCTGACTAGGTTCTCTCGCGAGTAGCTGTCGTAGATAAAAATATCTGTGTTCACTCTTCGTGACAAAATGTGTTCGATTTCAAGCGCTTTCTCTTTCGCCATGCTATCCGACAGTAATGTTGATTCAACATTACAGTTTTCTTTGTGACATTCGTTCCAGGGCTACTTTGATGCGTGCTCAGGTTAATTCAATAATCACTTTTCAGATTGGATTATTGTTAATGAATACGTGTGGTTTGACTTAAGTCAAAACATGAAGCGCAGCAGGTATAATGTTTGCCCTGCGAAATGCAAAAACTGCGCAGAGGAGGCGCGCCAACTCAACACGTATTTTAGAAAGAATATTCGTTACATCACATACGCGTACGTGTGAAACAACATCCTGCATTGAATCAGGTTCTTGATGATATGTAGTTAAATATTACTGATGGTTTAAGACATAGCAGTACTGTGACTTGATTAGAGGTAATTTATGAGAGAAATTAAACCAAGCGGACAGGCAACTCCTTGAAAATTTGGAGAAATAACTCGTACTCTGCTGTCTCTCGTGAGGACTGGGATTGTAAGAAACCTACTTGAATCGAAGTGAGTTGACTATGACTCAAATAACATTCCTTTTTTTTCATAAGCAGGTACTGCTTTTTTTTATCCTCAGAATACGATATGGATAAAAACACTAAATATTCACCAATTCTTAGTACTAAACTTCGCTCTGTCTCGACACAGTTATAAGACATACGCTTTTACTCATCAAGTATATATGACCATCGCCTGCTCGAAGTGTGTCTTTTTGTTTACTTCATTATTTTATAAGATAGTAGTTCTTACTCTATAACTGCTATATTTGGCGTGAAGTTATATTCACATCTTAGTGGACAACTGGCGGTGGGTCTTCCGCCATTTCGTATTGCTCTGCGACAAGTACGGCATCTTTTCGGTTTTGCTCGTTCACACCGCAAAAGCACCTGGAACCAATACTCACGAGAACTGTGAATGGCAGACACATTTGGATGGTTGATTGTACTTTTTATTGTCAATTACGAGTACATTTTCGATGCGAAGGGTCTTAGGGTCCAGCTAAATCTGTTGTGTGACGTGACCACCTTTACTGCGCTTGCGCGTCGCCTCCGCATCTCTCCTTTCCTACGCTGCCCCTCTCTCGCTACACAACGCCGAAGCAGGCGGCGTCTGCTAGTCTACGCTCTCTCCCGTTCTCTCTCTCCTTTAGGCTTACCTTCCGCGACGGTCCACCCACACTGTTCATGCACTCCCCGTCCCTCTTCTACGCTCTCCCCTTCCTCGCTTCGCACCGCGGACAGCGTTTGCTAGCGGGTTTTTTCATTGAAAAAAAAAAAAAAAACATTCGGCTGCTTGCGCCGCACAACCGTTGACAGGCTACCCAGTATATATAAGCATTGGATCTTGACCTCCAAAGCAGTGTCTCATCGGAAGCTTCTGTCTCAGTTCACATTAGCAGTGATTAGCATGTTCCAGTAGAAAACACCGGTTCATCTGCACGTGCTTTGCGTCTCCCCAGGTTTCTCTACTGCGCAACGCCACGATGAGTGCCAGCGTCAACGCCGCCGCCAGTGTAAGCGTTAGAGCCAGCTGTTTCGCATCTACCAATGGTAACCTTTAGTTGGAGATGGTATAATTTTTCAGTGGAAAATGTTAGAGCATCTTTGCGGCCACACAAAAACACTATGTTTGCCTTGCAAAATGGTCGTGGCGAAAAGGCAGTGCTGTCCAGCAGACGGAAAGAAATGGAAGGTATTCTTGCACAGAGTAACTGATAACCGTGTTTCACAAGAATTTCTCGCAGCTTTTCGAGGCTCATAATAAATAAAGCCGTATTCATTTAGGCAATACAAACCAGGTATAGTCTATACACTTATGTACTATACTTTGGCAAGAAATCCCGCATGCGCTTCGGTTTTGTAGCTACCACAATGCTGTGAAGACTAGTTGTCACTGGGTATATTATATGAAGGGCGCAAAACAACATTTTTCTAAACCATTTTTTCACGTAGCCTGAAGATACCCCATGCCGGGTTTATGATTTAGCGGGTAGTACGTATCTTCCTGAAATAAATGTATGCTCTCTTTTGTAACTGTGAAATATTTGGTGTGTAAAGTGCTCATCATCTAGAGTGCTGATACACAGGTTCAATCATTTAGGAAATGATACTGCATTTCAAGTGTTGTGTTCATGTATTTTTGAATGAAATATTGGTGCAAGGCGGCACAAAAGACGTAGCGTAGCTGGCTCAAAAAGTCATCTTATAAACCATTAGATTTGGCTAATAAAGTTTTCCTTCTAACCAAGACACATACTGCGCTGTGCAATTTTATGCTAATATTTCTCCTAACGTTTCCTTTAAGCCTGCTAACAAAGGTAGGGTGGTTTTAAAGGGAACACAATTGCACCCGAGCACTAAAAGTTATCATTTCACAAGAACAGAGCGCAGCCCGTGATCAATCTTTGCTGTACATAATTTTCTTAATGTGCCGATTAGAAAAATTCCGCCATATACCCGTCTCCTGCAGTCACTCGGCATATTTAGCGAAACGCCACTTCGCCTTCATTAAGGGGGCATTCTAAAAACTAAAATGAGTTTTCGTGTATTATTAGGTACAAGTTCATAATCTATAAACACTACTACTGCCGCGACAGGGTTATGGTAGGCAAAAAAATAACGAGGAGAAAAATGTGGGTCGAGACGCCACCTTGAGATTCCCGCATCAAACACCGTGATGTCATAGATATGAAGGCGTCTATTGGGTCCTACGTAGTCTATTTGGCCCTACTAAGTCAACAATATGTCTAATTGAAATAAATTGTTATCTGTGCATGGACCTAGCATATGTAGTTTCAAAAACTTTCATCGAACCAATGCCATAAAACTGCCAAAAATACGTTTTGCACTTTCTTACGTCACGCGTGGTGATTTAAGCAGAAAGACCTAGAAAGTGTGGGAACCACGCACATTGGCTATCCAGAGATGACGTCCCGCGTTGAGCAGTAACAGAGCGCGTGGCCTTCCTGCGCTCTTCGAAAGGGTCATCCGGCGTGCTGCGCGGGGTGCCTTAGATTCCACGACGAACAGATGGTGTCAGCTGCGCTGGCTGATTGCTTCTGCCCGGAATCTGGGTCACTGCGTAGCTGCCTCACGTCCCTGGGCTGACCCTGCCGTTTTACATGTTTGGTTTATTAAATTGTCGTTCATTGTTCTGACGTGAAGTCTCCGTAATCTTTGCTTTACCTACGAACGGCACGCAGCAAGCCTGATACCTACAGTTGGCGCCCAGCGTGTTTTTGCTGCCACCCGTAATACCAGAAGGGCGTACCTAGATCCAGTTTTTTTTGTATTGGTTGCCCAGTTTCTGTGTCACAAGTGCAGGAATTCATTTTTGGACATGTGCTTATTAATGCGCAGTATTCTTTCTCAACATAGCTTAGGTAGACGACCGAGCACCGACTGCCTCGGAAAGTAACAAAGTCGATTGGATGATTCGAGAGAGTCATCCAAGATTAAGATCATTTCTTTATGTGCCCACATTCAAAACCCTTGAGCATTTCGCACAGGTCTGTGTTATACAAGACACCTTGTTTGCAGAGAGCACTCCGCACCTCAATTCGCTCTTGAACCGTCCCTGGCTTGGCACGCCCCCATTGCCAGTCCCTCATGTGACCCGACGAGCCCAGGCGCATTCACGGCCGTCTCCTCCCGCGCCCTGGACTTCTTTGCGTATTAGCAATGGTGGCGCAAGGCCTTATTGAACACCGTATTCAGGGTCAGCTGATCTTGGCAGCATGTGTCCGTGGAGCAGCGTCATAGTGCAGAGAGCCAATGCCACATAGAAAAATATTTTCAGGCCTGCTCATTGCTGCAATGATGACACCCTGTCTACCTGAGTAAGAAAGCGTACTGGAGGCTGTGAACTCATTGCCACCATCATCTCCCGTTAAATGGCAAAGCGTTGGTGGCAAGTATTAGACGCTTAACACCATCATTCTGTCTTTTGTGTCAAAAAAGGCGCTGGTTGAAGTAATGTACTTTGAAGACGTTTGGAGATTTATCTGTGACCCATTTCTTCCACAAAAAGGTTAGAAAGATTGTGCACTATCGCATGTGTTGACCCGAAAATCTGATGGTCCAACAAAGTGATGAAATAAGTAAAGTAAATCTTACGCGTGCTTTGTTTATTTCACACACACAATATTTAGAACGTACAGAAAACTGTTTCCGCTCATTTGAATAGTTTTTTGCAGTTTTATTGAAGCTTTTTCGAAAATCTTTCGAGATAAACTGCATATTATTCGGTGTAACCAGTGTAATATCTGACCACGACGTACCAGTGTGCGTCGTCCGTCTTGGAGAGATGACCACATTCTTTTGCATCTGTTGTAACAGACTTCGAAAAAGCGCCTGACGACAGCATAAAAACTCCCCTATCTCAAGAATTTTACAATTTTTCAGAAATGGGCATAAATACCAGAGTAGAGGTCGATCCCCTTTGCCGTTTTTTGGAATCTGTTGTACTTTTTTGTATCACTCCATTACGTAGCAACAAAAATCAAGCGTCCACCAAAAAGTAATCTGTGGATCACGCACGACGTTAATCTGGCAAAGTGACGTTTGAAAAGGTTATGCAAAGCAATAAAAACGAAAGCCGCGGGAGAACCAAGCATTTGGAAGATACCGGATTCCATCGCGTAATACAAGCTTAAAGGTAAGCTTGGTAGAAAGATTTATTTCGACGTAACGTTACCTACGTTTCTTAGTAATAGTTCCCGCAGGTTCTCGAATTACTTTCATGCCAAGAAAACAATAACATCGCACCTCATTCTTGAAAAATGAACTGTTAAGGCCAACGCATGTAACAATTTTTTTTCGATCACAGTTTACTTTAGGGCATAACGTTATCCCGCCAAATATACACAAACATAGCACGAAAATTGACAAAGAAGGCATCGCAGATGCTAGTAATTTCAACCTGCTGCTAAAACTCAACCCCCAAAAAAGTAGTGGTCCTGATGATATACTTAGCTGTTTTCTTAAAAAATCTGCAAAGTAGTGTAGCCAAAATCTAGCTATCACTTTCCGAAAGTCACTCAAGGCTTAACAACTGCCTAACGAATAAAAAGTTGCAAAAGAGATACCAATACACAAAGGAGACGCATTGTTACACACAAACTTCAGACCTATTTCATGGACTATTAAATCGTGTAAACTCCTCGAACACAATCTTAAAACACATGGCATTATTCTTAGAGCACTGTAATTTTTCTATACTAACTAACACGGTTTTAGAAGTAGCTTGTCGACAGTTACCCAGCTTACTGAACTAATTCACGACCTTCCTGCTAGAGTTAACAACCGTAATCAACCTGACTTAACTTTACGAGACCTATCTAAGGATTTTGACTGTGTATGTCACATCAAGCTAATAGCTAAACTCGGAAGGATCCATCTTGTTAGGAGCGCAGCCACTATTACAAAGACCACACAACACAAGCGCTTAACTTCAACTAAACGTTTATTACAAACGTCAGAGTTTATAAAGGGGATGAAAAGAGAAAAAAATGAACAAAATGAAAAAAAGATAAAAATGGTACACAACAAAAAGCACACGTGCCAGTCCCGTACATTACTATCCGTTATTGCCTATCACCCCATCCAAAAAACATCTTTCCGCGTGAGCGAGATAGAGGGTGCACTAACACAATCAAAATTATTGCGTGTAATTTCAGCCGCTTCTACTATCAAACGGGTTAATAAATCTCTGTTTCAATACAGCACGCACGTGTTATCGAAATAAGGCACACAACCACACTCCTTACAGTGGATCACCAAGTGACCATCAGTACCCTTCTGCACTCTATTGTGGTGCTCTTTTAGCCTTCCATTAATGCATTTTTCGGTTGTTCCCACATAAACAAGACCACATGCCAAGAGCACTCTGTAAACAACCGACTGTGAATGTGGTCTTGTTTATGTGGGAACAACCAAAAGATGCATTATTGAAAGGCTAAAAGAGCACCACAATAGAGTGCAGAAGGGTACTGATGACCACTTGGCCATCAACTGTAAGGAGTGCGGTTGTGTGCCTTATTTCGATAACACGTGTGTGCTGTATTGAAACAGAGATTTGTTAACCCGTTTGGTAGTAGAAGCGGCTGAAATGACACGCGATGAATTTGATTTTGTTAGTGCACCCTCTATCTCGCTCACGCGGAAAGAACTATGTTTTTTGGATGGGATAATAGACAATAACGGGCATTAATGTACGGGACTCGCACGTGTGCTTTTTGTTGTCTATCATTTTTATCTTTTTTATTCATTTTCTTATTCTTTTTCTCTTTTCATCCCCTTTATAAACTCTGACGTTTGTAATAACCGTTTAGTTGAAGTTAAGCGCTTGTGTTGTGTGGTCTTTGTAATAGTGGCTGCGCTCCTAACAAGATGGATCCTTACCAACTGGCCCAATACAATTGTTTATCGAAAGGGTTTTTTCGAACAGGAAAAATTTCTGCCTAAATAAAAAGTTTTCTACTTAATGGATCACAATTAGTTTACTCTAGGAACAGATGTTTTATAACACAGTTGCAGTAACAATATAACAAGTCGCATCCTGACGCTAACGTCCTAACGCTGACAAGTCAGAATCACACACAGCACTTTCACTTTAGAGCAAGAACGGAACATGGTAGAGATGGTACCATTGGAACAACTTCGAAATGGGTAGCATGGGCACACGTACCATTGGGTCAGGAAGACAACGGATGTCGACGTTGGCTCGATTAACCACACTCCCATTTTGTTCTTCGATTGGTCTTGGGAAACCAGAACACTCGCAACTTTGGCCCGATTGTCAGAATTCCCCACACAGCATTGTCCAATCCTTCGCATTTGCAGCCTACACACTGCGGATACCTGGTGCATAAAGCGCATCACATATCCACATAAACACACGTGCAAAAATAGTCTTTTCCAGTTGCCACCGAGCACAGCAGCACGCCACGAAAACGTTCGTCAGGCTTGGCAATCGACGTCTATCGAGCGATGATAGCAAGCGTAGCCATGTCTGTGCAGCGAAATATGGTAGTCAAAATGGAGTGACGTCTGAGCCCATGGCAGAAACAGTGAGGAGGCCTGAAGTTTTGTAGGTGGCATTAGGAGAGCTCGCTCCTTACACGAGCCATACAAGAGCACAGCCAGCTGAACCCCCGGTCTTGATATGCCGCATTCGGAAGTCCTGTGCGAACCAATTGCGACAGGTGCTCCTGTAGAGAGTACTCCGGAAGCATGCACTCCGCGGAAAGGCGTGATTTCAGTGACAGCCTAACTGGCCAACGTCGACATGCGCAAATGATGTGCTATAGCTGCGGTCAAACTGCTCATGTGAGGCAGTAGTGCTTTGCGCGTCGTAGCGTGAATACAGGTCGTTCGGGAAACTGTTGCGACCGGCAACAATAAACACCGGCAGTGTGTCGCAGTACACGGCCATCAGGCCAAGGGCGTGAAACGCTACCCGCACGTGCAGAAGGGAAACAACAAACTGGTGAGTGATCGTTCCGTCTGCTTGTTGCAGAACATAGGTGCAGTCGCCAGAAGCGACAATGAACGTTAAACCTGTTACCCATAAGCTGAAACTTCAGCCTTGATTTTCTCTGCTAATAATATATGATAGTGAAATATATTACATTAGAGATTTTAGAATGCCGTTGCGCAATGTAAACTAAGTCATTCTTTATATTCAGTGCCATTTTAATGATTTAAATGTCGAGATAAGATGCATGAGCTTCCGTTCGTGTTCGATAAAAGAGGTATACGAAGCGCCGCGCCAAAAGGGGGACTCACTTTACGTGTTTATTTGGGCTGTTAAAGGGTGACTTCCAGCTACCGAATGACTGTCTTCGTGCCCCATGATTTCCTTTCTTTGCGGCAACTCTAAGATGTGGCCCTGATCGCAGTACGCATGCAATTTTATTTCCAAGTATCTACGTTGCAAAAGCCCTGCTTTTTGTAGCTGCGTGTCTCGGCCAGCCATCGAGTCCAGCCAGAAGTTAAACCCGTCACACCCTCACTATCTAAGTTTTTCGCTAGAGCAGGTATCTCAAAGACGTGGCCCACGAACCACATGTGGCCCGTGAACCTCTTTCTTGCTGCTCGCACATGACTGTTTTACCCCTATATTTGGTTTTGATTTTTATAATAAGTAAGTTAGTGAGCTGACCAGGCATGACGGGTTCATACATTGTTTTTTGTGAGGCAACCCATTCAGTCTTCACATGCTAAGACATAACCATGACGCAAAAAACTATATTTCAGAATCAGTGTTCAGATTTTAGTAATTTTAGAGATCGGTACACCTTTTTAGAATGCTGGCGCCAAAATCTCAAAATGAGGCTTCAGTGAGATATGAGCAAAGGCTTCTACTAAATGGAAATGTTTTCCATCAACTTTGAAAAACTACATCCCCCTCCCAACTGGCCCTACATTCACTCTGCGCCAGCCCTGGCACCGCTCAATTGCGTTACTGCAGCCCAATTGCTTTGGAGAGTTACAGACCTCGCTTTGAAGGGGCTGCAAAAAGCACACATATCTGGCACTCCTTTTTAGCAGCCAGTTATCTCTCGCTTATAATAGCATCTCTACTTTCAATCAACTAGAACAGGTGTCAGAAATCTTTTGAGGCGGAGGTTTCAATCGCATGATGCCGACAAGCATAGGTACCGCTCCAGGAAGAGGTGGATTTGCAGATCCGAAGAAAATTTAGGTGAACTGACATTACTGTTAAAACCAAGCTAAGTTGTGGCTAAATTTTACCTAAAATGTAGTCATGTGTAATGATGGGGCACAATGATAAACGGAAGAGATATCTAGATGAGATGAAAATGTCATGTCGGCCTTGAAATGGGAAGGGGAAGTCTGACGTTGTGGCGGGGGCAGCCACTATGTCAATGGAATTTTATGTCGATCACAGCATGGAGTTTCAGAAAACCAATGCCTTGTGTCACATATCAGGAACAATTTTTGAGTTTGACAATTGTACTTGTGTATGTAATAATAATATCTAGCATTCAACAACCCGAAACCACCATATAATTATAAAAAGTACGCGGGAATCAACTTTGTTCGCCTCCATAGAAAATGCAGCCGCCGCAGCTGGCATTCTATCCCCTAACCATCGCGTTAGCAGTCAAGTAGCGCAACCACCTGACCACTGCGGCAGGGGGTAGTTGTGCATGTGCCTTCGCGGTTTCTAATCCTTGCGGAACACCTTCCCTTTGGCCTGACAAGGCGTGCGCCCGCCTTGAGCGTCTATGTGCTGTACCACTCAGCGTCTACAATCTTGAGCTCAGTGGCTAAGCGTCCGATGATGGTGGTGTAATCAGCACCTCCGTCCTCAAGAGCACTTACGTTGCGGTCATCAATTATTATGTCATGGTCTTGAGTTCTAGATTTGCGTACCAGTTGTGGTGAGGTCTTGGGTCACGGCTGCGTCGCATCTTGCAGCTTCCCTTTAGTCCCATTGCAATTCCCTCGTCTAGCACTGCTTATTTCGCAACTTAAATTACGCTGGGAGCTTTGTCATCACTGATTCACCGTGCTTGGTCTTGCCGCCTAGTTTTCTGTGGTGGTGGTTCTGCAAAAGTTTGATGCATAGCAACCACACTGAGAGGCTGATACATTTAGTTTCCCGGACTTGAAGACCAGCCACGCCCACGAAAAAATTGCCACCGACCTTTCGGTGACTGGTGGCTTCCAGGTGATGATGAACGGGACAAATATCTGGATCTCTACTGGGTGGTATGAGGTATACTCTGAAATTTCTCATGGACGTTCGCCTCATTGTGGGTGGGGCATAGTGGCGGGGAAACCATGCAGACCCGATTCGGTGTATTGACAACGGCAGCGAACGTGACTCTTTTTACGGCAGTTGTAACGCAGTGGGTAACGCTCAGGCGCCTGTCATAGAATAATCCTCCTGAATGCGCTGCGTGCAGAAAACGGTGGGTGGCTGTTCACATGTGTCGATGGAATACGACATCGCGGTTGCATGGCATCCAAGTTAGAGGCTGGCAGGGCAATTCATCGTGTGTGGCACCGGCGTATTTGATCAATCATGGCTCCCTTATCGCTTGGCGTGTCACGTGGGTCGCTAGCACGTGCTTAACTTCCTCTAACTAGTGCATAACCATAAGACTTCTGATTGAAACGAGGAAAACATCAAGCACTTTTTATCGCGGATATCGGACCGAATCGTTTTGTAGCCTTTCACTTCATGCGGGAAGTTGGTTGCTGTTGTTGTTGTGAACATGGAGATTGTCTAAAAGAAGTAGTAATTTGTCGCTCGAAATCACAGCCCTTTTCAATGTTGCAGGCTTTCTTGAAAACTTCTTTCACTGCTAAGGGGGTGCTTGGTAGAAGCCCAGCAAAAGGATCCTCTTTCACGCCTCTCGTCAAAAAGCGAACCTTCTCGTCTTCAAGCATTTTTGGGTTGGCTTTTCGAAAGAAGCTTTATTTCTTCAGCATATATTGGCAGAAATTTTTCATACTAGCATACGCGTTTCAAATAGCAACTGTGTAGACCGCGTGTGTGTGTTTCTTGCCATTTTCACACATAAGTTACCGTAGGAAACTGTACTTAAGCAAATGTGACGTAAACAACGATTCTTCACTTTTGCGAATCATACTTTGGCGCACTCTATAAAGAGTAGTTGTGAATGTTGTTAGAAAAAATTATTGTTGTATATGAAGCACCAGTCTTTCGGGTATCATTTCAAAATAAATCCTTCAAGAGAAACTTGTTACCATCCCGAAATTTGGATGTGGCGGTGCTGGCGTTTTACGGGAAAAGCTCGGTGAAGGCGATTGTATTGTGTTGCGGTTGTACAAAAATAGGCCAATCAGGTGTGCTGGTTGCACGCACCAGTCACAGCTAATTTGCCACTCGTTTGCCTTGTTCGTTTAGAACTCAAAAAGTATACGAGGATAGAACCAACACTAAACAATAAACTCCACCGGTTACGTCACTAAAAGACTCCTAAGGGGACTTGAAAAGAAGAAATCGAAACGTTGTTATCTGCTAGCTGAAACTAGCCTCAACTCGCATTGAAGTACCGTGGACGATGGTTTTATTGATCAAACGCGTGTTTTTGGCCACAAGATACCTCCGGAAGAACATACCGTTTGGTTATAACTATCATACATATAAATGTCACACGTTCATATAATAACCAACGAAAAGTGGATGATTACATAGATTTGTGGCAGTGCACGCGTATTGATATTTCACTGATACTGGTACTTTCAAATCGCAAGACAAAATAAAAAAAGCAAGAAAACTAACAGTTATTGTAAGAGACATACGCTCATTGGCAAGCATAGAGCAAGCAGTTTAACACTTCAGGACAAACTGTTCAAATTTTTATTTTAGAAGTTCTAAGAAAAAAATTTTGACAAAGATGGTTTGTCCCTGGCCAATATAGTTTTACCGTCACTTTTCTTTCGAATCGTTTATTTGCGTACGGGAGGTACTTTTAGCACATCTATCTATCTATCTATCTATCTATCTATCTATCTATCTATCTATCTATCTATCTATCTATCTATCTATCTATCTATCTATCTATCTATCTATCTATCTATCTATCTATCTATCTATCTATCTATCTATCTATATATCTATCTATCTATCTATCTATCTATCTATCTATCTATCTATCTATCTTTATAGCGGCTAAAATCTGGGTGCCCTCGTAACGGCCATAACTTGGTGTAAACCAAAAATACTGTTGGAGGGTAAGGATGGTTTTTTTTAGTATGACTCGCTGGTCATGATTTAATGTAACAAGGCCTTCGCGTACGTCGCCAAATTTTTTGAGCAATGCACGTGTGGCATATACTCACATATCACGGGTGACTATGCGACACAGGCAGTTCATGTAGGCCCAGGAAGAGCTAGAAAACATGCTGGTAATTTAAATACGTGTGCGTTGGAAAATACATGACATAGACAACTTCTACCTAACAAAAACGCAAAAGAAATTTCCGGGTCTCAGCGAGAATTGAACTTTAGCATACGAAATAGCAATCAAGTATTATGCCACAAAGCCAAGCCAGGTTGAAGAGAGTTTTGGAAGAAGACCTTATGCAAGTTTCGTGTTAGTGAAATATCAATCGTGGCCGCAGTGCTGAATGTCAAACATTAAAAACGCTACATATATACTCCAACTATAACAGGTGTCACGTCGGGTTAATGTCCCCTGTCATCCACTGAAGGTGACTCGTGTAGCAGAGTCCAGGTCGACCACCTTCGCGAGCTTGAGCGCTACATGATCAGCTTACCGCTGCTGGTGTCAATGATAGTCGTGTTGGTTTCGGTATCGTTACCCAGCTGTAAAGAATTGGTTATATAAACCATGTGATTAGACTGTGCGTACTACGTTCGTACATATTTTCGTCAAAAATTCACGAAGTTTCACGGACTAAAATATCACAACAGAGTTACTTTCCTTCCACATGTTTCGCATAACATCAATTCCCAAGGTACATAGGATCTGCCGAATGTATAAAAATGAACAGCGAGTAAAAAAACGGCTTATAGAACAGACTGTAACTAATACTAAAAGTACATTGATAACATTTATAAGGACAAAAAATTGTTGAATTCATAATGAAAGCAATAAAATAAAGTGATTTCAGATCCTGGCCCACGAAGATTATTTCTCGGAATATTTTTCATCAAATTAAGGTTAATGCATTTCTAAGAATGAACGAAAGAACACAATAAACGTAAGCTACGGATTTCATGCATTTAGCTTGTTATTGTTACTTAGGACAGACGAATAAAGTGTGTTTGTCGTTTGAAATATAGAAGTTAATAAACATTGCAATATTGCTTTCAAGCTCTGCAAAATATGATATCTGGAATGTTTTTAGAGGCCAAATAACTCCGAAAAACGGAATTGTTCCTTGAACCGACGCACCTAAAGGACGATACGAAAGTGTATTTCCATCGAAACATTATCACAGAAGGTTTTCGAGTAGATGTAGATATGCACTACAGTGGCCGAAGACGATATAGGAGCGGATAATTGTAAAGAGACAAAATAATCAAGACGGAATTTCAGCAAATCTGCTCACCGACCAGAATTTTGATCAATAAAGGCTGCATGAAGTTCAAACAAAGAAGTAAAATATTTTACATGCAAACACAATTATTAGCCCGCAAAGAAACTCATTTTTTCTTCTAGTCTTTGAGCCTTTAAGGAACAGTTGTCTTCACCAGTAAAAAGCCCAATAGGACGCCTTCAAAGAAAGACATCAGCGAAAGGAGGGAAAGTATGACTAACAGGAGTCTAAAATTGATCGCCAAGTACCCAAGAGAAAAAAAAAGTTATCGCCTTGCCGAGTGTCATTTTCGTTATGAGCAAGGAAAGAAGAGCAAGATTCTTGATGATACTTTACCTTTTACTTTTGCTTTAAAGCAGAGTACGCGCAACAAGAACTTGTTTTAGGAGAAAGCAATTTGAAAATAAATTGAAGCCTTGAATCTACGATCATGTCGTGCTTCTGATGCTTCCTGCTATTAACGGTCGACGTAAAAAGAAAAATAAATAATAAAGAATGAAATAGATAATTACACGAGCTATAATTATCCTGAAAAAGCGGCCTAACACGTGTGTTCGTTAGAAAAAGAACAGTTGGAACTGAGAGAGTCATATTGCGAAGGCATGTGAAAAGGCAATTCAGCTTTCAAGGGCGACTTTTGGCAGTATAGCGTTTTCAACCATTCCTTACACTAAACTATGTTCCGACAGTGTCTTGATCTTCGAGACCAAAGAAAGCAACCAGGTACTGTCCTATTCAACTAAGATAAATACAGCAAGCATTCATCGTGATCGAACACGATGTTATGTAGAGTCACGAAGGTGATGCGTGTGATTAGCAAGATAACCAACGTTCGTTATAAAACCAAAGATTTTGTTGTGCTACCTTACTGACTTTGATTACTCTGACTTGAGACTCATCAACCTGAGTACATTACTAGCAAAGTATTCAGCAGGTTGATCGCTTGGTCTTGATTCAAAATATCATTAGCCTTTATCAGTTTTTTTCTGCAAACGTTCGAAACAAAAGCAGAAGCGTCACAATTCTACCACTGAATAAAACAGACGAAACGACTGAAACAGTGCTAGAAATATGACAGAAAAGTATTTTAGGGGCCATAAAAAAGTTTTGAAGAAAAAACTAATGCGTAGCTTCCGCCCCCTTTTCAGCTTTTTTTTATCTCTAGCGGCTCACATTTTGGCCCAAAATGCTTCTTGTCAACTACTCTTCCAATTTTATTTATACAGCCACTCCGTTGCTTCTTTTACACACTGACCATTCTTTTGTGTCTTTTATTTTCTCTAGCTGTCTTATCCCTAACTCATACATCTTTTTCCCTACTTGTATTTCCTACAGCTGGCCATATCATAGACTCCACTGTTTCATGAAAGAATTTTGTATCTGCCCCTCACAACGCACGGTTTTCTTTACTCAGTGGTCACGACTAGTGTCTGGCTGCCTTTATCTCCCGAACTCTTAACTAAGGCAAACTGGGAAGGTGATAAAAAAAAGCAACGCAGAGACCGTCATTACAACGTGTATTTATTTTAGCAGAGGGAGGTGTGTCCAGGATCGAAGAGCATGGGAAGTCATTAGGGGAGACCTCGACTAACGTGCGAGTGGTGAATCTCAGTACCACTTTTCTGCAGCCATTACTGCTTGAAGTAAGGAAAGATTGTAGCGATCAGTCTGCTTCGCCTTGTGCGCCTTTCGTATCCTGATGTCTTTCATGAGTCATCGATCCATCAATGCCGCGAAAGGAATTACCGTGAACTGCCTGCTAATGCGCCTGCCGATAATGGCAGTTTTTACGCTTTTTTTTGGTCCAAGCAGAACCTCAATCATTGTGATATATGTGCGCCATGCTTTCAACGTACAAAATATTGTTCCAATATTATTGTAGAAGTACTTCTTTGTGAACATCGTATTTACGAACATTACCGCAAGCCTTTTTAAATGGTAACGGATGAGCAGATACGCATCTGTATTAATATATATTATTGATACATATTGTGCTGGGAGCTCAATTTATTTTCGCCACCCCACTTTCTTTGTCACATACTGGGTAACGGACGTCGTAGAGGCAGTGCGCTGCTACGTGCATGTAGAGATGCATTCTGAAACACAACGACTCTTGCGGCAATGATGCGCCAAGTGTCTTCCCGCAGCCTGCGCGTCAACTTCCGCATGGTGCTCTCGAAATCTGTCATTAGGACAGCGCTTAGAAATGGCACAAGTTAGGCAACGCGAGAAATTATAGAATACTTTGTTATAATAGAGTATGAGAGATAATGTGTCAGTGTCGCGCCAGTCACTTTGTCGCGCAAAGAGATTGGGTATTTGAAAGCAAATCTTTTGCGTGTAAGGTGGTAACACATCAAGTTGCAGATATCATACAGCAGCAAGGACTGTGATGGTACGCATGTGTTTCTGTGCAATGGTTTTGCGCCTTTCTGTATTGTCTTTCGATAAAATTCATAGTTTTGCCGCAGCGGTGAAGCAATGAAAGCTATAGCAACAACATGGAATGCCAGGCAAAGATTGGCAAGCAGATCCAAACGTGCCCCACGTTGCAACGCGCAAATGACGCACGAAACTTACTCACAGGTAATAAGTGTCTCAGTTGTTACTTCGCTGTGTCTCAAAAGTGTGCTTTTTCTTGCAAACGCCGTCTGAGCAGCGAGTGCAGTGACCTTTGTGCACCTAGTAACTAAACAGAATCGTTCCAGCGAAAGCCTGAGGCGCACAATTTTCCCCACCACGAGATAAGAGTGCGCACGCCCAAGCACGTAGCCCCCCCCCCCCTTTAAGAGGCAAAGTACGTGTGGTAGCTTAATTAATAAGCGCGAGTCGCCGCGTCTTGACAATCTGGCAACGAACGCTCTTTGCACCATCTCACTGGTAATTATGAAAACGCCATAGTTTCCTCTAGATCGGTATTGCAAGCGGTGAATGGTAGATATAAATAGCTTGCCGTTTCAACGTCGAAGAGGGTACTTCTTCGTGGATCAGTGGCTAACGCCACGCCCTCACCAGTAAGAGATCAGACGTTCAATTTTGCGCGCCGGAATCTTCTTCTAAGTTATTTTTTTGTTTTTTCATAGCTATAGATACGTAATCCTATATGATGAACGACGGCGGTCATCAACGCCGACGTCATCGCCAGCGGCAAAATTCAAGCTAGAATGTTCACAAAATAGCTATCGCAATAAAATAGGTTAAAGTCTAGCGTTCGTCCTGTATTTATGTTCTTTACTTGTGGCTGCGTCTGATTGTATTTTAGCGCAATGAATATGAATACCTGCGACTGAAATTAACTAGCCCCCATAACCCTTTTGAGTACCTTATGTTCCCAGACTCCAAGGCAGCACTACAGTGTTTGGTATTCATTTTACGCTGGAGACCTCGTGAACAACTAGTGCTGAAAAATAGAGAGCTGCTCCAGGACCTCTTAGACGAAGGACATGAAATCACGTTTCAATGGCTTCGAATTCACTGCGGCATATTTGCCAACGAACATGCCGATGCAGCTGCTCGATGAGCACACGACGACGGTATAGAAAAACCTATCCATACGCAAGGGCTTATTCAGCAACGAAAATGCGAAAAATTACTTTTTAAGATGTAAATTCCTGTGCAACGCAAAGTGCTTACAGACCCGCCGCTGTGGTATAGGGGCTAATGTACTCGGCTGCTGTGTAGCAGCTCGCGGGATTGAATCCCGGCTACGGCGGCTGCATTTTCGATAAAGGCGAAAATGCTATAGGCCTGTGTGCTCAGATTTAGGTGCACGTTAAAGAACTCCAGGTGGTCAAAATTTCCCGAGCCCTCCAATAATTATACGGTGATTTGAGGAGGTTACACCCCACATATCAATCAAATCAATCAATGTGCTTACGGCACACACGACTTTATAGGCTGGAGCCGTCTTCTCGACTTCGGCTTCTATCCCGACTCTCCCGACTTGAGACATTGGTGCTCTCGCAACTATAGCTTGGTGTCACTTTTACTAAAGTTCTAGCCTTCCTATTCAACATGGAGGACAGTGTTGCTTGTGATCATTGCGGCATCGATGAAAAGATAGAGCACATTCTCTGTCACTGCCCTCACTACAGCGTGTAAAGACTGCCGCTACCCGCACCGTTAGCCCTCCTTGATGACAAATCCTTGTCCGAACAGTCAGTGCTCTAAAGCTGACATGATTTGCCTTTGCAGAGAAAACGAGTGAAGGCTTTGTTAAATCTTTCACGTGATAGTTTGCTTGCTTGCTTGCTTGTTCCTTTCTTTTGTGGCTCTCACCCACTAAGGGGGATTGGCCAAGAAGCCGGTGGTTAATGCAAGTAAATACCTATAGATTTTCTAGATTAGGGGAATATGATTACTGTGTTTTGACTGTGAAATTAATTTGGCGCAATGTCAGAAAAAAGGGGGGTGGAGAAATAGTTGCCCATTGAATAGACATTTGCGCCTCCGCTCTTTTTCTTTCGCGCGTCTATTTTGCTTTTCGCTTTCATTCTCATATTTTTCTCCATTTCTATTTCTTTTATTGCAAGGTATCAAAATGAGTGCACCAACTTCTGTTGTACCTCTAATTTTATTCTGTCTCTTTTGTACTCATTACAAAGGAGGTTGAAGAAAACAATTTTGCAAGGCATTTTACGAGGGCAATAAATAGAAATCAGTTTGATAAAAAGCCATCAATATTTGGTGGGTTGTTTTTTCATCAATAGTAGCGTAATTGCATGAATTCTGACATCAAATTAATGTACAGACACCTTCTGGAGATCATATTCTTATCGTTATTCTCTCCTTCCTAGGAATGGTGGACTCGATCACCCATTATTACGGTGGCTTATGACGCTGTGGTATACAATACATGCTGTACACGTTGGATGCTTGAGAATAACCGCGGAGCGAGCAGGGACTCTACAACGTCAGAGCTATTGTTTCGATCTCGCTCTTAAATATTTGTATAACACGTAATGCAAACAGTGTTGCGGACAATTGCGGCCGCGGGGCAACAAGCAGGAGGATAGGAGAGAAGATAGATAAAGTGAGCACGAGCTGTAAAATAACACAATTAATTAGTAATAGTTATTAAGTCGTCGGGTAGATGGTGTCCGTAACAAAATACGTTGCTGTGTACCACCTCTTAATTTCTACTTAAACAGGTCTGCTCAGGTTCCATCCTCTCTGTGCTCAGGCTGTAATGAAGACGAAAAAATTGTTACGTAAAAATGACACGAGGGGCGTCTATTTAGAATCTATACTGAAACTGATGCGTATATCATCGACTAAGATGGAGGACAGCACGCACAACTAACAGACCAGATACTCGTTGTTTTCTTCTGACCCCTGATATGTCAGCTACGTAACATTACCCCTCCGGCGGTAAAAGTGCCGTCTCGGTGCACATTAACTACGGTGTTCAGTAGGCAGGTGGTAAGGTTTCAGCCTGCTGACGTGCACAACATCTCTGGGTGTGGTTGCACACAGGCTTGTGGTCTCAGATACAGGAATGTTCTCATAGGTAACATCGGTTACCTGGCCGTGATACGGTAAGGATCCACGTAGTGAGACAACAACTTTTCTGATAAGCCAATTCCATGAACTGGGCACCACAGGAGAACGAGAGAACCGGGTGAGAAGCAAACGTCAACATGTCGGCTGTTGTAGATGACTTTCTGAGCGGCTTGGGAAGCCGAAATTCTAGAGCGGGCGATCTGACGTGCGTGGTCGGCACGAGCAATAGCGTCGCGTGCATATTTGGTTTACGGCGTTATGGTAGTTGAAAATAGGGTGTCGAGTGGTTGATTGATCGATATGTGGGGTTTAACGTTCCAAAACCACCCTATGATTATGAGAGACGCCGAAGTGGAGGGCTCTGGAAATTTCAACCATCTGGGGTTCTTTAACGTGCACCCAAATCTGAGCACACGGGCCTACAACATTTCCGCCTCTATCGGAAATGCAGCCGCCACAGCCAGGATTCGAACCCGCGACATGCGGGTCAGCAGTCGAGTACCTTAGCCACTAGACCACCGTTGTGGGGCCGGTCATAGAACACGGCCATATAATCACGGCCATATAATCACGGAAAAATTGTACGGGAAGGTCCTGTGAGGTAGCGCCAGGTCCCAGTCATGGTGGTCGCAGGACGCATACATCGCGAGCGTGTTCATGAGGGTGCGATTTAGCCGTTCGGTAAGGCCATTTGTTTGGGGACAGTAGGAAGTGGTCAATTTGTGCTGCGTCGAGGAAGAGCGCAGAAGATTGTCAATTACACGGGACAAAAATGCGCGGCCACGATCCATGAGTAATTGGCGAGGAGTGCAATGGTGTAGGGTGACATCGTGGAGCAAAAAGTCAGCAACGTCAGTAGTGGTGCTGGTGGGGAGCGCTCGAGTGATGGCATACCCAGTCACGTAGTCTTTAGCAACGGCGACCCACTTGTTGCCCGATTTCGACTCGAGAAAAAGACCAGGAAGATCTATACCAACATGAAAGAAAGGTATGGTTGGGATGGAGATCGGTTGAAGAAGTCGAGCCGGGACGCAGTAGGTCGCTTCCTACATTGGCATTTATCGCAGGAGGACACGTAACGGCGAACGGACCGGGCGAGACCGCTCCAAAAGAAGCGGTTTTGATTGATATGTGGGGTTTAACGTCCCAAAACCACCATATGCTTATGAGAGACGCCGTAGTGGAGGGCTCCGGAAATTTCGACCACCTGGGGTTCTTTAACGTGCACCCAAATCTGAACACACGGCAAAAGAAGCGGTGACGCACGCGTTCGTATGTCCGAGATACACCCAGATGACCAGCAGTTGGTTCATCGTGAAGCTCTTGCGGCACGGTTGAACGCAAATTTTTCGGCCCGAGAAGAAGGAGCTCAGTGCCATATAGCTGGAGGCTACGATGGTCAATCCATTCAGGATTAGACTGCCATTCAGGAGGACGTACATACGAAGCGACGTGTCGTATGGAGGAGATTCGAGATGGTCAATAAATTCTCGCAGAGAAGCCCCACGACGTTGTTCCATCACCAATTTGAAGAAACTGGCACATTGACATGACGCTGAGGCTAGGCTCCCTGTCTGATTCGTCGGGCTGACAAACAGGGTAGCCGGATAAGCAATCGGCATCCAGGTGGAGACGTCCAGACTTATAAGCAATCGAGTAGGAATACTCCTGTAGGCGTAATGCCCAACGGCCATGTCGTCCAGTGGGGTCCTTCTGAGAGGTAAGCCCACACAGCGAGTGATGACTTGTGATGACACCGAAAGGGCGACCATACAATTAAGGACGGAATTTAGAAAACAACCCCGACAAGGGCAAGACATTCCTGTTCTGTTATAAAGTAATTGCATTCACACTTTGAAATCAGACTGCTTGCATACGCGATTACACGGTCGTTGCCCCACAGAATAAGCGCGAAAACTGCACCAATTCTGTGACCGCTCGCGTCTGTTCGCACTTCTGTAGAAGCATCGGGGTCGAAATGTGGAAGATTCGTAGGTGTTGTTAGAGCGGTGATTAGCTGAGAGAAGGCGTCAGCTTGAAGAGAGCTCAACAAAATAGAACGTCTTGTTTGAGAAGGTCAGTGAGTGGCCGTGCGAGTGCTGCAAAGTTTTTCATGAACCGCCGAAAGTAGGAGCACAGGCCCAGGAAACTGCGAACATCATGAACGGAGCGTGGGACGTGGAAGTTTGTTACAGCACGTACTTTCGGCGGGTCTGGCCATGTGCCGGCAGCATCAACAAGGTTACCCAACACGGTAATCTGATGAAGACCGAAGTGTCACTTGGAGGAATTGAGATGCTGGCCGTCCCATCGAAATATGGATAGACCGGTCAAAAGGCGTTCAAGGTTGGTTGCGAAAGAAGGTGAGAAAATGATCACGTCGTCCAGGTAACACAAACATGTCGACCATTTAAATCCTTGTAGGAGCTTGTCCATCATTCTCTCGAAAGTCGCTGGAGCTTTGCAGAGACTGAAGGGTATGACCTTGAATTGGTAAAGACCGTCAGAAGTAACGAAGGCAGTATTTTCTCGGTCCATGTCATCTACAGCAATTTGCCAGTAGCCAGATCGGAGGTGGAGAGCAAAAAAGGTGGCGCCATGGAGGCAATCGAGGGCATCATCATTGCGTCGTAAAGGGTAACCGTCTTTTTTTGGCAGTTTTGTTGAGGTGGCAATAATTAACGCAGAAGCGCCATGAGCCGTCTTTATTTTTTACTGATACCTTGGGAGATACCCAAGGGCTTGATGATGGTTCGATTACGTTTTTCGTAAGCATTTCGGCCACTTCTTTCTGAATCACTTCTCGCTCGGACGCTGACACGCGGTACCGCCGACGGTGAAAGGGCGCAGAATCACCAGTGTTGATTCAGTGAGTGAGAATTTTATTCTGGCCGAAGGGATGACCGTCGGTGTCGAAAATGTCACTGTATGAAGCTAGTACCTGGCAGAAAGCGTCAGCCTGGTGAGGCGAAAGCTCCGATCCAATCATGTTTTGAAAAAAAAAAAAGCATCGTCTGAGCTGGCTGACTGTGAGACAGCGCTTCGATCAGGAGCAGATACAGCGACAACACTGACATCGTCCTCTGTTATGGCAATTAGCTGAGATAGAGACATCTGGCAGGGCAACACTTGAGGGTGAAACCAAAGTTAAGGAGCGGAAGGAACACACAGTTGCCGAAAGGAAATCATTTGGCAGCAAGGGTTGCGGCAGCGGACAAGCAACTAATTTCGTCCTTGCACTTCGTACAGGTTGCAATTCACGCCTACGGCCATCGACGAACTGTTCGCTTCAAGTGGCATCGACTGAAGTGACGTCAGCTATCCTGTTCACGTCACAACTCGCGCCTGCTGCTATCAACACTCTGGTGAAGTGAAGCGACGCCTATCGGAGTGACTTCATCAGCCGGACTGCCTACAAAAGCGGTTGTCCTGCGCGCCAGACCGTCATTTGGCAGCAAGGGTTGCGGCAGCGGACAAGCAACTAATTTCGTCCTTGCACTTCGTACAGGTTTGTCACATAAACTTTTGCATCTACTAATCCTTCTTAGCCGCTGCCCTGTTGCCATCAGTGTCTCGTGCTTTTTTTCAAGATGCCGTCGTGTGCTGAGCTAGCGAAAGATATAGCAACACTACGTGCTGAGTTGGCATCAATGCAAGAAAGTCTGAGCACGTTTAATGGACTGTATGAATCCGTGAAAGTTCAGAATGAAACCATCTTGAAGGAAAATAAGTTTCTGAAAGAAGAAAACGCGAAGCTGTCTCAACGTCTTACGTCACTCGAGCAGTATTCACGCCTCAATAACGTAGAAATCAAAGGTGTTCCCGTCACGGAAGGTGAAAATTGCCTGGCTGTAATACAAGCTATTGGTAAAAAAATTGGTTGTCCTGTTGTACCTTCTGACATTGACATCGCTCATCGTGTCCCCGCGAAAAAAGGCAAGAACATCATCGCGCGTTTCTGCTTGAGATCGAAGCGAACGGAATTCATTAGTAAAGCTAGGAAAGCTAAACTCACCACTTCTGCAATTGGTCTTTCGCGAAGCAGTGACTCACCTTTTTTTGTGAATGATCATCTCACGCCAGAGAACAAGCGTCTTTTCGCGAAAGCTCTCGAATTGAAGAAGGCTAAAGGGTGGCGATTCCTCTGGACCGAAAATTGTGTGATTAAGGCCAGAAAGACTGAAAATAGTCGTGTTTATCGTATTTCTAACGCAAACGACCTGGCCATATTTACATAATCAGTGCGCCTGCACATCCTTTTTTTTTCGTGTTTCTACCATGAACAGAGGCATGTTCTCGTGTGACAAAACGAAAGCATTGCTCCATAATAAACCGCCTCAATTTTCATTCCTTCATTACAATATTCGCAGTCTTCGTAAGCATCACAATGATCTGATCAACTTTCTTTCTATACTTGACCATAAGTTTTCAATCATCTGTCGGAAACGTGGCTGACACAGGTAGATGGCAATCTATTTGATCTGCCAGGGTACATCAGTGAACATAGTTACCGTGGAAATCAGAGAAGTGGCGGATCTGCTATTTTTGTGAATTCGTCGATTGCGTACACCCGTCGTCTCGATCTTTCATTCCGAAATTTATTGTGCGAGTCTGTATGGTTAGAGTTCGACCGGAATGTCTTGCCACTCAATAACAGGCCTACAATCCTGGCATTTATTTATCGTTCCCCGTCATCATCTTATTCGAACTTCTGTTCACAGCTAGAAGAAATACTTAATCGCTTAACCAATGAAAATAAGAACATCATCATTTGTGGTGACATCAATATAAACATACTTCCTCCTAGCTGTCAATCGTGCTCTGATTATATCAACTGCTTATTTAGCTATGGTTTCTCTTCCTTAATTGATGTTCCAACTCGGTGTGACACTGCCGGTTCTTGCACGTTAATAGACCACATATTTTCATCATCAACCTCTGATTACACCACCGGAGTGATTTATTATTCCATTACAGATCATTATCCCCTGTTCTTCGTTCTTGGTACCGGAAAACGTGCACAGCACCATCAATATACGAAAAATTCCTTCAATGAAGCTTTATTTGCACGAAAAGTGCATGACACATGCTGGAATAACGTTTTTCGAGAAGATTGTCCTGAGAAGGCATATTCGATTTTTCTATCAACTATAACGAATTACATCAACGATTGCACAACCCATGTAACCCATAAGCACACATTCTCGTCTCCTAGGAATCCGTGGATTACAAATGCGCTGCTGCGCTCAATAATAAAGAAAATTAATCTTCACAAAAAGGTGAAATTGCAGCCTTTCAACGCATCTTTGCGAGCTAGATTTAAAAATTATAGCAACAATCTTTCTAGCGTCCTCAAACGTGCCAAACGGGAATATTATGAACGGCGAATAATTGAAAACGGAACAAATACTCGGCGTAATTGGGAGCTAATTAAAGAATTTCTGAATGTTAGGGAGTCCGATGCCAGCATTACAAAAATAATTTACAAAGACAAGGAATACTCTACCGAAGCTGATATGTCAAATGTTTTTAGCGATCATTTTGCCGCGTGCCAAAATATGCTCTCACTTAGCGTTCCAGCCCATCTTCCACGTAGCCCTCAGTCCTTCTTCCTTCGCCCGGTTTCTTCTTCAGAAATTTTTAACGTAATTTTGTCCCTCAAAAATACGGGACCAGGCCTGGACTCCATCCGGCCCTCCAGAATAAAACTGGTTGCTGCAGACATATCATTAGTTTTTGCAGATATTGCTAACAAAATTTTCAGAACCGGTATATTTCCTGAGTTGTTGAAACGTGGTAAAATAATTCCTGTGTACAAAAAAGGCTCTCGTGATATCATTAACAACTATCGCTCCATTTGCATTTTGCCATTTTTTGGCAAAGTCATTGAAAAGCGTATTTACAGTCGTATGATGCACTATTTAAACAAACTTAATATTCTTTCCCCACACCAGTTTGGCTTTAGGAATGGTTATTTAACGGAACAAGCATTGCTCAAATTCACGGATAACATTAAACAATTTATTGACGAAGGGTTCGTTGTAGGTGCCATATTCATTGATCTAACAAAGGCATTTGACACACTAGAACATTCTATTCTTCTGGATAAGCTCGAGTCTATTGGTATTACTGGCCCAACTCTACATCTTATTCGTAGCTACTTGTCTAAGAGGCCACAAGTCGTATATCTTAATGGTCAATTTTCATCGACTAAATTAATTAACTGCGGTGTTCCCCAAGGTTCTATATTAGGTCCGTTGTTATTTCTACTATTCATAAATGACTTACCTAGTACGCTTACGTTTTCTAAGTGTTTGCTATATGCTGACGACACGACCATTTACTCACCACATAAATCGCTCACCGCACTTCAAGACACACTTAATGCAGATCTTAACAACGTGCATTCATGGTGTAGAAATAACAAACTTCAGATTAATCCTACTAAAACAACTTTCGTACTCTTTCATAGCCCACAAACTGTGGTTTCTTCCTCTATAACTGTCTTGCTGGATAATTATACTTTACTGGCATCTGACAATGTTACATTTCTTGGTGTTACTCTCGATAAACATCTTACATACAATAGTCATGCCAATTCACTTATAAAAAAGGTTTCATTTGGTATCCGCATTATCATTACAACACGTGCATTTTTTCAACCTCATGTTCTCATCTCATTTTATCATGCTTATATTAATAGCCATTTATCATACTGCTTATCATCATGGGGTAACACATACGCCATTCATCTCAAACCGCTTCAACGTCTTCAAAACCAGGCGATCAAGTTAATGAATTTTAGCCCATTCCGTTGCCATTCTCTACCTATCTATCAACATCTTCGAATCCTACCCATTCAACAATTGTTTTATCATAGATTGTCGGTCATCACATACCGTCTCATTCATCGCGAAATATCACTTGATAATATTCCTTTCCATATCTTCGTCAACAGGAATAATACCAGGTTTTCAGAGCGTAATAACTTCCTTTTACCTAAAATTAGATCAAACTATGGCAGATACACAGCACGCTTCTTTTGTGTTCATCTCTGGAATAATATCCCTCTTCATGTTAAGTCGTCTCATTCATTGCAGTCTTTTAAACATAACATGAAAAGCATACTGTTAATTGAGCCCCTTGTTCATTTGTAATAAAACATTTTCATTATTACCTTTACGATTTCAATTCCTGCTTTTACGTATTCTTGTAGTTTTGTATAATGTTGTTCTGGTAAATTAACTTTTTCGATTTGACTATTTATTGTTCTGTGTTGAATGCACTTTTTATTTTTGTTCGCACTTGTAGCTTTTGCTGCTGTTACTTACCTTTTATGTACCCCATTAACTGTCCCCCTGACAGTTTCTTACTTTGGGACCTCCTGACGCTGTATATATTATGTGAGCTCATTTTTTTTGTACTCATGTACTCAGTAATGAATAAACTTGAATAAAACTTCAATAAGGCCAAGTATGAGGTCATGAGGGCAGCTGGCTAGCACGGCAAAAAGGACCACGGCATGACGACCGGTTAATCTGACACCAGCAGTGGACATTACGATTACTGGTACAGTACCACCATCGGCAACACGTATTGCCTGCGTCGTAGACGGCGTCATGATCTTTTGCAAGCGGTGACGTAGAGAAGTGCTCATAATAGTTAGGTGCGCACATGTGTCAATAATAGTTAGGTGCGCACCTGTGTCAATGAGGGCAGTCACAGGAACATGGTCGAGTTGTACTTCAAGCAGGCTGTGGTGCGTGGGAAGCATCTTTGGTATTTCAGCTTCACCTATATAAGCTGTAATATCTAGTTTTCCTGCTGCGCTCGTCTAGAGAAGCTCGGCGAGAAAAAGCGCCGAGATGGCGGAAAGCGGGATTGGCGACGAAGCGGCGACGGGGAGCGAGAGCTGCGGCGACTGGACGAAGGGGCGTCAGTGTAGCGGCGACCGGGCAAAGGGGCATCAGAGGAAGGCTCGTACGATGACTTCGAGTATAAATTGAAGGGTGCGGCGACTGAACGTCGAGGGGTCGTCGGGTACGTGTGCGCCGAGGTAGAGAAGGTCTGACGTGGTTGGTTTGACCAACGGCGGCAGCAATAGTGAGAAACGTGCCCAGGCTGGTAGCAGGAAGAACAGATAGGCTGTTCGTCGGGTGTTCGCCATTCCAAAGGGTTACGGAAGGTCATTGTTGGAGCTGAACGGCGTGCGTGTCCTGGGGAGTCAAGGGACATGCTGATGGAAGGCCGAGGTTCGCAAACTCCTGCCTCACCACAGCTTGTATTAATGCCACTGACTGCTTTTGTTGGTCAGAAACGAGTGTTGCGAAAACGGGTGGCTTTCCCGACGTCAATTTCACGACGAACAATGCGCGTGACGTTGTAATACGAGGGGGAGGAGGGGGGCGGCTTCACACGATGAGGTTGCGGCCATGTTGGGCAGCCGGGTGAATCGCTGAGTAATACGGTGGCTCTTGGCTTCTTCGAAGCGCCAGCACTCTTTACTGATGGCGTCGACGGTGGTAACATTGTTGTATACCAGAAGAATAAAGGCGTCGTCTGCTTTGCCTTTCAGCACATGGGCCATTTTCTCAGACTCACTCATGTGCTCGTCAATCTGGCGCCATAGGGCTATGACGTCGTGAATGTACGCGACGTACGACTCCGTCGACGGCTGTGCACGAGCACAGCCGTTGACGGAGTTCATTCCGCGCTCCGATCTGCTGTGCAACGCTGTCACCAAAAAGGTCGCGGATCTTCTCTTTAAAGGAGTCCCAGCTTGTAATCTCCGCTTCGTGCGTCTCGAACTACACCCGCGGTGGGCCATTGAGGTAAAAAAGCACTTTGGCAAGCATGAGACTCGGGTCCCACCTATAGCTTACACTGACCCTTTCATACCGGTTGATCCATTTGTCAACGTCGATGCCATTCTGACCGGAAAATACACCGGGATCACGAACATGAGGTAGAACGACGTACGTAGAAGTCACGGAAGGGGCAGGTGGTGAAGATGATGGTTGTTTAACCTGTGACATGGTTAGACCTATGATGATACGGCCGTTGCGCAGCTTCATGATGAAGACAGGGAAGTACCCAACACGTCCACCACAAGGATGTTACGTAAAAATGACACAAGGCATGTTTATTTAGAATCTATATTGAAACTGACGAGTATTGCATCGACTAAGACGGAGGACAGCACGCACAACCGACAGACCACATACTCGTTGTCGTCTTCTGACCTCTGATATGTCAGCTACGTAGAAATATCAACTATTTTCTTCTCACGTGCCACCGTTTTGAAAATCAAAGAAAAAAATGTTTCAAACTTTTATGAAAAAACTAGGAATATCACTTACTACTCCTAATATTTTGTCTTTTTGGGCTGCTTCATTAGGACTCAGCGATAGAAACATCTGCGGGGCTCTCTGCGAATTCCTATGTAACACAAGAAGATTACCTTGCTGAGCCATTAATCCGCTCTTGATTTTTACTAGCCAATCTAACACTTATTATTTACCTATTACACTGTAATGGCTTAACCTTCAGAAGGATTTCACATAACGATTACACTTCAGCTATTCAAAATTCTAATTCATTTTTTTTCACTTTTTTCACACTGTGCCAAAGTAATCCCGCCAAGTTAAAACAAAGTAATCCTATTTCCCTCGCCTGAACAATCTTAACGTATTGACTTATATGAACCGCCGGCTTCTTGCCCGATCCCTGCTTCGTGGGTGAGAGCCACGGAAAAGGATCAAGCAAGCACGTGAACCAAAATTAGCATGGGAGAGTAAGATAGCTTGACGAATAAGACATGCTGCTCAAGACATGAGTAATGTCACAATACCGTCGCGTAGGTCATGAAACACTTCCCGTTAGACAGTGGCACATACGTACGAGCGGGTATGTGCCGCTGGTATGCGGGTATGTGCTACATGGGATTGTATGTGCTACTTAGTATCTACCAAGGAACGTCGAGAACACACATGGGCAATTTTAACGCGAGAGCGTTATGAAATACCCGACATCGGTAGCGTCGACTGGACGAATTCTTAGAATAAGTGGTAGGGTCGCAGCTAGAGTCGAACCAAAGACTTCGGCGTGGCAGTGAGAAATTTCACCACAAAGCTAGCCAGGTCTCGCGAACTACTTTTGAAATAGACGCTAATCTTCGTGAAACGCCAATAGTGCTTGCAGCGCTGCCTACGCAACTTAATAAACATTACATACGTCCTCCTGTCATAGAGCCGTCACATTGGGTTAATGTCAATTATTGTTAGTTGCCATGCGCGAAGTTGATTTATGCAGCAGTGTCCAGGGCCAGCATCATTGCGAGCATCCACGCTTCATATCAGCTTCTGGTGTTGCGAATGCGCATGCTTCAGTTGGCATTGTTGCGCAAGTGCGAACCTCTGGTTATATAATCATCTGCAATTCTTGAACACATACCTGTGCGTGCAAAATTTGTACATATATTTAGCGTCATTTCATGACTTGTCATTCAATAAAAAAGTGCAACATGGTCACCTTCCATCCGCATGCTTCACATAACATCAATTCCTGGGTACGTGGGATCTGCCGAATTTCGACATCACGGATTGTTACTAGAACCCATACTATTTCGATGTCGTAATTAGTATCCATTCTTCACGATGGAATGAATTTAGAGATGACCAGGAGCACGCCCCCACAACGACGCGTGGCGCAATCACAGCGATAGGTATTGAAGTTTTGCGCATTATCATACAATTGCTTTCATGCGCATTTGAAGAAAGCCATGTTTTTGTGAGGAAAAATACATTAGCTCCGCACGAATCTATCGCGGTTGATAAGGAGTGAGGTTTGTTTGCAATGCTTCTCGTGTTAGAATGAAGGATGGAGAGCTGAGCTGTGGAAGATGATAACAAATCACCGCCTCTTTCACTTCCCTATTGTGAACTATTTGTAGGAGGATGTTGAGTGCGACCTACGTAAGAAGCATGTGACTGTAATTTTTCGATGATGCCAAGGCTAGGATAACAAACGCGACGCTTTTTGTTTCCTACCGTCTTATTGTAGCGGAGTTTAATGGAGGCACGATTAGGCTGATTGTTTCAGAATTCCATTAGCTTTTTGTGGGCAAGACGAGTGGTTGGTGAAAAATCTTCGGAGACACGAATGTTTATTTGTTTTATATGGCCTCGAAGGGCTAGCAGTGGCGTTGGGCCTTGTTTCTTTCTAACTACAGCTATACGCTGCTGTATCGTAAGGGCAGTGAACATTCCAACGCAGATGCTCTCAGCTGGTTTCTGCATCCGGATAGTGCCACGAGAAAGCCATTTCAATGAACGGGAGTATGCTTTGTTTGCCCAATATACGGAGAAAACAGTTATGTGCGCTTGAGAGATGAAACAAATGACCGAGTGGGACCCTATTTTTCAACAGATCAACGAGTGGATTTTAGAGGGATGGCCACGGTTCCGACCCCAAGATCAAGAGCTGTATCGGTAATACTTTCACAGAAGAATGGAACTGACCGTAAGCGAGAATTTTGCGTACTGGGCTATCGCATTGATGTACCTGTGTTGGCAAAAAAGCGCTCACTATGCTTGCTGCCTGGAACTCATCCCAGCATAATTGTCATGAAGAGTACAGCCAGAACACCATTCTGGTACCCGGGACAAGACTCTGATATTGAGCGAATAGTCAAATCTTGTGATGTTTCTGCACAAGCTTCCGCGATGCCACATACTAAGGTTCCTGCATAATGGCCAGCGATCGGGGAAAGCTTGAGTCGTCTGCATGCCGATTTTGCCGGGCCAGTGGATGGCCACTTCGTCATCATCACCGTAGACTCGGAAAGGAAATGAATTAAAGTGGCGCCAATGCAGACTGCCACGTCTGAAGCTATGGTCAGAGCTCTGCGTTGAATAATTGCATGGTTGCGGCTTCCAAAACAATGGACCAGACAATGGAGCATAGTTCGTGAGCCCGTGTTTTTGCAAGTTATTGGCACGTAACAAGATACAGCAACTAACAACAGCACCCTATGACCCGCAATCGAATGGCTCAGCCGAGAGAGAAGTGCACACGCTCAAGGAAAAATTAAAGCAGAAATCTGCGAAGTGACTTGATAACAAGGTTAGATCAATTTTTGTGTAGATACCACCGAACTTCGAGAAAAAATTGGAAGTCACGGGTGGAACGTTTGCTTGGTTACGAGGTCCAAACTAAGATAGACAGCACCAAGCCCAAAGAAAATCATGTTGATTGTAAGCCAACAGCAAGTGCAAGAAAGTCTAATGCGACCCGGTTTGGTTGCGCAGTTTTGAAAGAAGTCAAAAGTGGATTCCAGGAGTAGTCATCAGGGTTCCCGAGTTCTGACCGTGGATTGTGAATAAAGATTAAAGACAGATACGTTCCTCGGTAGGTGCATTCTCTCCCTGCGTCGCTAACTCACACAACACTGAGCGCAAGTGCCCTGGGTGCTATCTTAATTCTCCTAGACGCGACAGATCAACAGATAAGAAAATTATGCCATTATAGATATAATATGACATGTTGATATCCTCTACAATTTTACAAAGTGACCTTTGCTTTTACGACCCCTGATTTTATCAGTGCAAGCTTAGGGTAGTTCTGTAAAGTGTTCGTAGCATGGCAATTTTTTCTTAACCAAGCATGGAGCGTTGATTCCGATTCAATATTCACTAATTATATTAAGATAAAGAAAGAAACTTATTTGCAAATTACAATGAATGGTGCATCGCGGCTTTTGAAAATTATTTATCATATTTGTTTTTTTTTTGCTTAGCTTCAGAATATTCAGAACAGTGGAAACTACAAAAACAATTAGTGTTCGTAGTCTTATTTCTGTAACGTATACCAGTCGTTTCCGGTGAAAATTTCATGCCGCGTTTCAGTTTGTGAGCACTGCAACAATATATTTATATAGGCAAAACACACAAGTCAAGTTATCTGGAATGCCCCGCTGCTGTGGTCTAGTGGCCAAGATACTCGGTTGCTGACCCGCAGGTCACGGGATCGAATTCTGGCTGCTATGGCTGCATTTCCGGTCAAGGCGGAATTGATGTAAGCCCGTGTGCTCAGATTTGGGTGCATGTTAAAGAACCCCAGGTGGTCGAAATTTCCGGAGCCCTCCACTACGGCGTTTCTCATGATCATATGATGGTTTTGGGACGTTAAAGCCCACATATCAATCAGTTGTCTGGAATGGTGGTGAAAGACCGCTGAAACACCATTCCACAAGAGAGCTTCTCCTCCAACCAACTATGTTCTATTCCGTTCTCTGCCGGCTAATAATAAAAAATAACAATAATCGAAGCTGACATATGTGAAACTGCAAGCATATTAAGACAGATTTTGAAATGTGAAGCGATATGCCACTCCTCTAAACAATGAAGTGATCCGAGAACGGGTTTGTCAGTGGTGTTACATGGCACCTATTGTAGTGCCCTGAGGAGACAGGCGAAATAAAAACTGAAAGTTGAACGATGCGCTCTTTGGATACAGTTCCTGATTTTACATAATTGCCGACAACTGCCTTATCTTCCAACCCTCTTTCAAACATAGAAATAATATACATACAGTCTGTATAATAACTCTGTGCTTTCAAGCGTGGTCGGCATGTGGCGCCATGTACCCTAGAAGATTTTAAACGCCACGCACGTGTATAGCTCACGCAATCTTCTAAACTACACGACTATACGAACGCGATGCGCATTACCCTTTGTGCTAATCCCCTGTCAGCGAGCAGAAATGCGACCCCCCCCCCTCTGTTTTACCAGCCAGTCGAAAAGCGTTAAGAAGAAGATCGCTACCGTAAACGACGGTTACACAAACACATTCGTCGGCGGTGGTTCGGTTAACACTACTTAACAAAGAAGAGCAAAAGTCTAATCCTTTTAGTCTATACATTTGTAGTCAGTGTCCTTTTTGTATGCTAGTATTTGCGCCTTAAGAACAGCTTCTCTCTCAACACCCATACTGTGTGTGAGCACTATTTTTGTGACTAGATAGCGTTACGCTGATTTCATAGTAATTTCGGTGTCGGTGTTTATGTAGGCGTCAGTGTTATGGTCTTTGGTAGAGAGCGAGAAGTCAGCGTTATGCGTGAACTAGAAATGTTGGGAAATGCCAGTGTAATAAATAACGAAAATACTTGGTTCGGTTCAGATTTGAATACAGAATTTTGGCATAGCGTGCAGGTGCTTTATCCTAAAGCGGCTTTATTTCCCCATTGGTTAAAGCTGCTTCGACAAATACTGTATGAATGTAATCTCATGAGAAACGTCTTTTTAAAGCTAGTAATGTTGCGCGGAAAATGTGACGAATTGCTCAAAGCTTCAAATCATGGGAGTTGCGCAACTAGCGGGTGTTTCAAACGCCCACTTATCCCATGCCACGCCAACATATTTTATGATCATCATCAACGAAAGCATCAACAAAGTGAGCAGCTGCGTAAGTTCACCTGTTGCCTTACGAATGCCCTTCGCTGATTCGCCAAACAATGATGGTGTAGTGGACACTTCACAACTGTGCTCGCAGTAGGCTTTCTAAGATAGTTTGAAATTGCCAACAGTTGCGTGCAAAGACGTTTGTGTCCTTGCGGCATGGCTGAGGCATCCACCTAGAAGCGAAGCCAGGCTAGCGATTCAGTAGGTGGTGTGCATGAGGCCTCTTTGCACCAGCGCATTTTACCACTGAAGGCGAAGCTTAAACGTCCTCCAAGTTTTCCTTCTTAATATACGACCACGAACTGCTCAGATCAAGCTGTTTTCTTCTATTGTTGTACTGCTCTATTGCTGTGCGGTTTACTAAATCGAACAAAAAGTAAGAATAGCATAAGCAATGTGAGTAATGATTTTGCTTCAACGCTCTGAAAGAGTGACATCATCCCCCCCGGCGACATCATCTCGTGTGCCTCGTAGATGCTCAGGCGGTCTCGTGTGCCGGTCACACATTGTGTACTTTGCGGACTTCACGAAGGCGGAGCACTCTTCCTTTGTGCGGCCATTCGCGCGCCAGCTGTACCCACCTCATTCGACACGCTTAGGCTTATCACTGAGTCACGCAAACTTTATTTTCTTTTATTTTGTTGGTAGTGTTGTCATGTCTTTCTTATGGGATCGCACGTTTTTCCTTGTTTGCTTTCATACCTGGTCTATGTTCTTGCCTCTTTATAGCAGCAAAATTAGAGGGGTCTTTCTGTCGGGTTCGTTGGCAAAAAATTAAACATCGACGCAAAAGAGCCGGAACAAGGAACACGCAGATCTACGAGAGAAAGTTATATTTAGAGGCATTGGTGAGTATTTCCTTCGAAACAGGGCGTGCAGTGCCATGTTCCGTACAATACTATAGATATGCTCCTCTCAAAGCCACTTCTGGCTTTTAATACAAGAAAAAAAACTGAAATCTGTGGTCTTGCCTGCCCGCGCTCAAAAAAAGTTTCATTTGATTCTGATTTTTGAACAATATCAATCAGTCATACGATATTTATAGAAGTTGTAAACTATATGGTGTTGGCTGCTTTATTCCTAAGGAGTTGTAGAAACCCGCCTCCGGTAAGCCAATTTCTCATGTGTTGAAGCAGCAGTGTGAAGCTCAAAGTTGAGGAACTGATAAACCTGTAAAACTAATTGTTAATACTAACATCTGGCGCTTTACGTCCTAAAACCACGATATGAGCCTGAAAGAGGCCACAGTGACACGCTGCGCGAATTTGGAACATCTGGTGTTCGTTCGCGTGCGCTTACATTGCAGAGTGAAAAGCCTCTGCACCTCATCCGTATTGAAATGTGACTGCCGGTGCCCGCATCGAATCCCTGACGTTCGGGTCAGCAGCCAAGCACCCTAACAACCGCCTAACTGCGGTGCAAAAGCAATGACGCCCAATACTCATAAAACAAGCGAATAAAGGCGTAGCAAGAGTGTCGGGACTTTTTACATTTGGTTGTTGGGCTACCTCAAGAAACAAGACGCTGAGAAAGGCATGTTGCAGAGTGCATGGTATACTTTTATAAAGGTCTGTAATGTTCATTATCATCCAGTGTTGTCCGTAAGAACTACAATATGTACAATGTCCCATACTCGCAACATATTTTACGGAAAGTTCACAGCAAGTGAAAGGCAACGCTCAAAAAAAAAAACGGCCTGAAGGAAGGATGAATTGATGATCAAGCCGCTTAAGAATGCTAACGATGAAAAACAGCCGAAAAGCTACGAGAACTCACTATAGTGAATAAAGACGACCACTGAAAAACTTACTACTAAGCTCAAAAGACATGAAATAAAATAACAGGCATACAATCAAGGAAATCATAAGCAAAGGCAAGCGGAAAAAGATAAAAGAAAAAGGAGCTCTTCCTTGATGAGCAGCCCCAATCCAATTTGCGGTGCAGTTGGTGGTCGGCGACGATGCTTGCTTAGCTAAAAAAAAAGTGGTGGCTACCAGCTTATATTTTCCCTTCTGTTGGGTGACCCAAGTTAAAAAAAACAAAGCTTAAGTCCCCTGCGGGGGACGTTATTCGAATTGAGCGTAAAACGGCAGTGACATGTTTTTCGCGTCCAGCCCAGAGCAGTATAACACCAGAATTTCTTTTAAGGTAGCATCCTAGTGGGCGCGTTGTGCTGTGAAGTAATTTTCACTCAAGAATGAAGTTACTGCTGGTTGCCATCGGCGGCTGATGCGCCTTCTGATGCCAGAACCAGTCGAGTGACGGCAAAAAGCTCGTCATGATACCGCCCGCCAAGCGGAACGATTTGCGACAAAAGGCGCGGTCGCAGAAAGTTTATTGATTGAAAAAACCGACTGCTCGCGCTGCGTAACCGTTCACTGGCTACTAGCCCTTATATACACACACTGGATTTTGATCTCCAAGGTAGTGACGGTGAGAGATTTCTCCTGTGCGTTGTTGAGTAACAAAAATTCACAGCTTGGCGTTAACTAAAAGCGAACTGTGGGCCTCTGTGTACAAATGACGTCTTCTGTCTGCCATTGCCTATTAGCAGATATTGACATGTTTCAGTAGAACACACCGGTTCATCACTGCGTGCTTTGCACCTCCCCAGGTTTCTCTATTGCGCAACGTCGCGATTAACGCCAGCGTCAACGCCACCGCCAGTGTTAGTGTTAGCGCCAGCATAAGCTCTCCATAAAGTAGACCGTCTCACGTTGAAGTGAACTATCTCCCCGCTGCTTTGCATCCACATAGGATTTTCTTTACAGGGAGATGATGAATGTTTGCAGCGTGTTCAAATATTTCAGAGCAAATCGCTTTCTCTGGCTCTGTTATATGGATCAACCCGCTACTTTGCGATGTGAGGGTAGTTATGCAAAGCGTGCATTACCTACCATGTACCTCACGTGTACGTGTCATTCGCGCGACGGTTTACAAGCTATCTTGCGTGAAGGACTATGTCCCGCAATAAGACCTCTCGGGAAGGAATCACTTATGCGGTGGCACGTCACTTCGCTCACCTGCTAGCTCGTTCTTTCAGCAATATAGTTCGTATGTCACAAACATCCTCGGGCCATATTTTCAGAATATCGTTGGTTCGTCTAAGCACTCAGCGAAGCAACCACAGCTCTACGAAGGTATAAATTATTTATAAATCCTGTAAGCCTTCTGGTGCTTTATTATCAAGAAAATCTAGGATTCTTCGCCAAACGCTGAAATTGGCCATCGGCAATATCGCCGTCCCGCGTCATGCGTCGACACGAGCTGTTGCTTCTACTGACAGTCACCATTAGTGCTTTCTGCACATTTAGCCCCGGAATCTCGCTTGAATTGAGCTAACTCACCCATCATCACGCGCACAGAGCACGCATGCGCGTGGTATTGTTGTGCCGCGCCGAGACCATCGTAGCCCGACCACCAGGCCGGACCCGGCTCGTAAGCTTCACGCGCGCGCACTTCTCGCACAGAGGAAGAAGGCACTGACCGGACTCTTTGATACTCCAATGACTCGCAGCGTTACTGTCCCTTCAGTGCTGGGCACAGGTTCATTCTTGATAAATTCATTTGTTTGACTCGTGTGTGTGTGATTCAGCATAGCTACACAATTCTATACCCTATACGGCATTGCAGAGAGCTGTCATGAGCCAACATGACTGCTCTCTGACATGAGCTAAATCGGGACCTTATAAAACTTGAGAATAGATCAGACGGCTGACGCGAACGCTCTCTGCGCGCTGCTCGGTAAGCAAGCGTATCTCCGCGAAAGGGCGTGGCTACGCAGGAGCAAAGCAGGTGGTGCCACCTGAGGAGAAATGAGTGAGACCGAGGAGTGAGACCGAGGAGAAATGAGAGCAGAGGATGATAGTGTCACTACTCCACCAAGTTTTAGGGAATTCAGCTTTTCTCCGTTCTTAACGCCACCTGTCAGAGGCACCGCGAAGCATGAAGCGGCATTGCAAAATGTGTCCCATGCAGGAAGCAGAGTCGGTGCTCCTCTTTTATCTACTCTGTCGTATTGGTGAAGTGTATCCCGGCAACAAGTCTGTATCTAAGTGCTTCATTGAGAAAATTTTCAACTTGCAACTTCTGGCCAATGACTGCAGCTGCACCACGAATTCAGTCACAGTCTCTGGTTCCATCTGCCCCCTTCAGTTAAGCCGGGACCTTTCGGCTATCACAACCTTTCGAGAACGGTAGTGACCTTTCAAAAGAGTCGCTTTCTTGTTATAGGTTTTGCTGGCTGCCGAGTGTGGAATTAAGAGGTTCTTCAGTTCCCCGTACCCTTGAGGGCCCCCAACTGTCGAGAATGCAGTTAGGTTCTTTCCTTCAGTCACATCATTTCACGAGATGTAAAGCTCAAATCACTCCAAGTAGTAATCGAAGCTATCACTTCTTTCATCAAAAATGTCATTTTTTCTGCCTTTGCCATTGCAGTAACATCTGCTTAGCCGTCTTGTTCACTTCAGCAGCAACGAAAGGAGCACATGGAAAGCCGACGGGCTTCCAACCTCGCTGCCTATGTGGTCGAGTCCCGCAGCCAAGCTTCCGTTCTCAAAGAAACAACAGTGTCAGTTGCGGAACAAGGAAGAATCCGTGTTTATTTTTGGGCCACGCTTTTGTAGGCATGCGGTTGCTTAACCACTGCCATGGCAGCACAGCTGATGAAGTCAAGCACCACGCAGTAGACCTTATGACACCATAGACTGTTATAAAAGTGCATCCAACAATGGAGCCCCGCATCACCTCACACCGACTATACGTCAGCATAGAATCTTCTAAAACCAAAGAAGCTTTAAGACGTCGCGTGGCCTTATGTTAGAACACCTGACTACCAACCGCAATTATTGGGTTCAATACCTGCTGGGATCAGGATTTTTATATTTATACTGATCGGGTCACCGCAGCCGATGTTGGTTTTTCTGAAAGCTATCGCAGCTATTTAGCGATTTCTGTTCTTCTTGTTTCATGTTTAGATGATATAAACTATAAGTCACCTGCGATACACACCCGCATAACGTTGCCCGTAGTATACGTTTGTGTTTCTAATGTGTCTGGAAGAAAGGATCTGACAGCGTCCACAATAGCATTTTCGCGTTATTCATGTTATGGCCATCCAGCAAAAGGCATTTGTCAAACCCTCTCACCCTGTCATGAGAATTTTGGTGTAGAGAAAGCTGAGCAGGCGGTAAGGAGAGCACCCATACGTAATCGTTGGGCAGATAGATAGATAGATAGATAGATAGATAGATAGATAGATAGATAGATAGATAGATAGATAGATAGATAGATAGATAGATAGATAGATAGATAGATAGATAGATAGATAGATAGATAGATAGATACGTTTATAGAACGCTCAAATTTGCCTTGGCTGGCTAAGGAATGCTTCGCATTTAGAAGCACTTTGAGGTGACTTCAGTGATAAACACGGAAGATGCATGGAAAAAAAGCTGGCCACTTCCTATCACATGTGGAGCACTTGTTCTGACGTGACAGTTATCAGTAATGTGGCAACTCATCATCCGTGATATAACATCAGTGCATCTGTAACAGGTAGTATGCAAGAAAGCCATAAAGCGGACAAATGGAGCCAGATCATTTCATGTGGTCTGGTTAGTGCCGTGCGCTTGATCTGGATCTCTTTTCTAGCCAGTTACTCAGTGCGACAGTCGCGGTCCACTCTGCGGCTCACAATATCGGTGTTTCCTAAATGGTCAAATTCGAATAGGAAAATGCGCCCTCGATATATTGGGCTAGCCGTAAAACGCCATGGTCTGGTCATTCGTCATTGGACGCAAGTGTAATTACGACGGCGACTGGCCTTGATCCGTGGCATCTGACATCCGTGGCACGTGGCATACCGTGTTAGTAATCAATCCCATGATAGATATATTGGACTTAACGTCCCAAAACCACCATATGATTATGAGAGACACCGTAGTTGGGGGTTCGGGAAATTTCGACCGCCTGGGGTTCTTTAACGTGCAGCTGAATATGAGCACACCGCCCTACAGCATTTCCGCCTCCATTGTAAAAGCAGCCGGGATTTGATCCCGCGACTAGCGGGTCAGCAGCGGAGTACCTTAGCCACTATACTAGCACGGCGGGGCAATCCATTCGAATATTGAACGGAAATACTGGGGCTTCGGGGGAACGAAACCTGGTGGTGCATGACGTCAATAATATAAACATAGTCTAATTCAGGCTTTTAAACGCTCTGGTAAGCAATAGACTCATTAGAATTTGCGAACATATGGCCTCGCCTGTGAAGTTAGTCAATACGGATAACATAAGTGTGGAAACAGATAACAAAACGAAGGAGGATGCGATTTTTGTTTTTCTCAGTACTTCGTTTCTTCCGTCGACAGCCAAATGAATGGCACGTAAAGTTAGGCTAAGAAAAGCATAAGGCGCACTATTTTCTTTCTTTTAACTGCGCGTGTAGTAATAATTGTAGTGTAGTAATTAGTGCAACTAGTACTACACTACACTTAGGAGGCAAATATTGAGTTATGTGTTTTTGTAGGCCTATGCACTCCTTTTATAATTGTAAAGTTGCCCCTCATGCGATTCCGTTCACTCAACTATGGCAGTGATTTACTTCTCCCAACAGCGTGGTCAAGTGGAAGTCGTTTTCACCTAAGTTATAGGGAAGTAAGCAAGGGGATGCGCCGGTCGACGTTAATTTAGCTTTCAGCCGCCACCGGAATAGAACCATTTTAAAGACATGGCTCATGCATACGCAGGCAGTGACTTTTCTCGGGGCTGCTATAATTTTCAGTTTTCGCCTTTATTCGTGTCATTTGGAGTATAATAAAACCTTCGTAAGCGGGAACCTAGAGGCAATTGTCACTCTGAACAAATAGTCCATTTTACAAGCATGTGTCGCTCATGGCTATTGAATCATTGCGCTCGAGCATCATCTGCCAGGCCGATATGAGAGCGCATGACTGTGTTTATCGGAAAAGTTGTTCTGCAATCATCACATTCACTCGACGGAAGGTACACTTTTGACATCTTTTTTTGCTGGTAGCTAATACTGATAACTTGGGCGCCTAATGTTCTGTAATGTTCCCCAAGCCTTCATGCACGAAAAATAATAAATACAGTGTACTCTCGCTGGAGTAACTTTCAAGGGACCTAATCATAATAATAACTCTCTTAACTGAACGTTCGGTTAACCAAGCCGTCTCTAGAATTCGGAACCACATTGTGCACTGCAGAACTAAAGTCAAACTTGGTGGTGCTGAAACTTTATCACCCAAACAAGGGGTCTTGAAGGACACTCGGCTAGACGCCAGGTGTAGGGGGTATATCCCACGTCGGAACAGAAAGCCCGAAGCTCTCAGCCGCCTGGCGGGCCTCCTGGACAGCCCCAGTTGGTCTGCTAGTGAAGCACTTCTTAGCAGTTTAGCCCACTGTTGCTTATTCTTGGCATAAGTGTCACTCGATGCACAACCACAGAGCATATGGTTCAAATCTACACGTTCATAACACTGTTCACGAACATGTAGTCTGTTTTAGTCTGTGTTGATATGCTTCACGCGCCAGGGGCGGGGGTATGAGTTAGTCTGGAGCAAGCGTAACGGGATCGACTGACTGCGCGTTCATTTCTTATCCCGGAGGGGGAACTCTCGCCGGCCTAAATAAAAGTGCTTCGTAATTTTGTTGTAAGTGAATAACTGATCACTGTACTCTATGTGCAGTGTAGAGGGGGAAACTGGAGTGACGCGGCCGATGAGTCCTCGTGCCACCTCATGTGCGGTCTCGTTGAGATTCCGCAGGTTGCCCCCTAAGCTGCTTATGTGTACCGGAAACCATACAATGCAGGGTTCGGTGATATTGTGTTTGCCTTATGTTCGCAGTGTCGTATTGTCTATACCGCCTTTTGCGAAAGCTCGAGTGGCTGCTCTAGAGCCACTGTATAATTTTGTGAAGCTCGAGTCTGTTAGAGCTAGAGCTATCGCTGCTTGTTCAGCTACATCCGGTCTCTTGGTGAAAACAGTGATTGAGCTGCGTGTTCGTCCATGTCCGCCAATTAATACGACCGAGTAGGCGTGCTTTCCCGGTATGTCCGCTGCATCCACGAAATTGCTGTGGTCGGGAAATCTTGCGGCGTTGGCCGCGAGGGCTCTCGCGTGGGTGAGCCTTCTTCCATAATTGTGAACCGGGTGTATGTTTTTTGGAAAGGAGAGCACTGTAATTGATTTTAACACAACTTAGGATAACTTCTGTACGTTGTTCATTTCCGCTGTGATGTGCAAACCGAGGTTGACAAGAATATCTCTGCCGGCTTTGGTGCTGGAGAGGCGTGCGATCTGTGCGTGTGCTGGGCCTCGATGATTTCGGCAAGGGGATTATGCACTCCTAGCTGTAAAAGGAGAGCAGTTGAGGCAATATCCGGGAGCCCCAACGCTGTCTTGAAAGTGCGTTGTATGTGTACTTCGAGCTTTTGCTGTTGCCTCGCCGCGGTGGTCTAGTGGCTAAGGTACTCGGCTGCTGAGCCGCAGGTCGCGGGTTTGAATCTCGGCTGCTTCGGCTGCATTTCTGATGGAGGCAAAAACGTTGTAGGCCCATGTGCTCAGATTCGGGTGCACGTTAAAGAACCCCAGGTGGTCGAAATTTCCGGAGCCCTCCACTACGGCGTCTCTCATAATCATACGGTGGTCTTGTGACGTTAAACCCCACATATGAATATCATTCGAGCTTTTGCCGTTCTACTTTTTCCCAGTTGAGCATCGCAGCCACGTATGCAATGTGACAGAGAACAAAAGTGTGGACCATACTGATAGCTTTATTTTCGCCCAATCCTGTGTGCCGATTCATAATGCGCCGAAACATTCGAAGCACGTTCTCGATCTTGAATGTGACGCTGTCCAGCATCGCCAAGTTGGAGTCATTATTTTGAATGATGAGTCCAAGGATGTAAATTTCTTCGACCGTGGGTGTGCGGTTGCCGTCTGAATCACGTAACTCTATGCTTGGAGGGACGGGTCTGCGCCAGCCTTTTGATGGGCGCCCTCATCTGAGACGAAAGAGCAGCAAAGTCCCATTGGGGTGAGATGTGCTTCGGTGACTGAGATTGCGTCTTGCAAGTGGGCTTCTAACTTCGCATCACTACCACCGGTGCTCCAAGTGGTGATATTGTCTGTGTAGATCGTATGCTCCACATCTGCTATTTCTCCCAAAGTGCAAGAGAGTTTGCCATGGCGGTACAATGGCGAAAGTACCGAGCCTTGCGGTGTTCCTTTATCGCCCAGCTCAAACCTTTTAGAGACGTGCTCGCCTATCCGTAGAGTGAAAGTTCGTTTTTTTAGAGATGCACTTACGTACGGATATGAAAACGTGTGCCAAGATTGTGTTCAGATATAGCGGTTAGAATGGCTTGATGTCGGATGTTGTCAAAAGCTTGCTTCACGTAGAGACCCAGCAGCGCCCTGGTATCTCGTGTGGGGCGATACAGTAGACTTTTTTTTTCTCAGCATGGCGTCTCTTGTTGAGAATCCTGGCCAATATCCGATTATAGTGTAGGGAAAGTATTCCTTTTCTTCGATGTACTTTGTAAGTCGATTCAGAATGACATGTTCGGCTAGCTTTCCTATGGAGGGCTTTATTGAGATCCGTGTCAGGTTTTATAGCCCCAACGGCTTCTCAGGTTTTGAGATGAGTGCCGTATTTGCATGTTCCCATTCTACAGGTAAACGGCCGGTCCTTTAGGCTTCGTTGATTTGTTTAGTTAAGAAGGTGACCGAATCGTCATCTAAATTTCGGAGAACCTGATTCGTGATGTCATCGAGGCCAGCTGCAGAGTTTCTGTTGAGTTTGTGAATTGCGTGGCGGACTTCACTCTCTGTGTAGTCTGCGTCGAGCTCCGAGTTTGGGGCATGGTCATAGATCATTTGCGGTGATATAGTGGGTTGTCCCAATTTAAGCAGTAGGTAGCGTTTAGCAAGGCCGTCAACAAGTTCTTCGGCAGTACTGTGTTGCGTTGCGCAGTGTAATAATCTGCTGAGCATGATGTGTTGCTCAAACTTGGGAATTTCATTTTTTAAAACTGTTTTAGGCTTAATTTGGCGTTGCTACGTTAAAGCGCAAGCACAGACAAGGCCGTCTAGAGAGCCAAACTTTTTGTCCACTGCCTCCTGCGCAGGCTGTCATTATAACGTGGAGACTCACAACTTTCCAACATCTCCAACATACTCCGTTACAAATATGGGATTTGAACCTGCCTCAGCCACCACCACTTTTTCGTCACACTTTTCTTCGTTTAGTTTCGCAGGAACACTGCAAAAACTTTCCATATACGGTGTCTCTGCCCAAGTATTGAAGCGCACAAGCTTCGTTTTATTCTCTCGCTCGGCTGCGCTGTTGCATGCACAAGCAATCATGTACTGTCACTGATGGAGGTGAAAATGCTGTAGGCCCATCTGCTCGGATTTTGGTGCGCGTTAAAGAACTCCACACCCCACTTGGACGAAATTTCCAGAGCCCTCTACTATGGCGTGTCTCATAATCATATGGTAGTTTTAGGACGTTAAACCCCACATATCAATCAACCGATGGACTAGTGGTTTGGGGGCGGCAAGCATCTGTTACGCCAGTGCTGCAGAGCGCGAAACTGCTCTGAAGAGCAAGTTTGTTCAACCTGAATAATCACTATTCAAAAGTTCGTGTAAATAAAATATTTTTGCATATAACGCAAAAGAAAACTACCGGGAATTTTGTAGATGTTAGGTATTCTGAAATCATCAGCCACGTCTGTACGTTTCAAAGTTCACTGTGTACCACCAAATTGCTTTTAAATATATACATGACCACCTATTTACTTCAAAGCATCTTTAGAATCATATTTGTTGTAGCGGAGAGGAAAGAACAGCTGGTGCCGAAAAATTGGGAACTATGCATCGATTCTTGAATATAACAATTTACAGCTGTTAAATCACCATGAAACGGACAAGAAAAGCAGCTGCATACTCCGCGCGCTTTCTCCAGCATTGGCCGATGTGTGCCAACAGGCGTTGTTTTCTACGTCTAAAGTCGCACTGTTCTCTCTTAACCAAAAGCAATCTGTTATGCGTGAAGAAAATTTGACAGTCCTTCTTATATTTATCAGCGGTGGGTTCTAGTATCGCCCCTGAGGTCTTTTTTCTAATTTCGTTACCTCTTTGGGCAGTGAACATAGTAGCGCCCAAACTGTCGACTTGGAAACTTTTGTACAACGGGGCAGCCTGCACAGCCTTGTGTATGCATACGTCCTGATATTATACAGGGTGACTGTCGGTTCTTTCACCGGTGGTGCATGAGGGGTCCAACGGCTTGAATTCTTCACGTTCGAGACCTTATCGCCGCGTCCAATACGACAGCGATCGTGAGGCAGCGTTGCTACTGGTACATGCATAAGTTGACTACTTGGTCCAAGCACGATCCGGTATAATGATACTTGCTATGCTTATTTGAGTTTTTGCATTGGGCTGCCGCTGCTGCATCTTTGTAGAGCCACCACAGCTTACATTTGCGGAATTTTCAGGTCCAAAATGGTTACACATTTTAGGGTCGAATCAATACGTAACAGAAAACCTTTAATCTCCCCTAGTGACTACAAGCCTTTGATCTGGTTCTTTTACAGGTAATAAAGTATTATACGGCTGAGCTTGCAAAGCGTGAAAAAGGATAAAGTGGTTGTTCTAAAAACAAAAAAACTTCAGTTTACATCTAAAACTAAACCCTTTGAACATATAAAGCGCGTAAGTGGCGGAGCAGCAAGAGATGTGAGTTCAGCCTCACCAGTACGCAGACGCTCGGCTCTTGGCTCGCCGAATGGCTAGTTCAAAAAAAGAAAAAAAATGGCGGCTGGTTGACGCGCTATGAAGTCGCGGCAACGTGGCTAAGCAGCTGGACGTGCAGCTCAGCCCCGAAACCCAACTACTGCTGCTTAGCTGTCAGCATCAAAGTCCGCAGGTCTTGGGCTCTATATAGTTCCCGACCGGGTGGCTACGGTCTTTTCGTACGGTGACGTGACAGCAGGAGGCCACAGCTGGTGGAAGTTTTCGTTGCTCGGCTCTGTCACACGAAGGCCCATCATCTATGCCTGGTCCGGTGACTACGTTCTGCTCGTCTCGTTCTCCCTCAACTACTCTGCTGTTGTTAGGCTTAGACTTCTTCTGGCCCTCTGGTACACCTGTCTTTACCTGATTGCAGTATCTGTCACTTAGCGTAGGCAAGTGATTGGCACCTGAGATGTTTCAAGGTTTTCAAAAATACGTTGGCTGCGTTCAGTAGGCTCTAAACATTTATAGATCGTGACGGCATCAATCGATGCTCGAACGGCATCAAACTATTGTTCATAGCCTTCATTATACGCGCAAGCTTTTCCAATTCTAGTGATCCCTTTACGCAAACACAGAGTCTGTCTAGTTAGCAAGCACGTGTTTTGGCGCCCGTTGAATGCTCCATGGGCCGCTTTGTCAATACGTGGTGACTTTAGGGAACCAATTACGAACAGGAAAACACTGTACATAGGTGACCGCTACACACCTGCAACCGAGCATCTACCCTTGTTCTCCCACTGTTCGCTAATTTGTCGCGTCAAATGACGCGGGACTATCCCACAACGGCCGTTGAATGAAAAACAGGCCATAGTTTGACAATGGCGGAGCTTTGTAGCTTTGCTGAAGAAGGGACGAAAGCCCAATGGGGATGTTGCGTATGCTTTGCCATTCTGGAGTATACTCATCATTTATTTTCTGCTTCCACTGGCCGGAAAGGAAGATGAATGAGACGTCGCGTTAAGCATCGCTTTTGCGTGTCCGTATTTACGCCATCTCACAGGGGTAGTGCCGCAATAAAGTTCCCTTTTCGCGTTTTCTCCATCTTTGTAATTTTTTGTACCATAGGGAACATGAAGAACGACTCCCCAGAGATAAGGCTTTCCCATCGCACCAATCAATTTGTGTTGTAGCCTCGTGCCTAGCGGGGATAAACGTCCACAGTGAAAGAATTGAAAATGGCACCATCTGCGAACATTTTCTTTTTTACTGCGTCTTGGTTGCACAAGGTTTCAGCATGTTCAAAAGCTATTCAGCTCTCGCCTCGCTGACGAGTTCGTTGCCGTCCACGCTACTGGCGCCATGCTTCAAGGGGCACGTCTGGAATCTAGCCTATATTTCAAAGCCCGTGGTGAGTTCCCAATCGTGTTATTGCTTCTATAAATAGTTTTGCTCGCTCAGTCCATCTTCGCTAAGGTCCCAATAGTGAGGATGCATTCTCAATGGTGACTTTTGAGGTCACGCGATCAGTGTGGTTGCAAATGTTACATCACATTGAAAGCGCAAAGCGACTACTCTCATACAGACTTGCGGACAACAGAGAAATCACCGAATACAATTACAGCTCTTCTTTGTCAGAACAGAACAGCCTGGGTTCTCGGCCGCAACGTAGGGCCGATGAACTAACTGCCCATCTATGTATGCCACAGTGCTCCTAAGCATTTTTCTTGTTATGGCGAAACGCAAAGCGCTGCAAGAGCATATGTTTTGTGTCTGCACTGCCACCAAATCACGGGAAAGTGTATGAAATGATTCTTCAAGAAAAGGTATTTAGCTTATTATAAAAGTTCTGGGGCGAAAATTCTGTGTCGTGTTTTTTTTTTTTGCTCTTTTGCTATAGGTAACTAATCACCCACAATTATCACAGCTGGAAACCTCGTCTGTACGAGTGTGTGACGGGTAGTTACTTGGAGACGTTCCTAGAGCGCCAAGTGTCAGGTTTCGTTTCAAAAAGCATCAAGCTAGGCAGGCAAACACCGTTGCACTAGATAGCAGTGGTGTTCTGTGCAACACCGCATAATTCTGATTGCGAGCCAAGAAAATTTATTATTTGTGGTATCTTCTCTGTAACGCTGAGCATTATTTTTTTCACTTATGTGCTGCAAGTCCATCGCAAATAGGGGGCTTGAAGTGCACACTATAGGAGTGATTCCAAGATCTTTCACATAAATCTGAAGGGCTATGCTTGCGTGCTGCATACGCCACAATCGACGGCAGAAACATGAGGCGCACCCTGACCGCAATATATTGGCTCTTATTGGTAAAAGTCTCTATTTTGGAAATTCTCAGCAATATCGCAAAGATTTCCTTTCGCCAAAAATGTGGCCTGAAAATTCCCCGGAAGAGAGAAAATTTTCTTAACGGAACATCACTGCTAGGCAGGTAAACACCGCTGGCCACGTGACCACGGAAAACTGTGACGTGGGCATCGTGCGCAACTGCACACGTGAAAGGGCACAAGTGGGCACTGCACTGACCAGCAAACACAAACCCCGGACGCAGTTTGTTTCCGCTGGCACCATGGTGATGTCAGGCTCACAAGGTGCACAGAATTTTAGTCGCACTGCATGCGCTGTGAAATCGAGTTTGACTGTGTTTTAGGCTACATCTCCTGTTGGCATTTCGAAGATATCTGTGTTTTCACGTGAACCACTTACTCATTCTCTCGCCTTGGAAATTTTCTGTCAGTGTTTTTTTTTCTAGTCAATATATTTAGGCTTCCCACTGCAGAAGCCTCAAGGTGACAGCTTGTGCTCAGTCGACTTTTTTTTGTGCGGAGGGGAGATATTATTTGCTGACCACTAGGGAGCGGCCCACTCCTGACGAGGAAAGTAGCGCCATCTAAAAGACCTTGCTAAAGTTTGTTCACACCACGCTATGCGTCGACTGCCTCATCGAAGTAGTCAGAAAATACTCTACACTCCATCACTTCTACAACTTTTTAAAACCAAACTGTCTCAGCTTGGCAAAAGTCTTCCTCCACCCGGCACCTTCAACACATGATCAACCACGTTTCTTGCTGCGCGAGATGGAGCAAGTCAATCTTAATGTCGTGGGGCGCAAAAAACAAACACTAAACCAGCGAGAGAACGAGGACAGAGCGCATGTGTACTCGTTCTCTGGCTCGTTTGGTGTCTGTTTTTTGCGCTGCATTACAATATGATTGACACGATCATCACTAATATGTGAACCTCTACATCTTGGCCACCACACGCTTTTCTCGTCCTCTCCTTTCGACTTCTGCTGTCCTCCCCAAACAGCCACGTGGGGTGCGTGCTCTGCGAAGGCACCGATTTGTCCGGCGTTAATGGCAATAGGATTGTTTGGCGCGAACACAAACCCGCAGGCAAGGAAATAAAAATATTTTGAGAGAGAAAGAAAAGAAGAAAAGAAGATACAAAGGTGGAGAACAATATCACAGGAAACATGCGCAGAAAAGAGATAGAAAAAGTGATAGACTGCCTTGCACTAGCTGTGCATTGCTGGAAAGACAGCGAAGCTGATGGGCACCTATGCAGGCCTGTATTTTTCTCTTTTGCTAACTTTTGCATATTTTTGCTTTCTGTTTCCCTAAATCGCTTTATTCCTCTTTCTTCTCTCTGTTTTTCCGTGTCTTTTTTCTCTGTTCTCTTTTATTTATGTACAATCCTCTCTCTTTCTATTTCTTTGAGTTTGTTGCTGGTTCTATCTTTCTTCCTCTTTCAGCCCTGTCTCATTTCATTCTGGGTGACTCCTTCCTCCCTTTATTCCCCTTTCTGCATTTCTTTCTCTCTGCTTCTTTCTACCTCATTCTCTGTATGCTATGCTTTGCTCTTCTTTCCCTTCTCGAGACTCAGCAACGCATATTTTCTCGTCATGTTCGCTTCACTGCTCTCTTATACTATACTATACTATAATATACTATACTATACTATACTATACTAAACTATACTGTACTATACTATACATGGCTAATGTCGTGCTTTTTTAGCGTGTAGAATGAAGAAATTTGTTGGCAATTGTTGCATGAATGTAACAAGAACAAAAAAAGTGCGTGTATAGCTGAGTGGTTCCGAAGCTCACCTCCAGTCACGGTTACAACAGGAAATATAACCTAATTAGCGCATGTGTTCTGGGAGAGCAAGAGAAGATGACGATGTTAAAAAAATAACTACGTATTCTTGGTGAATTCTCCAGTCGGTACGTGCCGTAGGTTTGAAAGAAAAAAAACAAAGAATGTATAGAACGATCATGATAGGGCCAAGTAATAGGACTGTAGTTCTGTACCCGACACAATAATTACGGCGAGCATCAACAGCTGCTTTATTAAAACAGAGATCAAGACAAAAAGAGGAAGAAAGAAAAGCAAAGGAAGAGAGACCCCAAGAAAGACAGAAAAAAGCAAAGAAGACAAAACTAGCGAAAGAGAAAAAGAGAAAAAAGAAATTGATCGAGATAGAAAGATTAAAGCAACGATTAAGTCAGAAAGAGCAATAAAGTGAAAGAAGGAAATAGAAAGACAGACACAAAAGAAACACATGAGCACTGGTATGAGCACACACACACAGAAACACAAAAGGTAGTGAAAGAACAAAACTAGTGGCACCCAGGCGTAATAACAACGTGAAATTAGGGATGTACCGATTATTTAAAAAAAATAATATCGATGGAAGGTAAATAATTATTTGTTTTGAGTGGAATTAACAGTTCGGCATTATTATTTCACACCCAGGCCTTGTCGTCAAACTGAGACTGTCTGGAAAAATCACTACAATTTCTATGCCCATTTCGTCATATCCTGTAAACGTATAGTATTAATGCAACTTCATTCGTGTAATGTTCATTCCCCTAGGTTGAGTAAATACAGCTTACGCGAACATATGATATTATCAAATGAGTGGTTGCACTTTGCCGCATGAGAAATATTGTGTTCGACTAGCAGCGGGTCTCTCGTGCGGCACATCGGATGTAAAGACATCAAGAGAAGTATTATTCAATCTGCCATCACGTGATTAGCCACCTCATAGAAACTACCCCTTATGTGTAAAGTGCGAGGCTCAGTAATTTCTGAAGAAGTTGAAGACGCCGTAGTTCACAGCCGCCAAAGGCTGCCTAAATTTGTGGTGAAAGGGAATGACGGTGGCCCATCATAAGGCAGTAGTGCGCATGCAGTAACACGATAGTGGTTCGTGTAGCAGTAGGCATGGTGCTTTTCAAAAGTTCTTTTATCTCACCACCTTACCGATGTCAAAGCGTACTCTTCTATCCACGCGTAGTGAAACTAACGCAAGGTTTCCTACTTGTTCAGCATGTGCTAAGCACGTTGTATAAGACCAATGAAGCTTTGAAATACTGTGATGGGGTCACGCCGTTTACGAAGGTACAAGACTTCAGGTCAAAGATAAAACGGTGACCCCCCAAAAGTGCACTGTGAGTGCTGTACATTTAGCCTTTGTACTCCTACGCACAGCCCATCATAGTGGTGGTTCTTCCTCTCCTGTGAAAAGGTGTATATGGCATGCAGATCTACAATCGAGGTCAATGGGCAGATCCACTGATCTCCTCTACTAGAGGGATATCGGCGCCTGGCGTGGCATCGCCGGCGCGGTGCGATAAAACGAACGCCGGCGCGCACGAACGCCGGCTCACGTCGAAGTGTATTGGCACATTGTGTATTAATGTTCTTACATGGCACGCATCTCATGATTATCATGTTTGAACCAGTCACATACCTTCGCCATCCATACACGTGTCGTAATACCAAATTTCGGCATATGATTGTGGGACGTAGTCATGTTACATGACACGCATGTCATGATCATTATATTTGGACGTGTCATTTACCTATGTCGTCCGTTCACGTCACGTAATACCGCATTCGGTACATGTGAAGCAAGCAGAACGGCCGCGAGTGCATCATGAGCGTAGCATGTAGTCATGTTTTTACATGACACGCATCACATGGTCATCATGTTTTCACCAGTCACGAACTTTTGCAATCTATTCACGTCCCGCGATACCGAATTTGGTTCATGAGAAGCTAGCGAAGCGGTTGTGAGCACATCATGAGTGTGGCATGTAGTCATGTTGTTATGTGACAAGCGCATGCACTGATTATTATCTTGTTTGCCCCAGTCACATATACCTTCATCATTCATTCACGGAGCCCCGCCGTGGTGGTCTAGTGGCTAAGGTACTCGGCTGCTGACCCGAAAGCAGTGGGATCGAATCCCGGCTTCGGTGGCTGCATTTCCGATGGAGGTGGAAAGGTTGTAGGCCCGTGTGCTCAGATTTGGGCGCAAGTTAAAGAACCCCAAATGGTCGAAATTTCCGGAGCCCTCTACTACGGCGTCTCTCATAATCATATGGTGGTTTCGGGGCATTAAGGGCCAAACCTCATAAGCGCGAAAATGCACGCGACAGCGACGAGCGACGCTATGAGCGACGAAACATGGCGTTCGCGCGACGTGTCGCGTGCTCGTTTTCGCGCGATCGCTTGGTTCTCCAGATTTGGAAACCGTTGCTCATCGCCCGGAAGTTCTGGGCTCAAGCAGCCAATAGCGAAGTACCGGAAAAGACAAAGACTACATAGGTGCACGTGACCCTGCCCAAGTCACGTATGCGCAACAAGACATAACGCAATTTTTATTACGCATGTGCATATAAAAAGTGCTGCAAGGCAATAATAAACACTTTCCGTTTTATTACACAACAATATGTCTTATTTTCAAATTGCATACCGCTCGCTACGCGGTTTTCTTGGTGCGAGTATACGGCCTCATGCCAGCAAAAGTGGAATTCGCTTGCCGAAGCCGTCGCGTGAATGAGGTTTGCCTGCGCTAGCGACTGATCGCGCGAAGCCGATCTACGTCGCGTCGCTTGTCGCTGTCGCGTGCATTTTCGCGCCTATGGAGTATGGACTTAAACCCAACACATCAGCCATCTGAGAGCGGCAAGCAGAGCGTCGGCCGTCGATCAACTGACAAGTGGCGAAGTTTGTCGGCATTTATACACTTGTCATAGAATATTCTAGCGTTATTGCTAGCAGAGACGTAGGTTGCAAAATAATACGAAAGGTTCACAAGGTGGGCGTAATCTTAACAAAACAATCTTTACAGCCTAGAAGCTTTTCTAACACCGAGACGTGGTTTGCGCTGAACATAGTGTAACGAGACGATAACAAAAACTTGCGGAAAGTGGCAATAGGATGCATATCTGCACGGGCCTAACAGTTAACCATTTCTTTCTTTCTGCTCCATGCAGCTTAAGCTGGATGTTCTAGTGGTCGGCCCCTTAGCTTGACAAATACCATAGTTTGCCTAAAAACGTCAGTGTACGCCGAAAACGCTTAAGCAATCTTTAGATGAATAACTTGTGGGCGCTGTCGCACGCGTCTACGTAGATGGATAGATAGATAGATAGATAGGTAGATAGATAGATAGATAGATAGATATATAGATAGATAGATAGATAGATAGATAGATAGATAGATAGATAGATAGATAGATAGATAGATAGATAGATAGATAGATAGATAGATAGATAGATAGATAGATAGATAGATAGATAGATAGATAGATAGATAGATAGATAGATAGTGCCACTCACCATATAGTGGAAGACTGCCCCAGTCACATTTACACCGAAGCTTGGAAAGGCCGTGAACGTAAACGACCTTCACACCATTTCTCTCACATCATGTACGAGCGAACTGATGGAGACGATCGTGTGGGATAGTTTGCCTGATTTCGTAGAAAATAAACGTATTTTCGCAGATTTGATGCACGGATTTTGCCCGTACAGATGCGCGGAAGACATTCTCCTTCAACTAAATCGGGATAACCTAGACCCTGTCGAATGCCCTGATAACTACAAGGTTGTACTCGCCTTGGACATAAAGGGGGCGTTTGACAATGTAACTCATTAGCTAATTTAACATACCTTTCACAAACTGGCTGTGGCTTGAGAGCATTCAAAGACATTCGGCAGTTCTTAACCGACAGACAATCCTAATCCTACATTCGCATACAGGACAAGGAACACGGCACTTTCTTCTTGGGAACTAGAGGTACACCACAAGGTGCGGTGCTGTCTCCTTTATCACTCAGTCTGGCTTTGCTGCACCTGCCGGCTCAGCTGGCTGGTGTTCCTGGTATACAACATGCGCTGTATGCTGATGACATCACCATCTAGGTCGCGCAGGGTGCACTCGAAGATATTGAGGCGAACCTGCAGCAAGCCTCGAGCACAGTCAACCGCTATGCCCGCCGATGTGGCCTTCAGTGCCCGCCATCCAAATCAGAATTCGTGCACACACGCCCCTGACGCATGTGCACAGGTAAAATCTAACTCTCACTGAAGACAGATCCAATGCCTGAAAAAAAGAAGTCCGGGTACTGGGGCTCTTTTTTAACCAAAACAAACGGTCACCCCCACATTAGCCAAACTCCGGAAGGTGAATGACTAGGTGGGACGCATGGCCTCTAATAAACACGGGGGGCTACGGTGCAGAGATGCCTTGCGGCTGGCACAAGCATTTGTAACCAGTAGAATCTTGTATTCTATACCGTACCTCTAGTGCGGAAGCAAGACGAGGTTGTACTTGAAGTCATTCTTCGCAAAAAATGTAAAAACAAACCCTCGACCTTCCCGTGAACACCAATACCCTGCGCCTTTTAGGCCTGGACATGGTGAATGCGTTTCAGGCGCTTCGAGAGGCCCACCTAACAAATCAGTGCACTCCACTTTCACGCCCAGTAGTTTTTGCCACCAAATGTTTTTACCACCACCATCACTTCCACGGCTTATATTCACACGACTTGCATTCGAGGAAGAGGAGTTCGGAAAGACACCTCCCCCCCTCTTTCTCTTGTGCATGCTCAGCATGCTGAATGCCTGGTGGCGTCTTATCCTTTATTAGCTCCTGGAGCAACAGTTTTCGGGTGATTTCCTGGGCTGACACGAGACGCGAGCATGCAGCACAAGATGAAATACACGAGAATGCGCAGTGGGGTATGGACCGCGCTGACCCCAAAGCGTGACATCGTGTGACTAAGAAATGTTCCGCATTTAATATTGTATGGCACACACACGCAACAGAAAGATACCACGTACAAATAGTCAATTGTCTCTCGTGGCGGCGTTTGAGCCCAGAAACTCGTGGGCTGGCAGAGTCGCTGTGGTGACGCAGTAGTCGTCAAGTGGTCTACAACAGGTGCGACAATGACGGAAAGACAGCAGATAAAGGGGAGTCAGCGGCCCGCCGTTTAGTTGCCGGGAGCCAACGTTGTCGTTAGCACCCAGGACTCTACAGTGCCACACCATAAACTTGCGAAAACTTGATGTACCAAATGTGAAACATAGCCCTGAAAGATGAACCACCGAACTATATAAAAGGCCGAGAGCGCACACTTCTATAGGCTCCTGCGGCTGATTTGGGTTCGCCGCACACCAAACGAGTGTGTTGAAACTTTGCAGCCTCAGAAATGACAGACCGCAAAAAGGACTGTCTCGGTGGCCATTTTTTATTCACTAAGCATATTATACAGCCTACGAGGCCACGTCTACGAGCGTGCGCGTCTCTGAGGCCATTTTTATTTTTTTTCGCGCGTCCTTTCCATGCATAAAAGGACTTCGTGTAACCTGCACCCCAAGAGCGGAGAGTACTCGATGCCAATGTGCGCCTATGCACACATTTTATTTAAAACATTAGAATTATTAGAAGTGCAAAAACTTTTGTTTTCAAGTTATAGTCTTGGTAAGCACATACCCACTTTGTTAATGTTTAAAAGCATGGTATAAAGAGAGGCTCATTGCACCACGGGACGCGTAAATACAGCTACCATATCATGATTTCAAAATAAGCTTAAGAAAACAGGCTGATTCCACGTACAGTAGAAATCTATGATATGCGAAGCACGAATAAGAAATGTTAATATGTCCCTTTAGAGAGAGAGAGATAAAGATGCAAGAAAAGGCAAGGAGGTTAACCAGACGCACATCCGGTTTGCTTCCCTGCACTGGGGAAGGGATAAAGGGGAGAAAAGAGGTTGCAGAAAGATGAGAAGCTACACACAATCAAGAGCACACTTGGGGAGCACACACAGTCTACAGGCGGTCGCTCAGGTTTCATTTCATTTCATTTATTTATACTGTTAGCCCAGAAGTGGGCCGTTACAGGGTGGAAGTACAAACAATTATTTGCAAAAAAGAAGTACCGTACAGGTCTCGAGATAATTCCTCGGTATTATTGTGACCAGCAATAAAGCAAAGGTTTGTTGACTTAAGGTAAAGTAGCAGTGTTTTAGTTGCTTTCTGCGCAACTGAGGCAGATGCCCAAGGTCCTAGTATCTTCTGCACACAAAATGGTCCGGGCTCAAGTCGATTCAAAACCATCCGGAGCTGGCATCGCTGTGTGTCGTAGCAAGCGCAGCTGCACAGGACGTGTTCGATGGTCTCTTCAGCTCCGCAGTAGTCGCATGTAGGAGTGTAAATCAGCACAACATGACGACGTTGAGGTACATGATGCCGTACGTGACTTCCGTGTCACGATTATCATGTTTGCATGTGTCGTTTATCTTCGTCATGTATTCTCGTCACGTGATACCAAATTTAATATATGCGGAGCTAGCAAAACGGCAGCGAGCACGCTGTGTGCGCGGTAGGTTGTCATGCTTTTACATGACACGCATGTCAGGATTATCATGTTTACACCAATAATATATTTCGTCATCCATTGACGTCACGCAACACCAAATTTGGTACACGTGAAGCTTGCAAAATGGCCGCGAACCCATCATGAAGGGCCCAATATATCTCAACGTAGCGTTGACGCCCGCGTATGCTGGGCACAGCGACGCTACCTTAGCAAAACACGGGCATTCTTAACTCTAGTACGCGAGCAAATATACGTACCCCCATTGTCTCGCAACATGCACCCCCAACACCATACGGGACGGTGTAAAGCCAGGGCACAACGCATTACTCAAAGCTACTCCAACGACACTGAAGCGGGTTTCACTGATGCTGCGCGTTATACCAATAAAAAGAGTTTCGTGGCGGTAGTTCCCGGCCGTCGTGGCAAGTACATACCAAGCCTCACTGTGGGTGAACACGGCACAAGCTGAAGCGGCAGAGGAAGCGGCTATAGCACTGGCCCTCACACAGACCTATGCCACATACGTGATTAGTGATTTGCAAACAGCAAATCACAATTTCGCCAACGGACGCATCTCGCAAGAGGCGTTTCACATACTCCAACGACATCCCATACATCCAGGAAAGGTCGACTTCGATAACCGAAGGCACCTGTTATGAATCCCGGCACATACCGGACTGAGCACCCCCAACGAAGCGGCTCACCGCGTTGCTCGAGGCGTCACTCATCGAGCATCGCCGGAGGATGACGAGCCCCGAGGGGAACTGCAGACATCTGGGCATGGGAGGATCGTATGACCAGGTTTCATGTCATCACCACACATTACCAGTTACAAAGACGCTTATACTCATCTCCTCACGAAAGGCTAAACAGAACGCAAGCGGTACATTTCAGACAATTACAAACAGATTCATACAGAAACCCTAGACTCATGCACGCCATGTATCCAGACATATACACTACAAACAGATGCACGTCATGTGGCGAGGTTGCCACCCTTAGTCACATGCTGTGGGAGTGTCAGAGCTTAATAAACAATTCGAACAGTGCCGATTCGTCTCACTTTTCTACCGCCAGCCTCCGCTCGCGTTGGAAGGCCGCACTGCTCAGCTCGAGTCTGACAGCACAACTCTGGGCCGTCCAGCGTGCTGAAGAAACCGCTTCGAGACAAGGTCTCGAAGCCGCATCCACGGTGGGTGCCCAGGCCCACTAAAAAAAATTGCCCGCAGCTTCCCTCGGGGGAACACTGAGGAGGATGTGGAGCATATAATTGGTTAACGGGGTGTTAAAGTGCGACTTACTTGGGTCGATGGCTAAATTGGTTAACGTGGTTGTGAAATGGGGTGTTAAATTGCGACTTACTTGGGTCGATGGCTAAATTGGTTAACGTGGTTGTGAAATGGGGTGTTAAATTGCGACTTACTTGGGTCGATGGCTAAATTGGTTAACGTGGTTGTAGGAGGGGGTGTTAAATGAGTGAACACGTACACACGTATGCGAAAGTGCGGCGCTGGTCGAAGGGACGTCGATCATTGTGTTTGTGGATTAGGTGGAATTCATTTCACCGCGACCTTGGACGTCGACGCGCCGTACAAACCAATCGACGAGCGGCAACTGAGCGAGCGAGCGCCGACCTTGAGTATATATACAGCACGACGGCGCATGCACTGTCAGCTGTCGAATGTTCGAGAAGGGGGAGAAGCGCAACGGCGCATGCGCGCGCGTCAGCTGCCGATGTTCTCGAAGCGTGACGGCGCATGCGCGCTACATTATACAGCTAGCGAATGTTCGTGAAGAGGAGAAGCGCACGCGGTGTGTAGAGGAGGAAGGGTGCACAGATGGTGGAGGAGTGAAGCGCGCGCGGTGTGTAGAGGAGGAAGGGATGCACAGATGGTGGAAGAAGGAGGAGGAAGCTTGCGGACGGCGCCGCTCTACAAGCCTCGAGTATTAGATGCTCCGCCTCTAAAACGCCGGACTATAATCGTCTAGATTCGACAAATAAAGTTTATGTTCTTCTTCACTCTGACACCAGGCACGACCACCGTCCGTTGGCGTGGCCCGACGGAAATAAACGCGAAATGCAACATGCTGCATTTCGCTCCGATGCGTTACCCAGACAACACTGCGTGTCCCTCTTTTCGTGATGGAGGGACGCCGGATGCATGCGTCAAAGCAACGCAGTGCGGCGCGTCCCTGCGAGTATGTGGCAGGACCGACGCCTGGCGTGGCAACGCCGGCGAGCACGCACACCTAGTCACGTCGAAAACTATTGGCGCCTTGACTGTGGCATGTAGTTACGTTCTCACATGACACGCATCTCATGTCGATTATGTTTGCACCAGTATCATGCATTCGTCATCCATTGACGTCCCATAATACCAAATTTGGTATAAGTGAAGCTAGCGAAACGGCCGCCAGCGCATCATGAGCGTGGCATGTTGTCATGAGGTTAAACTACACGCATCTCAACATCATCATGTTTGCACCAGTCACATACCTTCGTCATCTATTCACGTTCTGTAATACCAACTTTGGTATATGTGACGCTAGCGAAATGGCCGCGATCGCATCATGAGCGTGGCATGTAATAATATTGGTACATGACACGCATGTGACGATTTTCGTGTTAGGGTCTGTCACTTGCGTTGGTTATGCTATCATGTCATACGATACCAGTTTTGCAACATGCCTTGTGAACGAAACCACCGCAAGAGCTGAAGGACTATGAAATGTAAATCATGACACTCTTGACCTATATATCATGATTTCCATGTTATGACTAGTCAAATATGTTCTTCATACAGTCATGTTATGCCGTACCAAGTTTGGTATCAATACCATTATCGAAACTGCCAGGAGATCTAAAAGCCGTAGGTGGCTAGATAGATAGATAGATAGATAGATAGATAGATAGATAGATAGATAGATAGATAGATAGATAGATAGATAGATAGATAGATAGATAGATAGATAGATAGATAGATAGATAGATAGATAGATAGATAGATAGATGAATAGTAGTCCTAGCTTTAGCTTCGAAATATTCTTTATAAATTCACCACTTCTCTCTTATCGCACTCGTTGGAGCCGTAAGGCATTTGCGAAGATCACACATTACAATATTAAGCATAACTGGACTTTTCATAAAATATGACGTGTTGCGGCACAAAGAAAAGCCAACAACGCGAGCGGCGACTCATTTTCTTGAGGCAAACAAGTATTTTTTTTTGTGAACGTGCTGCGAAGCCTTCCAAACAGTATTCTTTTGTGTGAAGCAATCCACAAAAACAAAGTGATGAGCACAAAAATTATCACTGCACCGAACAGCACAATGCCAGGAACGTTAGGTTAAGGCTTCAATGAGCCCCAGCGTGGTGGTCCAGTGGCTAAGGTACTCGACTGCTAACCCGCAAGCCGCGGGTTCATATCCCGGCTCCGGCGGCTCCATTTCCAATGGAGGCAGAAATGTTGTATACCTGTGTGGTCAGGTTTGGTTGCACAATTAAAAACCTCAGATAGTCGAAATTTCCGGAGCCTTCCACTACGGTATCTTTGATAATCAGGTGGTGGTTTTAGGATGTTAAACCCCGGATATCAATCAAAGGTTTTAATGACAAATACAATATGCACTTTACAAAGCATTGATGGCATTCGTACCTAGCAGCAGCCAAGCTAAGAGGCAGACGAAACAAGCTAAAACCATGACGCACGAAATCTTTTGGGCATCTCCCTGTTGCTTTCCGTATTTCTTCATTGCCGTAAATGCTCATGAACACGGAGCGTGACAACGTCGCCATCGCGTCGACGTCATGAGCACTTCCCTTGCATACGATTCATGCCTGATCCCAGTCAGATGGTATTGCGCTGTACAAACGCAGGCGAGAAAGACGCAATCAGGCCACTATCACTTGTGGATAAGCAAAGATATGTCACAGTTGTTACTTCGATTTCTTTGAAAAGTTTGATGCGCTTGACCTGTGAATATGCGCAGGTATGTCACAGTTGTTTCTTCGTTATGTTTGAAGATTTGGATTTGCTTGTCCTGTGGATATGCACTAGTATGATACTTCAATGTGTTTTAAAACTTTGATGTGCTTGACCTGTTGATATGCACAGGTATGTAACAGTTGTTACTTCAATTTATTGAAAACTTCGATGTGCTTGACCTGTGGATACGCATACGAATGTCACAATTGTCACTTTGATGTGTTCGAAAACATGCATGTGCTTCACCTGTGGTTATGCACATGTATGTCACAGTCTTTACTTCGATGTGTTTGAAAACTTTGATGTGCTTGGCCTGTGTAAAAACACAGGTAAGTCACAATTGTTACTTCAATGTGTTTGAAAAGTTTGATGTGCTTGACCTGTGGATTCGCACAGGTATTTCGCAGTTGTTATTTCGATTTATTTGAAGCCTTTGATGTACTTGCCTTGTGGATATGCACAGGTATGTCACGGTTGTTACTTCGTTGTCTTTGAAGACATTCATGTGCTTGACCTGTGTATACGCACAGTTATGTCGCTATGTCACTATGCTTGAAAACATAGATGTACTTGACCTTCGGATACGCACAGGTATGTCAAAGTTGTTGCTTTGAAGTGTTTCACAACTTTTATGTGTTTGGTCTGTGTATACGTTATGTATGTCACAATTGTTGCTTCGATCCGTTTGAAAACTTGCATGTGCTTGACCTGTGGATACGCAGAGGTATGTCTCAGTTGGTACTTAAAAGTGTTCGAAAACTTTGATGTGAATGACCTATGGATACACACAGGTATGTCACACAGTTGTTACTTTGATTTGTTTCAACTAACCCTTCATACGTTGAAACGAACAATATACCAATTAAGTCATGGTTTTCTTCGGTGATGATGAGCTTTTTTTTTCAGTCTTTCGTTCTATTAAAGGTACGTGTGTGAAAATTTTCAATTGTTTTTTTTTGGCGCTCTTCAAAGAAATCGAAATGTCGCAGAACCTATGAAAAACCTGACAACTGCGGGTTGCTGCGTATGAGGTATAAATTTTCATTTTGTGCTTCTGTGCCAACTTTACATTTTTTACACGATTTACACTGTTTTGAAGTTTTTATGCGTTGTAGAATTATAGCAATATACCAGGCGATGAAAAACTTTTGATAGGACACTTGCTCTATGCAAGCCTACTATGTCTCTTTATGCAAGCATACTTCAGGTGTGTGCGTGTGCAAACTGCTGTGAACTCATACAAAATCAGCAAAAGTGCCCCCAGCAGCTTTCAATCAATTTATATGAAAGACCGGTTATACAATGCATTTGCCTTAGCGAATGTGCCTCAGTAGCCATTTATATTGCTGAGGTAGCATACTGCACTTGTATTCCTACGAAAATGATGATTTGATATGTGGGCTTTAACGTCCCAAAACCACCATTAGGTTATGAAAGACGCCGTAGTGGAGGGCTCCGGAAATTTTGACCACCTGGGGTTCTTTAACGTGCGCCCAAATCTGAGCACACGTGCCTACAACGTTTCCATCTCCATCGGAGACGCAGCCGCTGCCGCCGGGATTTGATCCCGCGACCTGCGGGTCAGCAGCCGAGTACCTTAGCCACTAGACCACCGCGGCGGGGCTATTCCTACGAAAATTCGAGAATTCAACGTACAGCATAAGTCCTTTCAATAATTTCGTCCTTGATTTTCAGTGCTGCTTAAGTCGTACTTCAACATTTATTTGACATAAAATTTTGGTAGAAAATTTGTGATCATTATTCATTACGGGCCAACAATAAGACCAATGATTGTCCAGTGAACAGACAACAAATATTCGCAACATGTCAACAATAAGCGATTACATTTCAAATATTTTTTAAAATAATATTTCGAGTAAGGGGTAGGGCAACGCACCATCGTACGCAGCCGTTATTTGTTGATGGTTCAAGTGCTGATAAGGTTTAGGTATGTTTTTGTACATTGCCTCTGATAGGCTTTTAACGCACCCACTCGTTTCTGAATTCGCATATTCTGACGAGTGGCATGAGTGTACATTTCTGCTACACTACACGATGATTTAACGGGACTTCTGTCAATACATGACATTTATGTGGTGTTTCTAAAGCCGTTTATATGGTTCTCACAACTATATGGTAAAACATTATACTTGCTGCGCGATGGTATGGGTTGGATAATAACTCGGAACTATCTTTTGTTATTTATTTTATTTCCATATTTTTCAAATTTTCAATGACAGACAGACTGACAGACAGACAACTTCAAGCCGATACTGAGGGACTAGTCAGGAAGGACACGCTGAGGCCCTCGGCTTGTCACTGGCTGCTCCGTTGTCGGAATTGGGAGGCCTTGCTTCTCCTCTCTTTCACGGGTCTCCTTTAGAGCCATTGACCAGATTGTCACAGCAGTGCTTGCGATAGCGTCTCCCGAGTCCTCTTCGCTATTGCTTGAGATGTCCTATAATGCAGAACACCCCACAGGATGTGTGGGGTGTTCTACACATCCACACACACAGGATGTGTGTGGATGTGTAGAGTGCTAAATGCCTCCCCGCAATTAGGGCCCTGTGTGCCAATATCTCAACCTAACAAAACTCTAGGGGAATATATGGTCTCGTATGACGCCTACCAAGCGAGATTTATTTAGCTCTGCGTAGTTTTTGGTTTGTAGGCGGAAAGCGTCTGCGTTCTTCTCTATAGTGGGAGACGATCTCATGAAGGATTAACACGAAATCTATGTACCCGACCTCCACCGAATCCAATGAAACAGCATCGTCGTCGCATCGCGTGAGCTACCGCGCGCGGTGGTCAGCAAACTCAGTAGGATTCTGACGACCTAGCAACACGCCGCCACCCACGGAAGCAGGAAACCACGTCATGTATTGCACAGTGGCAGTAATAATGTTGCCTTGCTTTTCAGAAGTGCTGCCACCTCGCTAGCAACCATTCACGATGCGAAGACACTGACGGACTTCACCAAGTCACTGTAACAGCAATGTCACACACCACGAAAGACAAGACTGGACTATGACTGAGTGTGCGCGCGTGCGCTGCTGATTGTGCTGTGTTTATCTCTCTTACCTCTATGCTCTCTGTATTTCATCACCCCCATCCCCCTCTCAAGCGCAGGGTAGCAAACCGGCTGCTTATAGGCTGGTTAACCTTCCTGCCGTTTTTTTCCTCCTATTTTTCTCTTCCTGAAGGCTGCTTGCGAGTTAGTGTAAGTATACGGCTGTCTACAATCCTGCATCGCCAGTGCAACCACCTTCTTCTCTGCCACGTCGGCCTTTGCAGCGGCCACCGAGGCTGCAAATGAGACCCTGTATAAGACCCTCTTTTATGCGCCGCAACGTTCAGTCCTACGGGTCTGAGCTGTTAGTATTTGTTGATTGGCCGTGCTTCAGCAACTTCATGACGCTTCCACTGCTGGGCATATGGGCATCACTTGCACTTACGACTGCGTAAGGCGCCACTTTTTCTAGCCTGATATCTATCGTTCTGTGTGTTGCTGTGTTGCTTCTTGTGACCTGTGCTTGTGACGGAAGACGCCCGCCTGAACTCCTGGGGGTTCGCTTCAGCCAATTAAAGCCTATACAGAGCCATTCTTCCATGTGGGCATTGATCTACATTGCTCATTCCCTATACTTTCCAAAGGGAACGAGTGGATCGCCGTCGCAACAGATTATGCAAGAAGATATGCCATTGGCCGAGCGATACCAACCATCTGCGCTACAGATGTTGCCGGCTTCCTACTACAGGACGTCATTCGCACCACGCCGCCTCTCGACAGCTGCTAATGAATCGTGGCCGTTATTTTTTGTTGACGGCCGTCGATGACCTGCTCCGCTTCTCTTTTACGGAACACAAGATCACTACCGCCTACCACCCCTCATTGAACGGGCCTACCGAGCTCCTGAACCGCACTATATATGCCGTGCTTGCCATGTATGTTTTTGACGACCACTGTGATGGGGACGCCACTTCAACATACATTACGTTTGCTTAAAATTCATCGCGTCATGACACCACCTCATTTTCCTCATTCTACCTTTCTTACGACTGTGACCCTGTATTGACTTTCGACACGTTACCACCATCTGGAGTACACTTCTCAACGACTTATTACGACCGCAGTGCAATTGCCTTGGCCGCCTAACCAGAGAAGTTGCTCGTCATCGCCTGACAGCATCACAAGCGTCTCAAAAGCGACGCTACGACCATCAGCACTGAAAAACACAATTTTCTTCTCATTCCCTTGTTCTCCATTAGACACCATCACGTCGTGTCGGCTTGGCGGGAAAACTCTTTACTTCTTATTATCGGCCGTAAAAGATTTTGCGCCACCTGTCTGACGTGACGTGCAAGATCACACCAGCCAACGAGTCTTTGTTGCCTCGCGTCAACAGTAATGTTGTTCACGTAACCAGACTAAAGCCCTATTTACCCAGTATAACTGATGCTTCGTGATTTGCACCGGGTCGTAGCTAAACCCACCGGGAGACTGATATTGCACCAAAGTGCACGAGAAAGCTCGCTGAGATAAGAACACGACGTCTCAGCAGCTATTGGCCGTTAATACACCATCTCAGCGCTCGTGTGTATACTCCCTTGGTGTTACAATATTATGACCCAGTTCTCTGATTACCATGACCGCGGATTAACCGGCAACAGCCAAGAGTATACTTTTTATATGTGAAGCATTTATTTGCGCACTTAGCGACTTTGAGCGTATCTATCTATCTATCTATCTATCTATCTATCTATCTATCTATCTATCTATCTATCTATCTATCTATCTATCTATCTATCTATCTAGCCACCTACGACTTTTAGCTCTCCTGGCAGTTGGGATAACGCTATCCAAACCAAACTTGGTATGACATACCATGACTGCATGGCAAACATAGCTGAACAGTTATAACATGCAAATTATGACATGTATGTTATGAATGTCATGAAATACATTTCATGGTCTCGCTGCTCTTGTGGTGGTTTCATTCACATTACATGTTACGAAACTGGTATGATACGATGTGACTGCATGGCGAACAGAAGTGACATACCCTAACATGAAATCATAACATGCGTGTCATGTAACGACATGACTGCATGCCACACTCATGATGTGCTCGCGGCCGTTTTACTAGCTTCGCATGTACCGAATATAGAATTACGGGACGTGAATGGATGACAAAGGTATGTGACTGGTTCAAACATGATGATCATGACAATCGTGTCGTGTAGGAACATGACTACGTCCAACACTCATGATGCGCTCGCGGTCGTTTCGCTACCTTCACATATGCAAAAATTCAGTATTACGTCACATGAATAGATGACGAAGGTTTGTGACTGGTGCAAACATGATAAATAAGAGATGCTTGTCATATAAAAATGTTATTACAAGCCACACTCAAGCGCCCATACTTTTTGACGTGAACCAAAATTTTTTTCATTGCGTCACGCCAGCGATGCCACGCCAGGTGCCGATCTGCCTGCCATACACACGCAGGCGTGCGTTGCGCTGCGTTACTTTGACGCATGCGCGTTTGAGCGCGCCCGGCGTCTCTGCGTCACGAAGAGAGACAGAAATGTTGCTGTCTGGGTAGCCTTTCAATCTGTGATTAATGCCATTGGGGCTTTTCGCTCCCTGTCTTTCTTGATTGCCGGCGCGATTGCTATCTTTTCCGCTTTTGTGATAGAGGCTTGGGCTATGCATGCACAACTTGTGACGTTTCCTTTTCGGTCTGTGACCACGGCCACCATGTTCTTCGCATTTGCATGATATGGTGCAGCGTCAGTAAATCTAACCATAATCAAATATTTTGTCTTTTTATCTATGTAGAGAAAGAAGACGGAGAAGTGTGTGTTGAATAGAAGCTACTTCTGCTAACTCCGGCGTATTTCAGTTGTAATTTAAGTCTGTTGATCAGTTTTCGCTGCTCCCTTGGAGGGGATGGATGTAGACCATCCCGGGCGCCTGCCGGCACCAGCGGCGTCAGCGGCGGCCGCCTCCAGGAAGCGGATGGGACAAGCGAGTGACAGCGACAGTGAAGATACTCATGCTTACTGTCTCAGCAGTGAGGACATCTCAGATGACGGTTTCCAACCTGTGCTGAGCCGCAAAAGTGAAGAGGAGAAACATGAAGACATCCTCATCCTCAAGTATTCAAACTGTAAGTAAAGCGCCAAAATCGAACACTTATACCATCCTGTTTCTGCCTGCACTTCCTACCGTCAGCATGAAATGCCTTAACAGACAGTCTGTGTCGAGGTCTCTGGAAACGCTCGTGCCTAATGAGATCACGGACATAAGAGTAAACGCCAGGAAGAATATACTGGCTGTGGACGTTTTGCACGCAAGCGCGTTGGGCGTTCTGCGCAGTGTAACTGACTTGGACGGCAACCAGGTGCGCTCTCATGTTCCCTTGGGATGTGATGTAGTAACCGGCGTGATCTACGACATTGATGTGACTATTTCCAATAATGACTTACAATTTCTTGTCAAGTCAACAACTGATACTCCCATTGTGGATGTCACCCGGCTAGGCAAGTCTCGCTGTGTGAAGATTGCGTTTAGGAGCACATCACTCCCCTCTCATGTGAAGGTGGGGTACTTCAGACATGCTGCTCGGCCTTTCATTCCAAAGCCTCTCCAGTGCCGTAAATGCATGAAACTTGGACATGTGAGCAGCGTCTGCGAGAATTCGGTGGTATGCCACCGCTGCGCCGAGCACCATCAAGCGGGTAAGTGCGTCGCAACTGTCAAGAAATGCTCTAATTGCAATGGATCCCATGAAGCCACATCGAAAGACTGCCCGCGTATTCAGAAGGAAACTGCCATCTTGAAGGAGATGGTGCGCGATCACTCATCTCATCGAGAAGCCGCAGCTAAAGTCAGAAGGCGTCGTTCACGTCGACGTCGGTCTTTGAGGACGCCCGCTACCTCCTCGACACGTTTGCCAGCCTCATCAGTATCACCTCCTTTACCTCCCAGACCAAATGCCGTGGGGAAGGCTGTAAAGGAAAAAGCCAGTGAGCATACCCTAACTGCGACAGAGTGGCCTGCACTTCAAAGGGAAGCAGCATCAAGCGAACCGAAGGAGTTTCATGACAGCCAGTCCGCGATCCCGGTTCGAGATCTTTCCAACCGAGACAGGCAAGTAACGGCAATCGTGAAATTATTAATTGCCACGATTCGCACGCTACTGAGCAGCATACAATCTCCGTCTGCTAAGAGTGCACTGCAAATACTGGATGCACTGAATCCAGTTCTTGCTAACTTCGTATAAGCACAATGGCTCAACAAAATTTCATCTTCCGCACTGAAGTTAAAAGTGCGTCGATTTTTCAATGAAATGCCAGAGGCATGAAGTCCCGTATCTCGGACTTTCGCCAATTTGCTAGGGCCAATCAATTTCCTATACTTGTCATATGTGAACCAAACGTATCAACGCCTTAAAGATTGTCCGGTTATGAAGCCTTTTGTTCAGCCGCTTGCGAAGAACGAAGCAAAGTAATTGTTTACATTCGCACAGACTTGACTTAATTTTCGCACCCAATAAGTTCAAATGACGACAATCAGTACGTGTGTCTTCGTGTAAAGAAGAATGCACTTTCGTTCACGCTTATTGGTTGATATATATCTCCGTTATCGCGATTTGACTGCGACAGATTAAAAGACATCCTGATGAGGACCGATGGGCCTTGGATCTTCACCGGTGACATCAACGCCCATCACATGCTTTGGGGGAGCACTAGGATGAATGCCAGGGGCCGGAACATTGTGACATTCGCTTCCGATTACGACCTTTCCATCATGAACGATGGTACCCCCACATATATGCGGGGTCTCACGTATGGCAGTTGCCTTGGCCTGACATTGGTGTCACGATGCTTCTCTCACAAAGTAAAGTGGTTTTGCAATATTGAGACTCATGAAAGTGATCACATACCCACCTACGTGACAATCGATGGTATCATAAAACATTTCTCTTCCGGTGTTGCAATTGGCACTGACTGGTCGATGTTTACATCGCGTGTTGAGAACGCTTGCCAAGAAGGCCTCGCCAGCAGCCAGGAAAATACCATAGCGGAAGCTATGCAAGCGTCCAAATGTAAATTACCATTTTTGTCTAAAATAACACAGTTTGACATCGAACTGCAAAAATTACGAGCTATACGAAGGCGTGATGAACAACGATACAGACGCACAAGATCAATTTACGATCAGAGAGAAGCAAGGCGGCTCCAGAAAAAGATTCAACGACGCATTTACAAGCTGGAGAGCGAACGCTGGAAAGCATTCTGCAAATCTCTAGACCCTCATAAGCCGCTGTCTAATATCTGGATAACAGTTCGTGGTCTTCGCTCCTCCCCGCAACAACGGCACCCTTTTGAAGCTTTGGCACTCCATCATGGTAAAACAGAACTCGAGGTGGCTAAACAATTTTGCACGAGAGTTGCCGGGAATATTATGAACGAGAGCATCGACGCCGTGATCGTTCCTGAGACGCGATTACCAGAAATGGACATTCCATTCACCATGGAAGAACTGGAAGGTGCTTTAGTCGCTTCTAAGCGCATGTCATCGCCAGGTCCGGATGGTATTACTTATAGTGCGTTCGGACACCTTGGACAAAAAGCCAGAAAAGAACTTTTAACATGCTTCAACAACTCCTGGCTCAGCGGCAGTGTTCCCCGAGAATGGAAAATAAGTCGATTTATACCACTTTTGAAATCGGGAAAATCATCATTGCACTTGACAGCGTATCGCCCTATTGCCCTCGCAAGCTGCCTCGGAAAAGTGATGGAAAGAATGGTTCTATTTCGTCTCGAGTGGTACTTGGAACGATACATCAAATACCCTTCTTGCATGGCAGGCTTTCGTCGGGGCCGCTCCTCCATTGACTGTGTCCTTGACTTATCGACATTTGTTCAACAAGAAAAAAGTCGCAAGCGCATATCAGTGGCACTCTTTCTTGACGTGAAGAGTGCATATGATAATGTAGCTCACGATGCCATCCTCACTTTTCTCGCAGCAATGGGCATTGGTGGACGAATGTTTCAATGGATAAAAGATTATATAACTGGCAGGGGTTTCTTTGTACAAACATATGAGGGGACAACTGCTCAACATTACACCTACTGTGGAGTACCTCAGGGAGGTGTTTTAAGCCCCACATTGTTCAATGTTGCCCTCATTGGTCTGGTGAAGGTTCTGCCAAAGTCGGTGTGCCTATGCATAAACGCCGATGATATTTGCCTCTGGAGTGCTGCAGTTACTCGCCCTCAGGTGCGTGCACGAATAGCCGGCAGCAACCCTCATAACAGCCTACCTTCAGAAACAAGGCCTAAATATATGAACTGTGAAGTGCGCGTTGATGGCGTTTACACGCAAACCAATGACGCCATACCCTGTTTACATCAATGGGCAGAGTGTCAAATATGCACAGGCGCATCCTTTCCTGGGCATAATAATCGACAGAAGTCTTTCGTGGAGCCCGCATTGTGCGTACTTGAAGAAGTGACTGCTATCTATTGTGCATATAATGAACTTCTTGTGCGGGAAAGCATGGGGAACTTCTGTGGCCTCCATGCTACAGCTGTACAGAGCCCTATTTCTGGGTCTATTGCGCTACAGCTTGCCGGTACTGACTAGCACTTGAAAATCGAGTACTCATTCATTGGAGAGTTTGCAGGGTCAGGCACTGCGTATCTGCCTTGGACTGCCCCGATGCGCTTCTACTTATGCCACAATCATGCTTGCCAAAGACCATCCGGTCAGGACATATAGAGTTGTGGATTGCCTCATAGCGCACATTCGACATGCTAGCCGTGTCCCCAACCACCACTTGGCCCTTCTACCTTTCGGAAGACCACGTGCTACGTTTTTAGACGTCATAGCCAAGCACCTAAACAGCATTCCATCAGGATATACGCCAGCTGCGAGAATGGCATGTCCTTTGTGGTGCCTCGACCAGCCACGTCTAGAAATTCCGGGAATCAAAAAGAAAAGCAATCACTCCAGAGTAGCATTGAAGCAAGCAACACTGCTAATATTACATGAGTGGTACTTAGTCCGAACGCAGATATACACTGATGGGTCAGTCTCGTCCAGCAGCTCATCAGGTGCCGCTGTAATTCCGGCTGCAGCCATGACAATCAAGTTTAAGTTGTCGCATATGACTACATCTACGGCATCAGAGCTTGCTGCTATAAGGGCTGCTTTACAATATCTCGTTCAAGAACGTTCAGGAAAATGGGTCATATTCGGCGATTCGAAGGCAGCGATTCAGAGTTTGCAGTCTGCCATGCGTAGGAGGAGCCATGACCAACTGGTACAAGAAATAAGACATTGCCATCATGAAGCTCTAGCACGAGGGCATGATATTATATATCAATGGCTGCCTGGACATATCGGTTTTACCGGAAATCAATTCGCCGATGATGCAGCCCGCTCAGCCCATGAAGAAACCCGTGTAGTCCCGATTCCTCTATCAAGGAATGATGCAGCAAGACAACTTTACCTGCTGGCTCGAGATCTCACACGCACGTTCTGGTCGTCTACCAGCTTCCAAAGGTGTCCATTTTATGAAGTGGATCTTTCGCTGAAGCTAAAGCTGCCATCACAACTTTCCCGCTCCGATGCGACACTGTTATGCCGCCTTTGGTAGGGTGTTGCATTTACAAAGGTGTACTCCTTTCGCATTGGTATGGCAGATACACCTACATGCGACTACTGCGGACCTGAAGAGACCATCAAACACGTCCTGTGCAGCTGTGCTTGCTACGACACACAGCGATGCCAGCTCCGGATGGTTTTGCATCAACTTGACCCCGGACCATTTTGTGTGCAGAAGATACTAGGACCTTGGGCATCTGCCTCAGTTGCGCAGAAAGCAACTAAAGCACTGCTACTTTACCTAAAGTCAACAAACATGAGCGACCGCCTATAAACTGTGTGCGCTCCCCGAGTGTGCTCGTGATTGTGTGTACTTTCTCATCTTTCTGCAACCTCTTTTCTCCCCTTTATTCCTTCCCCAGTGCAGGGTAGCAAACCGGATGTGCGTCTGGTTAACCTCCCTGCCTTTCCTTGCATCTTTATCTCTCTCTCTCTTAACTATGTAAGCGGCTATTGCTTTACGTCTTCCAGCATGTAAAACTGGGTCCATGTTCTTCGGTAGGGGGCATATCTTGTACCAGGCTCTGACTGAGCACAACAATTCCTTAGCTCTTCCATGTGCCTGTATTTGTTCACCGTAGCCGATCCTCTGAAAACGTTTTCGGCCGGTTGGTGTCTGTAGCAGGCGGTTAACCGGGGTGTTTACTTGCGCCTCGGCCAACTCATCAAATGTGTTGTGAAGTCAGAGCGCTAATAGCTTCGCAGTTGAAGTGCTTTGTGGTAGTCGCAGAGCCGCTTTATACGCCATCATTACTATTTCGACTGCTTTTTCTTTCCCCTCTCTATTCATGTTGTGGTAGGGTAGGGAGTATGTTAGCCTGCTGATGACTAAGCTTTTTACGAAACGAAGTACGTCTTGTTCTTTCAGTCCAGCAAGATTATTCGTTATTCGAACTATCATACGAATAAATTGTTGAGCTGTTAGTTTAAGCATACTCAGTGTGTGGAGACATCGCTGATTGGACTGTAACCACATCCCTAAGATTCAAACGGTCGTTTGCTCTGGAATAATATTGCCGTCTAGCTTAACCTCAAGGCAGAGGCTCGGGTCTGTTCTTTGTTTTTTACTATTGGAGAACCGAATGCGTTCTGATTTGTCTGCTGAGCACTGAAGTCCTCTTTCTTTAGTGTACTTTTCGATGGTTTTAGCTGTCAGTTGAAGCCGCTCTTTTTTTAAGTGTGCATACACTTTATAAGCGACCCCAAACCATCCACCGCCGTCGGCGGCGTCCGCAGTCTTCTCTCTATCTTTAAAAGAAAGAGGACTTGGCGGGCCGCAGCGCGACGCTCTACTGAATAAGCCACGGACGCGACGCTGATATCGGTGTCAGTAACGCGCCCTATACCCCCTCCCCCTTCGCTCGCTCTTCCGCTCTCCTCGCTCGCTGCAGCTGCGCGCGCACCCCTTTCTCTCGCGCACCCGCCTTCTCTCTCAGTCTCCCGTCGAGAGCGGGTCGGGAGGGGGAGTAAAGTTAAAATCCGTTGGCATTCGCCAGTGAGTTAACGTAAACTCCCCCGTGTGATCAAACTGCGATTCCCAGGAACCATTACACCATAAAGGCGCCATAGTGTTATTAATAAGTATAATAGTGCGAATTAATAAATACGCCTCATAGCATCACCCCGTGTACTCGCACTTAACCATGTTCACCCTCGGGGAAATGCTTGGGAGTATTTTATGCCAAGCTACCCTTGGTTGTCCATTTATTGATGTCATCCGCATAGGACTGACAAATGTAGGGAATATCTTCCAGTTTTTTGGCTAGACCAATCATGGCTATGTTGAAAAGCGTAGGCGAGATCACAGCGCCTTGTGGTGTGCCTTTACTCGGTGGGTGGAAGACATTGGAATCGTCTTCTCCTAATCTGATAACAGTGGTTCTTTTAGTAAGAAAGTTCTGTACATATTTGAACGTCCTTTGACCGCAGTTTGTCTCTGCTAGCCCATCTAATATGGCCTTATGGCTTACGTTGTCGAAAGCGCCTTTTATGTCGATGGCCATGACAATGTTTTCTGCTGCTTTTGGAACATTTGTTTGTACTTCCTCTTTTAAAAGCAAAAGGATGTCCTGTGTCGAAAGGTTCGAGCGGAAACCAAACATGGTGTTTGGCAACAAGTTATTTTCTTCCAGGTTCCGTTGAAGTCTGGTCTTTATTATTCTCTCAAACACTTTCCCTGAGCACGAGGTAAGAGAGATTGGCCTGAGGGTTTCTATTGCCAATTTCTTTTCTGGTTTCGGTATCATAGTTATTACAGCATGCTTAGATTGTAGAGGTATAGTGCCATTCACCCAGTGTTTGTTAATGAAGTTTAGAAGCGCTGTTGTGGCTTCGTCATTCATGTTGCGAATCATGGCATTGGTAATTTGATCCATCCCAGGCGCTGTGTTGCGTTTCATGCTGACGATTGCCACTCTGACCTCGTCATGCGTGAAAGGTGAATCCAGTTCTGAGTTTGGGAGCCCAGTGTATTTAGCCTGGTAAGGGGCTGTCATCGCTTGGGCACCGAAACACTTAATATAGAGGTCTTAAAGGAGGTCATCTCGTGTGACTAAATACGTGTGCAATAATCTTTCTAGAGATTTTTGTCCTTCACGTTTTGTTTTCAGAGGGTCAATCATGGCTCTGAAGATATTCCATGTCTTTGCTGTTCCTAAGGTTCCATTTAGTGAATCGCAAAATTGTTCCCAGTTGGCAGTCACAAGTTCGTTAGCGTACTGTTCGGCTTGCTGCGTTATTTCTTTAATTTTTGCTTTGAGTTTCTCATTTCACTTTTGCCTTTTCCATCCTTTAGTGAGGTTTCTTCTTGCTTCCCACAGGGAGAGAAGGTGAGCGTCCAATTCAGGGGCGTCATCTGTTCGGACGACGGTTTTGGTAAATACACGGGGTGCTTTTCATTTTTAATTACTTTGCACCACTCGTCCAAGTCGTCTATGGCAGTAACATGCGCTTTTAGCGATTTTCTATGTGCATGCCAGTCTGTAATTTTAACTGTGCCGATGTGTTTGCGGATTCGGCCGGTGCGGATTGTGGTGCTTAGTATGTAATGATCACTACCCAGGTTTTCAAGGGTGTTTTACCAGTCCACGCTGTGGCAGTTTTGTACTATTGTCAAGTCCGGGCTTGTGTCCATGGATACGCTGTTGCCTATTCTCGTTGGTAGTCCAGGGTCACTTAACAGCGTCATTTCCAGTTTCTCTATTTGTCTTGCGATATTCTTGCCTTTGGTGTCTTGCATCTTATATCCGCAGGTTGCATGCCTGGCATTAAAGTCCCCAGCTATGACTAATGGTTTCCCTTTCGCTAGTTTTCCTGTCTCTTGAAAGAGCTTGTCGAACGTTGCTTTCCTTTGTCTTGGGGGACTATAGATATTAAGTACGAAGGCACTCTTTCTACGGCTCTCTTTCCAGGTTATTTCTGTTATGATATGCGGGATATCCGCCTCTTCTATGGGCTGATGACATATTGCTGTAATTGAGTTGTCGATTAATGTAGCAACTGTCCATGCTGCGTCCCCGGTACTGTAAGTTTCGTAGCCCTCTAATTTTGGTTGTGTTCCGGCTTCCTGGACTGCTATGACAGCAGGTGGCTTTTGTTGCGACGCCACCGACTGCAACAGTTGCCCTCTTTTCCGCCGGAATAATCACAGATTCGAAGGCTGCGTGTAGAAATTACGATAAAGGTAGTATATGTATGGAGACCTTCAAAATTCTAACCAAAGCTCATAAAGACGTTCCAATTGAATACACCCAAACCATTATCTGGGCGCCAGGGCACGAGGGCGTCACCGGGAACCAGTTTGCGTATGAGGCGGCTCGAGGCTTCGCAAATCACCGAGCTTCCTTGCACACTGTAATAGAGCATCCAACGCCCTTAGACCCTAACTTTGGTACAATTCCACAGTATTACAGGGACAATAGAAAACTGTATCCAGCACCGCATAAAAAACTCACAGCAATGAAATCGGTGGCATTACGCAGAATCCAAACAAACACATACACGAACCTACACAGGCTGCATGTATTCTACCCCACAGCATACAAAGATATAGGTCCGTGGTTTGGGGCCACACCAACTCTGTTTCACATCACGTGGGAGTGTACGCATCACAATGAAGAACACTACAACATGAAAAACACAGAAGAACAATGGAAGGCACTGCTGTCCAGCTCGGCCACTGTTGATCAGCGCTGGCTGGTCCAACGGGTAGAGATGATGGCTAGGACGAGTGGAGCCCTGGAATAGGGGCCCGACCACTTGGAATGCTCCGCGTTATGCGCAAATAAAGTTTTGTCTCGCTATCTTTCTCTCTGTCTGGGTAGCGTCTTCGGCGGAAAGGCAGCAAGTCGCATTTTGCACGGAGTTTCCGCGAGTAAATTGTCCTGGAAGCATCTCGCGACCGTTGGGCTCCTCACGGGTTGCCAGATCCGTCCAACCCGAAATAAATGAACTCCGACCAGAAGTGCGCCGTGGGTTGGGAAGGGGGAGCATAGAGCAGCCCGAGAAAAACTAGCGTGCTCTGGCTGGCTCTGGCAGCCCGCGGGTAGCCAGAAGTAGAAAATCGAATAGCCCCAACAATTGCTGCCGAGCCGCGCTGACGGACGCTGGTCACGCCGGTCGCGCCTGACGTCAGACTATGGAGTGCTCGCATAGCTAGCGTGGCGTGGCAGCGCCTAGCCTGGGCGCACGGCAACGTTATGTCAGAGTACATGGGGCCATTCATTACCCACTCCTCACCGTTTCGCTAGCCTCACATATACCAAATTTGGTAGAACGGGACTTCAATAAATGACGAAGATATGTGACTGGTGCCAACAAGATAATGATGAGATGCGTCACATGTAACATGAACACAAGCACCACTCATAATCCGCTCACGGCCATTTCGCTAGCTTCACATATACGAAATTTGGTATAGCATGACGCGAATGAACAACGAAGGTTTATGACAATTCCAAACACAATAATAATTATGGCATGCGTGTCATGTAAAACATGACTACATGGTACGCTCATAGCGTTCTCGTTGCTATTTCACTAGTTCACTAGAATACGAGGCCAATCCCCTGATTGTGCTGCAGTGGTTGCTTCGCTATTCCTCCAGCGCATCGGTCAGCGGCTTTCATTGGCAACTGGAAGAGTGACGTAGGCAGCGTCGCCGCTGGGCTGCCATCATTTCCCGCAAAACCAACATAACACAAACCAAGCCAGTGCAGTGAAGATTGTGTGTTCTGTGCATTTTCCGGATATGGCATTCGACTACAAGGGGCGAAGAATGCTGTCATTGACTGAAGGGATTTGTGGGAACCCTAATCGTTTGATGGTTCCGGGCAGCGAACGACACTGTGATTTTGCGAGTACTGAGCAATTAGGAGGTCGCTGCTGCGGCGCAAAACTGGTGAGTGATATCTTCTTGCGTAACCTGGATTATTCTTCTCAGAGAGACCTAGGATTGGGTAATGTTGGGTTGATAAATTAAACAGCTGATCAATGATAGGGTAAGTTTACAAGACATCAGTAAAAAGTTAGTGGAATTCCGATAATGTGTTGTTTAGGCTACATGTTTCTTTCCTTAACATACCTTGGATAAATTCAATCAAGCCTATGTAATATATATAACGCTGTTTAGATATGCAACCATAGAACATATCATGGCTTTGGGTTGATTCTATAACAAGTTATTGTTATAAGTAAATCCAATTGATTAAAAATCTTTTTGGTCTTGTCAGTAGACATAAACAGTAATATTAGTCAGCTTTTCATACCAAGAAATGCCAGGTCGAGGTTTACCACTGCGTACAGATTACATTGATCTATCATGTAAGTTGTACTAATAGAACATGAATAACTGAATTCAGCGTTAAATATTTAAAAGCTACTGAATTGAGGTATGGCAATGCGTTTGGTACAGACTTTCAGAAAGTATACATGCACTCAAAATGTGGAAAAAGTTATTTTGATTTTAAAGTTTATTTGAAACTGTAATCTAGAAGTATAATAGACTCTTCAGATGACGTGGTGCTTTCGGGAATAAAAAGGAATGGTGAAATGAACTGAGTCGACTAGGAAGGAGGAATGCGAAAGAAAGGGAAGGATTACTTGGCAGAACGAGTCGTGGGGAGCTCAACGTTTCTGTGGAAGCTGAGGTTAACCCTTTTTTTTTCAGGTGTTGCGCCATGGTGCCGACCAGGCTGCATAAATTAGGCGCATTATTCCTCTTCTAACCACTACAACCACCACCCTAACGCGTTTGGCAACCCAGCTCATTATCGTAAGACGCAGGCGACATGGGAGTGAAAACAAATAGAGAAAGGAGAGGGCACGCTTTCGAAAAACTAGCCTTATTTTCAGCGTTGATGAAGGGAGACACTACTATCCTGCTGGTGCATGCTGATATTTTTTTTCTTTTCAATCCTGCAGAGATGGCCGTGACTGCAGGTCTCTTTCTTTTTGCGGAGACGGCAGTTGTGTTTCTTGACCAAACAGGTAAAACTGTCCCAATGGTCACCTCTATGTCTAGTCTAAGAATAAAACCCTTATTTCTGTCTGTTTCTGACGAACAGTGCTGAGACGTAGTTTTTACCTGGACACTGCAACAATGCTGGCCTGTGAACAGAGCAGGAAAAAAAGAATTTCTGCAAGCCTGGTACGCTACTCGTGACACCTCTACGCACGTCGCCTTCCGTGGCCCCCAGACGTTTGCAACGGACCCGTAAGTTGAATAAGCTGGCCTGCTTTCGCTTATTTCTGCCATTATATCTGAATATGCAGCAGGCTTATGTGGTGTAATGTTTATCCCTCTTATCGCTTATATATTTTGTTACGTTGAAGTGAACATTTCCTAATTTTGTGCTTGGGGCTGTTAGTTTTGAAGAAATACATGCTGATGCAATAACTACCATGAAACATTTTCACTACGACAAGTATCAAAACAGAGCGGGCAGGGTAAATAAAAAAAACTAAATCAATGCCAAATTATCTTGAAAGTATTTTGCAAAGGAGATGAAGCTTCGCTTTTCTCAAAGGCAGGGCACCACCATGCAAACTGTAAGGGCCGAGTTTGGTAGAAGTATGACGATGCGCACGTACTAAACTGTGACTGCAATCTCCACAGTTATTTGATAAAATCAGGCAATGATAGACAGGGGTTTTCCTGATGGTATCTGCGAAAGTACCGAAATTGCTTTTGAATGTTTCAGCAAAGATACGATTTCGAAATATATGGAAAACTTTGGCCAGTTTTGAACCATGTTCTTGTCATCGAAGTGTGCTTTTATCATGCAGCGGCTGTCTGACACAGAAATACATGGGATGTGCTTCTTGATATTGAACTCTCATCCTGTCTTTTTTGTGTGTGTGGACGGTTTTAGAAGTTGGTTGCTCTCTTAGACTCGAAGACTGTGTAGGATAGTACTCACTATTACTCAAATCAGACTTTTATTGGAATGAACATGTTGATTATATTGAAAAAAGACTATGAAAAGCTTGGTTACTTGCGAAGGAGGCTTGTGAATGCCACACCGCACATAAAACCTTTATTGCGATGGTAGCTTTATGGACACTCTCGGCTGGATTTCACCGCTGGCGTTGGCGTCGGGGTCGACGTCATACACAATATATGTCTAATTATCACCGTATATGTCCAATTAGATGAAGTACCTTCACGATCGGATGATGCTGATTTATGTGGGTGTTAGTTTCATTGAGGAGGTCTTGAGTACGTTCCACTTTTTGTTATTAAGAAGCTGACCATCAATGCAGTTTCAGGCTTCGTTCGACTGCTGTTTTGAAAGGATGTGATGGTCATCCATCATGGTCTTGTTCAGCGGAGATATGCGTTTGCGTAACCTCCAATTAAGGCGCTGGACCTTGCAGTGAGCCAGTAGAGACTAGCCTCGAGTAGGAGGGCGAAACGACTGTCCATCTTTTCGGTTGGTGGGTCCGTAATGATAGTTTTGGTTGCCTTGTTGACGTCAGCATTGAGCTGGGCCATCCATGTATCGAGGCTCGGTGTAGTATCGGGACGAGCTCGTACTGAACGGGTCCTACGAAGGAGGTCCCAGTACACCCAAAGTGTATGACTTGGTCTTCCTGCTGACTGTGGGGAGGTGTACGGCCAATATGAAGTGGCCGCTACCGAGATCAACCGCCAGGTTGGACCAGAGGGCGTGGGCGATATTCTTGGCAGAGCAGAGAGGCGGCGTAGTGTCTCTTTGCATGTACGTACCGGTGCGACAGGGGAATGCCTTGACCGTAATGAGAATAAGGTCTACGTCATTCGCACTTTTCTAAAGCTCATTACCTTTTAGTGTGCCGTGAAGGTAGCCCTAGGTGCTATGCGCGGCGTTGAAGTCACCCGCAATTACTATAGCGTTTGACCCCGCGAGACGAACGGCTCCCTGCAACAAGCGGGTGAACCTTTTTATATGAATTCTGGGACTACTATATACATTTAGGATGTACACACTTTCGTGAACTTTTTTACAGCGCAACACCAGAAAAAATACAGGACAGGGAAGGAGTAGAACAGAAAGAAAAGACGGCGTGGAGTTTGTACACACTTTGTTGCGATGTCTTGCCACGAAAAATTTCTATCATAACATGTTCAATTTCGGGCACATTGAGGCTGTGCGCTACGTGGGTCTTCTTGTAAGCAACCAGAATGTCGGTACCACGTCCTCCCGAGGGGCCAGGCAACCACTGGTATCCGACAAACGTGAATACTACAGTCTCTCGTAACAGTATGATGCGAGGTTTAGCTTCGTGGCTAAGGAGGTATTGCTGAAGGAAGGCTTTCTAGTGGGCGAAGCTCCTGCAGTTCCATAGCCAGATTCTCAACTCGTCATTTGGCCTGGCCGTCTTGAAGCATGCAGCAGTAGGCCTGAGCACTCGGTGAATCCATAAGGACTGTGTGCCCAATCCATCTTTTTTGGGGCGACGCTTCTTATGGGTGGGTCTGTCACTCCTCCGTATGTGTGTGTGTATGTGTGTGTGTGCGCATGTGCATGTGTGTGCGCATGTGCATGTGTGTGTGCGCATGTGCATGTGTGTGTGCGCATGTGCATGTGTGTGTGCATGTGCATGTGTGTGTGCATGTGCATGTGTGTGTGCATGTGCATGCATGTGTATGTATGTACATATGTATGTAGCCACCAGTGGCACACACTCGCTCTAGAGTGGGGATGTGCCACAGGGGATACGAGATGGGAGATGGCGCTACTTTGAATGTTCACTAGATGAACGAACGGATGGATGGCAGACAGACTAGAAGATGGACCGACTGATGGATGGACGCGCCCACGTATGGACAGGTGGATGAACTCACGGACGTATGCATGGATTGACGAACGGATGGTCACGCGGACGGATGGAAGCATGGACCTTCTACCGGAAAGAGATAGCAAGTCTCTGGTTTGACACGCACTAGTCGGAAATTGTATCGATGACATGATACGCCTGGTAGCCGATGGGGAAAGAACCCGGTTGATTGAACGTCAGCTAGTTATATGCGCTGAATGCGTGCGTATCAGGTACATCTCTACACAGTTCATGCGCATATCTTGCGCCACGTGTAGGATACACCTATCTTTTTTCAGATAACAAAAACAGAACAAGAAAACATCGTACCGCCTCCGCAAGGTTAGTACGTTGTTGGTGAAGTGTTAGTACACTGCTAGTGGAATGCAACAAAAAGCACGCTTCTGGAACTTGTTCAAAGATTCTGCCGTATCCTAAACGACTTGGTAGTCTACGTTGCCTCTGTGATCCTCGGATTGTTGAAGCGTTCGTCACTGATGCCCCAGTTGATAGCAACTGTTCTAGTGCTGATGCATCTCCGCTGCTGTCGAGTGGCTCGTCCTCACTGTCATCTGAAAAATCACGCACAAAATATTCTCTGGTTCGCAACAAATCTCTCCTGTTACGTCGTAGGATCCTCCCCTCTTCTGTGACCACATTGTATAACCTAGGTTGTGTGCAGTGCTTCACTACCCGCGCTTTTGTGTCCCACGATTGCTTCTTTAGATGCACCACATCACTGCGCTTCAGAGCTGGCAGGGGACGCCTCTGGCTGTCTGTCTAACGATGCTTGATGATGTGGAGACATGGATCACCTCCGAAGTCCGGTATGCTTGTTCTCAGTTTCCTGCCCTGGAGAAGCTCCGCCGGTGCCACGGTGCCTTCCAGGGGTGCTGTCCTGTAGGCAAGCAAACCAAGCCAAAAGTCGTGTTTCGCATCATCAGTTTTCTTTAAAATCCGTTTCACTACTTGTACCCCCTTTTCGGCTACACCGTTCGATTGGGGGTAGCCAGGGCTAGAAGTGACATACTGAAAATCATACTTTCATACTGACATACTGACATACTGAAAATCAACGCTGCAAAAGACTTGCTCGAAAAAGGTGGCCCATTGTCGGAACATATTTCCTTTGGTATACCATATCTGGCAAAAAAGGCACTTTTCGCTTGGGTAACCATGACAGCCGATGCATCTTTCAGCATTTCTACTTCAGGAAAGTTCAAAATTGCATCGTAGACGCATAGGTACGTTTTGCCACCGTAGTGGAAAAGGTCTATACCTACTCGACTCCATGCTTGCTCAGGTATCGGTTGCATCTGCAATGGTTCACGGGGCTGGCTGTAGGCAAATTTCCGGCAAACTGAACACTTTTGCACAAAGTCTTCATTGTCTCGACTCATTCCAGGCCAGAAAACGCTATCACGCGCCCTGGACTTGCACTTCGTGATGCCTGAGTGCCCTTAGTGGATTTTTTCTAGTATTTCATGCTCATGCTAGCAGGAATCACAATCTTGCACGCTTTCAACAACACACCCTTGCTGAGATTCAGTGAGCGATTTAGGCGCGTATGCCACAAGCTTGCACGTGCCATTTTTACACTGTAAAAAGGCGGCACCTACTCCGTTTTGCGACGCATCACATGAAACTTTGGTTTACTTTTTTGGATCGAAAAGCGATAGCAAGGGCTGGCGACACATGCTATCACAAAGAATCTGCCATTATTTAGCGTGGTCACTAGTCCATTCAAAATGTGTGTCGTGATTTATTAAGCTCCGGAGCAGTACCGTTTTCTGAGCCAAGGATGGCAAGAAATTGCTGAAGTAGTTCGCGACACCCAGCATCCTTTGAACCGCATGCTTGTCTTTTGGTTCTGGCATTTGACTCATGCACCTTACTGGATTAGGATTGGGTCTGATGCTCCTATGACTAAATATGTCACCTAAGAATTCTATTTCTTTTACACGTACCGCACACTTATTTGCATTAAAAGTTAATCCAGCTTGTTCTGCTGCTTGCAAGGCAGACTTGAGTCGTTGGTCATGCTCCTTCATTGAAGAGCTCCAGATAGTCACGTCGTCAACGTATGCCTTTACCCCTGGCAGATTTTCAAACATTTCATTCAAAGCTTTTTCGAACACCTCTAGAGCTGAAAAAATGCCGAACGGTAGCCTCAAGAAGCGGTATCGACCAAAACGCGTTGCAAACATGGAAATTTTTGAAGTTTCTTCATCCAATGGTATCTGGTTGAAACCAGCATTAGCATCGAGCCGGTTGGTCACTTTTGCACTGGCTAGTTCCGCTTCTATGTCCTCTCGCGTCGGCATTTGATAGTGCTCTCTTTTTATGCATTGGTTAATCTGCCTCGGATCCATGCACACTCGAAGCTTTCCATCCTTTTTACGTATTATCATGCGAGGACTCACCCAATCTGTAGGCTCTTTCACCCTTGCAATGATGCCGCCTCGTTCCATACGCTCCAGTTCTTCACGCAGTGGTTCTCGCAAGGCTAGCGGAATGCGCCGTGCTGGTTGGACCACCGGAACTGCGTCGTCGCGGAGTACAATGTGGTAATGGCGCTTGACGCATCCCGTGCTACTGAAAAGTTGCCAAAAATCCTCCGCTACGCCTTCCGCTGTGCTTTTTTCCACGCTGTGCACTCTGCGTGAAACCAGCTGAAGGCATGCACATGCTTGCAGTCCCAAGATTGCTTGACCTTTGCGTACGACGAATAATTGAAGATCTGCGGTGTGTTACTTCAGTGTCTTATCGGTTGTTACGCTGCCACAGTGTTTGATTTCATTGCCGCCGTACGGGCGTAGAACTGAGCAGTTGGACTTTAACAGTGGTTTTAGCTGCATCTTCGTGACGAAACTCAAGGGAATGATGTTTGCTTGCGAGCCAGCATCCACTTTAAAACTCACTTATACGTGAGCAACGTTTGCGCGAACAAGCCAGTCGCGACCGCTGACCTTTCTTCTCAAGGATACATCCAGCACATCAAAGCATTCTTCATCGCCACTGAGCTCGTTGACTTGACTCCCTACTTTGCAACAAATTGCGAAGTGGTTCTTCTGCTGGCAGTTGTGACAAGCACGCCCGAACGCAGGGCACTTTCTTGGCGCGTGTGTTTGCGCGCATCTGGGACATATGTAGTCTGGTGGCTTCCTGGCGTTGCTGTTTCCTTGTCTCGCTTCTTGGTGCTGCCTTCCTGGCGCTGGGAAGTTCCGAATTGGATCTACTTGATGGTCTCGTAGCCACGTTTTTTGCTGGACTGCTGTTGCTTCTGCTGCCTTGCAAGTCTGTTCCGCTTTTTGTAGCGTGAGATTTGTGCTCCTTAGCAGCTTCTCTCGTAGTTTCCCGAATGGTATTTCCAAAACAATCTGATCGTGGATCATGGAGTTACGCAAGGTTTCAAAGTTAACCCGGCGAGCTTGTGTCTTCACGTCTCGCACAAAGTGCTCAAAAGGTTCCCCTGGCTCTTGCATTCGTTTTCCGAACAAGTAGCGTTCATATGTCTCATTGCTCTGGCTCTCACAGTACTCGTAATTTTGACTACCGTAGCGTAATCGGCGTTGCTTTCGCCTTTCGAAAAAACGAAGATATCAAATACCTCTATGGCTTCCTCGCCTGGAGTTGTCAGCAGCAACGCAGTCTTCGTGTGCTCTGGTCATAGTTGTCCGGAGGGTTCTGTAGCCGTCAACAAGAGCTCAAATTTCTGCTTGAACAGTGGCCAGCTCTTACCTATGCCTCCTGTGAAGCGTATTGCGTCCGGCGGTTGAACAAATTCCATCCCGACTGCTCAGCGAGCCGTGGGCGCCTACGTGTTCCGCGATGGGTGCGCGGCACTTCTGACACTATGCATCAATGACATGATACGCCTGGTAGCCGGTGGGGAAAAAACCCCGCTTTATTGAACGTCAGCTGGTTATATGCGCTGAATGCTTGCGTATCAGGTACATATCTACACAGCTCATGCGCATAACTTGCGTCACGTGTCCGATACAGAAATCACAACGGGATGCTTTCAAGCAAGGCGTCGCCACTGTGTTCAGTGACTCCGAGGTACGCAAGCTCCGTGCAGAACAGCGTCTACGAGAACATGCAGAGCTTTAAGAAGAAGGCTACATAAGCTACGTCGAAGACATGCTCGACTTGTGCAAGCGCCTAAACCCTTGAATCACTGAAGCAGTTAAGATAGAACACATCTGGTGCGCTTTCTTGGTGCGGTACAGAGAGTAATGAGATTTCGCTGTATTTTTCTCCTTATTTCATATAAACTTCACATATTTTCTTTTGTAGGTAATGGGCCCCGTGTGAGCAATGCCACAGCTGAGAAAATATTGCCATCGTAAAGAGAAATAAGAACAATACGCCGTAATGGGTTTTTAGCCAGAAGCGCAGGGTGCGCAAGTTGTTGGCCCTCACGCTGTAGTTTTTGTGTCGGTAGTCCCCAACCGCTTTGAGCATCGATGGTTGTCCTGTTCAAGTACTAGCAAATTCACTTCATTTCACTATTATTAAGCGTATTCTGCGCTTGCATCTGTCAATAAACCTATATTAGTGTTGCCAGATGTTTTATTTTAGTCAATGGCCTCAACTACGCCCTACTCCCTGTCCCCCCTCCCCCCAAAAGTGCCCCGAAAATTAACCACCTCCCCGAAGGATACTGTGATGGAATGCGACGCAGCTGCAGGGCGCATGGCGTCGACCCAGTTGAAACGAATGTTAATCGGGTACTGGAAGAACAGTTTGAAATAGAACTCGGTGTAGCGTTTTCTGGAGTGAACGTTTTTGAAACGCCAAGTCATGGTAGGCGAGACGCGTTGATGACGCTTGCGCTCGGCTTCCTTGACTTGTGTCTCGAAGGTGTTGCCCGCACAATGTTTGTATTTTCGAACGCGATTGGTGTTCTCGATTGACTCGCACCTCGTCGGCGTCGCTGGTCTTTCATTGCCGACGCTTGCATTCAGTTTCCTTGGCTCGCACCTAGTCGGTGTGGATGTCGCCATTCGCGAACGCGGTCGGCTTCACAAAAACTCGCAACGCCGGTGACAGCCGCAAAAAGTACGTGCACACTAGCGGGAAACATGCCGCGACGGCGTCCCGCCCATCAGCGCGATCGTGCGGCAAGCAGCAGCGCGCTGTCCACATTGTCGGCGTAAAAGTTTTGTTCACATTGTCGACGCAAACCTTCGACGCAAAAGTTTTGGTCTGTCTGTCTGTCTGTCTGTCTGTCTGTCAGTCTGTCTGTCTATCTGTCTGTCTGTCTGTCTGTTCTTAACGGCACCCTAAAAGGCATCAGATGATACCCCAAACGGCCGACTTCATCCACAGCACCCACGAATATTGCTCAACATTTCAGCGTTCATATTGCATGATTGGCAAATAAAAAGCAATTATTTCGCATATCTGAGGAACTACAACGACACGTTAATATTCTGTATGTGTGTATTTTACTAGAAAAAGCAAACGCAAGTAATTTAAGGACCGTAGCGCTTATCAGGCCGCCCGGACCATGTAACGCTTGCACAAAAATGCAAGTGTTTCCAATGCTTTGCTAAGACGACGCGATGGTGGCACCTATCCGTCACCTTACGTTCTACAGCTTATTTCTTCAGAGACTTTCTCCAGACGCAGGACTATCGTCTTTCTACAGAATTTGCAGTGTAACATGCAGATACGGGGCCAAGTCTTTAATTATGCAGGCGTCGGGTTTACGTGTTGGATGTAATTTTTTGTTGATATTATCGCATTTAACGTATCAGTGTACGTTGTCATTGTTCTTGCGTAGATATAAAGTTTGAATTACCTGTGACGCATACCTAATACCGATCCCGTGGTATGTGCGACACGTCTCTGCTGGAGAAGATTAGGGAACGCACGCCACAGGGTTTGCACATTGTTCAAGTGATGACTAGACAGTCATATTCATCAAACTCTCTTATACTCCTGTATTAGTCTTGATCTGCACGAAGGTAAGGAGGTGGTCACGAGACCACCGAGACGAGGCAGCTAGCTAGATAGATAGATAGATAGGTAGATAGATAGATAGATAGATAGATAGATAGATAGATAGATAGATAGATAGATAGATAGATAGTCTTTTTGGTTTGTAAAGAAACGCTTTCAATTTCAAAAAATTAGACATCGATATATAAAATATGACTCTTCCTGTGAACCACACTCGATTTTGTGCCAGCCCGCCGCGGTAATGTGGTTACCGCACTCGACTGCTTACCGAAACGTCGCGCGTTCAAGGCTGGCCTAGGCGGTCACGTTTCGATGGAACCCAAAGGTTAGACGCCGGCATACTGTGCGATGTCACTGCACGCTTTAGAACGTCAGATGGTGAAAATTTTTGGTGCCCTCCACCCCAATGTTATTCATATTGATGTCACGAGTTTGTAAAATAAAACCACAAGTACTAATTTTGGATTCAATTTATTTTAACATTTTTTTAAATCCATCAATTCGAAACTAACTGTTAAACAGTGAGTACCTGGAAGGGAAATAAAAATTCTTACTGAATTCTCGCTCCCCTTAACAGAACTGTATTCCCGTGAACAAGTCTTCAGCGAGAACGTTGGTAAGCTTTCTTGATGTGTGGCTACGAGAATGTTCGTCCGAATGCAAGCAGGTGCTTCGTATCGAATATTGCGGGCTGGTGCACGCGCACACTAAAATCTTGCCTCAGTTGCATTTGTTCATTTTTGACTGCGCTGGGTGCACAAAGCAAGGGCGTATCCACGAAAGGGCAATGCTGAACGAACAAGTAAAGCAGTATTTTAGTAGACAACCTGGTGCTGCCATAATTACCCCTGTACAGTGCACATGCGCTATGCTTCATCTTGTGTGGTGGGTAGGACTCATCCCGAAACAATTACTTCCTGTCCAGAAGTTCTGAACTTCGGCGTCGCGCACTTTTGCCGATATAATGGCGCATCAAACTGCTTGGTGCGTTCAAGTCGAAGAAGAAATCTTCTTGCTCTTTCTACGTTATGGCGCGCAAACTAACAGCATAGAAGATAAAAACTTAAGATGGGGCTTAAAATAATTATGTCATATAACGTCATTGTTATAGCACAAGCTAAGAACAAGGACAAAAAAAAGTATACGAGCGTTAACTTCCAAATAAGTTCATCGTGCAGAGCGCGAAAACACATAAAGGAGCTAGTAAATCGTGTGAAGGAACAACCATTTGACATAATGAGCAATTCAAAGATGATTAAGGCAAAAAAGACAAAACCAAGACAGAAATCTACGGAAATGATACAAAAGCTAACAGGCATATCACTAGTTGCGCGCGCCTATATTTTTGAGAAATGTTAGTTTCTTCTCTGACAGAGACACGGAAGTCTTGCTAATGCATGATCCCTGTTTGCGTGCCATCTGCACAGCCTCGACGATGACTCGTGTGCGATCACCTCTGTTCTGATACAGCACCAAAGTGTCCTCGAAAAAAGGCACACAGTTTCACGCAGTGCATTGCTGTGCAAGAACGCCACCTTTCCCGTTTCTTACATTGTTAGCATGTTTCGTCAGTCGATCTGAGTTCAGACACCTTCCCATCTGTCCGACACAAAATGCACCGCAGGAAAGGGAGATCCTATGGACAACTCCCCGGAAACATTTCACATACCTGGTCCTGTGCTTAACATTACATTCAGTAAGTAATTACGTCTTCAGAGGCTTTGACGATTTAGAGAGACTGGTTAACTTTAACGGTGCAGAAAGTTAAACACAGGACCAGGCATGCGCAATGTTTCTGGGTAGTTGTCTATGGACCCCGCTTTCCTGTGGTGCATGTTATGTCGGATAAACAGGAAAGTGTCTGAATGATCGACTGAGGGAACATGCTAACAATGTCAGAAACGGGAAAGATGGTTTTCTTGCACACCACTGCACTGCGTGGAACTGTGTGCCCCTTAGAGGACACTGTGACACCATATAAGCACAGAGATGATCGCACTCGAGTCAACGTCGAGGTCGCAGGTGGCACACGAACAGGACTCATACGCTAGCAAGCCATTCGTGTCTCTGTCCGTGAAAAAATTATTAAAGTTCCTCAAACGTATCGGCAAGCTCAACTAGTGATAGTCCTTTTTAGTTTTCTGTATTGCTTCTATAGATTTCTATCTTGTATTTTGCCTTTTTTGCCTTACTCATCTTCGCCTTGCTTATTTTTGTCACATGGTTTACTGTCTCCTTTATAAGTTTTCGCACTCTGCTCAATAAACTCCGTTGGAAGTTAGCGCTTGTCTTGTCCCTTTGTCGTCGTTCTCAGCTCGCGCTATAACAATTGTCATGAACTAACAACTGGCCGAAACCACCACTCCTTTAAGCCATAAAACAAATTACAATGTTTGCACCCGACTTATGTTAGCGAAACATACATCATCTTTGTTTTTGGTAAACCTTAGTCCACCCAGCTAGGCTCCTTCCCCACAAGGGAGAACGCTGTGCACGTCTGTCAGCGTAAGTAGAAGTTGTTCCTCAAGTACCAAGTATTCAAAAAGCGGTGGATTCTTTAGCATTTTCAGCGTGAAAGGCAGTCTTTTACACATTTGTAAGCACGCATATGGTTAGTACTTTTAGGCAAGTACATAGGGAGGTTAAAAGACAGAGATCGTACAGCATTTTTCGCGCGTGTCTTGTTTTGTCCGTGTCTGAAAAGAACAACCGATTTGTACACTTACCTTGGTGTCGTCTCGAAAAACTACATCCTTTTGTAATGTCTATTCGCCACCAGATCTTTGGAGACACTTGATGTAATGTTTTCTCCTTAAAAGCTACAGATGAAAGAAATATTAACTGATCTTCTAAAAGTGGCCAACATGCGCTGTATAATGCGAACTAGTGGCTTCTTTTAGACAAATTATTGCGGTTTATATTTTCCTCAAAATTAAAGGCAAATGCCTTAAATGCCTCGTTGAATGCGAAAGGTGACAGCATCAACACAAAATGATGGGTGTAAAAGTGATTCTTGGGCCCTCACAAGCAGATAGTCAAGTCTGTGACAAGAAAATATTTATCATCAACACTAGGTTACAAATACATGCACTTCAGCTAACCATCCGATAACTATTATTCTCAGTACTTATAGTCCTTGCGCCTACGCACATGCGTGCACTCAGTGCGCCCTCACTAGTCTATCGTAGTCCGTCAAATGACACTTGTGCACCAGTGCAGACGGTGCACGTGCATAGCGCGGATGGCGAAACTTCGCCACGTGAGGGTGAGGTGTGTGTGCTGTCAGGCTGTAAAGGAGCACACGAACGGACCATGAATCACTATGGTTCAGAACACGCAGAGCCACATTGATCGCAACGTAACACCGAGTTCACTCCTTCGGTAAGCGGTTGTGCCACATGTAATCGGACGTGGCTCCATGGGCACAATCGCAGCGACTGGTTGAGTCGGACCAAAATCTGCAAAGGATAGTCCACTCGCGCGGGCCCGCACGCTCGTCCACCCCAGGAACAGCGTGCTAGGCTCAGCCTGGAACTGCCACTCGCCATAGAGGGACACGCTGCGCCCTGCCAGAGTGGTGACACCATCTCGGTCCGTTTGCTCTTTCAAGAAAAACATCTGGCGCTCTAGTTAGGTGGCCGCGTTCTCATTCTTCCTCCGCCCGTCTTAGTTAAACAGTTCATATGCTCACACTCTCTCCTTTGTTTGTTTGTTAAATGCGAAGTATACCTTAGCAAACTGCGGCCACTTTGAGCGTATCTATCTATCTATCTATCTATCTATCTATCTATCGATCTATCTATCTATCTATCTATCTATCTATCTATATATATATCTAGCCACCTACGACTTTTAGCTCTCCTGGCCAGTTTCGATAATGGTATCAATACCAAACTTGGTATGGCTTAACATGACTGCATGAAAAACATATTTGACTAGTTATACCATGAAAATAATGATATGTATATCATGAATGCCATGATTTACATTTCATGGTTCTGCAGCTCTTGCAGTGGTTACGTTCACATAGAATGTTGTAAAACTGGTATGGTATGGCATGATTGCAAGGCGAACACAAGTGACAGGCCCTAACAAGAAACTAACATGCGTGTCATGTAACAACGTGACTACATGCCACGCTCATAATGCGCTCGTGGAAGTTTTGCTAGTTTCACGAATACCAAATTTGGTAATACAGGACGTGAATGGATGACGAAAGCATGATACTGCCGCAAACAAGATAAACATGAGATGTGTGTCTTGTAACAACATGACTACATGACACACTGCTGATGCGCTCGCGGCCATTTCCCGATTTTCACGTATTCCAATTTGGTATTACATGACTCCATTGGATGACGAAGGTAGGTGACTGGTGCAAGCAAGATAATTATAGAATACGTGTAATGAGATAACATGACTACATGCCACAGTCAAGGCACCAATACATTTCGACTTGACGCGGTGCGCATGCTGACTGGCGTTCATTTCTTCGCGCCACGCCCGCGTTGCCACGCCAGGCGCTGGTCCTGCCATATACTCAAAGGCGTGTGCCGCGCTGCGTTGCTGTGACGCATGCGCGTTTAAGCGCGTACGGCGTCCCTCCTTCACGAAAAGAAAGAGACGCACTGTTGCCTGGGCAACGCATCGGCGCGAAATGCAACTTGTCGCATTTCGCGCCGGTTGCCATCGGGCCGCTAGGCGGACGCTGGTTGCGCCTTGCATCAGACTACAGAGTGCTCACGTTTTGCTAGTGTAGCGTCACTGTGCCCAGCGTGCGCGTCCGTCAACGCTTCATTGAAATATATTAGTCCTTTCATGATGCACTCCTGGTAGTTTTGCTAGCTCCACATATGACAAGTTTGGTATTACGTGACGTCAATGGATGATGATATCTATAACTGGTGCAAACATGATAATCCTGATACGCGTGTCATGTAAGAACATAAGAACTTACCACGATCATAGCTTGCTGGTGGCTATTTTGTTAGCTCCACTTAGTATACTAAGTTTGGTATCACATGACGTGAATAGATGACGAAGATAAACGACACATCCTAAAATTATAATCATGACACGGAAGTTATGTGCGACGTCATTTACCTCTACCTCGTAACGTTGTGCTGATTTTAAAGTGACATATCAACAGTTCTTCTTCGTCGGTTTCCACTGTACGTGGGATCCAACAATGTTTTGTAGCCTCGAAACCGTGGCACTTGCCTCCTCTAGGGCATGGGCCACGAAAACATATATTATCCTATGGGTGGTAGCTGCACTATTGCTTACAAAAAAAAATAATGTGCAAAAAGACATTGCAAAAATTGAAGATAAAGAAGTAAGAAAAAAGCAAGAAAATAATCACTGATATATAACGATAATCTAAATTTTGGAGCCGACCAGATAGCTGAGCTTACCAAACCTAAATAATTTGGGATGAATCACAATTTAAAAACAACTTCCCGACTCCTTTTATTTAGAGTACTTGTAAAGGTGGGCATTATGTTAAAATACGCTTAGCGGCTTCTATCAAATCACACACCTAATCAAATACACCTCTGGGGCAATGTTCCAAATTGGAGGCACTGAAATATAAAACAGTTTCTATGGTTACCTTGAACCTAGCTTGGCGAACGCAATAGCTAGTGGTCTCTTCCGCGAGCATCTTCGTATTCTTCAGATCTTCTCACATGCGGTTTCAGTTTTGCCCTCGGTTTCTTACTACAATGGGGAAAAAACATGCGAAAATTTATAATAGAGCCGCAGGTGGCCTAAATTTGTGACATCACTGTGACGTTATCAGATGACATGTCTCTGTTGTAAAAGATGCACCAATACTAGAGATGCTGCAAATTGACAATAGAGGCAAAAAAACTTTAGCTGGAAAGTTAGTGGGTACCACTGGAGGCTTGCGCAACAGAAGCCTGCGATTTTGCGTACATCACAACAGCTGCAGTATTCTCGCTGTAGCAGAGCATGCGGTAATTACTGAAATTTCTATCTTTGTTGTTTTGAAGCCGAGCCTGTTAGAAGCGAGATAATGCGGCAATAGGCGCTCATCGCGGGAGCACCAGCATCGCTCTTGAGAAAGGCAGCTTACCTTAAATGAGGGAGCTTATACGGGCAAGCGCTCACTGCGTATAAATCAGGGAGTATGGTGGGGAGAACACGCAGAACACAGTGGCTAGGCGAAGTAGAAAGCCGTTCTCCTGAAAGGTCTCAAACAAAATGCGTGTATCACTCAGTGGTACTTCTAGCGCGGGATACGGCAATCCCACCTTTGTTTGCCAGACTGGTTCGTTTCCAAAGTTAAGGCCTGGCTCGTGGTGTTTGATTAGGCATCTATACGACTTCGCGACTGTTGCAGCCTAAAAAGATCACAGTGGCAGAGCTGCAACAACGATGCTAGTTTACTTATAATTGAATAAATTCCTCAAGAGCCCTGTACACAGGCTTTCACATGAGGAGTGGGCGAAACAAATTAAGCTTGCAAAAATTATAAGATGCCACCTTTCACTTCTCTATCAGAAGAAATATTATCAGTCTTGTCCATTTTTCTTCTTTAAGCACCTACAATTCTTCTAGTAGTCATACGCAAAAACGGAACTTTCAAGAGTTCATGAATAAGCGTAAAACGTAACTGTGTCACAGAAAAGAAACTTATTTTTTAGAGCAGAATCATACTTAAGCACAGAACGGCATTATTCAAAATGTTTGCTGTTTACCTCAATAATGCAAATATTGGCGTTGTGTCACCCTGCTTAACGAAAGGGGAATCATATGCGAAGCACAAAGCGTTTTTTGATGAAGTATGAAAAATGAGAACTGTATTCTACCATGACGGGTTTCGAGGCTGGTGAGCTATATTCCTCTTCCTAGGAATTTCCTTAAAACGTCTAATATCGTACAAGAATAGCCGGATATGATAAAAAACAGAAAAAGAATTGAAAGGGGGCGTTGCTCGAAAGCGTATGGTGACGCGGAGATCCAGTAAATCTCTTCGAGAGAAAAATTGTTCACAGGCATTAGCCTTACCGCACAGAACCGTGCGTGCCGTTATACGCGTCCGAGGAATGATGAACGAGTTCCGCTCGAGGAGCGCAAGTGAGCTTTGTGACTGGTAAGTCATGGTTGCGCTTTCCGCCGCAGAATGATGCGTCCATTTTGAGGCTTAGAAAATGTAAAGTGAAAAGTGAAGGAAAACAGCAATCAGGGAAAAACAACTGAAATGTAAAATGCAAAGTTCCTCATTTAAAGTGATAACCTGAAGCTCTGATGTTTTTTTTTTATTCATGGAAAAAACTTTTCAGAGGTCACTTCTCTTTTATCAAGGGCAACCATATACCGAACCTCCGCAACAAAACAGCATATATTTAAGGAGCGATGTGGACATCATCACCGTGATCATTCTCATCTAGCTTAGTTTGCTTCAGTATGATAGCCTCTCTCAATGATCACCAGCTTACCGTGACCTGTGCTAGCCGATTCCTCTTTATCCCTGCGAACTTCTTAAATCTGCCATTGCATCAAAACATCTGCCTTCCCTAACAGCGTTTTTTATTTCTTGGTAGCAATTCTGGTGCTTTTTCATCTCCATTGGTTGTCGTACGCATTGCCTGACTAGCCGAAGTAGTACATTTTTTTTCTCTTAACGTCAACTAAGACACCCGCAACTCCTCTCTGTTGTTTTATCCATTCTGCCATCCTATGATCTCTCCGTGCTACCACTGTCATTCTACGTCTCATTGCACTCTGCGGGGCCCTCAGCTTTCGCTGTAGTTTTGTTAATCACCATGTTTCAAGCCCATACGTGAAAACAAAGAGTATGCAGTGGTTGTACGTTTTTAGCGTTATTGATGCTAGCAAATTTTATTAAATATACTTTAGAATGCCCACCGAATGTGCTCGAGCCCATTCTTACTCTTCGGTGTGATTCTTTGAGGCGATTAGGTTTTCCCGTCGGTAGTTGTCCTAGGTACACATATTTTTCTAGACACTGCACTCCATCACCAATGAATTCTGTTTCACCAGGTCATTCAAGATTATCTTTCTTTTCGTCGTATTTGTTTTGAGGCCTACTTCGACACTAGCCAAGGTTAATTGTCGTTTAAACATTTAGCATTTTTGTTGTTGTTAATGGAGAGCGTAATGTCAGCTGCCTATTGTAGTTAAGTCATTCTCCGTGAATCTTGATTCCCAATTCTTCTAAATTTAGCAGCTTAACCCCTTGCTCCCAGTAAGCAGCAGGTGTATATTATCTCCTTGTCTTACTCTTTTGTTGGTGGAAATATTAATCCACTTTTTGCGAAAAAGTAAGGTACCTGTGAATAACTAATAATATCGTAGCACGTAAAAACTGCGACACAGGACGAGAGAAGGGACTACAATATTATTAGTTGTGAGTTACCAACACGCCCAGCTACATACCCTTGATACCTGTGGAGTCTTGGTAAATGGTGACTTAGGCATTGACATAAGATGTGTACGTAGCTAATTCGTTTCAAGGTAAATTCTCCTCCATTCTTGATTTGATGAACATTTATTCCGTCACTGCAGCTACATTTTCCTATGAAATTTCTAGTTTCTTCGGTAGTTATACCGGGTGTTGAAGTAAAGCTTTATGACTTTTTAAATTAGGCCCTCGAAGGCACGGGAGAACCACCGGTGCAAATAAGTTAAGTGGCCGGGGGGCAGGAAGTTAGGTGATAATTATCACTGTCAGCAGCTCATATATCTAAACTTTAATAATTATCTTTTACTGGGTGCGGTAAGTTGGCATATTTATATAGAAAAACTGTAAACGGTGGCGTTTGTACACAGTTTCAGTTAGAAGATTTCTTTAGCATGCCTCTGCTCCGAGATATCTGGGTCCAAAGTTTAATTGTTTTTCGCACAATTACGAATACAAGAAGGTGAGGGGCATTGCAAAACTCTTTCCTAAGGGGACGCGTCTGTTGTGTGCGCTCTTTAGTGTGTGAAGAAGGTGGAAACGTAGGCATAAGTGATAACAGTTAGCCTTGCCCTCTCGGCCGTCGAAATAAAGAAATGGAAAAAAATCGGCAGATACCACGTACAATGGGAACCGTTATTAACTTAATTAGTTTTATCCTTGCTAACGCATATTTCCTGCTGCTACTTAAGCTTGTTTCGATCATGCACAAGTCTCATGCAAACTCTTCCCTTCTGTTTTGCAAAAGCGTCGAAATAGGATTATAAATACGGGCCTTGTTGTAGGGGGACTGGGTGGGTGGCGAGACGCGCAAAGCTACATTGGTAACAAAGAGTTTCCATTTATTTCAGCCATTGCTGGTGTGATGTAGAAGTAGCGGGGTCATGAAAAGCTCAGCAACCATCTCGTCAGCGCCAAGCACGAGGCCCTCGGCCCAGACGTTGTCGCTGTTCCCGCTGGCTAGGCCTACACTCCTGTCCTGTCTCACATAACAGTTCTTACTGTCTCAGTTCCTTATTATATTTGGTGGGATTTACTGGGTCTACTCACAATCCTGGAGTTGCGAAGCCAGACTCGACCAGTCGCCATGACCACTGCATCTGGCACAAGCCCAACAACTATGGTTCCCCCGGCCGTCGTGTTGTCCGGCCCCATTCGTCAGTGGGACCCTCACATATTTAGTGGCACTGACGATCACGACATCGACGACTCGCTGGCTACCTATGAACTCGTGAGTGTCTTGAACAAAAGGGACAAAGCCACGACACTGGACACTGTAGGCATTTACCTCAGTGTCATAGCTCACATGTGGCTTCAGAACCACCAAGCCGACGTTCCCACCTGGACATCACTCAAGTCAAAAACCAGCGACATCTTCGGTCGTCCTGCAGTCCGCAAACATCGCATGGAGCAGCGCCTTCAGTCAAGATCTCAACTACCTGGTGAGAACTTTACCAGTTTCATAGAGTACGGTAATGATTGAAACAATTTGATAAAAACATGGCAGAGGGTGACCGCATCAAGCAAAATGTTAGGGTATCGCCGAGGACGATTTTCAGACGCTCAGTTAAAAGTCCGGCTACTGTTGCCCTAGTTACCGAGCTCTGCCAAAGATATATGATGAGCTTCGCCGGCAACGTCTCGTCACCCGCCATCCTGTCCAGCATCAGGAATCGCTATCTGGCTTAACTCCCTCGCAAGATCCCGTCCTCCTCTCACAGATCAAAGATTGTGTGCGCGAAGAAGTTGCCGGCCAACTCTCGCTCATCTCCACCTAACCAGAGTGCAGCGCGCCATTTAGCCCTAAGCTACGAACTATTATAAAAGTACAAGTGTTTGAGGTCTTTCCACCGCAACTGGTGCCCCCAGACTTTACCTCATTGACGTACGCCGAAACAGCAGCACGACCGCGACCACAGACGCTCCGAGCGCCATTTCCACAGCCTGATTATGTTTATGTTGCCCAGCCGCAACCACCTCCAGTCCACCGAGTCCCTAATCTAGGGCACACTGCCGGCAACCAACCAGTCTGCTTTTCTTGTGGTCTACCCGGACACGTCATGCGTCTGTGCCACGGCCAACAACTCCACTCACGTGAAGAGCCACGTATATATGAGTACGACCACACGCTTCAGTACACATCAGATTCCGATTTGCATCGCCGATCTCCTTCCCCCGTTCGTCACTGTCTCTGCCACATACGCCGACGTCTCTCTGCAATCGACATGGAAAACTGAATGACACAGTTCACGACTCAATAAACGCGTCGTCGTCGCAAAGCACAAGCCCTCTTCGGCCCCCGCCGAATGCAATTATTTCCGTTCTTGAAGGTGTTGCTGTACTTGCCGTTTTTAATACTGGTGCCACCACTTTTTTTATCGCCAAAAGCTTTTGCTGTTCAAGTCGCAAAATGACGACGCCGTACCTTGGTTTGTTTCTTCACTGCCACTGCACAGCCTGTGCAGCCAGAGGACACATGTACCGCCAGACTGGTAATCAAGGAGAACCCTACACAGTCCAGCTCTTTGTACTCCCGCACTGTTTTTACATCATTTTAGGTGGGGATTTCCTCTCCCATTACCAAGCCGTCATTGACTGCACCCGTGCCGAATTCACCTTTCTTCCCCATGGTGATGCTCTACCTGGGGACGGTCACCCTACCTGTGCGAAGTTGGTCATTACTAACGACACCCAGATCCCTCCGCGCTACTGTCTTCGCGCCTGTGTAGCGTTCCGCCACCTCCGACACTATCGAATTCTTAACTCCTTCCGCTGCTTTCGTTCATCGCCATCGATTACCACTACCAATCGCTTTTGTTACTTTTCAAGGTGGTGCGACTGACGTACCTTTGGGAAATATGTTCCCATTCATGATCAAGCTGCTTCGAGGCGAATGTGTCAGCTCAATAGAATCCCTCGAAACCATCACTACACTTGACGTCCTTTATGAATCATCAGAAGTGAACCTCCTCTCGTGTAGTTCCGTGAATGGCCCTTCGACTGGCGACATTTTCAATCATGTCATCAACGGAGGCCTAAACGCGCAACAGATGAGGGAACGTTTGAGCCTCATTGACAAGTTTCGCCCATTTTTTGACAGCCACAGCGTTACTTTAGGTCGAACGTCTACTGTATTCCACCAGAGCGACACAGGCAATCCCCAACCACTACAGCAGTGACCGTACCGTGTTTCGCTGTTTGAACTCCTCCTCATTGATGAACAAGCTGGTGACATGCTAAGGCGTGACGTCGTTCAACAATCTTACAGTCTTCGGCATCACCAGTTGTTTTAGTTAAAAATAATACGGCACAATACGCTTTTACGTTGATTATCATCGTCTGAATGAAATACCATAAAAGGATGTCTACGCTTTGCCTCAGATCGGCGACTCCCTCGTATCTTTACAAGACGCAGAGTTCTTTTCCTCCCTTTATCTACGCTCTGGTTATTGCTAAGGGCTGATGAATTCGGATGATAGGCCGTAAACAGCATTTGTTACGCCAAATGGCTTATACAAATTTAACGTGATGCAATCCAGCCTGTGCAATGCGCCGGCCACGTCTGAGTGCATGGTGGACACTATCCTAAGAGGCCTCAAATGGAACACGTGTTTGTGCTACTTAGATGATGTGGTGGTACTTTCGCCCAATTTTCCCACGCACCTTCGTCACTTGGAACCGGTTCTACGCGACCTCTCTGCAGCTGACTTATAACTTAACCGAACTGTTACCGAACGTCTGCGCAAAATTTCAAAGGCGGGAGCACTGTGCTTTCGATGATCATTATTTTGCAGTTTTACCCATGCTATCAATATGATGGTGGATATTAGCGCACGTCTTTAGCGTTATATACATTTTGTTATCAAAGTATTTGTGGAAATTGAAAGAATTGATCTTTTTAAGCCGCCACAATGATCGAGTTTTTCTTAAATTGTCGCAAAATGCTCTGTATGAATACCAATGCATGTAGCAATTTTATCAGGTAGCAAAAATCATTTGCCGTTTATCTTTTTTGTTTTCTTCGTCATCTCAAAGTAGAGTTTGGAATTGTTTTTAAGTTTCATAACCACTCTGTACAAATATAGACATCCAGAAGAAATATTTTGCGGTTATTTCTATTCACAATCCATAATTTTTTCTCTTGAAGAATCAGTGCCCTGTGGTAATTAGAATAGTTTGTACGTGATGAAGTTCACTACATAGAAACAGGTGAAGCTTTTAGTGATCGCAATACTGGTGCTGCCATGTACGTAGATGTCTCACTAAAGGAGTGCTTCACAACTGAGCCGCGCAAAAAAGAAGAGAGAGAAAAAAATTGGCGTCACGTGAATGTGTACACCTTATGAAGGAAACTAATAAAGTATTAGCTATTTTTGAAAAGTCTTCTAGATGGCAGAAGAACTCCTTAATAAGCTTACATGCCAAATAGTGTTTTATGTGCAGAATGTTTAATTCTTGTTAGGAATTGAAACAATTAAATGACTACAGATCATAACGAAGCACTTTTCAGACGCATTTGCTCGTGACACCACACAGGTGACCTATTTTATTGCACAAAATATTGAGATTACGTCAAATTGTTCAACTTATTTTCAAAGAAATAATTAAGTATATATTTAGAACTTTGATCACTTTTGAAGTAGACATAATTTCGTGAAATATAGCGCATTGTAACAAGTAGGTGCGTAATAACACCTGACAGCATCCAGGGGACACCGAGACTACTTACCTTTGTTTTTGGCGTGTTGAATTTTTGCGTAACAAGCGGCAGTGCTGGTGATTTCTTTTTGGGGGCGAAGCCCCTATGCCATGGGTTGTGCGTCTGCGATGTATTTAGTCGTAGTAGTAGTAGGTAGCCACCTCCACGGCCAGACTAGAGGAGCGGCACGCGCGCACCCTTTTCAAGTGAGGACGAAACCAGCGCACGTCAATCATGAATAAAAAGATAGTTCTTTCTGATGAAATAACTTACAGATACGAGTATTGCTGACTTCATGTCCAATCAATTTTGCCTTGCATTTGATGCCTACTAAAATACTAGTATTAAAAAGATGTGCTTTGAGCACTCTCTCACCAGTAAGTGTTGCCACATTAAGCTTCAAGTTCCAAGTTCAAAGTTCCTTGGCGTAAGTTCCAAGTTCCTTGGTTTCAGCAAGCTTTAGCGAGGGTGGAGACACAGTGCCATGAATATAGTGAACTAGTATATAACCACCAACTATAGAGGCGGTGAAGGGTGGGAAGCAGACTCAAAGCGCAGGCCCTAAGAAAGTGCTCAATTGCCACCTCTCGTTTAGTGTTCGGAATGTCCGCTGGATGGTGGTACTTCTAATATACTGAATACATGATGGAAACCTGTGAGACGGCGGCACTTGGGGTGTTCACAATATGAACAGACAGACAGATACACGGAAGGACGCACGGATGGATGGACGCTGAAACAAATGCAGGGACGGACGCACATACGGATGGACGCAGGGACGGATGCACGAATGAACGAATGAACGGATGGACGCACGGGCGGTCGAACACACGAATTCACGAACGAACGAAAGCAAAAACGAACGGACAAATGAATGCTTCGCCCCACTCATCAACATGCACTCCTTGGATATTATGTGATTTCTTTAGGGGCGAACTTTCTAAAGCCGTGGGTAGTGTGTCCTCGATGTAAGAAGTAGTAGTAGGTAGCCACCTATCGTTTACACTTTGGAATGTCCGCTGAATGGCGGTAGTTGTATATGATGAATATATAATCAAAAGATATGCTCTGAATTTTTTTCAATTTGAACAAGAGACACTCCTGTCTCTTGTGTGGCATATTATAAAAGCGGTTGCAAGAAACGAAGATAGAAATAACAAAAATGAAAACATCAAATAACATAGTGGACACTTGTTTTACAAACTGTGCATGCAATAGTTGTCTCAAAAAACTGTCTACATTATTCCCAGTGACAACTGCGCACAGAAAAAAAAGAGTACTGAAACAAGTGAATAAAACATCTGAATGGCACAGTGTTCTACGGATTCTATCGACGGGTAACATGAGTATGACTAGTGAACAAAATGAATGTTTGTCTAGTGTAATGAATGTTCGCGGCGTCATATGGTGGTGAGAATCCGGTGATTAGGTTAATTGCGTAGTTGTGACGTAGAGCAACTCCGTAATCACGCTTGCTGGAGCAGCACGGTGTTACAATGAGAATTAGACTTCACCCACAGGCTGAACACCTTGATATCCCCCTTTGCACGCGTAAATGAATTCTCAAAATCTTGACTATTACCGTTGTTAGATAATCATTGATCCTACTGAAGCAAATAGTTGGCGTAATTGTTTTGTTGACCTTTGTAACTTATCGGTGCACTGGAGGGTAGAAATGAACAAGCAGAGGGCCGGGTAATATTCTGAGTCAAGAGTTTCACTTGTTATAAGTGTTAACCCAGTCTACTGCCAAGTTAGAGCGGTAAAGTGCTGGTCAGAAAAACCGGCAATTTCCTGGAGTTGTTTAGCGCAAGCTAAATGCTGACAGTATGCCAACATTTAAACTGTTAAGATGCATCAATTTCCTGATGGTTTCTTTCGCAGCTTGGTTTTCGTACTGGCCCCCCAAAAATTACTGTAGGCAGTTCTCACAACTGCCGTGTACTCAGATTTGGGTGCACGTTAAAGAACCCCAGGTGGTCAAAATTTCCGGAGCCCTCCACTATGGCGTCTCTCATAATCAAATAGTGGTTTTGAAACGTTAAACCCCACAAATCAATCAATCAGTTCTCACAACTGAATGACGTTAGGCAAAAAATTAGTGGAGAAGTGGTGAGAGGTGGGCTGATTGGTACATTACCTAAATGTTGAAAATTCGCGCAAACACAGCCAGACGGAAGTAGAAAGGAGAACCAGTTCCAAGTGAAATTTGATGAAACTAATAATAGAGTTATACACCAAAAATGAGAAACGACTTTTCTTACAATTTTTAGCAACGTGTATAGCGTTAATGCCTCATTTCGTTTAACAACAGGTGACGGAACGCTTTCACATCAATCACTCCTTCAGTGGATGACAATCTTCTTGAATGAGTGCGCCGCAGGAGAGTAACGCAGGAGAGACAATGGCGTTTCAGGAGAGTAACGTTACACAGACCGAGATGCACCAATGCTCGGAACAACCTTTGTCTAGATTAATACCAACACAAGTCGTTATTGAATTGGCGTGCTCATGACACCTATTGCTGACACCACTCAGTCTGGCATATTTTGTGCAGGACAAAAGTCGCGTACTCAATGAATGGCTTTGCCCTCATGTCACCTTTCTTCATTCAACCTTTGCGAGTGTTGTTTTTTTTTTGTTAGTTTCAAATCTTGCCGCCGATGCTTTGTGTTCAAGCAACTTTAGGTGAACACTCTCTGAGAGTAGAGACATCGGTATTTAAGAAACTAACCTGCGGAAATACACACTTTAATAAGGAGCAAAAAGCAGAAACAGTTTAGGTTGTTTTGAAACCAGGTTTAAGCAGGTGATGTTGGGCGTTCACTTTGATACAGCAGTAATTGAAGGAGAACAAGAAATACTAGCGGGTGTGCGAATTTTCCGCGACGTATCCAAACTATTGGTTATGTGCTAAAATCTCGCACTTCCACCCTACGGCAGATTTATATAAGGCTGTGGTCATTTGCTTACGCTTCAGAAGGGGGCATCTACACCCACATAGTATTAGGAGCATTTTAAATGTGTGAAGCTACCCTCTTGACTTGCCCTCTGACTTGTTTCCAATACCGAAGCAATCACGGCCCAGCCTCATCTTGTGCAGTGAAGTCTAGAAGGCAAGTAACGTGAAACCATCGTCTAGACCACTTGTTCACGCGGCCTAGCGAAATATTTTCTAACGTTTGACTGTTCTGTCTTTAGTCATACGTTTCTTGAAATGGTAAAAAGTGGAAAACAATAAAATAAAGTGAAAACCACAATTTTATAACACAAAGCACTGTATCGTATAAAAAGCAGGTAATGATACTTCATGGAAGTGTTCCGAAATAAATGCTGTTGTCAACAGACGGTTAGAGCACATAAAAAAGGAGTCACTTCCTTTGTTCTAATTTCCTGCTTGAATAAAATGTTATTTATTCATTTATTTATTCAGTGAATACTACCGACTTTTCTGCGAAGTCGTACGCAGGTGTGGGTACATATATGCATTTGATATTACATATTACAATGAAAGAAAACAACTATAATGACCAATAACAAAAGTAATGCGTCGAGGAAAAAAATCTAGAAGAGTTTCAACTTAGAAAAATTGAAAACATGAGTCAACGTAACACGTTTTGCCCCTTTTGAACAAAATGAACGAGTCTTGTCTAAACAAAGAAAAAAAAAGACGCGAGCTACTGATACAGAAAAACAAGGAGCGAAAACAAGCAAAATGTTTAATGGTCGCATTGAGCAAAAAGTAACAAGTGTGCAAAAAGTAAAAAACAAAAGAGCTAGCGCTTATTATAGAAAAGCAATACAACTCATAAACACAGAAAAATTCTGATGCAGTGTAACTAATAATATAATAACAACAAAGCAATCAAAGGATGTGAGGCAGATTCGCTATCGCATTTATGAATGAAGAAACAGTTGTGGATGATGCAGCCTCATCGGGCAGGGTGTTCCAACTGCGTAGTGGTCGAGGAAGAAATAGCGTTGAAAATGTTGCTTCATAAATGCGCACATGAAGCGCTAAAGAGTGAAGGAGTTGCTTAGTGCTGATGCGTGCGCATATTTTCTGGTCTATTGCGAACCTGAAATCAGTATCGCATCCACCCTGTTATTTTCTTTTTTGCAAATGATTGGAGTTTGATACCTTGCTCTTTGAAAGAGGCCTAATGCTAACTTTTGCCGAAGTAATTTCTTCTCCGGTGATATGCAGAAATAAAAGTATCCGCTTTTGTAAACAGCAGCATGGCCCTCAAGGGGCACTATCTTCACTGAACTGGCCGTATTGAGGCTAACGCGCCGAAGCAGTCGTCACACAGACGAAAACGCAATGATGTGTGCACAATAGAGGCTTCAGTGTCCCTCTTCAGAAACCACAAGTGCCAAGGGGGTCAACCCAACCATCAGACTTTGAAAGAGTAAAAAATCAGAATTGGAGGAACGCTAAGACTATTAGGGGCGGTTTTGCGTATAACATCTTCAACAGAGAAAATTAACTACGATGTCTTGGTAGTTACAAGGCTCTTCACACTGAGGGATGGTTGTTAGAAAACATTGAGCAGTAGGATAAGTCGAATGAAATGGGGTCTTTCGTCTGCTGAACTCAAAACTGTTAGTATTAATACTACTGCCAAGCTATAAGCCTTGTAAGAGCGAATTCGTTTAGGAATTCTTTTTTAGTCAATCGTGGAAACTCGTCGTCAGCGGGCGTGTGCTATGGCAACTGGTTGGATTGCCTTACTCACAACTCGACCACAAAAAACTCAGAAGGCAACAGGGAGCTTAACTCAGAGCAGCGAGTCTACGGGTGGCGTGCCTGAAACCCAAGTACGTAAAAGGAGAGATTACTGGTGAACAGAAAAGGCTACGGCAGCTGCGAGCAGGCTAAGAAGCGATGAAAGGCCTGTGCTTACTACGACAGCCCCGCAGATTTAAGAAAGTGCCAACGCTTGCTTTTGGCGCTAGCTTCTCTCTCTGGTACTTGGACAACCGTGACGTGCCTGCCAGCTTGTTTGGTTTAATTCGAACCACTCTTCGTTCAGAATAAACGTAAAAAAACAAGTATCATTTAGCTAAATCCAAGCAGTAATCAAGAGGCAACCTACAATTTATCATCACGAGGATGCCTATTGAGACCTATATGCAACCAAGTTATGCTTAAGAAGCGACGAGAATCGCTGCTTCAGCCTCGGAGTACTTTGTGGAAGCTCGCCATTTTTTTTGTGTCTGGCAAATTTTGTTCGACAAAAATACGAGAACATGTAAACATCTATTAAGTGCAACGAATATTCCTAAAGTTGCAAGTCAAATCACGCACGCTGAAACCAACATCACCTCTTTTTGTATTGCTCAAAGGCAGGCAAAGAGTCCCCTAAAAAGAGTGTCCACATGATGTGAACCTTCACCTCACTCATTTACTTATTGCTCTACTTGATGGACATTCAGTGTCATAGTTTTATTTATCTTGCACAGTGTAAGAGCGAAGGCGAGCTCGTGACGAGTAGACCGAAACTTGCTTTTGAATGAGATTGAGTGTGTGGTGATGACGGGACAGCTGCAAGCTGAAGACATAAAGCCAAAAAGAAACTGGTAATAAATGAGAGAAGTCTTTGTGCTGCAGTGCACGTAGTTGGGTTGATCATGATGACAATAATAGCGATGATGATGTCACAGTGAGAGAAAGTGTAAGGTAAAATAAAGAAGAAGGTATCAAAACCAAGCATACAGTTTGTGCCTTAGAACTCGTTTCACAATTGGACGACGAAGTATCGCATTGCTAGCTTGATTCACTATATTTGCTACATTCATTCTTGTGATTGCGTGAACTCATTTCCCCCAACAAAAAGACTAGGTGATGCCAAACGCAGGACTGCCGACTGACTACGTGCGCGAATGATACCTATCTTGAATAATCAAGTGACACTCAAAAAAAAGACAATTTCTTTCATTTGAGCAAATCTCTCTCACACAAATTCAAAACCGCCACCACAGCGGTGAGAAGAATGTCAGTAAACTGGAAATTAACCAAAAGCAGCATGTTGCTGACACCTCCGTCTTAAATGCTCTAGAAAAAGTCATACTGTCAAACATTTCCCAATCGTTTTCCGGGTTATATGTAGCTGCTATTGAATAGAGGAGTTTAGACAACTAATTTTCCTCTGAACATTCCACGTACTCAACAAGCGAAAAGCTTAGAGCGCATCAAGCCAACGTTGCCAAAATATGAAAAATCCACCTTGAATAGCATAACGCCATACGACGTTTTCGTCGATGTTTGAGAGAGAAAATATGACCGTGATTGCCGCTTGTAATAATAAAGATATGGTGCTCCAACGACATTTAAGTGCCTATAGTACCTCAATCTTCAATATTCAAATTTCAATCAGTGTGAACCGGTCAGTTTATTTTAATTTAGTGTTCATTTACCGTTAAACAGACCATACACTATCTTCTCTTTGATTTTAGTGACAAGCTATGCTTTGAATTATCTTGATTATGACTAGTTGTTGCGCAAGTTTAGAATCTAGATAGTGTATTCCTTCACAAATGAGTGAATGCGAAAAATACATTGCACACGAAAGTTGTGTGTCGTATCTGATTTTCGTGTGCTGCGTTTCTTGCGCAGGCATCGATTTGTGAAAAGAAATCATTTGCAGGTCGGTGTCGAAATGATTGGCAGAGCGATTCATCAATTCTTTCGAAAGACTCATTCGGTTAGCTGAATAATTCATTCACAAATATTTCACGGAGCTGTGCGCACTAGAGGCCTATGTAGAAATGTTAGTAAGCGAATATTTTTTGAATAATGTTCGAGCTTAACATTGCAGAAAAAATGATATGTTATCATTCTCGTAAATATTATATACACCCTCAATTTTTAAAGAGTCGACAAATTTCTATCTTCTTGTGGCAATGAATCAAAATACAATACACGGATTGTTTTTCAATTATTTTTTGGGGAGTTAATATAATAATAATAATAATAATAATAATAATAATAATAATAATAATAATAATAATAATAATAATAATAATAATAATAATAATAATAATAATGTAATCTTCTTCTTATTATTCATATTATTAAAATATAATCATAATAATATTATTATTTGCTTTTGAAGAGACGAATTGTTTAAAAAGCTGTTAGACAGCATCATTTTTACGTTGAGCACCTACCAATTAAGGTATAACGATACAGTTATCAAAAAACATCGATTAGGAGTTATATAGCTTTACTTCCATTGAACAGTTCACAACAAAAACATCTTTAATACACTTCGTTGGAACACCATTGATGTTTTATTCGTTCATGTTACCTTGCGGTGTCTTGGAAGCACCTGAGACGTTGTAGAAAGGTAAGGATTTACTTAGCCTTCAGTAAACACAAGCCACACAGGCTACAAAAATGCCACACAGGCAATAACTTCACGAGCGTCAATCTGAACATCATCGTCATCCTTCACCGTCTACAAAAGGGCACGTGCATTTTCAAAATCAGCCATCCTGCAATGCCTAACGCCCTCGTTAAGGCTATCCAAAGAACGTTCTTGGCCGACTGATGATGCAAACGTTCGGGCATCCTCCTTTATGAAATACTTAAGAAATAACACATGAAAAAAACAATATAAAGAACAGAAACAACACAAAGAAAACAGCTATACGTATACACTGGCACTCCAAGTTTTTCAAGGCACGCAGAACTTCGCCTGTTCGTACCGTGAATCATTGAAGGTGTACTTTCCGGCCATCATGACTAGCCTTGAGGAAAGCCACAACACAATGTGAAAAAATAAAATGTTTTGTGCCACCCAAAAACTCCTCATTGCAATCCTCTTCGCACGACGAGTCGCTTGCTTTGCTGGGTCCCGGCTTTACGATACCTATGTCATCTTTTTCCGACATTTCTCTGGCACTTTTTCCACATTCAACCAGTGGCTTCTCGTTGGTCATGTCTTCTTGGCTTGGCTGGTCCTTCGGCTTTGCGTCTTCTTCAACGTCGCCTTTCTCCTGCTTCTTATTATGTGACGCCTTTTGTCCGTTGACTGCTTCTTCAACTTTTTTGTTGTTTTCTCCTTCTTCGCCGCGTTTTCCTGCTGTTTCCTTCACCGCTTTGGGCTTTCCCTTCACTCTCTCCCCTCGCTGTCTTTTCTCACAGCACCGGGCTGGGAGTTCGTCTTCTCTTCTTTGCCTTTTGCTTCAGCTGTGCCTTTGTCCTTCGGGTTTCCTGCTTCTATTGCAGACATATTCGCCTTGGGTTCTTCGCCTACCTTTATTTTTTGTGCTTCGCTGTCACCGAAAGTCTCGACTTGTGGCACGGCTTGTTTGAAAAACAGGATCACGTGTCTTTCGGTGATCGCATCCTAGGCCCGACTTCTAGTTCTTGTACACTCGGGGTGCCGTCTGCTTCCGCCGGGGCGCTTCCAACAGTTGAGAGCATACGACAACCAGTCACGTAGACGTTCGTCTCAGGTGTGGCATGTCCGTCTACGGGCGGCACTGGTTGGCCTCGTTCCGCTTCTTGGTTCACGTCGGTCGTCAGTTTTATTGCAGTGGTAGCGGGCAGGCAGCGTTCTGAACCTGAAGGTGGTTTTAGGTATCGGTTGCGTGTGCCAAAAACCTGTTGTCGTTTCAGTTCGAAGCGTTCGAGCTCCAAGATATCGTGCAGCAGGTCGTAATCATCTTGATGCGTATGACACAAGAGCATGATTCAGCATTCACGCGACCTCTGCCCCGATAGAATTTGCTCTGGCTTATTGTTGAATTCCAGGTTAAGTTCGTGGCAAATACGCACCCTAGAGGGGAAGTAGGCGGCCGTGCTCTCATTACGCTGCTGCACGCGATCTAGCATTCTGCGTCACCGTTCTGCAACGTGAGTCTGGCTGACGAAGGTCCGACGGAATCGCGTCTTGAACTTCTCCCACGACATGATCTGGGAACTTTATGAACGGTACCAGCCCTTGGAAACTCCTACCAATCGGGCCTTGGCTGTCTTCAGCCTGTATTCAGCTGGTCACTTGTGAATATTTGATGTTTACCGTATGCTCTCGATGCATTCACGCGCTGCAAAACCGTCTTCGAAGCCGTCGAAGGCACTTGTATTTTGACTCAAGTCGGGAATTACTTGGAACGCTGGCGCTGGTTGAGGTTGCGCCAGGACAGTCAGTCGTTCCAGAAGGCTCAATCGTAGACGGTCCTTTTAAAGGATGCCTCTGAGTAAGTCGCGAGCCGTAATGGTGTGTACATGGCCAAAGTCCGTACCTCCTCCACCGCAAGTTGGGTTATCTCTTCAATCGGTGCGTTGAATCTCCGGTATAGGGTTACTTACCAGGTACGTAGACCGACGGAACTCACATTTTCTCTCCGTGATGATTTGATAGCGATCCAACTTCTGAATTGCTAGCTTGCGGTGTCTTGGAAGCAGCACCTGAGACGTTGTAGAAAGGGAAGGATATACCTGGCTCTGTAACCACCAGCCCCACAGGCTACAATAACGCCACACAGGCCATAACTTGTTGTTGTTGTTGATGTTGATGTTGTTGTTGTTGTTGCTGCTGCTGCTGCTGTTGTTGTTGTTTTGTTGTTAACCTATTGATAGTGGTGCATACAAGCTATGGGGGATTGGCCAAGAATTGAATGCTTTTAAAAATACTGTTCAGATTTGGAATAATGGAGGTATAACTGAAAGATTACCTATAGCCTAGGAAAGTGTGGTGCTTAATGTAATGCTTAAAAATATTCACATAAACGAATTTATTCTTAGGATAGAGCATTAGTTTGATTTTATACGTATATAATTATGTGTACATGTTAGAATAATGGAACTGGTTAATTAGCCAACCTATTAGTTTCAGCAATATAGTCTCGGACGGCCACGCATACTGTCGCATTAGATAAACGAGAAATGGAAGCTCCAAACGACAAAACGACAGGCACAGATAAGTCCATACGAATATCACGTTAAGGTATTTCTAAAAGGGTTTTTCGTAATGTGTTAAACCGCCTGCAGGTCCAAAAGAAATGGTCTATTGTTTCCAGATTTTCACAGAACGCACACATTGGCGAAGGTGCCTAAGCAGACCTGTGTTTAGAGAAATTTAGATTTGGTACCCGGTAACGCAGCCTTGTGATAGCTACTTCTTGTTTACGAGTGCGGCAAAGTCTCTTCGCCAGAGATAAAATAAATGGCGATATTTTGTAAAGTTTGTTAGTGCTGAACCTTTAAAGACTTCCTTAAGCGTACGTCTGCGGAATCGAGCAGCTGTCACATAAGCGCATGATGGACAGTGCGGTAGAATCGGTTTGCTGATTGACGACCTAACTTCACGAGCATTTCCTTTGCTTTACTTTGTTTTCCAAGATACATGGCACGTACCCACCTTAAGAAATTGGCCAAGAGTGCAAAGTAGAGACTGTTAAATGTTATTTTAGGTAAGCTATGAAATTAAAACCAAAATAAAGAAATGAATGGGTAATTGGTACGTAAAATATTGAGTTTCTCTCCGAATATAGTCGTTCTATTTCAATGTCTACAAAAGCGCACGTGCATCTCAAACATTCATAAATGTTTGTTATAGGCAATAGCTGCAGAAATAATATTGCCATGTTCCTTTGCCAAGTTTTATCACCCCGTTACACTACGTTCGGTGCCAGCTTCGCCTGCGATGTTAGAGGAGCTTGGAGGCTTTAGTAGATCAAGAATATGTCCACTTCAGGAACGTCATAGATTAATCAGGAACCTACGTCGCCGCTAGCCATAACGCTACAATACTCGATGACAAGGGTATAAATGCTGACACGCTTCACCGCTTGTCACTTAATCGACGGCTCACGGTGCGTTCGCCGCTAACAGTGCAAGTGTGCTACTGTAACGCGACTTTCCGTTTACCGGGCACTGGTTCCCCAAATAAACAGTTCAATCTGATCATCCAGCTTCCTGCCTTCAGCCACGTCACGACGCCGTAATATCTGGTGGAGGTGCGGCTTCGTTCGTGTACCAGACGTGTCCATCAGGCCGTGAACCCAGCCCATGTCACGGAGAAGACACTGACGCCAACAAGAAGCAGCGAACAAGCCACCGGCAGTAACGCCTACCAACGGAGTATTGGCCTCTACAGAAGACCAAGACCATGACGTCGACTGCGGCGACAATGACAACCGCTGCAACACAACCTGCGATCGTCTTGCATTAGCTCAGGGAACCACCAACTTTTATCGGGTAATCGTTCAAAAACGCGTAGACCTATCTGGAGACATACGACCGCGTGGCCACCCTCAACCACTGAGACACAGAAGAGAAGCTTCGTCGCGTGTACTTCTACCTGAAAGACGCCGCAATGACATGGCTCGCAAATCAGGAGTCTGCGCTTCAAACGTGAGATGTCTTCCGCAGCGCGTTCCTGCAAATGTTCGCGAGTGTCGCTCGCAAAAGAGAGGCCCGCTGCTTTGGAGGCCCGGGTGCAGCTACCAAATGAAAACATTGTCATGGGGTCGATGACTTCTGTACAAACGCACTTACTGAGGAACAACCTCAGGCAAGAATCACAATGGCCGATTGGCACACTCGCGCGCCTGTCAGCTGATTCTGTCCTTTCTCTTAATTTACTTCATCTCCATAGCAGGACCCCCGGGCATTGAAGCGCCGTCTCGGCGCGAGGCCGGAGAAATACGACAGAAGTAGGGTTTCATGTGCGAAACATGGACAATGTCAACAAGTGACGAACTTGGTGACGTATTGGAGGGCAATGGCGCTATCTCGTAGTTGACATCGCTGACTTGACGTAAGACTACGTAGGGTCCTGCGTATCGGGACAAAAGTTTTTCGGAGAGACCTACACGGCGACAGGTTGACCAGAGGAGCACGCGGTCACCTGGGGCAAACGTTATATTGCGATGCCGGTGGTCATAGCGGGCTTTTTGCATATCCTGTGACCTGGTGAAACGAGACTGGCCCACTTAACGAGCCATGTGAGCCCGATGAATGGCTTCGCAAGCGTACTCGGAAGCGGATCGCATGAGAGGTAAGGTGGTTTCGATTGGCAATATGGGGTCGCGACCATACAACAGATAAAAAGGTGAACAATATTGCCATTTTCGCTGAAGAAATGACCCGCCTGTTCTGCCACACTGACTTGGACATGCCAGAGGGAAGAAAGCTTGTTTCCTGATGCGAGGGGTCAAACGGGAGCTCTTTGCGGGATTGATAAAAAACCAAGAAGACCGTCCGAGAATTCCGCTGAGAGGCGACGACTATTGAGAAAATCCTCGAAATGCCCACGCGACAGTTCAACCACCGCTCGGCTCCAGGTGATGCTAAGGTACAACCACTATGCTCCGGTGATCTGCGCGAGACCATAAGGGCTTTAGTGCGCCCAAAATTTCGCCGAATGCTCGCGTAAGCCAACCTCAAGTTTCGACGATCGCAGACATCGTCAGAGAGAAAATCTACAATCAATGGGTATCCATCAGACATTGCAACAGCGACCTCCAGCCATGAGCTACGCTGCTGATGCCTGACGCTATACTCCCCGTTCACTTCAAGACGCCACCCCACCGCAATTCCATCGCCAGACACCACTGCCACCGCCCCCACCACCGACGTCCTACCAATTGCCAGCTGGCCAGCGCAGCGCGCCGAGGAAGACCGACGTTGGACGTGCGCCTGACAATCGCCCGCTCTGCTACCACTGCAGTGAGGCCGCGCACACCTACCGCCGTGGGAAATACCAACATATGGGTCTACGAGGCTTTGAGATCAACGCACTGTGTCCACAAAGGGCTGAATGACTGTATGGTGAAGCCGGTTACCTCGCGAAAGCGCAGTCGACACCCCGGCGACACTATCGTTCGCCATCACCCGGCCGCTACGCCTCACCGCACTACGGGCAGTACACCGGCCCTGTTCGGGGCAAATCTCCAAGCCTTTACTCTAAAACTAAAGGCAGCCACCGACCGAGGTGTGGTTGCTGTACGACGAACTACCGGAGATCCTCCACTGCCATCGATGACAACGACGACGCCACGAAATCGAGAGCACCCGCCGCATGACAAAAAGGGTCTTGATGTCGAACCTTCGCAGCCTGAAGAAGACGTCACGACGCAACAGATAATCAGTTGAGCAAATAGACGTAGCCGTCATCTGACAGCATGACCCAAGCGACACGCACGACGACAAACCGGTGACCTCGACGAAATATTTGATGGCCACCTCCTCACTGCTCTTGTTAATACTGGAGCCGACTATACCGTCATCAGTGGGTCTTTCGGGACGAAGTTGGCAAAAGTGAGGACTGCATAGCAAGGCCCTGAAATCAGGGCTGTTGGAGACCAAATAATAACGCTGACTGGAGTATGCACAGCCAGAGCCACCATCATTAACTAGACTTATTCAGCGAGCTTTGTAATCTTACAAAATTGCTCCAGAGATGTCATACTTGGAATGGACTTTTCAAGCCACCTCCGCGCTGTCATCGACCTGAGGTCTGAGTCAATCACACCAATTTCAGAAAACACGCTGCCAATCCCTACAATTCTAAGGAATCACGCAATGAATGTGCTAGAAGGACATATCACCGTCTTGAAGGCATCGTCAAGAGCAATCGGCATCTTTTTCAAAACTGTCAGATTCGCGTCGCAAAAGGCATAGCTGAGCTGCGTGACGGCAAAGCAAAGATGCTGATGACAAACTTCAGTCACGAATACAGGCACATCAACTCGGTATGATGGTCGCTCATATTGATGAATTTGCGGAAGCCATGATCTCATTCCCCCTCTTCGATGCTGCCGATGCTGCTTCGACGAACCAAAGCCCCGACCCTAATTTCGATGTCAACCCGAGCCTTTCGAAGTGCTAGTAAGACCAGGTCAAGTCCCTGCTCTTGCAATTCAAGGACTGCTTCTCGTCATCATCGACAATTTGACAAACCCCAGTCACGAATCACCGCTTCATAAAATAAAAACTTCCCGACCAGTTTGAAAAAGCCTCTACCGAGCCTCGGCGTGCGAATGGTACACCGTGAAGAAACACGTCGACGAAATGCAACGCGACGACATTATTGAGCCGTTCAAGAGTCCGTGGGCGTCACCCGTGGTATCAGTGAAGGAGAAGGACAGGACCCCACGTTTGTGTGTCGATTACCGCCACCTGAACAAAATCATGAAGAAGAACGTCTACCCTCTTTCACATGGAAATGACGCTCTGGACCGACTCCACAACGCGAAGTATTTTCCCTTGATAGACGTAAAAGCGGGCTATCGGCAAATTGAGGTTGACGAGAAGGATCGAGAGAAGAAGGCCTTTATCACACCGTACAGCCTCTTCAATTTTAAGGTCATGCCATTTGGTCTTGGCTCGGCACCTGCGACGTTCCAGCGTGTTATGTATACCGTGCTGGCTGGATTGAAATGGCAGACTCTTCTCGTGTACTTAGATGACGTTGTCGTGTTTTCCTCCAGCTTCGACGAGCATTTCTAGCACCTTGAAGCGGAACTTCAAGCTATCAACACCTCTGGACTAACCCTGAAGCTGGAAGTGCCGCTTCGTGTACAAGCAGCTTTTGTTCCTGGGACACTTATTTCCAGCAGCCCACTAACAAAAAAGCTGTACGTTAATTCTTCGGGTTGTGCGCCTATTACAAGCATTTCGCTAAACGTTTCTCGCAGATCGTGAAGCCGCTAATTCACCTCATGAAAAGCAACGTCGAATTCTGGTGGGAAGTGGCACAAAAGGGAGCATTTCAGAAACCTAAACGACACCTCCTGACACTGATACTTGCGCATTTCGACTACGCCGAAACAGAAGTAAATACCAACGCAAACAGCGTACGACTTGGCACCGTGCTTGTGCAAAAGACTGATGGCGTGGAAAGGGCTATACATTACGCTAGCCAGTCGCTATCGAAGGCCGAAGCCAACTATTCCACAACAGAAAACAGCCGAACGGCTGTTTGTCTCGCGGCCCCATCGAACCACCACTGCCCGATGGCCTAGATGAGGACAGCAGCATAGGAACAATAACTGCCGACGAGTTCGCGCAGCAACCGGGAGCTGACCCGGAACTCAGAAGCCTTGTGGAATACCTTGAGGGTAACAACACGACTGTTTTGAATGCTTTTAAGAGGGAACTGGAGTAGTTCTTGCGAAACAGATTTGTTTTAAAGAAGAACGTCTTGCCCCTTTTAGCCAACCGCCTTTTCGTGGTTCCTTCTGCAGTAAGACCAGAATACTTGAAGCTCTACACGACGACCTGACGGCTGGACACCTCAATGTTTTCTGTGCGCTTGCGAGAATACAAGAAATCTACTCCTGGCGTCAACTTGCTGCGGACGTCACTCATTACGTCAGGACCTGCCGCGACTGTCAGCGACGAAAGACACCACAAGCTAGGTCAGCCGAACATCTTCAGCCCATCGACCCACCTCGCCAGTCAATCCAGCAAATGGGCACGGACTTACTCGGGCCGTTCTCGACGTCAAATGCCGGGGAAAAAACTGATATTCGTAGCTACTCACTACCTTACACGCTATGCCAAAACAAAGAACCTCTACAAGGGCTGTGCCTGTGAGGTAGCAAAGTTCCATGTCGAGAAAATTGTTCTGCGTCACCGAGCGTAACAGGTCATCATTTCTCATAGAGGTACACTCTTTACGGCACACATAACTAATGCAATCCTGAGGTACATCCAGACAAGTCACCACCGCACCACCGCCTACCATCCACAGACCAACGGCCTCCTCGAACGTCTTAATAAGACCATCGCTGATATACTGCTACGTACGTCCACGTTGAGCACAAGACGTGGGATGAAATCCTTTCGTACGTGACCTTCGCTCACAATACTGCCGTCCAAGAAACGAAGCAGATGACGCCGTACAAGTTTGTCTATGCAAGAAGCCCAGCAAAGATCCTCGACACTATGCTTCCAATCGTCGCTGACAAAGAGAACCTCGACGTCACATACTGAAGGTTTAGCGCACACACAGGAGGACAAATATGATGGAGACACAGGGACCAGTGAAGTGATTGATTTTTGTAAACGTTTTTCTTATTACCATGAAATGCAATCGCATAAAAGCTTCTTGTGTCTGTACAATAAATTGAGTTGAAAGTATTATTGAAAATTGGACAAGTTGGTAACAATTGAGTTTTACAGGTAAACAGCACGAAAAACGAAGATAGAGAAGTACGGAGACACCCGTCTTCAGTATCCAGCTACAGGCCAATAGCGTTAACTATTGGCCTTTGCAAGGTGTTTGAGAAAATAATAAGTAGGTGACTGGTCCACTTCCTTCAAACTATTGGCCTACTTGACTCATGCCAGCGTTGGATTTGAGAGGCTATATCCACCACTCACCACCTTGTTTGTATTGAGGCACAAATTCGTGATGCTTTCTGTCATAAACAATTCTTTTTTTTCTGTGTCCCTCGATATGAAAAACGCCTAGGACACTATGTGGCGCTTTGGCATACTCCGATACCTGTCGCAATTAGGTGTGAAGGGGGGGGGGCACAATGTTCGCAATAATATAAAGCTACTTGCCAATCGGACATTTTTTGTTCGGGTGGGCACTGTTTTGTCCCGTAGCTTTGTCCAAGAAACATGAGTGCCGCAAGGAGGTGTATTGAGTTGTACACTTTTATCGTCAAAATGAACTCCTTGCACATCCCTATCTCATGAAATATTTTTACTGCACATATGTTGATGATGTGCCGGTCGGTTTTAAATGGTGTAACCTCTCCTTGTGTGAACGCCAGGTTCAATAAGGTTTGAGTTAGATATCGAAATGGTCGGGCGAAAATGGTTTTAAGTTTAACGCACAAAAGCGAACTACGTCCTATTTTCTAGAAAGAAGGGCCTTCATTCCAACCTAGCATCAACCTGCATAGTCAGCGTCTGCCAGTAAACACCGAGCATACTTGGTGCAGATGACTGAGGCGCAAAAAACAATTCATGAAACAGGAGGAGCAGAGAAACGGCATTTCTGAGGAATACAACACAATAGATGTATCACTGATACAATTGGGTCATTTATTTTTGATAAAAAAACTTTCAAAAGCTCTCTAGCTGTTTGATTGTTACTCCTACAGAAATGCACTTTCTATATGACTTATTGCCTTGAACATAACACTGTACCACGTTTGTTGGCTATGCGCGCATGCACGGAATTGTCTTCTTTTTTCTTTGTGGTTCTTAGACTGTCATTAAACAGCTGGTAGTTGGCGCTGTTCTTTCCTCTCTTCTCCTCTATTTCATGAAATGTTTTTGTACCTGAGTCATCTGCACCAATTATACACCAAGTTTCCCAAAAACAAGTTCTTTAGGAAGACCGAGCATAAGTTTTTGGGCATACTACTAGACTCAAAACTGCCCTCCATACTACACTTTAAGCATATCAAAATTGAGTATTTCAAAACTATGAATATTCTGAAAGTCTTATCTCGAAATACGTAGGGTAGCAAGAGGAAGTACCTGCTCAACCTTTACAGAAGCCTCATTCTCGCTCGCCTAGACTACGGGGCCGTTGTTCATTATTATGCCGCACCAAGAGCTTTGAAGATGCTATATCTTGTGCATCATATGGGCATTTGCCTTTCTACGGACGCTTTTCGCACTAGCCCCGTGGAGAGCCTGTACGTGAAATTGAATAAAAGTTCGCGCCACGTAATATTAGGTGCCCTTTGTGTACTTTCTGAAGGTTAAGGCGGACAATCAAGACCGCTCTCATTTCACAATTATTGATTTGTTTAATTTTGGCTTGATTGAGAACTGTCATTCATTGAGGCAGCCCTATTGGCCCCGTGTGAGATGCCTCGCCGAAGAAACAGATGTGCCATTTCTCGAACACAATTCCATGGTTCCTGCTCCATATCTGCTGCCAAGGCAGTGGCAGCATATATATTGTGATGTATCTTTTGCCTATGCCTAAGCCTATGCCTGTCAAGAAATGCTCTAATTGCAATGGATCCCATGAAGCCACATCGAAGGACTGCCCACGGATTCAGAACGAAATTGCCATCTTGAAGGAGATGGTGCGCGATCACTCATCTCATCGAGAAGCCGCAGCTAAAGTCAGAAGGCGTCGTTCACGTCGACGTCGGTCTTCGAGGACGCCCGCTACCTCCTCGACACGTTTGCGTGATCCCTCATCAGTACCACCTCCTTTGCCTCCCAGACAACATGCCGTGGGAAAGGCTGTAAAGGACAAAGCCAGTGAGCATACCCTAACTGCGACAGAGTGGCCTGCACTTCAAAGGGAAGCAGCATCAAGCGAACCGAAGGCGCTTCATGACGGCCAGTCCGCGCTCCCGGTTCGAGATCTTTCCAACCAAGACAGGCAAGTAACGGCAATCGGGAAATTATTAATTGCCACGATTCGCACGCTACTGAGCAGCATACAATCTCCGTCTGCTAAGAGTGCACTGCAAATACTGGATGCACTGAATCCAGTTCTTGCTAACTTCGTATAAGCACAATGGCTCAACAAAATCTCATCTTCCGCACTGAAGTTAAAAGTGCGTCGATTTTTCAGTGGAATGCCAGAGGCATGAAGTCCCGTATCTCGAACTTTCGCCAATTTGTTCGTGCCAATCAATTCCCTATACTTGTCATATGTGAACCAAACGTATCAACGCCTTATAGATTGTTCAGTTATGAAGCTTTTTGTTCAGCCGCTTGCGAAGAACGAAGCAAAGTAATTGTTTACATTCGCACAGACTTGACTTATCTTTTGCACCCGATAAGTTCAAATGACGACAATCAGTACGTGTGTCTTCGTGTGAAGAAAAATGCAGTTTCGTTCACGCTTATTAGTGGATAGATATCTCCGTCATCGCGATTTGACTGCGACCGATAAAAAGACATCCTAATGAGAACCGATGGGCCTTGGATCATCACAGGTGACTTCAACGCCCATCACATGCTTTGGGGGAGCACTAGGATCAATGCCAGGGGCACGAATATTGTTATATTCGCTTCCGATTACGACCTTTCCATAATGAACGATGGTACCCCCCCATATCTGCGGGGTCTCACGTATGGCAGTTGCCTTGACCTGACATTGGTGTCACGGTGCTTCTCTGACAAAGTTAAGTGGTTTTGTGATATTGAGATTCATGGGGGGGATCACATACCCATCTACGTGATGATCGATGGTATCATAAAAAATTTCACTTCCGGTGTTGGCATTGGCACTGACTGGTCGATGTTTGCATCGCGTGTTGAGAACGCTTGCCAAGAAGGCCTCGCCTGCAGCCTGAAAAATACCATAGTGGAAGCTATACAAGCGTCCAAATGTAAATTACCACTTTCGTCTAAAGTAACACAGTTTGACATCGAACTGGAAAAATTACGAGCTATACGAAGGCGTGCTGAACGACGATACAGACGCACAAGATCAATTTACAATCTGAGGGAAGCAAGGCGGCTCCAGAAAAAGATTCAACGACGCATTTACAAACTGGAGAGCGAACGCTGGAAAGCATTCTGCGAATCTCTAGACCCTCATAAACCACTGTCATATATTTGGAGAACAGTTCGTGGTCTTCGCTCCTCTCCACAACAACGGCACCCTTTTAAAGCTTTGGCACTCCATCATGGAAAAACAGAACTGGAGGTGGCTCAAGAATTTTGCACGAGAGTTGCCGGGAATATTATGAACGAGAGCATCGACACCGTGATCGTTCCTGAGACGCGATTACCAGAAATGGACATTCCGTTCACCATGGAAGAACTGGAAGGTGCGTTAGTTGCTTCTAAGCGCATGTCATCGCCAAGTCCTGATGGTATTACTAATAGTGCGTTGGGACACCTTGGACAAAAAGCCAGAAAAGAACTTTTAACATGCTTCAACAACTCCTGGCTCAGCGGCAGTGTTTCCGGAGAATGGAAAATAAGTCGATTAATACCACTTTTGAAATCGGGAAAATCACCATTGGACTTGACAGCGTATCGCCCTATTGCCCTCGCAATCTGCCTCGGAAAAGTGATGGAAAGGATGGTTCTATTTCGTCTGGAGTGGTACTTGGAACGATACACCAAATACCCTTCTTGCATGGCAGGCTTTCGTCAGGGCCGCTCCTCCATTGACTGTGTCCTTGACTTATCGACATTTGTTCAACAAGAAAAAAGTCGCAAGCGCATATCAGTGGCCCTCTTTCTTGACGTGAAGAGTGCATATGATAATGTAGCTCACGATGCCATCCTCACTTCTCTCGCAGATATGGGAATTGGTGGACGAATGTTTCAATGGATAAAAGACTATATCACTGGCAGGGGTTTCTTTCTACAAACATATGAGGGTACAACTGCCCAACAATACACCTACTGTGGAGTACCTCAGGGAGGTGTTTTAAGCCGCACATTGTTCAATGTGGCCCTCATTGGTCTGGTGAAGGTTCGGCCAAAGTCGGTGTGCCTATCCATATACGCCGATGATATTTGCCTCTGGAGTGCTGCAGTTACTCGCCCTCAGGTGCGTGCACGAATACAGCGCGCAGCAACCCTCTCAACAGCCTACCTTCAGAAACAAGGCCTAAATATATCAACTGTGAAGTGCGCGTTGATGGCGTTTACACGGAAACCAATGACGCTATACCCTTTTTACATCAATGGGCAGAGTGTCAAATATTCACGGACGCATCGTTTCCTGGGCATAATAATCGACAGTAGTCTTTCGTGGAGCCCACATTGTGCGTACTTGAAAAAGAGACTGCTATCTATTGTGCATATCATGAAATTCTTGTGCGGTAAAGCATGGGGAACTTCTGTGGCCTCCATGCTACAACTGTACAGGGCCCTATTTCTGGGTCTATTGCGCTACAGCTTGCCGGTACTGACTAACACTTGCAAATCGAATACTCATTCATTGGAGAGTTTGCAGGGTGAGGCACTGCGTATCTGCCTAGGACTGCCTCGATGCGCTTCTACTTATGCCACAATCATGCTTGCCAAAGACCATCCGGTCAGGACATATATAGTTGTGGATTGCCTCAGAGCGCACATTCGACATGCTAGCCGTGTCCCCGACCACCACTTGGCTCTTCTACCTTCCGGAAGACCAAGTGCTACGTTTTCAGACGTCATAGCCAAGCACCTAAACAGCATTCCATCAGAATATACGCCAGCTGCGAGAACGGCATGCCCTTTGTGGTGCCTCGACCAGCCGCAAGTACGTCTAGGAATTCCGGGAATCAAAAAAGCAGTCACTCCAGAGTAGCATTGAAGCAAGCAACACTGCTATTATTACATGACTTGTACTTAGACCGAATGCAGATATACACTGATGGGTCCGTCTCATCCAGCAGCTCATCAGGTGCCGCTGTAATTCCGGCTGCAGAAATGACAATCAAGTTTAAGTTGTCGCATATGACTACGTGTACGGCATCAGAGCTTGCTGCTTTAAGGGCTGCTTTACAATATCTCGTTCAAGAACGTCCAGGAAAATGGGTCATATTCTGTGATTCGAAGGCAGCGCTTCGGAGTTTGCAGTCTGCCATGCGTAGGAGGAGCCATGACCAACTGGTACAAGAAATTTGACATTGCCATCATAAAGCTCTAGCACGAGGGCATGATATTATATATCAATGGCTGCCTGGACATATCGGTATTACCGGAAATCAATTCGCCGATGATGCCGCCCGCTCAGCCCATGAAGAAACCCGTGTAGTCCCGATTCCTCTATCAAGGAATGATGCAGCAAGACAACTTTACCTGCTGGCTCGAGATCTCACACGCACGTTCTGGTCGTCTACCAGCTTCCAAAGGTGTCAATTTTATGAACTGGATCCTTCGCTCAAGCTAAAGCTACCATCACAACTTTCCCGCTCCGATGCGACACTGTTATGCCGCCTTTGGTTGGGTGTTGCATTTGCAAAGGTGTACTCCTTTCGCATTGGTATGGCAGACACTCCTACATGCGACTACTGTGGAGCTGAAGAGACCATCGAACACGTCCTGTGCAGCTGCGCTTGCTACGACACACAGCGATGCCAGCTCCAGATGGTTTTGAATCGACTTGACCCCGGACCATTTTGTGTGCAGAAGATACGAGGACCTTGGGCATCTGCCTCAGTTGCGCAGAAAGCAACTAAAGCACTGCTACTTTACCTTAAGTCAACAAACCTGAGCGACCGCCTGTAGACTGTGTGTGCTCCCCGAGTGTGCTCGTGATTGTGTGTACCTTCTCATCTTTCTGCAACCTCTTTTCTCCCCTTTATTCCTTCCCCAGTGCAGGGTAGCAAACCGGATGTGCGTCTGGTTAACCTCCCTGCCTTTCCTTGCATCTTTATTTCTCTCTCTCTCTCTCTTGCCTATGCCTATTTACACACCCCCAGGGCTGGGTAGCAAACCGGATACCAACATCTGGGTAACCTCCCGGCCTTCCTTTTTCTCTATTTCTCTCTTGTGGAAGTCGCAAAGCACACACCACTTGCACACATCCATACATACTTCGTCGAACTAGACGATAAATACACACGTACTGAGCCCTTTACCGATTCCTCATAGTTCAACACTTCTGTGTCATATCCAGTGGTAGGCCGATGTTTTTCAGAGGCTAGTGTTCTCCATCCTGATGCAAGCATTTTCACAGGAGAAGTTTGTGCAATACGGGCGATCGTAAAGCACATCATACAGATAATACTACACAAGATGGTAATATAAACAGATTTTCTCAGTGTGATAAAAGCCCTCAATACTTAAAAAAACACAAAAGCCCTCTCCTCGTCTCCCTTTACTCAATTTAATGCACATTGTACACATCCAAACAGCATGTTGTTGTCGGCTGGGTGCCAGAGCACCGTCAAATGCCAGGAAACGTTTTGGTGGATAAGCTGGCTGCATCCGCCAACGACTTCGCTGCCAATGCACCAATGCTGAACCCTGCCCTTGACTTGAAACCTTTTCTAAAACGAAAGCTTAGGAACTATTGGCAGAGCCTGTAGGATAGACATACAGACAGTAAACTCCATTCTATTAAGCCACAACATGGTAATTCGCTGCCACTATCAAAATCACGACACACTGAAGGAACACTAATTAGGCTAAGGACAGGACACGCACACTGAACATATTGATACCTTTTGTCTACCGGTGATCCTGAATTGTGTGAAAGATGTGCAGAACCACTTGTGGTCCTGCACATGTTCGCCCAGTGCAATTAGTTATATGCTCTAAAAAACAAGCACTTTTTACTACCCTAACGAAACAAGTTTCCACTCATTCCTGGGATGCTGTAAAACAGATAGCTGGGCAAAATGGTATGTATCCATAATATACCTTATTTAGCGTGCACAAAACGACAAGAAAAAGACAGACGAGCGCTATCTAGCTACTAATATATTTTTTAAAGGTAGAGTGAGGACCTGCAAAGCAGCTCAGTGCATGTGCGAGTCATGTGACAGGCAAACATACAAAGACATGGCTAAAAAGAATTAGAGAAAACTATACTCTCTATATAGTAGAGCCACCGATGGTTGACTATTACATTTGTTTTTACACCTAGTTACATTGAAGGCTGCCGTAAATTCACGTCTTAGTTTATCTGTATGTGAAAACGAATTATGTGTATCGGAAAACATTGGATAACAATGGCATAATTTACAATGATCTGACAAGTGTGGAAATGTTCCTTTTCCTAGTGAGTTAGCATGCTCGTTTAGTGGTGCATTGATACAGTGGACAGTCTGTCCTATGTATACATTTCCAATCGTTAGTGGTATCAGATATACCACCCTTTCTCGGCATTTTATGAACTTCAGCTGCTATTTTAGGTGACAGCCACACTTTCTTTTCTCTGTTTTCAACTTTTTGCCAACGACCTGACTGCAATGCTGTGCTGTAATGGGGGTGCTGAAAAAAACATGGATGTCATATCTCCCAGAAACTTGTTTTAATCCATGAGAGAAATTGAGAATGTATGGCAGTACCGCACACTGCTTCTTAACTTTAATTAACCCTTTGTATCCCATCCTGTTCGTATGCAGAACAGCAAGCTTTTATTGGCTGACTCTCTATTAAAGTGTGCCAAATAACGCAAAAAATATGTGTCCTTCAACAAACCTTATTTATTGAAAAAAATGAACGTACACGTATGTGTACGCTAGGAACACGAAGTCACTCAGTGTGTAATCTTTCAAAGCAGTTTGCTGGTCCATCTTCTTCGACTCACAGGTACACGTTACACTTCTTACACTGGAGCCTTGTTCTCCGTGAATACTGCGGTAGCTTGCACCTTGGGGCCCTTCTCTGCGGCACTTTGACAGGAATGTTTTACCCCATCATACCTGACAGAAGTAGGTACATCCGAAGCTCGGTTCGACATCCAATTTTCAGTCTGAGTACGGTCATAGGAGGGGCGCTTCGTGTGACTTTTCCGACTTCATTAGCCCAAAGGCGACCTGAAGCTTGAATTCTGCGAGCTGGATTTCCGAATTTTTTACGGCATGGTACAACAACCAGCTGTTCACAACAGCAAGGCCAAGCAAATGAAAAATGATCCTCTTGTACCACTTTTTCGTCTTCAACTCATTGCGGTAGAAAAAAAGCATCTGGTCCGCTCTGTCGACACCACCCATGCTTTGGTTGTATACTCTTACCAAGCTCGGTCGAGAAACTTCGGTGTATGTTTTCGTTTTTTTTTTGTCGTATCGCCGGCAAACTCCCACAGGACCTACACTATGGGTATTAGATCCAATCATGACGCTGCGGTTGCCATGCCAGTGAGTAATAATAATGCCACTGTCATTTTCTGATCGGAAATCAAAGGATCCACGGCCTTCCTCCTTCAGGCATTTTTCTGTTTTTACGGGGCAGCGTCCAATTCTGCCGTTTGTCATGGTGGCTGTGCATCCTAATCCGCGACGCTTCATTTCCACAAGAAGATCTGCTGAAGCGAAGAAGTTGTCACAAAAGATTTCTTTTCCTTCACAGCCCTCAGGGAGTCGCACAACAATTTCTCCACTTTCTCCGATATCATTTGACAAATCCGTTGGGTCAATGACTAAATTGTCTTCGTAAAGCTCGATTTTGTACCCATAGGCGAATCTTCCAGCCAGTGTCCACACTTTGTAGCCCCACTTTTTAGGCTTTTTGTTTATGTACACCTTGAGGCTGTGTCAGCTTTTGAATGGTATTATCATTTCATTCACGGCAAGACAATTTTTCATTTCTGCAGCACCCTGGAAATTATAATTCAGCCGGCACAGCAACGAACAGACCTTGTAAAGCTTGTCGTAGCCATCTTCTTCCTTTTTCTTCTCAGTATCGTTGTTGCACGCGTGGGAAAGTGAGATCACTTCGTCAAAGCGATTTCTTGGCATGCAGTCGGAAATGTAGGATTGGCGCAATAACCGGGACCAGTACATGCGCCTGAATGGCATGGACACTACGGACATGTACAGGACCATACCAAGAAATTTCCTCATTTCTTGAAGCGTCACAGGTTTCACTCCCGTACGGTTGCTCTGGACCCAGAATCGGTTTGTTTCGAACGTCAGATGTTCGATAAAATTCTCATCTACCAGCTTAGTAAACATACTCAGAGGCGTTTTAGCCTCTGCCGCCGAGACTTTTGGACTTAGAATGCTAGTAGGAAAGCCTTCGTTGATGTCAAGGTTATTCTTTACCCAATGCCAGGTCTTTTTTATCTTGTTCTTCACAGTAGTGGACTCTTCAACATCAAGACCGTCGGTGTCTGACAAGCTAGACGAATCTGTCTCACTACAATGTTGACTTGCGGTCATTTCTACCTGATCATCATCGGAGCTTTCCAAATCCGAGCATTCTCTCCCACTTGGCCAGTCGAACGAAATTCCCTGGATATCGGTGTCCGTTATTCCACGCCTACAGAGAGATATTGTGTTGCATTAGAAATCAAAATTTTTATGGTAAACCATGGCGTTTTATAAAACGAAGCGAACGAAAAGCAGCCGCACAGACCAATTCGTGAAATTCAGGAGTCCCGTATTCCTTAGGCAACATATGTGTGCGCAACACCGCATGGACGAAAAATAAATACTGCTATTCGGTTTTTTCTAGAGCAATTGACCTCAAAATATTCCTTGTGAATTCCTCTATTACACCAGAAGTATTTTAAAGGTAGAAATAGAGAATAAATGGTGAGATATCACTGTAACGCGAAGGTATTTACCGTGGTGGGCATTTTGAGGAAGACGCCATTCTTCTTTGTGTTGTGGTGGAGTTGTCAGTACAGGTAGCGCCATCTCCTCAGCATATTCTGAAACTTTATTATAGCGCGAAATTCAAAAACAAAATTACAATTTTGGGCGACACACACGAGCTTTTTAGCGCCATTTTATGTAATGGCAACATTTGTTGCCGCAGGGATACAAAGGGTTTAGCGGTTTCTCGAAGGTGAAGGTTTGGCGTTTTTTACTATCCTTATACCTTTATCAACAGCCCTGGTGAGAGCCAGAGCTGTTGATAAATATATTAGTCAACCATCGGTGGCTCTTACAGATAGAGAGCGCAGAGGTCTTGTGTTTAATCTCGGCCAGGATGAAACGCGTGGCCTTCTCTGCTGAAGCCAGGTGTAATAACCACTGCTTCACCGTGGCAGACTTCTGTGGCATCAGTCGGTTCCTCTTATGACACCACAACAACGCTTGTTTTTGGTACCGCAGTTGCGACAGCCTTCTTCACCATTGGTGTGTGTAGCCGCTAACGTGCAAAACATAAAACAATGAAATAAATAAACAGTAGTCACCATAGCGCATGTTTTGATCTTGGGCCCCCTCTATGGAATCCCAGTATTGTACCATAGAGACATACAGCAATTTTCTACTCCTTCAGAAGGAGGGTCTATCTGGGCTCAATGCAAAAATAAAAAGATGGTAGGCATGTAGTATGGCGTAGTGGAAGAGTACAGTAACCCACAGGTGCTCCACAATGAAAATTAAGTAATTAGGATTCAAGCAATTCCAGTTGCGCATCCAGTTGGTCTTTCTGTGCTTTAAACCCACTGCAAAAGTGTCAAACATAATTATGCATCGTCATCATCTATAACGTGAACAGAGTGCATGTAACAACATGAATATCGGTAATTAGTACTTTCTTTTCCCGGAAAATGACAAATAATGGCGCGTTGGCGGATTCCCAAGTTGACAGAATATATGATGTATGGCCCAGTTGGTGCATTGCACATGTACATATAAAGCTATCTGTCGAGTATACCACGGGTTCTAGAAATGCCGCTCTTCAAATGCAGCCCTAAAAAACTAACAAAAGTGAAAACCCTATCTAAGCAGGTTGATAATAATCCTCTGTCAGCAACAATAGTTATCGTCTGCTTGAGCAAGTGGCCCTTTTGGTCGACAGTAGCGCAGCGGGTGACACTGCAAGCTCAGGAGAACTTTGGTTGATAATTTTTGTAATATGTAGAAATTGTGTGCTCTTCAACTCTACCACAAGGCAATCTGAATAAGCACTCGTTAACATTTTTTCTCTGTTTGAAAAGAATAAATTTGACAATATACAGTTTTAGGATAATGATTTCTCTACAAAAGTAAAGCTAACAAAATCATCTACACGGCGTATCACGCGTATAACAGCCAATTCGATGTTGCCTGCTAAGTAAATTACAGAATGTCTGGACAAAATCTTCCGCGGTAGGCCTGTACTCTGTTTTTCTATGCTGTGTTACCTTTTATTAGGCGACGTTTACTCCCCCACCAATACGTTGTTCGAGAATTATGTATGGCATTAGAGGTTTCATAGGATTTACGATAAAGTCCTAGGAGTGGCAGTCGATAGAATTTTTTTGAACGACCACTGTCAGTATGCTCATCTTTTCCTTATGACCACAACTCTCTCCGAAGAGTTTTCATGAAAGCCAGCACAAGTATTTCTTTCACTCAGGTAGCGAAAGTTTCGCGTGAGATTAGTTCTTCGTTCTCTTAGCCATCTGCGAAAATGTTTCGTTAAAGGCTGAAGTTTGATAACTACTTTGTAAATGTCGTACAGCCATAACGAGTGTAACGCTCTGATACCTAATGACAATACGCTTCATCAATTTGTGCCTTTATACGAACAGTAACGTGCGCTAATTAAGAACTTGTTATGTCTGATGAACTTGACCGCAGAGGAAAAGGCCACCTTTCTAATTGACGTTGTGTAAAACTCTCATCTGCAGAAAGCTCCCCCATAATAGGTGCTTCATTCTTGAGCGAAATAACAAAGATAACTTTATATAATAAAAATTTAGGCTCACAAGCTTCATACATGACACATTGGGACATAATAGAGTTTTAAATCTCTTTTCAGGAACTTACAGAGGTGGTAAGAGCCTTTAGGATATTCAACAGACTCATGTAAGTTTTGTGCGCTAATGACGAAATCGATCAGAGGGATTTACCTCTGTATGTCACTACAGAACATACAGCGCCTGGTTTCAGCACCATCTTACCGCTGCGACACGCAGACAATTAATTTAGTTGAGTCAGATGCTGGTGTACGTTTAAAGTTATGAAATATTGTTGTGCACACATTAAAATATAATAATAACAATCCTGCAGCGGAGATCTGAAGTTATAGGTTTTGTGGACAGCGACTGTTTATACAGAACGTGGCAGCAGCGTCTGCCGAATCGGCAGACTGTTCGCTTTTGGGGGCTGCGTCGTTTATTCACGACTTAGTATCTCATGCACTGCGTTTTTTCATTAAGTTCTTGCTGTTAACTCATGAGAGTAATTATCAAGTATCTCATTTACACAACAAATCAGTGCTGCTAGCGTTTTTTAATTAGGTTCTTGCTGTTAACTCGTGAGAGTAATTATCAAGTATCTCATTTACACAACAAATCAGTGCTGCTTGCGGTCATTGCGGCAGCGATGAAACTATGGAGCACGTTCTCTGTCACTGCCCTCGTTACAGCGTGCAAAGACGGCAAATAGCTGCTGCGTTAGCTTGGCTAGACGACAGACTTTTGTCGGAACATTCAGTGATTTAAAGGGGACATGATTTGTGTGCTCACAGAAAATCAGTGAAAGCCTTACTGAACTTTTTGCGTGGCAGTGGCCTATTGTATAGACTATAGCACCCCAGCCCCCTCCCCGTTTTTTTTTTGCGCGCATCTATTTCCCTCTTCACTTTCTTTCCCATCTTTCTTCCCCCATTCTCCTTTCCCTTACTGCAGGGTAGCAAACCAGATGCTCCAATTTCTGGTTAACCTCCCGGCCTTTCCCTCATTTTATTCTCTCTCTCTACACAACAAATGCTACGGAATATTTGACAGCGCTGCCTGCAACATGCGTAGGCACTAGCTAAGATTCATATTTCTGGACAATGAAAGGAAAATCATTTTCTACTAATAACGAATTATTGTTCGAATTACCGAAATCACTGCCCTTGCAAGGGGAAGGGGATTGATATGCAACAAAAATACTCAAAACAATAATGACCATGATAGGACACCACCTCTAAATTCCTGCACCTAATGGCCCAACGTCATACATTTTGACGCGTCGGGCAGAGTCTTACGTAGTTCCCATTCGGTAGTAATGAAACACATTCTCCTCAAAGTGAACTATGCACCTAACTGACAAAAATTTAGTATATTTCGCTGAGACAACGTCGCCATATCGCAGAATGAGACCTATAAATACGTGACGTCACTTGCAAAGTATTCCCCGGAAAATTAAGTAATCAACGTTTGGCCTTCCTTTGCTCCACTGTTCTCTCCATCGTTTGCTCCAATGCGCAGTGACTTTTTATAGGACAGACGGTCAGGAGTGCGCCTTACGGCAAACTAGTTGCTACATCCCATGCTTCGCTCCAGTTTCCAGATACACGCAGATATGTTGTAACTGTCTTAGTAACGGACAAAGCATTATTGCAATCGGAAAAATCTGAAAACGGGGACAGGCACTTCGCCCTAGAGAGTACCCAAACTTACTGAAGTATAAGCGGGTGTAGACGGGCCTGTTACAGGTCCTTTTTCGCCCATCTCTGCTCCTCAGGTAAAATATTCGGACACATCTAAACAAGCTCACACACCAGAGAGCATCACCAAAAAAGAAAAAAAAGCACATCTTTCGTACCTAGGACGTATACGCGAAGCAGGTGGGGGGAAGGTTACTGTGTTGTTAATAGCAAAACATTACCAGGTGACATGGCTGTTGTGTTCTGGGTTTTCAGTTTCGGAATGACATGTGAGGATGCCAGGGGGCGCCGCTCTGGCATCCAGGATTTCAAGGTGACTGTAAAATAAAACTAGTGTGCGTTGGGTAACCGTGAGTGCGGTTGTTGTTCTTCTCTTCGGTGCTTCGCGCCAACCCGCGTGTTCGGGCTGGTCGGCGTCCCAGCTGGCTGCGTACGTCTCCGTCGGCCGTCTTCTTCTGCTTCGTCGGGACCAGCTAGCCCCCAACACAATGATGGCGACGAGGACGTAAAAGAACCCATTTCGTTCCTTGTGTTCGTCTTTTTCTTGCTTTTAACGGACACTCCCTGCTAACCGTAGACGCTCTGTGTTCCCAGCAAGGTGGCTGCTGCGTGCTGCGTCACTTCATTTCTTCTTCATTCAGCTACGCCGCCTCTGTCGTCTTCTTCAAACAGTGTACTGGCATCATTTTTTTCTCGTCTGCATCTCTCCATTCTTCATGTTTGAAATGGCGTCTCCTATTCCACCTCCCCTATTTCTTGATTCGCCCGGAGGCCCGCCACTTCCGTGGGCGGACTGGAAACTGGTGTTTCAGGCCTACGCAGACGCGGCCGGGAAGGACGCCAGCAAGCCCGAGTGTCGCCAGGCCCTGCTGCTCAACGCGTTGGGCCCTGCCGGGTTAAAGCTCTTCTATACTTTGGACGCCACCAACGCGTCGCCGACGCCAGCGTCGGGCGATGCCTTCAAGAATGCTGTTGCTCTTTTCGATGAGCATTTTAAAGATGTCTCGTGCGATTATCTCGCGCGCGTAAAACTTCAAGAAAGGCGACAATTGCCTGCCGAGCCAGTCGCCGAGTTCATTACTTCTCTTCGAACGCTCGCCGCGTCGTGCGGCTTCAGCGCGCTCGAGTACGAAATGATCCGCCATCAGCTTTTCACCGGGGTAGCCTCGCAAAACGTCCGCTTCTGCATGCTTCAAAAGGCCTCCTTGATGTCAATATCCGAAGCCCTCTCAATTGCGGGAGAGGACGAGCTTATTCGCTCCCAGTTGGAGCAATTCGCTCCGCATTCAGTGCAGCAACTTTCTGCTGCGGGGGGCCAAGGCGGCAGCTCTTTGTTTCACGGGACGCGTCGACATGGCAGCCCTTCATCTTCGTCTCGGCGCGGCGGCCAACATGGACGCCCGCCTGCACAGTCCTTCCGTGGCGGCCAACATGGCGGCCTCTCTGCGTCACGGGGGCGAGGAAACCTGCAATATGGTGACCCCATTTCGCCAAATTCTGGTTTTCAGGAACAGCACCAAGCTCCTAACTCGCGTTGGCAATTTTCTTCTCCAAGCGCAACCGCGCATTGCTTTCGTTGCGGATCGGCTCGACATTTAGCCAATTTTGCGCAGTGTCCCGCGAGAAACCGCACTTGTCTTGCGTGCGGAAAAATTGGACATTTTCAGTCCGTATGCAATTCCCGTCCAGCAAATCTTCTTGAACCAGTTTCTTCGTCCGCTCCTTCGAGCACTGCACAGACCAATACGGTCACTGTTTTAAATGTGGATGGCCTCCACACTACGTCATAGCCCAGCATCGTAGCATCAGTGGGCCGTGTGCCCTTGTCATTTCTCGTGGACACTGGTGCCTCAGTCTTTTTAATTAGTGCCGCTGACTTCCATAGTCATTTTTCCAACATTCGGCTTTTGCCTTCACACGTCGTTCTACAAACATATTCCAAGGAAACGATTGATTATTTAGGTCAATTTACAGCTCAGGTATCCTATCGCAGTCGCACTGCTTCCATTACTTTTTATGTAACTGCCAATGGCAGCTCGCTTTTGGGACGTGATGCCATCAGGGCTTTGTCCATCAACATCGTCGGTGCGAGTATGACGTGTGCTCAAGTCGACGTCCAAGATGATCTTCCGGCCAACGCGCCTTCTGAATTCCACCACCTGTTCACCCGTGAACTGGGTTGTGTGCGCGGTTTTGTGCATAAAGTGATGCGTCGACCAGGTGTGTGCCCTGTGCGTGCCAAGCTGCGCCGCATTCTTCTCCTTCTCCGTGAGCAAGTGTCTGCGGAACTGTCTCGCCTTCAAGCCAGCGGAATCATCGAGCCTGTCTCTGCTTCCAACTGGGTTTCTCCAGTGGTCGTCGTCAAGAAAAAAGATGGATCCCTTCGACTATGCGTCGACTTACGAGAACCGAACAAGGCGATCGTCCTAGACGGGTTTCCACTTCCTCACATTGAAGAACTGCTTCATCAGCTCTCCGCAGCGGTATGTTTCTCCAAGCTGGACCTCGCGTCCGCTTATCACCAAGTTAAACTTTCTGAGTGCAGTAGAGACTTAACCACATTTGTATCGCATGAAGGCTTGTTTCGGTTTCGCCGCGTGTGTTTCGGGCTTGCACCTGCCCCTGCAGTGTTTCAGAAAATGATGTCAATTATTCTGAAGGGTTGTAATGGCGCCCTTTGTTACTTAGATGACATTTTGGTGTGGGGACGTACTCGCGAAGAGCACGATGCTAACTTGCATACTGTTCTCAACCGCATCAGTGAATGCGGTAAGAAACCTAATAACAAGTGCATTTTTTCTGTGAATTAGTTACAATTTTTAGGAAATATTGTCAGTTCCCGCGGCTTGACACCTGTTGAATCTAAAGTTCAGGCCATTGTCAATGCCCCGCGGCCTACTGATGCCAAAACCTTGCAATCTTTTTTAGGTCTTGTTGGTTATTATGCCAAGCTGGTTCCTCACTATGCTGATGTTGTTTAACCACTGCGTACTCTACTTCGTCAAGCACAGCCTTTTAACTGGTCAGCTGAAGCTGAGCAGAGCTTCATTCGAGTTAAGTCAATACTGGCCTCAAAGCCAGCTGTTAGTATTTTCAATGAGAAGCTTCCCATCGTCATCACGACGCATGCGTCCGATGTTGGACTGGGATCAGTGTTTGAACAACTCAGAGGTGATCAGCTGATCACTATCGCTTTTGCATCTCGTACATTGACCCCTGCTGAACGCAGTTATTCAGTAGATGAGCGTGAAGCTCTCGCGTGTCTTTTTGCCTGTGAGAAATGGCATGTTTAGTTGGGGGGCCGGCACTTCACATTACGTACAGATCACCAAGCCCTAGTTGCTCTTCTTTCTGCAGGATCCGAAGGCCGCCGACCCATTCGCATTTCCCGTTGGTGTGCCAAACTCATGTATTATAATTTCAGTGTTCAATATTGTAAAGGTTCTATTAACGTGGTTGCTGATGCACTGTCGCGCCTTCCTCTTCAGATACCGGTTACTGAAGAGCGGGATGAGGAAGTTGTTTCATTAGTTACTTCCTGCATTACTAAAGATGAGCTTCAGACAGCTACAGCTGCAGATTCGACTTTGTCTCAAGTTCTCAAATATTTACGTGAAGGATGGCCTTCCATATGTGCTCCTGCTTCTGAATTCTTGCCTTACTTCGCAGTCCGACAGGAACTGTCTTGTGTCGAGGACTTGCTTTTCCGCGATGAACGCGTGATTGCCCCTGCTTCTTTCCGTAACGAGCTAATACAGCTTGCCCACGAGGCCCATACAGGCATTGTCCGCACCAAACAGAATCTCCGAGACGGGTACTGGTGGCAGGCCTTAGACAAGCAGGTCGAGCATGCAGTTTACAACTGCCATATATGTCAGGCAGCTGACAATTCTGCCAAACCTGCATTTTCTCCGTTGCAGCCAGTCCAGCGGCCTCATCGGCCTTGGCGGAAACTCGGCATGGACATCATTGGTCCTTTGCATAATGTTCTGCGAAATACCCGGTTCTTTGTTTCTCTCATCGACTACCATTCCAAATGGCCAGAGCTTTGTTTCACACATACGGTTACTTCTGAGGTCATCATTGAAATTCTGTCTTCATCGTTCAGCCGGGAAGGTTTTCCTCATGCCATATTTACGGACAATGGTCCACAGTTTCAGTCCCAACTTTTCGAGGCTTTTCTTTCACAACGAGGAATTCAGCACTTGAGGTCATCAGTTTTCTATCCCCAATGAAATGGGCAGATCGAGCGCTTTATTCGCGTTCTGAAGGAACCTATCCAGATCGCCCAATTAGAGCACCGTCCCCTCAAGCAACTCTTGACTGAATGTTTAGCTTCGTACAGGTTCACACCACAAGGCACCACTGGAGTGTCTCCTGCTCAACTTCTCTACGGTAGGCAACCGCGAGTTGCTCTCGACATAGTCTCTTTGCCTCGTAACATAGCAGAGTCTTCTCCTGATCAAATCCGTGCCAGGGTTTTTTCTCATCAACAAGCAATGAAAAAGTTTGTCGACACCCGTCGAGGTGCAAAGCAGCCCAAAGTTCGCACTGGCGATCTAGTGAAGGTTCGTGTGCCAGGCAAGCGTCCCAAGTATCAGAGTCCTTACAAAGTCTTGGGGCAGGTTAGCCCCACTTCTTTTCGCTTAAGTGATGGTAACATCTGGAATGCTTCGCGCCTTGTTATTTTTCATACGGATTCGCCTTCAACACCTAAAAGTCTTCCCCATCACGTTTCGTCCACGCCTTTCAACTGTGCATCAGACTGTTAAATGTGGCCTCCATGTACAGGCATTTCTTCTTCAAGGGGGGAGGAGTTACCAGTCGGTGTGGCTAGTGCAAGTACACCAAGTCTTACGGTTCACTTCGAACCTTCAAATACGGCTGAGACTGTTGAACCGAACTCCGGTCCACAAAGCTCTTTCGAAGCTCATGCTGCGAGCTCCAATGAGACCGGGAATTTTAACGCTCGTTCAGAGCCTTCACAATCTTCTACTGCTCTTGATGTGTCACATCAGAGCACAAGTGACCAAGGTGCAGCGACACCTGATTCTACACCCAAAAGGGCCCGCCCTAAGTGGAAGCGGCAGAAGCCGCGTCGGTTCGAAGACTACGTGATGTAGAACTCTTGTTCATTACTGTTCGTGAACATTATTCTGTGCAAACGTCCAATGCATCCAAATCAATATTGTACTGAGTTGTGTACATTTTTTCAGTGCATTTTCAGGACTTATAATGTGTGAGATCGGTGTGCCGTGCTCCGAATTTTCATGCGTTCTAACGTACATGTCTTTTTATAATACGTTGGTATCGATTATGTATAAATATAAACAGTTTATAGGTGAACTTCTTTCGAGGAGGAGATGATTGTTGTGTTTATTTATTTATTTGTTTATTTATTTCAGGTACCCTCGTGGCCCAGAGGGCATTGTTGAGGGGAGTGGTACAGGATCAGGATGTTGAAAGGTGTTCGAATTGTACAAACATTGCACACATATGAGCAAATATACAAAAGCACTGAACAAACAAGTATCCAGTGGTGCGTAGAAGTATACATAAGTTTAACACAAATCTACACAGGTATTGACCCTAGCACAAAAAGATAACAAAACTAACATTGACAACTGCATGCATATGACACATTATAAGGTAAATAAACACCGTGAAAAAAAAAAGTTCAAGCTACACAGAAGTGAAGTAATCAGACACTTTTTTCCTAAACTGGTCAATAATGTTAGTAAGCACTAGGGATGGTAGCAGGCGATTCCACTCTGATGTAGTTCTAGGAATAAACGAATTCGAATATGCTACAGTGTGACATTTCGGGATACCACCTTTGCAAGAATGATCTATGCGCAATGAAACATGAGCAGGGGGTAAGATAAGAGCGGTTTTAAGGGTGGCGTTCAATTTATAGATTTTAAAGAAAATGCACATGCGCAATATCTTCCTGCGAAGTGTGGGTGGTTCAAGAGATAGAGTTGCTTTCAATTGCGTTACGCTTGATAAACGGCCGTAATCGTGAAGGAGGAAACGCGATGCTCTGTTTTGGGTTGCTTCAAGTGCATTTATTAGTGAATTAGTAAATTCTGGGTTTTCGGTTTCGGTTTCAGAATGACATGTGAGGATGCCTGGAGGCGCCGCTCTGGCATCCAGGGTTTTAAGGTGACTGTAAAATAAAACTAGTGTGCGTTGGGTAACGGTGGAGTGCGGTTGTTGCTCTTCTCTTCGGTGCTTCGCGCCAACCCGCGTGTTCGGGCTGGTCAGTGGCGCAATTATGTAAAAGTTCCAAATCCGGACAAAGGCGGTCTCTTCCATTGAGTCGCACGCGATTGGCCCATACAAGCTGTGACGAATGCTGTGACGTTATGAGTGACGTGGACTGGGGTGTCACGTGACTTTTTTTCGGTTTTCGGAGAAAGGCGAAGGAACGGTCGGAGAGACTGTCCGAAAGCAACCGGATGGATTGAAATGGCTGCAAGGTGGCCTGGATTGGATTGAAATGGAAAAATTGCGCGACTTTTCGCCACCGGGGCACTTAGACAACATGGCGTTTCCCACTGACACGGTAGTTCGCCTTGCCTGTGCGGTAGCTTTAACCGAGCAGAGGTGACGACGCGAGGTAAAAGATGCATTTGAAGAGTTCAGCGAAGAAGAGTTCCGGCAATGTTTTCGTCTGTCCAAACGAACAGTGCGTAGCTTGTGCGACGAACTTGACCCTATCATCGGATGCCAGTGGCCTTTCCACAGAGAGGAAAGTGTTGTGCGCGTTGCAATTTTTCGCCACCGGTAGCTTCCAGAAGAGCATTGGTCGCGAGGAACACATCGACATGTCTCAGCCGGCGGTGAGCAACACCATCCACGAGGTGACGGAGGCGATCATTACCGTGGCTGCTAGAAAAAGGGTGGCGGACTTCCTACTGACAACAGCTGCTAAGGATGAGGCAAAGAAGGAGTTTGTGCTACGCGGTTGCATCTCAGGGGTGCTGGCGTGTGCCGATGGCACGTTGGTCACCATTCGCAAGCCAGAGGGATTCAGACTGGCCGACACGGCGAGCTTCATGTCCAGAAGGGGCTATTATGTCCTGAACGTCATGATCGTAAGTACTGTTAGGATCGTTTATTACTCGCCCTTCGGAGCAATTGTTCAGTTGTGACGCCAAAGCTGGAAAAAGTAATAATGCAACGAATGAAAAAGAACCTGCAGGGAATTGGGTGCGAGCTAGATGGTGGCTCGCAAGGCCTCGGTAATAATAAGTGGCAAGTGTTTTGTGCGTGAGCCAGTTGCCGTTTTCGCACTGGCATGCATACGCAATTGAATTGTGCATTTTAGAGGTAATCGGTAATATGGGCAGCAGACTTAGCAGAAGTATATACACGACAGGGAAGTATTTCCAACACGAGAGTGCTTACAATTACAATTGCACGAGCTGGCTATGGTATTTACGAGTGTTCTTTCCCAAGAGCAACGCGTAGCTTTTCACTTATCCATCATTCAGTGGAAGTCGTAGCCATGTGTACAGCAGAGGTGGGGTCGTTGCCCCCACCCTCCCCCCTCCTCAGTGTGCTACACCCTGTGTTTCCTTCTAAGTGAAGCTCCTTGTACCAATGACTGTACTAGTACGCATTGTTTCCTGCATATGCGTAGAAAAAAGGGATTTATTCTGAGTATAAATGCAGTACTATTTTATATCGCTCCTCATCGCAGATGTGCAAAGCATGGCTGCGCATAATTGTCATAGGCCCATGATTCCCAGATTCGTGCCACGACTCCTGGGTGTGGGAACACAACCCACTGCGTGCATGCCTAGCTGCACATCTGCAGCCTGGCGAATATCTTCTTGGTAAGTATTAATGTGTACTACCTGGGCAGAGCACTCAGCTTTTATGCTTACATTGCAGGAGACGCAGGCTATCCCCTCAAGCCAAGGCTCCTAATTCCAGTCCTTGGCAGTCAACCGTGCAACACTTCCGAAGGCCGATACAACAAAGAGAACGCATCCATGCACAATGTTGTGTAAAGGTGTATCGCCGTGTTTAAAAGCAAGTTCCCCTGCTTGCAGCACTTTCGAACGATGCTCTACAACCCGATCGGGCAGCGCAAATCATCTATGCTTGCTTTGCTCTCCACAACATTGCGTTGCATGCAGGCGACTGGATCTTGGACGAGTATGTCGTGGACATGCCACCAGCTGAGGATGACGATGGAGAGCCAAGGGGGAGCCTTATGCTCACACCACGCAACGTGCTGCTCAGAGACGGCAGCAGCGCTGTCTTGGACCTTTTTTGAAGTACACAGGAACGGTGAGTTTTCATGTTTTCATATACCACACATAATTTATTTACACTGATTCTAGTGCATCTAGACAAGAAAGGGCTGTGTTTGCCACATTTGAATACACAAAGTACTTACTTGTGCTTCAATATGAAGCAAGGTGGCAATGTCAAAATGCTGCATTTTCTTTAAATGGCACATGAAATATGCAACAGAAACACCCTTTTCCATATTAGCGATCACAGTCACAACAGACTAGATTGGAGCAAGCATATATGAGCGGCACTCTGTGCTGAATGTTGCTATCACAAAATTGTGCGAACAATGCAGCAACGTCTCAAAATTCTTTTCACCAGAACGCATAAAAATCGAGATTCCATTAGTAACATGTTGTATGAACACATGATACATTAGTCCATATCTTCTCGTAGTAACTGACTACAATCATTCAATTGTGCACGCCAGGCTTGACGAGCAATTGTGCTCGTCAAGTTGTGCTGTTTTTTTTTGCTCATTGTCCTAAACATTGTGTGAATGTTAAAATAACATTTAATTTGAATTCACGACTGCAGTCATGCTGCAATGCAAAAAAATAAGCAAATCAAGACGGCAAACAACAGGCGAGTTGTTTTGATAACATACAGCATGAATAATTCGCTCAGCCATCTCGCGGCTCCCAAACCATACCACGTTCGAAATTTATTCCTGCAAAGAGTCGTTTACAATGAAAACTAGATGAAATCAATCGCTGGCATGTTGCTGTGATGACCATTTTCCTTTGTGAAACTGTGCGAGATGACCACTTACTAGCTTAGCACTCCCAAACAAGATTCAGAATGTAGTTGTTGCATCTTAGCCTCATTGTGCTGAAATGAAAATATCACAGTGAACTGCAAAACAGTGTGATGCAAAAAGATATCACATTACTACACTATGTGGTAATGCTGAATAAAAATCACAGTGAGCTTGAAAACACAGTGGGACAATACAAATATCACAGAAATATTAACAGAAAATGTCAACTATACACTCGTGGTCTCCGTGTGAATGACTAGACACCTTTGAAATGTGGGTAAAAAACACTGCCACTAGAACAGCTCGAACATACATTGAGAAATGCATATATCAAACATAAAAAATGCTGCACTCCTTGTACAAAGTAAATGCTAACCTAAATCTAGTAATATGTGCTAAATGCAAACAAAAAACGAATAAAATGGAACATGAACAGCAACACGTAAACATATCAAAAACACTAAACCAATTATGAATGATAAAAAGTTGAAAACATGGCGAAAAACAAACTAAACTATGTATATGTCTCCCGAAGCATATATAATTGAACATGAACAGCAGCCCCTAAACACATTGAAACCGACAAATCATTAATGAATGATGACAAGAAAAAACATTGAACACATGACGAAAAATTAAACTAAACTACGTATCCCTTTCTCGCAGAAAGCCCTCAGCCATGGCCAGTGCCCTCCTGCACCGCTGCCACACGCCGTGCTGCAGAAGCGATTCGGGTGGTTGATTTTTCATCTCCCACAGCACCTGCGATAAATCGTCATGGTGTAAATGTTTAAGTGAGCTGCCGGTAAACCCTTAACTATCTCGTGGCTGGAAGCTGCTCCTGCTGCCAAGAATTGCAACGGGCACAACAATTTCCCTTCAGTTGAAGATCAACTGGCCTGATGGCATCCTTTGAAAGTGGGAAGCTTTGTGTACAAGCTATGCCCTCCTCGTGCGGACCTACAAACATTTGTTGAAACTGCTCTTTATTAATGTCCTCAAATGCATCTCTCACCATGAAAGAGCCCCAGGGCTAACCAACCTTTTGCCCGGCAGTTTATCATTGCAGATACCCGATACCATGCCCTCAATACAATGCATGGTTCTTGTTTACAGCCCAAGTTGGTTTCAGTCATCATAATAGAACATGGAGAATGCTTATGCCCCTTATGTAAAATGTAAACAAAGGGTCTACTCACCTTGAGCTCCTTGTCGCCCTGCTCAAGGTTCCAGTCCTGCACTCAATAAAGCACTAAGTTCTGAGATGCTTGCGTGTTACTGTGTCACTGCCATCTACAGCCGCTTCAGTGGCCTCCACATCCATTTCCGCTGCAGCAGTGGGAACATTCGCCTGCTGGAAAGTGTAGTAAGCATGATCTTTCAGAAAGTGGGTATTCGTTACTCTGGCTATTTTGCAACCTTAAGTACTAAACATCTGCGGAAATGTTCTGCAGCTATTCAGTGGTCATTGATGTCATGTATTACCATTTTAGTGCATGCACTTGCCCGCAGTCATTGCGTGTTTTATGATAAATTAATACCCCTTGTACTGCAAGGGCTGCAAACTGAGATTTTAGTTAAACCTACCCACTTTTGATTACTTTCTCGTGCGCTTTATTCCCGTTTAACAAGGTTCCGCTAAAGGCACCCCTTCAGATATCATGGTACCTCTGTCATGGTACCGCTCAGGAACCCGTGATACTGCGGCGGCAGAGTGCTTACCTGTTGATAGGTGAGACCAAAAACGCCACTGAAGCGTGTCATCCCAGTAAACTGTAGAACCCGGCCGCGGAAGCCAGGCAGCCAACCCCCTCCAGTGCCCCTGAAAATATACACTAATGTTACAGAACAAATTGCCCGTGCCATTCGACGGTCACTCACGTTTGTGCGTCTCCGATGGCGGCGGTGTCACGGCGGGCCTCGTGCACCGGCCTGCGCCACCAAGCCTGCCATTCCTGCGCAGGCACTTCATGGTTCAGCGCGTCGCTGAGCTCTTGCCACAGCCGCCACCGGTCGGTGATGGTGACGCCGTGCCGCAGCTCGATGGCATTCGCCACGAGCTGGGGATGTTCGTCCATAAAGGTGAGCACCAGCACGCACTGAGCCTCGGATAACGCCGATGAGCCGCTGCTGCTGTTGACTACTGGTACAGTTGACCTCCGCTACAATTGCGCTCGACTGAGCCAACAACTTCGAAAGTTGCGCCGTTTAGGTTTGTATAGTGGGGGAGATATGAAAACAGCAATTGCTTGAAACGGGGTTGTACTTAGCGCCACCACGTACCGTCCCGCTAAATTTAGCTTTATTTCAAAACAATAACGAGAAAAATACGTTTATATTGTGCCGTATTCCTTAATAAGCGTTTGAAAACTTGTGCCAACACAATTTGATTATGATCAATAGTAGTTAAACATTTTTCAACACGTTACAAACACTTTTCACTTTGCTATACGGTCCCCAAGTCCACGTCAAAATGATGACGCGAGGCTTCATTTCGCTCATTGGCTGTTCACTTCCCTTCGTCCTCGCGACCGCTGCGGACCGCCCATTTTTTCACGTCACCGACAGACCGCCTCCGTCCGGATTTGGAATTTGTATATAATTGCACCACAGCGTCCCCTCCGGCCGTGTACGTCTCCGTCAGCCGTCTTCTTCTTCTGCTTCGTCGGAACCAGCCAGCCCTCAACACAGCAATGGCTAAAAACTTTGTACGCACACATATATGTTTAACAGTTTGTCTTTATATATAAACAGTTTTTAACGAATTCGTAACGATGCCAACCGCAACAAGAGCTTTAGCAATAGCAGAAGTGGAAAGCTGATATGTAGAGATTGTGTTCGCGAGGATGGTAGCACCGATACTGTTACATATATCACCTGCAGTGGTTGGTGCTTTACTACTTAAGACGTTTAACCAGGTTGGGAGCTTTATGATAGGAGTAAATAGGTAATGTTTTTATAAAGTGGGCTACTGAGTGTTGCACCACAGTCGACGTTTCTGCAGCATTACACCTGAACAGTGCCTTTTTCTAACGCAGTATGAAGAACTGGCATGGCTGTGTATTAGAATGCTTGATTTCCCTGAATGATGTTCTGGATCAGTTCCTGTTTTGGCCCTGATATCTATACATTCTTTGCATTCATCGAGTGAACACTGTCAATGCCAGCTTTTTGTCTTCATAACGTTTCCACGTTAAAATTACCAATTTCTATTTTCACCGTGCTTGGGTAGACATCAGGAGGATGAGAATTGAAAGAGGAAGGAGAGGGAGTAGCCATCAACTGTCAATTACATGGGTCACATACCCGCCAGTGGTATACGGGTATGTGCCACAAATATCTGGCTGAAATGATTTCACGACGTACGCGACCTGACAGTGGCAGCCATCATGTCATGATCAGCTGGTCGTGTTCGTCAAATTCTCTTACCCACCCATACTAATTTAGGTTCACCAAAGTTCCCAGGGTGAAGACAAAGGCACTCAAAAAGTTATTATAATCAGGTAGATCCATAGATGTATAGATAAATAGATAGAAAAATGAATGTGCAGATAGACCTAAAAGGTGCCATTAGTACGCAAATAAATGCTTCGCAGAAGATAGATAGATAGATAGATTGATAGATTGATAGATAGATAGATGGATAGATAGATAGATAGATAGATAGATAGATAGATAGAGATAGATAGATAGATAGATAGATAGATAGATAGATAGATAGATAGATAGATAGATAGATAGATAGATAGATAGATAGATAGATAGATAGATAGATAGATAGATAGATAGATAGATAGATAGATAGATAGATAGATAGAAACTCTCAGTGTCTTTGGTTGGCAGAGCAGTGAAGATGTGGTTGTCCTAAATTCAGAGCGCGCCCAATTGCTCTGGTCTAGTGACTAAAGTACTCGGCTGCTAACCCGTCGGTCGTGGGATAGAATTCCGGCTTTGGCGGAGGCATTTTCGATGGGGGCTAATGTTGTGTAGGCCCCTGTGCTCTGGTTTGGGTACGTGTTAAAGAACCCCAGGTGGTCGAAGTTTTGGGAGCTCTCCACTACAGCGTCTCTCATAATCATATCTTGTTTTCGGACTGAAAACCCAATAATAATAATAATAATAATATTAATAATAATAATAATAATAATAATAATAATAATAATAATAATAATAATAATAATATAATTATTGGTATTATTATTAGTAGTAGTAGTATTAAGAGTACAGTATTACTAATAATATAGGTAATATATCTACGTTCCTATGTATTTATATATCTGTTGTGTACTAATGTGCAGCAACATTCAATCTTCCTTCGCAGATCGTTCTAAAAATGAGCGGTATGGGATTTTATAACTTAATAGAGTCGTTCTAGTTCAATAATTTCAACTCGAAAGTATTTTATTCCTGGGTCCAGCACAGTTTTGCTGAGGTATTTCTGTCACTGCTATGGTGTTGCAAATTACACACTAGGGGACTTCCAAAAACTACGCTGGGAAAAGTTGTGTTGTGGGGCTTCAAAAAAGAGACCCTATGCTTCGCGAAGCATGAATCTAACGACTAGGCCGCGAAATGTACTTTTTAAAGTAAGCTAGTGATGAGCCATTTATATGCGTCATATACCATTTAGCGCTCCTCAGAGCGCCCCAACTTCAGCGCGTCTTGGTAATGCGTAGCGAGATTGCGCTAAGTGCGCGCATTGGGCCCGTTTTGAAGGTCGTCGCCTCTCGCATTTCGAAGAGCACTGCCTCCGCAGAGCATGGTCTCTCCTGCGCGCAGGCCTATGAGAATCGTGATTTTGGAGGCGGCTAAGGTCAATTCGATCAGTGCCGCGGCTGCATTTACGAAAGAAGCACGCTGCTCACACACGAAGAAGAAGGAATAGTGACCGTCCATCTGTCTGTTCAATCGTTCATTCGCTCATCCATCTATTCGTGTGTCCATCTGTCCGACCACTAATCGGTCCGTACTTCTGTCTGTGTGTACCACCTCAACGCATTCATGCATATGTCCACCTGTCTCATCATTCATCCGTGCCCCGCCGCGGTGGTCTTGTGGCTAAGATACTCGGCTGCTGACCCACAGGTCGCGGGACTGAATCCCGGCTGCAGCGGCTGCATTTCCGATGGAAGCAGAAATGTTGTAGGCCCGTGTGCTCATATTTGGGTGCACGTTAAATAACCCCAGGAGGGCGAAATTTCCGGAGCCCTCCACTACGGTGTCACTCATAATCAAATGGTAATATTGAGACTTTAAACCAAATATATCATAATTATCATCATCATCATCATCATCATCATCATTCATTCATTCATTCATTTATTTGTGCATTCATCCGTCTATCTGTCCGTCCTTTGGTTTTGATTACGGACTTTAGAACCTACAGCTTCGCCCACTCGTCGTCATTCACTTTGTGAAGATGCAATAAAGTTTTCTAAGGTTATCAAATTTAAATTACCAATCTCTGCTCACGCCATTCCTTGGTTAATATAAACTGTCAAACACTTTCAGTGTGATGCGCTTAAATACAGTTGATTTTAACGTAACGTTACGGCTGTTTCGTACGAGTACACTTCTAATATTTATAAAAATATAGATAGCCATCACTGCATTCCCACTTCACGCTTCGCGACCATTAGGGTCTATTTTTGAAGTACTTCCGAGCTTTCGCGTGGGTCTGGTAGAATACTTGACTGCCATCCTGAAATATTGGGCTTGATTCCGGCTAGAAGCTTGAAAGTTTTGTTCAGTTTCATTAGGTGAATGCAGCCGATGTCAGTTTTTTTTTTTTTTTGAAGCTCAGGCGTTAAATCCTTCATGGCGTAAGTTCGCCCGAAGGAATTAATACATAATAAACAAAATTATGCACCTTCGTTTCCTCGATGAAGTCGAGATGGGAACTGTGGTTAGGTCCGTAAATTCATTGCTGCAAGTCATGCGGCCTGGTGAGCCCCATGTGTGTTCTCGCCGTTACTGGGTAGATTTGTGTCAAACTTTTGTGGCTCAGACCCGGATAACAGTGGCACATATCTGACCACGCATATGTGTCACTGAAGAGTGGTTAGTGCTTCACGATGTACGCAACAACATTGTGACGTTCTACATGTCATTATCAGAAGGTTGTATGCGTAAAATCACTTTACCCTCCTGTACTAATTTTTGTTAATCCCCCCAAGTTAAGGGGCTTATCACAAAACCACGCACACGTATACGGCTATAAAGATAGATAGATAGATAGATAGATAGATAGATAGATAGATAGATAGATAAATAGATAGATAGATAGATAGATAGATAGATAGAAAGATAGATAGATAGATAGATAGATAGATAGATAGATAGATAGATAGATAGATAGATAGATAGATAGATAGATAGATAGATAGATAGATAGATAGATAGATAGATAGATAGATAGATAGATAGATAGATAGACAGACAGACAGACAGACAGACAGACAGACAGACAGACAGACAGACAGACAGACAGACAGACGCCAAAATTTCTTGCAGTACGCAAATAAATCCTTGCCATTTAATGTATTTATTCAGACTTGAAATTGCTTTTTTTTAACAGATAGAGCGTTTGCACATACGGAACAATATTGCAGCATATCAAACAGCTGAATAATCAGCAGGAAATCTATGCTTTAGAGAAGTTTTCTCTGAAGGCCAGATCGCAATGGACTAGTAGAGTTTACAAAATCAAGTCACATTTCAGATGATTTCTTATGTTTGAAGAGCAGCTCAGCTTCATTTCGTCGTCACTCTCTGTTTTCGTGAGTTTCAGACGAGAACGTGTGCTCCGCATTAGAGATGGCAACTTTGGCGTCAAATCACTGTAGTATGTTATGGGTTTTGAAAGAAGCGTGCCAGCCACTCGTTTGCCCACTTTCACGATACTTTGCAATAAAGTATTTCATGGCGCACCGTGCATTAGACCACATTTGCCTCGATGTGCACCAGCCTGCTGGTAGTGATGCAAGAAACTTGAAACGGTGTAATCATACGCAAATAAATGAGCAAGATGTCTACTCAATACGCAAGAACAATGTTTTAAAGGTATCCAGCAATTAGCTTTTCAGCTGACAAGTGATTTTCCTAATGATTGGGTCGTCCACTACCCAAGTTAGCACGAAAATCTACAAAAAGGCTCGGGAGTGAAGTTACCATATCATCCGCAAGCAGCATTAGTTTTGTAATGTCAAATGAATAGAATGCACTTATAAAACACAGCTCCTATAAAAAAGCGTGAGCATATATAGATGTTTTAATACTACTGATAAGTTTGTTAGAACATCAAAAGGTCTAACATTTCCTGGTTAGGTGGTTGTACGCCAAATTTGCATTTTCTGCTTATTTTTTTGGTTAAAACAATTGGCCTCCTCTTTAGTTCACGGACGAATTAAAAATTAGTAAAAACAACAAGGTCACTAGAAATTAGAAAAAAAAATGATTGAACTATGCTCTACCTATTAGGGTAAGAAAAAAAGATTGGCTTCTTATCAAAAAGCGTGAACAAATATAGCCCTTTTGATAAAACTGCAGAAGTTTGTTAGAACATTGCAAGGTCTCATGATTTCTGGTTAGGTGGTTGTACGAAAATTTATATTACCTGCTTATTTCTTGCGTTAAACAACTGCTCTCTTCTGTAGTTCACTGACGCCTTAATAATTAAAATAAGTGGGCATTAGAAATTGATAAAAAAAATCGGCAGATCTCACGTACCTTGGGAATGGACGTTAGCGAATCATACGGAGGAAAGATGAGCATATCGTAATTTTTTTTATGGAACGACACGTCGTGAAATGACGCTAAATATATGTACAAATGTCGCAATCACAGATGTATGTTGAAGAGTGTCAGGCGTTTATATAACCAATTGTTTGCAGTTGCGCAACAAAGCCAAAAGGAACGTGCGTATTAGAAACACCAGAAGCTGATATGAATCGCTGATGCTCGCGATATGGCTGGCCCTGGACACTGATACATAAATCTACTTCAGCGCATGGCAACTAAAAAGAATTGACGTTACCCGACGTGGTGGCTGTATCAAAAGAGTACATATGTATTGTTTTCAATATTGCATAGGCAGCACTGCAACCACTATAGACGTTTTACGAAGATTAGCCATTATTTGAAAAGTAGTTCCGAGTCCTGGCGTAGCTTTGTGGAGAAATGCTTCATTGTCACGCAGAATGCTTGGGTTCAACTTCAATTGGGACCCTGAGAGGTGTTCTTTAAACTCGTCTAGTCGACGCTATACGGATGTCAGGTATTTCTTAACGCTCACGTGTTAAAATCACCCAAGCGTGTTTTCGTCGTTCTTCGGTAGATACTAAGTGTCAATCCCCTGTTTTTCATACATGCATATCAGTAGCACATACTTGCCCGTGGGTATGTGCCACTTCTGGCGGGAAGTTTTTGACGACGTACGCGACAGCAATGTGACATAATTTGTGTTCTGACCAGCCCGTCATATTTGTCAAACCATTTTACCATCCCTTGCTAATTTTCGTTCACGCCAAGTTAAGGGAGTGATCACGAGAAACCCAAACGTAAGCGGCTAGATAGAGAGATAGATGCGGTCAAGTCGCTGACGTTTGCTAATAAATGTTTCGCATTAAAAAAAAAACATGCTTCAATTATTCTCCACCTAGTAGGGCAGCACCAAAAGATCTCTTTTTTGTTATGCTTGACAAGTTAGCTCACGAGCCAACGGGAACACGTTTTCATCAAGTTGGAAAATAACACTCAATTATTTCAACTTGATCTGTCATCGTAAAGGTTATTGTGTTTATTAGAAACTTCCCACAGTCTGTGTCATCATATGCTAACTAATTGTATGGCGGCAATTTTCATATAAAAGAAACCTCTTGTTCATAACAGTGCACGAAGGAGCTACGAACGCCTGTTGCTATCGGTCTTGTTTTCCAAACGGTGGGGGTAAGTAAAAAAGGAGTATTTGCGCGAGTTATACAGATAGGGAAGTGCTTTCTGATGCGAGAAGTATTTGTTTGGCGTTTTGCAAAACGAAACTGTTGATTTCAAAAGTGTGCTTATAGACCACAGCAGCTCTTATATATTTTATAGTGTTCTAATAAAAGAAATAATTGTTGTTTTTGTACCTTTATAATATTTACATCTCAGTGTACCTGCACTCCGTAAAATGGTATTCGTGAGAGCTGGTGCACAGCTTCAATGGAGATAGTTGCGCACATGCACGATTGATTGATTTGTGGGGTTTAACGTTCCAAAACCACCATATGATTATAAGAGACGCCGTAGTGGAGGGCTCCGAAAATTTTGACCACCTGGGGTTTTTTAACGTGCACCCAAATCTGAGTAGACGGCCTACAACATTTCCACCTCCATTGGAAATGCAGCCGCCACAACCGGGATTTCATCCCGCGACCTACAGGTCAGCCGCCGAGTACCTTAGCCAGTAGACCACCGTGGCGGGGCCACATGCACGATCGCACGTGCGATTACGCGAGTAGTTTATGTTTATTATAATTAGGTTACCACACGCACGGAACCGAAGGAATACCTCGTGAATCTAAGACGAGAGAGAGAACGTGTGTTACTACAAATATAATAAGTTGGGTGCCCCTTCTTTCTGGGCCTACCACTTCATTTGCCACACCTCAAATGGCCCGACTAATTAGCCAGTTATTCTGGCGGCGAGGGTAACGTTTGAGTAGGTTTAGGTTTGCAACACTTCGTTTTATGTATGTGTTGTGCGTGTAGTAATTTTAATGGGGAATTGTCGGTACAGAAGGAACTGTGACTAATATGCGGCTTTTAATTTTGAAAGCGTGCACTATTCAAGAGAATGTGCAAATTCTGGTACAAATTTTGCAGGATAACATAACCGTCAGCTAACTTGAGCATAGACTGTGTAGAGCGACACTCTAATAAAGGTATAATAAAATAAGGTTATAGAACTACACATCACGACCTCCTGCCGTCGGTTACACTTTGACCAGTTAAAAAGTGATAGCTGGAAGCAAGAGCTTACATGGTAATCAAGAGTGCACCTTTCTCACGCGAACACTTCATTCATACCGGCAAAGTGCGCCAGCACTGATCATTGAGCCAGTGTAACGCCGGATACTCGGACGCTGGCACGGTGCATGAGAGACGCTGAATGCTGACTCGCTGCACAATGAGACACCATTATTGGGCCGAAATCAGGCGGCTAATGAAAATCATAGAAAAAAAATTGGTGACGCCCACATAGTAATACAGCTGAAAACGAGCAGTGCGACGAATGAAAAAAAAAACAAAAAACAAAAAGGCAGATCCCATGTACAGTGGGAATCGGTAATATGCAAAGCACGAATAAGAAAGGTTGATATATCTGTTTAAAATCAGCACAACGTTACGAGGTGGACGGAAATTCTGCCGCACATGACTTCCGCGTCATTTATATCATGTTTGGCTGTGTCGTTTACCTTCGTCATATATTCACGCCACGTGATACCAAATTTAGTATATGAGGAGCTAGCAAAACAGCTGTGGGCACGCTGTGAGCGTGTTATGCTGCCATGTTCTTATATAACACGCGTGTCAAGATTATCAAGTTTGCACCAGTCATATACCTCTGTCATCCATTGACATCACGTAACACCAAACTTGCTATCGGTGGTTCAAGAAAAACGGCCGCGAGCGCATAATGAAAAGCCCAATATACTCTAACGTAACGCTGATGCATGCGCACGCTGGGTACAGTGACGCTATGTTAGCAAAATTCGAACACTCTACAGTCTTACGCCAGACGCGATTGACGTGACCAGCGTCCGTCGGAGCGGCCCGATGGCAAGCGACGCGGAATGCGCCATGCTGCATTTCACGGCGATGCGTTACCCGGACCGCACTGCGCCAGCCTTTTCCGTGACGGAGGGACGCCGCACGCGCTGAAACGCACAAGCGTCAACGCAACACTGCGCGGCGCGTGCCTGCGAGTATATGGCAGGACCTGCGCCTGGCGTGGCAACGCCGGCGTGACTCGACGAAACAAACGCCGGCGCGCACGTGCAACGGGTCACGTGGAAATGTATTGACGCCTTGACTGTGGATTGTAGTGATATTCTCACATGACACCCATCTGAAGATTATCATGTTTGCACAAGTCACATCTTCGTCATCCATTGAGGTCACGTTTGCCAAATTTAGCATATGTGAAGCTGCCGAAACGGCCGCAAGCGCATCATGAGTGTGGCATGTAGTCATGTTTTTACATGACAGCATGTCTTGATTATATTGTGCGGATGTGTCATTTACCCATGTCGTCCGTTCGCGTCAAGTAATAGTGAATTTGGTACATGTAAAGCTAGCCAAACGGCCGTGAGCGCATCATGAGCGTAGCATGTAGACATGTTGTTACAGGACACGCATCTCATGTTTATGTTTGCACCAGTCTCACACCTTCGTCATGCATTCAAGTCCCGTAATACCAAGTTTTTATAAGTCAAGCTAGCGGAACGACCACCAGCGCATCATTAGCGTGGCATGTAGTCATGTTGTTACATGATACATATATCATGATATCATGCTTGCGCCAGTCATGCACCTTCTTCATCCATTCACGAACCTTAATACCAAAATTGGTATATGTGAAGCTAGCGAATTGACCGTGAGCGCATAATGAGCGTGGTATGTAGTCATGCTGTTTCATGACTCACAACTCTTGATTTCTGTGTGAGGGTCCGCCGCTTGCGTTTGCAGTGCAATCATTTCATAGCATACCAGTTTTGCATCATGACATTCATGACATACATATCATGATTTGCATGTCATGATTAGACAAATATGTTCTTCATGCAGTCATGTCATGATTTACCAAGTTTGGCATGGTTATGTCATACCAAGTTCTCCAGGCCGTTTCGATAATAGTATCGATACCAAACTTAACATGACTGTATGAAGAACATATTTGACTAGTCATAGCATGTAAATCAGAACATGTATGTTATGAATGTCATGATTTAGATGTCATAGAACTGCAGCTCTTGCGGTTGTTTCGTTCGCATGGCATGTTGCAAAACTGGTGTGGTATGACTTGATTGCATGGCGAACACAAGCGACAAACCCTAACATGAAAGCCCAAGGCATGTGTGTCATATAACAACATGACTACATGCCACGTTGATGATGCTCTCGTGGCCGTTTTGCTAGTGTCACATCTTTAAATTTGGTATTACAGTACTTGAAAAGATGACGAAGCTATGTGAGTGGTGCAAACATGATAATCATGAGATGCGTGTCATGTAACAACATGACTACATACTACGCTCATGGTGCGCTCGTGGCCATTTCGCTAGCTTCAAATGTACCAAACTCGTAATACATTACGCAAACGGACGACATATGTAAATGACACATCCGAACATGATAATGACGAAATGCGTGTCATGTAACAACATGACTACAAGCCACAGGCATGATGCGCTCACGGCCGTTTCGCAAGATTCACGTATGCCAAGTTCTGTATTACGTGACGTCAATGGAGGACGAAGGTATGTGACTGGTGAAAACATGATAATGATGAGATGCGTGTTATATGAGAACATGACTACATGCCACAGTCATGGCGCCAATACATTTCGACACGACGCAGTGCACGTGCTCACCGGCTTTCATTTGGTCGTGTCACGCCGGCGTTGCCACGCCAGACACCGGTACTGCCATATACTTGCAGGAGCGTGCCGCGCTGCGTTGCCTTAAGCATGCTCGTTTCAGCGCGTATTGCGTCCCCCCGTCACGAAAAGAGGGAGCGCAGTGTTATCTGGGTAACGCATCGGTGCCCATTTCACCGCAGTTGCTGTCGGGCCGCGCCGACGGACGCTGGTCGCGCATGGCGTCAGACTTCAGGGTGATCACGTTTTGCTAACGTAGCGTCACTGTGCCATGGAGCACGTGTGTCAACGCTACATTGAAGTATATTGGGCCCTCGTGATGCACTCGCGGCTGTTTTGCGAGCTCCACATATACCAAATTTGGTATTACGTGACGTCAATGGGTAACGAAATATATGACTGGTGCATACATGATAATCCTGACACGCGTGTCATATAAGAACATACCACTATACCACGCTATTAGCATGCTCCCTGCCGTTTCCCTAGCTCCACATATACTAAATTTGGTATCACGTGACGTGAATAGGTTGCGAAGGTAAGCGACGCATTCGAACATGATAACCATGACACGGAAACCATGTACGGTTTCATCTACCTCCACCTTGTAAAGTTGTTCTGATTTTAAAGTGACATATTAACCTTTATTATTCGTCTTCGCATATCATCATTCCCAGTGTACGTGGAATCTGGCAATTTTTCATGTTCAAGATTTTTCGCATTATTATTAGAGAGGATCACACGTGTAAGTTTTTCTTTCTTTAGTGTTTCGAGTTTTCTGGTGCCATTTCACTTTTTCTCAGCCCCAGTAAACAGCGATGGCGTCGCTCGGTTGCAGCAAGTGCACATCAAAGCTTATGAGTGAGCATGAGAGCATGTTCATTAGGTGATCTGTATTCATAAAGCAGGGAGAAATGAAAGCAGTGGTGTGTCGTGGAATATTTTGTTTTCCGCCTATGCAATCGCCGAGAATTCTTCTGCGAGTGATATCATCGAAAGTGGGATTCTAATCGCTATACTCACCTTGAAAGTGACACCTTTCACCTGCCAATCTTCACCAACACCAGCGCTGCTTCGAAGAATAAGTGCGATTGGAAACTGCACATAAAGTCAATGACCCTTTTCCTAAATTGCCTTCCATACGTGGTCGTCCTAATATTGCTGATACGATAACGCTGAAGATCACGTACCGTAACACCACTCCCGTCAGCGTCTATGGAAGAAGTCGTTCCTTGTGCTTTGCCTTGGTAACACACGCGTTCTGGTATATTAATTACCCGGTCGACTGTGCAAATTTATCGTTCTTAACTGGCTAAAGATTGTGTTTCACCCACTTGGATTTACGAACGTCAGACGCCCGTTCATAACCGATCGGTGTCAAGATTTTAAACGCGAAGCATTTCTTAGCCAACTTCGGCGACTTGGAGCGTATCCATCAATCTAGCCACCTACGACTTTTAGCTCACCTGGCCGTTTGGATAATGATATCAATGCCAAACTTAGTATGATATAACAACACTGCATGCAAATATAACTCACACATGAAAATATTGACATGTATGTCGTGAAACTCATCATTTACGTGTCATGGTCCTGCTGCTCTTGAGGTGGTTTCGTTCACATGATATGCTGCAAAACTGGTATGGTATGACATGACTGCATGGCGAACGCAATCGACAAACCTAGACATAAAAATCATGACATACGTGTCATGTAACAACATGACCATGAGTATATGCCACACTCATGATGTGCTCACGGCTGTTTCGCTAGCTTTGCATATACCGAATTTGGTATTGCGGGACGTGAATGGATGACGAAGGTATGGGACAGGTGAAAACGTGATAATCTTATGGTGCGTGTCATGTAACAACATGACTACATGCTACGCTCATGATGCGCTAGTGGCCGTTTCGCTACCTTCACATGTACTAAATTCGGTATCACGTGACGCGGATGGAGGACATAGGTAATTGACACATCCAAACATGATAATAACGACATCGGTGTCATGTAGTCACAACTACATGCCACACTCATCATGCGCTTACGGCAGTTTCATTACCTTCACATATGCCAAATTTGATATTACGTGACGTAAATGAATGACGGAGGTATCTGACTGGTGCAAACATGATAACTATGAGAAGCATGTCATGTGAGATTATGACTACATGCCAAAGTCAAGGTGCAAACGCATTTTGACGTGACCCGACGCACGTGCACGCCGGCGTTCGTTTCGTCGCGTCACGTCGGCGTTGCCACGCCAGGCGCCGGCCCTGCCATACACTCGCATGTGCACTCCGCACTGCATTGCATTGACGCATGCGCCTTTCAGCGCGTCCGCCGTCACTCCGTCACGAAAAGAGGCAGACGCTGTGCCGTCTGGGCAATTCGTTAGCGTGACATTCAGCATGGCACATTTCGTGCCGGTTGCCGTCGGGCCGCGCACACGGACGCTAGTCGCGCCGGGTGTCAGATTACAGAGTGCTCACGTTTTGCTAACGTAACGTGGTTCTGCCCAGCGTTCGCGCGTGACAACGTTACGTTGTATTATATTGGGCTCTTTATGATGCGCTCGCAGCCATTTCGCTAGGTGCACATATAATATACCAAATTTGGTGTTACGTGTCGTCAATGGATGAGGAAGTAGCTCAACATATACTAAATTTGTTATCACGTGACGTAAATAGATGGCAAAGGCAAACGACACATCCTAAAATGCTAATCCAGACACGGAAGTCATTTAAGACATTATTTACCTCCACCTCGTAACGTGGTGCTGACTTTAAGGTGACATATGAACCTTCCTCCTTCGTGCTTCTCATATCATCGATTCCCACTATACGTGGGATCTGCCAATTTTTCGTTGCGCATCGTTGCCTTCGCGTCCCATAAAAAAATATAACGTAAGTGTCTCCAGGAAGTCCTTGCATCTCTAAAAGAAAGAAATCAATGATGCCGACCAAGTATGCACTGAAATTCAGCAAATGGTTTCTTGGCTTTGCATGTTTCCAATTGTGCAGTACCTGCTTGGCCGTACCTTTCTTTTTGTGAAATAAATCTCAACGGTTCAAAGAAGGTTCGCGTTGTTTCCCTAAAAAAAGGAACATTGTAGTTACTTATTCCCATTAAATATAAAATTTTTGGCTTCTTGGTCGTGCGAAAAAGTACATGTTAGATGCGCTTGCGAAACCTAAATCGAAATTGCATGAAAACGGAGTACTTAGTCTCGACACACCTATCCACCACTATAGCTTTCGCTGTGCTGCCACACAAAGTTGTCGCCAAGTATGATTGTGGTTTTCTTTCGCGAGAGAACGTGTAACGTTATTATCTGATTCTAATTGTAAGTACCGAAGTATGAAGCGCAGAAAATCCATACAAAATGGATGTCTTTACGTTTTCCAGAGTATTTAAATGAGTGTTGCAAACATTCGTTTCGGTTTCACTGAGCTGTAAATTTAATGTCTATAGATTTTGTGATATTTTTAGAATTTCCCCGATGTACTTACTCGAGGTGTTGGTCTTTTCATAACAGAGCTGACAGGAGGTCACGCTGCGATGACCCTGCTTCTGGTAATTTTTGTCCTTGCGGCTCTAGTCGGCGATATAGTTGTTTGTAAGTTATGCAATTTTTTCTGCAATAACCATGTTTGATGTTCTCACGTCTGCCTGGGCGAGAAATGTTCGGCTGTTTTATTAGCCAAAAAGCCTACGTCTGCTATGAGTGCTTTGCTGTTTTATTTGATATTTTATGTGTTTTCTAAAGAAGCATTGATACAATACTTTGGACTCTGATTATAAATATTCATAATAAAGTGTGCATTGAAGGATTTCTAGGGACAAGTTGCGCTGCTTCGAAAATGAGGTTCCTTTTTGAAGCGTGAGATTAGGTAATTTTTGTATGAATATGCACGCAAAGAATAATAAAGAAAGTATAACAAGTTGAAAACAAAACTGCAAAAACATGCATCTTCATAGAGTACCTGAAACTTTCTTCAGTCTAAAGACAAGTATGTGCAACAATTCTATGGCTATTCTGCTTTAAAAAAACAAAAAAAAACTGTAGAACAGGAAGTTTTTTCTTGTGAAAAGTGTAAGGAAAGGACATAAGATTTTTCGGGCGTTATTTGCTACGAACTAAAAGAAATGAAACACCTATAGTTGCTTTCACTCGACAAAAATATAGTGTTGTGTTCTTCAAGAATGATTCTGGTAAATCATGATTTATCATAACCATCGCATGCCGTGTTAGGGCTAGAATGCAGATACGCAAAGCAGCACTAGCAGATGCACTGAAAGTAAGTAGTTACTAAGCAGACCACAGATCATGTACATGAGAATAGAGGTTTTTCCGCATAACTCGAGACAAGTTTGAAAATTAAAGGCACTTCTGAGGTGAATCGAACATGACGCACAACACTCGTTATATCTCGCTACTCACGCTTTATTACTATTCAACCAATTAATTATCAACTTTTATTGCCAAGTTTTTTTACATTGGCTGCAAATCAAAAATATGAACACTGAGCTGTGGAAATTTTAAAAAATACTCGCATGTATTGTTCACTGAACGATAGCTATCGTGCTGTTAATTTTTCTCCGTTTCAAACAACGTCCAGTGGATTATAGCCACAAAAAGGACCGCGAGTGCACTGCTATGGCGCTGCTCGTGAGCATCCATTCAGTGAACGAAGTTGCTTGCGGCTGCCATGGACAAACAACGCCGTTGCTTAAAGGTGGCGCATATGGGAAACAATCTTTCGTTCAATGACGATGCAAATGCACGCTGCTGACTGGCCGAGCATCGCGCCAAAGTGGTGATAGAGCGTTCACGACTATTGGCGTCATCTATTGGTGGATTGATATTGACACGAACTCTGCGCCGGAGCACTGCACTCTGATGGAGGGCAACAGAGGGGAATCTATACATAAATATATATATATATATATATATATATATATCAATAGAACACACGTGCTTTTTCCGGAGCAAATGGCAGGGTCAGAAAGGAGCGCAATGCACGCGTCTCTCTTGTTGCTTGAGGGGGCATGCTGGCCACAGCGACGCTACGCTAGCAAAACGTGAGCTCCGACGTGAGGCGCAACTCACGTGACCGGCGTCCGTTGGCGCGCTCAAAGTGAGCACCGTTGCAAGGCAAGAGGCACTTGCGAGTTGTAGTGTAAGCCGCCGATTTTCGCGGAGTATAAAAAGCTGCTCTGTAGAGTGGATCTCGCGATGTAGCTGCTCCAGATCTGCCAATGTAAAATACAGAGAGCACTCTTAAACCGCCAATTATATAGACTTGCTCCACGTGGAGTAGGAGAAAGTATTACCGGAAGTGCTCCGAAGCTGCCAATGGACGCCACCGAATGAGAAAAAAAAACAAAAAAGAGGAGTTGGATTCCGAATTATATGGATTGAGTGAAACTCGACAAACCGATCAAAGCCTTAACTGACGCCGCCATTTCCCAGTTTGAACAAAAAAAAATCAAGGAAACGCCTGCGTGGTACGAAGCACTCCTCACAAGTTGTGTTTGTTGAGATGCTACTCACACATTCTGGACAGCGACGTCACATTATTTTCATCTGTGTAAGCATCTGCCATGCCATACTTGAATCAGCAACGAGCACATATGACACTGGACCAAAGTGCAGCACGCGGGCACAAAAGCGAGACAGTTGAGCTGTTCTAGCGCTGGTAATCACTTACGCCGCCAAGCTCAATTGCAATAGCTCACCCATAGGAAAGCCTAAAAGAAAATGGCGCATTTGCCACAAAGTGACACATAGCTTCAGTATAAGGCATGAAAGCGAAGACAGGTATTCTGTCCAAGTTTTTTTCACTCACCTACAGAAGTTTCTATAGTGTTTATGCTGGTACCTTTAGGACTTCGGTGTGGAAAATACTACCAAAAGTACCAATCATTGCTAACAGAAGCATCTGCACACAGCATTGGTACTTCTTGACCTTCAGAATTGCACAAACTCTGGAAACTTAATGCTAATCAATATAGAAGGGAACCCGGGTTTCGTTAGCAAGGTACTTTGGACCGAAGAAGCTAACTTGTCAACTAATGCTCGAGTGAACATTCACTGCGTTCACTGTTGGAGCCACGGGAACCCACATGGGTTTGGCACACGTGTTAGAAGTATGAGTGCATGACTTAAATATCTTAGCGCCAAAAAAAACGGAGACGAAAAGATGAGACGTAGACAACATGAATGCTCAAGTTGCGCTCAAGCTGTCTACGTCTCTTTCTTTTGTCTCCATTTTTCTAGCGCTAAGATATCGAAGCCACGCAACTTTACCTATCCGCCCAACTCGCCGCACTTATGAGTCTGATTTCTAGTACGAAGGGCTCTGTTATTTTTTCTAATGTTTAGCTCTCTAATCACTGCCTTCTCACGTCACTGATTCCAGTGTATATATTGCCACGTTCCATTCCTCAAGTTTTGTTATCGACGTCAATCCCAGACTTCCGAACTAAAGCAAGAACAACTCAAGGCCCTGCTCTTGCAATACGAAGATTTCTTTTCGTTGTCATCGAAAGACACCAATCGCGAAACATTGCATTATAACCGAAGAAAATGCCAGACCACTCCGTCAGAGCCCGTACAGGATTTCGACGCGAGAACGCGAGGCCATAAAGAGACAAGTTGATGAAATGTAGCGCGATCACATCATCCAGCCGTCCAAAAGTCCATGGACGTCCCCCATGGTGTTAATGAAGAAAAAGGCTGGGACCCTAAGTTTCTGCGTGGATTATCGCCGCCTGAACAAAATCACAAGAAAAGTACTACTGGCCACGTCTTACCACCAACGTCACTCGTTATGTGAGGACATTCCGGGACTGTCAGTGACGCAAGACACCGCCGACAAGGCCAGCGGGACTTCTGCACCCAATTGAACCACTTCGCCGACTAGAGCAGCAGATTGGTATGGACCTACTGGGGCTGTTTCCGACGTCGGCTTTCGGAAACAAGTGAATCGTGGTAGGTACCGACTACCTTGCCCCATACGCCGAGACAAAAGCCCTGCCCAAAGGCAGTGCATCCGAGGTAGCTAAGTTCTTCTTCGCAAATATCGTCCTACGTCACGGCGGCCTGGAGGTCCTCATCACCAACAGAAGAACGGCATTTACTGCTGACCTAACTCGAGCGATCTTAGCATACAGCCAGACAAACCGCCACTGGACGATAGCGTACCACCCACAGACAAACGGCCTCACCGAGCTGCTAAACAAGACGATCGCCAACATGCTGGCAATGTACGTCGATGTCGAACACAAGAAGTGGGACGCTATTCTTCCGAACGTGACCTTCGCATACAACACGGCGATGCAGGAGACGACGCAGATATGTCCATACAAATTGGTCTACGGAAGGAGCCCGGCAACAACGCTCGATGGCATGTTACTCAACGTCACCGAAGAAGAAAACCTCGATGTGACTGAGTACCTTCAACGTGTCGAAGAAGCCCGACAACTCGCCGTCTCCGTATCAAGAATCAACAGACGACCGACAGCCGGCGTTAAAATCTTCGACGACGCTTCGTGGAATACCAGCCCGGTGAACGTGTTTGGGTGTGGACGCCAATGCGCCGACGTGGACCAGTGAAAAGCTTCTGCGACGGTACCTCGGACCATACAGGGTGGTTCGACGCCTGTGCCCACTTGATTACGAGGTTGTTCCCGACGGCATCACGAACTCTCAACGACGCCGATCGTGACCTGAAGTCACCCTTGTCGTGCGCTTCAAGCCGTTTCATGCGCGCAATCGAACATAAACAGTGTTTTTTGTATTATTGCTGTATCGTAATTCATTCATTTTACTTTCTTGCATTATTGTTGTACCTTCATCTTCATTTAAAGCATCAGGACGATGTCTTTTTCAAAGAGGGGCAATGCCACGTTCCATTCTTCAAGTTTTGTTATCGACCCAACACACCACACAATTCTCAGCGAAAACCGCGCTTGCAGTTTTTGAGAAGCTTCAGGACTTTAGTAGATCATATCGATAAGATCACGCCCATTTAGACGCTCACGTCTAAATGACCAGAGGACTTAGAAAGTATTCTCGCGGCCTTGCCGTGCGGCCACAATTGACATAGTTTTTCTCCCGTGATGATGTTTAGCTTCGGCTAATTCAAATGTAGAATTTAGTGTCGGCTGCTGAGTATAAGCAGCTCACTTCTAGCTGGTTCATGATTAGTCATAACAACATCCAGATTGTTTTCAAGCTTCTTTTTTGTTGTTTTTTTTCCTTCGTTCTCAGCCTTGTAGACTCTTCTCTGAACCGGAATACTTCTGTGTTAGAATTGTGCTTGGATTTGGTCCAAGGATTCATGAATAAAATGACATATATGTCAGGGCCTTCAAAATTCAACACAGACAACCTTGTCGACAAAACTACAGGCAACAAAATATTTACAGACTAAAAAAATGCTAGGCCTGCGCGGAAAGCGCTGCAATGTCACAGCGAAAGCTAGTAGAGCGGTCAGCGGCTCGTTGACACATACGGCGTGCTTGTCGCCCCCTGATCTGTGGTTGAGGCGGGGTTGGCATGGAGTCGTAGCAGCCGGCAAACCACCAGGTTGCTGTTGTGCCTGCCTAGTGGCTAGCTGAGTGCTTCTAGCTGAGCGTCTCCTAGAACATTGGTACCCGTCTCTCAGAAACAGTCGCATGAGGCCGTTAGAGCAACATGTCGGCCACTAGCGGTTCGAGGAGAAGCCAGGAACGGGATTTTCGGCCCTGTTCGCCCCCTTCCCTCACTCTCGCTGTATAGGCTCTAGATGTAGATCCTAAACATCGAATCTACACCTTCCCTGAGTGATTGATTCATCTCCCGCTCTCACGAGGTTTTTGATTTCCTTCTCGCCTTGGTGTTACTGCTAGCCATGATCAACATATTTGGTTGTGTTTCCACGGCGATCACTAGACATCATCACCAGCTGCCTCAATTCATTGCTAAGACTGCGTGCTACAATCCACAACATCACATCATTCAAAAGTGGTACCATTAACTGTACCATCAACTTCCACTGAAGACAAAAAAGCTAGGTAGGAGGAAAACATCTTTCAGTACCTTTTAAGGACACCAGGTTGCCTTTTTGTTTTTTTTATTTTTTTCGTGTGAGTAACTAAGCCTTAAGGTGAGAATGACAACATGGGAATAAATATCTTACGCCTGACAAATTAATTATAAAGCGTTTGAAATGTTTTAAATGTGGTTCTTTCTACATGCGGGAAAATACTGACTAGTAAATACCTGTGTTAAAATACAGCAAGCACGACCCCCATAACGTTCTTATTTCTATTCCTCCGTGAATAGCATAACCCTTGTTATGTTATTACTTTGACACATTGAAAATTTTGCACATTTACTATTCTTTCTTTATTAAGCTTGTCCAGCTAATGAAGAACTAGGTGTCTGCGACGGCGGAAGCCTTTTCCCGCAAAACTACTGCGATGGCGTTGCCTACGAAATAACAACTTGGAATTGCAGACCAAGAAGAAAATCAAGATGTGTATGCAAAGGTCCGTTTTGGAGAAGGAAAGACGGCAGATGTGTGCTCAAGAATGACTGCGGTAAGCACATAAACAAGTCTCTGAACTCCTTCCTCAGGCAGAGTAGCGACTCGGTGAGTTGCATGCGCCGGCTTTGGTGTCTTCATTTTATAAAGACTACTTTTTAATATAAACTTGCTTTGTGAAAATATTATGAGTTCAGATGTGTGCTACTCCCTACGCAATCCAGCGTAATCTGTATGAAATTGGTAAACACCCACTGTGCCCTCAGTCGTCATTGTGCAATATAGCTGTCACAGAACGAGCGCTAAAAAAGAGCGCGCCGCCAAATCCTTGCGACAACGGGCGGCAGAAACGCCGCGAGGTAAAAAGAAAAAGAAAGAAAGCAAACATCCAGGGCTCCCGGGCGCGCGCTCTCCCCGCAGAAGCACGGCTTCGCAGACGATCCTCCTCACCCCACATCGGCGGCCCAGCAAGACCGCGATTTTTCTAGAACGAAGGAGGCGGGGTCAGACCGAGTGAATCATCCTCCGGAGAGGGCAGTCGAACCGTCTCGTGCCTCTCCCCAGCCTTCGCTGCGCATCGCGCTGACGAAACGACAAGAAACATCTGGAATGTCGCGCGCAAGGTATTTAACCGAGCGGCCGAGACGAGAAATCAGGAGGTGACGGAAGTTAACGCCAGAGCGCGTAGGAATTCCGCCGTGTAGTCGGCGAAGGTTCTGCCCGTAGTGACAGAACAGGAGGAGACGGAAGTGAGCGCCAGAGTGCGTAGAGAGTCCGCCGTGTAGTCGGCGAAGTTTTTGGTCCGTAGGGACGGCTCGAGCTACAGGCAAGAGCGTGGGTTTACCGCTATCGAGCGAAGACGCGGGCAACAGCTGCGTGTGTGAAGCCGACGGATTTCCGGCGAAGAAGTTTGAAGCTTGGAGAGTGGCCATTTGAGGACGCGAGGTTTCCTGGAAGAGAAACTTCGAGAACTACGGAACGACAACAACGCTGGACTTTGAGTGAGTGATTCTCGGAAGAGTATCATTCAGACTTTTGTTCCAAGGACTTTGGACTGAATAGGTTTTCTATCTCTTTAGTCCTTAAGTGTCTTGGTTGTTCAATGCATGCGACTGCATTGTAGTGCGTATTGTTGTCTGTGTCCGTTGTTTTGAGTGTGGCTGATTGTACTGTGTAGTACGTTGTTTGTTTGGTGACGTATTGGATGTAACTATTGTGGAGTGTGCATTTTTGTGTATTGTTTCTGATCTGCCATTATTGAGAATATAATTTTGTTTGTTTATCAACTCTCGGCTCTGACTTGTTCTTTGGGCCACAGCCGGCGTCTGCTGGCGCGCCAATAAGGACCACTCCTAAATTGTCCACGCTTTCGTGGTGCGGTTCGGAGGGCCGATACTTCGGCTCTTAGGATTAGCCCGGCGATTGCCTCCCTAATTAACGGGACAGGTGTGACAATTAAACTGGCGTCCGCGACATAGGACCTTTTGGTGCACAGTGTGTCCAAAGTAGTGAGAAAGAGCCTCGAGTTGTTGATAGTGCTATCGGAACGATTTTGTGTGTTGTTCAGTGTTCTCGTTAACGAATGCAGGAGAGTGTTCCGATAGACTGATTTAGGCAGATACTTTTTGCACGTGGCAAGGTTTTAGTTGCGAGTTGCGAGACACAATGGATCTCGAAAAGTTAGTTGCTCTTGGTGAAAAGATGGGTCTTTCTGGCGCCGAACTACGGAAGTGGGTCACCCAGAAGGAAAAAGAAGAAAAAGAGAGAGCCAAAGAAGAAAAAGCAGCTGAGTTGGAACGAGAGAGGTTGGCAGCTGAGAGGGCCAAGGAAGAAAAAGCAGCTGAGTTGGAGAGAGAAAGGCTGGCCGCTGAAAGGGCGAAGGAAGAAAGAGAGCAACAATTGAAGTTGGAGTTGGAGAGAGAGAAGTTAGCAGCCGAAAGGGCGAGAGAAGAAAGAGAAGCGAGGGAGCGACAACAGAAAGAAGAAAGAGAAGCGAGGGAGCGACAGCAGAAAGAAGAAAGAGAAGCGGAGATGGCTGAAAGGGAACGGCAGCGGCAGCACGAGATGGAACTCGAGCGGCTCCGTTTGCAACAGCGAAGCGAAACTCCCGTCCAAGCTAGAGTTGAAAGCAGCGAACGGGAAGATCACGGCTTCCGCTTGAACCCAAGCAAGCTGCTCGTAGCGTTTGATGAAAGGAAGGACGACCTTGACGCGTACCTTCACCGATTTGAGACGATTGCGAAGAGCCAGAATTGGCCAGAACATCAATGGGCAACTGCCTTGAGTACTTGCTTGAGTGGTGAAGCGCTCAGTGTGTACGGTAGGCTGACGCCGACCGATGCAGCCAACTACACAAAGGTGAAAGCTGCTTTGCTGAAGCGATTTAGATTTACTGTAGAAGGATTCCGGGACAGATTTCGGACAGGAAAGCCAGCTGATGGTGAGACAGCTACGCAGTATGCTGCCCGACTTTGCCACTATTTCGACATATGGATTGAACTTTCAGGGACAGCACAGGAGTACGATGAGCTTAGAGAGCTGCTAATTAAAGAACAATTTTTTACTAGTTGCCACCCAAGCCTGTCACTGTACTTAAAAGAGAGGAAGGCTGACTCACTTGAAGGAATGCTTGAATTGGCTGATCAATTCTTAGAAGCGCAAGGAGGCACTAATTTGGCCAAAGTCAAGAAGGATTGTCCCGATGATTCGAAGAAATTGACTCCCGAAGAAAAGAAGCGTGCACCAGAGAGCATTCCGCGATGTTTTCTGTGCAACCGAGTGGGTCATCGCGCGAAAAACTGTCGAACGATCTTTACGAGCCCTACGGCAGTAAAATGTTTTAAGTGTGGTCAGACGGGGCACAAAGCAGACGCATGTCGAAACGGAGTGAGTCAAACTCACCAGGTATCCTGTGTGCAAGCAGCACCGAAATCTGATAATAATGCCGTCACTGATGGATTCGTAGAGTTGAAGAATGGGGAGAAAATTCCTATTGTGGGGGCTGTAATGTCAAGACAGCCAACCGGTGTTACGAAGGGAATGCCAACGCTTCCTGGAAAGATTGCAGGCAAGAAGATTACGGTTCTAAGAGACACCGGTAGCTCCACGGTTATCGTGAGGAGAAATTTGGTACGGGAAAGAGAGTTGACAGGCAGAACGAAACCGGTTTGCCTAATTGACCGTACGGTCCGGATGCTTCCCGAAGCAGAAATTGAGGTTGAAACCCCGTACTTCAGCGGGAAGGTTACTGCGTTATGCATGACGACCCCCCTGTATGACCTTGTCATCGGAAACATCGACGGGGCGCGAGGGCCAAGTGATCCAGAATGTTTGGGAGAAGACCCGAAGATAGAGCCCTTGCCAACACAGCGGCCGCGAGATACAGTGGAGGAGCATCCCGTGACGGATCTCACTAGAGCCCAAGGTGAAGCTGCGGCGCAAGAGACAGCGAAGGAGAAGACGATCGTGTCGAATAAGTTCACGGGCCGAGCAACCGGACTTACGTCGGCACGACCTCAACCGACCGACAGGGTAAAGGAGACGGAGTTGGCCAGCCGGGCAAAATGTAGAGGCATTATCAAGCGGGTAAATAAACAGACAGGACCCGTCGAATGTAATGACGCATTAACGGTGTCGGAAGAGACAACGATGGCTGAGACGACGCCTCAGATATCGTCGTTGGAAAGGGCTCGCCGAAAAGGAACGTGGAAACACAAGAAGAGATCGAGCGAGCACCGCAAAAAGGGGCGCAAGCGCTGCTCGAAGTACGCAGGATAAGTGCTGAGGTCAAAGCAGAATGTGTTTGGCAGTGTTGAGTGCCATATGTTGTGTTAATGTTGTGTTATCCTGTGTCACAAGTGTCGAAGTGTTGTGCTGTGATGTGATGTATAGTATTGTACCATTGTTGTAGTGAGAGAACTTTGTACATTTGTATTATTGGGAATGTGTGGTGGAGTGTTGTACTCATGTGCCTGTGGTTATATTTCATGTGTTGTGGAATTGAACTACAATGTAAGATTGTATTGCGTGAATGTGACGTGTCACGAGCGACGGATTGTGTTACAGTCTGTGAGAGTGTGTGGTGACTGTTCGCGCTCGTTTGTGTGGTTTGAATATTATGAGATAATATTCTTAAAGTGGGGGGCAGTGTCACAGAACGAGCGCTAAAAAAGAGCGCGCCGCCAAATCCATGCTACAACGGGCGGCAGAAACGCCGCGAGGTAAAAAGAAAAAGAAAGAAAGCAAACATCCAGGGCTCCCGGGCGCGCGCTCTCCCCGCAGAAGCACGGCTTCGCAGACGATCCTCCTCACCCCACATCGGCGGCCCAGCAAGACCGCGATTTTTCTAGAACGAAGGAGGCGGGGTCAGACCGAGTGAATCATCCTCCGGAGAGGGCAGTCGAACCGTCTCGTGCCTCTCCCCAGCCTTCGCTGCGCATCGCGCCGACGAAACGACAAGAAACATCTGGAATGTCGCGCGCAAGGTATTTAACCGAGCGGCCGAGACGAGAAATCAGGAGGTGACGGAAGTTAACGCCAGAGCGCGTAGGAATTCCGCCGTGTAGTCGGCGAAGGTTCTGCCCGTAGTGACAGAACAGGAGGAGACGGAAGTGAGCGCCAGAGTGCGTAGAGAGTCCGCCGTGTAGTCGGCGAAGTTTTTGGTCCGTAGGGACGGCTCGAGCTACAGGCAAGAGCGTGGGTTTACCGCTATCGAGCGAAGACGCGGGCAACAGCTACGTGTGTGAAGCCGACGGATTTCCGGCGAAGAAGTTTGAAGCTTGGAGAGTGGCCATTTGAGGACGCGAGGTTTCCTGGAAGAGAAACTTCGAGAACTACGGAACGACAACAACGCTGGACTTTGAGTGAGTGATTCTCGGAAGAGTATCATTCAGACTTTTGTTCCAAGGACTTTGGACTGAATAGGTTTTCTATCTCTTTAGTCCTTAAGTGTCTTGGTTGTTCAATGCATGCGACTGCATTGTAGTGCGTATTGTTGTCTGTGTCCGTTGTTTTGAGTGTGGCTGATTGTACTGTGTAGTACGTTGTTTGTTTGGTGACGTATTGGATGTAACTATTGTGGAGTGTGCATTTTTGTGTATTGTTTCTGATCTGCCATTATTGAGAATATAATTTTGTTTGTTTATCAACTCTCGGCTCTGACTTGTTCTTTGGGCCACAGCCGGCGTCTGCTGGCGCGCCAATAAGGACCACTCCTAAATTGTCCACGCTTTCGTGGTGCGGTTCGGAGGGCCGATACTTCGGCTCTTAGGATTAGCCCGGCGATTGCCTCCCTAATTAACGGGACAGGTGTGACAATAGCGCAGTATATCCGCTGCCTTGATTCACCGAACAATTTGTTGGCACGTTAGAAAAAAAGCACTAAAACTTTCATTGTTTCACGCCACAGCCCAGGCCTTCTGCACCAAGTCCAATCAAACGTTTTAACAGGAGAGTGGTGTATGCCGGGCCCATCAAACTTCAGCGACGCACTTCGGTCTCGCCAATGACGTTTGAAACTTACAATCGCCAGAAAAAATAAGAAGCAAAGAAATGTCAACAGAAGGCAAACCTGTGACTTTTGGCTTCGCAGCTAGACATGCTGGGCCCGCTGGTCACTGCGCAGTGGTATAATACGTCTACGGTTGAAAAAGACGCCTTTTATATCAACCGCTGTCCTATTACAGCGTACTTGGTAAAATGTAGTAGGGCATCATGAGCGTGACATCCGCGATTGTGTCCTTCAACGTGTCGTTTTTAAGCGTCCGTCCTATTGGGCGAGCTCTCATAGAAAAAGCGCAATTCATAAAAGCCTTTACACATACCCGGGTGGCTACCTTACCTCTAGCGTCGGCATCGCTCAGGGCATTCATTCCTTAAAAAATCACAGCATATACACGAAGTGAATAGTGAGGAGTGAGCGAAGCTCTGCGGTGTGTTTAACCTCTGTACATTGCCTCTCCAAGCGTGCAAAGACGTGGCAACACGTGTTTGTAGTCTGCACAAAGACATTTGTTTATCATGCTGCGCGCATGCCACTGAAATGTTCATATTGTGAGGAACCAGTTTATTCATCCAGGCTTCATATAAATCACACTGGTGATGATACTTACAGATGACGAAGATGTGCAGGTCATGATATGTAAAGAGAATGAAGAGTCATTAACTTGTCGTGCTTACACTAATTCCCTCGCGCAATGGAAGCGGCCACCTGGTCGCCCGAGTGTATTATGTAATGGGCAGCGTATAAGGCTTTAAACAAGATAAATGCACATGATCTCTGTGCCTCGGCAACGATGATCATAATTATTGCTAAAAGGGTAAACGCGGTAAATGACTGGGGATAGCGGTTTCACTCCACTGTACGTCCCAACAAAGTGACTGGTGAAATTTTTTAATAAGCCAGGGACGCACAGTGGAGTTCATAGAAGAACTTTGTCACCAGGAAAAAAATTCACAACACAGCGAGATGAGTCATAGTGAGACTTTCTAGTGTCTTGAGAGAGGCCGGTGTCAACGTGGGCTAGTGACGACAGTGTGCGAGACGAGATAAACATTTTTCAGAGAAAGGAGCTGTCGGGGGTGCAGGGGCCGAAAGGAAAGAGACATCCAGAGCGAAACTCGGCGAGCGACCAAGAATGAGCAAAAATGAAGAAAAGCCGGCAGTGCGTTGAGCAGCTGTATTGTATACGAATGTCACGAAGAATAGGATTGCGTCCCAGTTCGTGTAGTTGTAGTTAATGTACATCGCGATCATGTCCGATAGGGTTTGAAGAAACCATTCAGACAATCCGTTCGTCTGCGGGTGGTAACTAGAAGTGGTAACTAGAAGTGGTCTTGTGAACAGTGTTGGATGCACGCAAAACTTGGTCGCCAATAGAAGAGCGAAAAACTTTGCCACGATCGCTCAGGAATAAAGTAATTCCTCACAAGGGGTGGGAGGTGCTTCTCCTTTCCCAAGTCCTTTCGCCCATTCTCGCTGTATCTCCGCTGGGGTCGTCACGTACAGCTAACTCCCTGCCATGGCCGCCCAAGAAAATCCTGGCCCATTCAAAGTCCTCGTCCTACTGCAGCCGCCGCCACCAGCTCCGCCCAGCAACATTCGCATTCATGATCCACCTGTGTTTTCCGGTCTCCGAAGTGATGATGTAGAAGACTGGATCAAGAACAGGTGGGACGATTCACAGAAGTTGTGCAGCGTCCCATTTCGCTTGTCCGATGTCGCTAAAACGTTTTTCTGGAACCACCACCTGGGTCTTACCGACTGGGACACATTTGCGCAGTAACTTCGACAAAGTTTCGGTGCTCTTAGAGTTCTTCCAGAGGCAGCAAAAAAGAAGCTCGCTGAACGCACGCAGCTGCCGGGGGAATCTTACACCACGCATATTGAGGATGTCCTTGCATTGTGCAAGCGTGTTAACTCCACCATGTCTCAGAGTGGCCAAATACGTCACATTATCAAAGGCATCATCACCGTTGGCTTTAACGTCCTCGCCATGCAAAATCCTGCCGCCTGCCAGGACATGATAACCACCTGCCAGTGATTTGACCAGCTTCGGTCTCTTCACCACTGCTACGATGCCACCGACATTCGTTGGCTTGCGTGCACTTATTACCGACATCGTTCATGAAGAGCCTCACGGACGCTGCTCTTTCTGCACTGCGGAAGTTACTCTTCCTTCTGCAAAAGATGGCTTGCGAGACATGTCTAGGCAAGAGATCGCATTCGCATCGCGTCCGACGTGTTTCAACAGTCCCTGCATGTGCCAGACGCCCACGTACGTCGAAGTTGCCACGCTCTCTGCCGCACCCACCGTTTCTGTGCCTACACCAGGAGACCATGCGCCTGTGGCTTCGTTGTCACCACCAAAGCGTGCACTGCCTTACTACGCCCCTCAGCGCCCTTCTTACCCCATCTGTTACTACTGTGGCTATCGAAGGGCATATCACCCGATTTGTCGAAGGCGCCAACAAAACGAGCAATGCGGCTACGCTCTTGGAGAACATCGAAGCTTCCGTCCAACCATGAACTACCTACGGCCACCCTGCCATTCGTCCTATAACCATTCACCGTCTCCTACCTGCCATACTGACATGCCTGGGAACTCCCGTATGTCTCGCCGCAGGTCGCCTTCACCAGGTCGCCGTTCAGTGTCACCTCTGCGGCCTGCCTCCTAATCCATGAGTGCTCTCGCGGAAAGCTCCCCGATGCAGTTTTAGGAGGAGAAACTGAATGCACCAGACAGCTAACATTTGCTCCAGAACGGCCAACAAACTTGATAGCAGTGTTTGTAGAAGGTGTACTCGTTGAGGCTCTCGTAAACACTGGCGCTGACGTTTCGATTATTCGTGCTGATTTTCGTTCCCGCCTTACAAAAGTGACCCCCTCCTACGGCGGCCCACCCCTTCGTGCGGTGACCAACGCCCTCATTTGTCAACTTGGACAGTATAGCGTTCATCTTTGCATAGGAGGCTTTCATCACACTGTTTTCACGGTATTTCGTGAGTGTACCCACGCCCTCATTCTGAGGTTGAATTTTCTGTCTTCTGCATCCGCTTCAATATGTTGTCGTCAGAGACTCCTGCATCTGAATGCCCATGACTGTTCGCCGCTTGCAAACGACGGACGCATCCGCCTTGTCACCACGTCAAATTATGTACTTCAGCCGTGCAACGAGGAAATTATAAGTGTTAATTGCCCCAACATTTTGGATGGCGATGTACTTATTCTCCCTTACGAGCATGCCCTACGTAGGGGCACCATGATCGCACCAGGGCTTATTCGCTTCTTCCATGGGACTACGTACCTTACCGCCTTAAATCAAACCCCAGAATCTGTACTGCTCTCCTGTGGCTCAACAGTATCTTGCGTGGTCTACAGTGAGACTTTTGCGATTGTTACTCTTCTGGACAACAACCACAACGATGTCTTAAAGTCACCATCACTGCCATTCCATGCCTCTTCCACACCTGTGCCCACAACCATAAGCACTGACTTAACACCTGCTCAAAGTAAACACTTGCTCACCCTGGTAAATAAAAAACGTTCTTTGTTTGACGTGAATGCACCCATCCTCAGCATGACTACCACTGCTACTCACAGCAGCCAAACTGACGGCTCTTGTATTGTACATCGCCGTCCATATCGCGTGTCTCAGACAGAATGCAAGATCATCGAGGAAAACGTCTCAGACATGCTATGATGCAACACCCTACGTCGTTCCCCGAGTGCCTGTTCATCCCCAGTTGTTCTCGTTCAAAAAAAAAAGATAGAACAGTTCGTTTCTGCGTCAATGAACATGCGCTAAACAAAATGATGCGCAGGGATAATTATCCTTCTTCTCAGATCGATGACGCACTGGATTCAGTACCGGGCGCGGAGTATTTTTTTAGCCGCGAATTTAGGTCAGGGAACTAGCACCTACCAATGTCGCAGTCTCTTAAAGAGAAGACCACCTTTTCAACGCTAGATGGATTGTACGAGTTTATTGTGATGCCTTTTGGACTCTATAATGCAACCGCCACCTTCGAGCACAATGTAGACGACGTGTTACGTGATTTAAAATGAAAAACGTGTCTGTGCTATCTCCATGACATAGTAGTGTTTTATCCACATTCTCGCAGCATCTGCTACGTCTTGACGAAGTACTCACATGCCTGGCAAAAGCCGTTTTACCACTTAACACCAATAAATGTACCTTTGCTAAAAAGACAACCAAGGTTCTCGGCCCCCTCCTCAGCAAAGAAGGTATTCGGCCGGACCCTGAGAAGCTTGCTGCCGTCTTCAACTTTACTCGTCCTCTACGTCAAAAGGAATTGCGCAGCTTTCTTGGGTTAGCTTTTTACTTCCGGTGCATAATACGCGGCATCACGGAACTGGAGTCTCCGCTCCACCAACTAACTCATCACAAGTAACGTCACCTTTGTTAGGTTCGAAGTCTGCGAAAGCACTTTCACTGCATTTAAGCAAGCCTTCACGATGGATTTCGTATCGTGCCTCTTCGATCTAAGCGCACCCGTCATCCTTCACAACGATGCGAGTAGCCATGGGCTAGGTGCGGTATTTTCGCAACGCGACAACAACACACGCAAGGGCGTCGTTGCTTACGCAAGTCGTGTTCTTATCGCTGCAGAAAAGAATTACGCTATCGCCGAGCAGGAGTGCCTTACTGTTGTTTGGGCAGTGCAAAGATTTCGACCACATCTCCACGGTCGTCACTTTACCGTCGTTACGACCATAACGCCCTATTCTGGCTTTCATCGCTGAAACACTTATCGGGTCGCCTCGGTCGCTTTGTGCTTTGTTTGCAGGAGTAGGACTTCGATGTCGCATACAGTTGATTGATTTGTGAAGTTTAACGTCCCAAAACCACCATATGATTATGAGAGACGCCGTAGTGGAGGGCTCCGGAAATTTCGACCGCCTGGGGTTATTTAACGTGCACCCAAATCTGAGCACACGGGCCTACAACACTTCCGCCTCCATCGGAAATGCAGCTGCTGCAGCCGGGATTCGAACCCGCGACCTGCAGGTCAGCAGCCGAGTACCTTAGCCACTAGACCACCGCGGCGGGGCGATGTCGCATACGGATCTGGAAAAAAGCATCAAGATGCTGATGCTCTATCGCGCAGTACTTTGCCCAGCGGAGGCCACTCAGCTTCGTTACTCCAAAACGGCCCCACCTCTCCAGTCGCAGTGCCAAGTTCATTACCCAGCACCTCCACTACTTCTGAGGAACCGGTTTATTTAGCCAGGCTCGAGCTAAACCACACTGGTGATGGTATTTACAGATGACGAAGATGAACAGGTGATGATGATATGTAAAGAGAATGAAGAGTCATTCGCTTGTCGCGCTCACAATATGAATATTCTTATCAATATTTATATACATATAGACATAGACAACCACATGGGTACGTATATATAAATGAACATCCGTATAAGTATTCATAAGGATATGAATAGTTATAGCGTGTCATGTCGATGGACGAGAGACATAACTTGATTCTGAAGAGCTTCGCCCCTAAAATAGATATGCAACGGCCACCATCTTCGCCTGACGAACTCCACGTTGCTTACCCTGCGATTAATCGCGACTGGAGAAAGAGATAACATGACGTGCGTTGCGATTTTTTGTAATCAAGCAGTGGTGTTCAAAAGGTTCATTATGCCGCGAGAAGATAAACCTGGCCCAAATTCAGCGTCCTGTCAGTCATAATCTCTTGGCTGTCTAATTGATTTCTCTGCTTCCACTCTTACTGTTAACTGCTACATCTACCACAGTCACCCCTGAGTACAAGGGCATGTTAAATCATTATTCAGGCACTAATGAGGGACGTTAGTCATCGGGATAGAAATATATGACTGAGAATCCACGTCCATGCATACTCGTTTTAAGGGGTGCTACAGCTATCACAGGCGTACGCTACAAGCACACACACACACACACACACACACACACACACACACACACACACACACACACACACACACATAGCGCTATACCCTGTGTAGTGTATGCGTGCCTTCTCTGTATCCTCGTTTTTAGCGCGCTATTATCATTCTTTTTAACTCCGTATACAGCGCATTACTCGGTATATAGCGATTACTAATTACTGTCAAGCAAAAAAAGAAACACTGTATTATCTGCATATACACGTGTGTTTACTTCTTCATAACTGGCAACAGTGCCTAGCAATATTCGCAATGCCCAAGGCTTATAGGTGGCGCGCCGTGCCATCCAGGCTGGCTGCGGAGGGACGATCTACCCGTGAACTCGCTAAGCAAAAGATAGGACGCACGAAAGTACTCCCCGAGCCGCTTTCACCGGATGGACTCTTGATCTTCAAATGAGTGTATGTCGAACCAAAGTACTTTCCCAAACTATAGGAACTGCTGAATGTTCGCTACCTCAGCTGTTGCCGCAGGGCGAAGGGTGGTGGTGTCAGCTGACCGTCCGTGTATGAACGATGCCTTGCGTATTCCAGTGCGTGCTACAGAAAACTGCGCCAACTGGAATTCAAGTATGAACTGAACGGCACTCCGAGATAATTTGTGCTGAGGCTGCCACGAATTCGCCTCAGTAGTGGGCCACTAGCGAGTAGTGTGTCGTCACGGCTGCACTGGACCAAATATTTACCGTAGCGATGGTTTGCGAACATATTACGTCGTCGTCATCACTTGCGCTGTAAGCATCACGCAGCTATTTTTTCAATGGAGCCCAAGCATTTAACTTTTCATTAAGTAGCGCTTGTGTCAAATCAATGATCAGACTACAACAGTGCGCAATTCACTGCACTCGGATGTTGCAGGTTTCATCAGCGCGATGGAAACAAGGTAGTCGTAACGAATACACGCGTACGCTTTTCGCAACTTCGAAATTGTGAAACTTTGTCTAACAACAACGTCGTTTACACTGCACCGGTAATGTGCAGGAGAAGTTACCGTAGACGGCAGTCGTAAATGCATACTTTATTGCTCCAAGCATATCGCTTCGCTGTCGAGCTCAAGCGTATTGGCAGCATGCGGCGTTTTGCATTATTCACTGTAATTGGGCCACGTACAATACGCAAGAAAAACTGTGGTTTTAAATTTTGAGCTCGCTGAAGGATATTATTCAATAAATACAATCAAATCAAATTAGGAGCGGAAAAAACAACTGGCCCTATATCTGCATGTTACATTGCAAATGTCATCGAAAGGCGATAGCCTTGCGTCTGGGGAGAGTGAACCAAACGTTTATTTAGTGTTCTGCGCGAAAAAAATTGGTGATATGTATTCTGGAGGCACCGCATTAGACAGTCTCAATCCATGCAGCGAAGGCAAACAAGCACATTGAGGCACGTTAGACACGAGCGCTATCTGGCATTATCTTCTTAAATGAAGGAAGGTGTACGCGCCGCTTTGGAGGCGATGAGGTGTAGAACGCAAAGCGGCGGCAGGTGCCACCACCATGTCGTCTTAGCAAAGCGTTGGAAACACTTCGCTTTTTGAGCATGACGTTGCGTTGTCAGCGCAGCGTCATAAACGCTACAGTGCTTAGAATTACTTTTGTATGCTTTCCCTAGTATAAAGACACACATACAAAATATTGACGTGTTGGTATTGCGCCTCAGATACGCGCAATAATACATTTATAATTGACAATCACACAAGAATGAATGCTGGAACTTGAGAAATGTTGGCGGGCACTGCAGATGGGGTCGGTCGTTTGGGGAATTGTTTGGTGCCGTTTCAAGTATCTTTACACCGGACAAACAGACAAATGTACAGAGAGACATATAGACAGACAAAAAACCCAAATTTTGGCGTCGAAGAACGACTATCGTATTTAAAACATTAACGCAGGACGGGACGCCAAGTGCAACTCGCTGCTAGTACGCTAGCAGCTGATCGTTCATCGTCACTGTCACTTTTAGCGCATTGGCAACCACCTACGTCCATTGAAAAATCCTCGAAGTCAAAACTATTTCTTTGAACATCACTGCTGAAAGTAATCCGAGGAATTCTCTCCGCCGAATGACTTCGGTAGCACCAACAACGCGTCATTGCACAACCCCAACACGGCGTCACTCACAACGTTTATATGGGTGTGGAGAACATTTAACTTTACTACCAGGCAAGAAATAAATCGTTTGCAGTATGTGACCATCTACCAACAAAAAGTAGAAAAAAAACAAGCGGCGCAGCGTGGGCCAAGGTTTGAAAGCGCAAACCGTGAGCCTGCGCTACAATCCGCTTGCGACGAATTTTATGGAATTCATGAACTACAAAAGCACTGATGAATGTTATATGCACGTAAAATAGGTTGAGTTTCAACTGCAAAGGTTAGGCAATAACATGTATCTATCCAACGCAGCTGCAGAAAATCTCGCAAATTTGATATATGTACTCTGCGGGCTACATATGAAAGCGCGAGTTTCACAACAGCTTCGCCTCTCACAAGAACGAATCAGATTTATCGTGTCACGAATGGTTCAGGTATATTCACTGATGCACGCAACATACTAAGTGGTTTAGGTTCATTTCTTGCTAACGCGTCAACTCTGAGGATAGCGCCGCCAAACAAGGGAGCGTATGCCTACTGATCAACCTTGAAAGGACGTTTCTGAATTCCGCTAGGCGGCACGACAGTCTCTGAACCATGCGAACAATGAAAAAAAAAGAAGTGTGGGGACCGCTCCCTCAAAAAATCCTCGTAACCCAGAATATGCATCTAAAGAATGACACTTTAGTAAAAAATGAAACTCGGTCTGCAGCTAAAAGCTACCTAAACTACCTTACGATATAATTAGAAGTATAATAAATTTTTATTTGATCCAATAACATTTTATGTGCTACTCTGTGGTAAGCTTTTCATTGAAAAGACCATTGTTGCTTTTTTTCGCTCGCATGGCAAGGGACTACAGTGTGCGCAGCACGGGGAACCGACAGCGTCGACAGGCTGACCCATGCATGCTTGAACGCAGGTTTGATCACCACATAGTCTGAGGTGCTGTTGCATGGTTACTTTCCATCGCCGAGTGGCTAACCTCTGAACCGAACTCGATATATACCGGCCTTGATTGCGAGTGAAAATGTCAGTGCGACACCAAGATCTTGGTGCGGTGTGAAAGCAAGCCTGACTGCTTGCGTAAGTTTGAGCCACGCCGTTTCGACGGCGCCAAGCTGAAGGTGGCAGTGTCATTTCGACAAGAACTTAATGAAAACAAAAATAAATATTTTACACTTCCTTTTCATACTCTCATTTTTATCATTCTCGAAGTTACCTAGCTTTACTTCAAGGTAAAGGAGCAAGTGAGCATAACTTAGGTAGCGTACACACACAAAATAAATGGTTTTTATACTAACGCAGTGTCTTCTTCGTACGCAAGCATAATAATTAACGCTTCGTGAACACAAAACCTTCAAAGCCGCATGCTTTTCTATTATCACCCCCCGCCCCCAATACGGCAGCGCAGAAATCAAAAACATACTAACAAAAAACATTCTTCTTCGGATACACTTACCCTTGTATTCAGAAACGCTCCTCAACTCGAATTCCATTCTTCACTTGACTGACCCCCGTATTCTAGAACGTCCCTTCACTCAACAACTCACCTTCACTTGAAAAAGCCGATGGGAACGCTGTCTCTAGGCACGGCAAATCCCTGCATATCAGTGATAATCTGCTGCGATTCTTGAGTAGCGCAGCATCATTTTCAGCCGAGCAGCGGTGCAGTGCTCAACTCTGTCATGTGAAGAGTAAAAGTCGAGTGGAGGAGCGTTTCTGAATACGAGGGTGCGTGTGGCACTGCGTCGCTGCTTAACTGAAATTGACGCTGCGCTTTTTCAAGAATCCCTCCAGAATATGGCCGATATGCAGTGACTTGGTCGCCAAGAGACGGCGCTCCCATCAGCTATTTCAAGTCAAGGAGAGCTCTTGAGTGAAGGAACGTTTGTGAATACGGGGAAAGGGTGCATCTATGATGGCTAGGCATTTGGTGTTGTATGCTGCGAGCTGTGTGGCACGGTATCTCGAGAAAAACTGTCAGTTCTTTGCCGGTCATCACCGTTAAGACAACGCCGGCCCACCGCACCCTTTTGTCGGCGCACTGAGGTGACGAAGCAATGTCACAGGGTGTGTGCACCGTCTTTGTACAGCATACGTCAAGGCGGGACTTTTAAATTCTTTAAGGTTCATCAGTCACGTGGTGTCGTTAAAGCGAATTAAGCCACTGGTGCTTAGAAAAGCCGGATATGAAGTCGTTTCAGGTTTATGAAGCAGAGTTGTCCAGTTGAAACGGGTGTAAGAACATAAGTGAGCATTTTAATCACCTGCTTAGCGCCTTCTTACCATTGCTACAGATTTCTCCTCAATCCTAAACTTCCATACGAGAGTACTTTTTGAGAAAGAGCATGGTACACGCCTCTATTCCGCCATGAAAATGTGGCTAAAGGCTGATGCCCGATGCACAGAACAATATACAGTTGTGTCCGCAAGAGCGATGAATATTATATCACATTATGATGATTACTTTGTACCGATGGTGCAGTACATGATAAATGCTCTGAAAGTCTTACATACTTGTAAGACTCCCTTTTAATCTCTCTTGTAAGGCACCAACATGGAGAGAAAGCCAAAGTAAGCCATATGCTTAAAGGCATTGCAAATGATGCATTCTATCGGTGGGTGTTATCGTCATCAAATTGTACGGCGACTCGAAGGATCACCGCATCGCAAAAATTTAACACCGCTCCGAAATATTTTCACTTCGTATTCCTGCAAGGACCTATAGTCACTGTGCAGTCAATTTACTGCCTCTTAAAACATTGCCTGCATTGTGCGTCGAGAAGTCAAGAGGTGGCAACGCCGCCATCTTTACTGACGGGGATATCCGATGATTCTCGAGTAACGATCTCGTTGATTTCTGTTACTCATACTGTTGATTGGGAAGTTTTGGGTGGAGGGTCTTGCCAATGTCAAACTGCCGCACGTATGTCGCTCACAGAACCTCGTGTCAGCTTCCTAATGCTACCTTCGTATACCCCACAAACGTTCTACCACTATCGATGTCCTACACAGCGGAGATTGCAGAACGACAAGCAGACCTGCTTTCGTGCGATGCTGTGGTATTGCCGATGATTAGAATTGCCGTTCTCCAACCTTCCCATCTCGCTCGTTTACTGCAATCGGCGTGAGGGCAGCCAGCCATTGCAATTTGGCTTAATGGTGGGCCATATATGGATGCTCCTGCGATATCCGTTTACCACTTCAGTCGCCCATCGTCCTAAACGATCATCATTTCGGCTTCCTTCCACTTCCTTTCCATTGATCGCCCTACTCTAGCGGATGCCCACACTCGCAAAACTGAGCAGTGCAGCTGCCGGAAGTGAAGATGCAATTATTTCCAATCAACGAACCTTCTGATCAACCTGCCGAAGTACCAGAAGCTGCTTGCTGTAAAAGTGCATGGCGTGTCTGTTGCTACTCTCGTTCACACTGCTGCACATACTTCCAATATGAGCTCCTGATGTGTGTGCACAGCTAAGTTAAACAATTCCGCTGCCCGAGTCCTTAATCGCACGCATCGCTCTTGGAAGAACAACAGCTGTGCTTTGAATATGCGCCGCCTGTGGGAGGGACACCAGGCAAAGTCCTTCTTGCGTGAGGACAAAACTCATATATCAAACTTGCGGCTACAAGAAATGGCCCTTTTTATTGAGCTTTAGATTGTGCTCTCTGCAGCATGCGAACAAATCTGCTAGGTTTTTGTCATGCTCTTCTCGACAGTTTGTCTCCTACGAGAATGTCATTCATTATAACGGCGACACCACTCAGGCCTTCCACTACCTGGTGCATTGCCCGCTGAAAAACTTCTGGAGCTGAGGCAATCCCGAAGGGCATGCGCAGAAATTTGTTGCGGCCGTAGGGAGTGCTCATGGTACATAATAATGAACTCTAGCTTTGATTTGCCAAAATCCTGAAAATGAATCTAGCGTTGAAAAGTACTTTGCTCCATGCAGACGCGGAACTACATCTTCTAATATCGGCATATGATAGTGCTCCCTCAATATGGCCTTGTTTAAGTCCGAAGGATCTAAACCAATGCGCACTTGGTCATTTATAACTACTACGATCATGTGGCTTACCCAGGCAGTAGGTTCAGTTGCAATGACGAGGTCACGCTCCAATTCATCAAGCTCTGCTTTCACGCGTTCTTGAAGAGCAACCGCTATTCACCGAGCTGGCTTGATGCTACCTCATGCGCCTGGCTTGAGCTCAATGTGCTACTAAACACCCTTCAGCTCCCCGAGGCCTCGGAATACATCTTCAAAACCAGCACTTGGGTCCTGGCTTGGCAGTACATCGACCGCGCGTACGCGGGATATTAGTCTTAGGTGCTCTGCAACACTGCCACTCACTGTTACCGGCACGGACTGGGGCACGATGAAAAATTCCACATGACAAGTCTGAACCATGTATGAAGTCGGTAACGTGATTTTACTCGACGCCGTTTGCTTGTGGCCGTCAAAGCGCGCAATGTGGTCGAGCATGGCGGTGCTGACTGCGTAGTTAGTTTCCGAAACGTCACCTCAGGCATGGCACAGCAGTAGCTCCCGTGTCAATTTCGCATTCAACCGCTGAACCTGCGACAACATTTTCCGCTGACCAACGGTCCTCACTGGAGATAGCATACGCTTCTAGGTTTTGTAGAAAATTCTCGTCTTCAACTCCTAAAACGACCTGTTTTACTTCACGTGCGGTCGATCTAGGCGTTCGCTTTGGCTGGCGGCACACACGAGCGAAACGATTGCTGCTGCCGCAATTGTTGCAGCGTTTGCCCTGCGCCGCACATTTCCCATATTGGTGTTTTTCAAGACCACAGCACGTGCAAAGCGTTGTATTCTCTGTGATTGCGGCAATTGTCGAGTTGTCCGTTCTGGCTCTGATTTCTAGTAGCTAATTTTTTGCTTGTTCTCTTGCGTGGCATATTTTCATTACTTTTGAAAACGAAGGGTTTTCCGATAGAAGCTCCTGCTGGAAATCCTTATCTTTGATGCCTAGAATTATCCTGCTCCGAAGCAGCCGTTCTTCAAGCTCACCAAATTCGCATCTCCCCACGAGGAATCGCAGCTCCGTAAGCCAGTTATTGAACGACTTTCTCTCTTCTTGGTCTCTGAAGCCAAATCGGAATTTGTTAAAGGTGAGGTTCTCAGATGGCTTGAAATTCACCTCGAACTTTGCTGAAATAATTCCGAGGTTTTTTTTATCGTCTTCACTGTCGAACTTGAAAGTATAGAATCTTCTTCTCGGCTCCTCGCCAATCGCCATCAAAAGGGTTGAGGCTTGAACATCCTTAGGCTGCTGGCACATTTCCGTCGCCATAGCAAAAAGGTCAAACTCACGGTTTCATGCGGTGCAGTTGTCAAACATGTTTCCAGACAAGTCTAGAGGCCTCGGTGGCTGAAGCAGTGTTGACGACATTCTTGCAACGGGTGTTTCCAGCCTGTCGGTGCGTTTGGGTTCACTCATTGCCGACTTACGGTGGTGTCAAACAAAACACCAAACGAACCACTTCTGACACCTTGTGGATAGTCGAGCAGCAGGAAACGAAAGAGCCTTTATTGCATGATGCCGGCGTATTTGTACAGAGGTGGGGCAGGCTTGCACAAGCGTAGTCACTGCAACGCTTGATGACGTTGCACCTGGTCACAACCTCCAGTCTTCGGTTATTTTCCAAGTTCTTGCTCCTTGTCCTCTTTGCGCTATCATCAGACTCAGTTTTTGCCTGATCGCTCGGGTGTCGGTTGTTCAGTTGGGGTAGCACAACTTGCTTACTTGCCTGGGTTCCCCGATATGTCTTTCACAATTACAAGCTTGCGTTCACGGAGTTTCTTTGTGAACCGCCAGAAGCATTTACCTGTCTCACTGTTCTCCCTTAGACAAGTGTACCAGATGATGATTGCGCAGTGTCACCCTCTCAGATTGTTGTACTAGCACTGATTTACATGCAGTTACAATTGTTATTCTGAAAAGGTCATAACTTTTACGTTTGAACTCTGGCCTCACACTTTAAGTGTTGCCACAAGACGCTGCCCTCGTTACCCTGTCACCAGCGCACGTGTGCCAGATCTCATTGGTGTCACCTGAGCTATCCACTGTCACTCAAAACCACTGCGACGTATTTTTTTCATCCTCAGCAGCAAAATTCTCAGCGAAGTCACCAGCTGCACACGTTCACGTGCTACCCTACGGACGAGTACTGGTAACTTCGCCTATTTTCACATAAAAATAATTAAATCGCTGTGGCAAATATACAAGTGTGCCTGAAGTAAGCATTCAATGATACCGTGATACGGGCACTGTAACGAGCACAATCGTTTGTTTTCTACGGCATGACTGAGGGATGCACAAAGAAAGAAAGCAGGTAGGCTGTTGTGAGGACGATGCGCATAAGGCCCATTTACGGTATCGCACCAACCTCTTGAAGGCAAAGCTCAAGGGTCTCCTAGTTCTTTCAAACAAGAAATTGTGACAACTTTACAGGAACTACTTTCTATATACCTTACAAGTCAAGAACATTAATGATTGCTTGAAGATGGTGCTCATAATTATTACTTTTTCCTGCGAATGCACTTGTTAATTCTCTAAATGATCGATAATTTTCACGAGGACTTTCCAGGATCTGATAAAAAGAAAATTGAAAAGGAACCGAAACAACCACCTCCAAAGGAATCACAGGGCCGCCTCATTAAAACACCCAAACATCTGAAGCCTTCAATAGACGACGTCCGCACAATCCTGAGGGTAAATTATTTTCCATCAATGTTCCTTATAGGAAGTTGTTTGAGCTGACCCATACTTAACGTTTAAAATTCAAGAACAATCTGCTGCCTTCTGAGCTAGAAATGTCATATTGTCCTTGCCATTTGCCTCAAATAACTTGAGTGTAAAACCCATTTTCTTCGTTTTACTGGCAGTGAATTGTATTTTGATCATCGCTTTCTGCCGGCCGATAGCTTTCTGGGCTACACGGAATCTTGCACTTTCATCGGGATCGGTACACGTTTTAAGATGTGAATAATTTGCATGATTACGCTATGTTGTTGCAGAGTTGGGGTTTCTGTGACCTAATCCCTGACTGAAATTAGTTATTTTGTTACCACACCGTGTTGACACGGACAATGAACGTGGGCAGTCACTTAACCTGTTTGATTAGATGTTTAAAGTGTGGAATAGATGCAACAGTTCGTCGTTTAAACTTACCGGTGGATTTAGGCTACCTGCATGTGCACGACGTTTCAGCACATATGGGGCATTTGAGCAATTAGCTGCCTACATACATTGCCTCTGCATGCAAAGTCACTGGATTTCATAATCTCCTAACGTAGCACAAAACAAGGAGATTTGCATAACTGTATTTTGTTCGGAAAGAAAATTTAATTTATTGCTTGGCTTTTGTGATCGACATGCGCCTCACAACCATATGACAGTGGTAAAGACACCGATCAGTCGTGATACCAGCTGTCACGAATGTCATTCGCAATCACGCATTGTGGCGTCGTAATAGTCTTTCTTTTAGTCAACAAGATTGCTCGTTTGTGTTACATAACGTGCTTCTACCTACAATTTCATTCCTTTATGTCATCAATGGGATGAGCAAAGCTGGCGGCGAAACGCGCCGGCTGGACTCGGAACAAGAGTCAAACAAGAGAGCATTAACCGCACTGCCAAGTTCTCTCTTGCATCAGTGCCTGTGATCCCGCTTGTGGTTTCAAAAGAGGCACTTTCTTGTGGAAATGGTTTTCTTCAAGCGTTACGTCCACAAATCAAGAAAAAATCGCATTAGAAATAAATTAAAGGCTACTTTTACCATGCAGCGCTCGCAGCGATACCATCACAGTCTTCGAGGCTTGAATCTTCATGTACATGGCGTTCATATTGGTTAAAAGGGGGTGCTTTATAGTCATACATCTGAAAGTCTAATGCGAAGACGGAAACGTCTGCCCGTTTATAGGCGCGCTGGACATGCGATCCAACGGAGTAAAGCGACAATACTTTTCCATACCAGATGCCACTCCATCGCGACCAACGTCGGATGAGACACGAAACAAGACATTCTGTCTCGCTGGTAACGCTTTCGGCCTAAAGCCATTCTTGCACAAGAAAAAAATACAGTTCCTTGCTCTCTCCTTGCGTTTCTTGCTTTTCCAATAATGCATAACGCCAGCGGTTTTTTTTTGTTCAAGTGTGATCATTAAGAAATTGCACACCGGTTTACAATACACGAAAATATATACCTTCTCAGCCCTCATCTCCACTTCTTTGTCTTCAAGGCCATGGTTAGCTTATTTCGAAGAAGCTGAAGTGTGAAAGGCTGAAGTGCATAAATATATGTGACCGTTATACAACAACTAGTTTCAATGGATCAATTAACCTCGCTAATAAGCACAAAATAGCCTCATAATTATATTACTGTGATCTGAGATGTAAGAAACTTCAACTTCAACAGGGCCCAGGACTGAAAACCGAGATATACCCCACTTCGCAGTTTGTTAACGAACTTCAACCTTAAACTAAAACTTAAGTAGAAGGAAGAGGAGAAGGTGGAAAGAAATAAGGGGAATAACAGGAAGGTTAGCCAGTTCTTACGCTGGCTCGCTACAGTGTGCTGGGGAAGGGGTAAGAGGAATAAAAGATGGTAATCATCGCGATTGCAGCATAAACATTGGACGCATGCTGGCGGGCTTTCCCGTGGCTCTCGTCCACCCCAAAGAAAGTGGATCAAAGCTTTCCATAGCAAGATCAACTACTGGCTGTTCAGAGGGCTTATAGTGACGCCATAAATGTCGGCTGAAAATACCGACGTGGATGAGCCCCCTCTAGGTCTAAAAAGACAAGGCTTCAAGACATGGCGAGTTCACACTTGAGAAGTGAAGAAAAACGAAATAGCGAGAGCAGCCAGAAAACCACAACCCGGCGCGTCAAAGATGTTCATATTTCTTCTGCCCCATCCCAACGCCACTACCGTCGATATCTTGACATTTTGCCTGCTTCTGAGAACTAAAGTTTGTACTGAATTCTAGTTATTCACGAAAAGTAACGAAAAAAACAGCTCGCAACTTTTTAAACGTTGTTTAGGAGATAAGCCAGCAGAAACGACACAAGCGAACGCAGCGGTGGCGGCGCATTCAGCCGGCTGTACACAACCACAAGACACGTTGGAGCATGCCGACTCACTGCTGCTGCACTGTCTAATTCCAGAGTTCTCGGTGATCGTAACCCAAGCCCGGCTCTCGATGAGCCCATCATCGTTGAGGCCTTCATGCTTCGTCGTGCTGCTCGGGTAGTTGTGATTTGAGCCGATGTGAGCTGCCGCCTACGCCTTTGCCGCCATGTTGATTGTGCGGTCGGCTGGTGAGGTCACGTGGTTTGATCTAGCGTAGCCAAGGTCATGAAGCGGAAACCGGATCCTGTTTCGCGTGGCGGAAAAATTGGTCTCGCATCGATGTTTGCGCGCCGGCCGCACGACGTGGTTTTCCGGCCGCTTGGGCGGCGAAACGAGCCAGCTTTTGAAGAGTCTCGCCGCTTTCGTTGTCTTCGAGGCCAAGTGTGAACGCGCTTTAGGCCACGGCGAAAGGAGCCAGTTTCCGAAAAGTTTAGCCGCTTTCGCTCTCTTCGAGGCCAAGTGTGAACGCGCCCTAAAGTGCGTTCACACTTGGCAAATGTGCCAACCATGCTGCGTACGAGACTCTCCTGTTTTGCAGCAAAGTCTACACTGCTAGACAGCGCTGCCTCAGTAACCTCCTCAGCGAGCACGAGGAAGTGGAAGAAACATTATTAAACAAAAGGGGCGGCCTTGGTGGTGCAGAACGCACGCCTAGGTGTCAGCCAGGAGCAATTGAGCCCTGGCGGCCTCATCGGCCCGTCGAATTCGTCAGAGCTATTCCTCTGGGTCCAATCTTAGCCGTACAATCTCCGATTGCTCAATATTATCAACTGTGCTGCCCTGTCGGACCACCCTTGGACAGGCCCACAGGATGTGTGGTAGGTCTGTCCGTTCTTTACATAATTTGTACCTGTCGGAGTACTGACCTGGTTATTAGTTGCTATAGGCCACCGGGTACACGTACGTGTTTCTCTGAAAGATACGCCAGGCCACCGCTTTCTGCTTGCTAAGTGTGTGGTGTGTGGGAGGATCCCGATCTCTTTCCAATCGGTGATGGTTTGTGATTTCCTTGTACGCGAGCATGCAACCTTCTCTACAACCTAGCAGGAGCACCTCAGTCACTCGGCGTGCGAGTCCTCGAGCCGGGATAAGAGCTGCCTTGTTGCTGAGAAAAAAATTTTAATACGCACAGGGGGCACCTTGTTGACCACTGCTTGGCTTCCCGCACTCTGAACTGTGATTTCTCTGTGCGAGAGCTTTAGGCAGAAGTAGAAATATACAGCTCATGAAACGCTAGAGGCAGTTTTCATTAAAACAGCAGGTGACTAGTGCGCACGTGAACCCTTCATTGCACCGTAGAATGCTGAACTCAAATTTCTTGCTCGTCTGGTTTAAACATTCGTGGATGTTGTGGCGGTGCTCTTGGGCAAGGTGTTGATTTAAAAAGGTTTCAACCTCCCTTGAATAAAGCCAGTGGGTAGCTTGCGCCTGTCTGCGGCTGTCTCTTTCTGTGTGTTGTGTTTAGTTGTGCCCTAACGATGGTTTATATTCTGTTTCGGTAACCACCGTAACTCGTCGTTCTTACAGATAGAGGTAATCTTCCGTAAAGCGGTGGGTAGAATTTGTAAAAAAAACCGAACAGTGGAAGCAAGAAACTACAATTACCTAATCTTTTGACAAACAAAGGTCGAAGGCGTTTTAAATAGAATGAAAGATTGATATATCTTGACCTAGATATTTTGAAAGGCAGGCCCTACTTTTTTTTTATAAAATTAGATAAATATTTAAATAATAATAAAGACTGACATTGTGGAGAATAATGATAATATAAATAATAATAATAATAATAATAATGTTAATAAGAATAGCCATACTATCAGTACTAGGGTAGCGTATAGATAATAATAATAATGGAAATAGTAATAGTCTTACTATCAGTACTAGGGTAGCGCCAAATAAAATTGGAACACATATTACCACCGCGTTTGTAATATAGGATCAGCGCAAGGTTTATTTTTTAGCACCTATTTTGCGTTACACACCGGATGGCGGACATTCTAAAGTAGCATGCAGAGACTGCCACATTTAGAAGTACGCCCTTGAACATGCAAATGAGTTTGACAAAATCACTTCGGCACACCTCTGGAACTGAAACAAGCTTCTTTAAAAGTGTGCACCTACTTGCTGAAATATACAATCAAGCCTTCTCGCCCCTGGATTTCACCTGGCGAAATTCTTTCCGTAGACTACGTTTTAGCGAGGAAATTTAATTATGAGGAGTAGGTAGGCAACTTTCCGTATGTGTGGTTGGACAAATGAATCAGTTGAAGAAACTCCATTATGCCCATTTCAGCATGGGCGATCACACGAGTGGTACACATGCTTGTTGCGTCCACATTTTTGTCCATATGCATTTTTTATAAATATTGTGTCCACATCTAAAGTGCATGTGGCGAAAATCTTAATGTTGTTTAACACTTGCAGTGTAAAAAAATATTTGAAGATGGCCGCGTGAAGGTCATCTTTGTCTTTACCGCAATATTTTGCACATTTATCACCAAATCAAACGTGAGCTTGAAAAGGAGTATGTAAATTTTTTCTGGTAACTTTAATAAATATTCTTGTGAAATGCAACCATGCTTTCTTATCTTGTCTGCAAAAGAGAAAAGAAGACCCCAAGTAAAAAGAGGTTTATTTTAAAAGCAGATGCATTATTTTTGGCTTTTTTTCCAGTTTGTTCAATCACAAACGCCCGTGTATCTTATAATGGCCGCTGATGGCAAAGCACCGTTCATATTGAAGAAATATGAAACATGTTTGAGGTCAGCGCATATTCTGAATACGGATTCTGGGAGTCTTCGCACGTTAAGCAGTTACAAAGTTGTGGGCCTCATGTAAGTTCTATATTACATTCAATATTCGTTTCGGGAGCAGCATTAGGAGAGAGAGAGAGCGAGAAAGAAATTGTTTTGGAACACTTGCTTGGCTACTTAAGGGAGAATAAACTTTTACAGCAGGAGGCCATCGGTATTGTTTGGCAATGTACTTATAATAAATATTGAAAGCTACCTCATCATGAACGTGCACTAGCTATTTAAGAGCCTACATCGTCAAGAAGAAATATAATGTAAAAAACAACTTTTTAACAGCAATAAAATAAAAAGAGTCTTGGATTATATCACATAAGAGAACCTTGTGTACATGAAAAGTAGCTAGCGCTATCGCTTACACTGCGGCAACGTTCCCGCTGGCACTCATGAAGCAGAAGCCAAGTAAGGACGCCCTTGAATGAATTCCGGATGCACGGTCGAGTGCCTACATATACGGAATGGCCAGTGAACGGTTGTGCAGTGCGAGGAGTCGGTTTTCACTCGCACACGCTACCTCTGCCCCGCCACGCTGGTCTTGTGGCTAAGGAACTCGGCTGCTCACCCGCCAGTCGCGGGATCGAATCCCGGCTGCGGCGGCTGCATTTCCGATGGAGGCGGAAATGTTGTAGGCCCGTGTGCTCATATTTGGGTGCACGTCAAAGAACCCCAGGTAGTCGAAATTTCCGGAGCCCTCCACTATGGCGTCTCTCATGATCATATGTTGGTTTTGGGACATTAAACCTCACGTATCAATCAATGATCATGCTACCTCTGTCAGCCTTGCGAGGCAAGGAAGGGGAAAGGGAGCGACAGACAGTTTTGCGGGAGTCTTCCTGGGCTGTCACGAGGCACGAGTATGCGCAGTGGGAGTGTAAGTTGGGACCGCTATTTTGCTTCAAATACATAGGTGTGCAGTTGTACTCGAACACGAAAAATACAGAAAGCAGTGGTTCACTCGGCCTTTGACGGACGGGTGCTCCAAACGTGCAGCGTGTTCGGCGTCTATGGTGGCAAAAGAGAGAATTTGTGACTTAGTGGAGCCCGCTCACTGCCACTTTTTCTTTCTCCTCACGCTTGTTTCCATTCTCTGGCCCCTTGATTTTGCCTGTTTCGTCTAGCGTATTAAAGACGCCGTTGCGATGGTAACAAGCAATATTGCGCTTGAAATGAAAACGACACGTGCGAAACAATCCACCTCGCGAACGCTTCTATAATGTTTTGTTGCTCTACTGATCTTTCTTTTTGCAATGAAACATATATATATATATATATATATATATATATATATATATATATATATATATATATATATATATTTATATATATATATATATATATATATATATTTATATATATATATATATATATTTATATATATATATATATATATATATATATATATATATATGAACGCTCTTATATATATATATTTACTTTCTTCAAATAACGGCGCCTGGAGGAGGAAGAGGTGGAAGAGAAGAAGAACATTATTTATCCCAACACAAGAGGGAAAGGTGTGGTGATGTAGTGTCAGAGGAGCCTACCCAGAATAGGTCTCCGCTACGCTCTTGGCCCAAAGCAAGTTCTGGTCTTGGACCTCGGGCCCAGAGTTGTGCATAGCAGCCTCCCACTGCTCCTTACTAGAGCATCTCCGGCGCGTTTCCTCCAGCGCATGGCGTTGAGCGCATTATTTGACCAGCTTTGACGTTTTCTAGCTGGAAATGTCGGGGAGCTTTATTCTGTGTCACTCTGAGTGAAAATAATGCTAATAAAAAATATATTCGATTGTAATTCCTATTTTGATGCATTGCGGTGATCACATTTAACGTTACATTTATCCAAATATATGGCGGCAACGTTCCGGCGTTCACTCGCAGTATTTCTTGCTAACTCCACTACGAGTTATGCAGTCAGCACCGATGTTTTCAAGTGCTAGAGGGCCCCCTTCAGGGAGCTGGTTATATTCTGCATGTAATATGTGAAGCGATTTCGGAGTCACATGCGTCGTGGGTTTTCAGTGACATGTAAAATCGAGCATTCGCCGGAGAACATGGGATTGCGTACGTGCTGCCCCAGGCCTTATTGCTTACTTCTTGAATAGTCAACTGCAAAAGAAGTATTTAGGTTGGTTAGAAAACCTTGAAATAAAAAAGATTTTTCCCAGGAATAGTTACTTTATGGTCAACTTCAACCGCACCATGAGGGACTCCAAATACAAGCCCTTGAATGAATTTTTGGTTAGCCTAGCTTACAAGCGTAATAGCGTCATCAGACATTATCAACCTGGTCCACGATGCATTTTTACCAATAGAGTTATTTAGATACACTGACGCTGAGTGCTACACTGAAGAAAAAAATCATTGAAGTTTGCGCAGCATAGGTCAAGTGTCCACTCTCGTAGTCCTGCGCAGGATGTCACATACTGTCCCTACGGTGCTTTTTGCAACAAAAGATATCTCCAAGAAAACCAGCACCACCTGGCGCACTTTCAAGGACACACACACTTCTTTACTTTAACAAGAGCAAGAGAGTCTGCAAAAAATGGATATGTGGTCAGCAGCTCTGTACTCCATATCTGACGTTCACGCTCTCGCTTTTAAATTGGCAATGTGGGTTCTCGTTGTTAGTGGTGCATTTCAAATACAATGATCCCCATACTGTGGACCATGGTATACGAGCTTGTGCTGCTCGTCTCAGGAAGGACAGGGTTTGAAGACGTGTGCGATAGTATTTTGTTTTGACGTTTTCATTTCATGGCCAGCCAGACATATTTTGGAAGCGTTCTCACCCTTCCCTACTGCTATTCGGCAACCTCATATTAAATAGGTGATAACGAAATCACCCAGACAGAAAGACAGACAGACAAACAGAGAGACAGACAGATGGACGGACGGATGAACGGACGGATGGACGGACGGACAGACGGATGAACGGACAGACATACAGACATACGGACGGACGAACGGACGGACGGACGGACAAACAGATAGAGTCAAAGTCGAAGAGTGGAAGTGAAAGTGCTTTTAACGATGAGATACGAGAAACAGCCACCAACGTCACTGACTTTTGATGCCTCTAGGCGAGCCAACTTTCGGGATTTCTTTATCCACCTATTGCAAAAAATTAGGCCAATACCACTACACAAATATATTCCTATATTTCAGGATGAGTAGAACGTGGCTAGCTGTTTCGAAAAGTTCATTCATTCGTTTCGCAAAATGCACGGCTGCTGCAGTCTGCAATTACGCGAAAATCACACAGGACTATAGCTTAGGCCAGCGGTTCCGCAATCTTTTGAGGTGAACGGCGAAGTTGCGTAAAGCCGATCCAGCTGAGTGCCACACGGTGAGTTATGCGTGGGAAGTGTGTACAGGTGGGCTTCGCAAGCAAATGAACAAGAATCCTGACAACTTCCAGTAAAGCACAGACCTGGAATTTAAACCACGTTAACTATTAGCGCGAATGCTACATGGTTTTAATTTACGAACATAGATGGCAGTGAAAAAAATGCATTTAGGCACTGATAAAACATGAAAATTAGGCGTGTCATTACAGGGTTCCTAAGGGCACACGATTGAGTGCTATAGAAAGAAATTTTAAAGTCACGCAAAAAACTGCAAGCAGCTGAAAACTTGTATCACACACATCAAGCCAAAGCTTGATATAGCGAACATTCAAAAGAGCACACACAGAACACATAGGAAAAGATGCATATACAGCTTCGAATGCCGATGTCGCAACAATTTCAAATTGTATATTTATATAAACGCGCGATGAACAAATCTTTAAAAAGTATAAGAAATTCACAAATTATGCACGGAGTGAGTGATGACGAGCGGGGTGAAGCGTCCATCAGTCCATCTGCGCTTCCGTCCAATTGTTTTTCCTTTCGTTCGTCCGTGCGTCCGTCCGTCCGTCCGCGCGTCCGTCTATACTTCCGTCTGCTTGTCTGTATACTGTCCATCCGTACTCTCTTCTAGTGAACACTCCAAGTACCGCCATCTCTTATCTTTTCATCGCGATCGCAATCGCGCGATTGTCTCCCTTTTTCCCTTTTGGCACATACCCGCTCTATTGGGCATGAGCCACCAGCGGTTACGCACAACGACGACGGCGGACGCACAAGACACGCCATTGGGAGCTTCGCGTCTGAAAAGGTCTGGGGTGCGGCCGCACTGGCGACCACCTGCCGGTAATGCAAACTCTCACCAGAGTAGGATTGGCCACCATAGTGCAGTACTGGCGCACGACATGCCAATAGCAATTACCCTTGGTCCCGCTTTCCGGCGCCTGCGAAGTAACTGTCCAAGGTGGGTCAAACGTGCGATGCAGGAAAGGTGCTAAGAATGTCTGGGTCCCGACAGGTCACTCATGGAATGTGAACTTGGATGCGTTTAACGCCAGAACGCAATCTAGATGTCTCGTCTAGCGGTGTCATTCGAGGAATAAAAGGGTGTTAAGTGGAATGTCATAGGACTCAGAAAATGTACAGTCTCTACACAGGACACTGGCAAACTATCTCGAGTGACGAAAAATAATAAGAAGAAATGGCACACCACGAAGGCCTCAAATCCAACCGAGAAAATAGAGCTAGTGGAAGTTTAAAAATTAATTCATACGCGTTAGGCAGCCGATATCAGAAGGTAAAACATAGAAACAATTCATCAGAGTGTCTAAAGCCGCTGAAGCCTGAAAGCTGCGTAGACAAACTTGTGCATAGGCGAAAACTGGTTGTAATACTAGATAAACAAGGAAAGCAATGTCATAACCGATATGGATAGGATAGTCGATGTGGCACAGGAGTTCTACAGAGAGCGGTCCAGAAGCCAAAACTCCCAGGATAATATCGTGAGAAAAGACAATAGTACGGAGGCGTTCGACATCCTATCAGTAACGACAAGGGAAGGAAAACCCTAGAAGGAATGCAAAGAGGCCAAATTGCTGGTGAGGTTGAGATAGCAACGAACCTCATAAAAGATGGCGGAGAAATTGTGTTATGAAATTGGCCACGCTATATACGAAACGTCTCTTAGCGAGAAGGGTAACAAAATCTTGGATGAACGCCAACATCATCTCAATCCATACGAAAGGAGATGTCAAGGATTTCAAAAGTTACATGCCGATCAGCTTACTGTCGGTTCTTTACAAACTATTTACGAAAATAAGAGCTAATAGAATTAGGGTAACAGTAGAGTTAAGTGAAACAAAGGACCAAGCAGGAGTTCGTGCAGGCTTCTCCACAACAGACCGTATTCATGCTATATATGAGGCAATAGAGAAATCTGCGCAATAACACCAACCTCTATACTTAGCCTTTAGAGATAGCGAGAAGGCGTTTGACTCAGACAAGCCATCAGCTGTAATGCGGTCACTACGGAGTCAGGGCATCGTAGAATCCTTGATAAACATACTGGAAGAAATCTAAAACAGATCCACACCCACCATAGTTCTCCATAACAAAAGCGACAGACTCCCAATAAAGACGGGTGTAAGGCAAAAAGACATCATCGCTCCAATGCTATTTACCGCTTGTTCACAAGAGATTTTCAGGACCTTACATTGAAATGAGTTAGGGTAAGAGTTAATGAAGAGTACCTTAGTAACCTGCGAATCGCTGATGATATTGAATGAGTAACTCAGGGGACGCATTGCCGATCATAATTACTGAACTAGACATGGAAGAAAAGTAGGTTTTATATTAACATGCCCAATTATAATGTAATTACAACAGTCTCGTCAGAAAACAACCACGGCCGCTGGATAAAAAAACAACGTGTTGCCTGCTTTGTGCCTCGAAAGTGGCGAGACAGGCCTAGTTCACCTCTCGCCCTCGGTGGTGCCACAGCTTCTCCCAGGATAAACGCTTTCACACGCCTTCCTGTGCGGAACAGTAGGTCGCAAATAAGGCGTTTCATAGCTGCACATCACAGGTTCGATTCCGAATCACTATTAGGAGTACCTATCACACCACATATTTTAACAGCTTGCCCTAAAAGAGCCAATCATTCGTAGAGTATTGGCCTCAATACAGCCCTTGAATGCTGCCCGTTTGACTCACCTGAAATGAAAAGGGCCGCTGATAACGTTCATGGGGAGGCAATTGTCGGGCATATTCCAAGGGTTGGAGTATCGGATTACTCAAAAGCCCCGTGAAAGCATCGGAAACGCTTGTCAAGGTGATTTGATTCTATCATCTAGAGGCGGCGCCGCGTGTCTGCTTCAGCGCTTGTTTGTGAGAAAAATAAATGCTCTGTTATGAGTAATACGCATCTCGATGCGCTTGTTGAAGCTGTACATTGCAGGGGAATACGTGGTTCTTCCGTGTAGCGTCTTTTTTCGTGTTCGAGTTGCTCAGGGACACACAACAGATTCGCGGCTGCACACCACTAAAAGAACCGTCGGCGACACACGTGCGCACCAAAGAATCGTACTCGATTTCAAGAAACACGAGGCAAGCTGCCCCCTCAAACAATAGAGCACGTAATAAGCACGAGAAATCACACGAAAAACCACATGGACACGCACAATTTCTCATGCAACCACAATAAAACACGAAGTGCCATTCGCTTCTATGGGTGGAGCGTCAGCACCCTCCCCAAAGGAGCCGTCGAAACTGTCAACTCTGCCCAGATGCGCACGCCCATTGACGGCGACGCAAAGCAGCAGGCTGCACTTTGTATTTTTATCCAGCGGCCATGAACAACACTTCACGATAGGTGGAAGACATTCGAAGTTGTAAAAGGTTATGTCTACTCCAGACAGGCAGTAACCATGCAGCCAAGCAATGACAGTGAAATAACCAGAATAATAATTATGGGGTGGATCACATTCTGCGAGCATTCTCAAATCATGAATGGTCATCTGCCATTTAACCTCAAGAAGAAGGTGTATAACAGCTGCATCTTGGCAATACTTACCTACGGAGCAGAAACCCGGAGACTTAAAAAGAGTGTTCAGCCTAAATTGTGGACGTCGAAGCGAGCGATGGAAAGGAAAATGATAGATGTAACTTTAGGAGAGAAGAAAAGAGCATAGTATGTCGGATGACAAACCGGGGTGTGGGATATCATAGTTGAAATCAAGAAGAAGGGACATGAGCTAGGCACGTAGCACGTAGGCGCATAGCCGCATGTCATTGAGGAACTGACTGGATTCCCAGAGAAGGCGAACGCACAAAAGCAAGGCAGAAAGTTAGGTGTGCCATTGAGATTCAAAAGTTCGTAGCTATAACGTGGCAACAGAAAGCACAAGACCAGTTTGATTGGTGGATAATGTAAGGGCATTTGCTCTCCAGAGGACGTAGTAAGGCTGATGATGATGATGACTCCACAATTGGTCATATTCATACTATGAATCACGTGAGAAAAAATGTGCGGAAGGCTACCAACCCCTACACCTAGCCGTCATAGATTACTCGAAGTCGTTTGGCTCAGTTGAGATATCAGCAACGATGCAGACACTACAGAATCATGGCACGAATGATCCCCATATAAGCATACTGGAAGAAGTCTACCACGGATACACAGCCACCATAGTTTTTCATTAAGAAAGTGACAGAATCCGAATAAAGAAGGGTTTAAAGCACTGATACATGATCTCTCCAATGCTATTCACGGCGTTTCAGGAAGTTCTCAGGGCTCTAGATTGGGAAGGCTTAACAATAACATTTAAGAGAGAGTACCTTAGTAATCTGCGATTTGCTCAGGACATTGCCTTGATAAGTGACTTAGGGGACAAATTATAGCTCAAGATTACTGAACATGACACGGGAAGCAGAGGAGTAGGTCTGAAAATAATATCAATAGAACTAAAGCAATGTGCAACAGTTTAGACAGAAACCAGCCCTTTGCGGTAAGTGGAGAGACACTGGCAGTTGTAAAGGAATATGTCTACTTAAGACAGGTAGTAACCGCAGAGCCGAACCGTGAGAGTGAAATAACTAGGAGAATTAGGATGAGGTGGATCACACTCAGCAAGATTCTGAAATCATGAATGGTAATCTGCCAATAACTCTATGGAGAAAGGTATGTAACAGATTTATCTTGCCAATACTTACCAACGGAGCGTAAACACGAATGCTTACAAAGAGGGTACAGCTTAAAATAAGGACGACGCAGCAAGCGATGGAAAGAAAAATTATACGTGCATTAAGGGACAAAAATGACTATGAGATGGTCAAACAACAAACTGGAGTTAAGCATATTGATACGCAACAGCCGGCACAGCCTGTCTGGAAAAAAGAGAAAGACGACGTTGGTGGCTGGTTGTTGATGAACTGTCGCCATCTTGTTCGCCGAGCACAGTGCATCGTATTTAATTTAATAAATAAGTTACCCGTAACATTATTGGTGGAGGTGGACGACTCCCGTACCTCGATGGAGACGCGCAGCGGTCGCAACACCGGGGACTCTTCGGCTACTTCAACTGCCAGTGCCTCATCCCCACCGGTCTCTCGATCCGAGTCGACAACCTACGTCACCCTGCCACCCCTGCGGGATCCTGGAACTTTCTCCGCGGACGGCACCATCGACGTTGACTCCTGGCTGCACCGGTACGAGCGAGTCAGTGCTACCCACCGCTGGGATCCCACGCTCATGCTCGCCAATGTTGTGTTCTACCTCGACGGCACGCCGCGGACATGGTTGGTAACCAACGAAGCCGAAATCACAAGCTGGGATCTTTTCAAATCGAAGATCCATGATCTTTTCGGCGATTCATCTGGTCGTCAGCTAGCTGCCAAGAAGACTCTCGCCACTCGTGCCCAGACGTCTACTGAATCGTACGTCCCATAAATTCTTGACGTCTTGGCGCTTTGTGGCAAGGTCGATCAGCGCATGTCAGAAGAAGAAAAAGTTAACCATGTCCTCAAAGGGACTGCTGACGATGCCTTCAACCTGCTGGTTTTAAATAATGTCACGACCGTCGACACGATCCTGACAGAATGCTGCCGTCTAGAACAGGCTAAAGCCCGCCGCGTCACCCACGGCATCACGCGCCTGCCAAACACAGCTGCTACTTCCTCTTGTGATGACTCCGTCCGCCCAGTTCACCGATGTGACAACTTCACCCGCATCATTCGTCGTGAGGTTGAGGCAGCCCAACCAGTAGCTACTCCATTTCCAACGCCTGATCCTTCACCGACCACTATCTCACTGATACAAGCCGTCGTTCGTCAAGAATTATCGAACGTCGGCTTACACCCTATTCAACCAGTCTACTCTGCCGAGCCTTTTTATCGTCGTCCATCCGCTCCTCGATTTGGTTCCAACTACTCTCGACAGCGCAATTTGTCCGAATGGCGTACACTGGACGACAAGCCCGTATGCTTCAACTGCCGACGTGTCGGTCATATTGCTCGCCACTGCCGCAATCACTGGGCTCCGCCGGCACGCTATGGCCTCCTGCCCAAGCCACATCTGACCACCAGTCGTCCTCAACATTTGATTTTGGTTCCCCTATGCCGACCACATCCTCTGATTCTGCCGCACCTTTGACGAGACCTCGCTACGCCCGCTCACCATCCTCTGCTTGCCGTCAATCTTGTTCGCCCCCACAACACCGTCCTGCCTCTCCGACCTATTCGCAGCGCCCCCGACCGGAAAACTAGGCAGTGCAGCTTCTGGAGGTGAAGCTGCATTGACGACGACCTCTGCAAGAAATCCTCGTGTAACATTACCGACCACCCGGAATCTGTTAAACGTTAATTTAAATAATGTACCTGTGCGTGCGTTGATCGATACCGGCGCGCATGTGTGCATAATGAGTGCTGCTCTTCGTCGCCGCCTAAAGAAAGTTGTCACACCCTCCTTGAACCGAGCCGTTCGAGTCGCCGACGGGGGAGCTGCCGCAATTATCGGCATGTGCTCTGCCCGTGTGACTATCGCCGATAGAAGCACTGCTGTTCTTTTCACCGTTATAGAAAATTGTCCTCATGAAGTAATTCTAGGCATGGATTTTCTAACCGCTCACTCGGCCCTTATAGATTGTTCAGCGGGCTGTCTTGACCTTGAAATGCCTCTACTTTCTGATCTGACCAACCCACCCCAAAGTCGCCTTTGCTGCATTGATTTAGCACGCCTTCCGCCTAACTGTGTAACACATATTGACCTCTTCTCTGCACTACCTGTACCTGATGGCGATTACATGGTGGCACCAATTCATGCCGTGATGCTTACGCATGGCATCGCTGTTCCGCACACCATTTTGACAATTGGTGATAACCGCACATGCCTTCCTATTGTCAATTTTGCCCGTCTTGCCCCAATTCTTCCACAAGGTATCTCCCTGGCCGAAGTTACTGCTCTACAAGACCATACGGTTGAACTCTTCAGAGTGGATGATTGCTGCACCTCAGGCAATGAACCAACTCTATCACGTTCATCGGGCGTCGACGTTGACCACATGGTACCATCAGACCTCGCTCCTGATCAAGCGGAAGCCCTTCGTCACGTCCTGGAGTCCTATAGTGACATTTTCGACTTCACCAGCACGGCTTTAAGCCGAACGAGTGTTGTTACTCATCGCATCAATACTGGTGACGCGAGTCCCATTCACCGACGTCCATACCGTGTTTCCGCGTCCGAGCGCACAGTCATCAACAGGAAGTCGAAAAGATGCTTGCAAAAGACATAATCGAACCCTCTTGTAGCCCCTGCGCTTCTCCTGTCGTCCTGATCAGAAAAAAGGATGGAACATGGCGCTTTTGAGTAGATTATAGGCATCTCAACAAATTTACGAAGAAAGATGTTTATCCGTTGCCTAGAATCGACGATGCCTTAGACTGCCTTTATGGTGCTACGTACTTTTCCACTATCGACCTTCGATCTGGCTATTGGCAGATCGCTGTGGATGAGATGAACCGTGAGAAGACCGCATTCGTCACTTCTGACGGGCTTTATTACTTCAAAGTTATGCCCTTTGGTCTCTGTAATGCGCCGGCTACATTCGAAAGAATGATGGACTCGTTGCTCCAAGGGTTTAAATGGTCAACCTGCTTATGTTATTTAGACGACGTTATTGTTTTCTCGCCCACACTCGACTCCCATCTCAAGCGTTTATCGGCGATTCTTGAAGTTTTTCGTCGAGCCGGACTTCAACTGAACTCGTCAAAATGCCACTTTGCTCGTCGTCAAATAACCGTACTTGGCCACATCGTCGATGCCGCAGGAGTCCGCCTGGATCCCGAGAAAATTCGCGCCGTCACGGACTTTCCTGTTCCGAAGTCAACAAAGGACGTTCGCAGTTTTTTGGGCTTGTGCTCCTACTTTCGACGGTTTGTTAAGGACTTCGCCATCATTGCACGCCCACTCACAAACCTCCTGAAGAAGGACACCCCGTTTTTATGGGGCGCTGATCAAGCTTCAGCTTTTTCCCAGCTCACGACGCTCCTTACAACACCGCCGATTTTAGCCCATTTCGATCCATCAGCTCCAACCGAGGTTCGCACTGACGCTAGTGGGCATGGCATCGGGGCAATGCTTATGCAACATCAACGTGGACATGACCGTGTTATAGCATATGCAAGCCGCCTGCTATCTACAGCCGAGCGCAACTATTCAATCACGGAACGTGAGTGTCTCGCTCTCGTATGGGCAGTCGCCAAGTTTCGCCCATACTTATACGGGCGTCCATTCCGGGTAGTCACCGACCATCACGCGCTCTGCTGGCTGGCCTCACTCAAGGATCCCACAGGACGCCTCGCTCGTTGGTCTCTGCGATTACAAGAATACACGTTCACCGTAACGTACAAAACAGGGCGGTCACACCAAGATGCTGATTGCTTATCACGCTACCCTGTGGAAGAGGCTGCCCATACTGACACCTTTCCAGACCTTCTGTCTGTGACGCAGCTACTCAACCTTGGCCACGAACAACGCCTGGATGCTTCCCTGCGAACCATCATTGGCAAGCTTGAGTCAAGGCCTCGCGACGCATCTCTACAAATGTTCCTGGTAAAAGACGGCATCCTGTATCGCCGTAACCTCGATCCATATGACCATGACTTGCTCCCCGTCATACCAGCACATCCTCGTGCGACCGTTCTCAACCAACTTCATGACGCTCCTTTGGCGGGCCACTTGGGCGTTTCTCGCACATACGACCGTGTACGTCGTCGTTTCTTTTGGCCTGGTCTTACCCGCTCTGTTCGACGCTACGTCACCGCTTGTGAACCCTGCCAGCGCCGCAAAAAGCCATCTTCCCTACCAGCTGGGGTCCTTCAGCCGATCGACAATCCCATTGAACCTTTTTTTCGAGTTGGCCTCGACCTGCTTGGCCCATTCCCGATCTCCGGCTCAGGCAACAAATGGATCGCTGTCGCCACTGACTATGCGACACGGTACGCTATCACACGAGCACTTCCGACGAGTTGCGCAACCGATGTGGCGGACTTTCTGGTATATGATATTATTTTAGTACACGGAGCTCCACGCCAACTTCTCACTGACCGGGGCCGCACCTTCCTATCAGCTGTCGTTGATGAAATCCTGCGCTCTTGCTCTGCCAAGCACAAGTTTGCCACTTTGTACCATCCGCAAACGAACGGTCTTACGGAGCGCCTCAACCGCAGCATAACCGACATGCTTTCTAAATACGTAGCGGCCAACCACCAGGACTGGGACGTTCATTTGCCATTTGTGACGTTCGCATATAATTCGTCACGTCACGACACTGCCGGCTATTCACCATTATATCTTCTATACGGCCGAGAACACGCCCTACCATTTGACACCTACCTTGCTGCCCTCAGTCAAGGAGTATGCCGGCGAAGCCATCGCGCGAGCCGACCACGCACGCCAACTCGCCCGCAGCCGCCTGCAGGCTTCACAGGAGCACCAAAGACAGCTCTACGATTCCCATCATCGAGACATGCACTTTTCACCAGGTTCCCTTGTCCTCCTCTGGTCCCCCACTCGGCGTGTAGGGCTTTCTGAAAAACTGCTGTCACGCTACATTGGACCATACCGCGTCGTTCGCCAGGTGACTGACGTTACGTATGAGATCGCTCCAGCCGATTCGACATCATCATCGTCACCTTCAAGTGACATCGTGCACATAGCTCGACTCGAGTCCTATAACTCTCCTTCTACCACATCCGAGTTGCTCAAGCACCGAGACGGTGCTTCTACCGCCGGGGGGTTATGATACGCAACAGCCGGCACAGCCTGTCTGGAAGAAAGAGAAAGACGACGTTGGTGGCTGGTTGTTGATGAACTGTCGCCATCTTGTTCGCCGAGCACAGTGCATCGTATTTAATTTATTAAATAATTTACCCGAAACATTATCATAGTTCAAATCAAGAGGAAGAAATGGATGGGTGCCGGGCACGTAGCACGTAGGCAGAATAACCGTTGGTCATAAAGTGTAAATGACAAGATAGCCGGAGAAGGCAAACGCACGAAAATGAGAGAGAAAGTTAGGTGGGCAGATCCCACGTACCTAATAATCGACGTTATGCGAAGCATGTGGAGGAACAGTGACCATGTTGCAATGTTTTATTGAGCGACATGTTATGAAATGATGCTAAGCTTATGTACAAATGTTGCAGCAACAGATATATGTCGAAGAGTTGCAGACATTTATATAACCAGTTGTTTGCACTTGTGCCATGATGCCAGCTGGAACATGCGTATTAGCAACACCAGAAGGTGATACGAAGCGCTGATGCTCGCTAAGATGCTTGCCCTGGGCACTTCTACATAAATGAACTTCAGCGCAATGCAACTAACCAAAATTGACATTTACACGACGTGACAGCTTTATCAAAAATATTTCAGTATCAGTTTCTATTAGTTACAAAGCATCGATTACATATTCCTTGTATACAGATGAGGGTCCCAGAGTATAAATACTGAAAACGGGACCGCCAGTTAAAAAGTAGAGCAAAAGTAAATTGAAAACAATTGGCGGAAGATTAGCAGGTGATAAAAAATATGTACGAGGCATTGCATTGCTGAATAACTCAGGGGATGGATTGCAACTCATGATCACTGTGTTAGACAGTGAGAGCGGAAAGGTGGGTCTCAAAATTATTCTGCAGAAAACGAAAGTAATGTACAACAACCTCGGAAGAGAGAAGCGCTTTGAGATAAGTAATAGTCCACATGAAGAAGTAAAAGACTATGTCTACTTAGGGCAGGTAATAACCACGAAGCCGAACCACGAGATTGAAGTAACTAGAAGAATAATAATGCGGTGGCGCACATTTGGCAAGCACTCTCAAGTTATGACAGGTAGATTGCCACTATCTCTCTAGAAGAAGGTATATAACAGCTGTATCCTGCCGGTACTTCGCTACGGAGCAAAAACATGGAGACTTACAAAGAGGGTTCAGCTTAAACTGAGGACGACGCAGCGGGCAATTGAAAGAAAAATAAAATGTTAGGTGTAACCTCAAGAGACAAGAAGAGAACAGAGTGCATAAGGGAACAAACGGGGGTTAAGGATATAATAGTTGAAATCAATAAGAGGAAATGGACATGAGCCGGGCGTGTAGCGCGTAGACAGGACAATCGCTGGTCATTAAGGGTAACTAACTGGATTTCCAGAGATGTCAAGAGGGTTAGAAGAAGGCAGAACGTTAGGTGGGCAGATGAGAGTGAGAAGTTTCTAGGTATAAATTGGCAGCTGCAAGCACAGTACCGAGTTAACTGGCGGAACATGGGAGAGGCCTTTGTCCTGCAGTGGACGTAGTCCGGCTGATAACGATGATGATGACGAGGCAAAACAAGCAGCAACATGCAACGGTTGAAAAAAATGAAATGCGAAAACAATGCGAAAATATTATAAAAATAGCATTGCGATAAAAATTAAAATACGACACACAGAAGTATTACGGAATAAAAATTTAAAAAATAACAAAATTTAAAGAGTCAACGAAAATGTTGCACAGGACACAGAAATAAATACATAAAATAAATCAGGACAAGTGGAAAAAATTATACACCATAACTAAGGTGAGCAATCAGGTGTTAAATGAAAAGAAATAAAGGGAGTTCCTGTGATGGAGGGGGAAAACTTGGTCTCCACAATGCAACAGCTTGCCAGCTACCTGAAAGTTGAAATCAAAGAAACAGATATAGACGTCGTGCACCGAGTGCCATCAAGGAACGCGTCAACACCTAACATCATAGTTAGGTTTCTTTCGAGAGCTGTGAAAGATAATGTTCTGAAGACTGCTAAGAAGCAACGACTTAACACGACAGCTTTAGGTTTTCAGGGCATCGCATCTCCAGTGTACATAAATGAGCACTTGTGTCCGGCAAACAAGGAATTGCTAACAGCCGCTCTAAAGACAAAGCGGGAAAAAAAGTGGAAGTACACCTGGGTAACTGGTGGAAAGATTTTGATGCGGAAGGCGGATAATTCACGTGTGCTTCACGTCACATGTGCTGAGGATCTTTCCAAAGTTGTTTGAGGATTGCCTGCTTGTTTCTGTAACCTGGAGTTTTCCTATACTTTTAAATGGCGTTTTCTTTTTCTGAGGTTGAAAACATATGGCTGCAGCAGGATCATTTCGCAGTATTACATTGTAATATTCGCAGCATAAAAAAGAACTTCGATCATCTGCTTTCGTACTTATCACAGCACTCGTTTAAATATGATGTCATCGCTATAACTGAAACTTGGCTTCGAGAAAGCGAATCAGTTCATTTACCCGGCTACGTCATGCTTTCGCAACCTAGAAACAGTGCTACACGAGGAGGGGGTGTGGCGCTATTTATCAAAGACTGCTTTAGTTTCGTTCACCTTAGCAATAGCTCATGCTGCAGTTCATCGGCAGAGACTCTTTTTATTCATCTTCAGAATGGTGTCATCATCGGTGTAATATATCGTCCACCAATTTCCAGTGTGGCTGATTTCATTACTGTGATGGAAAGTACCATGATACCCATTGTGGCCTCTAAAGCACCTATTATTGTCTGCGGTGATATTAACATAGACGTGTCTGGAGATACATGTGATGATTACGTGTTTTTGCTACAATCAGTTAATCTGAGAAATGTTATTTCATCACCCACTCGCATAACAGACCACTCGGAGTCGATTATTGATCACATGTTGTGTAACGCTGACCTGGATGTATCGGCAGGCGTATACGCTGTTGCTATTGCGGATCACAATCCCACCTTTCTATTTTTACCCCAGAAATACATTTGTGCTCCTGCCATACCTGCCATTAAACGAACAACACGTGTCGACTATAATTCCGTGCAAAAACTACTACAAGGAACGAATTTTGATGCCCTCTATGATGAAGACGTGGACGTCGAGTGTGATAACATTGTAAAATGCATTATGGATGTCATTGAACGATCAACGCGTAGCTGTTCGCGCCGAAATTATGACCATGCCATATGTCCATGGATGAATAGAAATATACTTGAGGTTTTGAAGCTGAAAGATTTTTACTACGACAAATGGAAAAATAACAGGAGCAATGAATACTACCATCAAAATTTTAAGCTTTACAGAAACAAGTCAGTAGCAATGATAAGAAAATCCAAGAAGTGCTACTATACCAACCTAGTGAAAAAAAATGATGGTAACACGAAGAAAATATGGCAGATTGTTAAAGACGTCACTGGCATGGGTAGCAAAGAACGCATTACACCTGATAATCCAACTCGTGAAGTGGCCGACAACTTTAACGATTACTTTACTAATATTGGTCTCAGCCTTGCGAGGAAGTTCCCTACTCATATGCAGAATTTAAATGCACCCTGTACTGTTACCAATAATTTTGATTTATGTGATGTAACTGAGGATGACATCCGACAAGTAATTAATAAGTTACCAGGGAACAAGGCAGCTTGACATGACGCCATATCATCAAGGATTTTAAAGGAGAATATTGATGTATTGTGTGGTCCCTTATGCCATATATTTAATCATGCATTTTCCTCTAAAACTTATCCTAGTATACTTAAGACCGCCAAAGTAATACCAGTGTACAAATCTGGTGATCGGAATCTTCCGGACAGCTACAGACCAATATCTGTTCTGAGTAGTATTAACACTACGCTTGAAAAACTAATTTCGTCGCAATTAAGGCGCTTCCTGGGTGAACGGAATGTACTTTGTCCCCAGCAACACGGCTTTGTTGCAAACAGGTCCACTTCAACTGCTGTTTCGATGCTTACGCAATATATTAATTCCGCGCTACATGAAAACAACATAGCAATAGCAGTATTTTTAGACATACGAAAGGCATTTGATGCTATTAGTCATTCCATTTTACTGGAAAAAATGCATTCTTATGGGATAAAAGGTAACTCGCTTGATTTTTTTTCTAGTTATCTATCGGCACGCAAACAAAAGGTAGTCATTGGTGACATCAAATCATCCTACGGTTATATTAAATGCGGGGTGCCACAGGGTTCAGTTTTGGGCCCTATATTGTTCTCTCTTTATATTAATGATGTCCCGCGATCCCTACAAAGGTCAAGGGCACTGATGTACGCGGACGACACTGTTTTAGTTTTCACAGGACACTCCTTAGCAGATTTACAAAATGACGCGATGACCGATTTATCGAACATTGCGGAATGGTTTGCCAGGAATCAGCTGACTGTTAACTGTACTAAAACAAAGTATATGGTGTTTCACTCTCGTAGGAAACATATTGACGCTGAATCTCTTAACCTAACAATAAACAACACTCCTATTCAACAAGTTCCTTGTTTTAAATATTTAGGCGTCACTTTTGATGAACACTTACACTGGCATGAGCAAGTACAAAGTGTGTGCGCAAAGCTAGCCTATGGCTGCTATTCTCTAATAAAAGCTCGCCAATATTTTCCACAAGCTATACTCCGCACACTCTACTTTTCATTGTGTCATTGTCACATAGGTTACTGTCTGGAATCGTGGGGTGTGACGTACAACAGTTATCTAAAAACTCTTGAACGACTTCAAAAGCGTACACTGAAAATCATAAGCCAAGGTAAATCAGTAAGTAATATTTTCCAGTCACAACGCATTCTCTCGGTTCCGATGTTGCGTGACTACAAAATTGTTGTTTCAGTAAATAACATAATTAATAGAAATTCACCTTTGCCTGCTGATCTTTTTTCAATTCCTAAACGCAATACGCGACATGCTTCGAATGGTAATTTCAATCTGCCCAAATGTTTTAATGTTTACGGAGAAAGACTGATACAGTTTAGTGGAACAAAAATATGGAACACGGTCCCCCTAGAGATTAAAACGGCACGTAATTTCAGCATGGCATGTAAATCATTTTTTCTGTGGAGTCAAGACATGTAAGCATGTGTGTGTGATTCGATTTTCATTGTATTTTTTTAATAAGTGCCTATGTATAGAAACTAGCTGCAAGCTAATAAGTATGCATATCTGCAAGAAAAAATGTATTACTGTGTTATCTGTATCACATGATTGTTTTTTTTATGTTGTTACCTCAGAGCTGACCTGTACACTTTTTTATGTTGCACATTGTATTGGACCGTCCACTAGCCACTTTAGGCTATCGGTCCAAATAATCCCTGTAATTGCATATATCTATTTATGAAAATAAAGCTTCATTGATTGATTGATTGATTGATTGATTTTATTGATGTTTTGAAAAGTCAAAATGAGGGCAAAGAATTCAGTTCGGACGGCAAACTATTGCAAAGATGAAAGGTAGTGAATTTAGATGCTTCTTTTACCGTAGTTATACCGAACGTGTTGTAGAAAGTAATAATAATAATAATATTGATAGAAAGTAAAGCAAACCTGGTGGGGTTAGTATTTTTGAGCGAGCTACATTCAATATATTCAAAGGAGAGTTGGGAATTAAGTAGCCATAAAACATTATACTTATGTGATACTGAAACAACTTGTTAACAAATGAAATTCTGTGCTCACTAAGCAGGCTAATGACATCTGAACGCAAAGAACTGTAAGTTATGATGCGTATGACTTGATTTTGTATATGCTGAATGGAATGAAGATAACAATGATAGGTGTTACCCCAAGCGATTATGCCGTAGTTAATATGCGAAATAATAAATGCAAAGTACAGTGAAAACAATGCAGGAGGTGAAGAATATCGACGTCCCTTGATGAGCACATGGATACCAAAGGCCGACTTCTTTTTAATATGATGTGAAGATAAAACTTCATATGGCTGTCCAATGCCACACCTAGAAATACCGCAGACTCATTCATGGGAATAGAATGATTTCCTAATGATAACGAAGGAAAGTTTCTTAAAGGGTTTTGATGGGGATGGAAAACCAAACATTCACTTTTAGATATATTATTAAGTAGTTTGTTATTGTCACATCATTTAGCCAGGTGGTAAAGTGCCATATTTACCTTATTTATTATTGAACTTATATATTTACCACGTACTGATATAGCTGTATCGTCTGCGTACAGTACATTGAGGCACAAGTTCGTGACGTCCGGAAAGTTATTATTATAAAGACAAAAGTCAAAGGTCCCGAAATAGAACCTTGTCGCACTCCTTGGTTAGTAATTTTAGGAAGAGAAAATGTTTCACGCGTGTACACCACAAACTCTCGGTCAGTGAGATAATGCTTTAAAAACGTTAGAGCAGGGCCTGTGACCCCATAGGCTTCTTCCTTACGATACAAAATTGTGTGATTATTGGTGTCAAGGGCTTTAGTAAGGTCGAGGAAGATGGAATCAACGAATTCATTCCCATCAAGACTGTTCCTAATAAAATCTGCGAGACAAAGTAAGGCTAAATAAGTGGAACTTCCAGCCCGAAAACCGAACTGGCAAGATTTGATTATGTGGAATTTCTCTAAGTGCTTAGTAAGTCTGGACACAAATAACTTTTCAATTATTTTACTTATGAAGGGGAGAATAGAAGCGGGACGGTAGTTGGAGAGCAACTCTTTATTATCTTTCTTAAAAACTGGGCTTACCTAAGCACGTCCTTATACTTGCGAAAATTCACTAGTTTCGAAGAATACATTAATACTTGCGGAAATTCACCAGTTTTGAAGAATAAATTAACCAGTTTTAAGTGGCATATTGAAATAGCATTTATTGTAGGGCTAGTGTTGTGAGCGTTGCGGGTAGTAGATAGCACATCACTTGGCGTAACGAAGAAAAGATAAAATGAATGACACAGACAATTTATTTTAAGTTGAAAATTTGACGGCTGACTGCCGTGAGATAATGCGAAATGAACGGAAAACGTGCTTGCGATCTCAGCAGGCTGTCTTCAAGTAATGTTGTCGTGTTCAATTGTAGATATAACAAGTGGCTAGTTACGGTTCACAAATTCATTAAGCAATTGGCATTGCTTTAGAGGGTTACCTTTATTCCGCACAAATTCCGCTTTGTAGTATCGCCTTTTCAATTCCCGGAGAGTGCTAGTAAGATTTCTACAATACCTCTTGTAGCTAATAAGCAGGGAACTATTCAATGGCTGTCTTTTCGTTTGATTATACAAAGTATCTTTTTTCCTCCAGCTCTTTAGTGAACCATTGGTCGTCTACGGGTTTTTCCTGTATATCCCAAATGGCGCTGACTTATCAATGTCAGTGCCATTCATCGCCTCCAAACCGGTCTTCATCTATGTCCGCATCGCGTGAACCACGGAACAGCCGGAACTCTATATGCTACTCAACTTCACCCTTTCGCCGCTTCTCCTTTCCAATGTAGCCTGCCTCATTCGCCAATGTCAGTCTTTCAGAAAACTAAGTAATGTTGTTTTTGGAGGAAAAACTGCATTCCAAGTTAGGACTGTCATTTCTCCTTCAGGCCCGTGCAACACCATTTCTGTGGTAGGGAAGAAATGTGCGTCGATGATTTCGTGGACGTGGATGCGGCATCTTCGTTTATGCATGTTGATTTAGGCCAATGGCTGAAGCAAGTGATGACCCCTTACGATGCAACCACGTTGGTTGCTGCCCACGGGTATACCGTTAGTTCTTCCGCTTTCTGTACAACCCGTGTTTTCATTGACGGTACCCGACATCATATTCAGTTCGCCATCCTGACCCACTGTTCTCACCAATAAAATTTAGGATGCGATTTCCATCTTTCTGCTCCGGCGGCAATTTGCTGTGGCCAACGCGTCATCCACCTCAATGACACGACCTTCACGCTCAACGAGGACACCTAGCAGTCACTTTGTCTGACTGCTGCGGAAGATACTGAATTACCACCGGTTAAAAGGGAATTCCAGTATTATCTCTAACGACATCAACCATGGCAGCGTCTTGGTCTCACTATTATTTATTTGTGTCGGTAAAGCATTTTTTTGCGTTCGGTGTATGTTTTTTCGATCACTTCGCACTTGTCACCATCGTGAAAACTACATCAGAGAGACATCTACTTCCTCAAAACACCACGGTGGCCTGCGTGCGTCGTCCCACTTCAAGCTGTCTCCTCGAACAACCGCCCTAGTGGTGAGCCTGCTTCTTCTTCCGCCTTTACCGTAGCCATCAGCGACGACTTGACACCTTCACAGACGCAAGAGCTACTTGCTTTGCTAAAGAAACATGCAAAGCCTTTTGATGTTTACTCCTCGACGTTGGGCCGCACTACCACTTCAATGCATCAAATCCACAAATTCGAAACATCTGTCGTACGCCACGGGGCGTCCCTACAGCGTGTTCTTGCTGAAAGAAAAATTATCAAAAATCGTAGCTGACATGCTCAAACGGGAAGTAATTTGTCCCTTAAACAGCGCTTGGTCGTCGCCTGTGATTCTGTTTTATATAAGAAGTATGGTTTCGTGCGCTTTTGCGTCGATTTCAGGGCGCTCAACAAGATCACTCGCAAGGTTGCGGAGCCCATGCCACGCATTGATGATACCGTTGAATCTCTGAAAGGCGCGAAATACTTTTCAAGCCTCGACCGGCATTCCGGATACTGGCAAATTCCTATCCACGAAGTGAATAAAGAGAAAACAGCAATCGTAACCCCCTATGGGCTGTACGAAGTGAACGGTATGTCCTTCGGGCATAACGTTGAATGCGGGCTGGGTTCCCTGCAGCGCGACCTCAAATGGAAGACCTGCCTGTGCTACTTGTACGACATCTTTATTTTTTCGTCAACGTTTCCTCAGCACGTGCAACGTTTGGAGGACGTTTTGACGTGCCTTGCCGCCGCTGGTCTCCATCTCTGCAACATAAAATGCCGTTTTGCCACAAAACTTAAGGTCTTTGACCATGTCATGAGCGAAGACAGAATTTGGCCAAATCCGGCCAAAAATGCTGCAGTCCTTCACTTCCCGTGCCCCGAAAGACCGAAGGAGTTGCGAAGTGTTTTTGGTATCGCCTCCTATTTCGCTGGGTTATAGAAAAACTCGCTTCAATTGCGGCTCGACTCCACCAGCTGCTTGCTTCCGACGTGCCGTTTCTGAAGTCTGAAAAATTTCAAGCGCCATTCCACCTGCTAAAGCCTGCCCTCACGTCCAAACCTGTACTCTGCAGTTAGATGAGGCCGCAGCGACCATCGTACATGCGGACGCCAGCAGCCACGGTATAAGTGCCGTTTTGCCGCAACTCGACACCTCTTCACAAGAGAGAGTAGTTGCATGTGTCAGTAGAGTACTAAACGAGACCGAGAAGAAGTATATTATACTTGAGAAGAAGTGCTTGGCTGTGGTCTGGTCAGTGCAGAGGCTCCGTACATATCTCCACGGCTGTCATTGCACGATCGTTGCAGACCACCACACTTATGCTGGGTTTCCACGCTGAAGAGCTCCGCTGGATGCTTGGGTCGGCGGTTTCCACGGCTACAGGAGTATGACTTCAAGTTCGCTTACAAGTCTTGTAGAAAACACAAAAACGTCCACGCCCTTTTGCGCTGCCCGCTTCCGCTACCCAGCTGAGCATCAGTGAAAGTTAGGCCGTCACTTCTACTGCAGTGCCCTCGCTTGCGTCACTGTACCAGCTATTCTCGGACGACAAGCACACATTTCACTCCTTCCAGTTTTCTGATCCGTACTGTTGGCGTATCATGGACCACCTTTCAGGAGCTTGCCATCAAATCTTGCCATTTCATTCACTCTTGCCATTAACTCTTTTGTCAACTCTCTTGAAATTTAAGCTAGAGAATGGTGATTTGTACTGTCAAATCTACCACCCTAATGGTAAACGTTGCGCGTTTGTGCTACCATGTTGTCTTCGACTTAACGTGCTTAAAGCCTTCTATGATGACTTGACTCCCGGCCAACCTGGGTTTCAAAAACTCACGACCGCAATCGAAGTCGCTTCTACAAGCCTAGTATTTATACTAGCATAGCACGGTGAGTCACTTCCTGCGTCCCATGATAAGGTTGTAAAATCTAGACAACTGCACCGGTCGGGCCCCGGCAGCTGATTCAGTGTCCCACAAAGCGGTTTGAGGTTGTAGTTGTCGACCTTTATAGCTCTCTTCCCGTCACAAATGCTGGCAAACTATGAATAGCGACCGCCGTAGACCACCTGCAACGCTACGCGGAGACAACGTCTGTGTTAACTGCCCCTGCTTCAGAAGTTTCGTACTTCGTTCTTCATGCTATCATACTGCGCCATGGCGCCTCTCGTATATTTCTTAGTGACCATCGAAAGGTGTTGCTGTCACAATTGGTAAATGAATTATTGCGTGCTTCTGGAATAACACAAAAGACAGCTTCAAGCTACCGCCCTGAGATCAATGGTCTGACCGAGAGATTTGACCATCCTCTTGTTTATATGATAGCCGTCTACATCAGTCCAGATGTCAAAAACTGGGATACCCTTTCCCCATTCCTCCACTTCGCCTACAAAAGGGCCGTTCAGCGCACCACCAGATATTCGCCATTCCACTTCGTTTAAGGACATTCTCCTACTTTCTTCGTGGACGTTTTCTTTTTAAACACCGACGTCAACTCATCTCCTTTTCCAGCGAGGAACACATTTCACGAGTAGCCCGGTGTCACGACCATGCTCGCATCAACACCGACGTGCTACAGCAAGGTCGACAAGCCACTTATGATGCCTCTCATCGCATTGTATTATCCGGAACTGGTGACGAGGAGCTCCTGATTCATGCTGTACATTCCTGCCTGCACGCATGCCTACGGTACACCACGCGTCAACAGCCTACCACCCTAAGACGAATGGCCTAACGGAACGTTTTAATAAAACCCTGGGAGACATGCTCGCTATGTATATTGATTCCGACCACTCCGATTCTGACGTCATTCTTCCTTTCGTGACGTATGCTTACAATACGGTGACTCAATCAGCAACAGGCTTTTTTTCATTTTTTTGTTTCATGTGATCATGACCCATGCAGCACACTCGGCACTATTCAACCATACAATCCTCCTGATGCCTCCGAGTTCAGCCCAATTTCTGGAATGGCCCAACATGCCGAAGAGTGTCGTCAGCTTGCACTGTCATTCGCAGACGATAATCAAGCCCCCCAAAAAGATCGCCATGATCATAATCTTGTCAGGCACTTTCCCCGTCTGTTCTCTCTTGTGGCTCCCCACTCCTGACATGACCCCCAAGCTTGCACAGAAGAATACTAGCCTTTACAGCGTCATCTATTGCCTCTTTTCTGTCACTCATGTGATTGAACCGCTCAAGCTGTCCACGGACAAGCGCCGCCTTGATCGTGAGATGGTCTACGTCAGTCGCCTCAAGCCTTACTAAGACCCTCCTATTCTCTCGTCACCTTTAGTCGCCAGGATGGCTCACCTTCTACACCGGAGTATTGTAGTGGTGGCTTCGCAAGGCAATGACCAGTGGGACCTTCTCTTAGTACGAAGCGCGAGTGTGTGCACGAGCTGTGGACGCTGGACTGTTTGAGTATTTTTGTCCGTACCAGCTGTTTCCTTACTACCTGGCGTTGCTATTAAACTCCCTTGCAATATAAAGGGTGTCTCACGTAAATTTAGGCAGAGATTAAAAATACGTTGGAATACGTAATTACGATGCGACAAAATGCGTATTGCTCACCGTAGCCTGGAGTTTGCCTGACTTTTTTGTGTTCTGAAATATTGTTTTATCAGATCTGTTTTATTAACTAACTTTTGAAGGAACGAGGATAGATAAATAATTTCAATGAGAAAGTTGCATATCGGTTTGCCAAACGCACAAACAGTTAGTTTTGAACTTTATTTCTGTTACGTATTAGTGTTTTTCTGGCAATTACAAATGCCTGCTATGTAAAAACCGCGTGGCAAGCAAGCTCACGCATCTGTGCGCATCGTGAGTCTAGTGCTACCTAACGTTCCGCGAACGAACGACACGCTTCTCTTGCATCGGTTCATGATAGCGATAAGCAGTCACAGCGGTTATCGTTTTCGTGACCGATAGCAAAACGTGTTCTTTGTAAAGCCACCACCATCATTCCGGCCCTGCTGAGACAACAAAAAGGGGCCAATGCTAAGGTCGTTCGTACGCGGAACGTTACAGAGCACTAGAATCATCGTGCGCACTGGCGCATGAGCGGGTTTGTCATGTGGTATTTTTGTATTTCGTGGGCATTCGTAATTAGCAGAAAAACACTAATACTTAACAGGTATATAGTTCAATACTATCTATTAGGACTTTTTGCAAACTGATTACAACTTTCTCATTGAAACTTTTTAACAATTTTTTTCCTTCAAAAGTTTGTTAATTAAACAGATGCATTAAACAATATTTGAGAACACAAAAAAATAGTCTCACTAACTCTAGGCAATGGTGACAGCAACATGCACTTGGTCACGTCGTAATTACGTGTTCCGGCATATTTTCAACTCTGGCTAAATTTGGGTGAGACATTCTGTTATATATATATATATATATATATATATATATATATATATATATATATATATATAGTTTCTGTGTATATAGCTAGTGCATATTAAATAAAAACCTTTCATGTCAACAACAAACCCACGCCGAGGCCCAGAGGCAACAGAGGCCCGTCTTTATTCGTGAGAGCTTTTCCGCTGCCAAAAAATTCTGAAAAAAAGGAGAGCAAGTGGGTTAAGAACAATGGAACCTTTATTATCAGCATATATCAAGACTAAGAAGCGCATAACTCACAGTCGTCAGTCGCACCCGTGAAAGTGTGTACGTAGTCTTACGATATTTCAGTGTTAATTGCCCTTCGACTTCAAGCGCAATGACTTCTTAGGCGGCAGCAATTGCTTCTTCATCCCCACAGGGGCGTCTGCATTAGTAGGCGTTTGGTGCGTAGCGACACCACGGACCCGAGCTAACGGGGGAGTTACGACTCCCTTCCACGCCTAGCCGTGCGTTGCTCTGCCATGCCAGGGAAAAAGGGGATCCTGGGGGTTAAGCCGACGCCGGGTGATTGGACCTTTAAGGCCCCCCCAGCAGAGGCAACACACCCCTTTAGCCTCGGCTTCACGTAGACGGCACCCCTGGGCTGATTCACCCAGGGAAAATCGGCAGTCGCCTCTTCCTGTCTCTCTCTTCTTACATTTTGTCTTTTTCTCCTCTTTAAATCTGTCCTGTCTTCTTCTCTTTTCTATTTACTTCATTGTTTCCTGGCGGCTAGAGTTTCCCTTGGCTGGCTATCCTACCTAGGCTAAACAATTTGGTTATAGCGATGGCGTACTGCTGGCGTAGGGCCGACTTTATCGCATAATCTGTCGCGTCCCCTTGTTGGGCTCCGTGGTTGATGGTAGGAGCCGCTGCCGAAGAAGCCATTTTTCATGGGACCTCCGAACCCTCCTGTAACCGATCGTGCCCTGAAAAAGGTACGCACCGATGCATCCTTTTTTGTTTTTCACCCAAAACATTAAATCTTTCCCAAGATACCATGTTCTTCACTGTGAAGAAATATAAACTAAAGCTAGAGCAATATCACCTTTTCTGATGGCCAAGTGCTTAAAACACACCATTGGGACCAGCTATGAGGCCACAAAGATGGCAATTGGGGACATTCTCTTCGAAATAAAATACAAAGAACAGTAAAACAAACTTTCACACCTCGTATTATTTGGCAATACCCCTGTATCAGTTACTGCACATCGTATTCTGAACACTGTGAAGGGCGTAGTATCTGATCAAGACCTTATGTCACTAAGCGAAGAGAAAATCCTTGACGGATGGAAGGACCAAGGCATAACACATGTGCAGTGCATAAACATCAGACGCAACAGCACTGAAACCACAACAAAGCACCTAATACTTACTTTTAATTCAAGCATTCTACCCCAGACACTCGAAACTGGCTATGTAAAACTTCGTGTGCGTCCGTACGTGCCTAACCTGAAACGTTGCTTTAAATGCCAGTGATTGGGACACATATCTCAGTCCTGCCGAGGTGAGCTTACTTGGGGTAACTGCGGTAAAGTCATGGTATTGATGAGTGCGAATATGATGAGGTTCACTGTGAAAACTGCAAAGGCAGCCAGGCCGCATACTAAAGAGGGTGCCCAGTCTGGAAAAGAGAAAAAGAAATCATCACCGTAAAAGTTAACGAAAATATAACGTTCCGTGAAGCACGACAGAAAGTCTCAACTACTTCCGCACTGAGAACTTCCTTCGCTTAAGTGGTGCAACGAGGGGCGGCACCACGATGGCCCTTGGCGGCTACCTGGACCACTTCTAGCGTGCCCAGGTGAAAGCTACCTGCCCCACTGGTGGGAGCAGCTAGCGCTGCCCCGCCCACACCCAACCATTCCACACCGGTGGCCTTTACAAGCCCAGGCAGCAGCCAGAGCAATGAGAAGACCAAGGAGGCCCCAACAACCTCCTGCCCGGGGGGGGGGCAAAGAGTTTGTCGACTGAGGCGAAGTGTAAGCGACCCCCAGATCGCTCTTTCGAGCGGGTGTCCAGTGCCTCACAGGAGGCTATGGCACCACTTCTAGCCAAACAGTAGCCCCAAAGGAACGGCGACCTCTTGACGACGGCTTCAAAAAACACGAAACACCAGTTATAGGGCCTCACAAAGGCGCTGTAAAATGAGCCAATCTCAATCTTGTCTACACACAGCACTTTGTTTATCCATCATGGATAAATTCATGCGGTGGAATGTTACAGGCCTCCTCAGAAACCTAGATGATGTTCAAGAACATCTATTAAGTTCCACCTAAAAGTTTTGTGTGTGCAAGAAACACACATAAATCTTAAATACAGCAACTTTCTCTGCCAAGAAAATACTTTCCGGAAGGACCGTGAAGATGCTGCCCTATCATCCGGCGGAGCAGCCTTTATAGCTGATAGAAGTGTGCATGCCAGCAGATGAAGCTCCGGACAGCCCTTGAGGCAGAGGCCATTCGAGCTGTACTTTTGGCAACCTCATCGCCTTATGCTCTTTGTATATACCACCCCACCATCAGCTTCAAAGGCATGACTTGTACTCAGTAGTAGATAAACTCCAAGAACCCTTTTTTTATTTTAGGTGACTTTAAACCACACAATGCCCTGTGGGGTGATTCTCACTGTGACGCTCGAGGATGTCTCATTGAACAGCTTCTTTATTCGTCTAGGCTGTGTCTCCTAAAAATAAAGGAGCCTACAAACTTTAGCCTCGCATACAATTCATACTCCTCGATAGATCTTAGCACTTCATCACCATCACTTTTAGCCAATCTTAAATTGAATGTTCTTAAAAACTCTTATGGGAGTGACCACTTCCTGATCATACTGAGCGTGCCAAACAAAGGTCAACTATCTTCGCAGGTTCCGAGGTGGAAGCTTGACTCAGCTGATTGGGAAGAGTACTAAACTCTTACCCTTATGACATGGACTGAGTCGTCTGCTCTGACCATAGATGATGCTGTCGCGTATTTCTCCGCTTTTATTCTTGATGCCGCATCAAAGTGCTTTATTCAAATGAGCGGAACGAGTTCTTCTAGGCGAGTTCCTTGGTAGAATGATGCCTGTAGGAAAGCTCAGATGATTCAGAACAAAGCGTGGGTATTGCTCTGTGATTTTCCAGCAGTAGAAAACCTGGAAAATTTTAAACAGATCGAATCGCAGGCAAGGAGAACGCGCCGACAAGCCAGACGAGAGAGCTGGACAAGGTTCGTTACTAGCATAAACTCGTACACAGATGAAAGAAAAGTGTGGAACAAAGTCCAGAAAATTAGAGGCCAACAAACATATTCTCTCCATTAGTAAATACCCTCGGAGAAAGTTTGGAGGACCAAGCCAACCTTCTTGATGCACATTTTGAAAATATACCGAGATCCTCACACCACCCTGACGCATTCCAAAAATACAAAGCACAGTTGCAACAACAATATCTACAAAGGAAGTATAAAAAAATCGAGGCTTATATTGAGCCCTTCTGCTTAGCAGAATCGCAAAGAGCACTGAACTGTTGCAACACATCTTGTCGAGGTCCTCACACCATAATGTATGAGATGCTGAAGCAACTATCCAACGAAACGCAAAAAACTCTCCTTTCCCTTTACATTGTTATGTGGTTTTCTGGTGTGATCCTCTCTTCTTTGAAGGAAGCTGTCATAATTCTAATTTTGGAGCAGGGTGAGGATCTGTTGTCTGCATCAAATTTTAGGCATGTAGTATAACCAGTTGCATCTGTAAAGTTTTCGAAAAAATGAATAATTGCCGCCTTTTCCACTTCCTAGAATCGAAGAAACTGCTAGACCCATACCAATGCGGGTTTAGAAAAGGCCGATCACCACTGATCATCTCGTATGAATTGAGACACGCATACGTGAAGCCTTTGTCCATAACCAGTATTTTCTATCTGTATTCCTCGACATGAAAAGGCCTATGATGCAACGTGAAGGTTTGGGATATGAAGAGACCTCTCGCAGCTGGGTATACGTGGTAATATGTTCAATACCATCGAAAGGTACTTGTCTGATCGCATATTCCGAGTTCAAGTGGTCAATGTCTTGTCCCGAACATTTGTACAGGAAATCGGAGTACCACAGGGTGGGGTAATGAGCTGCACACTTTTTATTATAAAAATGAACTCTCTCTGTCAGTACATCTCCTATAACATACTTTACTCCACATATGTTGATGACATCCAAATAGCTTTTCAATTGTGTTCCCTCGGCACCTGTGAGCGACAGGTCCACCTTGCTATAAACAATGTGTCCAAACGGGCTGATGAAAATGGGTTCAAAGTCAACCGACAAAACAGCACTTGTGTCCTGTTCACACGGAAAAGAGGCTTACACCCTGAATCTCAGATTTTCATTAAAGACGAACCTATGCCCGTAAGCACAGAACATAGGTTTCTAGGTATAATCTTGGATGCAAAACTAACATTCGTATCACACAGCAAACACCTTAAAAATAAATGCATGAAAACAATGAATATCCTGAAGTTACTGTCGCACACATCCTGGGGCAGTGACAGAAAGTACCTCATGAAGAATCTGTACAAATTCCTGGTATGTTCACGCCTTGACTATGGAGCAATAGTATATTATTCAGCCTCGCCAAGCACATTGAAGATTCTGGATCCTGTACATCATCTGGGCATCCGCCTCTCTGCAGGTGCTTATCAAACGAGCTTTGTAGAGAGCCTTTACGCTGAGTCTAATGAGTAGACTGCAAAGGTCCTACATGTCTTTTATCTACTATCTGAAAGTAAACGGCGATAAGGTACACCCTACGCATTCCATAATTAATGATCTGTCTAGTTGTGCACTTTTTGGAAACCGGCCCTCGATGAGGCAGGCTTAATCACTTTACGTGAGGGGCCTAGCCGAGATAACAGGTGTGCCGCTTTTTGAACAGTGTCTCATGTCTCCTGCTGTACACCTACCGCCGTGGCAGTGGCAGGTGATAGTATATGATGTATCCTTCGTTGAAGTGACGAAGCATGCACCAATTTCACATATACACACGTACTTCATGGAACCTAAACACAAATACTCTTGCCGTGATTTTTTTACAGTCACCTTCAAGTCTCTCACTTTTGTGTTCTATGCAGCTGTAGGGCCATCTTTTTCGGCTTCCGGTATACTGCACTCAAAACAAGCATTTTCATCGCAGAAGCTCATGAGCTAGCTCTTGCTACCAAGCTTATTAGGGAATTAAAACTAGAACGCGCGGTTATATACACGGACTCTCTGAGTGTTGTAACAGCTTTTGAAAACAATGAAAAGAACATAAATATGCAGTGCTTGTATCACTTTATTCGCTTTCATGTGTGATCTACGCACTCAAACGTCATGCTGGATGCTAGGGCACTGCGAGATTGCTGGACACGTGGCCGCGGACCAGCTAGCTGTAACAGCACACGACAACGCTGCCACTAACCCCTCTTTGACCGTTCTTGCACTTGACATCAAGCACTTCCTAAAACAAAGCCTCAGAGCATATTGGCAGCGCCCATGGGATAGGCAGACTGAAAACAAACTACATATTATCAAACCCAAACTTGAAAATTGGCCAACGGTATCTAAATCACGCTACGGACCAGTAACACTTACCAGGCTACAATTAGGACACACACACAGCACACTTTCATATCTCCTGTCTGGTGGTGAACAACCTAGCTGTGACAAATGTGGTGAACCACTCACAATTCTCCGCATTCTTGTCCAGTGCAGCGAATTGGATGGTATCAGAAAAAATATTTTCTACTGCCCGATCGACAGCAGCTTTCACTGCACCCTTCTATGTTTATTGCTAGGGATGCACTGTTTAAACAAAAAACATTGATGGCATTTTTAAAAGAAATACATGGTTTTAACACTATATTTCGAGGTGACCCGTAGCACGGCCTTCATCCGGAGGTCGCTGTTGCGGTGGCCGCATAGACAGCGCCCTGCCTCACGGCTGTTGTGTTCAAGGGCACTGGTGAGACAAGTGTTCTAAATAACAAGTCAGTCCTGAAGTTTTTCTTATTCTTTTACTATTAGTATTGCCATTAGTCTATAGCTATTCATTTCACCTCACTCACATGGTTTTAATATATTATGTATGATCCGCCTGAAGGCGAGCTGTTTTAGGGCCTTATACAGCCCTGTAGCACCATCTTAGTTGATATACTTCAAATGTAATTGTTACATTCCCAATCATTGCCACTCTTCCATCTTTTCCATGGCGCTCTTTGGCCAAGACATGGCCCTTGCATCATTAAAACCTACATATCATCTTCAATTGCTTTGTCACAGATTTATTAAATTAGGGTAGTAGCAATACACCAAACTCGCGCGTGTTTATGACAATGTTATCCTAGTGACAATACGCACATACAGAACGTATATTGGGGCTTAAAGAAAAACATCAATTAAATGCCACAGCCTGCACCACCGAGGTATAACAGGCTTAATTCAATGGAAATAAAATGAATAGGGCTTGCGTCAAGGTTGATTTGGAGGATAGAAAGGAGATAAGAGGAGAGGAAAGAAAGAAGAAAAAGGGAATGAAAAAAAGAGAGAGAAAAAGTGAAATACTATCTAGCGCCACCCCGGCCACGGGAACAGGCCGACTCAATCCGCGGGATTTATTTTCTTTTTTTATTAAGATACGTGTTTTTACAATAGTTTTGTTCTTGTGCCTTGTATCTTGACTAACATTTCTTCTTCTTGGGCTTCTCGGGTCTTGTGTGTGGATCTTCCTTCTCCTTCTTCTCGCCGGCTCCACGGGTTGACTTTTGTTCTCAATTATTCCTCCTACTTGAGAAAAGACTATTAGTCATATGTTATTCAGTCTTTTGAGATACCGTGTTTGTTCTCCGTATGGTTTCTCAATTTATCTGTTTAAATCCTTCTTAATTGTTTGTGTTCTGTGAACCTCGATATTTATTTGGAACTTTTGGAGTCTCGTTGGGTAGTGAATGAGGAACTGACTTGCTATTTATATACGTTGTCCTGTTGCCTAGTAGCTGTCACCGTCATGCGGTTTTGAGCTAGACCTTTTCCGTCATTGCTTCCTGCAATTATGTTATCAATGTTTCCCTTGTCCCATTCTCCCTTTTTATTTTTATTCTTTTCCCTTCGTCTCTTGTGCAGTAATATTTGCTTACCCGGGGATCTTGGTGGACCCAAAGCAATGTTAATTTCAGAGTCTATTGGAAAAGTTACTTTCTTACTGCTTCACCTTCTTAGACTCATCTTTATTCTATAACTCTAGTTATTGTTTTTTATGCTTTCTTAAATCTTATTTTAGCTTTGGTGATGGTAATAAGTATGGGATGTCCGAATTCATCTTCCTTGCCAATTCTGTTATTTTGATTCTTGGTCGTGTTAATCCGTCACCCAAACATGCCAGCCGGGGGTGACACCGCATCCTCCACTCCATTGTTCCTGGGTAGTTATTGTTTGAGGTCTAGGATAAGGAATCAGAAAGCCCTCAGTGCGTGGAACTTAGCCACGCTTTATGGGGTCTATCGCATTTGATAGCCTGAGGCTGTGCCTTATGTCCAAACTTCAGAATGAATGTCCTTTGATTGTTCCTGGGTTTTGTGCCGACTTCTTCAATGTTTGCGTAGGTCTGGGATCAAAGGCTAGACCTAAGGTCCTCGATCTACCATCGACCTTCGCTTTGTAGAAATGGTGGTTCGGGTCTAGGATCATAGTTGGACGATTTGTCCAGATCTACTATAGGCCCGATATATCTGAAAGTGGACTCGGCACTCGTCTGATCCTTTTAGACTGATGGACCTGTGAGGTGAACCTGGTCAAGTGGTTCGGATGCACCGTTAACCCCTCCCAGCGACGAAATTGAATCACGGATCTGATTGTGTTAAAGTTTCCCGATGTAGTTTATCTTTTGCTCTTATTGAGTACCCTTGTTATAATTATGCCTGTAAAACTTTTGCGTTGATAGTTTTAACTATGTCCTTTATGATTTCTATGCCCTCTAAGTCCCCAATGATCTCCGGTTTGACTTTGTTTGGATTAGTGTATTTCTTCTTCAGTGCGTTAATCTCTTGTTTTACTGTTTTACATGAGTCCAAGTAATGGTCAAATCTTTGAGCGTCTTCTTCGACTTTTCCATCTGTCGCTTCCGGTTATTCTGAACCTCTTGAGGTAGAAAGGAAACCTACCATGTCCGGTGAGAGCCTGTGTTAGCCAATAATCAAGTGGGAAGGTTTTGGGGATAATTTTGGTGTTTTTGATCCACTGATATGTGTATGAATGCTTCCCTTCCAGGTTCCAATATTGGTTTCATTGCTCTGAGCATTGTCTGCGCAATTCCTGTTTAATGAAACTTTTTGACATAGGGATATCAAAATCGGTACCGCCTTTAGTGGCCTCTTTGGCCAATTCATCGGCAATTCGTTTCTTGAGATTCCCTTATGTGCTTTCGTATATACTAATGTTATTTTGAGTTCTGCCAATTGATTTAATAGTAATCTGATTTTGTGGATAAATGGGTTGGGGTTGTTTGGGTTCTTTACCGCTTCTAATGTTGCTAAGCTATCCGTTACTATTTGATATTTATTTTGTTGTTCCATTCTACTTAATTCTTTTAATGCCTCTAATATGGCGACTGCTTCAGCGTCAAAGTTGTTGGAATATTCTGGCAGTTTCATTTGCTTATAGTTAATGGCGTTACTACCGCTGTCAATCATAACGTATGCTGCACCGCATTTGTTTTCCTGTGGCGACCCATCCGTATAAAAGCTGTAGTCCGCTTCTCCAATTGTCTTAACGTAGTCATATTTTCTTTTTTTTGCTGGGTGTATTCTTGAACTCCGAATTTCGGTGGCTATTTCCTCCTTTCCGAATTGCTTATTCTCCGAGACAAATTTTCCGCCTGCGTTTCGGATATTAAATAATCTATTTTCACTTTCTATCGTGAGATGTATAGAAGGAATCTTGCAGATAATATTTATGATGCGTTGGAAACAGTGTGGAATGCCTTAGCTATTTTTGAAAGAGGGATCCTCTGAATCGCTTTGAGTTGCTTCGCCTTTTCCATATTCTTCTTGTTGCGTTTACATATTGGAGGGAAATATAATTGTGCTCCGTAAACTATCATTCGTTCTATGCTCCCAAAGTAAATTTGCCTTAAATGCTCGGGAGTCATACCCCAATCCGTCCCCGTGAATTTTCCTAGTGCTGTAGTGATTTTCTGAACTTTTTGCTTTACTGCTTTAAGATGTGAAATGAATGATAATTTATTATTGAATATTACTCCTAAGATTTTGGTTTGTTGTACTCTTTTAATTGGGTTACCGTTTATTCTAATGACAGGTGGTCTGTTCCTATATGCGTTACCTAAATTAATAAACTCACATTTGTTATGGTTGAAAGTTAGCTCGTTTTTAATGCTCCAAGTATGTATGATGCCCAGTGCTTTTGCTGCTTCCTGTTCTAGGATCATTCCGCTTCTTCCTCTTACTAAAATTGTCAAACCATCAGCGAATGCTTGCAGACTGACATTCTCAGGCATCTTCATTGCTAGGAGCTCCGAAGCAATAACGTTCCATAGGAACGGACCAAGTGGAGAACCCTGTGGTGCTCCCTTGAATAATTTAGGTTCTATATTGTGAATCTCCAAGTCATAGATCATTGTTCTGTTTTCTAGTATATGAAAAATTAGGTCTCTCATTTCTTTTGGGATGCTGAGTTCGATGAATCCTTGTCTTACGCATTCGAACTTAATGTTTCCGAAAGCATTGGTTATATCTAGGGATATTACTATTATATTTTCATTGTTTTGAAGTTCTTTCACCATGTCCTGTTTTAACTTATATAATGCTCCAATCGCTGACTTACCATACGTAAATCCAAACTGATTTTCTGGGAATAGTTCATGAGTGTAAAAGTATTGATAGAGTCGATAATATATCAATTTTTCAAAAATTTTCTCGAGAATGGAGTTATTGGCAATTGGCCTATAATTGTTCACATTTTGCTGTCCTTGATCCCTGTTCTTTGGGATCAGAAGTACTTTTGAGATCTTTCAAGCTGATGGGAAATGACGAAGTTTAATGCTGCTATAAAGATATTAATGAAAAACATTTTATGCATGTGGTACACTCTCTGTATAAAATCAGTCTTTATTTTGTCGGGCCCTGGGCTGATAGTTTTCCCTATGTTGTTCACAACATAATCCACTTCAGTTTCCGTGAAATCTATGTGTTCGTACTCTGCATCATCTTTTTCTTCGTGTTCGCTTTCTCCTCTATCTCTCCTATTACCTCATTCGTTGCATAGAGCTTATTAAGTATATATCTTATAGTCTCTTCTTCGGGAGTGCTTGTCTCTCCATTCTCCTTGGTTAAACCTTGAAATACGATTTTCTTTTTTATTTTACTGGCCGCAAGTTTATACAGTAGAGAAAATTGATTCTTTTCTTGCTTACTACAATATGTTTTCCACAATTTGGTTTTGGCTTCATCTATGTCATACTTATAATTCTTTTGACCTTCTTGGTATGCTTTCTTGAAATCCTCTCTGAGCTCGTTTGTACACCTTTGGTACCTTCTCGTAGGCGACAACTGATGAAGAGCCAAAAGAACAGCGTAGGCGACAACTCGGTCGTGTCCCCGTTGACGTTGGGCTAGGACGGCTCCGATCCCGTGACCACTAGCCTCGGTTCGGACTTCTGTCGGAGAGGATGGGTCAAAGTGAGCCAATATAGGTGGAGTTGTCAGAAGCGTGATTAGATAAGAGAAAGCAGCAGCTTGGTTGGTACCCCACGTAAACGTGGCGTCTTTCATCAGAAGCTCAGTGATGGGCCGAGCGATGGTTGCGAAACCTTTAACGAACCTTCTAAAGTAGAAACAAAGTCCTACAAACCTCCCGACGTCTTTGACTGACCGGGGTACAGGAAAACTGGTGACTACATGAATTGCCTCCAGGTCCGGCTGCACACCAGATGCGTCGACAAGATGGTCCAACACCGTAATTTGCCGGCATCCGAAGTGGCACTTTGTCGAGTTTAATTGAAGGCCTTCAGTGCGGAATATGTCGAAATTACCTGACAAACGCTGAATGTGGGTCTGAAATGTTGGAGAATATACAAGGACATCGTCAAGATAACAAAGACATGTTGGCCATTTGAAACATTGTAGCGGAGTGTTCATTATACGCTTGAACATGGCTGGGGCATTGCATAGCTCAAACGGCAAAATCTTGAACTGATATAGGCCGTCTGGAGTTACAAACGTAGTCTTCTCTGGGTCTTTTTTTGTCGACAGCAATTTGCCAGTAGCCGGAAACGTAGGTCTATTGAAGGAAAGTATCGGGCGCTGTGGAGACAATCGAGAGCGTCATCAATGTGGGGTAAAGGGTAAACGTCGGTTTTCGTGATTTCATTCTGATAGTGGTAATCCACGCAGAAGCGCCAAGTGCCATATTTCTTTTTAACGGCCACAACGGGGGACGCCCAAAGGGTCGAAGAGGGTTCAATAACTCCTTTGGCTAGCATCTTGGTGACTTCTTGTTGAATTACTTTACGCTCGGTGGCAGACACCCGGTATTGTCGCCGATGAATGGGATGAGAATTACCTGTGTTAATGCTGTGCTTCACGAGTGATGCCTAGCCGAGTGGATGGCTGTCTATGTCGAATATGTCGCGGTATGAAGCCAGAAGGCGGCAGAGTGCGGCTGACTTCTCAGGTTCGAGGTTCGGGGCAATCATGGAGCGTAGAGTTGCATCGAGGCACGCGGCATCCTGCGAGTAACGTGGGTGATCGGGACATACGTCTGCTGCCAAACAGGTGACGTGGTCATCAATTAAGAATCTTAGCGTGGCGACCGATAGTTCTTGAGGTAGCACTTGTTTTATTAAACCAAAATTGATAACAGGTAAATAGAGGCACTGGTTACGGCGGAGTGTGGGACAGTAAAGTCGCGCGCCAGGAGAACATCAGAAATCGGCGTCACAATATAATCACCGTTGATCACGGGAGAGGATGTTGCCAATTCGACGAATGTGAGAGCTTTGGGCGGTATCCGGAAGAAGTCAGTGGTGAACAGGCTTATCGGGAGTTCAGGGTGAGAATGCGGGAGAAAGTTCTAAGCAGAGAGTACCTGTGGCACAATCTATGAGGGCAGAATGCGTTGATAGGAAGTCCATGCCGAAAATTAGGTCGTGAGGGCAATTTTCAAGCACCGTAAATAAAACGAGGACATGGCGGCCGGCAATACTAACCCGAGCAGTATACATTCCAGTGATGGCCACAGTTCACTGTCAGCGACACGGAGGGCTTTAGTTGCTGCAGGCGTGAGGACTTTTTTGAGCAGGCGACACAGATGAGCACTCATTATGGACACTTGAGCTCCGGTATCAATTAACGCCGTCAAGTAAATACCATCCACATACACCTGAATCAAGTTTCTCTTAGTGGGTAGCGTCAACGGAGAATTTGGATCAGTCGCAAGTGATGCAGCACTACTTCTCGAAGCTGCATGATCTAGCTTTCCGTCCGAGAGAATCCATGGTTGACCGGCGACAAATAGCGGCGTTGTTGGGGCGATGGGGAACGGCGACGTTGAGGTGACGGCGAACGAGCGGTGGAGCGGCTGTTAGGAACGTCGGAAGAAGGGTACACACGACTGGGTGAATACCGACGGGAGTCTTCGTATGGGCGAGAAGAGGTAAACTGGCTCCTAGTCGAGGGCGTCCAAGTGCTGCGGCAGTAGCGGGAGATATGGCCAACTCGGTGGCAGCGGACGCAGATCGGTCTGTCGTCGGCAGTTCTCTATTCCGCCGGATTGCAGGATCGCGAAAAAAAATGTGAGTCATGGCGTGATGCATTTGTTGTCATTGGTCTGGAGACGGGTCGTGAGACAGGGCAGGCCAAAGGAAAACCGAGTTTTGCAATATCGAGCCGTCGTCGTAAAGGGCGAGTCAGGATGGAGCCAAAGTAGACGTGTGGGCTCCCGTCTCGCGAACCTCCAGACGATGCCTGCACTGACGTCAGTCCACGGGTTCTCTCAGTAGTCTTAGTGGCCACCAGAGTTGGGCCCCCAGGTCACAGCGGTGGTCAGGTCCTTCCTCCCGGGTTTCACGGCACCAAAACGTTGAGAAAAGGACAAGCCGCCGTGCCCATGGCGAAACCCACCCGTCGACCCTTCTTTATTCCGAACACCAGTATAATCCCCGATGATGATAGCGACTATCTTAGTAGTTAACACAATATTCAACAGTGAGGACGGGGAACGTTCCAGCTCCACCAAATACATTACGAAAAAGAAGAAACGCCACATCGAAGAGGCTGCGGATTAGATGTATTTGAAACCAGCGGTAATGGCGTGATCAGTTCACCAGCGGCCGAGCGGTGACATCCATTCGTCTTCCTCGTCAGCACACAAGCGCGTTGCCCTCTAAGATCTCAATATGCAGCCATGTAGCAATATGTAGGGTGTAATGTCCCTGAACCACCATATGATTATGAAAGATGTCGTAATGGAGGGCTGCGGAAATTTCGACCACCTGGGATTCTTTATTGCGCACCCATATCTGAGCACACGGGCCTACAACATTTCCGCCTCCATCTGAAATGCAGCCGCCACCGCCGAAATTTGATCCCGTGACCTGCAGGTCGGCAGCCGAGTACCTCGGCCACTATGGACCACCGCAGCGGGGCTCAAGCAGATAGTTGTGCCTCAGGAAGCAAAATATTTTGGCAACCTGGGATCAAATGCGTGTGCCGAAATTTGAATGAATGTTTTAGTAGCCTTTTGAATGCCATTTTACAAGATTGTCACTCAGGAATTCCCAGATCCACATTGTGTTTTCACTACATTCTAATTTCACAACAGTTGACTAGAAAATGCACATATCCGTGGAAGGGCCATATATAGACAGCCAGTCAACGTTCAAAACCTAATATCAGGTAGGACACCCAGGTCGGGCGTCCAGAAAACAGCCACGCAGGTCATGTATTTTTGCGGTACGTCCATTGGCTATCCGTGTTGAATATTCATATGGCCGGACATTTGTATTCAGACTGTACAGTCAGCGGATATTTGTGGTTTTTTGTGACAAGTCTGTAATGCTTTGTCATGTTGCCGTTGACCAATCTTGAAACTTCTATTCGGAATTTATGGCTATGCATGCGATAGTTTTCATCCAAGCATTATTGACGCTTTGTCGCCGATACGCCGTCAGAGTCATCGCGACGTGACGGCGTGACGGAAAGGTTTGTCGCTACCGCTTGTCCCTTGCGCTAGATAACCACGTGTATGCAGTTCTGCTTTAATTTGTAGTGGCAGTGCTTGGTGTGGGCCGCTTCTGCACCTTGGTTGGATACTCTCCATGGCGGCGAAAACACTCATATTGCGTCTTTTTAGGAGCGAAGCTTCCTAAAGCGTGGGTCGTGCGCCTTTTGTATGGAGAAGCAACGTCTAGTTTTAGTCCTCCAAATATCCGATGGATGCCGGTACTTGTTATATGATGAATATATGTTGCAAAAATACGAGATGGCGGCACTTTGAGTGTTCACTATAAGGACAGCCAGACGGACGTTTATCTAGTGAACGTCCATCTACATACTTACAGATGGACGGACAGATAGACAGACAAAGAGACGGACAGACGTAAGAATGGACATTCGGATGGATGGATGAACATACAGTCAGACACACGTACGGGCGCGGCCAGCAGATGATTGACGGTTTGTCATTACACCCTTCAAAGCTTCGCCCCACTCATCATTATTTGTTCCGTGGATATGGTGTGATTTTTTTTTCATATTGTACTCGGCGCATGTGATAAGGTTACTAAGTGATGTCTCTTGGCAAAGCATGCAATACACATGGTTTCATCACGGTGGAACATCTGCAACCAGGACGAAGAAGCGGCGTCTGCTTCCGTGCTGACTGTATTGTGACATCTTCCATTTTTTCTGGCGTTTCGGTACCCACGCCAATAAAGAGAGCGAGCAAGGTCAATCTAAATAGGTCAGGAAAGAGGGAACGAAAAGTTTTTACGAATCCATTGCGACAGACATCAAACACCACGTGTCCATTGAAGCGAGACTAGATGAGGAAGGGACAAAAAGTGAAAAAAAAAAACGTTTATTTTCAAAAGTAACAATTTTATTTGATACAAAATGATATACATCACTTTTTTAACGCTTTGATGTTTAGTGTGTGGCTGAGTGCCCAATATTTGTTCGTTTAAACTCAGGAACAGCGCTTAAATGCAGGCAGTCTGGTAACATGAGCCAACTAATCCAGGCATTATGCTATGACAGCTTCTGTCGGCGTGTTCTTTTGTTCGGCGCATTACCGGGTCAACGAGGCATCACTCACTTTTTCGAGGTGGTTTCGTGCGTACCAACAGAATATCACTTATTTTTCTGTACAATTTATAGCTCAACTTTCTCACAGAAGGTGTAGATCACCGCTCCTGTTACTGCCGAGTGTTTTCGCTGGCGTACGACTGGCGTGCCTTCGCCTTTGGTTACGGGGAACGCGACAAGCTGAGCAACAAGATGCTCTGCTCTACGGCTGCCTAAGCTTTCTTTTCAAGACTGCTGTCTCGCTGCAGTAGTTTTCAGCGACAAGGCAGCGTGAGTTCTTGAACTATTATGCTATTGTGCTCGTGAACAGTTGTCTCACAATTACCTCTGCGAAGTTTCTTGTGCATATTGCAAGTACTTCAATTGGCTAATAAAATACCTTTGCTTCCTCAATCTTTGTTCTTTTTGTTTTTTTTCTCTCGCATGCAATTAGTGAAAAACAATTGAGGCGCATTAAAATCGTGTAATAACAAAGACACGTAGCAAACCAACAATTAAGAAACATTTCACATTCGTGCCAGGGCAAATGTGCGACGTCGCTAGTGCTTTCAGGAGTGATGACACATTTTTTTTTCTTTTGGTTGTCCCGTCCTCACGTAGATGGCGACAGTGGCATCGAGCCACAGACTACTGCCTCCATGGGATTCTATGGATATGACGCTACCAGTATAGATGAACTGATAAGTAGGGTTTAACGTCCCAAAACCCCCATGTGGTTATGAGAGACGCCATATTGAAGGGCGCCGGAGATATTTACCGCCTGGGGTTATTTAACGTGCGCCCAAATCTGAGCACATGGGCCTAAAGCATTTTCGCCTCCAACGAAAGTGCAGCCGCCACTGCAGCCGGGATTCGATCACGCGACATACGGATCAGCAGCTGAGTACCTTAGCCACTAGACCACACGCTACCAGTTTACATATACGTTAGAGCGAGTGTGCAGGCTGGCTGGTAGAAAAGGACCTACGTCCTCAGTTCCCGCTCTCGAGCTTCTCTCGTCCGTGAGAAGGCGCCGCTGTCTGTGTGTCATGTGTTTACGCGGCCTGCAAAACTTCGATTGCCACTGTACAAAGATGATCGGGAACTAACAACTGCGACAATTACTTGATATGGTGTTAGCAGCGTGTTCCTTTCCTAAACGTGGCTTCTGCAGCGAGAGAAGTAACCTTCTTATTTTCTGCTGCTTCATTGCCAGCACATGAAATACGAATTTCAAGATGTGCGCACGCACCAAGCAGCGCGTGGAGCTACACTGTAAAAAATTACTCTGAGGTCGGAGTAAAACGCTTGTCCTCTAGGGACCTTCCTATTCGGAGTAAATTTTGCTCCGGACCTCCTAACCAAATTGTTTACTCTGCCTTACCGCAGCAATTTCGTGGCACATTCGGAGCATTTCTCACTGATATTTCACTCAGGCTATCCGGAGTAATTAGTTGCGCAACCGGAGCATTATTTACTGGCCTTTCGCTCCGGCTGGCCGGAGTGACTACGTGGAACCTCCGGAGCAGTTTTTGCAGGCGTTTTACTCCCGCTATCCGGAGCTTTTGCGGGGCACTTCAAGAATATTTTACGAATATCTTTATTTTGTCCCGACGAAATTTCAGTGAGATGTATCAGTATTTCTTCAAAAGTGTTTGCTACTCTGTTTATTTATTTTATGGTGATCGTGTCACTCGTCAGTTATAAGAAGGATTTCTCAGTACTGATGCAAGCATTGCAGAGTTACTTTGTATTTTTGTTTTTTTGCACAGAGCTCCAGCAGATGAAATCTAAGAAAACACTTGAGTTCTTATTCTTTGATTCATTCAAAGTAAGCTGCCACTTCGGGTTTATTGGCCATCATTTGGGAAAAGAATACAAGAAAACAAACATAGATCAAGCTACCATAAATAAAAGAAAAGAAGAAGGATCGCATGAAATCAACGGCACTGAAGTTTGAAGCGCAGTGCTTTGAAATGAAGTCCAGAATGCTCTAAAACGATGAACCACACACGAAGAAAGCCTGGCTACCAAGAACAACTGTTCACTATCCCCGAAAAACCATTCATCAGCTTCATTTAGAACTTAGAACGCTGGTCAATAACATTATTAGGCGAAATTCATTCTAGGCAAAACCTTGACATTCTAGGCAAAACCTTGACAACACGGTGGCTGCAGCCGAATATACTACGCAGTTCGAAGTGACGGAAACACAGGGGGCAACTGCCGGCGCACCAGCTTCACGATCCCCTAAACGACAACCATGAACCCCTGGTACCCCGCTGATGCGTCGTCGTGCATAGCATAGAGTACGTGCATTCTCAAATTATTGGGGACTACTAAAAGAAGGCGGGCCCCATCAGCCGCATAATTTTGTTTGTAAAGGAAGTCATCTTTGACAATAAAGCCACTGCTACCCATCGGTTGAGCGGTTGAGTCAATGAAATCATCCAAGCTGTGGTCGTTGCGCTGTTATTTCCGGAAGGTAGCGAGATCAGGAAAAGCAGTATCGGTGATGACAGCTAGAAAATTGTCAAAATTGTCGGCGTCACGAAGAGTTGTTGGTAGGAGGAGCCTCGAGAGACAGTCGGCGTCTCCATGATGACGGCCACTCTTGTAGCATATTGTAAAGTTAAATTCCTGCAAACGTAGCGCCCATCGCGCGAGGCGACCACAAGGGTCACGGAGGCCAACCAGGCAACAAAGTGAATGGTGGTTATTCGCGATCATGAAGTACCGCCCGCAGAGATATGGGCGGAACTTATGCACACAAAAAAAAACCACAGCGAGGCACCCTTGTGCAGTAACGGTGTAATTTATCTCGGTTTTGCTCAAAGAACGACTGGCGTAGGCAATGACATGTTCAGCGTCATCGAAGCACTGGAGGAGTAGGGCCCCGAGACCGATGCCACTCACGTCGGTGTGCACTTTTGTCGTGGCCGACAGGTCGAAACGGTTCAGTATGGGTCTAGATGTGAGAAGAAATTTATGTTCACAAAACGAAGCATCCCACTCTGCTGTCCGGATGAAATCCTTATCTTTAGAAAGCAGTGAAGTCAATGCGTAGGCAGTATCAGCAAATGTGGGCACATATCGGCGGACGTAAGTATGAACACAGACCCAGAAAACTCCATAGTTCGCATTGTGACTGCGGTTGTTTGAAACAGGTAACTGCAGCAACCTTCTGACGGTCTGGGCGCACACCGTGTTTGTCTACAAGATGACCAAGTACAAGTGCTTCTCGCTGACCGAAGTGACATTTCTTGGAGTTCAGTGTAAGGGAGGCTTCTTCAAGGCACGTTAAAACAACGTCAAGTCGGTGGTTGTAATCAGCAAAAGTGCGTCTAAAAATGCGTCAAAAGTGCGTCAAAAGTGCGTCGAGGTAATATAAACAAATCTCCCATTTGAGACAACGCAGTACCTCGTCCATAAACCTTTCAAATGTCGCAGGGGCATTGCACAAACCAAATGGCATGACATTGAATTCAAACAAGCCATCTGGAGCGACAAAAGCGGTTTTCTCTTTTTCGGCGAAATGCACAGGTACCTGCCAATAGCCCAATCGGAGGTCCACAGATGAGAAGTAGGATGCCTAATGAAGACAGTCGATAACGTCGTCTATGCAGGGAAGCGGATGATGATGGTGTGGATACACAACTTTTTCGTCACCGAGTTTAGACGCCGGTAGTCGACGCGAAACCTCCAGGACCCGTTTTTTTTCTTCACAAGGATGACCGGTGCAGCTGAGGGGCTAGAAGAGTCTTGAATGACGCCCTTAGCCAACACGTCTTTCACCTGTTCGGCGATCACCTTGCTCTCTGATGCAGACACACGGTATGGTTTCTGCCTTATCGGATGCGCAGACCCCGCGTCAATCTTTTGGCGAGCCGGCGTATTGGGAACACGAACTTTGGTAGCGTCCTGGAAGAAATCAAACAATGAAGCGTGCCTGCTAATGACGCTGACCAGGCAAGACTTGACGCTTCCCAGAGGGTAGTGCATTGGCAATCATGTTCAAAAGCGGCGAAGTGTTTTCGGGGACATCAGGGCAAGTTTCATGCACCTGGGATTCGTTCGAGGTGTGATTGCTTAAGGCGTCGATATTACGTCTCGTATCCGCTTTACCTGGCAAGTCGCATACCGCTTGGAAAGACAAGAGACTGGTTAAACAGATTTGGCACCCACAATGTACTTGTGCCACAGGCCACAGAGACAATACAGTGAGGCATGACCACACCCTTCTTTGCGACGATTGATGGCATCGGCTCAACAACAGTGTCGAATACATCGTTGTCGGCACTAGCAACAGTAACCTGAACGCTAGATTACGAACGGGGCGGTATGACGGAATCTTCACAGACGGCGAGGGTGTGCGAACAAGTAGCAGGTTGATCGGCAACAAAAGGAGAAACAAAAAGCTCGCCGGTACCTCAATCAAGAGTGACCTCACTGTTGCAGGAAATCTAGACCCAGAATCACATCATGCGTGGATTTAGCGAGCCCAGTGAATTCAGCTTGATAGACGTTATTACAGAATTAGACGTGCCCCGCTACTGTGGTCTAGTGCTAAGGTACTCGGCTGCTGACCCGCTGGTCATGGGCTCTAATCTCGGCTGCGGCGGCTGCATTTCCGTTGGAGGCGGAAACGTTGTTGGCCCGTGCGCTCAGATTGGGTGCTCGAAATTTCCGGAGTCCTCCACTACGGCGTCTCTCATAATCATATGGTGGTTTTGGGACGTTAAACCCCACATATCAATCAATCAATCAATCAATCAACAGAAATAGACGATCGCGGTACACACACCAAGAGGTCGTAGCGATTCTCCACTTACAGCACGAAACGTGCTCGCATTACTCCACTTGAACATCACTTTATGGCCTAATTGGGTTTTGAAATCCATGCTCATAACGGAAACACGTGCTCCCGTGTCCACTAAAGCTGTCGATGTAACATTGTACACGGAAACACAAATCTTAAAATGACACATAGTCACTGGTGGAGGCGTAGCGGCGTGTAGCTGAAGATGACTGGCGACCTCACCACCATCTGTCACGCGGCCTAGTTTGCCGGCGGCGGTGAAGTGGGACGTCGTCGAGCAGATGGGGATGTTCAGTAGCGTTAAGGTGATGGCGTCAAGCTCAGCACAGACGCCGGTGAGTCACTGCGGTTATTTCCCCAGTGGTTGACCTGCTGTCAGAGTCCGAGGGCCAGGGTGTCTCGTCAACGTGCTGATTGCTGCGCCTGTAAAAATTGCATGGTCGCGCATAGAATGGTGCTGCCGTGCAACGGCGAGCGGGGCGGAATTCGGCGACATGACCACGGATGCCACGGTGAAAGCATATAGGACGTTCGCGAGGTGCGCTGATGTCATCAGAAGGATGAATGGCCCGGCCGTACTATGCCTCATAACAGGTAGGTGGTCTGCGCGCGTGCTGTACGAACGCAAAGTTTTCCTTGGCCCTCGAGGACGAGGCGTATAGTTATAGGCATCAACGGAGGCGGCGTTGATAGTCGTAGTGCTCAAGTCGCAGGGAGAAAGGGTTCTCGGACAGTAGGTGCCGGCCGAGAAGCCGCCTCACAGAGGCCGAGCTCTTCGCGCAATTCTTGGCGAATCATGGACGCGAGATCCCATGAGGTAGGATGCACGTCGACGCTGGCGACATTGGTGACGTTGGGCAGGCGGCCGAACTTTGGTGTAATTCGCCGGGCTTTCAGCGCTTCAAACATACGGCAGTGCTTGATAGCGTTATTTACACACTCTAAACTTTCTTTTGCGATGAGGAACTGGTAAACGTCCTCCGCGATCACTTTTAGAAGATGACCAATCTTGTCGTCTTCTCTATTCCAGGGGCCCAGTGCCCTGCACAACTTGAGCTCCTCCTCGATATACGTCATGCACGGTTCTCCGGGGACTTGTGCTCGTTGCATAAGAGTTTGCTCGGCACGCTTCTTCTTCGCATACGGGATCCCCGACGCACAACTTGATTCCATCGACGACCTTTCGCCACGTTGTCAGGCTTTTTTCATTGTTTTCAAACCACACAGATGAGGTTCCTTTGAGAAAGAGTCCCACAATATTGAGCTGGTCGGTGGCATATTAGCCCTTAAACCAACTCGCCCGTTGGTAGGAGCTGAGGCACGAGTCGACATCTTCTCCAGCTTGTCCAGTGAAGGATGGAAGCTGGATGTAAGGCTGCCACGGAATGCGGGAAGCAGGTGGCTCGTTGTCATTGTTGTCGTGAGACGCCATCGCAAAAGGCAGACCAGAAAGTCGTCAGCTTTGGCGAAGCTCCGCGTATTGCACCTGAGCGCTTGATGAGTCACCGTTCATTGGGGGCGCCGTTATCGTGCCCAGCACCTCTCACCAATACTGTTACGATGGGGCGTGTTTATTGAAGAACGAATGACGAAGGGTAGCCGCGGCGACACCGAGCTGCTTTCAAACAAACCACTTCGTTCTCCTCTTCCTCTCTTCACACGTTGCCACTTCAGCGTAACAATATACTGGCAGAAAAGAGAAAACGCCGAGCAGTTCACCCATATTACAGGTCCGTGCAAACTTCACAGGTCACGGAAGGTCATAGAGGCATCACAACGAGTTCACCAGGATTCCAGCTTTTTTTTTCTCTAGTTCTGTTCACAGGCCAGCGTTGTTGCTTCTGGTATTGGAGTCCTGTTCGTGAGAGAGAGTTAGAAACATGCCGCTTATGGCAACTTTTTGTCAAAGCAAAAAGTAAAGAGTAAGTGAGTAACCTATCAGCGTCTTGAAAAAATAGCACCTTGCCATTAACGAAATCACTGTATCATTATAATTCATCAAACCTGCAATAATATATAAATTATTTAGTGTGACACAGTTTGACTTGAGTGCCTAAAGACATACCTCTCTAAATCACACATCATAACAAATTTTTCCAGGGCCGCCTTGCATTGTTTAACATAAGCTACTGATAATGCAGTTCATGATACAAACCCACACACTGTTCAAGGGGAGAAAATACAAGACAAAATAAAAGGTTAAAGAAGACGACATTTCGACTTCCATAAAGGCCTCCTTCACAATGAGGACAAGCAACTGTGGCTTGGTTGCATGAGGAGAGTTTCCTTTACATCAAATTTGAGGTATTAGTTCAAAGGACATAATTTAGAATCTCCTTTGTTTTTACAAATGAAACGCACGTGTAACCAAAAATGGTAAAACAAGTAGGCTAAAAAAACTTGTGAGATATTGAGTACATACCTCGCTTGGCAGTGTAAAAGTTGCGGTGACATCCATCACCAAATATGCTTGAAGTTGACCTGTCCACGCCAGAAGGTGCCTGTTGACCCTTCCGACCCGGCCTGTGAACAAAAGATGATTGAAGCTATAAGCAGTCAGTGAATGATGTCTATTAGACCGTTGCATGCAGTAACTTGCATACAAGCTTGTAAGCACTTGACACGTCTCTTAGAGTCCTCTTAAACCTACTGCCTTTTAAGTGCTTGCACATGTTGATAACGCTGCACTTAACTCTAGTTTGTCAATTTTTGCGAAGTGATATCGGCTGGTTTCATAAGCAGTAACTTTTAAATAATTCAGTCAGCCCACGCACATTATTGCTCTTGGTACAATGTTTCTCAAAATACACTCTCTTTTTCCCCTCTTGGTATTTTTTTCCGCGACGTATTTAGGCTTTCGTGTGCATTTACAAGATAAGGTCACTTTCGATTGCGATTCGCGAATCAGGGTAGAATTGTCCTATCGAAATCAGATACTAACGTCTGCCTTTTATGCCGGCTATCAGTCGAGAACCAGAGTAAGAAATTGCGGAAGAGGTGCAGTGTTCAACCACAGTACTATATAAAAAAACTATTTCTGGTTGACGTATAATTTTACGAAATCGCGGCTGTATAGTCCACATGATTTAGTTTCTCAGAAAAGTAATGATAACGAACAGATGAAAAGAAAGAACAAAAAGTGCTTACAAAACGTCTTCATCAGGTACTCTCAATGAATTCAGCGGTACATAAGATGATAACGCACTCGAACTGTCGATTCCAGTCCTTGCACCGTTAACCACTTCAAATCATTATCGAAAGTGGGCGATAAGCGCAATGAACACGCGCTAATGCTCCTCGTACGCTCACGTTTTCTTTTCCTTTTTTTCACAGAAAGAGGACTTTTTATCATTAGACATAAGCAGACGCCTGAAAATCGCTGCACATTGTTCAACCTCGGCATGAAAGCACCTTCCAAGGCGGCGGTGTCGGGCTAACTCCAACGGTGCATGCACGTCGCTCGAATGCGTACTGCAAGTAAAGAATTTGCACAGACACGCAAAAGAAGTCAACTCCACAACCCACGAAAACTCGCGTTTGCTTCTTCGCTACTCGCAAACTAGGTGACGTCTTAAAACCATGGACAGCCGAAGGATGTAAACAGACGAAAGAAGCATATAAGCACGCTCACCCTGCACCGGGGTTTAGGCTGGAGCGTCGAGCAGAGCGCACGTTACACGGGCCCTCGGTCTTTTCAGTACACCACGCAAGAAATAAGACAAAATGGCGCACCAAGCAGCAGGCTTCTTCCCGATGCGAAAAAAAAACGCACAAAGGTGGTGGTGGCGGTGGTAGTGGTTTTAAGGAAAAAGAAAAAGGCACCTGATTTCTGTCTGCCTATAGGCGGCACGGCGCAGTGCCTTATAGGGTGGGGGGAAGGAGGGATAGAAAGAATAGAAGTAAAAGGTGAAGAGAGAGGGGTAGAGTTCGGTGGAAGAAACACGAAATAACAGGTTGGCAATGCATGCACCGGCTCTCTCGGCTGTTCGTCTCTCTCTCTCTCTCTCTGGCACATCAACGACAGCCTCCTTTCCACTGCCTCATGGAGGGGTGACCTCAAAGGGGCGCGAGAGAGAGTGAGGTGTCACATGACGTGTGGTAGCCAACCGAAGCACAATGGAAGCTTTTCTCCCTTTCTGTCTCTCATCCCTGCTTCTCTACGCTCGGTAAATGACGGCGGAGCCCCCGTCTTTTGTGTTTGATGCCGACAACTCGTCAAAACAGATGAAGAGATGGTTGTCAAAATGACGATCCGTTTTTACAGTGTGGGTGTGAAGTGGTAGCAGCAAGCACAGGTTCGAGTTCACTGGTGGAATATGGGAGAGGACCTAGTCAGGCCGATGAGTATGATGTAGATGATGATGATGGTGATGATGTTCATTAACAACGTAACATGATCATCATTTGTGAGCCACGCCTTCAGAGTGCAATTAAGTTATCTAGGCATGAATCCCACAAATGCTTATACGTAGCAGAGTACAGTCACAGTTTACATCAGATTTCAGCTTACTTATATCAAGCACTCAATAACACCAGATAACAACCAGTACATCAACCTAACCGTAAAACGCAACAACACCTTTTTCACACTATAGGCAGTCGTAACATCTATTTCATATGCAAGCCGTATGTACACTCCAAGACTTGGAGTCCATTGATGAGCGACACGTGGGCGTGGATTATCACCGTAGAATTCAACGCTTACCATTCACTAAGGGAAGGTTAGAAGATAGTTGTCGGGGGAGATGAGACTTAGGGGGCAAAGCTTCATAGGGCCTAGCCATATCGCTTTGTGTCAGGCTGCAGAAAGCCGAAGTTGACGCCGAACGCGTGTAAAATAAAGAGCTAAAACATCTGTATAAAAAATTACTATACGTGTATAACAATAAGTATATGACACAACAATAGGTGATCACCTGCACTGTCGATCTGTCCCTCCATACGCGCATCTCTCCACCCATCTATTCGTCAATATATTCATGCATCTGTCGGTTCATCTGTCCATTTATGCATCCGTGCGTCAATCTGCCTCTCTATCTATCCAATCGTGCGTCCATCCGTCCACGCTTGCGCCTGGCCAACCACCCATGAATAATTAATCTGGGCGAAATTGCGTTATTACTGATGTTTTGTTATTTTTAGCGTTTATTTTGGAGTATTCCGTGGTAATGTTGAAAAGAACATTCAAGTTTTGAACAAGCTATGCAGTTGTTAGGTGACACGCACATGTAGGCCACAGCATTTGCCTATATTTGTAGTGCAGCCTTTACTTCACCCAAGATATATCGGAGAATAAATTACCATGACAGAGTGGGTGTCGATAGTATGGTTCATATATTATCACTCCTCACATTGGTCGAAAGGGGGCACGAAGTATCACCCAAGAGTTATATTTTTGAAACTTATTTTTATTGTATAACTAAGCATTTCACTCTCCGTTACAGAGGCACTCAGGTATCAATGACAACAAGGTAAGGGCATTTTAACCAATCACAGATTACAATAAACACGCCTCGGGAATTCCATATTTTCCTGCTATAAACAATATAACGAGCATTGTCTATATAGATTTTCTGACGTACGTTTTAGCATGTCTCATGGATAATTTGTGTGTTGGTTCATTATTAACCATTGATAAATTGTTTAACAAATAAGAAGTAAGCACATGATTTTCGAAAGGTACAGATGAACATTACATAATTTTTGTACAACCTATTCTCATTTTGGAATTACATAATTAAAGGGTCACCACAGCGCATTCATTATTAAGTGAAAACATTGGTTCAATATACTGTTTCAGATATGTTTGACGCTATTATTCAAATACTTGGAGTATAGGCGCAATTTCACTAGTTTTTCGTACATAACTCGGCTTCTTTTCGAGCGCTGGCAGCTGCTTGGTAATGAACGATAGGAACAAATAGAGCTGCATCACCTTCGAGGAATCGAAGAGACAGGCCTTTGAGAATTTTGTCTTCGGTTCTCTTTTTTTTTTTTTTGACGCCATCGTGTTTTCGTGGTCATCCCTTTATGTGGAAGTGATGACCACGATGACACGTGCTGCGTAAATGGCGGCTGCCGTACCTACACCAACTGAGAATAACTTTTTATATTAAACACAAGTGGCGGTTTGACATATGTCTGTGGGTGCACTTGTACATATCTTCAGCGCAACCTCTTAACGTTTAGCACAAGAAAAAATATTTAAAAAATTAGAACACAGTCATCTTCCATCCGGTTGGCACGCATACATTGAATCCCGATTTATATGTGCGATCTGTCAATTTTTTAGTTGTTAGTGGTGTACGAGGGCTACAAGTGTGGGTACATGTAATGGTGAAAATGAAAACATAATCTGCGAGATAAATACTTCACATATCTTTAGAAGTAAACAATGTGTGTTGTCATTCCTCCCATTGAGCAGTGAATACAGCTACTAAGAATAAAATGAAAGGTTGGAGCACAACTCAGAGGAGATATCAAGAAAGCTTGAAACAAAAATAGACAAGGAAAAGTACAACTCTAGTGTTCATGAAACGTCGATTGGGTGTGCAATGATAGCTATCCGATTTAAATGTATTACTAATGTACTCCCAGGATACAGCCATCACGTCGGGCTAAAGTCAATTGTACTTAAGTGCGTCCGCTGATCCTGATTTATGTAACAGTCCAACGTGATGGCTGTATCCTAGGAGTACATTAGTAATATTTTTAAATTGGATAGCTATCATTGCATACCCAATCGGCGTTTTATGAACATTAGAGTTGTACTGTGCCTTGTCTATTTTTGTTTCAAGCTCACATGATATCTCATCTGAGTTGTTCTCCAATCTTTCTTTTTTTTTTCTTAGTAGCTTTATTCACTACTCAGTGAGAGGAATGACAACACATAATGTTGACTTCGAAAGATACGTGAATTATTTATCTCGCAGATTCTGTTTTTGTTTTTACCATTACATGTACCCACACTCGCAGCCCTCGTATGCAATGCCCTTTTTGGGCCCTTCGGGTATACGTAAAAATAAAATAAAATACATAAAGAAAGGTCTATTTAAAAAGTAGTTCCAAAACGTGGAACTACTTTGGAACTACTTCTCCGTGTGGAAACCACGGAGAAGGCCTTGGTTTGATTTTTGCGGGGCCCTGCCATTTATTATTTGCGTTCGTCAGGGGGTCAACGCTGCTGCCGTCAGCTTTTTTAATGGTATTGCGTTGAATTACCCATGACTTTTCTCGCCGTTCCTGGGAAGATAAAAAAATGGCAGATCCCACGTACAGATACAACCAATGATAGGCGACGCACGAATGAGGAAGGCTTATATCACACTATAAAATCAGCACAGCGTTACGAGACGGAGGGAAATTATACCATACATGACTTCCATGTCATGATTATTATATGTGGGTGAGTCAGTCACCTTCGTCGTCTTTTCAACTCATCTGATACTAAATTCACTATATGTAGAGCTAGCGAAACAGCTGCGAACGTGCTACTAGCGTTGCATGTAGGCAAGTTTTACGTGACACGCATGTCATGATTATCATGTTTGGACGTGTCATTTACCTTCGTGGTCAGTTCACGTCACGTGATACCAAATTTGGTATTTGTAGAGCTAGCGATACGATCACGAGTGCATCATGAGTGTGGTAGGTTGTCATGTTCTTACATGATACGCGAGTCATGATTATCAATTTGCACCACTCGCATACCTTCGTCATTCGTGGACGCCACGTAAAACCAATTCTGGTATATGTGGAGCTAGCGAAATGGCCACGAGCGCATCACGAAGGACCAATATACTCCAACGTGACGATGGCGCGCGCGCATGCTGGGCGCAGCGACTCTACGCTAGCAGAACTTGAGCACTGTTTAGTCGGACGCCAGGCGCGACTGGCGCGAAATGCGACATGGTGACATGCTGCGTTTTGCGCCAATGACATTACCCAGACAGCACTGCGTCTGCCTCTCTTCGTGACGGAGGGACGCCAGGCACTTAAACGAGCATGACTAAAAGCAACGCAGTTTCACGAAACGAACTCCGGCGCCCACGCACGCTGGGTCACGTAGAAGTGTACTGATGCCTTAAGTGTGGCATGTAGTCATGTTCTTAAACGACACCTATCTCAAGATTATCAAGTTCACACCATTCACATACCTTCGTCATCCATTCACGTGACGTAATACCACATTTCCCTATCGGAAAAAAACGAATGGTGGGCATGGTGGAAACCACCACCCATCATTATAGTGGATTAATGTAGTGGGTGAATGGTGGGAAACGCCCACCATGGCGCATGGTGGGTATGGTGGGTGCTGCAGTGCCGTCAACGCTTGAGCGCGAAATGACGTCAGAATCACCGTGACGAGGTGCCACCAAAATAAAAAATGATTCTATAAAAACGGTATAAAAAACACCCGTCCCGTAAAAAAAAAAACAAGGCGCCACGGAGGATCGAACGTGCAACCTGCGGATGCCCATTCAATGACGCTAACCACTGCGCCACACCAACATGACGTTGATTGTGTGTTAAATACCTAGTAGGCATACAAACTTAAGGTTCAACTTAAGCTATGTTTGTCGTGTACCCAACATAGACAAGATCTACACCTGCTACTAAAAATTGCACATTTATTAAACACAAGCAACTGCGGCCTGTAACGATTGCCACTATATTAATGGCACTAGTGCTATTTTTTTTTTACAATTCACAACTTCAAGAAAAAAAAACCAAGTGGACTTGGTAGCAGCAAAAGTTTACCGGCGGGGTCTGCCAAGTTTAATATCCGTTTCGCGCTCGTTCTAAAGGGCGACATCTGCTCACGCTTTATGACGCTTCTAGGCTCATTCCATAGATACGCCCGCCTAATTTATTTGATTAAGTATTGGGATGCTTTTCGCGCAATGTAGAGGGCGGTCATGCCAGCGCAATGCTGTAGCTCTTTCGCTAAAGCAACAACTACATAACGGCTTGACCAAAACGAATGCAGTGTGCCGGAAACATTACGCTATCATATTGGTTCACCAAGCGCACGAATTGCCACGTCTGAGTTCTCGTACAAAAGCTAGAGAAGTGCCGGCGAGTGCGACCGGCGGCTGTCGGTGAGAAGACACTTAATTACGTTCTCTGGGAGTGCTTTAATCGCGTCGCATCGATGTTTGTTGCTTCTTGAGCGGACACCATACGCAATGAAAAATGCTTCATTTAGGTTAATTGATGCCATATGGCTGCGCTGTATTGTCATACTTAATCGTCGAAATTGTGTATTCTGAAACCCGGAAGCACGGATAACACAATTGTACGGGCTCGGTCAGTAAGCCTAACCTTTGGTGGAAATCATGGTGGTAGAACATGTAGTGTACAGATCCCAGCTTGGTACACTTTATAAATCGCCCGCCATTATAAGCCCACCCATCATCTCCTTACTGCTTCCCAGCATTATCGCGATGGTGAGCAGAGCTTCTCAGCTTGGTACACCATGTTGCCCACCATAACAAGCAGCACCCATCATCTGCTTAGTGCTTCCCAGCATTATCGCAATGGTGGGAAGAGTTTCTCAGCTTGGTACACCATGTAGCCCACCATAATCAGCACCACCCACCATATGCTTAGGGCTTCCCAGCATTATTGCAATGGTGGGCAGAGTGTCCCATTATTGCCCACTATCTAGCCTCTGCTTTCCACCATCATTTCCACTTTACCCATCATCTGCACACCATACCACCCAGTATGTCTCGGCATAACCACCATATTTTCCACTACGTCCCACCATAGCCATCATATTTTCCACCATGCCCACTATTAATTCCACCATGCCCACTATTATTTCCACTACGCCCACCATGTTTTCCAGTATCCACCATGACAATTTTTCCGATAGGGTTGATATTCGGGAAACTAGCGAAACGGCCGTGAGCGCACATGGGTGTAGCATGTTGTCATGTTGTTACAGGACAAGCATGTCATGATTATCATGTTTGGACGTCGTCGTCGTCCGTTCGCGTCACGTAATATCAATTTTAGTATATGTGAAGCTACCGAAACGACCGCGAGCGCATCATGAGTGTGGCAGGTAGTCATGTTGTTACACAACACGCATGTCATGATCATTACGTTTGGACATGTCATTTACCCGGGTCATCTATTCGCGTCATGTAATACCGAAGTAGATACATGTGAAGCAAGCGAAACGGCCACGATTGCATCATGAGTGTAGCATGTAGTCATGTTGGTACATGACACAAAACTCATGATTATAATGTTTTCACTAGCCAGAGACCTTCGTCATTCATTCACGTCCCGTAATACCGAATTTGGTATAAGTGAGGCTAGCGAAACGCCCACGAGCGAATGAAAAGCGTGGCATGTAGTCACCTTGTTATATGACATGCATATCATGATTATCAAGTTTGCGCCATTCTTGTAAATTCATCATCCATTCATGCCCCGTAATACCACATTTGCTATATGCTAAAATAGCAAAACTGCCGCAAGCACTTTATGAGTATGCCATGTTATCATGTTGTTACGTGACAAGCATGTAATGATTTCCATGTTAGGGTCTGTCGCTTGTGTTCTTTATGAAGTCGTGTCATACCATACGAGTTTTGCAACATCTCTTGTGAGCGAAACTGCCCCAAGTGCTGCAAGACCACTAAATGTCAAGCATGGCATTCATAACATATATATCATGGTTTTCATGTTATGACTAGTCACTTATGCTCGTCATACAGTCATCTTGTGCCCTACCAAGTTTGGCATATCGATACCATTCTCGAAACGGCCAGCAGAGCTAAAAGTCTTCGGCGGCTAGATAGATAGATAGATAGATAGATAGAAAGATAGATAGATAGATAGATAGATAGATAGATATATAGATAGATAGATAGATAGATAGATAGATAGATAGATAGATAGATAGATAGATAGATAGATAGATAGATAGATAGATAGATAGATAGATAGATAGATAGATAGATAGATAGATAGATAGATAGATAGATAGATAGATAGATAGATAGATAGATAGATAGATAGATAGATAGACGCTCCATATTCGTGTAGGGCGCAAAAGAATGCTTCTTCTTTAGGATAACACAACTGTTGAAAAATGATCTGGCCTGCTCAGGAGAAACGAAATGCACCCTTGATCCTCTGCTAGTTTCACCATTTGATATAAGTTATTTGAAGGTAGCGTACTATTAAACAGTTTGGGTTTTTAAACGATAAATTATTTCTGCCAAAGCGAATCAATATAAAAAATGTGGGAGAAATGAAGCGGGTGGTGTTAAGTATATGATCAGTTTTACACTCTAAGATTTGCTTCATTATTACAAATGCACAAAGTTATATAATACAGAGTGACGGAAAATATTATATTAACTCAGATTTCACCAAATAGTACTACACCTAGCTCTCTTATGCCAGTGAGTGGTCTTGGTCATAAAATTGAAACTTCGAGTTTTCAGTACACCAAATGCAGCCTCTCAAATTATTCCTTACATTCAAATGTGTGAGAGAGCACTTGAGAGCTCTATCAGATCTAACAGACACAATTTTGGAGGAGAAAATATGACATAAATTTATCTCTGTGCATCTGATTTAGAACTGCATGCTTAAAAATCTTCGCCATGCTTTTCACGGCAGCGACACAAGTTGGTAGGAGTTTATAACGTTGAAGTACCACTAAGGGTATTTTAACCAGTAAAATAGGCAACGATGTATCGGCTGTGTAGCTGATCTTCATAAATGTGTAGTTTGACGAGTGGAAACTGGGCGGTTCACTTAGTCATTAGCTGGGTTTGTAAGTATTGTGGAGCTCTCCTTCATTTCTAGCCTTAAGCGGAACGCAAAATAGAAAAAAAAAAGCACTGTTTATCCCTCCATCACGAGACTTCGTATGGTGCAAAAGTGAACCGTATCTCCTTTTTCATTCTTTATTATGCATTCATACGTAACAATTGACAGTAATACACGTCATATTATTGTATTCATTTTATCAGCGCATCAATCGTAACTGTTTTCTTTCAATCTTCAATCAATTCTTTCAATAACTTTTTCTTCCGTTCTCCTGCTTGTTGTCGCGTGGCCGCAATCATCCGCAACAGACGCCACTTTCCTTCTACCATTTTGTTTTCTAACTTTCGCTGCTACTAGCAGTTTTTTACCGGAAGTTTGTTCATCTAGAGCACTAGGTCGCACCCAATATAGTTTTGAAAGGTCAATTTTGCGTAATAACATAAAAATGATTTCAAACTGTACTCGAAAGCAATATTTCACATTAGATATCCTTCCTAGAAAGATATATTTAAAAAAAGACATTTGTAGGCACATATAAGAATTAAGGCCCAAACGCAAAAAATAGGTATCGGTAGGCATTATGAAAACACTCTACCACCCATACCTCTAAATTATGCTGGTATGTCAAGGTGTCTGGATAGGAAGAAAACTGTAAAAATATGCATTTGCCTAATATCCGGTCTTTTGGAACTAATGAATTTCCCTAACTAAAATATTGTGAACAAAGGTTCTTTTTCTGGCTTGTTTATGCATAGGCTTTGCACACAGAGATCTATTACCCATTTTTGTTTTCATCACGTAGTGCTGCAGCAATGATCCTCTGACCGTACACAGCTGCAACACTTTCCGCAGCGAGACAGACTTCACGCTTTCATAGTTTCACAATAACAACGCAAAATCACCACCACGTGATGAATTATCTTGGGCGAGATATTGCAATGATTTGATTTCCTAGTGCATTTATCACGTGTTTGATGTTTCTGCCCTTGGTGGAAAAATGGCATCACCTCCCCCCGAAGGGCACCACGAAAAAACGCGCAGTATTAAGGGTGAACACCAAATTTTTGTTCACGTTCAGTCGGAGTTTCCGTCAATTCGTCCTGTTTGTATTTAGTGTTTGTGTTACCATTTCGTTGTGTCTCCTCCCTGTAGTGGAAACGGTAGCTCGAGGCCGACGCTTGGCTGCAACGTCGGCCTTCCAGACCTCAGAGTTTGCAGCTCGACGTCGAGCTGCACAGGTGTTTCCGATTGGACGTGCGCTGCTGTGGCTCCAAGACGACCTCGATCTCACAGAGGTTGGAGTGTTGCTGCAACGGGCGCCGACGCTGACGTTACAACTCATCTGAACGGGAGCACAGCGTGAATCACGGAAGATAACCGAGTGCATGCGCCTAATGAAAAGGAGGAGGGAGTTGGTTTAAAGACGAGTGGGAAAAAGGAAAGAAGCCAAGCGAACACTTGCGTAAAGGTGGAGAGGGGGAGAGTAGGCGCAAGCGTACTGTGAAGTGGATGCCACTGGATCAAGCTGCCTAATAAAATGTTTCACATCTAAAACTGAGGCTCCATTGAGGCTCGTATGTGTTTTCTCGATTTATACAACGAGCGGCTTGTCTTCGTTTCGTCAGTGTGGCTGCATATTATAGCTCAATATGAACTCTTAGTTTGGTTCGCAGCTCCCCTTCGTGTGGCTCGCCAAAAAAAGGAAAGTGAAAAGTGTGCAGAGCAGTAAGGCAGCCTCTAGTTTAACGTCTCAAGAAAACTTGACATAACTTACCAGCGGAACGTTTCTTTTTTTATGCTGAGTACATAACGAAAGAGAACAGCCAATCACGCCGACAGATGAGAATCTGGGCTCATGTGTCCTTCTGTCCTACTGTTTTCTTCTTTTCCCTGAGGCTCTATACCAGTTCTAATGCGACCAAGCAACTAGCCCAATCTTCAACAGTTGTAGAAGTAAACATCTTCTAACGTCCATTTAGTGGTGCAAATGCTAAAAGTACAGCACTTTTAGTTTGTAAAGCTGTCAGTACCAGCTTATATTTTTTTAAGTTCAAATTACTTGACTTGCGTAAAAATGCTAAAAAATTGCGAAGTAAATCAACCTTGATGAGTCGGCATCCTGGTTCATTTTTCAGTGCTTCTCACAGTTTCTTGTGCGCCTGTATACACGTGGTACGATATTTTGCTGCATGAACACGTCATTAAAGATAAATTACGCGTGATCAAGGGATATCCGGAAGAAAAACAATGCTGACCAAGCATGTCATTTAGGATAAATTTGGACCTGGTTTGTCCTAAAATAAACGCAAGAACGCTTATTCAGAACTTTCGAACTAGTGAGGGACGACTCAACAGGCGTACCATATTTGAAGCTTCAATTTCTTATTCGTTCTTACGTATCACTGCTGCTGCTGCAACCAACTCCTTTTCATATCTTTCATAGCCGATGCAAACGCGTTGACTGGCAGCCGTCGGTCCTTCTTAGTCAAGGAAGAACAGTGATGTGACACCACAGAAAGAGTAGGACTGTTTATATCACACGTGCGTCTGAGCGCTTTCATATGGAGATGCGCTTGACACATTTTCCTCTCCAATATCATACACTTTGCAGATTTGTTTCTTGGTGCTCTGCCTTGTGGCCTGAAACAATATTATCACCACCTTACAGCACTCTGAGGCTGCGTTCACAATTTGCCTCGAAGAAATCGAAAGGGGCACGACCCACCGGCAATTCACTCGCTTCGCCGCCTGACGGCCAGTTCACGTTAGCGACAAACATGCCTCGCCGTTTAACGTTCTCAGGCAGCCGTGCACGGCTGTTTCATTGGCGCACGTCTGCCGTTTTTTGCCGCTCAAAAAATGGGTCCTAGATCCATTTTTGCTCCGTTTGTCGGAGAATGACGAAGCGAGCAGCGACGAACGAGTGACAAGGCTAAGCCGCGTCGTATGCTATCGCCCTTCTGCACCGTCTGCGTCTGCCGCGGGACACATCGAGCTGCTTACTTCTTTCTCCACAGTTTTCATGCTAAGACGTACGTGTTGTTTCTAGCCTATTTTTCAGCAGTGAATTAAGTATTTTAGCCTGTCCAGTAGTTACAAAAACGCACAGCAATTCAATATGGCGTCTCCCAAAGCAGGCTTTCGAGCAAGTGGCGCCAGCTATCTAGCCTTAGCCATAAGTGAGAAACGTGGAGTGTATGCCCTCTGAGATTGGAGAAGACTTGCTTAAGACTACATCAATTATTTCAGTATCCCTCCAAAAACAGTGCCGAATCAATTTCAGTACTGTGTTGTCGAAGCTAATGAACATGAGTCTAAAGCGAATGGGAGCATCAGTATGGAGCTTACGAGCTACAGAGCACAGGGCGTCCACTTGATAGATTCGAGGCCGTCGACAACTGCATTCGGAAGGGCCGCCATGTTTGTCGGACGAGCCTGCCGTGCAGTTCGAACAGCTATACTGTGGGCGGTGCCGGCCACCGGCCTACGGCTTCTGTGCCGTTACGGCAGGCTTGCCGATAATGTGAACCGGCCCTAAGCGGCCGGACACCTCGTCGCGGGCCTGCGCAAAAAATAAAAAAAATAAATTGGTCCGAGACGGATTTTCTCGCCACGCGAAAGTAGATCCTCTTTCCGCTTCACGGCTTTGGCTGCACTAGCTGTAAATACGTGATATAAACAGCCAGACCTGATTCAACATGGCGGCAAATGCGTCGGTGGTGGCTCGCATCAGCTCAAATGGTAAACAACCCGTGCAGCACAACAAGTCTTCAAGGCCTCAAAGATGACGCGTTAATCGAGAGCTTGGTTTGAACTACCATCGCCGAGAACACTGGATTCAGACGGTGCAGCAGCAGCGAGTCGACATGCCCGAACGTGTCTCGCTGTTTGTACTCAGCCAGCTGAATGCGGCGCCGCCGTTGTATTCGCTCACGCCGTTGCTGTTGGCGTAACTCCCAAACAGTGTTTGAAAACATCGGAACTGTTCCGTTTCGGTAGTAAATCGAATTCCGTATGAAGTTTACAAGACAGAAAGCACGCAATATTGAATGAATTTTCAATAGAACGATAAAGGGGAGTGATCCTTGAAAGAAAGAAAAGAAGAAAAAATGTGAACCCCATAACTGTCTGCATCTTAGTGCGACACCTCTACAGCAGCTCTGGAGGGATAGCGGTAAGAAGGGATTAAAAGGATAGGAAGGAATCGAAGGTATAGAGATAGAGAGAGGAGCAGGAACAGAGAGACCACATACGGAAGTAAGGACAAGATAGGAAATATCGACCCGGTCGCAGCACTGCGAGGACGGGGCACCACTAAGCGAGAGCTCTTGTCGGCGTCAGGAGATGGCGTAGGGCGAGCCAGTCGGCCAGAGCTGCGCTGTCGTCGGAGATCGCGAGGGCACAACCGGTCGGCACAAAATCCAGCGAGCGAGTCCGATGGTTGTAAGGGGTAATATAAATAGGAACATTTTCGACTCGCGTGGTTGTCGTTTGGCGGCCACTGTGACGTTTTCGTTTTCGCTTCACATCTTAGGTGTGAATGTTGCCTTAACGTCATTGCACGCAGCAGCGTCGCAGTGGCGCTTCCTTACTAGTTGAGACCGTACATCTTACAGAGACCGTACATCTTACAGAGACCGTACATCTTACAGAGCCAGCGTGACCACCAACATTTTTAACACGAGGAATGCAAGATTCCACCCTACTGATCTGTGTGCAATTGAACAAAAATTACTCATTATGGTTTTCTTCATTAGGCACTACATGAAGAGTTCTCTCTCCCATAGACAAAACACATATGTGAAGTATATACGATGGGATAGTGAAAAAAGTGCTAGAGAAGAAGTTGGTAAATGGCTGGGTTGTTTGCATCTGACTGGCACTGAACAAAATAGAGGAGGCGTCTTTGCAACGCATGTGCGATACTTCACCACAGAAATCCCCAATGCGATCACAAATAAAACAATTAAGCAATCATGCTACCCAATATGCAGTCTTCCCTCCAATATTATAGCTGAAACTTCAGCTATTGACGTTATTTCGGGCTATTAGTGAACCAGCTACAGAATCCAATAAGCAGTAGTTTGGTTGCGCTGGTGTTGCTTAACGGCATTCTACTTTTCGCTGGGAACACTAGTTACAATAATGTCATACCGAACAACGACGACAATGATAGATTTTAGGGAAATGTTGCACTAAATATAAATCATGAAGTCTCTGTCCTATGTACTGGCATTCTTTGGCCATCACATGTCCCTTGCGCCAGGGAAAGCAGCATCAACACCACGAGGTCTGAGTAGCAGTCTAAATGCAATATAAGTGACGTAAAGCAAATAGAACCGAAGTCAGCTTTCAGGTCATAAGGCTCACGCGTGTCATAGTACGTCAAATGGGCTAGTTCATCGCGTATGAAAACCATTTTACTTTTCGCACGTTTGTGTTTTGGTGTAATACTGATTTCCAATAACATTACCTAATTGTTTGTTAGACGGCGTGTTTCAAAACAAAATTACCTGTTTAGAGCTTCAAGGGATTCACTGTCTGTAAATCATGACAACAAAAAGATAATCAGACCTGGAGAGCTGCGATACCGCTGTTCTATAATACCACTGTAGTGAAACGTCTATTTACAGCAAGCGTATTGTCAATACTGTCATATATTAATAGCGTTCCCAATTGAGCTTTGCTGCCTATAATATTCACCTATATGGCCATATGAACATTGTGCATATCTTATCATTCACATTATTTTATTTCTTCTTGTATAAATGAAGGCTCATCTGATCTGTTCTGGTATCTCAAAGACAGGACGGAGCAGATTTTCAAGTCGTCTATAAGAAGAACGGGATCCTGCAACTAGCTCTGAAGATTGATAAAAATGGTAAAATGTCATTATATGTACAAAGTGACATCCCTTGCGAAATTACACTGCTGAATCCAAAGATTGCTTTTATTAAGGCTTTTAGTAAGCGCAAAATGAGAAGGTTTGTGGAAAGAGATAACAGCCACTCATCTGTGACAGTCTACTTACCTAATAAACAAGTGTTTTCCGCAAGAAAAATTAACGTTTATGTGTTTAGGTATTTACGTTTTTACAATAAATATAACACACGTTTCTGTCTATCAAAGCACACGTTCAAACGTGTTCGCCTATTTCAATGAAGCGAAATTGTTGATGGCTATCTTAACGCAATGATAAAAGTAAAGAGACGAATTAAATAAGTTCTAACATCTTGTACTCAGACATTCTTTATACGATGAAGATAAAAAAGTGAATAGAAGACTATTCGGCATTTTAAGTACTATACGTATTTTCAGTTATTGTTTAGGTAACAAAGGCACAAGCTTAGAAAACCAAACCTGTACTAAAATGTTTTCTGACTAGTAGCTGTTTTCATAAATTCTTCATTTCACGTATATATTTTTCTTACAGAAGCAAGTGAGCTTGACCGACGATATACTTTTACTGTTGTCAACGTTCAACCAGAGTGCTTACTTTTGTACTATGGGCCCTTTAAAGAGAGTAAGAGCTTTATGAATTTAGTAGATTTAAAATAACGTAGGTGGTGTTTTAGGCGCTGTATACTTAGAAGAATGTAGTCCTTTATAGGCATTTTAAATCAAGCAAGATTGTAGTCTTTCAGTACTTTACGAGATGAAATCAATATTATCAAGTCACAATAAAAATTGTTTCAGCAAAGGTCACCCTGGCTGCCAGGTACACGGAAAGATGTTTGCATACCATGGTTTCTATAAGCTTTCTGGCACAGGAGGTTAGTGAGATGGGACTCAATGCCTCGCTGCTCTAGGTTTGCCCGATTTGGGTGTAAATGTAACAAATGATGTCGTTCATTCTGATGAGAGCAGGTAGCTATCCCATATCAAACTTATCAAATGGAGTAGGAAGAGGTGTGCATCGTGAGGGAAATTAGCCAGAATCGACACTGTGATGCCATCTCACCCAAGGGCCGTGCTGCGCCACATTTTCGCCAGTGCATCCCGTAAATCTGAAAGCGTGTATGGCATATGGAGCTCGGTGTTAGGGGTACTGGAGCACGTATTTTCTGGGTCTATATGGGTTAAGTTTGCGCCAGATGTATCGGTCGCACAATTCTCGCACGAGTTTATCTGTTATGGCCTGTGAGGCAGCACGACAGAGGTGGCGTCGCGTTTGTGCCCGAGCACTGCAGGGATCCAGAAGGCTACGAAATAGCCGCCAGGTGCCCTTAAAGCCCATCTGTTTCACCGCCTTCGTGCAGATGTCAACCCGATTCGAATCGGCAAGCTGCGCACAGTATGCCACTGCCTCTGCAGTGAGCGCCTGGATACGATCGCGGAGTTTTCGATTGAGTTTGTTACGTTTACAGCGCTCTGAAGCCCACGGCGAGCAATCCAGAGTTGTAAGAGGTGTGGGTCGGTTGCAGGAGTCAAAATACAGGTGTTGAGGGTGCGATTGTTTGCCCGCTGCGTATGAAAAACTTGAAATTTCCACGTCGCGTATTAGGTGGCTGCATTCTGAGTTTAGACCAGTTGCTGAACCGGGCCAGGCTACAGTATTGGCGCATTTCCTACCATGGTGTGAAGGAATTGCGAAGCAAAAACTGGTTACTTCCGAAAGTTTTCTCATGGAGCATCGCTAATGTTACGAGTAAGGGAGAGCTCGGAATTCTAGGTCTTGTGTGACCGAGTTGCGGGAACGTTTGGGCTGTGCCGGATTGATGAGCAGTGTGGGGCTAAGCGAGGAGATGAGCTCCTTGAGTTTTTGGCCCAGGCCTTCTCATAGTTGTAACCCCAGGAAGACCTGAGGGCATTGAAATCCCCGATAATCACCAAGTGTTGACAGGCGGCCATGCCCAGCGCCCTATGAAACTGATTCGCAAAGGAGGGTCCTCGCAAGGCGAGGGGGACAATACACTTTCAATGTATGAATAATCGGTAGCCGCTCCACTGGATCAGCACTGTTATGATACAGTAGTCGTATGGCAGATCCATGACAAGGTCGATCTCTACCACCGTGTACGCCTTATGCACAAGAAGGCATGCAGTGGTGCCTCCAACATAGGAGCACTATCCAGAAAGAGTTAGTGTCGCGCCAGATCTTTGAAGTGCCAACACAGGCGGATGTGGGCCAAGTGAGTAGAGGAAGAACAGAAGGTGTGAGCGCTTTTGCCTAATCACCAACCCTGTAGAGTTCCACTGTATGATCTCAAATTTTAACGACAAACTTGAAAGAGATGTACGGTTGCTCGTGATCATGAATATCTTAGGTTTTATATTTGACCCCAGTGTCTTGCTCAGAGCCTTCAAGGCAGGGAGTGGTATGGAGTCTGAATCGTCTGGCGGTGAACAGGTGGTATCCACCGTACAACGAAGTCGGGGAGCTGACCCCATACTGCTAATTGAAGGGGATCGTCAACGTCATGCTTTGGGTTGAAACTGAGTGATTGGACAGGCTCGAATAGCCAACGTGACCCCTACAACTATGCGTTAGGCAGAAGTAAGCAGTTAGGTGACTTTTTGACACTTTCATGTGCGTAAGGCGATCCTCCATGCGCTTGACACCTTCTTCACTGGAATGAATTGAGTTAGTGGGCAAGGGATCCTGAGGTGCCGCAGTAGCTATTGGAGCTTCCGGAGAAGGTGCGCGGTCACCGGAGCCGGAAGGTTATTCAGAATGTGCGTAGTGAGAGCGCTAAGGTTGGGGGTTGGCTGCGTAGCCACGAGGACAGGGGTGGCCGTACCGAGGGGCTTGAGAGGGTCCTGTTGTTGCGGAGCAAGTTGCATAGTTAAGAGTGCGAGCTGTTAGGAATTCATTGTGCTTTTGAAGCTGCACAATCAGCGGGCGAAAAGTCACCCGCTCAGGGAAGGGAGTAATGACAGAGGGGAGGCAAAGGAGCTTAGATTCAGAAACCCCTGCCCAACTGCTCACATGGCGTCCGCCGCTGGCTCGAAGAGCAACGGGAATGCTCAAGTGCTGGCCGGTTCTGAAGTGCTGAGGAAGACTTAGGTTTCCGGTATTTTGCAGCGGAGCCACCAGTCCCAGTCTCATGGGTGCCACGGCCGAGAATGCACTAGGGCGGCAATCATGTGTAGTGAGGCCTTCGGGCCAATGGTGCCACACTTGGCACATTGTGTAGGAGTTGGGTGAGGGCACTCTGGCGGCACCGACGCTTCCGCACCTAGTGCAAGCCGGGACAGTTTTGTTCTAAGGGCATGAACGTCGTCACACAGTGGTAGAAGAGGAAGCGGGGCAACTTCGTGCCATCAAAAGTCACCACCAAGGCCACGGATGCTGCGAGTTTTCGGACCTCGAGGATGGTTCCTCAAACCCAATACAGTTCCGATTTTATCTTTTCCGGGGTATCAGAAGGGTTGATGGTGATGACCCCACTGAACGTATAACCTGACCCCTTGACGTGGCCTCGGACAGGCAACTGTCAATCCCCAATTGCAGCTAGAAATCACCGAGTGCTGCAGAGCAAGATGTTCAGCTCTCACATCGGCCACCATTAAATTAGTGTGGTGGTCCGATCACCCAGGTAGCTCCTAATTGGGTCGTCGATGCGATCAGCCGGGACACATACATGTAGCTCGTCGAGAACGCGTGGTTTTATGACCACGATGTAGTAATATTGAGAGAGACGAGGTGTTTGGCACGGATGCCACTTGCGTTGCTTCGCCGGCAGTGGGGAGGAATCACATGTAGACGGACCACCAGTGGGACGCGTACCGGTGGTCCTTGCCCAGCTGGGGAATGATGGGCAGCTGCGGCATCTCGCTGTTGCTGTGACGAAGACTTGGATTGCCCTTGTTTGCGTTTCAGTATTCGCACCAGGTCCTTAAGATATTTGCTTTCTTACAGCACACCTTGTCAAGAGGAAAAAAATTCGATCAACACTACTTGCGTTGAGACACGGTCATAGCGCGTAAACACGTTGGAAGCCACCATCGCCGGGCTGAGAGCTGCCACATGGGGCTGCCCTTGCCACGCGGCGTAGATTCCGAAGAGAAAAGTGTCTCTAAGAGCCAAAGTTGGACGCATGTGGGCGAGAGTGGTGTCTAAATCAAGCGTATAACTTGTTGGTGACGTCAAATCGAGAATTGAAGGGTGTAGTGGTGGTGATCAGCAGAAATTGAAGAACGTTCACAGAGCCAATGTGGAGTGCGTCTGTCATCATTGAGCGTTCACAACGTCCCCCCCCCCTCTTGTTCAGTAGCGGCGGGCTATGAGTTCCGACCTGCTTGCCGTTATGCTCTTCAAATTTAAATTTGCCGCAATGGCAATTTATTTCTAGTGAAACTATCAGTTTTTTATTTATGAAATAACTGGACAACATACAAACTGATTTGTAGTATTGGTATAGGCTCTGCGCACATTGCATTATGTATTTTGCGTTGTAACATAATATGCCTTATAGCAATGCTTCAGCAACAATACACAATTAGTAAGCATTGCTCTTCTTTTATTCAAGAGCTCGATTGCTTTTTGTGGGGCTTTCACTACGAGACAATTGAAAACACCAGCTGCTATTCGAAAATGAAGGAAGTATGTCGCGATGACATGAGAAATTTGTTTGAAGATGATGGACCATGCAAGAATAAAGAGGCAGCGAACAAAGGTAAATATGTATGCCCTGCGCTCATTCACATAAAGATAGCATGGAGAGGAATCATATCGATGGTCACCCAGTTATAAAATATTCACTGAGAACGTGTGAATCAAGCTATAATATGCATATTTTTAAAACACTGCAAGGTCGCGAAAAAGCTCTATATATTAGTAATATTTTGTAGCAAAGCCTATAGACGTTAGCGAAGTTGGCAGGAAGATACCTAGCGTTACTGTCAAAGCACGCAACCATGAAAATAATCCCTTTCGGTTGCGTTTAACGCGCTGCGGTTACATTCTCGTGCAGAAGTAGGCTGATACCACGTAAGATCGAACGTAGCATGGCCAGTCGACCTCCTAAAATAACTTCACATTTTATATATAGTTGCTTGATGAGTAAAACAAAGATCCGCAATTAGTTATCTATGAAAAACTTTGTCGAAGCACAGTAAAACAAAATGACTAAGAAGTGGACCACCACTATTACCTTCCTTTTTTTTTCGAGTTTAGTGACAAATTACACGTAATATATCCAAGCTATATCTCTTACATTTGCATAGAAAATAATAGGCCTATTTTGATTTTTGATTACATTTTTTGCGCTTCTGTGGATAGTGTAACTACTTTCATAAAAATCCGACATACAACCCAGAAACCGAATTTTTTCCTACTTTGCAAGCCTTTCTTTGAAGAAAGGCCCATTACAGAGCAGTGAGAATTCTGCATTAAATTTTTACCTTGATTATTTATAAAGTTGCCCAAGCTTATACTAAGAACACTTTTGAGTTAAAAGATACAATTGCGCTAAGTTCAAGAAAGAGCACACATCGGCAACTTCTGGCGACGATAAAAAAAGCTTGATATTACATAAGCTTTCCCTACTTAATAACTTGCACATCAGTATATATATTAAACAAAAACAAGCGCAAATGCACCTGCATGTAGATAGATAAACTTGAGTTAGGTAGATTTATCATATTTTGTGTTTTAATTGCTAAGGTCGGAAAAAACAGCAAAGCAGATAAACTCCACTTCGTCATACTTGATTTGCTGTGGTTTGAAAATATTGGCATCCACAAGGTCTAAATATATATATATATATATATATATATATATATATATATATATATATATATATATATATATATATATATATAAGGGAAAGAAGTGTATAGCTAAGGGCTCGTTTTTCCGTGTTCTGACACAATATTAATGAGACGCAATATTATTGCTCACGGCTGGTTATTTTTTCACCCACTTTTCTTTCTTCTTCTTTACATTCCAATGGTTCTAATAACTTCCCCTTTACATTCCTTGGCATTACTGTCTGTTAGATCTCATTAATATTATATGTATATATATATATATATATATATATAGTCCAGTAGATCCTCCGTGAGCGATCACAACGTGGTTTAATTCGACGTTTCGGCCTAGAGTCCAGCCTTCATCAAGATTGAGGGTGCAGTTTTTTGGTGCTCAGCTTAATAAAATCTCAAATCAGCCCTCTGATTTGAGATTGTATAAAGTTGAGCACCAACAAACTGCACCTTTATTCCTGATGAAGGCCAGACTATAGGCCTAAACGTCGAAATAAACCACGTTGTAACAGCTCACGGAGGATCTACTGGACATATGCAACGCTACGGCCACTCAACCACCATGCCTGCCTATATATATATATATATATATATATATATATATATATATATATATATATATATATATATATATATATATATATATATATATATATGGGATATAACAGACAGTAATGCCAAGGAATGTACAGGGGAAGTTATTAGAACCAATGGAATGTTACATTACATTCCATGGGTTCTAATACCTTCCTCTGTACATTCCTTGGCATTACTGCCTGTTATATCCCATCCCATTAATATTGTGTTAAAACACGGAAATACGAGCCCTTAGGTATACACTTCTCTCGCTTATATATATATATATATATATATATATATATATATATATATATATATATATATATATATAGAAATGTGTGTGTGTGTGTGTGTGTTTGTCTCGTCAATTACCGATCAAGCTAAAAATCAGCAATGATGGCGTGCTGTCAATGTTTTCAACACCCTGGGGCCAATAGGAAAACATGAACGGTAAGCTCAATTGAGAACCTGAACTGCCGAACTGTCTCTGATTATTTGACATCGTTAGTGAGGTTTCTTTATCTTACGAAGAAAGGAAAGAGAAAAGCTGTTGGAAAAAAGCTACCATTCAGAGCAGCTTGATGAGATGACAGCCCCTTCTTAATAGGACCGCAGCAGGCAGTGAATATGACCAAATAATAAACACGGAGAAGATTGCAAAGGTGCGCAATAATAATTGAAAGATATCTGCGGCAAGATACTCTGGAATATAGATATGGGAACGAGGTGGCATCATCATTAACGTGTACATCTAAATTACATCAATTCTTCATACACCCCAGTGGTAAGCGATCATTGCTGGGCCTGCACTGAAAGATCATAAATGAAGCTCGGATTAACTATACTTCAATTGCGTCATTTATGATGAGGATCTTGTATATTAATCATCAAAAAGCAAACACAATGACCCAACACTATAATTCAGGCCATCCGCCTTGGTTTAACTCGGCCCCCTCGGACGGCCATTCGATGGCCCTGGCAAAGACATCGTTTCATAAAATAAGCACCATTGCTCCTTTTTGGTGTTCTATACGCCGGTATGTCTAAAAGCTATAGTTATAGTCTGAAAGCACTGCTCTTTTGAGAAAATTGTATTGTAAAGTTTGCTCAAACCAGTAATATTGTATAAATTATATAGAGCGACACTGTTTCACTTGGGTACCCATTGTTTGAAGTGTGATTTTTTTAGCGAAATACAACGTTTCAATGACTATTTCTCACATTCACATGTACTAGCACGATCTTTTCTAGAGTGATCGGAAGTGGTCGAAAAGTTATCTGGTAGAATTCACGTGGAATGACCCATATATACGGAGCGTCACAGTGATCATGCAGCACTATTAAAAAAAAAAGAATAGATGTTAGGCGAAGCAAACCTAGTGCATTTTATTTCCAGCAAACAGAAGTAGACGCTTCTACCTGTTTTTCGTTAGAACCAATGAATTATTTTTATGGATATATGGTAACTGAAAAACTGCACGCATAATTATAAAAATGTCAGTGCGGCAGATGTGTAAACGCTGAAATGAAATCTTTGTGTGCTACTTCCAACAACGTATTAGTGCGTACTTATTTTTTTCTCTGGATAAAGAAAGCCCGCGAACTATGAAAAATAACGTGTGACGGTGCTCATATCCGCAACAGAAAGCAATGATCTCAAATAGTTTTACTGGAAGCAATCGTTATGCCTCTTATCCGTTGCCGACGACAGCGTTTTGCGCATTGGCAAAGGTTCACGTCGTGTACCAACAACATGTGTCGCAGTTTTGCAGGAATTCCTTCCGCTTGATTGTACGTCGCTACCACCATTAATTTCTCATGGTCAACTGTTTTAATTGATAACGCAGCCGTATCCCTGTTCGGAGCGATTACAGCCTGTCTGTGTGAGATCAAGGCGACAGGTTTCACTGGACGGGAGGTAGCAAATAGCACGATCGATATTTTTAAATGCACGTGCGATTATTAGTCGGGCTATGTTAGGCATTCGCAGCGGCAGCTGCGCGCCCGAAGCTGTTATCTCTCCGCTCTCACTACCTCTACCATAGCAACATCTGCGGACGCGCGCTCTTATCCTCGCCCCTAGTAAGCAAATCATGCTGTGCGAGAGAGTGTAGGAAAGCAAGGGAACTGTGCTTCGCCGCTCCTTCTCTCAACGTTCACTTTCTCTCTTCCCTGTGCCCCACTATCCCATTCAATCGCGCCTCACTTTCGACGGTTCGCTGCCTGGGCCCCTCTCAAGGCAAGGCAAAAGTCGGTGATGGTGAATGACGGCTATGGTGCCCACTCCCGGCGCAATAAAAGCATACCCATTTCCTCACGATTCTATACGGAGAAGTGGGGGCATCTTTTTCTTTCGAAATTTTCCGTATTGCTGCTGGCTATTTCTAATTGATCTCGTTATCGGGAACTTTTTTATGATGCACGCAGCCATCTAGTAACGCGTTATTTATCGTATTTCGCGGGATTTCTTTATTCGTGCAAGATTCCAGCGGAGGCTTTCCAGCAGCGAATAATATATTTCATTCAACTGCTTGTCCCTTGTTTTATTAATGCTGCTGTAAATAACTTCAGAGTAGGACAGTAGTGATTTTTTTATGGAGCGGTATCTTCCCCATTGAACCATCAAAGCTGGAAGATACTGTTATACAAATATATTGGGTTGCTTTTGAGTCCCAAGCGTCCGAAATACAGTGCAGTCGATGGCCTGCAACGCAGTATAGAGGAATTGTGTTTGGCTTCAGTGAAGTGTGGGAAGATGGAAGTAATGTCGATAATTGAGATGCTCACGATGACAGTTTGAAGTACTCGACTGGCCCGGATGCTCAGTTCCTGGCATAATTTCAGTTTATTCAGTTACTGACACTTATTTAGAATCAAAGGCAGGCCACTAAACTGACCGCACAGTAAGCACTGGGCTGTATTATTGTCGGCGTTACTTGCCGAGCCCTTAGTATACTGCGCAGATCCACATCATACTGCACAGACCGACCTCGGTCTATGCTTGCCGATCTCATCCTCAAGAACCAAGCTCCCCTCATCTCTATTTCTCTTCATTAAATAAAGCCCGTCTCATCCGATACCACCTCGTGGGACGAGTCTTTTCCATATGCTCCACTAAAGCAGCAAACATCTCTTCTTTTCTCAGATATATGTCTCCGCCTCTGCGTTCCCACACTTCGCTGTCCTCATCCTGCAAGAAGTCAGCTAAAGAATAACTCCGTCATTTCGTCAACGTACAGCTTAAAAATACTTTCTCGGAACAACAACTCCAGCTAGAGAGCTGGTTCGCTGTCGGTAGTTAGTTCACACGATGCTGCCATCTGTCCACACTTCCTGTAACAGCACACCACCAAATTATCCTGTTGGGAGAGCTCTCACGACAGCGATCACTTGTTTCTCAGACTGGCTCACCATGAGATCGCTTCCGCCGTGCGGGTGACTCACCAATGCCAAATGCGGTGAATAGAATCTTATGGGGTTTGGCAACAAATGCACATACAGAGGTGAACGGCTTAGTGCCTTGTCTTCACAGCCACTTTTTATTATCATCCGTTTTTGTCAGGCACCGTATACTGACTGGCCATTCTTCGCTTGCCTCAAACATAGCCCTTTCCATCGGAAGAATCTTGTATGTACGCTTGTTGTACATACAGCTTCAAGAACCATAAGTGGGAGGGGAAGAGGCGTCACACTTAGGTGCACTGCTGACACTGCTAGCCATGTGTAAACATAATAAAATGTAACTAAAACAACAACAACAGCAACAACAACAACAAAAACAACATGTTACAGGGGATTCACCTAACATCATTACGTCATTACAAAGCACTATTACATAGGTGTACCTTCCAAATGTTTGTGCTCACCCAAACGCACAAAGTAACGCAGAATACCACAAGTGGGGGAACACACACGAAATAAATAAATGAAGGGAAACGCACTCATGTAGCTACACCTGCGCAGTGGTAAGACCGTAGCTCGCAAGTTGGACCCTGTCCTGCACACTCCTTGGTGCACCATGGGATTTAATCAACATTCAGACACCATGCTCTTGCTGCCTGCCTAAACCTAACAAACTTTCATGGTGTTATTTCACAACAAGCCTACTTTGTAGGAGGGGTAAAAAAAGGCCAAAAAAAAAGAACAACCTTCCACCCGTACTTCTCAGCTTTGGCTACTGATCCCCTCTGTGTAATTGCGAAAAGGCATCGGCGCACTTAATAATACATCCCTTTATATGAGAAAAAGAGACGCCGTACTTTCGTAATGCCAAAGCTCGGCTGGTCAGGCAAGTACCGGATCAGAGGAGTTATGTGTGGAATGATGGAGGTAATCCCGGTGTTTCCGATGATCAGCACGAGACGTTAAGTGACTGTAGAGGCCCGATTTCTCAGTTCCTGGCAAACTGCAGTTTATTAACACACTGACACATATTTACAATGAAATTCCGGAGCGGCTTCTCCACCAACCACTCAGCAAGAACTAGGCTGTATTAACGTCCGCGTTACTTCCCTAGACCTTAGTATACTGCACAATCGACCCGAACTTCTCGATATTGTGTCACACCTTAGATCAGAGTCGGCACCTAGCACAACCTCTGTCCACAATTCCCGATCTTGTGCTCGAGCACTATACTCTCCTCCTCTCCATTGCTCTTCATTAAATATATTCCGTCTCATCTGACACCACCTTGTGGGAAAAACTCGCTCTTGATGCTCCACCAAACCAGCAAACAAGTCTAATTTCCTCAAAGACGTACCTCCGCCTCTGCGTTCCTCCAAGAAAGCAGCTGAAAAATAACTGCATTTTTTCATCAGCGTACAGCTTAAAAATACTTTCGCGCAACAACATGCCTGGCTAGACAGCCGCTTGGATGTCTCGGGTAATTACACGCGATGCTTCCATTTGTCCACACTGCGATGGCACGCCACCACATTATCCTGTCGGGAAGACTGACGCGACAAGGATCACTTGTTTCTCAGGCTGCCTCACCGTGAGAATGCTTCACCCGTGCGGGTGACTCACCAGCACCAGGCGCGGTGAACTAAAGCGAAAGGGTTTCGGCAATGAAGACGTGTGCAGAGTCGAACGGCTTGGTACTTCGTCTGAACATTCAATTTTCATCATCTTCCCTTTTCTTCAGGCGCCGTCTACTGACTGGCGATCTTTAGCTTGCCCCAAACACCACTGCATCTTATAAAATATTACGCATTTTCCTAATGATCATTTACTGCATACTTGATGTGTATTTCATCTAAGCTGTTTTTTTATGATTCAGGTATAGCCCGATGCTTGATCGCTTACCACTGGGATTCACACTGAAGTGATGAATTCTAGGTGTACACATTGAAGATTATTCAATATCGTGCCAATTATTGCTACATCTGATGCTGATGCTGATGACCTCAGATGAATAGCACTCACCCGCAACGGGTGATGGGCCAAACAACGGGAAGCAGGATACTTAAATGAAACTCAAATGAAAAAAAAACCAATATGAAAAATTAGTTTAGAGATAATACTGCCAATAAACAAAAATGTTTGCTGAGCAAGTGGTCAAACCAACTCTTGTTTTTGACAGACATCGCTACGAATTACAAAATAAAGATGTGGAAAGGTGAGGGTGACTAGCACGGTAATCTTTTAGTTGCATTGATGTAGTCAAACACAGTGGAGCTTATATCCCTGTTGCAGTAACCAAATGAAGTGCCGCCAAGTGATAAAAGCACTGGTACATTTACTTGTATTTCTAGGTTTTGTAATGGGGCTACAAAAATCTTTTTCTCTGATGAGAGTAAAAAAGAAATGTCCAACTGTTTCAATTTCGCTGCAAAAAATGCACAGCGGTGACGGTTTAAGTCGAGCTTTGTTAAGGTAATACTTTGGTTGTGGAACTGTACAGCGCAACCTGGTATATGTGACCTCTAACTGGCGAGATACGCACCACTGTTTATTCCAGCAAAACTTTAATGCTCAAAATCTTTATCTAAACTACTAAATCTAAATTTATCTAAAATTACCTAAATTTATCTAAATTACCTATTCCTCATTACAAACAAACATTTCAGAACCTTAACGCTGTCACGTAAGCCCTATCTGGCAAAACTCGGATGGTGGGCCCATTTAGGGATACTGCTGCTAAAGAGTCCGCCATTTCGTTCAAATATAATCTGCGGTGGCCTGGTACCCATTGCAAATGGAGATTTATTACGTTTATCTGTCAACATTCCCGGAGGAATTCTGAAATTTTCAGCTTCCTTTATTTAAGGGGGTATGATATAATAAATGGTATATGTCAGTTTTAACGCATATGTGAGAAACGATTTCAAGGGTTCTTATAAAGTTTTACGTGCCTGCAAAAAATGCTGCTGGGTATTAATTGACACCATTTTTATGCCTAGTTTGCCTATCCTTCCAATGGCCCACACGGACATTTTTATCTGGGTTTCATTATTCGAGGTACCTATTTTCTGCAACTACCAAAACGAACGTAATGTTATTCGGCCATGTTATTCTAGAGACTCGTAGGTTGCATTTGGACCGAAAAAAGTATTACACTGTTTATGAAGTTCTTGAAACAATAAATGTAGTACATGAAGGAAGTCACAAAAGGATGGTTGTGTTATATATTACAGTTTCAATTTTTATGGAATCAGCAATACTTTTATTTCTGATTGTTTGCAACATGTTGTGGATTACGCACTCAAAGTTTCATCGAAATTAATTGAATAGGTTTCGAGAAAAAGTACATCAGCGACAAAAATTATAAAAAACGCAACTTGAGTAAAAGGAAGTTTTACGTGCGTCTATAGGTTATGCCAAAGGGCGCACTTCGGTTCGGGTTTTAAACTAATTGGGGCAGTCGCTCGACGTCGCACTTCGACAGATTTGTTCCTCATAGTGCACTGAATTTTTTGCTGTCCAAAATGCAAATTGGATTTTTTGGGACGTTGAACCTCTTATAACCTCTTACTGGTTCGAAAGTGCTCAAAATATTTTAACTAAAAGCCCATCGAGAAATAGTGATGTGTTTTCAACGTTGTCAACACCCTAGGACCATTAAAACTGAATTTATTGTTTAAGTGACAACCGTATAGGCGAAATAAGTGTCATTGATGAGCACAATTTCGAATTCTTTCTAATGTGTACACCTAGCAACGATCACTTCAGCATGCACACGAGTGGTAAGCGATGAACCATCAACCTATACCTGAAACATCACAATAACTGCTGAGATGAAATACACTTAATTATATAGGTAAATATTATTAAGATCATGTGTATTACTTATCGGAAGCCAAACACAACGTCTCAATTTTGTATTGTAGGACATCGTTTGCAATAGAATTCTGCCCCTTGGTACCAAGAAGCGGTTAAATATAAGGTGCCCTTTGATGAGCCAAGGTGGTAGATACTGTCTCATAAAGAAAGCACTACTGCCCCTTTTTGACGATAATTACTGCAGTATTACAATACCCCACTAGAACGTCGCGCTGACAATTTATTTAGTGAATTTGAGGCAAATGCAGGCTTCTTATTATCGTGTGATTGTTCAGTTGAAAAACTTTTTTCTCCTTTAATACAAAAACCAACCTTCTCAAACATTCTGCTTACCTTACTGCCCGGCTACGTACGCTGTGCAACAATATAAAAGCCATACTTTTTTACTTGAACCACTACATCGCAATTTTTTTAAATGAGTAAAATATGCATTTCTTCCCAAATTCATAATATAATTTGACAACAGTTTTTCTGCATTACCTCCCGCAGTGTTTCATTCACTTAATAAGCAACATATACAGCAGAAAATATAAATACGTAGGCCGTGAAAAGATTTGTACTTTTCAATAAAAAGGCTAGACACGCAGCATATTGCAATTATTCGCCAAATTTAAAAACAAAAAAAATTAACAAAAATGAACATACAGTAATAGTAATCAAACCGTATCGCCCTTTCACGACAAAGACCGGACGCCGGCCGAAACGTTGCAGTTAGTAAAGCTTTTGGTACGTACGTCCACCCAAGCCATTTTTATTATATATATATATATATATATATATATATATATATATATATATATATATATATATATATATATATATATATATATATATATATATATATATATATATATATATATATATATATATATATATATATTGGTTCTAATAACTTCCCCTGTACATTCCTTGGCATTACTGTCTGTTATATCTCATTAATGATGTGTTAAAACACGCAAATACGAGCCCTTAGGTATACACTTCTCTCCCTTATTTCATTGAACGAGGGTCTCGTACTGGCAGACTTGGTGTGTTTAGGTTGTATAAGAGGAACAATTATTCAGCTGCCCGCTCATAGTAAGTTCACGTGCTACGTGACGCCAAACATGCGAATAAGAGTGTTTTCACACTCGTTGTTTGGCTTATAGATGGCGCTGACTGTCACTCCTACTTCTAAATTCACATATAAACCCCAAAAAGTGGATGGAGGGACGGCCGCTGTGATAGCTCAGTGGTTAGAGCATCGAACGCGTTATTCGAAGGTCGTAGGTTCGATTCCTGCTCACAGCTGGTAATTTTTTCATCCACTTTTCTTTCTTCTCTCTTCTTATTTACCTTCCATTGGCTCTAATAACTTCCCCTGTACATTCCTTGGCATTACTGTCTGTTATATCTCATTAATGATGTGTTAAAACACGGAAATACAAGCCCTTAGGTATACACTTCTCTCCCTTATTTCATTGAACGAGGGTCTCGTACTGGCAGACTTGGTGTGTTTAGGTTGTATAAGAGGGACAATTAATTAGCTGCCCGCTCATAGTAAGTTCACGTGCTACGTGACGCCAAACATGCGAATAAGAGTGTTTTCACACTCGTTGTTTGGCTTATAGATGGCGCTGACTGTCACTCGTACTTCTAAATTCACATATAAACCCCAAAAAGTGGATGGAGGGACGGCCGCTGTGATAGCTCAGTAGTTAGAGCATTGAACGCGTTATTCGAAGGTCGTAGGTTCGATTCCTGCTCACAGCTGGTAATTTTTTCATCCACTTTTCTTTCTTCTTTCTTCTTATTTACATTCCATTGGTTCTAATAACATCCCCTGTACATTCGTTGGCATTACTGTCTGTTATATCTCAATAATATTGTGTTAAAACACGGAAATACGAGTCCTTAGGTATACACTTTTCTCCCTTATATATATATATATATATCGGATATGGCACAATGGGAGCGTTTTCAACAAGGATAAATATATTTATTTCCCAACAGTTTCGGGAGGGGTCCTCCCTTCATCAGGGGATGAGGGGATGAGTATAACTCATCCCCTGATGAAGGGAGGACCCCTCCCGAAACTGTTGGGAAATAAATATATTTTTCCTTGTTGACAACGCTCCCGTTCTGCCACATCCCATACCTTCACGAAGACTAACTGGCTCATTGAAATATTACTCCCACTATATATATATACATATATATATATATATAAATATAAATAAATATATATATATATATATATATATATATATATATATATATATATATATATATATATATATATATTGAATGAACTTGCAGATAGCACATTTGAAAAGGAAATCGTATTCACTAACGTTTCGGCCCTGGCACGGCCTTCGTCAGAGAGTATATCAATATATATATATATATATATATATATATATATATATATATATATATATATATATATATATATATATATATATATATCAGTCCAGATGAAGGCTGAAACGTCGAAAGAAACCACGTTTTGACTGCTCACGGAAGAACTACTTATATATGAGCCAGTTTTCAACAATCTGAGGCTCAGGGTGTCCCACAGGGGAATGAATTGGTACTGCTTTGACTTCCGCACCAGAGTGCGCCTGACCGTTTCTTTATTCCAGGGCAACGTCAGTACAGGAGAGATCTTGCCCTTAAGAAATAGCATGTTGTAGAGGCGGTGATTATGTACTGCCTTAAGAGTGCTGCTAATGTATGTGCTCTTTCTAGTCTACCTTGCAACCATCGAGGTTGGTAAAGTCATACAATGCGACACAAACAAAGAGATCACATTCACCAGCGTGGAAGTCCGTAATGCTATGTCGTGTGCGTGAGAGGTAGTCTGCCTGCTTCCTGTGGTGGACCGATAATACAGGAGACCGTGAAGCTCTTTCTTGCTGTCGAAGCGTCCAGCGCGCAAGGCGATCACAAGCGTCACGAATGTGGGGGGGGGAGGCAAAAAACTTTGTGGACACTGGTGACAACTGTTAAGCTGTTTCCCTGACGAATCGACGCAACCGGTGAATTGCAAACAATACAACCACGCATTCTTGTTCTGTGACAAATCGATTTTTAAGGTCCCCTTAATAAGGTGGTTGCGTGACATGTCCAAATCCAGTGAACAACAAGAGATTACGGAGTATTATTTGGAGCATTTTCAATGATCGCTCGCTAAAACTATCGTAAATTAAAACTTGGCATACGGTTCCAGGTGCTGTTATATATATACATGTTTACACGTGAACTTGACCGTCAGAGTGTTAGTCAGCACCACCAGTAACCATGGCGGCGTGTTATAGAGTAACTGGCGCACCCTTCATTCACCTTTATATATATATATATATATATATATATATATATATATATATATATATATATATATATATATAAATCTAACGGATATATATATATATATATCTAACGGACAATAATGCCAAGGAATGTATAGAGGAAGTTGTTAGACCCAGTTGTATTGTAATTGTAAAGAAAAATGAATGAAAAGATAACTTGCCGTGAGCAGGAAAACAACCTGCGACCTTCGAATAACGCATTCGATGCTAAACTACTGAGCTACCACGGCGGTTATTTTCCCGGCTACTTTATTGGGTATATATGAGAATTTAAAAGCGAGAGTGTCATTCAGCGCCACTAGTGGCCATGGCGGCTAATGTGGCACACTATTTATTAGCCTGTTGTACCGCGCGATTGTTGCGATGAACCGTACGGATTGTTGCAAGTCAGGGAGGAACAGCCGAGCAGGTGCAAGCAGCGCTATGCACTGACCCACTAACCATCATTGTCTTCCTGTCGGAGAGTGGGCTGCCTTTCTAAACAGGGCTGATCGTCTTCACTACAATATATATATATATATATATATATATATATATATATATATATATATATATATATATATATATATATATATATATATATATATATATATATATATATATATATATATATATATATATATATATATATATATGAGATATAACAGACAGTAATGCCAAGGAATGTACAGGGGAAGTTATTAGAACCAATGGAATGTAAATAAGAAGAAAGAAAAGTGGATGAAAAAATTACCAACTGTGAGCAGGAATCGAACCTACGACCTTCGAAGCATCGAACGCGTAATTCGAAGGTCGTAGGTTCGATTCCTGCTCACAGTTGGTAATTTTTTCATCCACTTTTCTTTCTTCTTATTTACATTCCATTGGTTCTAATAACTTCCCCTGTACATTCCTTGGCATTACTGTCTGTTATATCTCATTAATATTGTGTTAAAACACGGAAAAACGAGCCCTTAGGTATACACTTCTTTCCGATATATATATATATATATATATATATATATATATATATATATATATATATATGTGTGTGTGTGTGTGTGCGTGTATGTATTGTATATATATATATATATATATATATATATATATATATATATATATATATATATATATGGTATGAGCCGGGCCATGTTTTCGGGACAAAGGTAGAGGAAGTTACTTGGTTCGGCCTATGTTCGCCGTCATCGCCGATCGTCGCCTGACCTCTCCTGTAAATAGTTAAACTCAATCTAACCGTAACAGTTTTATGGTGGAGGTGCTGGGTACCTAATCAAGCAACACGGTTCTGCAACAACCTGAGGTACGCCGAAGCCGCCGCATTGCTGGGCTACCCCCGCTACCGCTGGTGGTCGAGATGTTTCACGGTGAAGATGGAACCCCGAACCCAGCTGCTGACAGCACTGCACCACCAGTTCCAGCGACACCTTTACTACCGACATCAGCCGCGGTTGGTCTTTGGCAGCGTCAGCATCTGATAGAGCCCCGTCCTTTCGGGGGCAAATCTGGCGAGGACGTGGACGAGTGGACCAAACATTACAAGCGGGTGAGCAACTACTACTCTTGGGACGCGGCAACTCAGTTGACTAACGAGGTGTTCTTCTCGAGACACACGGCACTTACATTATATAAGAACCATGAGGACGCCCTCACAACGTGGGAACGCTTCGTGTCCGAAATCAAGGAGTGTTTCGGGTACACTTTGGCAAAGAGGAAGCAAGCCGAACAAACCCTGCTGCAAAGAGCCCAGGTCCCAGGCGAAACGTGCACGATGTATATCGAGGCGATCCTGAAACTATGCAAGACCGCTAACTCTTGCATGTCCGAGGAAGACTAAGTCGGCCACCTGTTGAAGGGCATCGCAGAGGATCCTTATCACTTTCTTATTGGCAAAGACAGCATAGGTACAGTAGCCAATATCATACTGCACTGTCGCGCGTTTCAGACGCTGAAAATGAGGCACATTGCTCCTAAATTTCGTCGATTACTTAATGTGAACACGGTAGCGAGTGTTCACAGCTACGCGCCTTCTCATCTTGTGTCTACAATACGCGAGATCGTGCGTGAAGATCTCAGTCGACACACTCGTGCGACGCCGTGCGAAGCAACACTCTTTCTGGTTTCAGGCCAGCATCGGCATCCTGTCTCCATTGCTGCAGCAGGCATCGAGGAGTATGACTACGTTTCTGGCACATCACCGAGGCCGCAGCGCAGTCACTACCAAGACACCAGGCACCAGCGCCGCTTCAGTTGCCCTCGACAGCTGGCCGCCGACTATCAGAACCCGAACGAATACGCACCTGTGTCACCACGCCCTCTCGATGCTTTCCAAAATGCATATCGTCAACCTCCTGTGTGCTACAGCTGTGGTGCTCCAGGACACCTTGCTCGGTTCTGCCATCGGCACAGAGAGATGACATTGAGATACGAGCCATTGTCAAGACCTCCTCGCGGTAGCCGCAATTGTGACTATCTTCGGCTGTCCACGTATCCCAATTGCACCCTACGACAAGGGAGCCGGCGTGGAACCTCCCCCGCTTCTAACCGTAGCTTGACACCTCCGCCTGGCCGAACGCATCGCTCTCCTTCACCTCTGCGGTAGCGGTCAGCACCACAACCACCAGGAAACTAGCCTGTGCGGCCAATGGAGGTGAGGTTGCACAACAGAATTCACCTCATATACCTCCACCAGTTACAATGGACAAAAACCGGATATATGTGTCAATAGACGGATTGTGTGCAATGGCTTTAGTGGATACTGGTATCACAGTTTCTCTTATGAGCAGTTCGTTTAAAGATAGCCTAGGCCACAAAGTTATGTTTTCCTAACAGGATTCTGGTAGATTTCTTGGCGTGGGCGCGGACATACTTCAACCTGTAGGAGCATGTGCCGTCAACGTGTTGTTGGCGGGAAAAACGTTCCCAATTGAGTTCCTGATTCTGAAACAGTGCACACATGATGTATTTCTCGGCATTGACTTCCTCCAAGAGTGTGGCGCTTTCGTCGACTGCGGCACGGGTGAAGTTTCTGTTAGCGGTGGTGATGCCCTTCCCGCCTTAATTGAGCAGCAGCTGCCTCCGGAAGATTTACTGATTTTTTCCAGAGAGCTGACATTACCACCATGGTCTATAAGTTCAGTAGCCATATCTACTCCAATAGCTGCAGTATCAGTCTTTGATGCCGTCGTTGAACCTCTCATGGTTCAGTGTGCAAAGAAAGATGTAATAGTGCCTCATTCGATTATTTCAATTAATAATGGCTGCGCGTTTTTGTGGGCACTTAATTCTTCGTCTGCGCCGATGATCCTTCCTCGAGGAATGAAGCTCGCACTGTTCCATGGTGTCACGGAAAATTCTATTGTCACCATCAACGACGAGGAAAATGAGAAACGCGTGGGCACCTCTAAACGTAGTACCTTCCCTGAGTCCCACATTTCGAGCATGGTTAGCAAGACACTACGGTCACATGAACACAAACAATTGGTCCAACTATTACAACGACATAGGTCAGTGTTTGACTTCGGCGAAAATGGTAAGTGACTGTCATTACCATGCTCTCGACCACAGCATGCCATCCACACAGGTTTGCTCATCTGGTTCGGAAAAGCCTTACAGGGTGTCGTCATCGGAGCAGAAAGTTATAGCTGAACAAGTTCAGGACATGTTGCAGAATGGCGTTATTGAAGAGTCGTGAAGCCCGTTGGCACCACTTGCGATTTTGGTTCGCAAGAAACACGGTTCCTGGAGGTTTTGCGTTGGTTATAGACGATTGAATGCCTTGGCTAAAAAGGGTGTATACCCGCTGCCTCGGATCGACGACGTCATTGACTGTATAAATTCTGCATCATACTTTTCTTCACTCGATCTACAATCAGGATATTGGCAGGTCCCCATACACCCTGCTGACAAAGAGAAAATGGCATTTTAACACCCGATGAACTATATCAGTTCAATGTGATGCCATTAGGGCTATGCAATGCCCCCGCAACTTTTGAAAGATTTATAACCTTGATTCTTCGCAAACTGAAATGGGAGATCTGTTTGTGCTATCTGGACGACGTTGTAATCTTTGGCCGCACATTCGAAGAACATAACGTTCGTTTGAGCCTCGTTTTGGACTGTGTGAGAAAGGCTGGCTTGGTCTTGAACTCCAAGAAGTATCAGTTTGGTGAACGGAAAGGTTTGACCCTTGGCCGTTCGGTAGACAAAGATGGGGTCAGGCCTGACCCCCAGAAAATTGAAGCGGTCAGCACCTTTAAGCCCCCTACGCCTGTAAAAAAACTTCGCAGCTTTGTCGGATTATGTTCTTATTTTCGGTGCTTTGTGCCTAAATTTGCGCACATCGTGTACGCATTGACCAGCCTCTTGCGAAAAGACAGTGCATTCGAGTGGTCATCTGTATGTGACGCTGCGTTCTGTCAACTCAAATTTCTGCTGAGATCAGAGCCGATTCTCCGTCATTTTGACCCATCTGCTCTTACGGAAGTACACAGCGATGCAAGCCGTAATGACATCGGAGGCGTTCTTGTTCAGCGTCATAAAGACAGAGACCATGTCATTGCCTATACAAGTCGTTCCCTCAGCAAGGCTGAAAAAAATTACACTGTGACCGAACAAGAATGCTTGACAGCCATATTCGCTATTCAGAAGTTTTGTTCTTACCTGTATGGGCGTCCATTCACGATTGTAACAGACTGTAGTGCATGATCATCAACATCATTTTCTCAATCACCGCGCCGCGCCTCTCGCGCAGCTGGCGCGAGCTCGAGCTGCGCGAGAATGAGAACGAGCTGACACGCCTGGCGTGGCGGACGCTGGTAACCGACGTGGCTCCGCTTCAGGCCAGAAATAAAGTGGCGAGATCGGCACGGCCCCATCGGCCGCCTTCGACGTCATCTCACGTCTCCTCCTTCTCTCGCCGCTACACTGGTGACCCGGAGAATACGTCCTTCGCCGAGCGGCCCGCTGCCATGTTCCCGCAACTCTGCCCGCCAGTGCCGCTGTTCCAATCGACCTACCCCAAGGTATGGTTCATGCAGCTCGATGCCGTTCTGGCGCTGAATGGCGTCACGGACCAGCTGCAGATGCACGCCATTCTTCTCGACGCCCTCCCGGTAGAGTTGCGCCATCTCGCTGCCACTTCAAGCACCAGCCCGCAGCCTTACGATGCCCTCTGCACTGCGGTGCTCGCCCGCAGCGGCAACACATACCGTCCGCTTCCGTTTACCCGCACCAGGCAGGTTTCCCCGGCGTCGCAGAGCAAGGTACGCACGCAAGCGCACACAGAGCAAGCGACGGCACGTGACACCGTGGCCCTCGCCGTTTCCGCGACCACCAGCTCAGACGTCTCGGCCTCCTCCTCGCCGCAGCTGCTGGTCAGCTCCTCGACGGTGCCCCCTGCCGCTCCGCCACCTGCCACTGGTGCCAGCAATGGCCTGCCGGGTGCCTCGCCACATTCCACTCGCACCTCCCCGGCCAGCAGCCGACCACCCTCGGTGTCCCCGCTCCCCGCCCCTGTCCCTGTCTCTGTTTCGTGGTCTATGACGGGCCCCAGCGCCGTGTCTTCGCGGAGCCAGAGCCTGCCCTCATCGTCGGCGTCGACACTGGCAACCACCAAAGCAACTGCCACCGTCGCCCCTCTGCCCGTGGCGCCGCAGCAGGCACCTGCGTCGAGACCCGGCGTCGTACAGGTGATTTCGGCCAGCCCCAGTCCTCGCACCTCTGGTGCCCCCCGGCTCATCCAGCCGAAACAGCCACAGATCCTGCCCAAGCTGTCGAGCGGCAGCGCGAACATGACGACGCCTTCGGCAGCGGCGACCACCCGGTCCCAGTCTCCCCGGGCGGCCCAGCACAAGGCCACACCGCGGCCCGCGACTGTACCGGCACCGCAGCCTGCGACCACGGTGCAGCGCGGAGCCGCGATGGGGCTCAACACGGGGAGTCCGCTGCTCATCGGGAACCCCGCGGCAGCGCAGCCGGGCATGTTTCCGGCTGGACCTGCGCACGGCACTTTCCTGCTGAACCAGTACATTCCGGGCCTGGGCCACAGCCCGATTCTGATACAAGGCACACTGGGGCAGACCCAGAGCTCTCTGGGACAGATACAGGGGGTCCAGCTGGCCCTGCGGCCACCCCATGCTACGGGCCTGACCCTGGGACCTCAGACGGGGCCCAGGCCCCATGGGGAACATCCAGGACCGCCTGGCACCCCGACGCTTGTCATTCCACAGAACCTGGGGCCAAGGCCCAACATCTTTCTGGCACCGCCACGCATGATGTCGCCCCCCTCGTTTGCCATAGTCCCGGGACAGCCACTGACGCTGCAACAGCTGCAGGCCATGCCGCCCACGCAGACCATGCTGGCCCAGCCCACACTGGGTGCGTTCCAGACAGACCAGCACCAATCCCTGGTGCAGATACCGACGTTCACCCAGCCGCAGATACTGGCGCATGCCCACCATCACCACCACCACCATCATGGGGCCCTGTCGGGACCTCTAATCTCTACAGGCGGCAGTATAGTGTCCTCTGCACCGAGCGCCAACATTGTCACCCACCATCCTGTCATGACCTCACGACACACGGTCCACTCTCGGCCTGTCCGACCAGGTCACCGTGAGACCCGCTTGTCGGCTACCACTGCGACCCGGCACTTCCTCCTGCGTCCTCTGCGCAACTCCCAGTGTCGCCCACCAGAGACCCACCGGTTCCCGACGGTCACTACAAGTTAACAAACTGGACTTCCTAAACGGACACCTTGCGGATTGTCGTTCATGTATATAGTCTCTTTCTCTTTCTTTGTCATATACACTTCAAATCGCGCAAAGCGCTAGGGGGGGGGAGCCCTGTAGTGCATGATCATCAACATCATTTTCTCAATCACCGCGCTGCGCCTCTCGCGCAGCTAGCGCGAGCTCGAGCTGCGCGAGAATGAGAACGAGCTGACACGCCTGGCGTGGTGGACGCTGGTAACCGACGTGGCTCCGCTTCAGGCCAGGAATAAAGAGGCGAGATCGGCACGGCCCCATCGGCCGCCTTCGACGTCATCTCACGTCTCCTCCTTCTCTCGCCGCTACAAGACCATCAATCTCTATGCTGGCTCTTTACTCTCCGAGAACCTTCTGGAAGCCTTGCTCGCTGGGCTCTACGCCTCCAGGAATTTGACTTTAATGTTGCATACAAAAGTTGACGGCGTCATACCGATGCCGATTGTCTTTCTCGCCTTCCATTGTCTACAACTGACGACAATACAGACACGTTCCACATCTGCTTTGCAACTGTTTCACGCGCATTTCCTGATGTCACCACGTTCAAGCGGAAACAGCGCAATGACTTGACTTTAACCTCTTTATTTGCCACTGTCAGAAGCCCCAAGGGCAGTGGTCGCTTTTGTCTTCGCGATGGATTGTTGTACAAGGTGAATTTCTCGGCAAATGATGCGCGGTATTTGCTAGTGGTTCCCCAAAGTCTGCGGTAAGATGTCCTCGATTTTATGCATGGTGACCTGATGTCTGGCAACCTGGGATTCATCCGCACTTTGCATCGAAATCAAGAGGGCTTCTACTGGCCTAAAATGCGACAATTTTAGAAGCAATAGTCTCCAGTTGCGACAAATGCCAGCGCCACAAAAGTCCTACAAGTAGTCTGCATGGCCTCCTTCACCCTTTAATGCCACCTACAACACCTTTCAAACGAGTTGGTATAGACCTGCTTGGACCATTCCCGCGGTCTTGCAACAACAACCGCTGGATCATAGTCTGTGTCGATCACCTTACCAGATATGCGGAAACTGCTGAGATACCATCTTCCACAGCGGATTCCGTCGCCTCTTTCCTGTTCTTTGTTCTTCAGCATGGTCCACCTCGTGTCATTATCAGTGATCGCGGTCGTCAGTTCGTCGCCGACACTGTAGAGAAATTGCTTCGCCTCTGCACTTCGCAGTTTCGCCATTCAACGCCATATCATCCCCAGACGAAACGCACAAACCACGCGCTCACTGAAATGCTGTCTATGTATGTATCCTCAAATCACAGGAACTGAGATGACATTTTGCCATTCATCACCTATGCTTATAATACTGCGAAGCACGAAACCACAAACTTCACTCTATTCTACCTACTCTACTCTCGACCATCGCGCAGCTGCCTCGATACGATACTTCCATTCGAGCTCCATTCGGAAGATTCAGGTGCTCGAACACTGTGCTGAGCTGAAGAAGCCCGCCAAATTGCCCATATTCGCACACTGGCATCGCAAGATCGCTCCAAAGAGAGGTGTGATCAACGCCAAAACACTGTTTTATTCGGAAAAGGGAACCTCATGTGGATGTAGGCCCCTCAGCGGAAAAGTGGCTTATGCCAGAAATGTCAGTCAGTGGGAGTATCAGTCAGTCTTATTTACATTCCATTTGTTCTAATAATTTTCCCTATACATTCCTTGGCATGATTGTCTGTTAGATCTCATAATTATTGTGTCAAAACACGGAAAAACTAGCCCTTATGTACGGATTTCTTTCCCTTATTCATTAACGAGGGTCTCGTACTGGCTGACTTGGTGTCATTAGGTTGTATACGAGGGACTATTGGTCAGCTGCTCGCTCGTAATAAGTTTACGTGCTACGTGACGCCACACATGCGCATAAAAGAGTGTTTCACACTCGCAGCTTGCTACAGAGGGCGCTGAGTGACACTCCCACTTCTAAATTCACATATAAACCCAAAAAAGTGGGTGGAGGGAAGGCCGCTGTGACAGCTCAGTGGTAGGAGCATCGAACGCGTTATTCGAAGGTCGTAGGTTCGATTCCTGCTCACGGCTGGTTATTTTTTCATCCTTTTTTCTTTCTTCTTATTTACATTCTATTTTTTCTAATAACTTCCTTTATACATTCCTTGGCATGATTGTCTGTTAGATCTCATTATTGATGTGTCAAAACACGGAAAAACGGGCCCTTATGTACACACTTCTTTCCCTTATATATATATATATATATATAGCGATATATGTATATATATATATATATACATTCAGAAGATTATCCTCGGTTACCGCAAGGTTACAAGTATGAAAGTAGTTGCGCTTTCATATAACTGTTTATTCAGCCGAGGTTTGGATGGAAGCACCGTATTATGTAAAGCATAATATTAATTACACATTTTCTGTGTCTTTCTCTAGCTTCTCGAGACAAGAGGGAAGTGGACAGAAAAAAAATGGGAGGTGGAGAGAAACTTTAAAAATACAAAAATAAAAAATTGAGAAGTAGAAGTAAGACAGACACGACGGGATTAGGAAGGGACAGCATCTCAAGAGAGTAAATCCCGTATTCTAGAACGTCCCTTCACTCAACGCTTCACCTTCACTTGAAACAGCCGATAGGAAGAGGAAGAGAAGCGCAATCGAGGCAAAGAGAAAATCGAGCGCAGGAAGGAAGAACGTAGGAAGAAGATGCAAGAATTAGATGAGGAGATAAAAAGGATACATGGTAAAGTGTAAGTATTGCAGCAAATAGGCCAGACATCCGTAGATGCAGCGCACGAACGTTGCGATGTAGCGGCGGTACGTTTAACGCCGAAGAGGAAGCTACTAACTGGACATTTACAGATGTAGCGCACAAACGGTACCACCAAGCACAAAAATATCACTGTAACAAACACATGAATTGTCCCACGTGAAGGCACTTTTAATTCAAAGCTTAAAAAGGCACTTATTAGGGTACATTTGGCGCCTGGTTGTGTTTACATGCGGCCGAAGATTTATAAAGAGCGAAACCCTAGCAGACCCAGTTTATCGGACTTGGGAACGCTAACGGAACCTATTTCACGTTATATTCAGTAATATTAACTCTTTAATCAAACACATACCACCCACACATGAGTCCTTCTTGCGTGACACAAACCATTTCCTTCGGGAAATATCGGATGTAAAAATTCCAGACGGCGCATTCCTCGTAAAATTGGATGTTAGCTCATTATACACAAATATCTCACATAATGATCGTGTAAGGGCACTTTTTGAGTCGTATGGCACGCACAACCCTGTAGCACATCCAAGCAAAAAAGTAATTGAAATTGTATCGAGACTTGTGCAAGAATTGAACAGATTTGAATTTAACATTAAGTAATACCTTCAAATCAGCGGCACGGCAAAGGGTACAAGAATGGCCTAAAACTGCGCAAACATACTCATGCACCATATGGGGTCCCATTTTCTTTCATCTTGTGATATCAAACCTTTATTCTATAAATAGTACCTAGACGATACATACTTGATTTCGACACATCCGAGAAACGAGCTGCTCAAATTGATAAAGGCATTTAACTAAGTGCACCCCAGCATTTATTTTACACACTCCTGCTCTAACACTGAGATGAGCTACCTTGATTTACTTATTCGAATGTGCGATGGTGCGTTGGTAACTAGCGTACTCGGAAAACCTATTGACAGGCAACAATACCTGCACTTCAAAGTCTGGCACCTGCGACACTGCAAGACCAGCATTCCCTACCTCTATGCACGCAAATTCCGACGAATCTGATCCCGCACCGAGGCCTTCCACAAAAACAGCACGCATATGCACGAAGTACTCCTTCACCAAGAATACCCGCCAGCTCTCATCGATGACGCCATCAAAAAAGCGGAAACTCTGGACCGCCAGACTCTTCTACACCACCAGAAAGATGCGGACCAGCACCGCGACAATAATTTGCTATTAAGTTTTCCGAGCAACCAACCGAACGAAAACAAGCCTCCCCCACCCCCGCCTAAAAAAAAAACGTTAAAATATTGGAACAGAGCGCACAACTATTCAAAATTTTTACTTCTCTTCCTTGTGTTGCATACAGATGGCCGAAAAGCATAAAGAAACATTTGTAAACTTCAAGATAGGCATAAAAACTTCAAACAGAATGTCGCCCTTGCTGGTAAAGCAGATGGAAAGTATGCGAAAACATGCAGACAACGACAGCGGCGGAAAGCACGCACTCAGGTTTCAGGTGCAGAATAAGTGGTGCACTAGATTGTCATTTAACTTCAGGAATGTGGAGTATGCAGCATTCAATACGCGGGCCAGACGGACACTCCGTTTAGAATTAGATTCCTCAACCATCGGGCACCTGTACGTTCCCTGCCAGGCTTCCACTTTCGAAACACGGCACATTAAAAGACCACAGCTTTGATGACATGAGGGTTACACTATTGGAAAACAACTTCTAACAATCAGAGAATGGGAACGACAATTTTAGTTTATTTACAAATTCAGCACAATAAGAAAGCAATAAATCAACGCCCAGCCACTCTGTCAACGTTACGATCACTAAAAGAAGCAAACGATTCTGTCTAATCAGTTCTCTGCCCATATCCTTCCATTACAACAATAATACTATCTTCTAACAAAGCTTTTAGCGTATGCATCTGGCAATATAGAAATGGTTTGCTGGTTGAAGCACAGCCGGAACGCACTGATAAATAATAGCGGGTGTAGTATAAATTTTTCTTTTTTGCTTTTTTTTCTTCTTTCGTTTTCTTAATTTTTTAGCGCACATTTCCTTTCTTTTCACTGGCAGGAGCCAATGCATATATTGAATATTGATTAGCGCCACAATTGCCGGATTTTTATTATTTTCCAAAACCACAGACAAGCACTCGAAGCGCTCAACTTCTGCCCACTGATTTGTCCTAAACTTCAAAAGTGGACAAGCTGCCAGCGGGTTGCACCGTGAGGTGGAATTCAAAAAACGGGCGTCACGCTGTCCATTTCGGGAAAGGATGGGTGCGTGGGATGTGGGAGCATGAAATGATGGCATTGCTCGTTTACGTTCGCCTGACCCCCGTATTCACAAACGCTCCTCGACTCGACTTCGACCCTTCACTTGAGACAGCCGATAGTAACGCCTTCTCTAGGGACGACAAGTCACTGCATATCAGCAATATTTTGCTGCCATTGTTTAGCAGCGCAGCGTTATTTTCAGCCGAGTGGTGGCGCAGTGCTCCACTCTGTCAAATGAAGTGTGGAAGTCGAGTCGAGGAGCGTTTGTGAATACGGGGGTCAGGCGAACGTAAACGAGCAATGCCATCATTCCACGCTCCCACATCCCACGCACCCACCCTTCCCCCAAGTGGACAGTGTGACGCCCGTTTTTTGAATTCCACCTCACGGTGCAACCCGCTGGCAGCTTGTCCACTTTTGAAGTTTACGACAAATCGGTGGGCAGAATATGAGCGCTTTGAGTGCTTGTCTGTGGTTTCGGAAAATAAGAAAAATCCGGCAATGGTGGCGCCAATCAACATTCAATGTATGCATTGGCTCCTGCCAGTGAAAGGAAAGGAAATGTGCGCTCAAAAAGTAAGAAAACGAAAGAAGAAAAAAAAGAAGCGAAAAAGAAAAATTTATACTACACCCGCTATTATTTATCAGTGCGTTCCGGCTGTGCTTGAACCAGCAAACCATTTCTATATTGCCAGATGCATACGCTAAAAGCTTTGTTAGAAGGTAGTATTATTGTTGTAATGGAAGGATAGGGGCAGAGAACTGATTAGACAGAATCGTTTGCGTCTTTTAGTGATCGTAACGTTGACGGAGTGGCTGGGGGTTTATTTATTGCTTTCTTATTGTGCTGAATTTGTAAATAAACTAACATTGTCGTTGTTCCCATTCTCTGATTGTTAGAAGTTGTTTTCCAATAGTGTAACCCTCATGTCATCAAAGCGGTGGTCTTTTAATGTGCCGTGTTTTGAAAGTGGAAGCCTGGCAGGGAACGTACAGGTGCCCGATGGTTGATGAATCTAATTTTAAACGGAGTGTCTGTCTGGCCCGCGTATTGAATGCTGCATACTCCACATTCCTGAAGTTAAATGACAATCTAGTGCACCACTTATCCTGCACCTGAAACCTGAGTGCGTGCTTTCCGCCGCTGTCGTTGTCTGCATGTTTTCGCATACTTTCCATCTGCTTTACCAGCAAGCGCGACATTCTGTTTGAAGTTTTTATGCCTATCTTGAAGTTTACAAATGTTTCTTTATGCTTTTTGGCCATCTGTATACCACACAAGGAAGAGAAGCAAAAATTTTGAATAGTTGTGCGCTCTGTTCCAATATGTTAAAGTTTTTTGTTTTTTTTTAGGCGGCGGTGGGGGAGGCTTGTTTTCGTTCGGTTGGTTGCTCGGAAAACTTAATAGCAAATTATTGTCGCGGTGCTGGTCCGCATCTTCCTGGTGGTGTAGAAGAGTCTGGCGGTCCAGAGTTTCCGCTTTTTTGATGGCGTCATCGATGAGAGCTGGCGGGTATTCTTGGTGAAGGAGTACTTCGTGCATATGCGTGCTGTTTTTGTGGAAGGCCTCAGTGCGGGATCAGATTCGTCGGAATTTGCGTGCATAGAGGTAGGGAATGCTGGTCTTGCAGTGTCGCAGGTGCCAGACTTCGAAGTGCAGGTATTTTTGTCTGTCTATAGGTTTTCCGAGTACGCTAGTTACCAACGCACCATCGCCTAATCGAATAAGTAAATCAAGGTGGCTCATCTCAGTGTTAGAGTAGGAGTGTGTAAAATAAATGCTGGGGTGCAGTTAGTTAAATGCCTGTATCAATTTGAGCAGCTCGTTTCCCGGATGTGTCGAAATCATGTATGTATCGTCTAGGTACTATTTATAGAATAAAGGTTTGATATCACAAGATGAAAGAAAATGGGACCCCATATGGTGCATGAGTATGTTAGCGCAGTTTTGGGTCATTCTTGTACCCTTTGCCGTGCCGCTGATTTGAAGGTAGTACTTAATGTTAAATTCAAATCTGTTCAATTCTTGCACAAGTCTCGATACAATTTCAATTACTTTTTTGCTTGGATGTGCGACAGGGTTGTGCGTGCCATACGACTCAAAAAGTGCCCTTACACCATCATCATGTGAGATATTTGTGTTTAGTGAGCTAACATCCAATTTTGCGAAGAATGCGCCGTCTGGAATTTTTACGTCCGATATTTCCCGAAGGGAATGGTTTGTGTCACGCAAGAAGGACTCATGTGTGGGTGGTATGTGTTTGATTAAAGAGTTAATACTACTGAATATAACGTGAAATAGGTTCCGTTAGCGTTTCCAAGTCTGATAACCTGGGTTTGCTAGGGTTTCGCTCTTTATGAATCTTCGGCCGCATGTAAACACAACCAGGCGCCAAATGTACTATAATAAGTGCCTTTTTAAGCTTTGAATTAAGAGTGCCTTCACGTGGGACAATTCATGTGTTTGTTACAGTGATATTTTTGTGCTTGGTGGTAGGTTCTGAGCTGAGCTGTTTGTAGAGTTGTTCGACATTTAGTTGTCGCCTGCTTTCCTTAATGTAGTTTGATCTATTTAGAACAACAAGCGCGCCTCTTTTGTCTTGCGGGTTTATGACAAGATCTTCGCGGTTGCTCAACTGGAGTAGTGCCTCTCTTTCTTTCATTGATATGTTATTCATACTTAGTTTCCACACATTTTACGCATGTATAACATCTTTCTGAACCGCATCTCTGTACAAATCCAGATGTCCATCTCTGTTGGCGTCTGGGGTGCATTGTCGTCCGATTACGCCGCGTCATATACCCCACGGAATATACCAACTCAATACGTGGGCGAGACAGACACTCCGTTTAGAATTAGGTTCAACAACCATCGGGTACATGTACGTTCTCTGCCAAGCCTTCCACTTTCAATACACAGCACATTAAAAGACCACAGCTTTGATGACATCAGGGTTACACTATTAGAAAACAACTTTCTAACAATCAGAGAACGGGAACAACGGGAATCTTACTGTATTCAAAATTCAACACAATAACAAACGAAATAAATGAACACCCAGACACTCCGTCAGCGTTGCGATCACTATAATACGCAAACGCTTCTTTCTTATCAGTCCTCTGCCCACAACCTCCCATTACGACAATAATACTATCCCGTATTAAAGATTTTAACGTTTGCATCTGACAATATAGAAATGGTTTGCCGCTTCAAGCACAGCCGGAAGCACAGATAAATCGTCCCAAATGTCATACAGTTTTCTTCTTTTTTTTATTTTTGTTTTCTTCTTTTCACTCACAGCAGCCAATGAATATAAGAAGTATTGTGGCGCCGCCACAATTACCGGCTTTTTACCATCTTCCGCCGCCACCAACATGCACTAGAAGCGCTGTTGTGATTGGCGCTAGAGCTGACGAGGGAGCGGTGCTCTTTGGATCTTCAAACAAGTAGTCGACCAGCCGGCTGCCTATGACCGCCAGACATTGTCCCTCCTAGCCGGAGGGTGAGACATCCTGTCGCCACGAAGCCGTAAGCTGTTCGAGAGAGGACAACAAATACAGCATCTTTCGTGGGGGCGACCGCCGCGGCCGCCGCAAATCTCCCCGCTAATTAGGTGAGCGGTTCGGTGGACCCTTTGATGTATGCTGTCAGGAGTTTGGGACCCCTCGACCAGTGGCACACACATGACGAGGAAGAGCCCCGCTGGCGCCACCTTGGATTGCAGTGATCACGGCTCAATATTGGACTTTCACGTGTGCCTTCCATGCTCTTCACTCTCGCCGGGTGTGCGTGATCTGTGATTGAACAGTAACCTCTGCACGTGTTCCCTGATCTAGGGATCTGGAGAGAACATACCCTTTATAATGAGCCACCCGGCTCATCCGAAGGAGCGCCATGTAGAGGAACGCCCGATTCGGAAGCTTGCCGTGTAAGAAAGAGCTCGTCATGTACGAGAGCTCACCTTGTATATAATGTAAAGAAACCCTCTTCAAGTCTCTCTTTCTTCGCATCGACAACCTCATCCCGGACCTTCAGTGCCTGCAAACCCCGGTTGCAACAACTGGTTGGCAGCGGTGGGATACAACTCAGCGACGGAGAACGACATAGACCGGAGGTCCGTCGAAAGCCCTAGAATTCGGCGGGATTGGCGTTGCGTACCACAACCGCGTGTAATGGGGTGAGTGCCTTGCTTTGTGCTTGAGATGTATCGAGTCTTTAGCCTAGATTCGTTAAAAGATAGATATAACCAACAGCTCCCTGACCACTGTGGTTGTTATCTCAGCACAGAGCAGCACTTGATGTCTATCTGAGCAAGTAGGTTAAGGAAAAAAAAGCTTAGATGATTCGATAGGAAGAAGTGTTAAATTTTGCAGGAGTTTTAAGAGTACGTTGCGGGAAGATTAGTGATGTGAAAATCAGTATAGTGAGAAAGAAACAGGAAACAGGTTAGATAGAGAGGTTGGCCAAGTGGGAATACTTGTGTGCTTAACCTTGTGGTCTTCGCTGTTGGATTTGCCAGGTTTCAGCTTATCCAGACCCAAAATTGAAACGCTGGTAGGTTTGTGTTTTACCACAGCTGAGCCAAAGCAAAGCAGTAGTAATGGACCTCATGAAATTAACGAGAGATGACCTGCTGAACCTGTGTTGGGATCTTGATCTAAATTTTGACGACAATACGCCAGCATCTCAACTGCGTGAAATAATTATTGAAAGCAAAATTGAAAAGGCGGATGTTGAGCACTTCGTGAATATGTATTTATTAGATGAGGAAGAGGAAGAGAAGCGCAATCGAGACAAAGAGAAAATCGAGCGCAGAAAGGAAGAACGCAGGAAGAAGATGCAAGAATTAGATGAGGAGATAAAAAGGATACACGGTACAGTGTAAGTATTGCAGCAAAGAGGCCAGACATCCGTAGATGCAACGCACGAACGTTGCGATGTAGCGGCGGTACGTTTAACGCCGAAGAGAAAGCTACAGGCTGGACGTTTACAGATGTAGCGCACAAACGGTGTGATGTAGTGGTGGTGTCATTTCAGTCCGAAAAGAACGCTAGTACCTATAAGGACATGGTTGAGATTTGAACCCGTTCCGAGGAAAAAGAGCTCGCGGTCAAAGCAGGGTGTGAGGGTTCCGTGGTGGTGGAAACGGAGTTAAAATTGACAGAGCATTCCACGAGACGTGGGCCTCGCGGCCCTATAGACGATGTTGATGAGCGTCAGAGGCGGACGAAAGGCTCCAAAGTTGGCATCAAAGAGTGTTCCAAACGGAAAAAGCGTCCGCAAAACGGAAGCGCGGCAAGGCTCGTGATCAGCGCGGCACATTTGACGAGGACCTTCAAATTTCTTGGCAGATTCGCGAGAAAAGGCCCGTTGTCTTCTCTGACTGGCTTGAATCGCATGTGTATGAGCAGCCGGGGAGTACAGAAAAGAAAAGCGCAATCTACGCGGCCGCGGTCTAACAATGAACTGATAGGCAATTATCGAGACTGTGCGTGCGAGACAGCGGAGGCGCATATGGGTGATGAAGAACGTCAGAGTGGGACAAAAGGCTCCCAGGTCTACGGAGAGAAGCGTGCACATGGGAGAAAGCGTCCGAAGGGCAACAGTAAGGCAAAGCTCACGATGAGCACAATGCGTTTGAGTAAGGGCTTCAAACAGTGGAGCGAAATCGCGAGAAAAGTGCCGTTGTCATCTCTGACAGGTCTGTATTCTAGGCGTCCGAGCCGCCGGAAAAGAAAAGCGCATCGTACGCGGCAGTGTTTGAATGATAAATTGCTAGGCAATCACCAGGACATTGTGCGCGAAAGAGATAACAAGCATGTGGGTGTTGATGAGCACTAGAGGTGGGCGAAAGGCTCCGTAGCACGCACCATGATGCGTGCAAAACGGAGAAAGCGTCCTGAAAACAGGCAAGATAAAATCGTGACCCCTTTTGTATTCAAATGGCGGAGCGAAATTGCAAGAAAGTTGCCCTTCCGCAAGCGCCCGAACAGCCCTAATGCAAAGAAAAGAGAAACTCATTGTTCGCGTCAGTGGTCGAAGGGTAACGTACCCTTCCGTTGTTCTCGCGGCGCGTTTAACGGGGTGCGGAACACAAAGGTCGGTGGGTTTCGCGAAGTGGAGGGAAGGAACGACAGTAAGTCTGTTTTGAGGAACGTCGCGGGGTTCGCTAACAAAGTGATTTACCTTTATGCGTGTTGTACACCACGCTTGACGATGAAAAGTCTTCTGGGCGCGACCACCACGACTTCGACTCAATGTTGTTGAGAACAGCTGTTAGCTTCTCATCAATATTGACCCCGGACTGTTGAAAAGATTGTTTTGTTTATTTACTTAAGTTAATTTGTATCTAAGTAGTTTGAACTTTGTTTTCGTTAGTACTCTACCGTTTTGGTGGCCTATATGCGTTGTATACATATCTATCGGAAGGATAGTGATACGCATTAGAGCTAGTCGCAGGGCTTAAGAGATCAGCTCCATTGCGTGTCATGCGTAGACAAAAGGAAATGTGTTAGTTTATGACTAGTTAAATAGTGACTACGTTGCAATTAAGATCGAAGCCGTAGAGAAGTGTCTAGCACCTATGAGGGTAACGGCAGGTTCCAGAATGAACTGAGTTTGACAACTGCAAAAGTTGCTATGCGCTAAGAGAAGAGGCCGCAGAAGGCCAATATAAGTACAACGTGGCACTGTGCTAGGTAAAATCTAGCGTAACAGTTAGGATACTTTTAGAACATCTGGCACAGACACAAGGAGGCTTTCCCGACGGTGAATCTTGCGTGCAAATTCCAGGCAGATTTCGACCCGCTGGGCAAGAACACCAGGTTCGGACGAGAAAAGTGTACAAAAAAAGCCTGCGAGAGACTCAGAAATGCCCCTAAGACGAAGCGTAGATGGAAGCGGCGTCGTAAAGCAAAGGATACGACAAAGAGCACAGCCGGCTTGAAGAAAGTCGGTAAACATTTGAGGGCAGTTTACAGAATTAGGCGTTTGTCATCTGCACAGGAGTTCTTTTGTATGCGTCCGAGCCCCAAGACAAAACAAAAAAGAAAAAGCACGTTGGGTAAAAAGGCAAACGGAAGGAAGGGGACCATCAGCCTTTCGTCACTCTATTGACAGCATGTTTGATGTTCCGCATCAGTGCAAGGTCCGTGGCTCGCCATTAGTATCTAAGCGACAGTAAGGGCTGTGGTTGCCAGCGAGGAGCTTTGCGGGGTCGGAGGCGAAGCGAATAGGTTTTGCCATTGTTCAATTTCCCTTTCGCCAAGGAAAGCCCACAGGACGAGACACCGCGCGTTTGTCTGAAAAGGAAGTAGACAGCCATAGGTTTTGGACGATGATCACTAGCAAATTCGTTTTGTTTTGAAGTTTGAATATGACAGTTTAAGTTTGTTTTGGGTTTTAGAAAGTGTTCTGCCAGTATGTCGGCTACTACATAGTGTTTAGGTAACCCATTTTTCGTTTTGTTCATTCCTTGGGCGTTGTACGTTTCTCTAGGTTAAGCGTTGTTCGATTGCATAAACGACACGCCTAAGAGCCCGCGTCATGGAAGATATGTGTGAATGAGCAGGGGCGACGTTATGAACTATGTACGACTGAGCGCAGAGACGCAAAAGTATTCCTTGCAAGTTTTTTCAGGGTTCATGCGAAAGTTTTTGTTCATTTCATGTGCTGTTTGCATGTGTCTGGTGTGGAAATAAGAGAAGCTACTTCATGAGTTTATGTGTATACTTTGTGAGAGTAGTAGCTGCAAGGGAAAGTCAAGTAGTAGTTTATCCAGGCAGGGGCACTGTAGAGTGTATTAGCGGATGTGGACGTTCCTGACGCAAGTGCAGCCTGACAGCTGTCTCTTCGTCAGCTCTGAGGCAACTGACGACTAGCTTTGGCGGCACAAACTTTTGGGAACTGAAGGATAGCGTGAAGCAAAAGGCTCTATTTTATGAGTATGATGCCTGGTGGGCTACAGCGGATCACTCACGCTAGCACACAGGTATGCCACAGGGAACGCCTCATTTGGCAGTTAATTTTCTTGAAAGCAGTCTAATGGGAAGATAATTCTTGAATCAGGATTGGACTTTTGGCGAAAGTTCAGACAAACCTTCTGATTACTGCTTTGTGTTGTGATAATACCTAAGGAAGGTTGTTTAGGAGAACTTGTAGGACTCGATGTGTCTCAGGGCGGGCAGGGCGCTCTCTAGTACCTGTGGTGGTGTGTATGAATGCTTTTCCCAGAAGATAGCCACAAGGAACGAGCGGGAAAGAGTCTTTGGCTGGGCGTCATCGGGAGGGGCCTTGAAGACGGCACCACAATACGACACTTCGGGCAACCTGTGCAGCTGGTCACCCTAAGGTCGAATCTCCCGCTGGCGGACGAGCTGTTGTGTCACGGCCGCTGAGCTGACGAGGGAGCAACGCTCTTTGGATCTTCAAACAAGTAGCTGACTGGCCGGCTGTCTATGACTGCCAGGCATTGTCCCTCCTAGCCGGAGGGAGAGACGTCGTGTCGCCAAGAGGCTCCAAGACGTTCGAGAGAGAACAACAAATACAGCATCTTCCTTGGAAGCGACCACCCCAACCACCGCAAATCGCCCTGCAAATTAGGCGAGTGATTCGGCGGACCCTTTGATGTGTGCTGTCAGGAGCTTGGGACCTCTCGGCCAGTGGCACACACACGACGAGGAAGAGCCCCGCTGGCGCCACCTTGCATTGCAATGATCACGGCTCAATATTTCACGTTCACGTGGGCCATGCATGCTCTTCACCCTCGCCGGCTGTGTGTGATCTGTGATTAGACAGTAACCTCTGCACATGTTCCCTGATCTAGGGATCTGGGGAGAACATACCCTTTTTAATGAGCCACCCGGCTCATTCGAAGGAGTGCTATGTAGAGGATTCGAAAGCTCACCATGTAAGAAAGAGCTTGTCATGTACGAGAGCTCACCTTGTATATATAGTAAATAAACCCTCTTCAAGTCTCTGTTCCTTCTGCCTCGACAACCTCATCCCCGACCTCCGGTGCCTGCATACCCCGGCCGCAACAGCGCTTAAGTTCTGCCCACCAATGTAGTAAATGTCAAAGGTGGACAAGCCGCCAGCGAATGGCCCCGAAAGGCGGAATACAAAAACGGGCGTCACACTGCCCACTTGAGGGAAGGGTTGTTGCGTGGGAGGTATTCTTGACAATGGTGACATTTCTCGTTTAAGTTCGCCTAACTCTCTTGAGATGCTGTCCCTTCTTAATCCCATCGTGTCTTTCTTGCTTCTTCTCCAAGATTTTTTTAGTGTTTAACGTTTCTCCCTCCCGTTGATTTTTCTGGCCCCTTGCGTTTATGTCTCGAGAAGCTATTAAAATACACTAAAATTGTGTAAATATTGTTATGCCTTGAAAAATACGGGGCTCCAATTAAAACGTCAGCTGAATAAACAGTTATGTGATGTGAAAGCGCATCTACTTCCCCCCCCCACACACACATATATATATATATATATATATATATATATATATATATAGAGAGAGAGAGAGAGAGAGAGAGAAGAGAGAGAGAGAGAGAATACTTAGAGCAGAACGAAGGAAGGCAAATCAACATCAACGAACATAAAAAAGCAGGCGCGCAAAGAACATCAGAGACGGCGATAGCAAGAAGCAATGTATGTGTAATACCTTAGTTTGAAGTACAAAGCCTCAAATATTTTCAATAGCACACTCTTTTCATATTTTATCATCATCATCATCATCCTCATCAGCCTGACTATGCCTACTGCAGGACAAAGGCCCCTCCCACGTTCCGCCAGTTAACCAAGTCCTGTGCTTGCTGCTGCCAATTTATACCCGCAAACTTCTTAATCTCATCTGCCCACCTAACCTTCGGCCTCCCCCTGACTCGCTTGCCTTCTCTGGAATGCCAGTTAGTTACCCTTAGTGACCTACGCGCGACATGTCTGGCCCATGTCCATTTCTTCTTCTTGATTTCCGCTATGATATCCTTAACCCCCGTTTGTTCCCTAATCCACTCTGCTCTCTTCTTGTCTCTAAAAGTTACACCTACCATTTTTCTTTCCATTGCTCGCTGCGTCGTCCTCAATTTAAGCTAAACCCTCTTTGTAAGTCTCCAGGTTTCTGCTCCGTAGCTAAGTACCGGCAAGATACAGCTGTTATATACCTTCCTTTTGAGGGATAGTGGCAATCTACCTGTCATGATTTGAGAGTGCTTGCCAAATGTGCTCCACACCATTCTTATTCTTTTAGTTACTTCAATCTCGTGGTTCGGCTCCGCTGTTATTACCTGCCCTAAGTAGACAGTTTTTTACAACTTGAAGAGAACTATTACCTATCTCGAAGCGCTGCTCTTTTCCCAGGTTGTTGTACATTACTTTCGTTTTCTGCAGATTCACTTTAAGACCCACCTTTCTGCTCTCCTTGTCCAATTTCGTAATCATGAGTTGTAATTCGTTCCCTGAGTTACTCAGCAATGCAATGTCATCGGCGAAACGCAGGTTACTAAGGTACTCTCCATTAATACTTATCTCTAACTGTTCCCATTCTAGGCTTCTGAAAACCTCCTGTAATCACGCGGTAAATAGCATTGGGGAGATTGTGTCCCCCTGCCTTACACCCTTCTTGATTGGTATCCTGTTGCTTTCTTTATGAAGCGCTATGGTAGCAGTTGATCCCCTGTAGATTTCTTCCAGGATGTTTATATATACTTCATCGATGCCCTGATTCCGCAGTGTCTGCATGACGCCTGATATTTCTACTAAATCAAACGCCTTCTCGTAATTTATGAATGCTATGTATAGTGGTTGGTTATATTCTGAGCATTTCTCTATTACGTGATTGATATTATGAATGTGGTCGATTCTTGAGTAGCCTGTTCGAAATCCTGCTTGCTCCTTTGGTCGATTGAATTCTAATGTTTTCTTTACTCTGTTAGCAATTACCTTTGTAAATAGCTTGTATACTACAGAGAGCAAGTTAATCAGCCTGTAATTCTTCAAGTCCTTGTCATTTCTTTTCTTATGTATTAGGATGATGTTAGCGTTCTTCCAAGACTCTGGTACTCTTCCCGTCAGAAAACACCTCGTAAACAGGGTGGCTAGTTTTTCTAACACAATCTGTCCTCCATCTTTCGGCAGATCTGTAGTTACCTGATCCTCACCAGCAGCTTTGCCTCTTTGCATGCTATCCAAAGCTTTTCTGACTTCTATCATTACTGGTTGGGTGTCATCTGGGTTACTGCTAGTTCTTATATTATTAATGTCGTGATTGTCCCTGCTACTTTACAGATTTCTGTAAAACTCCTCCGCTATTTTCATTATTCTATTCATATTATTAGGTATTTTGCCTTCTTTGTCCCTTAGTGCATACATTCGATTTTTGCCCATCCCAAGTTTCGTCTTCACTGCTTTGACGCTTCCTCCGTTTTTCAGAGCGTGTTCAATTCTCTCCATGTTATACCTTCTTACATCGGATACCTTACACCTATTAATCAACTTCGAAAGCTCTGCCGGTTCTATTTTGTCTGTTGTACGTGAGACTTTCATGCTTTGACGCTTCTTAATGAGATTCTTCGTTTCCTGGGTAAGCTTGCCAGTGTCCTGTCTAACTACCCTGCCACTCCGTAATGATACTCGTCAGATTATTATTCATTGTATATACGCTAAGGTTGGTTTCCTCACTAAGAGCCGAGTACCTGTTCTAAAGCGAGACTCTGAATTGTTGTGCTTTCCCTTTCAGTGTTAGCTCATTGATTGGCTTCTTGCGCATCAGTTTCTGTCGTTCCTTCCTCAAGTCTAGGCGAATTCGAGACCGTACCATTCTATGGTCACTGCATCGTACCTTGCCAACCACTTCCACATCCTGCACGATGCCTGGGTGTGCACTCATTATAAAGTCTATTTCGTTCTTATTTTCGCCATTAGGGCTCCTCCACGTCCACTTGCGGTTACCTCGTTTTCGGTAGAAGGTATTCTAAATCCGTAAATTATTGCGTTCTGCGAATTCTACTAGTAGCTCTCCTCTGGCATTTCTAGTACCAATGGCATAATCTTCTACGGCCTGGTCTCCAGCCTGCTTCTTCCCTACCTTTGCATTGAAGTCTCCCATCAGTATTGTATACTGTGTTTTTACCTTACTCATTGCCAATGCCACGTCTTCACAGAAGCTTTCAACTGAAGCGTCATCATGGCTAGATGTAGGCGCGTAAGCCTGTACCACCTTCATCTTGTATCTCTTATTCAGTTTAATTACGATACCTACCACCCTTTTATTATTGCTAAAGTATTCCTCTATGTTGCAAGCTATGTTTCTGTGAATTAGGAACCCCACTCCCAGTTCTCTTTTGTCAGCCAAGCCCCGCTAGCAAAGGACGTGCCCATTCTGTAGCACCGTACTGGCCTCATCTGTCCTCGTAACCTCACTGAGCCCTAATATATCCCATTTAACACCCTCTAGCTCCTCGAATAGTACAGCTAGACTTCCCTCACTAGATAAGGTTCTAGCGTTAAACGTTGCCAAGTTCAGGTTCCAATGGCAGCCTGTCCAGATCCGGAGATTCCTAGCACCCTCTGCTGCGTTGCAGATCTGACCACCGCCGTGGTCAGTTGCTTCGCAGCTGCTGGGGACTGAGGGCCGTGAGTTAGTTGACGTATGCACGCGGGAGGTAGTGGCCAGATACTGCACCAGGGTTGCCAATCCTTCTCTGGTGAGGGAGTGCGTTCTAGGTGGTGGTTACCGGTGAGGCTGCACCCCAGGCTTCGTAATGCAGTTCCATCACCATTCGGTGAAGAGCTGCGCGTCACCGGGATTTGAACCACCGACCTTTTGCATGCGAGACGGATGCTCTAACCACTACGTCATCGCTGCATTCTTGATTTGCCTTATATATACATACCTGCGTCCCAACCTAATAAGCTTTAGTTGGAAGATTGCACTGTGTCCCTATCATTGCTATAGCAGAATTGATTTTCGTCAGCGAGACATCTGTAAAGAGAATGAAACCGTCCTCTCGAGTAACACGTTCAGCCTCATGGCCTGTTCACTTTTACTCTCGCACACAAGTCTGGCGCAAAGCCTCTTACAAATGACAGTGCTGTTCAAGAAATGAATACGTGTCTTCTTCATTAACTACAGTACGACGGACCGACCCCCCACGAGTGGGCGAGCTCATATCCTCAGCCGGCGAAAAGCACTGTCAAAGCTAGCTTCCCCATTATAAGAGACTCCTTGGGGTGAAGACCACTTTAAGGTTGTTTTGTTCTTGCGTCACATCATATGCAGGAATCTCCAAGGTGCGGCTATAACTGACAACGCTACTGTGTCAGTGATATGCCCTGCCTATGGTACGCATTAGTTCTGGATGATTGATGCCGATGTTATTTTTAGCGATCGATAGCTATGACCAATAAGGCGTGCGCATATGACGTATGTAGGGACGAGTAAGGTTCTCAGATGTGTCAAGAATTAAGTGTGTGAGAACGCAAATTCCACACAACTCGGAACTGTTTTAAGTGTTTTCATAGAGGCTTCATAGGTTATAGTCAAAGGGAAGAGGAATGCTATCGGCAGGAAGCATCGCTCTAGATTACACGAACTTTCGAAAAGCTGTTGTCGAACCATTCGCGTATATTACAGAAGCGGAAGATAACCTTATGGTTTAAAAAAACGGCGAGAGCGAATGTAATATTTTTTGCAATAGAAAATTTAGGCGACGAATTCACGTGAAAGTTGAAGATTGGTCTGTCAAACTTGGCAGAGGGACTACGTTCTTTAGATAGAGCTTGATATAAAAAAGTGTTGCAATGTGAAGCTCGAAATTGAAGCTTCTATTGCGATTTCAGCCCTTCTCCACTATCATCTACAGTGTCGAACCGAAGCATGATACCATGTGGTGCCGTGCAAGTGTCTAGCAAATATTAACTCCCGTATGGCATAGTGCTTTAAGGGTTAATATTGCGGAACGTCCTCACTGCTTCTCTATAGAGAAGGGGCAGCTGTGTAAACAGGTATGCTCTCGCCGTGGCATCTCCGTTTTAATCTCTAATCCGCGTCACGACTTAGAAGAAAGTCCCTTATGCCACACGTACCAGCGCTCCGAGATTGGCCGACACGTGCCGTACGACCTTTGAGAGAAGACTCTGATGGAAGCGGCGGCTTCGCCCAATAAATTCAGCCCAATAACCCCGACGCGGTCAACATCGCCGCCACGGCTGCAGCGCATCGCTGAGGCTGGTCGTCCGGTATCCAGCCGCGTGCGCAACTTGGCCGTGATGTGTACTAAGGTGCTTGCGAGGCGGCGTCGGATGGCGTGCCATCGCCACGACTACAGCTTCGCCAGCGCCGCGGGCGTTCGTCAGCTCTGGTATCGTGGTGGCAGCTGCCGGTCAGCTCGAGGCTTAGAAGCGGCGTGTCCAAGTCTCAATACCTCGGTTCTTGACTGCTTCTCGGGGAGACCGCGGGCCCTGGAGACACTTCGGCGCCTGGTGGATATCTGGAGGAGAAACACGATCATCGCGGTGGACAGCGGTGACGCCGCTAGGGGTTCGCTCTGCTCGCTGGTCACGTAGTACTGGTCACATGGCCTCGATAGAAGAGTGCTGGCTTTTAAACGCTCCGGCATTTCTGCGCGTCGTTAGAAGACTAGGCGAACCTCAAGTGCTGTGCGAATTCTACAGACTTTTGCGGAAACGTGAGTCTGCCGAAGAATTGGGCTTGAACCAGTGATAGCGAAGAAAACTTTCGTGTTCACGTTCCGAAACGTCAAAGCACCCGGAAGCTTTAAAGAACCCGCGCAGACTCACCTTAGGCCGAGGACGTCATCCAGTAGCCTCGAAGCTTTCGAAACAACGTAAATTGAAGGGTGATGATGAATCCCGCCTATTGAGATAAGAAATATTGCGAGGCAAACGGTGCTAGTAGGAAGGGAAGACATGGCGGCGGTCTGTCCTCGAGTTTTTGTTAGAAACTTTTAGTGAATGTGATCTTGTACGCAAAATACGACAAACTCTATCATTCGCTTACGTCAGCAAGTGACGCGGGTTGCAGGTGCTGCTAGTTAGCACTGACCCGGCCTGAATGGTAGTGCACAAATGTGGTTGGAGAGCAGCACCGTATGCGCTCAAGACCTACTTTTCTTATGTTGCTTGTACATGCTAGCATTTGAATCATAGGAGCTGTAAATAACCAGACACCAAATAGTCTTCAGTGTAGCCACAGAAACTCAGCAAAACCCGTGGGCCACATGGTGCGCAACAAAGCTTGATGAATCACCGAAAATCAAGAGCGCGGGCTGCGCTGAACGTTACTTCACTTCGACTGTCAAAAATCCCGCGTCAAAAATAATCGTCAAAATCCCGCGTCAAAATCCCGCGTCAAAAATAATCGCTTGTGTATGAATACGGTCGGGCGTGCGTGACTTTATGGGTGCACTGATAATTGCGCGTGTGGATTTGACAAATATGATGGTATTTCTACGCGTCACAGGATGACGCTGAAGAACCGAGCTTCAGCGCAGTCATTGCGTGGTGACGCTTCGAACGAAGCATGCCGGCCAGCTGCGCACAACGGTCTGGCAGTCGCTGTACATTATCGGTATATCGACATCATTTCTCGCAGGGATAATGCTACCAGAAACCCGTGGATACAATTTGAGAGAAACATGCTCACTCACAGAAGCGTGAGAAAAACTTGCGGTACAAACAGAGAATATGCTATGAAACTAATAGCTGGAATACTAAAAGTAGATTGTATACGATAATATCAATATCTAGGTTTTTGCTTGCCAGAACCACGTTACGATCATGAGGTAGGCTTCTACTATTTGGCCGCCATCGAAAAGCGACCGCCGCGGCTGGAATCGAACACGTGACATTCGGGGCTCTATGCTACATACGATAAGCTGCAAATGTGCTGGTAGCTTGCAAATAGCCCCTTAATTGGCTCATTAACTGAGTAAAGTGTTTGGAGTCTCTCGAACACGCATTGTGGAGATCATTACCACGTCTGTAGCACAGTTACGATCCTTTTTTATGTACATTTTGGCAAAACATGGATAGGTAGGCTACGCTAGAGCCGGCTATTCCAACATCATGACAGTAATGTACAATATGAACACAAAATACAAAAAATTTGGAATAAAAGAACAAGAAAATAATCAGAGACACTATATACATATATACACTAAATAGAGCTCATAAAGCTTGAATGAGCACGGTATGTATGGTCATAGTCCAGTTTATATATCGGGATCACATTGCGGATACAGTCTGTATAAATAGTGGCAAGGTATATTATCAATTAAAATAAGGTAAATTAATTTGTGTCCATTAAAACATTACGGAAAGCGCTTACTGCAGGCTTTTGATTATCGGTATTTGGCCACGGTCCAAGTACTTTTCCAATCGTAAATTGTTGTCTGTCGAGTCGATTCAAGGGATCACTTAGTTTAGCGATCCTAATCCTGATAGGTCACAGATTTACAGCGCTTTTGTTCGGTGCAGTATTTTTGGTTGTACACGTATTGTTCTCAACTATAAATGTAGCATACTAATAAGAGAAATGACCTCCAACCACGCAGAAGTCTATCAATGTGGTGAACGATGTTATGCCACAATGAGTCCCTTTATGCAAAAAAAAGAACAAGGACGACGACGATGACAACAACAAACCTTCGCAGTAAGGGCAGCAGTGTCCTTCTGGCGGATTCCGAGGATTCTCGCAATTCACATTGCAGTAGATTCTTGACTCAGTTATGACACCGGAATGACAGAAGAATCATATATGTATATATATATACATATATGTGTGACCTATTTTCATATATATTTTCATATATAGACATATGTACGACCTATTTTCATATATGTACGACCCAAATATTTCTGCATAAAAAAATTGCTGCATCGAAATATTTAGTGTTTATAAAAGTTTGACTACTTAAACAAGCCTTGCGCTGAATCGTCAATGAAGACACTAACATATTGCCACTTTTTCAAAAGACACCACTCCTGAAGACGAAAATAAGGAACAGCAGAAAGAAACTTGGGAAAAAGAAATTACGCCTATAGTACCAGCTGCAGCTGTTGTACAGGTAGGTCACTCGTTACCAGCATTTTTTTTAATATTCCTCACAAATATATTTTGCTATTACATATTGTAAGAACTACATCTTGCTGAAATAATGAATACTGTTACGAGTACAAATACATGCTTGATGAACGAGGTTTCAGGTAAGCAGGTAGGTATGCAGGCAGGTAAGTGGTTGTTTTGAGTGGGTAGGTACTCCACTGTATTAAGGTCCCGGAGAATTCACGCCCCAGTTGGTCATTTAAGGACGACGGTGGGCCGCTGTTATGTTGGGACGGGACGGCTAAGCCTCACCGCTGCTTCGCAGACCTTGTGCACTGCCTGGAGTTGTTAGAACTAGTTCTTGCTCTCGAGCAGTGAATAAAGTGTGGCTTGCGAGATGTTGTGCTCTAATGTGGGGCACTCCCATAGCATGTGGTTTATAGTATCTGTATCCGCCGCGGTGAAGGCAGAAAAAAGAGACCTCTGAGCAACAGCTATAGATTGAAAGGTTAGATTACGACTCTTTAGATAGAGATTGTGGTTATAAGAAGAAAAAGAAGAGGAAAATGAGCCCGTAATTGTCTGCATTAGCGTGTGACACCTCAACAGTAGCTCACAATGGCAGGGGGGGAGGAGGGATTAAAAAGATAGGAATAAAGATATATATATATATATATATATATATATATATATATATATATATATATATATATATATATATATATACATATATGTGTGTGTGTGTGTGTGTGTGTGTGTGTGTGTGTGTGTGTGTGTGTGTGTGTGTGTGTGTGAGGCTTTGATAAATGGCAGACTTGGCCTGGCTCATACGTAATGTTTACTTACTGTCACTTTTTCCCTCTCGGCATCTACCAACCATCCCCTCATACTTCACACGATTCCCCCTCCCCCCGAAAGAAGGCATGGATTACGAACAAGAAAAAGTACACAAGGAGAGGTTAAAAAGTCACAAATGTCAAAATGCACAATTAGTTCTATGCTCCTGGGGAGTTCCTTAAACTTTCAAAGACTTCAGGGGAGAGTGCAGCAGTCCGGTTAACGCAGGAGTTCTGGTGGGTGGGGCTGGTGGTTGCGTCCTGGATCACACAAAAATGCTCTGGACGTAGAGATAGGGGTAATCACAGCTGGTATGAAGAAACAACGAGGGTTTAACATCTTGCAGAATCGACAGTTCCGATATTGTAGGCATCGAATGCCTCATCGTGGGTGATACACAGGCCGTGCAGGCAGCTTGCGTGCGCGTTGATCGAGGTTGACTGGGCGCTGCCTGTGTTCCTGCCGTGTACAAGGGGTGCTTTCGTGGCTTTTAGAGATTTTTCTATAGAGATGTCGCAGATGTTTTGATCGAAGGCGCATTTTCAATTTCTGGCGGAGAATGTATCCACGACGATGGGCCCTTTTGCAATGTTCTTTAAGCCATAAGAGTGGTTTCAATGAAGTTTTCTTTCGTCGTTGACAATACTGAAGAATACGTTGACGTTGTAGTTTCTTGGCTTCGTCGACTTGCTTGTGGTGTGACATTGATCGTGGTGTGCCCGGATTCTTAGCAAGCCCTCCGCAGGCATTTACGACGCCAACCAATGCAGCTGTTTCTGGCGCAAGACAATGTGGGAGGTTTCGCACACTTGAATCTTTTCTATTCATAAAGCGCTCATTGTTGGTCGTTGCCTGAAGGGTACTTGTGTCATCAGAAGTCGCACCTGCTCTTTTGTTTTCAGTGTTGGCAGTGAGGTCGTGCGCTGGATTGACGTCGCTTCGATCTTGGGATTGATGAATACTAGACGCTTCTGCAAAAGACTTTTCTTCACAAGATGCCGATTGTGAATGCTTCAGTCTTTGTGGAACTGCTTAGCTGAATACCAAGTCAGTTTGAAAAGTATGCATGCAGCACGAAGTATTCAATGCATCTGAGTAATCAATGGTGGATTCAATTCTTTTATGCAGCGGAGAGTTAAGCATTGGTGATATTTCCGCGAACGAGGAACCAGGTGGAAGGTTGCGAAAACGACAGCGTGGTCTTTCCATGAACATGTGGCTAACTTCACCTGACGGGAATTGTAAATTCATGCTCTGCGCTCGAATGCGTGAAGGCTGCTTATGGCAGCGATGACTGAGTTTGAATGCACTGGGAGTGTGTCTTCTAATCGAATCTTCAGTAGAGTCTTAAAACCAGATGATCATTCCTTCTTTTATCTTTTCCCAAGACTCGTCGCTGTTGAATAAGTGGGTGAGGTAAAATTTGAATAGCTCACCGGTGACGTAGTCGTAGTCGAAGTTCGTAACCATCTCTCGTTCCGACCAAGATGCAGCGGTAGCGTGAAGCTCGCACAGGTTGAACTAGTCTTGTACGCGTCCATCGTCCGCTGCTCCGGTGTACTTGGGGATGGGAAGGTCAGTCGATGATTCTGTCATGGTGCTGGTCGCTGTGTGCGGCCAGGAGATGATTCCGTAGTCGATGTATGGTCAGGGCGTCTTGTGGAGAACTGCATCGATGATGAGACACTGATGAAGTGGCTGGGAGGTCTTCATCCTGTCGACTCGTGTGATGCTATGATGAGTGGGAGACGTGGCCTGCCTCATATGCCATGTTTATTCTAATCTCACTTCTTCCTTCTTGGCTTGTACTTCTAACTCCCAACCATCACTACTTTTTCACGTTATATATATATATATATATATATATATATATATATATATATATAAAGAGAGAGAGAGAGAGATGCGCAAAGACAAAGAGCGACCACGTAAGAGAGATAGGAAACATGGAAACATGGTCACAGGAGTCCGGGAACGGGACACCAGATGCGGGAGCTCTTGTCGGCGACGGAAGATGGCGTAGGGCTGATCCAGTCTGCCAGAGCTGCGCTGACGTTGTCGTAGGGTACCGGCGGCAGGAGGAGGCATAGGACGAACCCAATCAGCCAGAGCTGCGCTGTCGTTGGAGATCGCGAGGGCACAACCGGTCGGCACGGAATCCGGCGAGCGAGTCCCCGACTCTGTAGTAACCTAAGCGTAACTGTTTGTGGGCGGAGGTGTTGTAGAGGAACGAGAGACGAGACAGTGGTGATGAGGCCGCGCCATGGTCTAAGCTTTGATTCGGCACGTGAGCTTAGACGGGTTTCGAGCTGCCGCTCGTTCTTAAGCACTCACTCACTCCTTCTTAAGCACTGCAGCTGGCCAAAACTGGCGTGGCGCTACATAGGCTCCTCTTAGCGCTTTGCGCGAATTGAAAATCTTGTACAAAAGGAAAATCAAAAGAGACAGATACTATGTACATAAACGACAGTCCGTAGGTTGTCCGTGGTGAAGTCCGAGTCATCACCGTGAAAAATGTTAGACATTCAAAAGTTCCGGCGGGCGACACTGGGAGCCGTGGAGCGGACGAGGTGCGCACCAAACAGATGTTGTAGACAGCAGTGAAACAACACGTCGATGCACTTGTGGCAACGGCCACTGACGACACCAGCGGTCAACACTGAGAAGGCGGCTCAGTGAGTGCGAAGCGGAGCTCCATGGCGGCTCTTGTGGGCAGGCGTCACAAATCTTGCGAGCTTGGCGCAGGCGTGAACACTGGTGAGACTTTGATGCTGTCTTCGTGTGGTGCGGGCATGAACACGCAGGCCGATGATCCCTGGAACGGCATGCCGGAGGAAAAGCTCTCCGACAGCTGTAGCGATCTCCGACGGGCCGTAGAGGAAATGGCAGGCAGGCGCGTTGGACAGAGGTGGTCTGGTGGCTGGAACTCGTGATGCACCTAGATGGTACCAACGCTGGCACGTCTTTGTCGCCTGGACTTGATCAGCGCTCGTGATAACAACTCCGTCGTTGAAATTCATGTGGGGAGCGCTGATTTGGCCAAAGTTTCTCTACGCTATCTTCAGAGGTGTTCGCCGCAAGTCGTGCATCGAAGAAAGGTTAAGCTGTGCCAGGCCATCGTGGGGTGTACATGTCGATACGGGACCACCTTGTGCAGCCAGAACAGGAGAACTTAAGTGTGGGACGGCATGCTGACCATAGGCTTGCGGGGCCGGTAGATCATGAACGAGTCGATCCAGCACAGGCAGAACTGGAGCGTCGTCCGCAGTCGTTGCCATGCTAGCGGAAGCTTTGCTACTGGCGTGGGAGATGGCGGCTGGTTCGGTTATGGTGCCGCACGTGATGTCAGCGAACAGGTGACAGGTGGCGCAGACTTGGGTGTCGCACACCACGTCAGTATGCGCTAAAATCGTCGTATTCACCGACAGATCCACAGGCGCCGACCGCTCAACCCAAAGTTGATCTTCAGGTAGCCTACGCCGCGATACGCCAGTGGAGTGGGTTGTCGCAGCACGGTTGCCTCCCTCATTGTTGTGGCATAGTGCTGGACAATATGCAGTCAAGGGGAACCAGGAGAAAAGCTTTTGATCAGCGTATATGGAGAAGCCAGTTTCATGTTGTCAGTCGCTTGTCAGAGGCGGTGTTCACGCCATAAAACGGTAGGACGGTGTCCCGTATTCCGTCATATGGGTGGGAGCTCCCAGAGAATAGGGGAGGCGTCGTTTGAGGCCAGGTAGAACAACATACTTCAGGACCTCAAACATGAATTCTTGAAGCCAGATGCTGTTCAGCTCCGAATCAGCCTCGAACTCTTGGAACCATGACTCGACGTCGGAAATGCGAAACGATTGTAGAAATTGGTCAAAGTGTGGCTGAAAGGCTTGAGCTGGCTTGAACTTGGCCGCGAAGCTTAGAGGCCACGGTACAGGGCCAGTCGCTTGTCCGTTGGTCCGTGGTTACCATATGTTGAGGAACGAGAGGAGAGACGGTGGCGATGAGGCCGTGCTGTGGTCTCAGCTTTTAGTCGGGACGCGAGCTTACACGGGTTTTCAGCTTCCACGTCCAGCCAGGCCAGGACCTCAGCCGTTCTGAAAATTCTCGTCTCGTGAGCCACGTGGCTCGCCTCTTTTTAGGTTTGGCAGGTGGCCAAAACTGCCGTGGCACTATGATGTAGACAGCCTATTTAATGCAAAGTTTGCAGTGCTAACCAGTTGAGCTCATAGCTCGATTGGTAACAACGTTTCGTCCTCCTTATCGGTCACACGCACACGTCATCCCAGAGATTTGTGTATCGATGTAGTATAAATCCTGGTGGCAGAAAGGCTGTCTTGGTGCATCTAGATAACAACGTCACCGGGAACGAGGTAGGGCTTCAAGCCTGTACGTATACAATCTCACTAACTTGTTCGGCGGAAGAAAGCGAGGAGTTGATAGGAGCGATTTCATATGCTATTCGAGTAACCGCACAAAAGGCTCAGCAAGGGCCTGTATAGTTTTTCTGATGAGCTGACCTTACGGGTAGGATACCGCAGTAGCGCCAATGACCGGCCGAAAAGTGCATGTCTTCTTGTCAGCAATCGTGGAAACACTGTTGGTTCTCTTGGAAGGTTAGAAGACGAGCACGGGCAATTTCGCGTGCATCACAATCCGGGTGATAGCGCCAAGGACATTATCTATGGGCAACGCTGATTCTGCGCCGAGCAGAAAAGAAATAGTGCAAGTGGAAGCGTCATGGTGCGAGGAGTTGTAAGCAAACGATACGCGCGGTGGAGCTAGGTCCCAGTCAGAGTGTTCTGAAAAAACATGCTTTACAAGCATACCTCTGACTGTTTGATTCAAAGGGTACATGAGTGCATTTGTCAGCTGATGATAAGACGTAGTGAGCTTACGGCTCGTTTGACATGACTGCAAAGTGTAGGCTATGACCTTCAATAGAAATGTGCGGCCGCTGTCGGTAAGCGGTGCCGTGGAGCTCCATGTAGTGAGTGGCGTAGCCATTGGCAGCAATATTACTGCAATTTTTGTGTATCATTGTGCGAAGCACTATTTTCCTTGATTCTAGGGTGGTCCTGGGACGTCAAATACACTTTTTGCCATCTCAGTCTGCTCGAAATAACATTTGCAATGAAATATTTGTGAACGTTTGATGCTATTTACCATAAGTAACTTTAAGACGTCCATGACTGCTGGAGCGAAGGATGTTTTGGCAAAAGAATTTGTCAAATGCTGTAGAGTGCAGGTGCAGATTTTGATATTATTCGACAACGTAACGGTACGTTTATAAATTTAACTGTCTGTCGGACCTATGGAAAAAAGAAGAAAATCCTCCAATGAGATGTTACATATGGTGCAAAAAATATTCCGCTGAAACATCTTCTACGGCCCATTCACTTAAGTGTTTTAACAGCTAGATTGCTGTAAGCGTTTTTATTATTATTAAGTCATAAAACCTGTCTTCATAAGTTCAATGAACTCAACATTTCAGTGAGATTCTGTCTTACGTAACAAAAAAATGAAGTTTCAACGCATGTTTAAGTTAGGTATGAAATGCTATGAAATAAATTTAGCGTATTCGTTTTGTTTCCTCACAAAGCTTCCTGCTGATTCAGCTGAGATGAAAAATGCGGAAAATTTCTTGTGGGACGTTGTTATAGCATTTGGGTTTTAGTTCTGCAAATATAGTGGACGGCATCGCCGTTCTTTTTGGCGAGAAGTATTGCGTGGCAGATGTGAGTCAGTTTGTGAATAATCACTTGGTTGGTCCGCAAAAACGCGACAAAATGCTCGCCTGGCTAATCCCCCCACGGGACCGACACAGGTATTTTTCGGGATATGGCAGGAGATCCCTCAGAGGGCAATAAATGACCTTGAAGAGCATGTAAGAATATCTGGAAAGTTCTTAACCAGGAAAAATTGAATTCACAGAAGCAAAGGAGCCAAGAGCGTGATATGCTGTCAGACCTCTGATCAAACTGGCAAGGGAGACCTTCGACACCAAGTTGTACCTCAAGGCACTATAAGCCCGATGCGAATAGAGAAAAATTTAGCAGTAGGGCCTACAATCGTATACTTCCGAAAAGTGCTTAACATGATAAATGGAGTACCTATGCAGCGAAGGCTTCAAGACTACACGCTTCCCCGTGGAACCATTTATCATAGGTGGCTCGCAAGCCATTATTTTTACGACTGGTGTTTGTACGTGCTAGTGTTTTATGTTCTAAAAAATTTAATTTCTTTATCGCTTGAGATGATTTGATGGTATGCGGCAGTATGCACTTGATGGGAAAAGACCGCTTGTATGTTTTTTCTTTACGGCCTAGGTATATTCTATGACAAAAACTTGTGATATTCCAGAGCACAGCGTCCACAAAATTTACTGTGTTCTAAATTGAAACACCTAAAAAACTACACTGTTTTATCTAACTCATTTCATATTTTTAGCGGTAAGAATGGCCCTAGTCATGTAAATGCTGAAATATAATGTCCAGAGAGAAATATCCTGTGTTACACCATGTGGCATATGTTTTATTTTTTTAGAGTGAGTGACCTATAGCTACGCTATTGGAACCTATATTGGAGACGTTTTTGTGAGCTGTAAATATACAAATAAGGAGTGTTCATTCACATCAAGTGCAGCGGTTATAAACTCTTTATCGTTGACCGTTTTTCTCGCGTTGACGAGCATGGCTATCGTACTTTGCGCCACTGTTACAGAAGACGGCTACAATTGTGATCAGCACAAATTTTCCCCAGTGGTCAATGCGACTGCACTCGTCGAAGTTGCGTTTTTTTTCTTTAGCTGGTTACATGTGTTCATGTTTAGGCATATGTCTCTCGGATTACAATGTATTGCCACCCTTCATGTTTCTCCGAGCAATCAAGCCATGTTCGGGGCCATATTTTAAACGCAATCAGCGTGAAAAAGCACCACTTTTTAAATATTAACATTTTGTTCAGAGACGAAATCTGTCCGAAATCATGTAAAAAAGCGAAATACGGTACAAACGTCTTCTTTGCTTCCTGTAGTTGGAGATTTTTTTGTGGCTGGAATGAGAGCCCTGCACGGGCCGATTTTTCCGGCCCGAGCCCGGCCCGGCCCAAAATTTTTATATTCCGGCTCACCAGAGCCCGGCCTGGTGTTTTTATATACGGCCCGTATCCAGCCCGGGCCCGAATATTTTGGGCTTGGCCTAGCCCAGCTCGTTTCAGCCAGGAATGCAATGAAGACAAGTGAGGCACTGTCCATTCTGCTGTTATTGAAAAGATACCTTCTTCAGATAAGATATAATCTAGTGAGTGCTTTGAAACTTCTTTCAGAGTCGCAACTTTGCCTGGTATTTTTTATATATTTTTGGTTACTTACGCTCGTAACATTTTGTTAAATATTTACAGGGTAATGTAAAATAATATTGTACTCATAGCTGGCTGTCTCGTGTACGCAGTGCTAACCACACAATCTAATTTCTGAATTCAAAACAGCAACAACAAAATATTCTACCCCATGAAGTAAAAAAAAATTGGCAGACATTCATGTTATCAGTCTACATAAATTTTATGCAAGCCATGGCTGCTGAGTAAAAGTAATAAGTCTCCTGTAACCGTCACTTATTACGCTAAGCAAAAAAGCCTGCTCTAGCTACTTCTGGTAGAAATAAACCAAGCTGGGCACCGTTACATAACGCTGTCATGTCAGCTCATTGGCTGTCTCCGACGCATATTCTGTTTTCGTGCTAAAAAAAAAGAAGGCTATTTTCACCACCCGGTTATCCTAATCGCCGCTGCCGAAGTTTCATGCATCTGTCAAATAAACCGTTTTCCGCAGCGCCAAAAGAACACAGCCAAGTTTCAACACGTGATTTATTGGCCTCCTTTCCACCGTCGCCTATGACCGGCTGATTCACCAGGGCCACTCCTGGGTTGAAGGCCGCAAGCCGGGCGCACTGGTTATAGGGTTAACCCCCGAATGCAGAGATGTTGCTTGGCTCGAGCCTTCGACTTGACTTCAAAAAGTCCGCGTGAAGCAAGCAGTGGACTTCAAAACGCCCAAGTCAGCCTTCGCGTTTCATAGATGCTCAGGCTGTCTTGCTTGGTCAAGTCAAGAACGAACTTCAAAGCAGAAACACGCTGCTTGTCTGCTAACGAGGTTAATGATGAAGCTCGTCGCAAAGGCACGTGTTGCAGTAAAAAAAAATTTGACCATATGTTTTAAATTAACTAAAAAAACTAAATGCCACAAGCATATTTTTGTCATTTTACGGCTAACGAGTGGCACATGATGCCTGCTGCCACAGCAATGCGGAGTGTTACTTCTGTGAAGCGTCCGTTGCCCGCGGCCACCCAATTGCGGCGCGTTTCTCCACGCTTGCTTGTTTGGAGGCGAAACGAGCATCGCGTTGGGTTCTTTCGTCGTTTTTTTTAGGGGCGAAGCTCCTTGTAGCGGCACCCGTTCGTCCCTCGTAGTCGCAGTAGTAGTCGTACTGTGTAACCAGTCTTACACTTTGACCTCCAAGGAGTTGCCGGTGAGAGATTTCTTCCGTGCGTTGTTGAACAATAAAAAATTCGCAGCGTGCGCGTTAAATAAAGGCGAATTCTCCTGTCTCTCACTCCCCCTTAGCAGCCATTGGCATGTACATTGAGCACCATCTGACTAGAAAGGGTTGCTACGTTATACTCGCTGGGCATAACCTGCTGGTTTTAGAAAGGTTTAGCGAGCGTTGGGCGACACTGCCATGAATACAGTGAACTAGTATATACCATGAACTCCAGGTGGTTAAAGTTGGGAAGTAGACACGAAGAGCAAACCCTAAGAAAGTGTGCGTGTGCCACCTCTCGTTTAGTCCTTGGAATGTCCGCTGGATGGTGGTGCATATGGGGAATATATTGCCACGTTCCATTTCCCAAGTTTTTGTTATCGTCCTAAAACACCACACGATTCTCAGCGCAAACCGCGCCTGCAGTTTTCCAGAAGGTTCCGGACTGTAGTAGATCATTTCGATAAGATCACGCCCACTGTGCGATTGGTACAGATTGTTCTGGAACCTACGCCACCGCCAGCGATAACGCTAAAACATTCGACGGCAAGAGTATAAATGCCGACGCGCTTCGCCACTTGTCATTAGTTGATCGTAGGCCGACGCTCCGTTCGCCACTATCAGTCCCAGACTACTATCTGTGAAAGACTGCTGCTGTAATTTGGACTTTCCGTTTACCGGGCACAGGTTCGCCCAAATAAACAGTTAAATCCCAACACGAAGTCTCCTGTCTTCGGCCACGTCACGAACCCGTGACATCTGGTGGAGGTGCTGCTTCGTTCATGTACCGGACGCCCCCGTCAAGCCGTGAACCCAGCCCACGTCGCGGAGAAGACACCGACGCCAACCAGGAGCAGCGAACAAGCCGCCGACAGCAAGGGCTACCACCGGAGTACGGGCTTCTACAAGACAAGGCGCGGAAGACCAAGGCCATGACCGCGACTGCTGCGACAATGACAACCGCAGCGTCCCAGCCCACGATGGTCATGCATCAACCCAGGGAATCACCAATTTTCCATGGGTCATCGTTCGAAGACCCAGAGTCCTGGCTAGAAACATACGACCGTGTGGCCGCCCTCAACCACTGGGACCATGACGAAAAGCTGCGTCGTGTGTTCTTCTATTTGGAAGACACCGCAAGGACCTGGCTCGAAAATCGGGAGTCCACGCTCCGAACGTGGGATGTTTTCTGCGGCGCATCCCTGCAAACGTTCGCGAGCGTCACTCGCAAAGAGACGGCCGCTGCTTTATTAGAGACCCGGGTTCAGCTCCCAAATAAAAATGTCGCCATTTTCACAGAAGAAATGACCCGACTATTCCGTCACGCTGACCCAGACATGCCTGAGGAGAAAAAAGTTCGTTTCCTCATGCGAGGAGTCAAACAGAAGCTCTTCGCGGGACTGATGAGAAACCCACCAAAAACCGTCCAAGAATTTGTAGCCGAAGCGACCACTATCGAAAAGACCCTGGACATGCGCACCAGACAGTATAATTGTCGCCTGACTACAGACTGCGCTGCTGCTCAAGCCAGTAACTCCGGAGACCTGCGTGAAACGATCCGAGCGATCGTGCGGGAAGAGCTGCGCAAGCTGTTGCCTTCGGCGCAGCCTCAAGTGGATTCAATCGCCGACATTGTGCGAGAAGAAGTTCGGCAATCGCTGCGAATTCCCCACGCACTGCTGCCAGAGCCGGAAGCTATGAGCTACGCCGCTGCACTGCACCACAACGCTCCTCCCCGTCCACGCCAAAACGCCGCCCCATCGCACTTCCGTCGACAGACGCCACCGCCGCCACCACCCCCACCGACGTCCTACCGTTCCCCAGCGGTCCAGCGCAGTGCACCGAGGAAGACTGACGTCTGGCGCACCCCTGACCATCGCCCGCTCTGCTACCACTGCGGCGAGGCCGGACACATACCGCCGTTGCCAGTACCGACAGATGGGACTGCGTGGCTTCGCCGTCAATGCGCCGCGTCCACAGCCAGGAGAACGACCTCGTGACATCGCCGACTACCTGACAGAAACTCGGTGGACACCACGAAGCCCTTCGCGTTCGCCGTCGCCCAGCCGCCGCACCTCACCGCACCACCGGCAGTACTCTGGCCCAACGCGGGGCTGGTCTCCTAGCCCGTATCCGGGAAACTAAGGGCAGTAACCGGTGGAGGTGCGGTTGCTGTGCGACGAACTACCGAAGATCCTCCGACGACGACGACGCCGCGACGAAGCTTTCCGAACACAGCGCCAACCAGGCAAAGCCCTGACGGCGAAAGCTCACTTGACGAAGGTGGGCTGACGACGCAACATGGAAGCAGCGGAACAAGCCGACGCAGCCGTGACCCGACGCCACGCCCTAACTGTAATGCGAGACGGCGAACTAGTGACCTCGACGTTCTTATCGGCGGCCACAGTGTGACCGCTCTCATCAATACTGGAGCCGACTATTCTGTCATCAGTGGGTTGTTCGCCGCGAAGGTAAAGAAAGTTAGGACAGCTTGGAAAGGCCCTGAAATCCGCACAGCCGGAGGTCATCTCGTAACGCCTGCAGGAATCTGCACAGCGAGAGTCACCATTAACGGCCGTATTTATCCTACAGACTTTGTAGTCCTACAGCGTTGCTCGAGAGATGTCATCCTTGGCATGGACTTCTTATGCCTCCGTGGTGCTGTCATCAACCTAAAAACAAAGTCGAAAACGTTATCCACAGAAAAAGCACTACCGCCGCGCACGCCGTCAGGACACCATGCCTTGAATGTGCTGGAAGAACAAGTCACCATTCCGCCTCGCTCAAGCGTCATCATTTCAGTCGGCTCTCCTAAATCACCCGACTTGGAAGGCGTCGTTGAAGGCAGTCAGCATCTGTTGGTCACCCGAAATATTTGCGTCGCAAGAGGAATTGCAGAGCTGCGGGGAGGCAAAGCAACGGTTATGCTCACAAATTTCAGCACTGAGTACAAACATGTGAACAAAGGAACAACGGTCGCATACATAGAAGAAATTGTCGAAGCCACCAGTGCTTTCGCCCTCGCCGATTCTGCGGAACCTGCTCAGAGGAACCAAGCCCCTTCCATAGCTTTCGACGTCAATCCCAGACTTCCGAACGATAAGCAAGAACAGCTCAAGGCCCTGCTCCTGCAATACGAAGATTGCTTTTCGTCGTCATCGAAAGTTCGGCAGACCCCAATCATGAAACATCGCATCATAACCGAAGAAAATGCCAGACCACTCCGTCAGAGTCCGTACAGGGTTTCGACGCAAGAACGTGAGGCCATAAAGAGACAAGTTGATGAAATGCTGCGGGATGACATTATCCAGCCGTCCAAGAGTCCATGGGCATCCCCTGTGGTGTTAGTGAAGAAAAAGGATGGGACCCTACGTTTCTGCGTCGATTATCGCCACCTGAACAAAATCACAAGAAAGGACGTGTATCCTCTCCCACGAATAGACGACGCACTTGATCGGCTCCATAACGCCAAGTACTTTTCGTCAATGGACCTCAAGACTGGCTAATGGCAAATCGAAGTCGACGAAAGAGACCGAGAGAAGACGGCGTTTATAACACCGGACGGCCTCTTCGAGTTTAAGGTGATGCCCTTCGGCCTTTGCTCAGCGCCTGCACCTTTTCAACGTGTTATGGATACAGTACTGGCAGGATTGAAGTGGCAGACTTGCCTTGTGTACTTGGATGACGTTGTCGTGTTTTCCTCGAGTTTTGACGAGCACATTCGGCGCCTTGAAGCTGTACTTCAAGCCATCAAGACTTCCGGACTCACACTGAAGCCAGAAAAGTGCAGATTTGCGTATGAGGAGCTCTTGTTTTTGGGGCACGTTATCAGCAAGTCTGGAGTTTGTCCCGATCCACGGAAAACAGCCGCCATCGCCGACTTCCCGCCGCCCACTGACAAGAAAGCCGTACGCCGATTTCTGGGCCTGTGCGCCTATTATAGGCGGTTCGTGAAAAACTTCGCCCGCATCGCCGATCCGCTCACTAACCTTACCAAGGCCGACGTGGAGTTCAAGTGGGAAACGCCACAGGAACACGCTTTCCAGGAGCTTAAACATCGCCTCCAGACGCCTCCGTTACTTGCCCATTTCGACGAATTCGCCGAGACAGAAATACATACTGACGCAAGCAGCGTAGGTCTTGGCGCCGTTCTTGTGCAGAGGGCTGACGGACTTGAAAGGGTTATTAGTTACGCAAGCCGATCGCTATCCAAAGCAGAAGCAAATTATTCCACAACAGAAAAGGAGTGCCTTGCCATCATCTGGGCTACGTCGAAATTTCGCCCCTACCTCTACAGCAGGCCCTTCAAAGTTGTGAGTGACCACCACGCCTTGTGTTGGCTAGCCACCTTGAAGGGCCCTTCAGGTCGCCTCGCACGATGGAGCCTGAGACTTCAAGAATATGACATTACCGTCATTTACAAGTCCGGCAAAAACACTCCGACGCCGACTGTCTCTCTCGTGCGCCTGTCGACCAACCGCTACCCGACGACCCCGATGACGACTACTTCTTGGGAACGATAACTACCGACGACTTCGCTGAACGACAGCGGGCCGACCGGGAACTTAAGGCCCTAATAGAATACCTCGAAGGCAGGACCGCCGAAGTCCCGAAGGTATTCAAGCGCGCACTTGCGTCGTTCTTTCTACGAAACGGTCTTCTACAAAAGAAAAACTTTTCACCGCTTCGAGCTAAGTACCTCCTTGTGGTGCCTTCAGCTCTGCGACCTTAACTCCTGCAGGCCCTGCACGACGATCCGACGGCAGGGCACCTCGGTGTTTCTCGCACGCTCGCGAGGATACAAGAAAGTTACTACTAGCCACGTCTTACTACCGACGTCACTCGTTATGTGAGGACATGCCGGGACTGTCAGCGACGCAAGACACCGCCGACAAGGCCAGCGGGACTTCTGCAGCCAATTGATCTACCTTACCGACCTTTCCAGCAGATTGGTATGGACCTACTGGGGCCGTTCCCTACGTCAGCTTTCGGAAACAAGTGGATCGTGGTAGCTACCGACTACCTCACCCGTTACGCCGAGACAAAAGCCCTGCCAAAAGGCAGTGCATCCGACTTAGCTAAGTTCTTCGTCGAAATTATCGTACTACGTCACGGCGCCCCGGAGGTCCTTATCACCGACAGAGGAACGGCATTCACTGCCGACTTAACTCAAGCGATCTTGGCATACAGCCAAACAAACCACCGCCGGACGACAGCGTACCACCCACAGACCAACGGCCTCACCGAGCGGCTTAAAAAGACGATCGCCGACATGCTGTCAATGTACGTCGATGTCGAACACAAGACATGGGACGCCATTCTTCCGTATGTGACCTTCGCATACAACACGGCGATGCAGGAGACGACGCAGATATCTCCATACAAATTGGTCTACGGAAGGAGCCCGGCAACGACGCTCGATGCCATGTTACCCAACGTCACCCACGAAGAAAACCTCGATGTGAGCGAGTACCTTCAACGCGCCGAAGAAGCCCGACAACTTGCGCGTCTCCGTATCAAGAATCAACAGACGACCGACAGCCACCGTTACAACCTTCCACGACGCTTCGTGGAATACCAACCCGGTGAAGGTGTTTGGGTGTGGACGCCGATACGCCGACGTGGACTAAGTGAAAAGCTACTGCGACGGTACTTCGGTACGTACAGGGTGGTTCGACGTCTCGGCCCACTTGATTACGAGGTTGTCCCCGACGGCATCACGAACTCTCAACGACGCCGATCGCGATCTGAAGTCGTGCACGTCGCGCGCCTCAAGCCGTTTCATGCGCGTTAACAAACTGAAACAGTGTTTTTTTGTATTATTGTTGTATCGCAATTTATTTATTGTACTTCTTGCATTATTACTGTACCTTCGTTTTTAGTTAAAGCATCGGGACGATGCCTTTTTTCAGAGGGGGGCAATGCCACGTTCCATTTTCCAAGTTTTTGTTATCGTCCTAAAGCACCACACGATTCTCAGCGCAAACCGCGCCTGCAGTTTTCCAGAAGGTTCCGGACTGTAGTAGATCATTTCGATAAGATCACGCCCACTGTGCGAACGGTACAGATTGTTCTGGAACCTACGCCACCGCCAGCGATAACGCTAGAACATTCGACGGCAAGAGTATAAATGCCGACGCGCTTCGCCGCTTGTCATTAGTTGATCGTAGGCCGACGCTCCGTTCGCTGCTATCAGTCCGAGACTACTATCTGTGCGAGACTGCTGCTGTAATTTGGACTTTCCGTTTACCGGGCACAGGTTCGCCCAAATAAACAGTTAAATCCCAACACGAAGTCTCCTGTCTTCGGCCACGTCACGACCCCGTGACAATATGATGAAAAGATGCGAGATGGTGGTACTTGGAGTGTTGAATATATGGACGATTGGACACACAAACAGATGCATGGATGGACTCACGGATGGCTGCACCAACGGACGGACGCATGGACAGACGCATGGACGGACGGAAGCAAGAACGAATGGATGGACGGATGCTTCACCCCACTCTCCATCATTCACTCCGTGGATATGTTGCCATTTTTTTCAATTGAACGCCACGACGTGTATTTGTGCTTACCTGGCTCGTGAGGTAACGCAATTTTCACAGTATTAGCCTTTCTGTTCACCTGTGGACATGCTTGTAGCGAGCTAGGTCGCAGTTATATAAGAAAATTTAAAAAAAAAACAAGTTCTGGGAACAAAAGTGATTCGTATCCTTTTGTTGAGCTTGGTAAACAAGAGAAAAAGCGGGGGTCAGGACATTGCCCTCAGAAAAAGTTCGTCTCGTGGGGTGCAGCAAGGTCTCACTGCATGATGGTGAAGGGGGAGGCACAGGATCAGGAAACCCGTGATCATCCACCTCTTTTTTGTGTTTGTGGAATTTTCCGTAGCGTTGTGCTGCAAGCGATCCCTTTCTGAGCGAGAAACAGCGCCCTAGACGAGACGAAAAGATAGACTAGGCACAGAGACACAGCGCCGAGTCAATTTTGTATTGAAATAGACGGAAAATGCCATCGTGTTTCAGAAAAAAATAGCCTCTGCAGTTACGGAACACTTCGGCGTCGTCACCTCCGGGTCTAATAATACGCACGTGTTAGTAGTCAACACATCCTGTAACGCCAGGGAACTCGGGCATTTCACAAAAGTCCCGCATAACTATAAAAAGTGCCGCCGGCTGCGGAAAGCGCACTAGCATTGCGCACAGGTACTTTGCGATGAGTAGCGTAACTTTCTGACTGCATGGCACACTGTCGACTACGGAATGCGGACGAAATTCCCGGTGACTGTTTGGACTGTGCCAGCGCCTTAAAACCTGACAGCCATCAGTAGCTGTAACACTGGAGGCACAGGCTGTCTTCGGGTGTCCCCACTTTCACGGAGTGGCAACCGAGCCAGCAGCTGCCGCACGGCGTTTTTCATGAATCTGTACCGATTGAGAATTGTTGCTCGTCGTACAACTCATTTGGATTTCTTCGGTCACTAATGCAGGTCGAGGAATCTTCGGCAGGCAGTGCGCCTCAGAAAATGCTACGCTTATAGCGAGGCAAGCAAACTCAAAAGCGGCCACCCACCGCGCGGCGTCCTTTCGAGAGGTGGCCATGTTAGAATAATGCATGAAGTCGATTTCAAGCTAGCTCCGCGGCTGACTTGAAACTTGTCCTGACTTCGAACGAGCCAAGTCGCCTTCAAGTCGTCCGCAAGTTCGAGAACGATTTATGGCGACCGACAAGACTGCCTTGAGTCAAGAACGAGTCAAGTACGAGTCAAGTAACATCTTTGCATTCGGGGGTAAGCGTCGACATGGCAGACAGTGAGGTGAGCGCCGCTGTTTCACACACTCTCACATCATCGCTCAGCAGCACACCGGGCTCTGCAATCTTCTAACAGCTAAGGAGTAGGCACTTTGCTGTGTACCTGATACGGGAGACAAAAAGAAGCGTCTTCTCTTCCTTCTTTTTTTATGTTCCATTGAAGAGCCACTTATATAACGAGACATTTTCTTGCAACGCTTGCCCGCGCCCGCATAGTCTGCGCTGCTCATTTTTTGCTGTAAGCTGCAGGGAAACCACACGCCACATCGCGGCCGCGCTGCCTAGTAGCAGGCTATGGTGATCATGATGATGGATTTTGGTCCTTCCCTTTGTAAAGGGTGGGCAGCTCTCAACTGCCTTAACCAGAAAAGAGAAGGAGGAAAGAAAGAAAATAAGGGTGACGTAGAGAAAAGAGAGACAGAGAAACAAAATGTGACACGCACACACACGCACACGCACACACGAAACAAGTTATCACGTTTGCAACAGCCAACCAGTGTCTCCTTGCAGACTGACTACATTGTCTAAGTGTCTACCTTGTCTGCGCACCGGCACTGTCTGCGCGTTCAGCGCCACCACTGCAACAATCTCTGTTTTGTGACGTGGACTGCTCAGGCCACCACTATGCTCTTCTCCGTATCTCTTAGTAATCCCAGTGCCAGCGAGAAGGTGGTGCCCTCTAGGTGGCCCCAGCACAAGCCAGCGCAGCGGAGGACGATGTGTTCTGTGGTCTTCTCTTCAGTGCCGCATATTAGGCATATGGCCCGGGTCACGTCCGCAGATGTGTCGAACCTGCGACGGTATGCCAACGTACGCAGCGCTCCTGCACGTGCCTCAAAAAAAAGTGCGCTTCCACCGCTGTTATCATAAAGGGGCTCCATGCCAATGTGGGCCTTGTGAGTGCGGTATGTGAGCAGTGTGGATTTATCCTCTATAGCACACCGCAACTGCTCTGTCTCCTCCTCACACACCCGCGTCTTCACTGCATGGGCTCACTTGTACATCTTGTCTTCAATCACAGGGTTTGCAGAGAAGCCAAACTTTCTTTCCGGATACCCCGGTGCCTGCACCACCGCGTTTGTCTGCCGGTTAGACTCGCATATCTGTGAACACTCGTCTGGGCCACCGTTCATCGTCCATGAGTCGCAAGCGTCCTTCGTAAGTAACCGTACTTCTCGCCTCGCGCGCCTCAAATGAGGACCATCCTAGGTCACCCTGAATGGCCTCTATGGCGACTCGCCCGTGGCATCTAATGGCCATACGGCCCACCTCCCTTTGGTCATGCTCCAGACATTGCCTGGTTGTAACAGTGAGGCACAGCATGGCATTAGAAATTGTGAGGCCTTGGACATGAACAGCCTTCGACAAGTCTCGAATAAGAATGAAACGGTTGCACCCTCGTAGGCTTTTTCGGCGCAGCACGTTTGCTGCTCTCTGCGAAGTCTTGCGCAGATTTATTTCATGCGCCCACAACAAGTCACCACAGGTGCTGAATACCAGCACGAGAGACGGATATTCAGTTTCCCACTGTATTTGATCCCCTCCTGGCAGGTATATGTCGGTGTTAGGGTGGAAGCCTGATAACTGTAGTGCAGCAGATTTTTTTGCATTGAAGACGAGGTCTAGGTGGCACAAATGGGTCATAGTGAGGGTGACCCGTGTTTGCAGGTCCGTTGGGCTTTCGGCTAGCAGGACTAAGTCGTCAGCATAGACTAAATCCGGCAGCTTCCAAGTCACGGGCATTCCATCGTACAGGTGGGTGAATGAGAAGCCGATACCGGATGCTAGCAGCATATGTTCCAGTCCAGATACAGCAATCATGTATAGCAGATGTGAGAGGGGGCAGCCCTGCTTGAGTCCCCGTGTTAACATTACTGGTCGGAACTGGGCTCCGTAAAAGCACGCTATAACTGAATTATCTTTGTACAACTGACATATTAGGCCGACTCACACCTCTGACATTCCGACATCCGCCATCCGTTGGAATAGGACTTCATGTGGGACCCTGTCATATGCCTTAGCTACGTCACGAAAGCAAAGATACATGTTTCTGGACTCATTGCGAACCGTTGCTATGGCTTGTATCAGCACGAAGAGGTTGTATTCCAGGTGTTGGTCAGCTCGTAACACGCGTTCTGCAAGTCTGTGAGCACATTTTTGTTGTCTGCCCACCCACTCATCCAGGCCTTCAATACCTGTGCGAAGATGCGGTACAAGGCACTTGTTACAATCGAAGGCCTGTAGTCTCGTAGAAGCCCAGCGTCTCCACATTTTTCACCAGGCACACCCTTCCTGTTCGCCTGGCTGCAGGTACAGTGTCAACCGCTACGATGCCAGAAGAGATGTTGGCAAGGTGATGTCAGGCAGCATCCCCCAGGTGTTTTACAACACCGGCGGGTATGCCGTCGAGTCCTCTCGCCGTGTGTGCATACATGAGTGCGATTGCCCAGTCCACCACTCCTCGTGTCACTTGCCATTTCATGATCTAATCTTCGGGACAGTGAATTTCTGCTTCATGCTCTTCTGTAGACACGCATGCTGACTGCGTGGGTTGGTAAAGACGATGCATATGTTCTGTAAGATGTTCCGAACGATCACAGATGGCCAAATCCATCTTCTCATTTTGAATCCGTGGCATGGCTTCCCCCCCTGTCAAGTGATGACACATATGTGCAAAACCGCCGGGCACCGTTTCGCCTGCCTTCAGTTAAGGCTTTCAGCTGCTTGTCATTGCGCTCGGCAATCTTGCGTTGTACTATTGCTTGCATAGCTCTTTTGTACTCCAGGTACCTCTGCCATAGCTCTGCACATTACCACTCTTCTGTGTAGGCGATTCGCCTCCCGTCGAGCACTTTTGGTGTGCCGGTGCCATCTAGTTTGGCTTACAAAGAAAAAAGGAGCGTTTATACTGACGAAGCAAAGTTTTGGACGTCTTGTACTTTCCGTTTTCAGTGCATGCTAAATCACCCCAGGTGGTCGAACGTAGCCGAAGCTCTAAACTACGGCATCTCACGTAACCTGGGCAGCCTCAGAATGTAGGACTCCACAAAACAGCAAAACCGAACAGTCAGTATATATATATATATATATATATATATATATATATATATATATATATATATATATACGCTGTTGTGTGCCACTGAGCAGCTCAAACGCGATAGGGAAAACAGGCTCAAATTTTCGCAGCGCCGTTCGCCGCCATAGCGGAAGGAGGAAAGAGGGCAAAGGTCCAGTCGCTGAGACAGGCCGAGTTTGCTTGCTTTGCTCTTTTCGAGCAGGAAAAACGCGTTTTGGGGGGCTTTTTACCTCGCGTTTTGCACGCTACGAGGCCGCTCTTTCGTCATCCTGAAAAGCAGGCACACACTCTTGCTGCTCCCGCTCCAGCTGCCAACTGCACATGAAGTTCTACTGTTTCCAACGCAAGCAGTGCGAGTAGCAAATGCGTCAGTGGATCATGGCAGTTCGTCGCTGCTTCCGTGGTCTTGTCACGTTGAAGAATTTTTTTTGTCGTACACAGTATCACCATCTATCAATTGGGATAAACCTGATGGCCGGATTCATATGAAAAGGAAGTCCGTTTGTAAACTCAAGCTACAGCAAATAGAGAACCGGTGAACATTTTGAAATTGGACACCAGCTTTCCGAGAAACCCATTGGTAATGCAAAAGCGGCTGACCTTGCTATTAATAGGCCATCGCTAAAATACCATGCCGTGAGCCTTGCAAACGTTGTATTCAGTTGATGGCTGCACGATTCTCGTTGCCGCACCCTGTCAACAGATTTATGCTTTGTGTTCGCGCTCACCATTTATACATACAGGTCTTGCAAGCAACACTCACTGATAAGCTAGCAGGAATAATGTGTTTCGATGCTAGGATCAGAGCCATGAGTTCTATTTTGGCACATGACAGCTGCGTTTTTATGGGAGCGAAGCGTAGTAACACTGTGTATAGATTTTGCTGTAAGAAGGGGAGGTGGGGCGTGTTGGGTTAGCATATTTCAAGCACATGTTGGGGTTGCGCTCAAGTTGAAAAAAAGTGGCGATCTGCGTGTGTGCACCCTCTATTCGTTGCTATTATTGCACCTCACACTTCAGATGAAGATAGGTACACGTTAAATAGAACCCATGTGGCCGGAATTATTCTGGAGTGGAACACCATGGTTTGCTTCCTAATGATGGTTTTGGCACGTAAATTAAAATATCATTGCATGCGCCTGAACCACGTGCGATATACAGCTGCCGCTGTGAAAAGGAGTAGAACAAGGAACCATGGCCGCAAAACTTTTGATGTTGTGGCAAAATTACACGCTGTTATCAGCAGGTACACTCACTTCAACCAAAAACATGCTTGATTCCAGTTAGTAGTGTATAACTTGAGGAAGACCAAGCAAGCTGTCAAAACAACCGAAGCGATATTAGAATCAGTGAACACGCTGCGTGATCATTAACATCCATATATTCGACATTAAACATGCGCTGCAGGAGACACACATGGTCGAAGTGGGAATAAAATACTTTTTGTGCGCATCACTCTGCTTTCGAAGGAGTGTTGAAAAATTCAAGGTGGCAATAAACTCACAATACGACGTTGTTAACATCCGATGAAAACGTCGACAAAAGTGAAGCTCTTATAATATTGAACGCTGCGCATTGCAATGGTACCAGCGACTCAACAGGGCCGACGTAAGTTTAGGCTCCTCACACTGACCTCCTACTAAATTCGAAGCCATGCATCAAACTTGGAACCGAAACAATCGAAATCTGAATGCTACAGACAAACGCACATGAAATCGTGATGTTGGTTAGCCGACAGCTCCGGAAACACATGACTGCCGCAGCATATGCCCGTTTTACCGACAAGGACTTGTTCTCATAGCCACCAAACGCCCCGTTCCGTCAACGAGAGGTCGTCATTTTTTGTCAGCGGATAAAATTTCCGATCCGTTTTCTTTTCAAAAACGGGCTGACGGTGACGTAGAGCAATGCTTTAAAGCAGAAATTCAGTGCATTTTCGATCATACTGAAACAATGCTGTTTTCTAATAGTATTGACAGTCCCGCAAAAGCTAAGGTGATTCATTTTGCCAAGGCATTCGTCAGTAAATTTATTACGCAATAAACGACAAGTCATAAGAGAAACCGAAACAGCGAGCGGCTCCGTCGTTCATGGTGGGTATCGGACGGCATCCGCAGAATTCATCACCGATGACGTCATGGGATCAATTACACACTCCACCACGGCTGGCCAGGGCATAAACGTAGTTGACGCGCCGCTTCTGACGCGCGAAAAGCAAGTTGGGGATGTCATCTCACGCGGAATGCAGTTGTGCCAACTCGTATCAACTTACAAGTGACAAGTTCAGCGATGATTGCAGCTGCTATCTGAGCGCGCAAGCATCGTTTTAAATGCGAAGCATTTCTTAGCGAACTTCAGCGACTTTGAGCGTATCTATCTATCTATCTATCTATCTATCTATCTATCTATCTATCTATCTATCTATCTATCTATCCGCTTACGTTTAGGTGCTCCCGTGGTCACCCCCTAACGTGGCGCGAACCAAAATTAGCATGGGAGGGTAAGATGGTTTGACGAATACGACGCGTTTTCAAGACATGAATAATGTCACAATCCCGTCGCGCACGTCTTCAAACACTTCCCGTTAGACAGTGGCACATACCCAGTGGTGGGTATGTGCCGATGGTATGCGGGTATGTGCCACAGGTGATAGACACTCGGTATCTACCGAGGAACGACGAGAACACACATGAAAAATTTTAGCACATGAGCGTCAGAAAATACCGGACATAGGTTGTGTCAACCCTACGAATGATAAGAATAAACTTCAGAGTCGCAGCTGGAATTGAACACACGCATTCCGTGTGGCGATGAAGCATTTTACCAAAGAGCTACGCCAGGTATCGGAACTACGTTTCAAATAAACGCCAATCTTCGTGAAACGTGAATAGTGGTTGCAGCGCTGCCTATCCAATTTTATGAACAATACATACTCCTTTGATACATCCGTCAGGTCAGGTTAACGTCAATTGTGGTTAGTTGCGATGAGCTGAAGTTGATTTATGTAGCAGTTTCTAGGGCCAAGATCCTTGCGAGCATCAGTGCTTCATATCAGCTTCTGGTGTTGCTAATACGCATGTTCCAGTTGGCATCGTTGCGCAATTGCAAACAGCTGGTTATATAAATATCTGCAACTCTTCAACTTATGTCTGTGCGTGCAACATTGGTACATATAATTAGCGTCATGGTATGACGTGTTCATCAATAAAAAATTGCGACACGGTCCCCTTGCCTCCGCATGCTTCGCATGACGTTGATTCCCAGATACGTGGGATCTGTCAATTTTTTTTATTCCTACCCACTGGCGGGCGAAGCATTTGACACACCCTGAATCAACTTTCTCGTTGTTCGCTATTGTAAGACCCGACGTCCCCGATGACTAACAAGCTGTATGCAGCTGACAAAACTGAACTGCGCTTGCGTTGTCGTCGCCTTGTAGCAGAGAGCGTGTGCCGCATTCGTCTCCTAGGAAAGGCAGGGTTTTCGAAAAAGAGTAGGCCCTTGCGTCACATACACAGGGTGGACCGCGTTTACAAGTGTGACTCTGGAATCGGCTACGAATTTAAAATTTGTTCTCTAAAAGCAGCTAAATGCCTTACGGTTGTACAATTTGGCCCATATTACCACGATGCCAGCGAGAACACATGTTCAAAGCTTTATCAAAATCGGAAATTTGTGAATATTGGTAAAAACACCAGGCTTCCCTTCTAAGGTTTTGTCGCCGGTAGGGGACGGTGCCCCCCTCTTCAATGTATCATGGCCGCTTCCACCTCGGCGCACCTGAGAAACAGAAGAAAACGCGGAGAGTACAAAACAAGCCGGTGTAGAACCACTGGCTGTTTGCTGGTCATGAAGAAAGAATTGTCGGGTACAAGAACGTGCTGCGGTCGCCCTTGTAACCACCGTCATCTGTCCGTACACAGGTGCGTCGCGTGTTCTATGCGTTTTTTTTAGGCCACAGTAACTCGACGGGTTGTAAACGGTTGTGAGAATGAGCATTGACATTGATATGGAAATCGCGTCGTCACCTCAATTTTGTGTATTAGAAAGGCTGCTATCCACAATCGACACGCATGTAGCACTCACTCAATGACGTCATACTTGGTACCACAAAGGTTGTTTATGCAACGCCTTCTCTATTTTATCAATGCCAGCCAGATGCGCCCGATTTAGCTGTTCGCCCCCCTCTCCTCTAGCTCTTTCATGCTCTCGTCCTTCGCCGAACCTTCGCATGTGCGCAGTCATGGCGAAGAGAGCCCCTCATACAGCGCCTCATGGCTGCTGTTGACAGAAGCATTCTTTCGGTAAGTTGTACCGATCTGCTCGGGGCCGCGCTTTAAAACCCTCTTGATTATCATGCTGGGATGTTCGGCTGGGCATCGATGAGGCATGGTGTTTGCTGCTGGTGCGTCTTCGTTCCGCTTGCAGCGAAACGACACAACTTGCACTGGCGATGGAAACTTTCAACGTTGCGCTGTCTTCGGCAGCGAAACTTGCGTTGCTGAATGCACCTGCTTTAAAAAAAGCAGAACGGGCGTCATGTGGCACTGACTTGATTTGCCATTTCAGCATGCTCAAATGGCGTTGCGGTTCTTGACCCCAAATCGAATGTCAAAAATGAATGAGAGTTAACAGTTCATTATTAGAGTTTCGAAGTACTTTTTGCACAGGTTGCAATAACTGCTATCAGCATCTGTAACGTCTCAGAGAGTTGGTGCGAGAACCATAAGGTGAAAAAGCTGCCATAAGCTTAATCACCCAGTGTAGCCTAGCGGTCCAAAAATTATTCTGGCTAGCATCTCTGCCTTATTCCTTTCTGTTTACTTCTTCCTTCATGCAATTTTAATGCGAAACCTTTCTTTGTAAAATATTTCAACAACGAGCGTATCTATCTATCTATCTATCTATATATATATATATCTATCTATCTATCCTTTATGACGCCGATGCGTGTTCATGTGACGCACACGTACCATCTCGCGTTCCTGCAGGACGCGGCCTGCGTTAGCAGGAACATCGCGCACATTCTCGCCCATCCTTGAAAAAGAAAGAAATTCTGTTTACGCCCCCGGTCAACGGTGTCATATTTTCGCCAGTATGGGAAAGTGACAATATTTAAACTCATAAAAGCAACGGAATGGTGCACAGTTAAAAAAAACTCGGCAGGTCCCACGTACCTGGGAATCGACGTTATGTGAAGCATGCGGAGAGAAGGCGACCGTGTTGCAATTTTTTTATTGAATGACACTTCATAAAATGATGCTAATATATGCACAAATGTTGCACGCACAGACACATGTTGAAGAGTTTCAGATGTTCCCATATTCAGTTCTTTGGTTTTGTGCAACGATGCGAACTGGAACATGCGTATTAGCAACACCACAAGCTAATATGAAGCGCATATGCTCGCTAGGATGCTGGCCCTGGACACTGCTACAGAAATCAACTTGACAGCATGGTAACTAACCACAATCGACGTTAACCCGACGTGACGGCTGTATCAAAAGAAGACACATATGTAATGTTTATAAAATTGGGTAGGCAGCACTACAACCACTACTGACGTTTCACGAAGATTAGCGCCTATTTGAAAAGAAGTTCTGGGACATGGCGTAGCGCTGTGGTAAGATGCTTCACTGCCACGCAGAATGCTTGGGTTCTATTCCAGCTGAGACCCTGGCATTTATGCTTTCCATTTATTGGATCGACGCTACCAATGTTGGTTATTTCTTAACACTCGCACATTCAAAATGCCCTTGTGTGTTCTATTCGTTCCTCGGTATACATACTAAATGTCAATCATCTGTGGAACATACCTGCATGGCAGCGGCACATACCCGCCCGTTGGTATATGCCAATGTCTGGCCGGAAGTGTTTAACGACGTACGCGACCGCATTGTGACATCATCCATATCTTGACTAGCACGTCATGTTCGTCAAACCATCTTACTCTCCCGTGCAAATTTTGGTTCAAGTCAAATAAAGGGGGGGCCCACGAGAGCACCCAAACTTAAGCGGCTAGATAGATAGATAGATAGATAGATAGATAGATAGATAGATAGATAGATAGATAGATAGATAGATAGATAGATAGATAGATAGATAGATAGATAGATAGATAGATAGATAGATAGATAGATAGATAGATAGATAGATAGATAGATAGATAGATAGATAGATACGATCCAAGTCGCCGAAGTTCACTAAGAAATGCTTCGTATCTAGGAGGGGGTGTGATATAACAGATATCACTTTGTTGCTGAAGTGAAAAAGCTTGTCTGCTCTTTGGACCAAACCAACTACACGCACTTATTGATTTGCGTCATCAAGGTCTTGGAAGCATCAACGTGAGAACGTATGGCACATGATACATTTAACGATAAACAACTATCAGCCTACGACCATTGCAAAATTAGAGTAAAGCTTTCGCGGGGTGCCTGAATGCTGTCGATCCCTCAAGCGCCATTCTATAATATCGCAAGCGCAAAAAGCGCCGTCTAGCGCATACAGAGAGACCTAACAAAGAAGAGCGAAGGAGAAAATCTGGCAGATGTGCTGTATAGATGAGGAAAACAGCTTCTACCACTATAGTGTACTTGAATACTGGGTAGTGTGTTCAGGCACCCTCTCTCGCCATGCATCGCGTGAAGCGTCACACGTGGACAAAAAACCGTTTGTCAAGGCGGTGCTGCCGTAGCATGGGCTGGCAGGATTGTCAGCTCCGCGCAACTCTGCTTTCTCGGGTGCTATCCAGTGGCCTGTTGCTTGCGTTCGCACCTGCGTAATGAAAGTCTTTCTGGCAATGTTTTTGCTGGCCACACGACAGTGAGGCAATGTCAAATCATTGGTGGAAACGATACTGCTTTGCACCTAGGTGCGAAACAGGGTACATCATTGGAAAAAAAGTGAGCAGCCATCGCTTTTCACTGCACTCAAATACGAAGCACGGAAGAAGGTTTGGCAACAGAATTTACATTGATAGGACGGAACCTTGAACTAAAGTGGCTCTGTATGTGGGCTACACTTCCAGAATTCGTGTGTTTTCGGAGACTACGTGCACGTTATAAATGGCGAAGAATTTCGCGTACCACGTAGGAGACCCGAGCTAACGTCGGGTGCTGTGCGGATGTTACTGCCTAACGCTCCAAGCTACTTATCGAAGAAAGCGCCACATCCAAGGCCACCGAGAAAGCGGAAGAACTCGGCGGTCGAATCTACCATCTCCCAGAAAACTGCAGCAACCTGTCTTGACGGTGAGGCCACTGATTCAGGTTCATCGATGGACCTTCATAGTGACTTCGAACCCGAGGTGGCGAACTCAACAGGGACTGTAGCTTCGCTGGAACGCTTAGTCAAGCTTTGTTCACCTTGAATTTATATGAGCTCGAATGCACCGCATCTCGGGTCAAAGAGAGAGGCAATCTACGTGCTGTCACGACTTCATTTTTTCGTGAAGGCTATAAACCAGTTAAGAGGCAAAACGAAAAAAAAGAAAGCTGCACGCGAAAATCAGTCGTTCATAAAGGTGCCACCATGATGAAGTGATCGTGAAGTAATAATTCTACGGAACAGCGTCGTGTTTGATCGGTGTTACTGCTCACTGCACTATGCGTGCTCGTAAACGAAGGGTTTCTTCTTACAGTCTGACAGTGCATAGTGCCAAGTGATGTTTTCTTTTGACATTACAGTGCAATATCCCGGCCACGGCACCAGTCTTTCGGCGGGTGCGTAATTGTTTAAGGACCCAAGATTGTCAAAATTATTCCCACGTCTTCAGCTACGGCGTGCCTTTCAATCAAATGACAATTTTGTCACCTTAGCAACCCAATTAATATTGCATGCAACTTTCGACAAAAACGGTGCCGCGCGCGTAACAAAGGAAGTCGAAGCTGTCGCCATGTGCAGACTACGACTCGATATAGCAGTAATATAACAAGAAACTTTCGAGTTTATAGATGCTTCTTCGATGCCTCAATCTTCCCAATTTTTTTATTCGTTCACCAACCGAGCTTCAAAACTGCAAGCTGCTTACCTAGGGATGACTGCCTTGCCGTCGTTTGTATTACTTGCATTTAAACTGTGTGTCATGGCTTTGACATGTCGTTTTGTTTTGAATGCAGTACAAAGAAACCCATTAGAAAGCTTTTCGCAGACGTATCAACAATTACGTGTGCAAGCGCATATCACGGGATTGAATCCCGGCCGCGGCGGCTGCATTTTCGGTGAAGGCGCAAATGTTGAGGTGCATGTACCTAGATTTAGGTGCAGTTAGAGCACCCCAGGTGGTCCAATTTGTGAAGCACTCCTCTACAGCGTCTCTCATATTCGTATGGTGGTTATGGGACGTTAAACTCCTGCTATTACTAATATAAAAGCAGAGAAGTAAAAGGCAAAGCGTGAGGCAACAGCTCGTGCTAAGGTGGCGTTATCTCGTGAATGTCGTTACCAAATGCGTCAGCCAAGGCTCCTCCCTGAACACACTACCCCATAATTTAGTACACTATACTACCACGTCTCCAGGCAACGACAAGGACGCTCCTTCATAGGAGCGAGTGACGCAAGCAGCACAGCCCCTCATATAGCGTCGCACAACGACAACTGCTTGAACCAAGGAAGACCAACGGCACCACAGAGTTTCCTAAAATTATCCAGAGGGGACGCTGTCACTGCGATTGTTCAGCGACTATGGGATAGATGGGTACTACACACACTTCCCTAGTCTTCGTTCTTGCGGGGCTGCGAATAATACTTGCGGCTTCTTTTATTGCTGTGTTTCGGTTTTGTTTTGAAAGAAAGATTCAACCCTTTAAACTTCCTGACCTGATTTGGAAGGGTAAGTCTAAAAGAATAAGGTGGCGAAGTGCAGCCGTTGAACATTGGCTGATTTTTGTTTCTTGAGAAAACAGCTTCAAGCCACACGAACACACACAGAGCCAAAAGCAGGCCAGAAGTACGAAGATTAGACAAATACTACCCATTATTCCCGTGCTCGCTGAGGCGCCATGCGTTGCAGCTTCCATAGACTGTAGCACTATAGTTCCCGCTAGTGTTTCTTAGGAACCTCAATGAACGGCGCCAATTGAGGCACGAGCGTTTGCACTGGTATTGAATAGAAAATGGAGGTGCTGGTCCATGAACAGCTCCTGATTCTGGTGAAATGCACACCGTGAAAACATTTTTAAAATCTTTTTAAACCTTCAGAGCAAGTGCATGTGACACTGCACGCGCAGAGCGCGCAGACAATAGCGGGTGCAGACCGCGTGAACGTGCTGAGAGAGCAGGCAGAAGGTGGGAGTGGGGTACCGAGCCACCGAGTTTTCCTTGAAATGCGGGAAACGCGCTTGAAATACGGCAGTGCCAACCATTTTAACGGGATAGCGTTAAAGATCACGTGTCGCAGAAAACCCACCGCCGCTGACAGCCCCATTGGTTGTGAGCGAAAAATCGTCTGTTCATCTGTTACCAAAAAATCAAGCTACCGAGATAGCCGCGGCAGACCGCTATTGTCCACGTGTGCGCACACGATCACACTGAAAAAAGCCGCGCGTTCGAAAGAAAAAAAAAGTGCTCAAGGTCACGAGGCGCGGTAGTTTCCTTGACTTGCTACCCCTTCCTTCTTAGCTTCCAGCGCTTTCGTTGGGGTGAGCGAAGAGATATTGCAATTGCAGCATGCGACAAACCTTTGTAACTCCAATCGCACTGGACGAATTATTAAAATTTTTGTGGCGTTGAATTCGTGAGGCAATAAGCTTTTCTAGTAAATTCATTCCATGGTTTTCTGAAAAAATTGCTTCAAATCTCCTTTAACGCATTTTGTTCGACAGGTGTCACAACAAAAACGAGCCCATTCGGCGATAAGAGCGTGGGCTGGTCCAATCTACAGTGCGCGTATTTGTGTACGTGCGTGTGTATGTAACAAAACATATGAATGGTCCAATCTACTGCGTGCGTATTTGTGTGCGTACGTGTGTATGTAACAAAACATATGAATAAGTATGCACTTAGCGGTTGAAGGGTGCACTAGGGCGGAATTTTGCTATCACGTTCAACTCTTAACGGTGAAGCTTAAGGGTCCCCCATTTTGTCTCAAAGGTCTCGTGCAACGTAAAAGAAAAACACGCATCAAAAGGCATCCTGGACGCACCCTTATTCTCTACATAGAAGACGCTGACGAGACAGTATATTGCTCACGCAGATCGGCAGAATTCGAGACATTATAGTTAGGCCAACCACTGTAGGTAGACCGGCGAGACGAATTCCTTTACTTTAGCTGTTGCTGTGGTTCTTTTAAGCTTCAACAATGATTTGGAATATTCGCGAAACCAGGAAGGATACATGCGAGAAGGAAAGAAGGTAGATTAAGGTGGTTAAGTCGGTGAGGAAGAAATGCTGTTCTAGTGAGTCATGTTGTGCGGTCAGTCAATCTTCTAGAGTCGAGTGATGATGCCGCGGGAGCGTTGTTTTCAAGACTGTCATAGGAACGACGATCGGTGCTGGAGTTTGAGTGTTTCCTAGAACAGCAATTTGTCGAAAAACGTTCACCGAATCGTAGGTTTCAAATCTGAAGCATTCAAGTGTTCTTAGATAGTTTCAAATGAAGGAGATCGCACTTGCGGTGAAGTAAGTTGGTTCCCATTGTTTTAAACACCATCTACGTTACGTTGTTGTAGGTAGTTGATACCATGTGAGTGTGAAAGTTTGTGTGATGCTTGTACTGCCTTACCTGATAACAAATTTTGTTTGCGTTTTCAACTCTTCACTCTCAATCTGTTTGTGCCCCACCGTCAGCATTAAATTGTGCCACAAAGGGGCCTATTTTTAAATTGAGCGTGCTTTTATTGCGCGGTACGTTGGGTTGATACGTCAGCCTTTGGAGAGTACCCATCGATTGCCTCCATAAAATGGGTTCCGTGAAATGTCTCTTCAGATGTTTGAAGCAGCCAGCCTTCATGGAGAGTATTGAGGACCTCTCTACAAATGGTTGCCACTCTTAGGGCATAGCATTCGTGAAATTGGGGTAATGTGCACTCCTAATAACGAGTTCAATATCGAACCTTTCATCTGAAACAACCAGATGCGTGGAAGTTCTTCTGCGTGGGACGGCCAGTGGCACCAGGGCAGGCGCAAAGCGTACTAGGCCCAAGACACCGTTTCGGCGGCATAGAGCAGGCCGCACCTTCTTTTTAATTCAGCGGCCCTGGAAGAGTGCATGGGCGCTCCCTGTTTTTCGATGTGAGGCAGCTCTTTTGACTATCGTATGTAATGCGTTCGCGCAGCAACGCGTCCCCTTGCCGCAGGTGTTCGAGCTGTGTCAAATAGGTCACGCCGCCGTTGCGCGTTGACGTCACGCTCCCGTCGCATGCTTTCCTCATAGAGGATGATGATTGATTTATTTGTGGGGTTTAGCGTCCCGAAACTACTATTTGATTATGAGAGACGCCGTAGTGGAGGGCTCCGGAAATTTTGACCACCTGGGGTTCTTTAACGTCCACCCAAATCTGAGTACACGGGCCTACAACATTTCCGCCTACATCAGAAATGCAGCCGCCACAGCCGGGATTTGACCCCGCGACCTGCGGGTCAGCAGCCGACTACCTTAGCCACTAGACCACCGTGGCGGGGCTTCCTCATAGAGGAAAGCTGACACCACTTTTTTCCTCACATGCAGCACGCTCGCCGCAGCTGGCTCGTCGACGTCGCGTGCCTTCAGGAATCTCTCAGCGTGCACTTCCCCGATCACAAGGTCGTAGTAATCAAGGCGAGACGCACGTCTGCTCCGATCCAGCGCCCATGTCTCGACTCAGAATAAACGACGACTACGAACTCTTGCCAAGAGCTTTATTGAAACTTACACGAAACCCAACCCGTTTCCCAGGCCTTTGCGTTTCAAACAAACGTTTACTCGACTAAACGCTACACAGAGTTTAGCTTTAAACCTTTCTTCCAGCACCTGCGTTTACGCCCGTTTTAACCGAGTCAGCGCCGTACGCACTACTGCCGCATCGCATCCCATCAGGTCTGCCTTCAGGGATATGCTTCACAATTTTTATTTCGAAGCATTTCTTTCGGCTATTTGAAACCTATCTATCTATCTATCTATCTATCTATCCATCTATCTAGCCGCCTACGACTTTTAGCTCTCCTGTCCATTTGAATAATGTTATTGACACCGAACTTGGCATGATATAACATGACTGTATGACGAACATAACTGTCAGGTCACGACATAAAAATCATGCCACGTATGTCATGAATGTCATGATTAACATGCCATGGTCTTGCTACTCTTATGGTGGTTTCATTCACATGATATTGCCACCAGCACGTAGTGGGTCGACAGCAAGAGTGGCTCTCAATCTGGAGGAAAATGAAAATTGCGTGCTTCTTTTCAGCTTGAGAGCCAGCGCCGACTGACGCATCGTCCTAGCGCTAGTTACCCGGTGGTTTAAGAAATCCCCCCAGTACTTGTGATTCATCGTGACAAACTGGTGGAAGCGCTGCTGGGTAGTCTCACGGATACTGGAACCCCCCCCCCCCCCAGGAAGCCGTGATACGAGTCCAGTGCCAGTCAATACTCCCGTGCATCGGACCAGCCGCCGAATCAGGGGATCGCCTCCGGAAGTCGACGCTACTGCTCCCACTACGTCGACAAACATGACCAGTGCTTCGGTGCAAACCTCGTCAACCGGCACGGGAAGCAGGACGTCGAACCGCTATACGTTGGAAAGCCCACGGGCACCGGTGACGTTCCATGGCACGGAGCACGAGGACGTCGAGGACTAGTTGGCGGACTTCGAGCGCGTAGCCACCTTGAATCAGTGGGACGACGCGGCAAAACTGGGTCGTGTCTATTTCTATTTCGAAGACGGTGCGCGTACGTGGTATCAAAACCGAGAGGAGCAGCTGACGATGTGGCCCGAATTCTCTCGTCGTTAAAGAACCCCAGGTGGTCGAACTTTCCTGAGCCCTCCACTACGGCGTCTCTAATAATCATATGGTGGTTTTGGGACGTAAAACCCCACAAATCAATCAATCAATTCTCTCGTAGACTTCTGCAGACCTACGCCAGTGCTGATCGCCAAGAACGAGCTGAACAAGCTATTCTGGCCCGCGTCCAGTTGCCAAACGAAACTGTGACCACGTATGTCGAAGACATGATGCGCCTCTTCCGACGGGCTGATTCAAGAATGACGGAGGACATGAAGTTGCGTCACTTGATGCGCGGTGTCAACGACCAGCTTTTTGCCGGTCCCGTGCGCAGCCCTCCGAAGATGGTCGCGGAGTTCTTGTCCGAGGCCGTGACAATGTAAACAATGCTGCAGCATCGATCCAACCAATACGACAGGCAAGTCAGTGGCAGGTCTACTGCCCCCATTTTCACCGCCACTAGGACTAGCAATGACTGTCTACGTGAACTCATCCGTGATATAGTACGTGAAGAGTTGCTAAAAGCTGGTGCAACACCTCATCCTACGGTTAGCTCTGTTGCAACTGTGATCAAGGATGTGCTGCACCAGGCCCTCCGAAAAACCTTGCCTCCTGATACAGCTGCGACAGCTACTGCTGAATACCGCCGTGAGACAACCTACGCGGAAGCCTTGAAACGCCCTGCTGCATCGCCGCCATTATTCGTCCATTCTGTTCCTGCTGTTTCACTCCAGTCAGCGCAGCACAAACCGTACTACGAAAGCACGTACACGTCACCGCCCTTGCCCTTTGTCCCTGGCGCTTCTGTCGCCCATCGTTTGGTGCCACCAGTTCAGTACATCGACGATCGGCGCAAGTCTCCTCGGAAGTCTGATGTTTGGCGCACACGTGATCGCCGGCCTCTGTGGCTTCACTGTGGAGAAGCTGATCACTCGTTTCGCCAGTGCCTATATCGCCGTCTTGGGCTTCGCAGCTTCTTTGCGTACTCACCGCCACGCCGTTACGGCCAGAGACCACGCGAAATCGAAAACTACCTTTCCCAGCAGCATGCACCACCGTCTGCCGGGCGCCAGTCGCGCTCGCCATCACCGAGGCGATATTCATCAACGCCCCAGTGGTATTCTACCACACGGTCTCTCAGCCCCCGCCGGGAAAACTAGCCCAAGCGCCTCTGGGGGCGGATCGCTGAACGTCGAAGCGCTGAAGACCTCCTATTGACGCAGAACCGTACAGAAACCGGTCCGACATCACACACTGCTGCAAAGGATGGCCGACTTGCACTCGACATATCAGTGACAATTGATGGTTGTGCAGTTAATGCGTTAGTGGACACCGGCGCCGACTATTCGATACTGAGCGGGAAACTGACAACGCAGCTAAAGAAAGTCATCACGCCGTGGCATAACTCGCAGATTCGGATAGCTGGGGGCCACGTCGTTACTCCACTGGGTTCCTGCACAACTAGAGTACAGATTGAAGGGTATACATTGGTAGCAAGCTGCCTTGTTCTACGCGAATGCTCCCATGACGTCATTCTGGGAGTTGACTTTCTACAAGAAAATGGAGCTACTATTGATCTGCAAGAGCGCCGCGTCACGTTCTCAGCCCAGCGAGCAATCAACGTGCAGGATGACGGAAGGCGTGTTGACGTACTCCGTATTTCTGAACAGAGCGTGACGCTTCCTCCACGAGCGAGTGTTCTAGTCGACGTAACACGCTGTGGTTTGGGCGATGGCGATGTGGTGGCCGAGACAAATTTAGAACACCTTCTGCAGCAAGGCATTTGTGTAGCTAGAAGTGTAATACACCTTCGTCATGGCCGATCTGAATTGCTCGTAACCAACTTTAGCAACGAGCATCGACATCTGTTCCGTGGCAATTTGATAGCGTTTGCCCACGAAGTAGCAAATGTCCCCTACTGACTCACATCAGATTTAGTGGATACCGCTGACACGTCAATGAGTAAGACAACAATCCTGATCTGTCCAACGATAACCAGACTGTGCTATGAGCGCTCTTGTTCGAGTTCAGGTCTTGCTTCGCAAGTTGCTCAAAGATCCGCCAGACGTCTATCACTCAACACAGGATCATCACGTACGAGGACGCACGCCCTATACACCAGAACCCCTACCGCGTGTCGGCTGAAGAACGTGAAGCGATACGTACGCAAGTTCGCGAGATGCTTGACGATGGCGTTACTGAACCATCTAACATCATCATCATCATCATCATCATCATCAGCCTGACTACGCCCACTGCAAGACAAAAGCCTCTCCCATGTTCCGCCAGTTAACCCGGTCCTGTGCTTGCTGCTGCCAATTTATACCCGCAAACTTCTTAATCTCATCTGCCCACCTAATCTTCTGTCTCCCCCTAACCCGCTTCCCTTCTCTGGGAATCCAGTCAGTTACCCTTAATGACCAGCGGTTATCCTGTCTACGCGCTACATGCCCTGACCATGTCCATTTCTTCTTCTTGATTTCAGCTATAATATCCTTAACCCCCGCTTGTTCCCTAATCCATTCTGCTCTCTTCTTGTCTCTTAAGGTTACACCTACCATTTTTCTTTCCATTGCTCGCTGCGTCGTCCTCAATTTAAGCTGAACCCTCTTTGTAAGTCTCCAGGTTTCTGCTCCGTAGCTAAGTACCGGCAAGATACAGCTGTTATATACCTTCCTCTTGAGGGAATGTGGCAATCTACCTGTCATAATTTGAGAGTGCTTGCCGAATGTGCTCCACCCCATTCTTATTCTTCTAGTTACTTCAATCTCGTGGTTCGGCTCTGCGGTTATTACCTGCCCTAAGTAGACATAGTCTTTTACAACTTCAATTGCACTTTTACCTATCTCGAAGCGCTGCTCCTTGCCGAGGTTGTTGTACATTACTTTCGTTTTCTGCAAATTAATTTTAAGACCCACCTTTCTGCTCTCCTTGTCTAACTCCGTAATCATGAGTTGCAATTCGTCCCCTGAGTTACTCAGCAATGCAATGTCATCGGCGAAGCGCAGGTTACTAAGGTATTCTCCATTGACTCTTATCCCTGACTGTTCCCATTCTAGGCTTCTGAAAACCTCCTGTAAGCACGCGGTAAATGGCATTGGGGAAATTGTGTCCCCCTGCCTTACACCCTTCTTGATTGGTATTCTGTTGCTTTCTTTATGAAGCACTATGGTAGCAGTTGATCCCCTGTAGATTTCTTCTAGAATGTTTATATATACTTCATCTACGCCCTGATTCCGCAGTGTTTGCATGACGGCTGATATTTCTACTGAATCAAACGCCTTCTCGTAATCTATGAAGGCTATGTATAGTGGTTGGTTATACTCTGAGCATTTCTCTATTACCTGATTGATAGTATGAATGTGGTCAATTGTTGAGTAGCCTGTTCTAAATCCTGCTTCTACCATCACCATCGAACAGCTCGTGGTCATCTCCAGTCGTGCTTGTCAAAAAGAAGGACGGGTCGCTACGCTTCTACGTCGACTACCGAAAGCTTAACAACGTGCCCAAAAAGGATGTGTATCCGCTCCCACGTATCGACGATTCACTGGATAGACTTCGTCGTGCCCATTATTTCACTTTTCTCGATCTCAAAAGCGGGTATCGGCAAATTGAGGTAGATCAGCGAGACCGTGAGAAAACAGCCTTCGTGACTCTAGATGGCCTATACCAATTTCGAGTGCTCCCTTTTGGCTTGTGTTCAGCGCCGGCAACTTTCCATCGAAAGATGGACACTGTCCTCACAGGGCTCAAGTGGCAGACTTGTGTTGTCTACCTTGATGATGTGGTGGTCTTCTCTACCACGTTCGAGCAGCACCTTCACCGCCTGCGCAGCGTGCTAGAGGCTATCTGATCGGCGGACCTGACACGAAAGCCACAGAAGTGCCACTTCGACTATAAAGAACTGAATTTTCTTGGACATGTAGTTAGCACCAAAGGAATTCGGCCCAATCCGGCAAGCTTGCCGCTGTTGCCGAATTACCATCTCCTGTAGATAAGAAAGCCGTCCGGAGCTTCCTTGGTTTGTGCGCCTACTATCGCCTGTTCATTCATGGCTTTTCACAGATAGCAGAACCTCTGACACGTCTCACAAGAGACGACACGCCGTTTGTCTGGGAAAACGAGCAACAAGCAGCTTTTGATGATATGTGACAGCGTATGCAATCAGCGCCCGTTCTCGCTCATTTCGACGATGATGCTGACACGGAGGTCCATACCGACGCTAGTAACATTGGGCTCGGTGCAGTGCTCGTTCAGCGTCAAGAGGACGCCGAAAGAGTGATAGCCTACGCCAGCCGCTCTCTATCCCGTGCCGAGGCGAATTATTCCACTACGGAGAAAGAGTGCGTCGTAGTCGTGTGGGCAATCACCAAGTTTCGCCTGTACTTTTATGGTCGTCCCTTTAAGATAGTGACAGACCATCACGGGCTCTGTTGGTTGGCAAGCCTGCGCGACCCTTCAGGACGGCTAGCACGGTGAAGCTTGCGGCTGCAGGAATTTGATGTCACCATTGTTCATAAGTCCGGCCGTAAGCATGAAGACGCTGACACACTGTCACGTGCACCCCTTCATATCGTCAGTCAGGAAGCAGAGGAAGACGAAGGCTTCCTGGGCGCCGTCAGCGCATCAGACTTGAGCAAACGGCAGCGAGATGACGCAGAAATTCTTCCAATCATTGATGATTTAGAGGGCCAGGCACTATCATACCACTTCATTTATCGTGCTTGTTGACGTCGTTCTGCCTGCGAGATGGTGTGCTGTACAAGAAGAACTCTCGTTCGGACAACCGTGCTTACCTCCTGGTGGTTCCTCGAGACATGCGAAACGACGTCCTCTTCGCTTGCCATGACGAACCCACATCCAGTCATCTGCGCTACTCAAGGACACTTGCCAGAGTGAGCGAGAGGTGCTATTGGCCAGGACTTTCAGCAAGCGTCAAGAAGTACGTCAAGAGCTGTTGGGAATATCAGCGCCGAAAGCAAACATCTGTTAAGCCTGTTGGTTTGCTTCAGCCCATTGAAGCACCCTTCACGCCGTTCGACCAAGTCGGCATGGACATTCTCGGGACATTTCCCCTGTCCCTTGACAGCAACAAATGAGGGATCGTCGCGACTGACTATTTGACACGCTACGCTGAGCCACAGGCGATCCCACGAGCCACGGCTTCTGAGGTAGCACAATTTTTCATGTGCCACATCATGTTACGACGCGGTGCTCCTTCCAATATAATAACGGACAGAGGGACGGCATTCACGGCGCAGCTTACGGACGAAGTTTTCAAACTGAGCAACACCACACACCGAAGGACAACTGCGTACCACCCACAAACCAACAGACTTACCGAGCGACTGAATAAGACCCTCGCAGACATGAAATCAATGTGCATCGACGTACAGCACAAAACATGGGACCGGGTGTTACCTTACGTGACTTTCGCGTATAATACCGCCGTGCAAGAGACCACGCGATTCACGCCATTTTGGCTTCTCTACGGCCGCGATGTGCAGACCATGATAGACTCTATGCTACCATGTTAAGACGAAGACGAGTTGGCAACTGACGCCGAAAAATTCGGAGAGCGTGCTGAAGAAGCCCGGCAGCTCGCGCGACTGCACATCGGCCAGCAAGAGCAGGCAGACGCACGACGCTACAACACCTGCCACAGAGAAGTGTTTTACAAGCCCGGAGATCAAGTTTGGGTGTGGACGCCCGTCCGCCGCCATGGCCTTAGTGAAAATTTACTGAGCCGGTACTTTGCCCCATATAACGTGTTACGCCGTGTTAGTGACGTGAACGTGAACTACGAAGTGGTTACGGACTCAACACCCCATGCACAGAGCAGGACACGACTGAAGCCGGACGTCGTTCATCTGTTGCGCATGAAACCATTTATTGCGCGTTGCTCGTAGCTTTTCCTTTACCGTACAGCGTTCTTTGTGTTTTTTGTTTATTTTTGTTATCTTGCTTTCTCGTTCCTTGACGTTTCCTATATTGGCACGCACTTCAAATTCTACTTTCACTTTATTCGAATTTCCAGTTTTATTTTCACGTGCCTATGTAGTAGCATAACGGTACAGCTATGTACTTTTCTTTGCTCTTTTTGGGACTTGTTTTTTCTTTCTTTTCGGAAGGGGGGATAATGCCACCAGCACGTAGTGGGTCGACAGCAAGAGCGGCTCTCAATCTGGAGGAAACAGAAGATCGCGTGCTTCTTCTCTGCTCGAGAGCCAGCCCCGACTGACCCATCGTCCTAGAGATAGCCACCCGGTGGTTTGATAAATCCCCCCAGTACTTGTGACTCATCGTGACAATATGTTGCAAAACTGGTATGGTATGACATGAATGCACGGCGAACATAAGCGACAGACCTAACATCAAAATCATCACATCTGGGTAATGTAACAACATGACTACATGCCACAATCATGATGTGCTCGCGGCTATTTCGCTAGGTCTTATATAACGGATTCGGTATTACGGGACGTGAATGGATGACGAAGGTATGTGACTGATGCAAACATGATAATCGTGAGATGCGTGTCACGTAACAACATGACTACATGCCATGCTAATGATGCACTCACGGCCGTTTTGCTAGCTTCTCATGACTTAAATTCGGTATTACGGGACGTGAATGAATTACGATGGTATGTGATTGGTGCTAACGTGATTATTATGAGATGCGTTTCATGTAAAAACATGACTCGATGCTGCGCTCATGATGCGCTCGTGGCTGTTTCGCTAGCTTTCCATGTACAAATTTGGTATTACATGCCGCGAAGTGATGACATAGGTGAATGTCACGTCCAAACATGATGATCATGGCATGCTTGTCTTGTAACAACATGACTACGTCCCACACTCATTATGCGCTCGCGGCCATTTCGCCAAATGCTACGCGCGTAGCACGCTCGCAGCCGTTTCGCTATCTGCATGTATAGGAAAGTAGGTATCAGGTGACTTTAATGAATTACGAAAATAAATAAAACGTCGAAACATAATAATCATGACACGAAAGTCATGTACGGCATAATTTATCTTTGCCTCATAACGTTGTCCTGACTTTAAAGAGGCCTATCACCCTTTCTCAATTGTGCTTCGCATATCATCGATTGCCACTATACGTGGAGTCTGCGAATTTTTTCTAGGCCCTTGGTCCCATACTTCATTTCGTACATCAAGTGCAACGCTGTGGAGGTTAGCGAGATTTGTTGCAATGGGTGCTCGCTATAAAAAATAGTATGATGATTTTTATATGCGAGCATTTCTCAGCGAACTTCGGCGACTCTGAACGTATCTATCTATCTATCTATCTATCTATCTATCTATCTATCTATCTATCTATCTATCTATCTATCTATCTATCTATCTAACTGTCCATCTATCTATCTATTTATCTATCTATCTATATATCTGGCCGCGTATGACATTAGGCTCTCCTGGAATTCGACAATGGTATTAATACCAATCTTCATATGACATAGCATGACTCTATGAAGAACATATTTGACTAGTCATAACATAAAAATCATATGTTATGAATGTCATGATTTACATTTCATGGTCCTGCACCTTTTGCGGTGGTTTCGTTCACGTGGCATGTTGCAAAACTGGTATGGTATGGCATGATTGCATGGCAAACACAAGCGACAGACGCTAACATGAAAATCATAACATTTGTGTCATGTAACAACATGCCTACATGCCGCGCTCATGATACGCTCACAGCTGTTTCGCTGGCGTCACATATATCAAATTTGCCAGTAAGGTGCATGAGTCAGGCCGGCAGGCAAAGAACTTTATTAATATCCGGAGGCGGTGCTCAATCCCCCTTAGGGGGTAACAGCAGTGGGCCACTCCCATGACGGGACGGGGAGGTTAAATCCCACGGCTATCTCTAGGGCCCTCTGGATGGCCCTAAGCTGGTCTCCTTTGTCGGGGCTTGTGAGGAGGCAGGTCCAGTCCGCCTCCGTAGAGGGAGACTCGCTGATCTCGCACAACGCAGGGCATTGCCACAGCATGTGTTGGAGAGTACATTTGGGATGACCACAGTACGGGCACCCCGGATCTATGCCATCTATGTATTTAGAGCAAGTTAGAGGCGATGCATACGCTTCCGTCTGTAAGAGTCGTCGAGTTATGGACGGAGGTCGTGTTAAGTGTGGGTGCGGGAGGGGGTATTTCCGCCGCTCTAACTGGTAGCGTTTGCAAACTTCATTAAAAGTTAGCAACGGGTCTTTGAAGAAAGAAGTGACGTCCTCAGCCTTCGAGAGGTTCTCCCCGGCTTAGAATGTGAGACCTCACGCCCGGGAGTGAGCCAACTCGTTGGCATTAAGGATGGTTCCGTGCACGTGTCGGCCAACGTGTGCCAGGAACCAGATTATGTGTTTTTTGCCTGACCAATCGGCAGCAGAGAGAACGTGCGTGGCTTCCCGACAAACTGAGCCCGTCATGAAGACCCGTGCGGCTGCGCGCGAATTCGTGTTAATGGCGGCGCGATCAGTGGCAGCGAGAGCTAGTGCCGCAGCGACCTGCTCGGCGCAATCAGCGTTTGAATTTAATAAAGTCGTAGACGACAAGTGTTCGCCTTTGAGTGTTGTAAGCACCGAGACAAAGTGGTCCGTCGAGCTGTACTTCGCAGAGTCTACGAAGGCCACGTTGTCCTTTATAGCGGCTGCGGTACTGAGTAGGGCTCGCGCCCATGCCTGACGTCTCCCAGCGTTATGTGTGGGATACATGTTACGGGGTATCGGGGACACTGTTAATTTTGCGCAGGTCTTCGGGGAGCTGCTGCGGACATTCTTGGGATACGGGAGCATTGAGCCCGAGGTGGGCTAGTAACCGTCGCCCAGATGCAGTGGAAGACAGCCCTACAATTTGAGATACTTTTTGAGCTTCTACGATTTCGTTGAATGTGTTATGAATGCCTAGCTCATTGAGCTTGACCGTACGGGTGCTGCCAGGTAACCCGAGCACCTGTTTAACGGACCGGCGGATGATCACGTCGAGACAGCGTATGTCTCCTTTTTGCCACAGGTGGGCGGTAGCCACATAGTTGATGTGGCTCATGAGGAAAGCGTGAAACAGTCTGCGGAGATTCTCCTCAGATAGTCCACCACGCCTGTTAGCTACTCTGTTAATTAATTTAGCCATTGCTTCGGCCTTCCAGGAAATATGAGAAATACTGACGTCATTATGGCCGTTAGCCTGAATGAGCATGCCTAGTATGCGAACTTGGTCTACCGTGGGGATGGGTGTACCATCCGCCGTCAGGACATTGATGCCCGCGTATGCGTCTCTGCGCGCCTTGTATTTCGGGCGGTATAGAAGTAATTCTGATTTTTCTTCTGATAGCGAAAGAGCGGCCTGCCGTAAGAATATTTGTATGATGTTTAGCGCGTCTTGCAGTCACTCCTCGATATGGCCGTCACTGCCGCTAGTACACCAGGTGGTGATGTCGTCTGCGTAAAAGGCGTGACTAATACCGTCGATCTGTCAGAGCCCTTGTGACAGAGCGTGCATGGAGAGGTTGAACAGGAACGGAGAGATCACAGGAACGGCCCCTTGGGATGTGCCCCTCGGTCCCAGGTTGAATTTCTTCTAGCCCATCGAGCCGAGTTGGATTGTAGCCGTGCTGTCGCACAAGAACGATCTAACATAGTTGTAGAAAGGCGTACCTAATCCTGCTTTGCGAATCGAGTCGAAGATATGAGAGTGCTTGATGCGGTCGAATGCCTTCTCGACGTCGAGCGCTAGAATGGCTCTAGTGTCTCTGGTAATCTTATCCATGAGCTCATAGTCGAGCATCAGCATAACATCCTGCGTGGAGAGGGACGAACGAAAGCCAATTTGGTTGATCGGTAGAATCTGGTGCTCCTCAACAAATTTTGTGACTCGATTGAGTATTACGAGTTCAGCCAACTTACCCACGCAGGACGTGAGCGAGATGGGACGAAGTGAACCTAGCGCTAACGGTTTACCCGGCTTACGGATAAGTATGACGGTTGCCTCGCGTCATTCAGGCGGACCGTTGCCAGTCTCCCACATTCTGTTGATGTGCTCGGTGAGAACTTTTATGTCCTCGTCGGCAAAATTTTTGAGAAGCTTATTCTTTATGCCATCAGGGCCAGGGGCTGAGCGGTAGTTGAGTTCGGAGATGACAGCCCGAACCTCGGCGCAAGTGAAAGGGAATGCAAAGGGATCCTCCTCCGTAGCATCCGGGGCAGGCGGGTAATCGGATGGGGAGCTGGGTTCAGTACATAGGTAACACGTAGCTAGCTCGTCGGGGATTTGAGTGTCGGTCTTACCCGAGACTTTGAGTTTGTATAATAGTCTGTCTAACGTGAATTGTTGAGATGCTTTCGACGGTTTGTCACCTAGTAAGTGTTTCAACAGGTTCCATTTAGCCCCGTTTCACATTTTAGCATCAACCGAGTTACACACTTCGTCCCATTGCTGACGCTCTAGGTTACGGCAATGCTTCTCGATTTGACGATTAAGCTCAGCTATCTTTTTACAAAGGTTGCGATTGAGTTTTTGCGTGCACCATTTTGCGTGTTGTGATTTCTTAGCTTCGAGTAGGTGAGCTAGCCTGCTATCCATGCGCTCGACCTCCAGTTCGGTTTCAAAGTCTTTAGTGGAACTTGCTACGTCCTTTGTTATTTGTGCAAGGAGTTCGGATAGGGTTTCGTACTGAGTATCGCCGCGTTTTCTAAGCTCTCGAAAGTGATCCCAGTCTGTTAAGCGAAACTGCCGCAGTTTGTGCGTAGATACGTTTATGATCATCTGTATAATATAATGGTCACTTCCCAGATTCTCACTCAGGTTAGTCCACGTGGGTTGTCCCACGCATCTAACCCTAATAAGGTCCGGGGTGCTATCACGCGTAACTGAGTTACCTACCCGTGTAGCGAAAATGGGATCTGTTAAGAGAGTGAGTCTATGTGTGTGCATTTGCGCTACCAGGGCATTGCCCTTACGGCAAGAGCCGGGGTACCCAAAGTCGGGATGCGAAGCATTAAAGTCTCCAGTGATTATCAACATATAGTCTCCTGCAATTTTGCTCGCTCGCTGAGAGGCCTGAAATGTAGCTTGTTTGTTTTTGGGTGTACTATATACGTTGAGCATAAAGACTGACTGTTTAAGCATTGAGTTTGGAATTAACTCTATCATAATGTGTTCGTGTTTGAGATCGGGGCGGACCTAATGGCGAACATATACGTACGTTTTCGAAATGAGCGTCGCTATCCCACGCGTCCCCACTCGATGGTCCGCTTCGGTGTGATAGGTCAGCTCGGCGGTCAGCGTTTCTTGTAATAGAAGTACGGCAGGCCGATTGGCACTACATTGTATGAATTGTTGCAAGGCTGCCTTCCGCTTGGGAAAGCTAAAGCAATTCCACTGCCAAATTACAAGATTGCTTGTGTTAGCCATGATTACTGCATAGGGGTTGTTGCACTAACCGCCGCACTGTTCTCTATTTGTAACCACGCGTGAAGTTTGGTCAGCTAGAGGGTGTGGGGGGTCACATCGGCAACGCGGTCTGCTGCAATGTCTGCGCGTAGGCGTGCAAGTGCCTCCATGAAATTAGACATAGTAACGACCTCGTCCGAGGGATCTTCGGCCGCGCGACGCTTCGCAGGCCGATTAGTGTTCGACGACATAGTGGAAGCGGGTTCAACGGCCGGAGTGGCGGTTGTCGTTGTCTTGACAGCGCGTTCACTCGGCTGCTGCATGTTACTAATGAGTGCTTTGAATTCTTCGTTTTCTTTGCGCAGCAACGCTAGCTCGCGTTTGAGCTCATGAATCTCATCGTTTTCATGCTGTGGCAAGTTACCCGACCGCGCGTAACTGCGAGTCTCACCTTTACCGGTGACTCGATCGGCCCAAGTAGGCGTTGCAGTCGGGTTCTTGGTGCTGGTAGGCAGGTCCTTTGTCGGTGGAGTCGGGGATGGTTGCTTGGGCGTCGGCTGCTGCGTGGCCGAGTCTCCTTGGGTCTGTTGGTTTTTGTTATGCCGGCGTCTGCGGTGGCGTCGACGTCGAACGACTTAAAGGACTTGATAGCGATTTGAGCATGTGCGGTCGCCCGTAATGTGGACCTGGCCACACAACGCGCACTCGGGTGTCACACACTTAAGGTCAGGTCCAGTGGGTTTGATACCACAGTGTTCACACACTCTCTCAAATGGGGTAGGGCAGACGTTGTGCCGATGCCCGACGCAGCCGCACTTGCGACAGGTGTCGATCTGTCGCTTGTAGAGCGTGCAACGCAGCAGGAGCATGCCGCAGCGCACAGAGTTGGGGACTTTAAGTTCATCAAAGAGAAGGATGATGGTGGTTGTATTCTTGATTCGTCGTACCCCCATTAACGTGGGATTATGTGTTGAGATGAACAGGCGTTGTAGCTCTGAGTCTGGGAGGTCAGCGTCAACCCCTCGGACTACGCCTCGGCTGGTGGTGCCAGACGCCGCTACGTAAGCGGATACTGGATGTTCTCGCTCCATGAGAACCATTCTTCGCACTTTGGCGTACGCTTCGGCCGTTTGTAGGTTCGGCGTGCTGATCACAAAGATATTCTGTATGTCGTTAGTGCAAACGATATCTTCCTCGGCCGCCGTTGGCGGGAGTCGTGCAGTGAGTAGTGAAGCTTGCAAGAGCTTAAGCTTGTTGCACCTACGTACATCCAGGCCACCCCCGGGACGGACAATGACACGGTGGTGGTCCGTTGGGAGCGGGGGCAGTCGGCTGGCGGCTGCAACCATCGTCACAGCTCCGGTTCACCGGGTGCCAAAGCGGGCGTCGACTCGCTTGCCGGTGGTAGAAGTTGAAGAGTTTGCTTCGACGTCGGATTGCGTTGATCCAGCCAGGTGCACTGGCTTCCTCTTCAGTGATAGTTTCTCCATCGACCATGGCTTCAAGCATGATGACGGTGCAGGGGCGGGACGCGCCGGCACAGGGGTCCGTAGCCGTGTTTGGCCTACTCATGGCTTAGCAAGTGAAGGCGAAACGTTGGTTGACAAGGGAAAAAAGTGGGGTGGCCCGCGCCAAAATTGGCATCCGGGTGTTCCCCTAAACTTAGCGAAAACGTTTGTGAAGAATTATGGAAGATTGAACTCAGCAGACCAGCAAGAAGTTTAGCAGAAGGTGGAGCCGATGCGTAGGCGTCCGCTCATCTCGACTCCCCCTAGTGGTCTCCATTACGGTGCGTGAGTGGATGACGAAGGTATGCGACTGGTGTAAAGATGATACTCATGAGATGCCTGTCATGTCACAACCTGACCACATGCTGCGCTCATGATGCGCTGGCGGCCGTTTCGCTGCCTTCACTTATAGAAATTTTGGTATTATGCGACGCGAACAGGCGATATAGGTAAATGACACAACCAAAAATGATAATCACGACATGCGTGTCATGTAACAACTTGACTACTTGCCACACTGATGATGCGTTCGCGGCTGTTTCGCTAGCTTCACAAATGCCAAATTTGGGATTACGTGACGCCAAAAGATGACGAAGGTATGTGACTGGCGCCAACATGATAATCATTAGATGCGTGTCATGTGAGAACATGACTACATGCCACAGTCAACGCGCATATACGTTTCGACATGACGGGGTGCGCGTGCTCTCCGGCGTTCATTTCGACGTATCACGCCGGCGTTGCCACGCCAGGTGCCGGTCCTGCTATATACGCGTAGGCACGCGCCGCGCTGCGTTGCCTTGACGCATGCGCGTTTCGGTGCGTCCGGCGTCCTTCCGTCACAAAAATAAAAACAGGAAAACGCAGTGTTGTCTGGGTGACGCATCGGCACCAAATGCATCATGTCGCATTTGGCACCTCTTGCCATCAGGCCGCGCCAACGGACGCTGGTCGAGCGTGGCGCAGACTATACAGTGCCCGCGTTTTGCTAACGTAGCATCACTGTGCCTAGCGTGCGCGCACATCAACGCTGTATTGGAGTATATTGGTCCCTTTACGATGCGATCGCGGCCGTTTTGCTAGCTCCACATATACCAGATTTGGTGTTACGTGAGGTCAATGAATGACGAAAGTAAATGACTGATGCAAACATGATAATCCTGACACGCGTGTCATGTAAGAACATGACAACACACCACGCTCAGAGCCTGCTCACGGTCGTTTCGCTTGCTCTAGATGTACTAAATTTGGTATCATGTGACGTGAAGTGATGACGAAGGTAAACGACACGTCCGAACATGATACTCATGACACGGAAGTCATATACGCCATCATTTATCTCCACCTTGGAACGTTGTGCTGATATTGAAATAACATATCAACCTTTCTCATTCGTGCTTCGCATGTCGTCGATCCCCACTGTACGTGGGATCTGCCATTTTTTTTGTTTTCCTATTTTAGTCCTAATTACGATCTGCGTTAGGGTGATATTTTCAAAACCAATGTTCAAGCTCAGTTGCGGCTAGCTTTTTGCTACTTTTCTTTGCCACGTACTACTGCTCTACTGTGAAGGGTCCTGCTAGTCTGTTCCGACAAAAGTTGGATTACTATTGCCGTCTCTGGGGATTGTACTCTTCTTTAAAAATGGTGATTTACTATGCAAATAGAAATACATTTGTGACGGAAAGTGTTCCCCAAAGAGAATAACAAATCTCTGCAAGTCTTTGGAGTGCAATAATATATTGTCACTGTTTCCATGCAGTTTCTTCAGCGCGGAGAGATTCTTCACCTACAGATGATGGACCGCAATGATTGGATGTATACTGACTGCGATTGCATCAAGTCTGAATTTGAAGCTAGACCACTGGAAGGCTCAGTTCGCACTGTGGTGTGTTACTTGTACACGAAAATGTTGTAAGTACAATTTTCTATAGTTTTAAGGAACAAATAGTAACTATTACAACCGGATTTAGAGGCACTAAAGTCGGTGTTTACACGCTGAAAACAGGCAAGTAAAACAAAAATTTAGGCCCCAGAAATTGTATATATAGGCACTCTAAAATCTAGCACGAAGTTTAGTTTCGAATAAATAAGTGCGAGACCTTTGTCTCCGACACAAAAAACTAATGCAATGTTTTAGTTCATGATGCTACAAAGGCACCAATGGTTCAGTATGGTCAAGCAACACATCCACACTCTTTTCAGAACACAGTCCCTCGTCGTATTATCCGGCATGTTTATTTAAATGTCCACCGATGCATAAACGTGCTTTTGAGAATAGCTGTGCTCACGCATGGCATCGGAAATGGCGTTTCTCTTTCAGTGTAGTAGGCTGCCACATAACCACCTAGTTTCCGGCCCACATTAGCTCAGAAGTGCATCCGACTATTACCAACGCCAACGAACTTGCCTATAACCGTGCGCGAAAAATCACGTCCTCCGGCGGTCCAGACGGGTATGGAGACAGGTTCACGAATAACTTCAAGAATCAACTGGTTGGCTTACACAAAAGGACGTCCAATTATGAATTGTCTAGGCGTAGGTACCCACTTCCGCATTCTAAGGTCACACTGCCGCAGTCGTCGGTTCTTCGAATGCTACAGGCAGGTCCATTTTCGTCTCGCAGTAAAATTAGCCACTTTCCATATGGCATTACTCAAGGATGCCCTTTGTGGGGCGAATAAGAGCACACTTGCTCACATACTCTAGCCCTGCCCGGCGTACGTGGCGCAAAGTTCAGCACAGTACATGACTGAGAGAGGGCCCTTAAAAGCTCCGAACTCTCCGTTCTATACTCGGCAGTCCAGGAGGCCTGTGGAGGGCCACGGTCTTCATTCCTGGCGTGGGCACGGCCAGCAACTGCGGCGCACCTCTCTTAAGGGAGTGCCTGACCAGTTCTCCCGGATAAAACAAATGCCTCCAGCTCCCCAAAAGGAATCGCGAGAAATGCGAATGCGTTTCTCTCGCCGAGAGAGGGAGCCGTTGCCATCAGATATTCGCCTTCACCACGTGTGCCATTGCCTTGAGAGGCGCTCAGCTGGTGAATAGTCGAGAGTGAGGAGCCAGCAGATGGGAGTGAGCAAACGGCGAGAGAAGGAGCGGCGAATCATTGCACCTACCCTCTCAACACTTCCTCGCAATACATGCTGGTAGGGGCGAGCATAAGTACGTGCGCCAGCGGTTGTTGCTTAAGGAGAGCGAGTGAGAGCGCAGAGATAACACCTGCCGGCGCGTGGACGCCGCCCGCGGACAACGCCGGAGGGCTAAGAAATGCAGTCGCATTTGATAAAAGTTCATTTCGCTTCAATGGTCTGGCCATCTCAATCGCACGGTGAAAGCGTGTCCCAAGAAGTAAATGTGGCCTTTCCCGCACCCCGCACTCCGGTGCTCCCACAAAGGATCGAATTGATAAGTATAGGTGCTGCGGTGTGGACACAGCTCGCATTTGGCGAAAAATAATGGTTTTGTGCTTTGATACATATCCTCACGCTCAATTGTAAATGTCAGGTCACGATGTACGATAAAAAAATCATTTATGGGACGTATGAATTCTCAAATGAGTTTTTTCTTTTTTTGCTGTAGATTTGCACTACCCACGTCTCAGAACTACCTTGTGATTATGAGAGATGCTTACAGGGAGTATTCGGGTTCTTTGACGTGCACTCAATTGTGAGCAGGCTGGCCTGCACCATTTTCGCCCCCATCGAATATGCAGCCACTGCAGCCGGGATTTCATCCCGTGACCTGCGGGTCAGCAGCCGAGTACTTTTGGCACTAGACCACAGCGAAGGGGCCACAATTATAATGCTGAAGGGTCACATTGCAGCCCTCTAGAACAACATTTATGAGGAGAGTAATGACGAAAGGAAGAAAAAAATGGCAGATCCCACGTACAGTGAGAATCGATGATACGCGAAGCACGAATGAGAAAGGTTAATATTGAAACGAAGATGCGCGAGCCTACGGGGTGCGGAAGAAGAAGAAGAGTAGTGGAGCGGCGCCTAGACTGTGTGGTTGAGTGGAAGCGTTCTTGGCCTGTCTCAGAAGTACGCTGTTATTTCACAACGCCTTTTCACCTCATCTGTAAATAAACACAGTCACTCGCAACAGTTTGGTGGAAGGTGCCGGTACATCGATCTGGACGACTCAGCTCTACCGATTTTGCGACGGAGCAGACGCTTGGCAGGCTTGCCACCGCAGCTACCAGACATGGAGGACGCGGGAGCAGGCCATAACAACCTCGTTGCTGATGAGCAACACGCTCACCCGCCAGGACAAGATCGCTGCGGCATGCCGGAACGTCAGCCGAGGACCTTTTCGGGGCAGCCGGATGACGATGTTGACGACTGGCTCAAGCACTACCAAAGAGTGAGTCGCAGCAACCGCTGGAGCACTGCTAAGCAGCTCGAGAACGTGGTGTTTTTTCTCGTCGGCACCGCGTCTCTTTGGTTCGACAACCATGAGAGTGCATTGACCACATGGGACATTTTCGTGGACGAGCTGAAGAGGTGTTTTGGTGACTCAACAGCTAAGGTCAAGCAGGCGGAGCAAACGCTTTCACGCAGAGCTCAGTTACCTGGCGAAACATGCACCACCTACATCGAGGCCGTCTTGAAGCTTTGCAGAATCGTGAGTGCGACCATGTGTGACGAAGATAAGGTAGGTCATCTCCTCAAGGGAATCGCGGAAGACGTGTACAATTTTCTTATCACTAAGGAAGACTTACACACACCTTCCGATCTAAGGAGACACTGCCGAGCGTTTGAAACCCTAAAGAGGAGGAGAGTCCTACCACAATTTGGACGTCTTGACAACGTGCCCACGATTGCAAGTGTCAACCTTCCATCGCAGGACGAGATCTCTTCTCTTATAAGACGAGTGGTTAAGGAAGAACTTGCTCAACTGCAAGCTGTGGACACCGCTGGTGTCTGCCATCAGTGTTCATTCGACCAACGGCTCCGTGAACCACTGGTACCTCGGATGCGACAGAGCTACTTTGAGCCTCGCCCGAATTACACCGATCGGTTTGAACGGAGGAGTGAACGACCACTCGGAAACCAGGAACGCAGGCAAGCTGCGTCCCAGCGATTCACTCCTCGACCACCATCGCCCGGCTTTTATCAACCGACGAGGTTTACTTCGCCGGGGACGACTAGACGCGACACCCGTATTGCTACAACTGCGGGCTACCTGGACACATCGCTAGGTACTGCTACCGTCGCCAGCAGCGAGCTCCACGTTTCAACGTGTACACGCCCTATGTACCTGCTGGCGAGTCTCGACCATTTCAGGGCTCTTTCCAACAGCAACACGGAGCACGTGCTGACTCGCCTTGCTCCGACCGCAGCGTTACCCCACCACCAGCACGCCAACAGCGATCCCCGTATCCGCGTCGCCGCTCGGGGACGCCACCACCACTGGGAAACTAACTGGTGCGACCAATGGGGGCGAGGCCGCAAAATCATCTTCCGCAAGACCCCCTTGTGCTGTAATGGTTGAGAACAAAGCGAGTGTTTTTGTAGACAATGTGAGTACTGTTGCACTAGTTGATACCGGTGCTGCCGTTTCCATAATGAGCATGTCTTTTAAAAATCGCCTAGGGACGAAAGTAATGTTTGCTTGGAATCGGAGGGCTACGTTCCGCGGCGTAGGGGGAGAAACATTGAGCCCGGTTGGAGTTTGTTCTGTTTTACTTTCTATAGGAAATCAAACGTTTCGAGTGGAACTAACGGTGCTTGCACGAGCGACCCATGACATCATTCTAGGTATAAATTTTTTGCGGGAATTTGGTGCAACTCTAGATTGTGGTAGTGGTGGGATTATTTTTCGTCCCGTGTTGCCGCCTCCATTGACAAAAGATACCGTTGATGACTGCTTGGAAGTGTTTTCCGTGTCTGAAGACGTCTGCTTGGCCCCACATACCGCAATGTTTGTGCGTGTAAACTCTTCGAGTTCTTGTGCGGGTTCTTACTATGATTTAGCCGAGCCGAACTTCAGTAACGCCCTTAAGAAAAACGTTATTGTGCCTCGTTGCCTCGTGCTCATCGTCGATGGTTGTGCCGATTTGTGGACTGTGAATGTTTCCGCGCAGCCCATATATCTGCCAGCAGGACTTAAATTGGCAAGCTTTCAAGAGCAAAGTACTCTTACCATACGGTCACTCCAACTGTTGGTGGATGTAAAGAAACCCCACGCCAACTCGAACCGCGACTATTCTGCCAGCATTGACCGTATGATTAACAAGTCACTTCCATCAACTGAACGGTCGCGGCTGCAGGAGGTGATCACACGCTACGCCTCAGTCTTTGACTTTGCCCAAGACGAGACGTCTACCGTTACGCCACCGTCTTCACGTACGCAACACCGCATCTATACAGGCCAAGCACCACCAATACGCCAGAAGCCCTATCGTGTCTCGCCTTCCGAAAGGAAAGTCATCGCTGAGCAAGTTGAAGACATGCTAAAGAAGGGCGTCATACAAGAATCGTGTAGTCCATGGGCAGCTCCTGTCATTCTAGTGAGGAAAAAGGATAATTCATGGAGATTCTGCGTAGACTATCGTCGCCTAAATGCCATCACAAAAAAAGACGTCTACCCTTTGCCACGTATAGATGACGCCGTGGACTGCCTGCATTCAGCTTCCTATTTTTCTTCTGTTAACTTGCGTTCTGGGTATTGGCAAATTCCTATGCATCCCTCAGATAAAGAGAAGACGGCCTTCGTAACACCAGACGGTCTCTTTGAGTTCAACGTTATGCCCTTTGGTTTATGCAATGCTCCAGCGACATTCGAGAAATTTATGGATACAGTACTCCGTGGACTAAAATGGGAAATTTGCATGTGCTATTTAGATGACGTGATTATCTACGGCAAGACCTTTCAAGAGCATAACCACCGCTTGTCGCTTGTGTTTGAATGCTTACGCGAAGCTGGCCTTGTTTTAAACTCAAAGAAGTGTCATTTTGGAGAACGTCAAGCCCTCGTATTAAGCTTTCTCGTGGATAAAGAAGGCGTGCGACCAGACCCACAGAAGACCGCAGTGGTTCGCAACTTTGAACCACCACGAACAGTGAAGGACCTGCGAAGTTTTCTGGGTCTGTGCTCATATTTCCGCCGATTTATTAGGAACTTCGCACAACTTGCCTCCCCACTGACGTTCCTTCTTCATAAAGACACGCCGTACTTGTGGGATGACAAATGTGAGGCTGCATTTCAACAGCTGAAGTTTTTATTGACTTCAGGACCCATCCTAAAGCATTTTGATCCTGATGCTTTGACTGAACTTCATACTGATGCTAGTGGGCTAGGTGTTGGTGCTGTGCTGCTCCAACTCTGCAACAGTCACCAGCACGTCGTAGCATATGCCAGTCGGACACTGACCAGAGCACAGACGAACTACATCGTCACCGAGCTCGAGTGCTTAGCAGTCGTCTTCGCCATTCAGAAGTTCCGACCGTATCTACATGGCCGCGAGTTCACAATAGTGACCGATCATCACTCACCATGCTGGCTTGTGGGACTTCGTGACCCGTCTGGCCGGCTGGCTCGTTGGGCGTTGCGCCTCCAAGAGTACAGCTTTTCTGTTACCTATAAGAGCGGACGATGTCACACAGATGCCGACTGCTTATCCCGCCTTCCTTCAGTACATACCAATGCTGACGACAATGACATTGATGACTATTTAGTTTCTGTCTCGTCCGACTTCCCAGATACCAGCAGCTTCAAACGTGAGCAGCAGCGCGACCCTACTCTGAAACCTTTGCTCGAAGCTGCACATAACTCCGTCGACAAGCACTTTAAAATTTCAAATGGCTTGCTGTATAAAAGAAACTATTCAGCCGATGGCCTCCCGTTGCTTCTAGTGGTGCCGGAAAGCCTGCGCCAGGTCGTCCTTCGTTCTGCGCACGATGACATAACATCCGGTCATCTCGGTTTCACACGTACGCTGCATCACTACGCGAGAGGTTCTACTGGCCAAAAATGTGGAAGACCACAAAACAGTACGTCACCAGCTGCGCTTTATGTCAGCGCCACAAGCCATCCACCACTGCCCCGGCGGGTTATTTGCAGCCCATCCCTCCACCGACATCCCCTTTTGAAAAGGTCGGCATTGACTTACTCGGACCCCTTCCTAAGACTCCATCGGGCCACCGATATGTTATAGTGTGCGTGGATTATTTAACGCGTTATACGGAAACGGACGCACTGACATCGGCCACAGCAGCCGCTGTTTCTTCTTTTCTGTTACAACGGGTCATACTGCGTCACGGTGCTCCACGGGTTGTCATCAGTGACCGTGGACGACAATTTATGGCCGATGTGGTTGAAGAAATTTTGCGCCTCTGTGGCTCCTCTTATCGCCACTCCACCCCTTACCATCCGCAAACTAACGGTCTCACTGAGAGAACAAATCGAACTCTCACGAATATGTTATCGATGTACGTTGATGCTGACCACAGGAACTGGGACGCCGTCTTACCGTTTGTTACTTACGCGTATAACACCGCCAAGCATGAAGTTACTGGACATTCACCCTTCTTTCTGCTTTACGCACGAAATCCACAGAGTTTTTTGGACACTCTATTACCTTTCTCGCATCAGGAAGATCTGTCCATCGCTCAGACGTTGTGTCGCGCTGAAGAAGCACTGCAACTAGCGCGCCTTCGAACATTGTCTTCGCAAGAACACAGCAAGAGTCGCTACGATGCCAAGCATATCCCCGTAGAGTTTTCTCCTGGTGACTATGTGTGGCTGTGGACTCCTGTTCGTAAAAAAGGATTGTACCGGAAGTTTCTAGCAAACTATTCCGGCCCATTCGTGATAGTCACTCGTCTCAGTGACGTGAATTACGTTGTCGCCCGAGTCACAGCCAATAACCGGCGTTCGCGCACTACGCAAGTTGTTCACGTAGCCAGCCTCAAACAGTACCATCATAGGCCTATTTAACTCGCTCGGCGAGCTTCGTCTGCCGCCGGGGGAAATGAAACGAAGATGCGCGAGCCTACGGGGCGCGGAAGAAGAAGAAGAGTAGTGGAGCGGCGCCTAGACTGTGTGGTTGGGTGGAAGCGTTCTTGGCCTGTCTCAGAAGTACGCTGCTATTTCACAACGCCTTTTCACCTCATCTGTAAATAAACACAGTCACTCGCAACAATATGTCGCTTTAAAATCAGCACAACGTTACGAGGTGGAGGTAAATGATGCTGTACATGACTTTCGTGTCATGATTACTATGTTGAGATATGTAGTTTACCTTCGTCATCTATCCGCGTCACGTGATACCAAATTTAGTATGTAAAGAGCTAGCGAAACTACCGCGAGCACGCTATGAGCGTGGCAGGTTGTTCTTACATGACACGAGTGTCAGGATTATCATGTTCGCACCAGTCATATACTTTGGTCATCCATCGAAGTCAAGCAACACCAAACATTGTATATGTGGAGCTAGCATAATGGCCGCGAGAACATCATGAAGAGCCCAATGTACTCCAATGTAGCGTTGACGCGCGCGCACGCTGGGCACAAGGAACGCTACGTTAGCAAAACGCCAGCATTCTTTAGTCTGACGCCCGGCGCAACCAGCGTCCGTCGACGCAGCCCGATGGCAACCGGCGCGAAATGCGACATGCTGCATTTTGCGACAATGCGGTACCCAGACAACACTGCGTCTACCTCGTTTCGTGACGCAAAGACGTCGGACGCGCCGAAACGCGCATGCGTAGAAGCAACGCAGCGCGGCGCACGCCTGCGAATATATGGCAGGACCGGTGCCTGGCGTGGCAACGCCAGTGTCACCCGACGAGATGAAAGCCGGTGAGGACGCGCACCGCGTCACGTAGAAATGTATTGGCGCTTTGACTGTGGTATGTAGTAATGTTCCCCCATGACACGCTTTTCATGATTATCATGTTTGCACCATTCACATACCTTCGTCATGCATTGACGTCGCGTAATACCAATCTTGGCATACGTAAAGCTAGCGAAACGGCCGCAAACGCTTCATGAGTGTGGCATGTAGTGATGTTGTTATTTGACACGCATGTCGTGATTATCATGTTTGTATGTGTCATTTACATACGTCGTCCGTTCGCGTCACGTAATACCGAGTTTGGAACATGTGAAGCTATCAAAACGGCTGTGAGCGCATCATGAGCGTAGCATTAGTCGTTATGTTACGTTACACGCATCTCATGTTTATCATGTTTGCACCAGTATCATACATTCGTATTTCTATTCAGGTCTCATAATACCAATTTTGGTATAGTTTTTCGCGGAGTTTTCGTGGTATAGTTTTTCGCGGAGAGTTTTTCGTGGAGTCGCAAGAAGCAACATGGCAACGAGGTGATAGAAGCTGACGCGCGGCCTCGCAAACTCCACATATCGGGCAGCAACATTCTCTGCGTCGCATCGTCGGGCGAGGAAACCGAAATGCGATCGGTCCAAACTTTACTGCAACCTTCGGCAACGCTATGGCTTACGTCTCGGAGCTCGGACTGTGGGCCGGATTGCTTCTCCTGCTGGGATTTTCAACTTTGACAAACGCTCTTGGTTTTGAAGGGATGCCTTTTTTCGTCGACCGGCTCATCGGCGTTTTGCACGGGCCAGCCTGATCTGCGTCACACCTTTGATGCACCGTTAAAGCTCGGCACGGGTATCGTTGCCGGTGATATCTTTGATACGCCAGTGGCGCCGCGCCTGCAGCCCGAGCATCATCTTTACTGCGCACACCTACGTGGCATGATGACGTCACCAGTTCAGCCCGCCAGCGCAACCAGCGGCTATAAAAGGGACGCCAATTGCTTCAAGCGGCAGTGGACACGGCAACCAAGCCGCGACGATGTCACCTAACGTACCCCTACTCGTGAAGGTTGGTGACTGGAAAAATGGTGTCCGTAGTGACGATCCTTGCTTAATAGTGTTGCTGTGTCCACACACCAATTTTAACTGCATAAGTGACTGTTTTGCGCTAGCGGGTCTGTTGCTTTCACTGTCGGGAGATGTCGAGCAAAACCCTGGACCTATTGCGGATGCCATGTTTAAGGAACTGCTAGAAACGCAAAAAACTATCTTGTCTAAAATTTTGCAAATGCAAGAGCAACAGGCCTCATCTGAGTCTGCTATGATTCAAGTTCAAAACAGATTATTAACAATTGAGAAAAAATTAGAGTGCATAGATAAAGAGGATGGTAGGCTGCTAAAGCTTGATAATGCAGTCGATAGGAGCCATACAGAATTGAGTGCTCTGTGCAGAAGGGTTGACGACCTAAAAAACTGCTCGAGACGAAACAACCTTATTATTAGAGACGTAAAAAAAGAAGGCCCTGAGAATGATGATGACTTACCGAAAAAAATAAATGACGATATATTTGGCTCCAGTCTCAACCAGAAACTGAATTCTATGGAAAGAATACATAGACTGGGAAAGAAATATCTTGGCAAAGACCACCCTGTAATCCTTAGAGTGGCAGACTACCGAGACAAAGTAAAGATACTGAAAAGTTGTTTCAAGCTAAAAGGCACTCATATTAACATTAGTGAGGACTACTCAAAGCGTGTAAATGAGATACGGAGAAACTTGTGGGTCTCAAGTCTAGAAGAAAGAAAGAAAAGTGCGAAAGTTAGACTGGTTTATGACAAAGTTCTCATCAACAATGTTTTTGTACACCTGGAGTGATGATGCCAAGAAGAAGATCAAGTGCAAAGCATCTGCTAAACCCAACCACCAATGACCTGAAAGACAAAAACAGGCCGACTTTAAGATCATCAACCTAAATGCTCGCAGCGTACTGAACAAAAGTCACTTAATAGAAAGTGTAACCTTGGAACATGATCCTGACATATTGGCAATCACCGAGACATGGTTGCACAGTGATGTACATGATGTGGAAGTTACACCGCCAGGTTACGTCTTGATAAGGAAGGACCGAGGCGGGAGAGGAATCGGGGTAGCACTTATGAATAAAAGAGACATAAAGCATCAAACTTTGCCAGATGCTGGTTATATTGAAGCCGTATGGGTAAAGATTCGATTAAATGATCACCCTGTGTACATTGGAGTTATGTACAGACCCCCTGTTCTCCTGCTACGACTCTGACCGCCTTAAGATGTTTTATGGATTCTAATATGCACCAGGACGACCAAATAATTTTGATTGGTGATTTCAACTTACCAGGCATTGAATGGGATTCGCAAGATAATATAACAAACGAAGTAGCTCATTGTGAACATCTTTTGGACATTGCCTTTTGTTTTAACCTATGCGAAATTGTGTCTAGCTACACGCGTGTTTTTAAGGCTGTATCCTCTATTCTCGACCTTGTATTTGTGTCTTCACTCCTGGAGGAAAATGTTAAAACATGTGATGTAATCGAGGGCATATCAGATCATCAGATGGTTATGTTTTCCTTGGATACGGCGTCCGCTAAGTTGCATAAGGATTACAAAAATACAGTTCTGAACTTCGCAGCTGCTGATGACTTCTCTGTTTTAGAAAAACTTGAAAACTCTGTCGATACTTTTGTTCTCCTGCAAAATTCAAATGCATGTACAAATAGTCTGTGGGATAATTTCTCGCAGGTGGTCACTGAATGCATTCGATTCTATATTCCAACACGACAAAAAAGATAGCAAAGAAAAATCCTTGGGTAACGCGTGACGTGATCAATGCCAAAAGGCAACTGAAACGAAAACGGAAAGCTCACTCAAAGAATCCTTGCCCTGAAGGGAAGGAAACCATTCACACTATGAGCAAGTAATTGAGACGTCTAGTTAAAAATTGCAAAGATAATTTTTATAATGTTAAACTAAAAAAGTTCTTGCCCGAAGCACCCGAAAAGTTCTGGAGATACGTGAATCCAAACACAAAAACCCATCTTGATGCAGACAAAGAAAACTCACAAGCACGTGCTGAAAGTTTTAATGCCTTTTTTTTTCGTCAGTATTCACCCACGATGACAGACAAGTACCGACTTTTAATGAGGCTTCTGACACACCTGCCATGTATTCACCCACGATGACAGACAAGTACCGACTTTTAATGAGGCTTCTGACACACCTGCCATAGAAGGAATAAGGATTAGAGAACAAGGAGTATTGAACCTGCTCCTTAAAATCGACAAAAAAAAGTGCAGGACCTGACGGAATACCAGAGAGAGAGAGGAAACTTTATTAGAACTTGGCCGGCAGCTTGGTCTTGGTGGCCTCAGATGGCGGCGCTGAGTCCCTGAACTCGGGCGGCATCTTCGGCCTGCCGGACAGCCCAGAGCTGGTCGTTGAGCTCCGAGCTTCTGAGCGCCGCCTCCCAGCGGCGGCGTCGCCGACGGAGAAGGTCCCCCGCGGCACCCGCAGACGGGACGGCGGCGGGAACGAGTGAGCTCGAGGCTTCCTGTTGCCTGGTATTGGCAGCCGCCAGAGGCGCATCGCGAACGGCGGCCGTTTCTCGACCATTGTTATCGGCGCATTCCCAGAGCATGTGGCGCAGCGTTGCTCTGTGCCCGCATGCTTTACATAGATCGGTAATGTGTAAGTGCGGGTAGCAGTGGCGTAAGACGACCGGGCTGGGGTAAGAGTGGGTTTGTAGTAAGCGATAGCTTACGGCATCGTGTCTGTTTGATTTGTCATGCGGTGGCGGGAACTTTCGCCTTTCCAGTCTGTAGTGTTGCGTAATATCTCGGAACGTGATGAGACGATCACCCCACGACCATTGTGGTCTGTGTTGTCGCTGCGTGTCTGTCAAGGTGTCTCGATCCGGCAGATCAGAAGCCCCGTTCTCGGGAGCGGAGGCGGCGGCCACGGAATGTGCCGCGGCTCGGCGAGTGAGACCTCGAGCCGCGGCGTGGGCCGCCTCGTTGCCCGGAAGCGGGACATCGGTGTGTGCCGGGGTCCAAAGGAGGAAGACTGTTAAATTTTGTTGTGGCGATCGCGATGCTGAGTCACCATCACCGCACCTCTTAAGGATGCGGGCCGCTTCCCGCGAGATGCGGCCGCGCGCGAAGCCGCGGATTGCTGCCTGCGAGTCGCTGATTACGATCGTAGCGTTCGGCACCGTGGCGATTGCTAGGGCTATCGCGGCTTCTTCGGCCGCCTCCGTATGTCCCGTGGTCACCGTGGCGCTCGCGAGGCATTTGCCCGCACGGTCAACGACCGCAGCGGCGTGTGCGTGTCTCCCGTCACCATATCTCGCGGCATCTACGTACACAACTTCGTCGCTAGTGCCGTACTTCTTTTGAAGGTCACTAGCTCGCTGGTTACGGCGCCCGACGTGGTGCGTCGGGTGCATATTCTTAGGAAGCGGCGGAACAATTAGGCGGTCGCGAACCGAGGCAGGAACATCCGCTTTTTCTCCCTGCTGAGTGTGGTACCGGATGCCAAGTGACTCGAGGATGTGTCGACCCGTCTTAGACCCCGACAAGCGTTCGTTTTGCGAAACGACATGGGCCTCAATTAACTCGTCGAGTGAGTTGTGCAGTCCAAGTTCTAGTAACTTTTCAGTGCTCGCATTCAGTGGAACTCCAATTGCTCTCTTGAAAGCCTTTCGTATTATACATTCGATCTTGTTTTTTTCTGAGCCTAGCAATTTGAGGTAGGGGGCAACGTATGTTATACGGCTTATTGCATACGCCTGCACTAGACGGATCGCGCAGTGTTCGCGCATACCAGTACGTCTGTTCGTGATACGACGTAGGAGTCGGATCGTGTCGTCTACCGAACGACGTAGTCTTCGCACCGTCTCACCATTATGGCCGTTTGCCTGTAGGTGTAACCCCAGAATTCTATTTTGTCTACGTGTGAAATGGGAGTGCCATCTGCCAATAGAACGCTTATTTTGTAGCACTCCCTTTCCTCGTCGCGCAGGGTTTTGCGACCTCTACTTGTAGGTTTGTAGATTAGAAGTTCCGACTTGGTTGCCGAGCATTCGAGGCCCGTTCCTCGCAAGTACTCCTGAACTTCGTCTACACCTGCCTGGAGCGTACGCTCGATGTGACCATCACAACCTCCGCCGGGTACCCAGAGGGTGATGTCATCCGCGTAGATACTGTGATACAATCCTTGTATGCCTAATAATTTCTCGGGTAGCCCCAATAGAACTAAATTAAAGAGTAATGACGAAATTACGGAGCCTTGTGGCGTGCCCCTCGAGCCCATCTCAAATTCTTGCAGTTCCACATCTCCAACGACGACGCGTACGCGTCTGCCGGCAAGGAAGTCACGTATGTAATTATATGTTTTTTGTCCTAGTCCTAATGTTTGAACTCTGTTTAAAATTGCTTCGTGTTTAACGCTGTCGAAGGCCTTTTTAATATCTAGGCCAAGGATCGCCTTGGTTGAGCTGGTAATGTCATCAACAATGTGGTGCTTCAGCTGAAGCAACGCGTCTTGTACGGAGAGATTGCGGCGGAATCCTAGCATGGTGTGCGGAAATACATCGCGGACTTCGAGAAAGTCAGTCACGCGTTTGAGGACTGCGTGCTCCAGAACTTTTCCTACACAAGACGTGAGCGAAATTGGCCTTAGATTATCAAGCGCAACCTGCTTGCCCGGTTTAGGAATCATGATAACTCGAGCTCTTTTCCACGCTTCAGGAAGGGAACCGCGTTGCCAGCACTCGTTGATATAAGTCACAAATCGGGAGATTGACTCGTCATCTAAGTTGCGGAGAGCCTTGTTCGAAACCCGGTCCAGGCCGGGCGCCGATTGGGTGTTTAGTGCAAAAAGGACTGCCCGAATTTCCGCTTCGCTAAATTCGGCGTCTAGTTGCTCATTAGCAACGCCGTCATAATCTGGGTGTTGGACGCTCTCTGCCGACTTAAAGTAACGGTCACGTATTGCACCGAGCAGGTGATCACCTTTATGGTCGTTCAGAAGTCTCCGAGTTTTATGGCCTTGAGCGGCACGAGTATCTTCCGGATCCAATAGGTGCCGGAAAAGGCGCCAAGCACTCACCCCGCGCATCTGTCGCTCGAGGCCGTTGCACAGGTCTTCCCATTGTGACCTACAGACTTGGAACGCATGTTCCTCAATTTCTCTGTCTAACCGTGCTATGCGTTTCCTCAACGCCCGGTTATGTCTTTGGCGTTTCCACCTCTTGAGTAGGGCGTGCTTTGCTTCCCACATGTGTAGGAGCCTGCTGTCGATTACTTCGAGCTTCGCTTCGGGCGGGATGTGGCACGTTACCGCGTCTACGTCCCGATTGAGCGTCTCGGTCCACTCGTCTATATCCGTCATCGACTCGTCGCCCCGCCCACCTTCTGCTCTCTTTTTGCGGAACGCCTCCCACTGCACTAATTTGAGTTTACGGCCTGTGCTTTCAGAGTATGTTCTACGAACGCTCGGGCCCGTGTCTACCGTAATCTCTATCAGAGAGTGGTCACTCCCTAAGTCCTCCTGCGTGTTTTGCCAAGACGCCGCTGTGACATTCGACACGAACGCGAGGTCCGGTAGCGTGTCTGCGCTCACGCTGTTACCCCGGCGCGTCGGATCGGCGGGGTTCGCGATCAGTTCAAGCCGTTGGTCTTGCGAGTCTTCCCAAAGGTGTTTGCCCTTGAGCGTTTCACGCGTGTATCCCCAGGCCCCAAGGGGCGCATTAAAATCACCCGCAACTAGCAGAGGTGCGCCGTTGGCGGCCGTGCTTGCTCTCCGGAGCATCTCCCCAAATCGGTGCTGTAGCGTGGGTTTACTGTAGACGTTAAGTACAAACAGGCCTCGGCCGCGCTTAGGAATTATTTCTACAAAAACATGCGGTATCCTTACGCACTCAAGTTCGCGCTGCGCCACCGTGATGTTACGTCTAACTAGCACGGCGGCGACCGGCGCCGGACGCGGCGGGGGCGACGGCAGCGACCGCGGTCGCGCCGACGACGAGAGCGGATCGCCCCGCCCTCGGCGACCCGCGGCCGCCCCCGGCGCCCCACCACGCGCCGAGCGCCGTGTAGCACGTTTTTCTTTCCGCCTGTTTTCCGCCGCGGCCGCATTTATGGCTTTGTAACCAGCTAGTTTTGCCGGATAATTTGTTTCCTGCAAAAGGATAATGTCCGGTTTCGTCTCACGGCTTCGAATAAATTGCTCGAGATTTCCCCGCTTCCTCCTTTATCCCCGGCAGTTCCACTGCCAGATCGTGTACTGTTGTTTGTGAGTGTTAGTGTGAGTGTGCGCGTGTCTAGCCATGGTGATGCTTGTGTTTAATTTAGCCCATCGCCGTCGAGGCGACTGGGGTGCGGCTGAATCTGCGGCTCGGCGTCTGGCAGCGCGTTCTGCTGCTGCTGACTCTGTTGCTGTCTAGCGTAGGGCTTACTCACCGTTCTAATCGGTCTGCCCGCAGATGTCGGGAGTCGCGCTTCAATGTTTTCTATGCGCGCCGTGTGCGCGGTGAGCATTTGTGTCATTTGTTCAGAGAGCTTAGCTATCGCACTATTGAACATGTCATTCATCTGTGCCACCTGTTTAGCAAAACGTTCATCGAGGCTGGTCTCGATAGTATCGATTTGTTTCTGTAGCTTATCATAACGGCCAAATCGCTGTGTGGATTCGTGCCTGGCAGGATCTAGTGCTATCCTTTTCGCGATACACGGCCGGTCTTCGCGTCCGCCTGCCCCCTCTCCCGAACTGCTCTCGTCATCCGTGTCCATCCCCGCCGCCTCGGGTCTCGACGGAGTCGAAGACCGAGGCGTCGGTGGTGGCGGCGCCGTCGACTGTTGCTGCGGTTGTTGCATTCGTGGAGCCTCTCCTTTCAATTTGGAATTTTCCGCTCTAAGGGCGGCGTTCTCGCGTTTCAGCTCTGAAATTATCGATTGTAATGGTCCTAGGCGTTGTTCTAGCGCTCGCTCTACCGCTAGCTTAAGCTCGCTCCCACCGCCGCCACCGACGGCGGGACCGCCAGGACGTCCCGCCGAAACAACGCCGCCGGCGCGAAAGGCGGCTACATCCGCCCATCTCACCTGCTGCCATGTGCCCATGGGTCCTTGTTGTTGCAGCTGCCGCCACGTCTGATGCTGCTGACTTTGTTGGGTGCCTTGGTTGATAGCTGCGGCGCCCGGAACGGCGCCGCCGCGCGTCTTCGACATGCTTCTCGGCCTTGGTGTCCGGCTGCGAGAGCGGGACCGGGATTTACCGCCGCCGCCTCTCGCGTCTCGGCTTGTCGAGCGTCCTCTTCGGGCGGCGTTGGATGAATGACTGTCAAACGCGGGATAATGATTGTAGTAACCTCCGTTGCCTTCGGTGCTAATGCCGCTGTTGTAGATGCTGTCGGACGCTGCGGCAGCTTGCTCTTCTTCACGCCGCTTTCGCTCTAGGCGGCGACGCTTGACTATGTAAGGAGTCTTGTATCTCGCCTTGCAGACGCGGTCACCTGTGAGATGATCCTTGCCACACAGTTGACACCGCGGCTCGCAGCGATGGTCAGACGGTGGGTTACTGCTTCCGCAGCCACGGCAAATCTTGTCGGCAGGGTTGGGACACACGTCGGAGCGATGGCCCAGCCTCCCGCACGCGTAGCACACGTCGATGTGCTTTCTGTAAAGGGAGCATCTCACAAGCATAGGTCCATAGTATACGTGTCTGGGAACATGGAAACCGTCGAACAATACGATGATGTTGTCCGTGGTGCCCATTCGCTTGGCATGCAGCACGCCGGGGTTGCGCTGCGTCACTAGGTTGTTAACGATGTCCTCTGGGCTCTCGTCTTTGGAAATGTTCCTAATCAGGCCCTTGGAAGTGTTCTCCGGGGCGGCCTGATAGGCGTTCGCCTCGAACTCTCGGTTCCCGATGCAAAGCTTGCTGATGGCTCCGTATCGTTTGGCTCTGTCCGCGGACGGAGTGCTGAGCACCACGACGTTCTGTTTAACGTTGAGGCAGATGCTGTCCTCTCTAGCCGCTTCTCTACCGATACCTGCCGCGTTACGAAGGCAGCAGTAAATGCGATCTATCTTGTATTCAGCCCCGTTGAATCCGCCGCGGGGGCGCACAATGATCCTGTAGTCATCGGGCGGTAGCTCTGGCATTCGGCTCGCCATAGCGAGGTGCTGCAAGTAACGAGCACACTTCTTTTTATTCTGCGCCGCTGTGGCAGTATCCGGGGCAATCCCTGTAGTCTCCGCGGCAGCCGCCTGTTGCTGCGTCTCCGTCTTCTGGTCTTGCGCTGACTCGGACGCGCCGTCGGCCTGTTTCGTTCTCTTTACGCTGCACCATCCTGCTCCCTCGCCGAAATCTTCCGGCCGAATGTCCTCTCCTTCTACCTCTACGACATCCATTTAGCCCTGGCAAAGGCCTTGTACGCTGCCGTCGGGGATCGGGAGCTCCGAGGAGGTCCGGCGACACGTTAGGCTTGCAGGCCCCACCGCCGCAGCGGCCGGCCTATGGCGTCGTGCGCAGAGACGCTGGACTTGGCGTTCTTGCTTTCGTGGTGGAATAAAAGGCGCCAATAAGTGGCTAAAAAGTGGTCCCACCTGGCAAAACTTGGTGTCAGGGAAGTCCTTGAAACTGCCGCCGATCGATGGTGAGAAGCGTTTTGCACGATAAATTCGACAATCCACCAAAAACATAGGAAAGTTGCGGAGCCGACGCGCAACACGTCCGCACTCCGTGGCCCCCTAGCGGTGTCCCCCCACGGAATACCAAATGAATTTTTATATAGGTATGCAGTTTGGGTCTCGAAGTACTTGACAATTATTTTCCAGTCCTCCGTAAGTAGTGGTTGCTTTCCCACTGCTTGGAAGGTTGGTAAGGTCATACCGATACACAAAGGTGGTACTACTAACGACTGCAAAAATTTCCGTCCCATCTCGCTCACAAGCACTTGTTCAAAGATTCTGGAGCATATTGTCTCCAAGCATCTTTTGCTTATCTAGATGTTCACAACCTATTATACTCACAGCAACATGGATTTCGAAAAGGCCTATCTACTATTACTCAGCTTGTTGAACTTGTTCATGATCTTTCCTCTGAAATTAACTCGCAAGGTCAGGTTGACATGATACTCTTAGATTTTGCAAAAGCCTTTGATAAGGTGTCCCATGCTAAACTGTTGTTAAAAATAAACACTATCTTTAAAAACCCAAACCTAAAGCAGTGGTTTTCCTCCTATTTCTTAAAGCGCAAGCAGTATGTTCAAGTCAGCACGAAAAAATCTGCCCTTGCCAATGTTATTTCTGGAGTTTCCCAAGGCAGTGTCTTGGGCCCACTACTGTTTATGATTCTTGTCAACGATTTACCTAAAGATTTTACGGTCCCCATAAGGTTTTTTGCAGACGATTGCGTATTGTATAAAACAGTCAGGTCTCCTACCGATCAATCAGAACTAAATCTAAACCTCCAAAAAATACAAAACTGGTGCACCATTTGGCAGATGGATCTAAACGCCGCAAAAACAGTAACGATGACCGTAACTAGGAAAAAACGCATTCTAAATACGACGTACTCTATAAACGATCATGAGCTTGGCAGAGTAGAACAACACAAATATTTGGGTTTATTAATAACTTCCGATCTACGATGGAATTTGCATGTAGACTTCATTTGTGCTAAGGCTAACAAAGCATTGTGGAGACTTCGGAGAAATCTGCACCATGCTAGCCCGGAAATCAAATGCTTGGCTTACAAGGCTCTCGTACGGCCAATTATGGAGCACGCAAAGGTGGTATGGGATCCGTACACAACAAGTAATCGCACTAAGCTAGATAGAATACAAAGATTGGCGTCACGTTTCATATTTAACAAATACCAGCGCTGCCACTCCCCAACTCAGCTTTGCAAGCTGGCCCACCTTGAACCACTAGAACAAAGGACAGAGTGTAAAAGACTTAAATTACTGTTTTAATCATTAAAGAACAAGTAAAAATAGACAAATCGAAGTATCTGTATATAAAAACTGGAGAAACGTCAAGGCACCGGCATAACATTTACATCCCCCCTCCCAGATCACACAACGATTGTTTCAAGTTCAGTTTCTTTCCGCGGGCGATCAGTGAGTGGGACAGGCTGCCGAATTCCGCTGTCTTATTGGAATGTGTACCTTCTTTCTTGAAGGGCCTAAAAGATGTCGTGTATAAAGATGTATAGTTTATATTTTGCTTATTCTATGTCCTCAAGAGCAGAGTGCTTGGGCTATTTCTTGTCATTCATTGTTATGTATATTACAAGTTGTAAGGGGAGTACCTACTTTTTGTATGTATATTGGTTTTTTCCACCCCTGTTTTAGCCCAAATGGGGCTGACAGTATAATAAAATGAAAAAAAATGAACAAAGCTAGCAAAACGGTCTCCAGCGCATCATGAGCGTGGCGTGTAGTCATGTTATTATATGACACGCATGTTATAATTATTATGTGTCCAGCAGTCGCGTACCTTCCTCATCCATTCACGTACCGTATTACCAAGTTTAGTATATGTGACGCTAGCGAAACGCCCGCGCGCGCATCATGAGCTTGGCATGTAGTCATGCTGATACATGACCCGCATGTCATAAATTTTATGTCAGGGTCTGTCACTTGTGCTCGCCATACAATCACACCATACCATACTTCTTTTGCAATATACCATGTGAACGAATCCACCGTAAGAGCTGCAGGATCATGAAATGTAAATCATGACATTCATGAACTGCATATCAAGGTTTTCATGTTATCACTAATTATATATGTTCTTCATACAGTCATGTTATGTCATACCAAGTTTGGTATCGATACCATTATCGAAACGGCCAGGAGAGCTAAATGTAATAAAGGATTAGATAGATAGATAGATAGATAGATAGATAGATAGATAGATAGATAGATAGATAGATAGATAGATAGATAGATAGATAGATAGATAGATAGATAGATAGATAGATAGATAGATAGATAGATAGATAGATAGATAGATAGATAGATAGATAGATAGATAGATAGATACGCGCAAGGTTGCCGAAGTTCGCTAAGAAATACTTCGCATTAAAAAAAATTGGGCAGATGCCACATACCGGGGAATCGACGTTATGCGATGCATGTGGAGTGAAGGTGACCGTGTGCAATTCTTCGTTGAGCGACATGCCCCGAAATGACGCTACACATATGAAAAATGTTGCATGAACTTACATATGCTGAAGAGTTTGAGATGTTTGTATAACCAGTTGTGTGCACTTGCGCAACAATGCCAAGTCAAACATGCGTCTTAGCGACACCAGAAGCTGATATGAAGCGCTGATGCTCGCGAGGATGCTGGCTTTGGGCAGTGCTACATAAATCAACTTCTGCGCATGGCAACTAACCGAAATCGACGTTAACCTAACGTGACGGCTGTAATAAAGGAGTAAATAGCTAATGTTTATAAATTTGGGTAGGCAGCACTGCAACAACTATTGATGTTTCAAGAAGATTAGCGTCTATTCGATAAGTAATTCCGAGACATGTCGTAGCTCTGTAGTAAAAAAACTTTATTTCTACGCAGAATACTTGGGTTTAATTCCAGCTGGGACCCTGAAATTTATTGTTTGCATTCATCAGGTTGATGCTACCGAAGTTAGGTACTTCTTGACGCTCACACGTTATATTTGCCCTTGTGTGTTCTCGCCGTTCTTGGGTAGATATTGTCAATAACCTGTGGCACATACTCGAATAGCAGCGACACATGCCCACCCGTTGGTATGTGCCACTGTCTGGCGAGAAGTGTTTAACGACGTACGCGAGGGGATTGTGACATTATTCATGTTTTGACGAGCGCGTCATACTCGTGAAACCATCTTACCACCCGATGCTTATTTTTGTTCACGCCAAGTGAAGGGGGTGACCATAAGATCACCCAAACGTAAGCGGCTAGATAGACAGGTATATACGCTCAAGTCAACAAGGTTCGATAATAAATGCTTCGCATAAAAAAATTTTCCAACTATGCTAACCACTAGTAGGGTAACACAGAAAGATAACTTTTTTTGTTATGCTTGACATAGTAGCTCATGTAGTAGCCAGAGGTGCACCGTACAGTGACGAGAGATGTTGTGGGGATAGCGCCACATTTCGCACAGGCGTTTGAATACTAAGTCGGGTATATTTTAGGCATGAAGTTCAGATTCAAAATATTGTATCGTCAAACGAGGGTTGTTTGTTGGGTAGTCTCAAACCAGGTATAACGGAGAACGCTTTTAATGCATCTGGTCTTGGAGGTAGTGTATAAGTAGGACAGGTGGAAAAAGCTACTTAAGGATTTGTGGGTAATTGTAATGCATCCAACGAGAAGTAAAATATGGCGATGGCATTCACGTTAGTACTGTCACAAGCGAATCTGTAAGAAACCCTGCTTGTTTTATGACCGAAGAACTTGATGAGCTCTGCTTGTCATCGTGTCTAATAACACAGTCTATCATAAACGGATATGCGTCAGCAAAATTGGGTAAATCTCATTACTGACCTCTTATGCAGAAAAAAAATGAAGCTGCTGCAACGCTCGCTACATGCACTAAGGAACCGACGTCGGGCATGTAGAAAATATCAAGAATAGCCACATTATGGAAGACGCATTTCGATGCGGTTCTCGACGACGTTAGTGTAGCGAAAATTCTTTTCCCTGCATTCCCGGTTTGAGGCTTTCCACCTAGTGCCTGATCACATAAATCTCTTGAGACACTGCTTTCTTCGGCTTTCGCCAGTTTTTATTATCCTATTTTAACGAAACTGAAGCATACGTGGAGATATGTCCCAACGATTCCACAGCACAATTTTTCCATGATCTGTCCCAAGTGACTACTCAAAAACTATTCGTTGCTTTAAATAGCACAATGTATTAAATACGAAGCGTTTGTTAAAAAACTTCGGCAATTTTGAGCGTATTTATCTATCATTCTATCTATCTATCTAGCTATCTATCTATCTATCTATCTATCTGTCTGTCTGTCTGTCTGTCTATCTATCTATCTATCAATCTATCTATTTATCTATCTATCTATCTATCTATCTATCTATCTATCTGTCTGTCTGTCTGTCTGTCTGTCTGTCTGTCTGTCTGTCTGTCTGTCTGTCTGTCTGTCTGTCTGTCTGTCTGTCTGTCTGTCTGTCTATCTATCTATCTATCTATCTATCTGTCTATCTATCTATCTATCTATCTAGCCGCGTACGTTTCGGTGCTCTCGTGGTCACCCCCTTAGCTTAGCGTGAACCGAAATTAGCCAGGCAGAGTGAGATGGTTCGACGAATATGACACGCTGGTCAAGACATGAATAATGTAACAATTCAGTCACGTGCGTTGTCAAACATTTTCCACTAGACAGTGGCACATACACACGGGCGGGTATTCCTTGGTTATGCGGGTATGTGCCATATGGGATTGGCACTTAATATCTGCACAGGAACGACGAGAACACACAAGGGCAATTTTAAAGCGCGAGCGTTAAGAAATACTTCACAACGGTAGCGTTGATACGACGAATTCAAAGAATAAATGTGAGGGTCCGAGATGGAATCCCACCCAAGCATTTTGCGTGGCAAGGAATCATTTCACCACAAAGCTACATCAGGTCTCGAAACTACTTTGCAAATAGACGTTAATTTTCGTGAAACTTCATAAGTGGTTGCAGTGCTGCCTACTCAATTTTATAAGCACAAGATATGTATTCCTTTAAAACAGCCGTCACGTCGGGTTAACGTCAATTCTGGTTAGTTGCCTTGCCCTGGAGTGTATTTAAGAAGCAATGGAGAGAGCTAACATCTTCGCGAGCATCAGCGCTTTATATCAGCTTCTGGTGTTTCTAATACGCATGTTTCACTTGGCATCATTTTGCAAGTGCAAAGAACTGGTCATATAACAATCTGCAACTCTTCAACATATGTCTGTGCGTGCAACGTTTGTATGTATATTTAGCATCATCTAATGACGTGTCGCTCAATGAAAAGATTGCAACACGGTGACCTTTCTCCCGCATGCTTCGCATAACGTCAATTACCCGGTACGTGGGATCTGTGGAATTTTTTTTCTCTTTCTTTGTGAAGGCACTGCCCTCTGACAAGAAATGTTTTTTTTTCAGAGCTAGTTCAACAAAACGAATAAAAAAGTAAGCATACTGCCATTTTATATTTATTTGTGACAGTGCTGCGTCGCATTAAACTCAGCAGTAACATAAATATTTTACACCACTTTTTTGATGAGTGCAGAGTTCACTATAGTTCATACCTTTATAACGATTAGGTGCAAAAAAGACAATGATTTTATTGCTTTTTCTGTAATGAATGATTTTTATTTGTGTTTGCATTTTGTATTGTTCCACCATTTCATGTTTTAAAGGTTCATTGCACTTACCTTCGTCTCAAAGCTTCAGCGAAAATATTTACGAAACCTTACACGACTAAAAATTGAAGAAGTAATAGTGACGATTGTGCGTTCTAGGACTGTCGGTTGGGGCTCTAGAGCGTTGTTTAGGAATGCAGTGGCATTTTTTATGACCTTCTCGTTCATGAAGTTGTGACCCTGTGTAAAGTGTATATTGCCATTCGGATGAACCAAGCCTAGGAATCACGAATCATCAGTGCGATAGCCACTGGCTACCTCGGTGTCTATGGAATCTTTTTTAAAAGTATTTCTTCAGTGTAGAATGTCTGGCATGAAAGGAGGTGTCCTCTCATCGCTAAAATCTTAAAGAAACCATGAATCGCTTCGCCGTAAATAGTGTGACAACTTATTGGGAAGAGAGAAATCGTACTACCTTTATATGAAAGTATTCTTTATTTTTGTTTGGCATTTCCGCGTTATACTGCACGAGAGATAACTGGGCATTTTAGAGAATGGCTGAGAAGAAATTAAACTGCGCTTCGAAACTGCCCCTATGCTTAATCACCGTGAAAGACAAAATTATTCTCAGTATTTTTGTTAATCAAATGATGGAAGTGTGCTTCAAGCAGCTCAGTTGTACCCACACTGCTGGCAGTTACTAGTTTAAACACTTATCGTAAAATGCCTGGGCTGTATTGACACAATCATAGGTGGCCGTCAGCATCCCATTTGTGCATTGTGGCGATTGTCAGTAAGGGCATTTCCGATCGCATAGGTGCCAGAGTCAGAAACATTGATAGGCCATCAGCTGTACGTAACACAAGATCACGGAAGGTCTTTTGCTAGGCTTATTGTGCTTTCGCGCACAGGCCGAGATCAGGGTACAGCGTACCTTCTATAGAATACTCGCAATAGAAATACACTCATGCGGAAAGCCACTACATTGGCATATACAATTATGGTAATGAAATTTCGAATGTCCATGAGCTTCCACCCCTCCCCGCTTGTCAAGAAAAATATCACGTTCGAGCTAGGGCTATGGAATAACTCAATAGCAAGAACTTGGAAAGTTACACAAATGAGAGCTAGCAGCCAGATGTCTTCAATTTTTTTTTACTCCGTGTACCGCTGTTTCGTTTAGTGGGATACGGCCCGTCCAGAAAGCGAAGCAATGTTTCGGCTGTCTGTCGTCTTTACTCTAGTAAGCAATGACAGGACAGAACGTAAAGGGGTATACCAGCTGTCTACTACTGTATGTGCAGAAATTGCATGCGCCAACATTTATGAACACTCTAGATTGTCGCAGTTTCTGAGGTAAGCAGATAGATAAATTGCATAAAAGGACAGATTGTAGACGAGCCGTTTGTTGATTGTGTGCACCTCAGCGCTGGCGACAATACCCCATCACATGTTTTCACCGAGAGTGCTCAAGTGGCATAGCCCATCTGTTCACTGGCATTTCAACGCGAATTCGCCTTGCGAAAGATGAGGGATGAATTCAATATTTACTTTAGTATTCATTTATGGCAGGTTTTGCACGCGGAACGAAGGTATTGCATGTACACTATGCAAGATAGACTTGACTGGCTCATTTCAACTCCGCTTCCCCGGCTTTCGTCACTCGAGAGCAGAACACACTATGTGTCTAGAAATTTTACGAATTTCGAGTTTAAGCAGTCCATATAAAGTGCACGTTGAGTTATAAGTGGACTATTGAAGCGGCTGATTACTTGATGCCAAACACAAAAAAAAAAGAGAGACAAGCTTAAGAGAAGCGGAATGCCCACCAAAAACAACCAACTTCATTTCAGTGCGCCAGACATCATCAGTGTTGCAAGTCAATCTGCAACATGGCTGACAACTATTTGAAGAGTAATTGACTGGCACGCGCAGACTAACAGCCTTAGGAATTGTGTTAGTCAAGTCCCCCGTGATATGCTAGAATATTGTATGCAGAATCGAACTCAAAACGTCTTATGCCTCCTTTACCAGCACTTGAGCTTATAGCACAGTTACATGAAACAGCGCCCATTACGCCATTGGCGGTAATTACGGAAAGCATATATCTCGGTGATGTAGTGGTTATGGCGCTGGAAGGTCAACTTGAAGGTCCCGCAACAAAATCCTGACGACCCGTGCCACATTTAGATGGAGAGAATCCTTACCACAGATTTAGGTCACGTTGAAGAATGCTAAATGGTGTTGATTTCCGGAGACTCTGCGGAATCTTCATCAGCATGATATGAATTTGGTGCGTGAAACCACGAAAATGTTTCTATATTATTCGGAAGGAGACTGACAACAAGCTCTGACTCAATGTGCTTAATGAAAGCGGAAAAAACAATGCACGTCGTCAGCTCGTCTCAAAGAGCGCGACATGCCAGAAACCTATCATGGATGCATGCCCCAGAGCATCACTGGACCTCTCACCCGAGTAACTGTATAAATCTCTATGTAGCAGTGGAGCAGCTGCACAACCTTCACAGGAGTCAGCGACCACCGTGGAGCTTCTACTCTCTTGAACACAGATAACAGGCAGTGCAAACTCTCTGCTACTTATTTGTAGTTTAAAATACACAGTAATACAACGCGGACACAAGAAGAACAAGTTCGGGAACTCTTTCATTATGAGAAGGAGTACAATGTAGCACGAGCTTCACGCCGACGCAGCATAATGATTTGTTACTGCCTCTTATCCAAGAACCTTCGAGCATAGATGCCCCAGACGTTACTTTATTGTGCAAGGTAATAGAACAACTTTCATTGACAACAGTTGAAAAAAAAAACATTTCATCATTTTCTTTATCTATGAAACACCAATAGTGACACGTTCGAACACATTGCCAAAACTTGAGTTAGAACTCAACTGATTGCCAGTAGAGCTAATGTAGAATGTTAATGGCTTATTGCCATAAAAAAAGCTCGAAGTATATTCTCGCAGTCAATGATGACAATAGGGGTGCAGCATCCGTCAGCCCACCCGTGCTTCCGTCTGTCCGCGAGACTTTCCGTGCGTCCATTCATGCGTCCGTCCGTCCGTCCATGCGTCCAACCATCTGTCTGTCCACTTGTGCATCCATCTGTCCATACATACGCGCATCCGTCCATCTGTCCGTCCGCCTTCTAGTCTGTCTATCCGTCCGTCCACGCGTCCATCTACTGAACACTTTAAGTATTGCCATCTCACATCTCGCATGACCTGTGGCACATATCCGCTCCCTTTGTTCACACATATACGTTCATCCATATGCTAGCCTGTCTGTCTGTCCGTCAGTTAATGCGTCTATCCCAGCGTCCGTCTAGCGAACACATACCCGCTCTAGAACGGATATATGTCACCGGTGGCTACATACATCAACTGAGGATGTACAGACCTACACTCTAAGAAACTTCGCCCCTAAATTCGCAGCAGTTTGACGGTGTGGATGATAATGGGGGGGGGGCGTAGCATCCGTCAGCCCATCCGTGCTTCCGTCTCTACATTCGTTCTATCTTCCGTCCGTCCACGTGGTCATCGAAGCGTTCGTCCATGCGTCCATCCATGAGTCGGTCCATCCGTCTGTTCGTTCGTTCGTGCGTCCATTCGTCCGTACTTCCGAGCGTCTGCCCATATATCCGTCCAACTTCTAGTCTGTCTCTCCGTCAGTGTGTGCGTCCATCTAATGAACACTCCAAGTACTGCCATCTCGCATCACCTGTGGCACATATCTAATCTCCGCATCCATCCATTCATCCGTCCGTCTGCTAGTGTGTTGGTCCATCCGTCCATGAGTCCGTTCGTGCATCCTTATAATGAGCAGTCCAAGTACCGTCATCTCCCATCTCGCATTCCCCGTGGCACATACCCACTCTAGAACGTGTATGTGCCACCGATGGCTACATACACCAACGGAGGATAGACAGACCCACATCCTAAGGAGCTTCGCACGTAAAAAACTAGAAGCAAGGAAACGTTGCCAGGAAGATTCGAACCAACTGCCTTTGTACTTAAAACGGAGTTTTATACCACCGCGCGCCAGTTCAACCTATTTTTTAAACGTGAATGTGCGTTATGCTGGAGTTTACCAAAGCTACGCTGACGTACTTTCTTCATAAATATGACATTGTTAAATAGATACTGCAGATTGCAAAGAAATGGCAGGTCCTACGTAAAGGGGGAATCGATGATATGCGAAGCACGAATGAGATATGTTGATATGTCACTTTAACGTCGGCACAATGTTTTGAGGTGGAGGTGAATGATGCCGTACATGACTTTCGTGTCAGGATTATCATGTTTAGATGTGTCGTTTACCTTTGTCATCTATTCAGGTGACGTGATACCAAATTTAGTATATGTGGAGATAGCGAAACGGCTGCGGGCACGCTATTAGCGTGGTATGTTGTCAAGTTCCTACGTGATACGCGCGTTAGGATTATCATAATTGCACCAGTCATATATTTCGTCATTCATTGACGTCACGTAACACCAAATTTGGTATATGTGGAGCTAGCAAAACGGCCACGAGTGCATCATGAAGAGCCCAATATACTCCAGTGTAGCAATGACGAGCACACGCTGGGCACAGTAACGCAACGTTAGCAAAACGCGAGCACTCTATCGTCTGTCGCCAGGTGCGACCAGCGTCCGTCGGCGTGGCCCGACGGCAACAGGCGCGAAATGCGACATGCTGCATTTCGTGCCGATCTATTATCCAGACAACACTGCATATCCTTCTTTCGTGACGGAGGGTCGCCGGACGTGCTGAAACGCGCATGCGTCAAAACAACGCAGCCCGGCGCGCACTTGCGAGTATAGGCAGGACCGGTAACTGGCGTGGGAACACCGGCATGACGCGACGAAACGAACGCCGGAGAGCACACGCACCACGTAACGCCGAAATGTATTGGCGCCTTGACTGTAGCATGTAGTCATGTTCTCACATGACACGCTTATCATGATCATTATGTTTGCACTACTCTTATACCTTCGTCATCTATTGGTGTCACGTAATACCAAATTTGGCATATGTGAAGCTAGTGAAACAGCTGCGAGCACATCATCAGTGTCGTATGTAGTCATGTGGTTACATGAAACGCATATCGTAATTATCATGTTTGGACGTGTCATGTACCTATGTTCGCGTTGCGTAATATTGCCACGTTCCATTTCACAAGTTTTTGTTATCGTTCCGAAACACCACACGATTCTCGGCGCAAACCGCGCCTGCAGGTTTCGAGAAGGTTCCGGACTGTATTAGATCATTTCGATAAGATCACGCCCACAGTGCGAATGGTACAGATTGTTCTGGAACCTACGCCACCGCCGGCGATAACGCTAGAACATTCGACCGCAAGGGTATAAATGCCGACGCGCTTCGCCGCTTGTCAGTTGTTGATCGAAGGCCGACGCTGCGTTCGCCGCTATCAGTCCGAGACTGCTATCTGTGCAAGACTGCTGCTGTAATTAGACTTTCCCTTTACCGGGCACAGGTTCACCCAAATAAACAGTTAAATCCCAACACGAAGTTTTCTGTCTTTGGCCACGTCACGACCCCGTGACATCTGGTGGAGGTGCTGCTTCGTTCATGTACCGGACGCCCCCGTCAAGCCGTGAACCCAGCCCCCTTCGCGGAGAAGACACCGACGCCAACCAAGAGCAGCGAACGAGCCGCCGACAGCAAGGTCTCCCACCGGAGTACGGCCTGCTACAAGACAAGGCGCGGAAGACCAAGACCATGACCTCGACTGCAGCGACAATGACAACCGGAGCATCCCAGCCCGCGATCGTCATTCATCAACCCAGGGAACCACCAACGTTCCATGGCTCATCCTTTGAAGACCCGGAAACCTGGCTAGAAACATACGACCGTGTGGCCGCCCTCAACCACTGGGACAACCAAGAAAAGCTCCGTCGTGTGTACTTCTACCTGGAAGACACCGCAAGGACCTGGCTAGAGAATCGGGAGTCCACGCTCCGAACGTGGGATGTCTTCTGCGGCGCATTTCTTCAAACGTTCGCAAGCATCGCTCGCAAAGAGAGGGCCGCTGCTCTACTCGAGACCCGGGTTCAGCTACCAAATGAAAAGGTTAGAATTTTCACAGAGGAGATGACCCGCCTATTCCGTCACGCTGACCCAGACATGCCTGAGGAAAAGAAAGTTCGTTTCCTCATGCGAGGGGTCAAACAGGAGCTCTTCGCGGGACTAATGAGAAATCCACCGAACACCGTCCAAGAATTTGTATCTGAGGCGACCACCATCGAAAAAACGCTGGACATGCGCACCAGACAGTATAATCGTCGCCTGACTCCAGAATGCGCTGCTACTCAAGCCAGTGACTCCGACGACCTGCGTGAAACGATCCGAGCGATCGTGCGGGAAGAGCTGCGCAAACTGTTGCCTTCGGCGCAGCCTCAAGTGGATTCTATCGCCGACATTGTGCGAGAAGAAGTCCGGCAATCGCTTCGAATTCCCGAAACACCGCTGCCCGAGCCAGAAACTATGAGCTACGCCACTGCAGTGCGCCACAACGCTCCTCCCCGTCCACGCCAAAACGCCGCCCCGTCACACTTCCGTCGCCAGACGCCACCGCCGCCACCACCCCAACCGACGTCCTACCGTTCCCCAGCGGGCCAGCGCAGTGCACCGAAGAAAACGGACGTTTGGCGTGCACCTGACAACCGCCCGCTCTGCTACCACTGCGGCGAGGCCGGGCACACATACCGCCGTTGCCAGTACCGACAGATGGGACTGCGTGGCTTCGCCGTTAATGCACCGCGTCCGCAGCCAGGAGATCGGCCACGTGACATTGCCGACTACCTGGCAGGAACTCAATGGACACCACGAAGTCCTTCCCGTTCGCCGTCACCCAGCCGCCGCATGTCACCGCACCCCCGGCAGTACTCTGGCCCAACGCGGGGCCGGTCTCCTAGCCCGTATCCGGAAAACAAAGGGCAGCAACCGGTGGAGGTGCGGTTGCTATTCGACGAACTACCGAAGATCCTCCGACGACGACGCCGACGCGACGGAGCTTTTTGAACACAACCCCAACCAGGCAAAGCCCTGAAGGCAAAAGCTCACTTACCGAAGGTGGCCGGACGACGCAACATGGAAGCAGCGGAACAAGCCGACGCAGCCGTGACCCGACGCCACGCCCTAACTGTAATGCGAGACGGCGAACTAGCGACCTCGACGTTCTTATCGACGGCCACAGTGTGACTGCTCTCGTCGATACTGGAGCCGACTATTCTGTCATCAGTGGGTTGTTCACCGCGAAGTTAAAGAAAGTTAGGACAGCTTGGAAAGGCCCTGAAATCCGCACAGCCGGAGGTCATCTCGTAACGCCTGCAGGAATCTGCACAGCGAGAGTCAACATTAACGGCCGTATTTATCCTACAGACTTCGTAGTCCTACAGCGTTGCTCGAGAGATGTCATCGTTGGCATGGACTTCTTATGCCTCCATGGTGCTGTCATCAACCTAAAAACAAGGTCGATAACGTTATCCACAGAAGAAGCACTACCGCCGCGCACGCCGTCAGGACACCATGCCTTGAATGTGCTGGAAGAACAAGTCACCATTCCGCCTCGCTCAAGCGTCATTATTTCAGTCGGTGCTCCTAAATCACCTGACTTGGAAGGCGTCGTTGAAGGCAGTCATCATCTGTTGGTCACCCCAAATATTTGCGTCGCAAGACAAATTGCAGAGCTGCGGGGAGGCAAAGCAACGGTTATACTCACGAATTTCAGCAATGAGTACAAACATGTGAACAAAGAAACAACGGTCGCATATATCGAAGAAATTGTCGAAGCCACCCATGCTTTCGCCCTCGCCGATTCTGCGGAACCTACTCAGAGGAACCAAGCCCCTCCCATAGCTTTCGACGTCAATCCCAGACTTCCGAACGATAAGCAAGAACAGCTCAAGGCCCTGCTCCTGCAATACGAAGATTGCTTTTCGTCGTCATCGAAAATTCGGCAGACCCCAATCACGAAACATCGAATCATAACCGAAGAAAATGCCAGACCACTCCGTCAGAGTCTGTACAGGGTTTCGACGCGAGAACGTGAGGCAATGAAGAGACAAGTTGATGAAATGCTGCGAGATGACATTGTCCAGCCGTCCAAGAGTCCGTGGGCATCCCCCGTGGTGTTAGTGAAGAAAAAGGATGGGACCCTACGTTTCTGCGTCGATTATCGCCGCCTGAACAAAATCACAAGAAAGGACGTGTATCCTCTCTCACGAATAGACGACGCCCTTGATCGGCTCCATAACGCCAAGTACTTCTCGTCAATGGACCTCAAGACTGGCTATTGGCAAATCGAAGTCGACGAAAGAGACCCAGAGAAGACGGCGTTTATAACAGCGGACGGCCTTTTCGAGTTTAGGGTGATGCCCTTCGGCCTTTGCTCAGCGCCTGCAACTTTTCAACGCGTTATGGATACAGTTGTGGCAGGATTGAAGTGGCAGACTTGCCTTGTGTACTTGGACGACGTCGTCGTGTTTTCCTCGAGTTTCGACGAGCATCTTCGGCGCCTTGAAGCGGTACTTCAAGCCGTCAAGACGTCCGGACTCACACTGAAGCCAGAAAAGTGCAGATTTGCGTATGAGGAGCTCTTGTTTCTGGGGCACGTTATCAGCAAGTCTGGAGTTCGTCCCGATCCACGGAAAACAGCCGCTATCGCCGACTTCCCGCCGCCCACTGACAAGAAAGCCGTGCGCCGATTTCTGGGCCTGTGTGCCTACTATAGGCGGTTCGTTCAAAACTTCGCCCGCATCGCCGATCCTCTCACTAACCTTACCAAGGCCGACGTGGAGTTTAAGTGGGAAACGCCGCAGGAACACGCTTTCCAGGAGCTTAAACATCGCCTCCAGACGCCTCCGTTACTTGCCCATTTCGACGAATTCGCCGAGACAGAAATACATACTGACGCAAGCGGCGTAGGTCTTGGCGCCGTTCTTGTGCAGAGGGCTGACGGACTTGAAAGGGTTGTTAGTTACGCCAGCCGATCGCTATCCAAAGCAGAAGCAAATTATTCCACAACAGAAAAGGAGTGCCTCGCCATCATCTGGGCTACGTCAAAATTTCGCCCCCACCTCTACGGCAGGCCCTTCAAAGTTGTGAGCGACCACCACGCCTTGTGTTGGCTAGCCACCTTGAAGGAGCCTTCAGGTCGCCTCGCACGATGGAGCCTGAGACTTCAAGAATATGACATTACTGTCATTTACAAGTCCGGCAAAAAACACTCCGACGCTGACAGTCTCTCTCGTGCGCCTGTCGACCAACCGCTACCCGACGACTCGGATGACGACTACTTCTTGGGAACGATAACTACCGACGACTTCGCTGAACGACAGCGGGCTGACCCGGAACTTAAAGCCCTAATAGAATACCTCGAAGGCAGGACCGCCGAAGTCCCGAAGGTATTCAAGCGCGCACTTGCGTCGTTCTTTCTACGAAACGGTCTTCTACAAAAGAAAAACTTTTCACCGCTTCGAGCTAAGTACCTCTTGTGGTGCCTTCAGCTCTGCGACCAGAACTCCTGCAGGCCCTGCACGACGATCCGACGGCAGGGCATCTCGGTGTTTCCCGCACGCTCGCGAGGATACAAGAAAGGTACTACTGGCCACGTCTTACCAGCGACGTCACTCGTTATGTGAGGACATGCCGGGACTGTCAGCGACGCAAGACATCGCCGACAAGGCCAGCGGGACTTCTGCAGCCAATTGATCCACCTTGCCGACCTTTCCAGCAGATTGGTATGGACCTACTGGGGCGTTCCCGACGTCGGCTTTCGGAAACAAGTGGATCGTGGTAGCTACCGACTACCTCACCCGCTACGCCGAGACAAAAGCCCTGCCAAAAGGCAGTGCATCCGAGGTAGCTAAGTTCTTCGTCGAAAATATTGTCCTACGTCACGGCGCCCCGTAGGTCCTTATCACCGACAGAGGAACGGCATTCACTGCCGACCTAACTCAAGCGATCTTGGCATACAGCCAAACAAACCACCGCCGGACGACAGCGTACCACCCACAGACCAACGGCCTTACCGAGCGGCTTAACAAAACGATCGCCGACATGCTGTCAATGTACGTCGATGTCGAACACAAGACGTGGGACGCCATTCTTTCATATATGACTTTCGCATACAACACGGCGATGCAGGAGACGACGCAGATATCTCCATACAAATTGGTCTACGGAAGGAGCCCGGCAACGACGCTCGATGCCATGTTACCCAACGTCACCGACGAAGAAAACCTCGATGTGAGCGAACCCCTTCAACGCGCCGAAGAAGCCCGACAACTTGCGCGTCTTCGTATCAAGAATCAACAGACGACCGACAGCCACCGTTACAACCTTCGACGACGCTTCGTGGAATACCAGCCGGGTGAACGTGTTTGGGTGTGGACGCCGATACGCCGACGTGGACTAAGTGAAAAGCTTCTGCGACGGTACTTCGGACCGTACAAGGTGGTTCGACGTCTCGGCCCACTTGATTACGAGGTTGTCCCCGACGGCATCACGAACTCTCAACGACGCCGATCGCCATGTCGCGCGCCAGTCGTCCATGTCGCGCGCCTCAAGCCGTTTCATGCACGTTAACAAACTGAAACAGTGTTTTTTGTATTATTGTTGTATTGTATTTTATTCATTGTACTTTCTTGCAATATTATTGTACCTTCATCTTTAGTTAAAGCATTGGGACGATGCCTTTTTTCAGAGGGGGGCAATGCCACGTTCCATTTCACAAGTTTTTGTTATCGTTCCGAAACACCACACGATTCTCGGCGCAAACCGCGCCTGCAGGTTTCGAGAAGGTTCCGGACTGTAATAGATCATTTCGATAAGATCACTCCCACTGTGCGAACGGTACAGATTGTTCTGGAACCTACGCCACCACCGGCGATAACGCTAGAACATTCGACGGCAAGGGTATAAATGCCGACGCGCTTCGCCGCTTGTCAGTTGTTGATCGAAGGCCGACGCTGCTTTCGCCGCTATCAGTCCGAGACTGCTATCTGTGAGAGACTGCTGCTGTAATTTGGACTTTCCGTTTACCGGGCACAGGTTCGCCCAAATAAACAGTTAAATCCCAACACGAAGTTTTCTGTCTTTGGCCACGTCACGACCCCGTGACAATATTGAGTTTGGTACATGTGAAGCTAGCCAAACGGCCGCGAGTGCATCGTGAGCTTAACATGTAGTGATGTAGTTATATGACACACATCTCATGTTTATCATGTTCGCACCAGTATCATACTTTCGTCATTAATTCACCTCCCGTAATACCAAATTTACGACCACCAGCGCATCATGAGCATGGCATGTAGTCAATTTGTTACATGACACGCATCTAATGATTATCTTATTTGCACCAGTCACATACTTTCGCCATCCATTTACGTACTTTAATACTAAATTTGGCTTATGTGACGCTAGCGAAATGGCCGCGATCACATCATGTGCACGGTATGTATTCATGTTGCTACATGACAAGCATGTGATGGTTTTCATGTTATGTCTGTCGCTTGTGTTCGCTATGCTATCATGCCTTACCATACTAGTTTTGCAACATGCCATGTGAACGAAACAAACGCAAGGGCTGCAAGACCAAGAAATGTAGATCATGACATTCATGACAGGCATGTAATAGTTTTCATGTTATTACTAGTCAAATATGTTTTTCATGCAGTCTTGTTGTGCCATACCAAGTTTGGTATCGCTACTATTATCGAAACGGCCCGAAGAGCTAAAAGTCGTAGGCGGCTAGATAGATAGATAGATAGATAGATAGATAGATAGATAGATAGATAGATAGATAGATAGATAGATAGATAGATAGATAGATAGATAGATAGATAGATAGATAGATAGACAGACAGACAGACAGACAGACAGACAGACAGACAGACAGACAGACAGACAGACAGACAGACAGACAGACAGACAGACAGACAGACAGACAGACAGATAGATAGATAGATAGATAGATAGATAGATAGATAGATAGATAGATAGATAGATAGATAGATAGATAGATAGATAGATAGATAGATAGATAGATAGATAGATAGATAGATAGATAGATAGATAGATAGATAGATACGCTCAAAGTCACCGAAGCTCGCAAAATATGCTTCGCAATTAGAACGACAAATTGCGGAACCGGGACATTGAAGCAGCGACCCCTCCATCTAAAGCGCGTTGCGTTATCCTATAGCCCGCAAAACATACGTGGGTGAAATCGTTACCACAGGCTATTCAGAAACCCTATATGCCGTTAAGGGTCCTCAGAGTGCCGACTTCTGCACGTTTTTGTCCTTAGTAGAGAGGTGGCGCTCGCGTTAGATAAAGTCACTGGAACGGTGAAAGTACCACGTTCGTTTTCTATCACCGTCACGCGCTCTCGGCGGGATTTGCCACGTAAATTGCTCGACTCGCTCGTATGGCTAGTGCCTCAGAGCGTGAGTGGCAGTTTGCTTAAATGCATACATGATGAAATTCTTACAAGGATCATTAAAAATTACAGGTGAGAAAATGAAAAATGTGTCATGTATTTCTGTACAGCATAATTTACCTGCCGCACTCATGGTGGTCTCATGGCTGGTTCACGTACTTCATAATCACCAACAATATTTTTCCGAAAGCAGGACCTTCTAAAAATATAGTTCAGGCTGAGTCAGAACCTGTGACAGATGATGCAGGAGACTTTAGAGATATTTACACAGAATCTCAAAAGACTTCGAAACGTAACAGATCTCCTCATTCTAAAACATCTCCTCAGAACCCAAAATCCTAGAAATACCTGTCATGTAAATTCTTCTATTAGAACCTCCTATAGCATCAAAATAGGTTCACTAAAATTCTGCAGTGGATTTGCCGGTCAATTTGGTCGGCAACTACAGATTTGCAATATAATTCTTAGCAAATTTCTCCCGACATAATTGCGATTCAGGAAACCTGGCTTGCAAATGGTAAAAAAAAATTACATAAAAAATTATCCATTTATCCGGCTAGATTGGCCGAGTAGAGGTGGCGGTCTGGCTTTCTTAATATCAACGAAATTTAGTCACAGAGCCAAGATATCGTATCAGTGTATGGATACGAATTACAAAATTCTGGTGTTGGACATAACACTACCAGGCTGCTCGCCTTTTTCTTTTGCAAATGTATACTTTCCGGCAGGAGTTCAGGACACGAGATGCCTCTATATTATGTTAGCTTCATGCAGAAAAGAAATATTACTGTGTGGTGATTTCAATTCACACCATGTGTCTTGGGGCTTCAGATCTAATGTATGTGGAAGACGTTTGTGGGAATGGATGCTTGGTAATAACATTTCTGCTTGAACTCAAAGGTTGCAACATTTGTAAGAGGTAACTCTAAATTGACAATTGATTTAACATTTTCCACCTCCAATTTGCGCATATCCTCGTGAAATATATTAGATTGTGCTACAAACAGCGACCACCTTTCCATTAGTTCAGAAATTAAGTTCCCGAGGTTTAGTTTGGTAGAGAAAGTGGGATCATTGGTAAGTTATGCTAAATTACAAAAATACTTAAAATCTACGTTAATTTTTCTCGAGGAAATGCAGGAAGACATTAGAGCTATGAGTCTATGTGCGGTATTGAAACGATCAATAAAAAATTTACCGTTTACTGTAAACTCGAACACAGTAGGATCTTTTAGCCCGTGGGGGAATCTAGAATGTGGGGAGGTATAGAAAGCGAAAAGCGGCTTGGCAAAAGCTGTTAATTAACCAATGACCAAAAGTTGGAGTGATTATAAATTCACGACCGCTGATGTTAAGCGTATAGTGCACAAAGGAAAACAAAACTATGGTATGAGTAAATTTAATTATCTTTCTAAGTCTAAAAATAAAAAAGCGCTTTTCACGTTTTTGCGTGCAAAAACAATGATTCCACAGACAGAAAGCATTCATTCCACCAATATCTCTCCTCGCGAACTCTCTGATTTCTTGGAAAATATTGCTAAAGGCTTGCAAACCAGGTTTACGACAATTATGCCAAAGTCAATGGTGAAATTAGGGTGGATTATAATTTTCAGGAGGTATCTTTAGCTGAACGGCAGATGTGATGAAGAGCTTACCGCCCGCCGCTTCTGGACCTGATGGGGGGACCTCTACAATAATAAAAGTGCTATATGAAACATCCCCTCATGAAATCCGTAATATAGTTAATTATTCACTGAAAAATTCTTGAATTCCGGCAGATTGGAAGCTTTCCAAAATAATTCCAATACTCAAGAAACAGGGAATGGAGTTTACTCTGGACTACATAAGGCATACTTCATTGACGTCTAACCTGGTCAAGCTTGTAGAGAGAGTCTTGAATGTCCGTATAATGCACTATATGATTGAGCATACAATGTTAAAGCCCAGACAAATCGGCTTTAGATCGGGATACTCCATTTGGTGTGCACATGTGGATTGGGAAAGTCGCATACAGCTGGCTCGGCATCGGCGCGAATATATGCACTAGTCACTCTAGACTTAGCTAAAGCGTACGACAAAGCGGAGTATCCTATCCTGACCCAGCAGATGCAAGACTATCGCTTTCCGAAATATATAACATCATGGATTAGATAGTTTGTGAAAGACAGAGAATTTTATTGCTTCTTGGATGGATGCTCTTCTAAAAGATATAAGCAAACACGAGGTGTACCACAGGGCTCAGTATTATTTCTGTTTTATTCAACATATTACTAAGTTTCCGTCCAACTTATCGGGATATCCAAATTTACGTGTATGCAGATGATATTGCTTTTTTTGCTACAAGTGCTGATCCGCATTCATTGTATCAGGCATTACAGAATTACATGAACATGCTAGAAGGATGGCTTGAAAATATTCATATGTCATTTAACGTCAAAAAATTTCGCTTCTGCCGTTCTCTTTCAAGGATCGTGTCAACATTTTCCTGATGTATCGTAACTAGCTCATTCCCCAGGTTGATATCCTGAAATACCTAGGCATCGTATATAATAGGACGCTAAATTGGAAAAGCCATATAGACGAGGTTGGCTGTAAAGCGTCACGTGCTTTGGAGTGGTTACGAAAATTGGGAAACAGGAAAGCAGGATTGCGAAGGAGTTCATTGATAATGATTTACAAGATGTATGTGCGGCCTATAATGAATTTCGGATGCGTATTATTTTCTGGCAGTGCGGCATACAAGATGAGACAGTTAATAATATTAGAAAGAGAAGTTTTGCACTTGTGTCTTGGACTCCCCACATTTGTGCCAAATAATTTTTTGTATGTGGAAGCGCGTCTTCCACATTTGTTAACTCAGTTTCGAATACTTAGAGTTCAAACTTTCTTTAAAATATACAATTCACCTCTGAGACAAGCGTTTTACGTTTTTATTCAAGAGCCAACCGCATTCTTCGGAACACAGTGGTCTACACTACACTTCCCTCAAATTGGGTTCGTCCAAGCACTGCTAGGGCCTCTGAATGTAAATATTTATCAGATTGCTATAACAAAGATGCATAATTCAAAATTTAAAATAAATTTGATTATATTTTCCCCTCTAATGCGAAACAACTGCCCCTTCGATATTTAAATAATCGGTTACAAGATTACTTGACTCCTCTGTTCATAAAAAACGGTATTGCGACGAATGCATCTGTATTAAACGAAAAGGTTGGAGTAGGCATCTTCTGTACTTCTCTCGACTGGTCTTTTTCAGTTCGATTACCAGATTACACGCTCATATTCATCGCTGAATTATTTGCTACAATTCTAGCGTTTCGTAAACTTCCTGCAAGCGAATCAGAAGCAGTCATACTTATCGATTCTGTCTCAGTATGTACTGCACTATCTACAGCATAAAATTTGACATCATAAAGTATGATTAGCAGTTTATTACCAGCAAACCTGAAAAAAAATCACTTGCTATGGATACCTGGCCATTGCGGAATTTATCCAAACGAGATGGCAGACTCGTTAGCCAAAGCATCTTTAAGACTCGTTAGCCAAAGCCTATGTAACAGCACACAGATGTAGAAATGTTTCTTTGCAGAAAAATAGAAAAAATATCATTGGATAAAGTCAGAGACTTCGTACATCTAAGAGTTTGCTGGAACAAGCAGTGGTGTGTATCTCGGTAGTTAGAAATTACAATCATCAGAGTACGATGTAGAATTTCGCACCTGAATTATTACCCACATAACGCTGGACTCACAGCATCCCTGTTATGTCTTTTTTGCAAGACGTCAGAACCAATGGATCATTTCTTTTGATCCTGTCAACGATATTCTTATCAAAGGAAAAGATACCTGGTCGAATCAATTGAGAAGCTAGGTTTAAAAATAAACGTGGAAGTAATTTTATCCTTCGGAGGCATTACATTAGGTTATAGCCACAGGTTGGTTTACTCTGCGGCGTTTGCGTACATAATGGAAACAAAAAGATTACCTTGTTAGTCGTTTGTTGTTATTATTTACGGCTACGAGGCTACCTGAATGCCTGACTCATAACTAACTCATTTGATGATCCTGCCGTCCGGTTCTTGGCCGATCCACCTTTGTGGGCGAGTGCCTGCAAAGCATCATCATCATCACCATCACCATCATCATCATAATCATTATTTTTAATGCATAAGGTGACTGTATGACACACACCAATGTCAAGTGTTAGCACGACAATCATGACATACATATCAGTACGAAGTGGTTTGCATGCCATAATCTTGGTATGCTTTCAATCGGTTCGGTAGCTTTACCAATGCCTAAATTTGTAATGCATTACATGACTCTGTAACGAACAATAATGACAGGAAATAACAGGAAAATATGGCATGCATATCATGTAAGCCATAGTTTACATGCCGTGCCTAGGGTGTACTTGTGGCGAGTTCGCTATATTGATATAAACGAAAATTGGTATGGCGTACATTAAAGAATGCCAAAGTTAAATGAATGGTTGTTACAAGAAATATGACATGGTTGACGTTCACAGCCTTTATTTATGTTCGTCATACAGGTAACTCCCGCTTTACCGATCTCTGGGTATCTACCGAGCTATCGAAACGGCCGGAAGTCTACCAGAAGCGTGGCATGTAAGCCATGCCGCACATTTTATGCATGCCATTGTTTTCCTGGTACCACCTGTCTATGACATTCACCATCCATTCACGTGACAGAACATAATTTTCGGTGTGAATTACATAGCGAACCGGCCGCGAGCCTACTATTAGCGGGGCGTCAAGGTAATGCTGGACATAGCATGCATGTTATGCTTTTCATGTTTAAACCTGTTCTTAGGGTTCGCCATGCAGCCACGTCATGCGATATCAATTTTGGTCAATAACAGGCTGACGAACAGGCCACCAGGACGCCATAAGCGTAGTAATTAATTATCACGCTGAACGTGAAATTCAAGTCATGATTATCACGCTACCGCCTAGCACGTGTAATCGCATTTATAATCCGTCATAACGATTCTGACATGCATTCGTTCATTCAAACTGCTAATAGAAACCGGTTACTATGCCATATAAATAATGTGCATAACATACTTTACAAGATTCACATGTTAAGGCCAGTTACTTACGTTCGTCTGGCATATGCATATTTTGAATTTATTGATATGACTTGCAACTTATATTCATCACGTGGTCATATTATGCCATACCAAATTGGTGGAGATTCAGCTAACAAAACGGCCAGGAAAACATAAAGTCGTAGGAAGCTAGACAGAAATATATATATATATATATATATATATATATATATATATATATATATATATATATATATATATATATATATATATATATATATATATAGTAACAGACTAGAAAAGGGTAGAGAGGAGAAGCAGAGGAAGACGAAGAGTCTTGGCACGATCGCAGTGTGCTGCCGGCAAAGGGACGAGCATCTCTCAGTTGTGGAGCCGAACTGGTCGGCGCAGGAGTCGAGAGGGGTCGGTGTTCATTTGCGTTGTGGGACATGTCCAGCCCAGATGGATTCGATGGAAGTCCAGCAATGCGACGGCTCCGTCGAAGAACTTGCGGTTCACCTACCGTCTTCGGGTGTCGATTACCCAGCACCTCCACCACAACTGTAACAGCGAGCTGTGATAAGATGGTTTTATTTACAGGAGGTGAACGATGGTCGTTTGCGGCAGCACACTGCGATCGTGCCAAGACTCTTCGTCTTCCTCTGCTTCTCCTCTCTACCCTTTTCTAGTCTGTTACATTATATATATATATATATATATATATAGATATATATATATAAAAATATATATATATATATATATATATATATATATTGAATTAACTTGCAGATAGCACATAAGAAAAGGATTGTATTTACTAACGTTTGCTATCTGCAAGTTATTTCAATATAGAAAATACCCGGACCTGTCGTGCCTTCCCTTCAAGTATATATATATAGTTTAGTAGATCCTCCGTGAGCGGTCACAACGTGGTTTATTTCGACGTTTCAGCCTAGAGCCTGGCCTTCATCAGGCCATATATAGATATATGTATATATATATATATATACATATGTATATATATATATATATATATATATATATATATGTGTGTGTGTGTGTGTGTGTGTGTGTGTGTGTGTGTGTGTGTGTGTGTGTGTGTGTGTGTGTGTGTGTGTGTGTGTGTGTGTGTGTGTGTGATGCATTAATAAGGTGATTCCAGGAGAAGCCGACGAAGAGGAAGTGCGCGTGCATAAGAATAGACGCATGGCATCTGGATCACGACGTGTCTCCATTTTCTAGCGTCACACAAGCCGACAGGATCGACCTCATCAACATGCCATGGCTAAGCCAAAGTCTCCGCTTAACATGGGACGAAGACGAAGTGTTGCTGTAGCTGAGTGTTTGCCGTTCATCTTCAGACTTTTCACTTATTTTCGCAGTTATAAGGGGAACATAGCTCCCTTTTCGGCGGCGATAGAAGTGGACTCATCTGCACGCCCACCCGAGTTGCCGGCGACAGCGCCGGCAGCCTCAAGGAAGCGAAACTGCTTATCCGGTGACAGCGGAGCTACCCTCGTTGACACTGCCGAGGGCGTCGACAGCTCCGACGACAAATACGTGACCGTCATGAGCCAGAAAGCAAAGCGGAGGATGCTCAGGGCATCCATGGACGCATCTGCTGCGAGGGTCCCGCAAAGCCTGCCGAGGTACACCGTCCTATTCTTGCCTACGCAACCATCCATCAACATGAGACTACTGAACAGGCAAGCTGTATCTTCAGAGCTCGAGGCACTGGTGCCGAACAGTATTAAGGATATCAGAGTGAATCCCCGGAAAAATGTTGTAGCAGTGGACGTCGCTCAAACATCAGCGTTATATTCACTTAGCAAAGTTACCGTCCTTGGCGGCATGAATCTTCACACTATCATTGCGCTAGGAAATCAGTCAACTACAGGCGTCATATATGACACCGATGTGACCATCTCGAACGAAGATCTGCCCATTCTTATTAAGCCTGCTAATGATGGGCCCCAAATACTACAAGTGTGCCGTCTAGGAAAGTCGAGATGTGTGAAGATAGACTTTAAGAGTGATTGCAATGCGACACATGTTAACGTGGGTCATTTCCGACATGCTGTGCGGCCATCTGTCCCTAAGCCGCTTCAGTGCCGAAAATGTCTGAAATTCGGTCATGTGAGCGCCATCTGTGGAAATCCTACAACATGTTCTCGTTGTGGTGCACCACACTCTGCCGACAACTGTAAGGCTAATTCCTATAAATGCCCGAATCGCCAAGAGCCCCACGATGCCACATCAAAAGAGTGTCCGAAAATAAGGCAGGAGATTTCGGTTTTGAAGAAAATGGTGAGGGACCGTTCGACTCACCGAGAAGTGGTCGCTGTCGTCCGGCGACATCTTTCTCGTCGCCGACGCTCATCTAGAAAGCCTGCCCACAGTATCAAGTCTTCTGTAAAGCCTCCTTAAGTTGAATCGGCTTCACCATGACCGCCGGACAGAAGGAACACGTGCACTGAGAATGCTGCCCCTGAAAAGGAGGCTCTGAAAGAAGCATGGCCATCACTTCCAAGGATAATCCCTGCAGAAAAACTGGAACGTACACCGGTAACACCACTTTCGGCATCTCGCCAAGATGAGGCGACAGAGCGTGATCGAGAAATTTTGACGATGATTAAGTCTCTCATCAATACCATTCGTACGCTTATAGGCAACACGAACACGCCTACAGCACGATGCGCAGTGCAAGTATTGGATGCCCTGAGTCGAGTGCTTGCGAACTTCGCATAGACAAAATGGCGCTTTCACTGCCTTCATTCCGAGACGAAGTACGTAGTGCGACAGTTCTACAGTGGAATGCAAGAGGACTTAAATCACGGATCTCATGTTTTCGACACCACGTTTTCCGCAACAGATTTTTCATATTAGTAATATGTGAACCGAATTTGTCAAAAGCAATAAAGCTTTCTGGCTACGAAGCCTTCACTTCATCGACTTGTGGTGAGCCCAGCAAAGTAATTATTTATATCCGCACAGATTTAACCTACATTCCACATTTGGTGCAATCCCATAACGGAAATCAATACGTATGCCTCCGCGTTGCAAAGAAGAAGGTAGCATGCACACTTATCGGCGCATACATCTCACCATCTGGTCAGTTCGGTGGTGAAAGACTACATGACATCTTGACCTTTACACCTGGACCTTGGATTGTTATTGGTAATTTTATTGCTCATCACTTGCTTTGGGGAAGCACAAAGATTGATTCCAGAGGCCGGAAACTTGCTGAATTCGCCTCACGCCAGGAATTTAACGTTATGAATGACGGCAGTCCAACGTATTTGCGTGGTTCGAGATATAGCAGTTGCTTGAATCTTGCATTGGTGTCACGACAATTCACCCAACAAGTGCGATGGTTCACTGATATTGAAACTTACGGCAGTGATCATATTCCAACGTATCTGAAGGTCACAGGTTTTGCAACTTCCTCCTCATCAACTAACAGAAGAGTTAATTGGACAATGTACAAGGCAAAGGTGGAAGAGACATGCGATGATATCGCGTGCGGCCCCGAGGAGGTAATGAAAAATGTGATGGAAGAGGTTACGTGCGCCTTTAAATGTACAACATAGCGTACAGAATTTTATATACAACTTGAACGACCATGAACGATTCGTAGGCGGGCGGAAAGGAGGTACAGGCGCACTAATTCGATTCATGACCTCAGAGATGCTCGACGTCTACAAAAGAAAATCCAACGTCGAATGGACACGTTGTTGGACCGACGGTCGAAGAAATTTTGTGAATCACTCGATCCTCGCAAGCCTATGTCCCATATATGGAGGACGGTGCGTGGTCTTGGTTCGACTCCACAACATCGTCTATTCAGAACATTGGCTCGCCATCAAGGCCGCCTGCAGGTTGACGTTGCTGAAGATTTCTGCGTGAGGATTGCGGGCAATGTGGTTACCATGAGAAACAAAGTTCTAGGGGATGCTCCCGTAGCACGAGTTTCTGAATTGAATATGCCTTTCTCACTCGAGGAACTGGATGCAGCTCTAGCCACCTGCAGACGTTCATCGTTACCTGGGCCAGACGGTATAAGATACGCTGCTTTATGCCATCTTGGAAGACGCGGCCGACACCAGCTACTAAAATGCTACAACCAGTCATGGAACGATGGCGTCGTTCCAGAAAGGTAGACATCCAGCCGCTTGGTACCAATTCTCAAACCTGGAAAGTCGCCGCTTGATCTGACATCATATCGACCCATTGCGCTATCCAGCTGCGGGGGGAAAAATGGAAAAAATGGTTCTGACACGCCTCGAGTGGTACCTTGAACGCTATAATAAAGACCCAGAGGCCATGGCTAGTTTTCGAAGAGGCCGCTCTTCTATTGATAATATCATCGACCTCGTAACCTCTGTTCAACAACAGAAATACCTCAAGTGCATCTCGGTTGCAATGTTCCTCGATGTGAAAGGTGCAAACGACAACGTAACGCAGGATGCAATCCTAGATGCCTTGGCGAACATTGCGATCGGTGGAGAAATGTTTCGATGGATTCGGAGCTACCTACACAGGAGATCCTTCTTCGTACTCAATGTGGAAGGCCGCACCGTTGATCATTACACCGCTCGTGGCGTTCCGCAAGGCGGGGTTTTCAGCCCTACGCTGTTTAACCTCATGATCACTGGCCTTGTACAGTCTACCTCGACCAGTCAATATCTCTACATGCGCTGATGATATATGTATGTGGGCTTCAGCAGTGACACGACTCCAGGTACGCGCACGGCTCCAGAAAGCAGCGAGAATAACGTCGACGTACCTCCATGCTCGAGGCCTCACAATTTCCACCGAGAAGTGCGTCTTAGTCCCTTTTATCCACAAGCCCATGATCTGTTATCCTGTTTCTATTGACAACGTGAACTTTTCGTATATGAGACGTCACCGATTCCTGGGCGTCATTATCGACAGAGATCTCTCGTGGAGTGCTCACATCTCGCACTTGAAGAAGAGGCTCAGCTCTATCACACACGTGATGAGATTTCTCGCTGGTAAAACGCGGGGCACATCAGTTTCATCTATGCTTCAGCTGTACAGATCGCTCTTCTAAGGATATTTGCGGTATAGCACGCCCGTGCTTTCCAACGCCGGAAAAACTAACATCAGGGTCCTGCAAAGCATTCAAGGCCAAGCCCTCCGCACACGCTTGGGGCTACCTCGGTGCGCTAATACGTTAGCAACAATTGGTATTGCTAAAGACCATCCGATCACGACATATATAACTGTCGACACACTCCGGACACATATCCGTCACATATTCAGAGTGCCTAACTACTTCCTTGCTAGCTTGCCACTAGAAAGACCAAAGGCAGTGTTTTCCAGAGTAGTTGCGGCTAACCAGAATTCCATCTCGTGGAGATTCTCGCCCGCAGCCACACCACTGTCACCAGAGTGGTCCATGAAAAGACCGACTGTGCACCTTGAAGTGCCGGGAATTTCTAAAAAAGCCCCGCCGCGGTGGTCTAGCGGCTAAGGTACTCGGCTGCTGACCCGCAGGGCGTGGGTTCGAATCCCGGCTGCGGCGGCTGCATTTCCGATGGAGGCGGAAATGTTGTAGGCCCGTGTGCTCAGATTTGGGTGCATGTTAAAGAACCCCAGGTGGTCAAAATTTTCGGAGCCCTCCACTACGGCGTCTCTCATAATGATATCGTGGTTTTGGGACGTTAAACCCCACAAATCAATCAATCAATCAATTTCTAAAAAGGCAAGCCTGTCATCTGCAGCCCTCAAGCAGATCTTTTGCATTTGTCGTATGCTAACCGAATTCATGTTTACACGGACGGTTCGGTCTCGGGAAGTTCGACAGGTGCCTTTGTCATACCATCTCGATTAATCACCGTCAAATTCAAGACATCACACGTCACGACATCTACGGGATCCGGCTCGCCGCTCTTCGAGCCGCTGTTGGAGTTTGTTACGCAAGAATCCCCTAGTAGATGGGCCATTTTCTGCGACTACAAGGCAGCCCTTCAATGCGTGCGAAGTCTACGACGTGGAAACTACCACCAGATGGTGTATTGTATTAATAAAATTTGTCATCGTGCTGCTGATCAAGGACACTACATTGTTTTACAAAAGTTGCCGGGCCACTGTAGCACCAGTGGTGACCACCTCGCCGACAGCGAGGTGGTTACCACTGATGTTTGAGCGAGCGATCAGACCGATTACCACTGATCATTTGAGCGAGCGATCAGAGCCTGCGGACTGCTGTATTTTGGTCATCTAATCCGTCTACCTTTCCTACACAGGCCGCGCTGCTGTATCTACGGGTCGATTACATATCACCCTCCTGGTGAACCGGCAATCCGTCAACTTCAACACGTGTTTTGCAAGCAACTGGATTCTATCAACAACTGCTATCTGGTGTCTCCGCCACTGGTGTCGCTGCTGTGCCTGTATTCAGGATACTTAAGCTGCCCCGTAGCCATCCAGCAGCATCATTTGAGTGAGCGATCAGAGCCTGCGGACTGCTGTATTTCGGTCATATAATCCGTCTACCTTTCCTACACAGGTGATTCAAGTGCCTCATTCTTACGTTTTATTCTATTTTATTTTCCCCTGTGACTGCAGTGCTCTGATCGCTCGTTTTGATATGGCTCTTACCGTTGCATCGCTTTCCAAAGAGTTTGAAGACTTTAAGGTGTCAATTGAAAGAAAATTAGCTACCGTTCATAACACGTTGGAATCTGTAAAATCTGCAGTGACTGGGTGTCATCCTGAAAGTGTGAACAAACTGTAATCTGAGATCGATGACATCAAAAAAGCCATGGATTTGATGAGCAGTAAATTTGACGCTGCAAAGTTGGAAAACAGCGGCCTCAAATCTGACAATAAGCACCTAAATGAAAATAATCAGATGCTGCTGCAAAAGATTAGACATTTGGAACAGTGCTTTCGACTCAATAATTTGGAAATAAGAGGTGTTCCAACAACGCAAGGCGAAAACTGCAGAAACATTGTCGAGCTTCTCGGCAAAAAAGTCGGTTTTTCTATCAAACCTGAGGACATCGATACTGTACACAGAGTACCAACGCGTGACATAAATAACAAAAACATCATTGTGCGCTTCTGCTCGCGCGACATGCGCACAGAGTTTCTGAAGAAGGCTCGGAAGTTCCGCCAAAAACAGACTTGCTTGGTTTTTCGGCAGTGCAGGAAAAGCCACTATACGTTAATGAGCACCTGACGTCTGATAATAAGCGGCTGTTTTCTAAAGCACTTGCACTCAAGAAACAAATGAAGTGGGCTTTTCTGTGGACTGACAATTGTGTTATTAAGGCAAGACAAACTCTTGATAGTGTAGTGCAGTGAATTGTCAGTGATGTCGATCTACATGTGTTCAACTCATAGGTGTGAAATAACGTAAGCTTGAAAAAAAAAGAAAACATAATGGCTTATTTTCTTCCGGGTGACTTTAATAACATTTCTTCGCAGAACAGGGGTTTTTCTTCGATTCATTTCAATGCTTGTAGCCTCCCTAAAATCATGACAGTATTACCGCTCTACTAGCTTCCCTTAATCATCAGTTCTCGGCTATCTGTTGCTCCGAAACTTGATTATCGCCTGGTCATGGGGACTTGTATGGCTTTCCCGGGTATGTAAGCGAATATGCTCACCGAACTGATGATCGTCATGGTGGCTCCGCCATTTTTATATCAAACAACATTCTGTATAAAAGGCGCAATGATTTAAACCTAAATGTGGCGAAATGTGAATCTCTTTGGTTGGAAATCGATCTGCCGGGTCAAGCTGACCTTACTGCTACTGTCTATCGATCCCCTTCCAGTGACAACTCTGCTTTTTGTAATGCGCTTCATTACTTGCTTGATAAACATACTGCTGAGCGCCAGAATATAATAATTATGGGCGATATGAACTTCGACTTACAAGATTCCTCTAACCATTCTGCTATCGAGTATAAGACTTGTTCTCATAGTTTTGGATTTAAATCGCTAATATCTGTACCAACACGCTGTTCTGATAACGGCTCACGGCCATCAATCGATCACATCCTCACAAACATTGATGACGTCAGTCACGCTGGTGTCATTGAGAGTGACATCACACATCACTTTCCCGTATTCCTATAATTTGAACAGGTCATCACTCGTAGCAACATAATACGTCAAAAGTATCGTTTTGATTCGGACAAGTACTGCATGCTCATTGCCGATGAAGATTGGTGCAGTGTATATGCCACGAATGATCCTGAGGAAGCCTTCACCAGGTTCTACGACGCTATTTATTCAGCAGCTGAGTGTTCACCTACATGGCAATCATCTAACAGACGCTACATCGCCCTACGGTGCCCTTGGTTATCACAATCACTGATACGATCTCTTCACAAAAAAGAGAAGCTATATAAAAAGATGAAACTTCAGCCTTTCAATTCACGCTTGAAATCACGCTATAAAACTTACTCCAGAACATTAGCCACACTTTTGATAAAGGCTTAGCAAAGTTATTATGAGGGGGAACTACAGAATTGTGGACATAACTCAGGGAAAAAATGGCAGCTTTTAAAAGAGTTTTTAAATTCCACTCAGTCGTGCAGAAAAGTGACCTCTAATCGTGTCGACAACGTCACCCTCACTGCGGCCCGTGACGTGGCCAACGCCTTTAATGTACACTTTTCCACTAGCCTTGCAGTCCCCTTCTCCTCAGACTATGTATCTCCGTTTTCTCACAGCCCTCAGTCAATGTTTCTTTTTCCTACAAGTGCTTCTGAAATTTCCTCAATTATTTCTCGATTAAAAGCTACCAGAGCTGGGTTAGACAATATCCATTCAAAGCACTATAAACATGTAAGATTTCTTGTAGCGCCTATATTAAGCCACGTTTTTAACCGCTGTTTGAAGAACGGTGTTCTCCCGGATAAACTAAAAGTTGCGAAGGTAGTGCCAGTATTTAAAAAAGGTGATACCCTCAGCATGTGCAATTAGAGGCCCATATCTGTCCTTCCCTTCCTAGATAAAATTTCGGAAAAACTAATTGAAATAAGAATATCTAAATATTTAGGCAAATTTAACACACTTTCTCCTTGTCAGTTTGGTTTTAGGGCTGGTCTTTCCACTGATACTGCAATTGCTTGTTTCGCTGACAAAATCCGATCATTCATTGATAATGGTAACATCGCAGGATCTGCCTTTGTCGACTTTACTACAGCATTTGACAGTATTGATCATTTCATCCTATTTCGCAAACTCTAGCACTACGGCATAACTGGTCCCGCATTAACGCTATTACAGAGCTTTCTTCCTAATAGGTTGCAGGTGCTCTCGGTCGATAATTTTACATCCAGTCCCACCCCATTACAAGAGGTGTTCCGCAAGGTTCAATTTCGGGTCCGTTATTATTTTTATTACTCATAAATGTTACCACGTTGCCTTAATTATTCTTCTTGTTTACTTTACGCTGATGGCACGACTCTTTTTTCTCATCACTTGGAATTAGCGACTCTCGCGTCAAGACTTCAAGCTGACCTTAATTGTCTTAATAGATTGTCTTAATTGTCTCTAATAGATTGTTGATTAATCCTTCCAAAACCTATTTTATGCTTTTTTATTTCCCAAACAAAAAACTAGCATTTATTCCTTACCTTTATGGGAACTCAGTAGTTATTCCTTTAAGTGATCATACGTCATTTTGAGGAGTTTTAATGAACACACATCTGAAATTTCAGCAGCATATCGATTCTGTTTGTAAAAAGATTTCTTACGGTATCAGGGCATTGGTCAAGTGACGAATGTGTTTTAACATCAAAACTCTGAAGGCATTGTATTATGCATTCATACACAGACATCTCAGTTAATGCATTACATCATGGTGTAATTCATATTCGGTGCACATTTGGCCGTTAAAGGTATTGCAAAAACAAGCGATTCGACTGATAACTTTCCCTTCACGTCAAGCGCCATCACATGAGATTTTTCGCCAGCTTGACGTATTACCGATCTCCTAAATGTACGTTTACAATGTGTGTGTTTTGTTTCTCAAAATTTTCACCGTACTCTCACTATCGACATCTTTCCTATTACATTGTTGGATAACTCCAATAATACTAGATTCGCGGTCGCCCATAACCTGTTATTACCTAAAGTTCGCACTAATTATGAAAAAATGAGCATTGTTTTTTCATCAATTTTTTTATGGAATTCTTTATCACATGATGTGAAAGACTTAATGCACATTCATGTTTTTAAGAGGAAATTTAAAAAGTCTCTATAATTGTATAGCTGGTAGATTTTGTTAAGTTTTGATATCTTGCTTTGTTTGTAGAAAAAAAAGTTCGAAATGTTCCGTGACTTACTCTTTCGTTATCCATATTTTAGGTTTTCATTGTAATAACATAGGAGGTCCCGCCTGCGGTTTACTACCTTGGGACCTCGTCCTGCATACTTACTCACAATGTACACTTCTGATGCTAATAAAGAAACATTGATTGATTGAATGATTGATTGATTGATTGATTGATTGATTGATTGATTGATTGATTGATTGATTGATTGATTGATTGATTGATTGATTGATTGATTGATTGATTGACAACGCTGCCCGATATGCCCACGATGGAGCTCCCACACTATTAATACCCTTGTCAAGAGTGGACGCAGCTAGAGAACTTCCATCACATCGCGCATAATGCCACGCTTGCGCACTGGAATTCTCCACTTGACTCAAATCATCGCCCTAAGAATCTTAAGTCATTACTCCAGAAACAACTGCCATCTAAGGTTTTTCGGCGTGACGCTACAATGCTGTGCCGGCTGTGGACTGGGGTAGCGTTTACGAAGTCATTCAGCCATCGCATTGGCGTGGCGGATTCATCCATGTGTGAAAGCTGCAACTCTATAGAGATCATTGAACATCTCTTGTGCCGCTGTGCCGAATTTGATGAAAATTGCCGGATTCTCCAGTGTGCCTTAAATAGACTCGATGCGCAGCCATTTATTGAAGCAAAGATCTTAGGAGCCTGGTCGCGCAGCACATCAGCACAGAAAGCCACACGAGCTTTCCTGAGATACTTGACAGCAACTTCCTTGAGGGACCGTCTGTGAAACTCGGCATTGTGTGTGCAATGTGATATGTGTCTATTTTTCTCTCTCTCTTTTTACTCCCGCTCTCCCCCTCCCCATGTGTAGGGTAGCAAACCAGACGCATAGTTTAGTTAACCTCCCTACCTGTCCTACATTCCTTCTCTCTCTCCGCTCAACATACAGAAGTTCAAGGGAACACCAGAAGACTTCCCCATCAACAAGTGGCTTTTTCTTTTCGACATGAAGGCAGCCGAGGCGTCATGAGCTCACCACGATTGGTCAGTCACTTCAGCGAATACATTGAAGGGGAAGCGTTCAAGTGTTAGCTTACAGAGATTTTCGGCAACGGCGAGACAACTTAGGACGATATCAAGCGCGACATGCAAGCCCGCATTGCTACGACTGACGGAGATGCCTTCCGTTTCTTCATTCACTACCGACTGAAATTAGAGCAGACTATCAAGGACTACTACGACGAGAAAAAGCGACTTAGTTCCTTCGCTGACCTGAAAGAGTGCCACATCATTTCTGGACTGACTGATGGTGTTCCTCCTGATGTGTTACTGGTGCTCGACGGACTGTCTTTCAACTCGTCATTAGAGGGGCTCACCGCTGCTCAACGGCTCGAGACATCTTTAAAATAGGTGAGAGGAGTTTCCTTTACTCGTAACGCTAGTGTCGCATCAAGAGCTCCACGTGTCTTCAGCAGACCGCAGCAGTCAACAATAACTCTTCAACCGCGTGCCCCGCAAAACGAATGTAGATGCTGCTCAGCTGCTGGTTTCCCACGACATTTTCACTGGCACAATGAATGTCCGCGCCGCGGCAATGTGTCCGCTATTGATACTGAATGGGGGAACGAGAAGGGCGACCCAGAGTTTCATCAATACACATCAGTTCTCACATCAACGGACAGCCAGTAAATGCAATTTTCAATACAGGAGCAACAATTACTTGTATCAGTGAGGATGTTGTCAAAGAGCTAAAACTTAAGTTGATGACAGACTCCAGCATCATGGTCCAGCAAGTTGCATCAAGCATTCGAACTTTAGGTCGCGTAAACATTACGTTACAAATTGGGAACGTCATATACAAAGTTTATGCACGTGTGCTGCGAGGCGTGAGAACGCAATTAATTCTTGGCCTAGACAGCGCTTCGTACTTCAATCTTTCTGTAAATCTGGAAAGCAAGCCAGTGACACAAGCACGTGAGAATATGAACCTTCCGCGTGACAATGAAAAGAAAACCGTTCAAGCCCCGCTGATGCACACCCTGACTTTAGAAAACTTATCAGAGCATGAGTCTGCGGCGCTCGACTCTCTTTTAGGCAAATATGACGAGATATTTTTGAAATCTCAGACAGATATTGGGTGCAACTCTACTGAGAAACATAGGATCGCACTTAAGAATGCTGTCCCTATTCGTCGAGCACCATACTGATGTTCCCAGGCACACAAGTGGAGATCAACAAACAAGTTGACGCTCTCCTCAAGCAAGGTGTCGTGAGGCTTTCATTATCGCCCTATGCCGTACTTGTCATTTTAGCAGAAAAGAAAGGTGAAGGACGCACTCGTCTATATATTGACTACCGGAAACTCAATGCCATAGCGGCACCCGACTTTCAACCAATTCTACGTATAGATGATATTCTTGACCAGTTTTTCACTACGTTGGACGTAACATCGGGATACTGGCATGTCCAAATGGATCCTGATGATTTTCAGAAAACTGCATTTGTCACGTCTGATGGTCATTTCGAGTGGTTGGTAATGCCGTTGGGGTTGAAAAACGCTCCAGCTACATTTGAAAGAGCCATGAGATCAACAATAGCGAGACGTCAGCTCACCAATGTTTTTAAATACTTTGACGATGTGGTCGTATACTCAGAGACTTTTAATGATCATATACGACACCTTGAGGCGCTATTGAAAGCTCTAAAAACCGAGAACGATAAACTCAAACGAAAAAAGTGCCAAATTTGCACGCTGCAGAATTGAATACTTGGGCCACAAAAATTCACAAAGAACAGTAACACCAGAGCAAGGTAATGTGGCTGCCACACTCAAATTTCTGACACCAAAACGAGAAAAAGACCTCTAGCGTTTTCTGGGCACTGTAAACACCTACCGTCAATTATCCCCCACTTCAGCGATATCGCTCTTCCACTCACAAAACTACTCCACAAAGGCAGCAAGTGGGAATGAAGAGAAGCATGCGAGCAAGCCTTTCGTGAACTGAAGAAGTGGATAACTGAAGAACCAGAGCTTGCATATACAACCCTTCGAGACCATGTACTGTGTACTGTGACGCATCTGGCGAAGGCATCGGTGCAGTGCTAAAACAACCTCATGACAAAGGCAAAGAACATCCTGTTGCCTACTATTCCCGCAAAATACTTGAGCATGAGGTGAACTATGCTATTACAGAAAGAGAATGTCTTGCCATTGTAGATGCCATCAATAAATGGCATTGGTACCTTCATGAAAAGTCATTCACTGTTGTAACAGATTACTCTGCACTCCAGTGGCTGAAAAATGTTAAACATCCTCAAGGTTGTCTCTTCCGGTGGTCTTTGAAACTGTCAATGTATGATGTGAACATTAAACATCAAAAGGACGCAATAATGTCGAAGCAGTTGCGCTCTCCAAAGCCCCAATAGTTAATCTTCTATCACATGACGACCTTCAGCGATGCAACAATGAGCGCCAAAAAGGAACGCATTCATTGAGAAATAATATTATCATCTTCAAAAGAAAAGAACTACGGAAAATATACGTGCCCCGTGAACTACGCCCAACCATTCTGAAGAATGCACATCAACATTTTGGGCATGTCGGAGTGAAGAATACGCTATCACTCCTGTCTCCGCAATATTATTGGCCGTATATGGTAACCGATGTTTCAACTTACATTCGGCATATTGATGCATGTCAGAGATGCAAGAAGACGAAAACAAAAAAGTTTGGGATGCTTTAATTACTGCCTCTAGTTTAAGAACCCTGCAACCTCTTTGCAGTAGACACTGTTGGAGGATTTTCTGGATACGGCTCGTCAAAAAGGTTTATACACTTGGTTATTGATCATGCGACTCGCTACGTAAGGATGTTTGCTCATAAAAGTGCGAACATCGACGCCCACATTTCATGCTTAAAAACCATTTTTTTCTTTTGTAAAACCACGGAAGCTCCTTTCAGATCGTGAAACAAGATTTTATGCAGGAAAAATCAAGCAGTTTCTAAAACATATTCGTATACACCAACTATTCGCCTCATCTCATCATCCACAATGCAACAACATGAACGAGCGCACCAACCAGACTATTGTAACGAGACTTAAATGTAAGATCAATGACGAAGCACAGAAGTCTTGGACTGAGCTGCTTCCGCAGGTAATTGACGAATACAATAGAACACCCCACGAAGTGACCGGCTACACACCTTCCTTCCTGATGTATGGAATTCCATCTTATCTTACTGTACTAGAACAACGAGGAGAAACTGTCGAAGAAGCGCGAAAAACTGCAGTTACCAATTCTATTGCCTACCACAATAAGTACAAAGTCATTTATGATACGAAATTTCTTCCGATTGAATTCCACGTCGGTGACTTCGTCCTTTACGAGACACCATGGCATCCCAACAATGGCAAACTGAGTTCCGTCATGGAAGGACCCTACAAGATTCTACGCAAGGTCTCAACAGTGAACTATCAGGTCAACCGCTCCGTGCTACCCTTAGGTAGAAACTCTTACATTGTGCATGCTAGCAAACTGCGGCGTTATTTTGTACCTTCTGAACTGAGACTTTCTCGAGGGGAGGGTGAAGTGTGACGCATTAACAAGGTGATTTTAGGAGAAGCCGACGAAGAGGAAGTGCGCGTGCATTAGAATACACACATGGCATCTGGATCACGACGTGTCTCCATTTTGTAGCGTCACATATATCATGTTTTGGGGTAACTTTCATACATATGTGAAAAGAGTGTGCAATTGAAAATATTTCTGGCTTTGTACTTCGAAGTAACGTATTACACATTTATTGCTTCTTGCCATCGCCGTCTCTGAGGTTCTTTGCGCGCCTGCTTTTTTATGTTCGTTGATGCTGATTTGCCTTCTTTTGTTCTGCTGGAAGTATATTCTCTCTCTCTCTATATATATATATATATATATATATATATATATATATATATATATATATATATATATATAAAGAGCGAAAGAAGACACGCAACTATAGATATATACTTATAACACTTCCCCTATACGCCATATACGCCAAACCCAATACGCCGAACAGGCTCATAAAGGGTCTGCTACACTCGCTGCCATGGCTACTAGTGGCGCTGACTGACACTCCCACTCTTAAATTCACAGATATAAACAATAAAGTGGCTGGGAGGATAGCCGTCGTGGTAGCTCAGTAGTAGAATGCAACGAATGCCTTATTTGAAGGTCGCTAGTTTGGTTTCTACGCATGGCAAGTTACCTTTTCACCCACTTTTCTTTCGCCACTTATAATATACAATTTGGTGTAATAACTTCCCCTGCACTTTCTATGAAATATTTTTTGTCTGTTAGAACTCATAAATAATGGGGAAAACACTAAAAAACGAACCTATAAGTATACACTTCTTTCCCTTAGTCATTAAGGAGGGTCTGGTAGTGGCAGACTTGGTGCCTTAGGTTGTACACGAGGGACTATTGGTCAGCTGCCAGCTCATATTAAGTCCACGTGCTACGTTACGCCACACAGGACTTTGAAGAGTGCGCCACATTTGCCGTCATGGCTACTGATGGCGCTGACTGACTCTCCCAGGTAATATTCACATATATACATAAGCGGCTGGCAGGATAGCCGCCATGGCAGCTCAGTGTTAGAGCAACGAGCACTTTATTCGAAGGCCACAGGTTCGGTTCCCACCTATGGCAAGTTATCTTGTCACCCACTTTTCTTTCTGCACATGCACATTAAATTCGGTTTAATAACTTCCCCTACACTTTCCTTGGCAATATGGTCTGTTAGATCTCATAAATAGTCTGTCAAAACACGGAAAAACGAGCCCTTAAAGGGCCACTCACCAGGCTCCATACCGAATTTTAGTTAGACAGTGGAAGTTGTTGGGTGTCCGATGAGGAACGTTTTGCTACAAAACTTTTTCGAATCGGTTCATTACGAGTGGAGAAAACAGGTTTTTTGAAGCGGCGAGAAACGAGGGTGAAAGGAGGCGAGCTCGAAACCCTTGCCGCTCCTCCAAGTAGCCTTCGCAAGCCAAACCTCTTCCTTACCCTCTCCGGCATCCGACCAAGAGGTGCCGTTTGCATCGCGTGCCCGAACAAGCCCAGTCCCCGTGCACGCGAGTGGCGTTGCTTTGTTCACCAGCGTTATTTTGTGGTCTTCGGCCTGTTTGGAAACGTAGGCTTAGACACGGTAGAGTAGATGAGCACAATGAGCGCGCGAACGCGTAGGAGCGTTCCACGGCGGTCTTCTGCTCCATGCGCTGACCGCGGGAACCCGAACGCATGTAAAACGCTGGCACATTGGCCCCGCATCTCGTAATTTAACGGAAAAAATTAAGAAAAACGTGCACAATTTTTTATTGCATCTCATTATTTATTATTTATTTCAAGTTTTATTAATCTCTTAAAGCAACAGATACACAAACTACGCATGTTGTGTTAAATGGTTTTTGCCATGTCATGCGGTATACTGTTGACAACGTCAGAGCAGAGTCGTCTACATAGAGGACCAACGTGACCACATTGCTGTGTACGTAGGGCCATTCCTATGCCCACGTCATGCCCTCATTCTCTACGCGTGCGCCGGTAGAGGGGAGGGGGAGCAGCTTTCATCTTGAAATTCGGCCCGTTTCCGCAGCGCGTAGCTTCAAGTTTTGGCAGACGTGATCATGAACGCCTCGTCTACGCATTGCGCTTGTCAGCTCCATATTCTCAAACCTGGTGAGTGGCCCTTTAAATATACATTTCTTTCCCCTCTCTCTCTCTCTCTCTCTCTCTCTCTCTCTCTCTCTCTCTCTATATATATATATATATATATATATATATATATATATATATATTTACAAGTGTATAGGTCGGCTAAGATATGCGTGGAATTGATTAAATACTTTTTGGGCCCCAGAAGTGAACGCCGCATTCTTGAAATAATGCTGAACTACCTCTGTAGGCAGACGTTTCACTTCCATGGTAAATAGCTATTCCTAGAAAAAAGGTAGCGCTGTCCGACCCCCGCCCCCACTCACCTTCTGTAGAACCCATCACTAAAATGAAAGAAACGACAACTCCACTTTCCTACTCCTGCTCCAGTGTTCGCTCTCTTTTCTTTCAACCATGGCTCCACCTAACGTCCAGAAAGGGATGAAGCAGGGCCAGACTCTTGGAGTGCCAAGACGGCCGGCTGAGAGCCAAGTGAGCTGAGGAAAAGCGAAAGATGTGAACGCTTTCGCCTGTTCCCGAAGCCTCCATGGTTCCACTGTATGATCTCGAATTTAGAGGCAATGTTTGAACGGGACGTACAATTGGTAGCCATCGTGAATGTCTTAGGTTTTATATATGGTCCTTTATGTCCCGCTCGGAATCCTCAGAGGCAGGGAGGGGCACGGAGGCCGGATTGTCCGACGGCGGTGTGGTGGTAGCCAACTTACGACGACGCCGTGGAGCTGTACCCTCACTGCTCACGGAGCAGGAGCGGGAACGCGATGCCTTGGGTTGAAACTGGGTGATTGCCCAGGCTTGAATAGCCTGGGTAACCTCTACTACTATGCGTTGGACCGAGAAGCTGGTGAGGAGGTGATTAATCGAAGCTTCGACGCGCGTGAGGCGTTCTTCTACGCGCGGGGCGGGCTCTTTGCTAGGCAGAGTTTGGTTAGTGGGCAAGAGAACCTGAGGTGCCCCAGGAGCCTCAAGAGCTTCTGGAGTAGATGTGGCACCAGTTCTGAGTACTGGAGTACACAAGGCTGCTTGAACCGGCGGTTTAATGGGAGTGGACTTAGCGCGAGGACTAAGCTTGGACGTAGCTGGCGTAGCCGCCTGGACAGAGGAGGCAATACGGGATGGCCTTGCAAGTACACTGTTGTTGGGGTTGAAGTCGCTTATTTAAGAGTTCGAGTTGTTTAGTTAAAAGAGAATTTTGCTTTTGAAGTGCCGCATCTTGCTGGCGAAGGGCCGCAAGTTCGGGAGAAGGAGGATCGACAGAAGGGGGTGAGAGAGGCTTAGAAGCAGCATTCCCTGCCCAACTGCTCACTTGAGGCACCGCCGCTGGTGCTTCGAGCGGTGGCAATGCTTGAGTGTCGGCGTGGAGTGGTGGAGCCGAATGATGGAGGTTGGTACTGCTGTGTGGCTGTGACGAACATGAGGTGGTCCCTCGAGGAGATGTTTAGAGCTGCTTGCATTTCCGATATTTTCGATATTTTGCCGTGCAGCCACTGGTCCCAGCCTTATGGGCGCCGTGGCAGAGGAGGCAATCGGGGTGGCAGTCGTGGGCATTGAGACCTGCAGGTACGGGGGTTCCACATTTGGCACACTGGGTTGGAGCGGGGTGAGGACACTGAGGTGGGCGATGACCGATGGTACCGCACTTGGTGCAAACAGGAACCGTTTTCTTGTAGGCGCGGATATACGTCGCCACGCAGCGGTAGAAGAGGAAGCGGGGTAACTTCTTGCCCTCGAAAGTCCCCACCGCCACCGCGGAATCTCCGAGTTTGCGGACCGCGAGGATAGTACCTCGAGGCCAATGCAGTTCTGATTTTATCTTCTCCGGGCTTTCAGCAGGGTTTATGTTGATGACGCCCTTGCATGTATCCCCTGATGCCTTTGCGTGGCCCCGAAAGGGCAGCTTCTGATCCCCCACTTGCAGCTGGAAGTCCCCAAGGAGTCGCTGTGCCATAGGCAAAATGGTGGTGCTACAGACCAAGATGTTTTGTTCCCAGATCGGCTACACTTGAATTTCCGTGGTAGTCCGGTCGCCGAGGTAGCTGCGGATGGCGTCACCCGCACGATCGGCCGGGACGAATGTGCGTAGCTCGCAGGGTACGCGAGGTTTCACTACTACGATGTAGCCGTCGCAAGAGAGGCGAGGAGTTTGACGCGGAGGCCACTTGCGTTGCTTCGCTCGCTGCGAGGACGGAGCAGAAGTAGGCACACCACCGGAGGGATGGCGCGCCGGCGTTCCTTGCAAGGCTGGGGAATGGTGGCCCGCTGTGGCGTCTCATTGTTGTTGAGACGCAGACTTCGATTTCGCTTGCTTGCGTTGATACTGTCTCACCATGTCGTCGAGGTATTTGTCTTCTGATGACATAGTGTTTACGGAGGATGAAATCTCCATGGACAGCATTTGGCTTGAGGTAGGATCATAGCCCGTAACCACGTTAGCGGCCGCCATCACCGGGTTGAGAGCCCTTAGCGAGGCGGCGTTGTAGCCGGGAGTGAAGGACGTCCCTCAAGTTGTCAAAACTGGACCCACCTGGACGAAGGTGTTGTCTAGGCGAAGCGGAGAACTTGGCGGTGACGATAAATCCAAGTTTCAAGGGTACCAAGGTGGATGTCCGCAGAAATAGCAGAAAATCTACGGAGGCGATGTTGAGTGCGTCCGTCACCGGATGGATGGATGGATGTGGCTGTACCCTTTAGATCGGGCGGCGGCTAACGCCACCTAGCCGTAATACTTAGTGAACTAACCATTACATTTATCTTTTTTTTTCCTTTAAATAATGAAGTTGAGGATTCGTACTTCGCAGTGAAGGGTTTAATTTTCACTCGTGCCTTGACTTTAGCCACCAATCAGATAACCTCCTTCTAGTTAAGTCTACCCGCTTAAAGTCTATTTTGCCCTCGCTGTCCCTAAATCCCAGTGCTTTGAAAAACTCTGCGCCATCATCCTGAACTATAGGGTGAAGCCCTTTACAGAACCTTATCAAGTGTTCGGCCGTTTCTTCTTCCTCTCCACACGCACTGCATACTGTGTCTACCCCTTCGTATTTGGCCCGATATGTCTTGGTTCGCAGTACTCCCGTCCTGGCCTCAAACAGTAGAGAACTACCCCGAGTATTATCATAGATCCTTTCCTTGGCAATCTCCTGCTTAAAAGTTCGATAGATCTCTAGTGCGGACCCCTTAATCATGCCCATTTTCCACATGTCAGTCTCCGTTTCCTTCACTGTCTTTTGGCCACCTGCTGTTTTCTAAGTATTTACCAGTCAACTTCCTGGTTCGCTTCCTCCATTTTGTATCGATATTCTTCATGTACAAGTAGCTGAAAACCTTCCTAGCCCAACGCTCTTCCCCCATTTCTCTCAATCGCTTCTCAAATTTTATCTTGCTGCTAGCTTCCCTGCCCTCAAATGATGTCCATCCCATATCACCTTGTACTCCCTGATTTGGTGTATTCCCGTGAGCTCCTAAAGCAAGCCTACCTATTCCACGTTGCTTAATTTCTAATCTTGCTTGAACTTCTGATCTCATGCACAAGACCGCATTGCCGAACGTCAGCCCAAGAACCATGACCCCTTTCCATATTCCTCTCACAACATCATACCTATTGTAATTCCACAGTGCTCTATTTTTCATGACTGTTGCATTCCTGTTACCTTTAGTCGTCACGTATATTTCGTGTTCCCTCAGATACTCAGTCCCATTGCTTATCCATACGCCCAGATATTTGTATTTATCTGTTATCTCTAGCGTGACCTCCTGTATTCTAAGCTCACTACCTTCGTTGTCATTGAAAATCATGACTGCTGATTTTTCCTTACTGAGTATAAAATCTAACCTATCTCCCTCATTACCACAGATGTCCATCAATCTCTGCAAATCTTGCTTGTTGTTGGCCATTAGCACTATATCATCTGCGTACATTAATGCTGGTAGTGCCTGATCAATAAGTTTTCCTTGTTTGACTAAAGAGAGGTTGAAGCCCAGTCCACTTCCCTCTAATTTTGCCTCTAATCCTTGTAGGTACATCATGAATAATAAGGGTGACAGGGGGCACCCCTGCCTAAGCCCCCGTTTTACCTCTGCAGGCTTGGATACCTGTTTTTCCCACTTTATAACTACCTTGTTACCTTTATAGATACCCTTTAAAAGATTAGTGACTACATGTTCCACGCCTAGTGTGTCCAGTATTCCCCACAATTCCTCTTGAACCACGCTATCGTACGCTCCCTTGATATCCAAAAATGCTAGCCACAGGGGCCTGTGTTCCTTTTCTGCTATTTCGATGCACTGCGTCAGTGAGAACAGATTGTCTTCCAACCTCCTGTGTTTCCGAAACCCATTCTGCAGTTCCCCCAGCACCCCCTCATCCTCTATCCACGACTGCAGTCTTTCCTTTATAATCTGCATCGCCAGCCTGTAGACCACTGATGTCACTGTTATAGGACGGTAGTTGTTTATGTCAGCTTTGTCCCCCTTTCCTTTATAGATCATGCTCATCCTGCTAAGTTTCCATCCATCGGGAACTTCACCATCGATTATTATTGTGCTCACTGCCTCTCTCAAAGCCTGCTTAGACTTCGGACCTAATGTCTTTATCAGCCTAATTGGAATGCCATCTGGGCCTGTTGATGTACTACTAGGAACCCTTTTCTCAGCCCTTTCCCACTCTTGTTGTGAAAATGGAGTCATTGCACCACTTGATTCGTCCTTGTCTATTGTGGTGCATAAAGTACTTCTTTGTTGAAATTTTTCTGTCACCCTTGTCCTTATATATTCAATAGCTTCGCCCCCTTCTAGCCTAGCACCTTGGGCTGTAGTTATAAAACTCTGCTCTAGGCTCGTCTCATTTCTTAGGGAGTTTAGATGGTTCCAAAATTTCGCAGCTGCCTTTCTATCTTTTTTATGTACTTCTGCCAGCCACTGAGCTCCCTTCCTTCTATTCTTTTCATTGATCAGAAGGGATGCATCCCTTCTACAGCTTAGAAAGTTTGCCCATTTTCTTTCAACATCATCTGACGGTTCACCCCGCTGCTTAGCATGTCTGTGTTCCCTAGAGGCTTCCTGACGTTTTGCTATGGCTCTCTTAACTTCCTCATCCCACCAACTTTTGGGTTTGTGTCTTCTTTTCCGGGGTGACTTGCCACGCGTCTTAGCAAGCTCTAGCTCAAAGAGTCTAATTAGATTCGTGTATGTCCACTCTGTCTTATTATCCTCCGTGATTACTTTCTCAATTTGTTTAGTGGCTATTTCAATTTGCCTTTCTGGATAAAAATTTTCCTGTAGTTGCTCATCTTGTCTCCTTCCCACTTTCACTGCTCTTCCAAAACTTAGCTTGAGACGTTTGTGATCGCTACCCAGACTTCTGGAGCCACCTTCATCTATGTGCATTCCCCTGAGCTTATCATACATCCTATGTGACATCAGTGCATAATCTATGGTCGACTGAAGCCTTCCTACCTCCCATGTTATTTGCCCTTCACACTTCTCGGTACAGTTGCAAATGATCAAATCAAGCCTTTCACACATATCCATGATCATTTTGCCTGTCGGGTCGGTATACCCATCTATATCTTCTATGTGCGCATTCATGTCTCCTAGTATAATTACCTCGCACTCTCTTCCTAACTCCTGAATGTCCTTTGACATACACTCTACCATTGCCTGGTTTTCCTCTCTGGCCTTTGCTCCCGTCCACGAGTACACAAAACCAAGGAGTGTCATTTGACCTGCCACTTTCCCTTTTAGCCATAAATGTTCCTTGCACTCCTGCTTGACCCTTTGCCAGTCTGTACTTTTATGAATGAATGCCCCAATACCACCCCCCTTTCTGCTGCCTTCTGTTCTATTACAATATTCCCACGCGTAGTCCGGATTGTTCGGAGGTTGTTCCATGTCCCTGAGATGTGTTTCTACAAAACCGTATACCATCGGCCTCTCTTCCCTTAGCTGTTCTTCTATCTCTTCCCACTTCAGCCTGTTCCTACCACCCTGCATGTTAATATACCCTATTTCTGAATTGGCTCGGCGCTCGTGGCTATGTCTATTTTTGCCCCGGACTCTACCTATCTTAGATATTGGTGCCACTTTGGAATCGTATCTGTCCATACAACCTGTCGAAGAGTCTCCCTGGGTATTTTCCCCGTTACTAGCTATCCTGCACCCCGAAGGGCTTGCTTGCCCCCCAAAAAAGCTACTGCGCGTCCTGCAAGTCGCCAACCCACCTCATGACCTAGTCGCCCATCGAAGTGAATTCTGTCTCGTTGAAAACCCCCCCACCTATGCACCTCTCTGTTTATTTCCACCACCTCAAAGCCTTTCTCTCGACTCATCTGCCATATCTCTCGGTTTGCGTTGACCACCGCTCTTTGCAGGTTGCTATCACGCACCGGTACCTCCGGTATCGTGCATATCACTACCCGTACCTTAGGAGAAGTGGCGCGCATGTCATCGGCGCCTTTCGCCAGTGTGGCTGCTAGTCCTGCTGCATCTTCATTTAGGACATCGTTTAAACCACCTGAAATTATCACGAGGTTTTGTCTATCAGCTGTTGTTTTGAGCTTTGCGCTCGCTTGCCTCATGACTGCTTCAAGCTTGCGTCCTGGGAACGTCCCTACTGCAACCCTCTTGTCACCTCTTACCCTCTCTTTGATGGCTGCTGTGCATCGATTTAAATTCGAATCCCCAGCGATTATCACATGCTGTGACTTTTCAGCTGGAGCGTTCTGTACCTGGGGGCTACTTGCACCTGTGACGCCGGCTGCTTTGTTCCCTCCCTGCCCCACCACTACCTCGCTGAAGCTGGGCCTTGCGACAGTTGAACAGGCTAAACCTGTTTTTTCCAAACTTGCTTGCTTTTCCTTCTCCACCGTTGTGGTTGCCGGATCCCTACTATTCTCTCGGTAGGTCGCTTCTTTGTTCAGCTTCGCTAGCGCTTCCTCGGCGGACTTCAGTCTTTCTCCCATTGCCCTTGTTTTCTCTTGCTCTGTCGCCAACGCAGACTCGAGCTCGGCGATTCTCATCAGCAGTTCACTCTGGGCAACCATCATTTTCTCCATTTTTTCCTCGACCTCACATTGCCTACACTTCGCGTCAGCCTCTTCTCCATCCGCTTCTACGCTTGGGTCCACTTTCAAACCCACTCCACATCCTGAACACTTTACAGTCTTTTTAACCATGCCTTTCTGACACCAATTGTCCCTATACTCGATAATTACTAAACTCGAGCCCTGCACTACGAGAAAAAAAAGTCTAAACTCTACTACAAAAATTTGCGTGTTCAATGTACGCGCACCTCCCCCACGGGGTGGCAAAAGAAAAAAACAGCAACAAAAAAATTTCAAACACACACACCCACACTAACTAATAAATACCTGGTGACTGGCCCCCGAAAAAGCCGTACCATAAAATAAGTGCTATGAAGATTTCAACCGCTGCCTTATAATTATAAAGACCAGCTCAAAACATGCAAGAACACTTATCTGCGCAGTCGATCCGGAGCGCTCAAAAAACACGTCCATCCACCTTGACAGCCCGAACACACCGCAGGGTCAAAACAGCGCCATCTTTAGGTGAGCGTTCGTTGCTGTTTAGCTATTCAGATGACTCGCTGAAGAATCTTGTGGCAAACTTCAATCTCGAATGGCTGTCATGGGGTCAGTTTGCTCGGATGTGTCCACAACGAAGTTTCCTTCACAGTTTCCTTCACGTCACCATCGAAGTTTCCATCGTCACCATCGAAGTTTCCTTCACGTCACCATCGAGCGCTCGCAGCGCCCCCTCAGAAAGAGGGAGACGACGCCCATTCCGGGCCAGCTCCAACGTTCTGTGTGCAACGAACGCTTGGTGAACCGAGACGCTGAGCTTCCGGGCTAAGCTTCTCTGAGGCTCCGCTCCTTCCTCTACACTGCCACTGACCCCTCCCGTTATCATGAAAGTAACGGTTGAGGGCCACACCATCTCTGCTGAAGAGTTCCGGGCAAGATATTGGACACTGGTTCTCTACAAAGCCTATGTGTCTCGACCAGCCTGTTCACAAAAACAACTTTCGCAACCGAACGCTACCTTCGACCATTGACGCGGCCAACACCAACACCGGGAACATCGCATGCGTCGAAGCAGCCGCAACTGGCAGAATCAAGACGCCAGCCAACCCACCACCTACTACAAGGAGACGCGCATCATTGTAGAACACAGTAAGCAATTGTCACCACTCCCACCGAACGCTATTCGCGTCATCGTTCGTCCGCGAGGTTCACTGCCACTCTCATATGTATGAACGCCTCGACTCATAAAGGAAATGCAGGCCGCACTCTAAATCACTCTACCCGATGATTTTTGCCTGCGCATACACCGCACCATTAACACATTTACTGCAGCTACAAGACAGTCTGCAGCAGCTGAGCTCCTAAAGACGCTAACTTCACTCACTATTGGCGGCCAGGATTAACCCTGCGTGGCTCACGTGGCACCTCCACCAGGAGGTACAAGAAGAGTCATCGCTAACACGTTTGACGACGAGACCCCAGCCTAGCTGTACGAAGACCTGGTCAGAGGGAATCCCGACTACTCAATACTCACAGCCCGACGAGTGGGGTAGACCCGATCAATTCTCATTACCTTCGACGCCAATAAGGTGCAACATTCCGTTAAATACATGAGAGCCACTCACCGCTGCACTTATGCACCGTTCAGTACAGTTTTCAATCTGACTGCAGCGCCAGAATACATAGCCCAGCGGATAAAAAAAGAAACCTTGAGCAGGCCACAATGAAAACGGAACACGACGCGCGCGTCTCGCGCCCTGCATCTCTCGGCAGATTATGCCCGGGATACATTGGGGACGCAAGGACGCATCTTTTTGTATGTGCCCCTTACCGCGAATGTCAGAAACTTTGAGGTGGGGCAGTGTGAGCAACGCAGCTCCCTCTAGTCAGTGTGCGGTGCCTATACAGAGGAAGTCCGGACACCTGTACTGATTGCAGACTACTGGGTCACCATCACGACGTATGCCCAAGCCCCAAGGCTAACCTTTGCCCACGTTGTGGCATCCAACATCCACCCCAGGATCCTCCTTGCATGCCTAAGGGCATTCTGAGCGAGGGCTCGCATCTTACCGGTACTGGATCATGCGAAAGACGCAACCTTCACCAGCCAGGCAAACAGTGAAGGCAACCTCAAACGTAGCGACAAGAACTGGTTGCATATGGGGACAACTTCCCCCAGTTGTCGCCGGGGCCCATTCATCCCAGCCACAAGCAAGTCTGAACCGAGCCGTGTTACGCCTGTGAGTTCACACCGAACGTCAATGCCTCTGCAAAAGGCAATCTGTGTCGAAGCCAGAAATTGAGCCCGCCTGACGCGATCAACTCAACGACGTCGTCAAGTGGCGGCGCCGGTCTGTCACGCAACGCACTGCGAGCTTTTACATTCCGCGAGCCCTTTAAACTATCGGCGCCTTCCTGTCTGGCGAGTCTTACGCGATGGATGCGTGAGAACGTCACTCGTCCTTGGCGGCAACCACGCGCACCAATCGGCACCTTCGAGTATGGCGAGTCTTACGCTATTCGTGGCGACATCCCTCGTCCTTGATGCAACCACGTGCAGCGGCAGGGCCCATTAGAGGATTCCGACATCACGGCTAGCGGCGCTTCTGGTCGGACGTTTGATTACTCAAAGAATCCACCTGGTGCCTATAAAAAAACCCACGGCGCGTTGCCAACAGTCGACCTATGCGTCAGCGAAGCCTCTCGGTGCTTCGAGTCTCCACGCAGTCGGCGTGCCCGGTGTCCATGGCAGCGGCAAATTCTGTGGCGCCCATCGTAAGCTCTTCGGTGGTGCGCTTCATAACAGTGGTTGGTGGCTGCGGGATTGGCCGGCGTCAGCGACATCGGGGTGGTGAGTGCCTGATGTTTTCCCCTCAGTTCACCAGACTACTCTAGCGCAGGTTATGGTAGTTTAGAGAAGGGCTGTGTGAAGCATTAGAGTGAGCTTTCATTGTTTCACGCCAAGTAGAAGCGCTTTGAAACCAAAGTTAATGCGGAGGGTGTAAACACGGGATTGTTCAAAAGTGCTTGCACGTCTTGCTAGTAGACTTATAGTGGGTATGGGAAGTATATTCTTAACAGTGGCAAATTGCAACAGGCTAGTGTGAACGATAGAGAACCTTAACGTGAAGGAACTCACCGAAATTTTTGAGGAACTCGGCATTACTTTGGGCTGTGCGAAACGAAAGCAAGATCCTTGAGATCATAAAGGATGAAGGAGCGTCAGCTGAGGAGGTCGATGAGGCCTGGGTAAATATCAAAGCACGCCGCGAGGAGGCTGAAATGCGAGAAGTAGAAGTTCGCGAACGTGAAGAAGCTCAAAGGCGTGAACGTCGCAAGTGTGAGGAGGTTGAGAGACAGGGGCGCCTCGAGTTGAAACGAATAGAATTGGCAATCCTACAGTGTTCGCAGACGCCTAGCGTAGCTTCTCCGACAGTTCAGGTCAGCGGTTATAGAATTCGGGACGAACTGCCACTGTTCGTAGTAGGCGAGGACATGGCGAACTATCTCGTCAAGTTTGAACACGTATGTGAGCGAATTGCTTTGGAGTGGTCTCTTAGGACGCGGAACCTTTTATCTCTTTTTCCCGGCGAAGTGTTCGACGTGATAGCGTGATTGTCGAGGGAAGCGTTTAAGAGCTATGATGAGGTTAAGGAAGTGCTCATGAGACGTTTCAAGTAGTCACCCGAGGTTTTCCGGCGAAGGTTTCGGTATGCTAAAAAAGGGAATTAGTCACACGTTGACTTCGCGTTTCGTCTTAAAGCTGATTTAATTGAATGGCTCAAGGGCGAAGGTGTTTATGACGATTGCAATAAAGTGGTAGAATGCATTGCATTGGAACAATTCTACCGCTGCATCGAGGAGGATGTCAAGCTTTGGCCGCACGACAAACTTGGTGAAGTACAGCTAATCAAGGCAGCAGAGTTAGCTGAGGAGTATTATACACGCCAAAAGTTGCATAGCAGGGCAATGCGCGTTGAAAAGGAAGGGATTTTCAAAGAAACTTGATCAACGGTAACCCGCTCCACACCGTAATTTCAAGAAGGACCAGTCTTTCACGAAGAACACTGTAGGGGAAGGGCAAACAAAAGCGGAGAAATCGAGTGCGGTTCCTTAACAACGCACAGATGCTACATGGACGTTTAATTCACGGAAGCCGCTAATCTGCTACAACTGCAAAAAGGAAGGGCACATCGCGATAAACTGCAAGCAAAAGTTTCCTTTCGCAACAATACGAGAATCGGAAAAGAACATGCGGTTGTTGGAGCTGTACCTCCAAGAAATTAGTGTGAACGGGAAAGCGTGTCGAGCACTTCGAGACTCAGCGGCAACCATGGTTGTTGTCCACTTTTCGTTGGTGTCTCCGGATGACTTTACAGGAGAATGCGCATGGATCAGGCAAGTCGCCGAGGAGCAGAGTGCTTGCGTAGCAATCACTACGGTTGTCATTGAAGGCCCGTTTGGTAAGCTTCATACCCAAGCGGCTGTGCCCGCCGCACTCCCCGATCGTTTTCATTATCTATTTTCTAATAACTCTGAGGAGCTTCTTAAAGATCAGAATAAATCGTTCTTCTCAAACTTAACGTACTTGGCTCTCATGTGATCGCAAGCGTGGAAGATTTCGCAGGAGCTTGATCTTGAACAAAGTGGTGAAGCACCAAGTTCAAAAACTGCTGATCGGTGTGACCTTGCGGTGAGTTGACGGAACCTCAGACAGGAAATCTCGGTGTGAGTCATTTGAGCAGTCACTCGAGTGGCCCGTCGCCGAAGCGACTGGCGCGGCCTGTGTCGGCGGAGGACATGACATGGCGCCATTGAGTCAGAGCGAGAGGGGTGCAACGCTCTCGCCTGTAGTAGAAAGTTGAAGTGAGCTGTCGAGGGTTGATCGAGAAACGCTTGTTCGAGAGCAGCGTGAGGACCTCTTGATTAAAACGCTAATAGAAAGCGCAAACTTGGGAAAAAATTATGATGTTTTCTTTTTTCAGAAAGCAGGGCTCCTGTATCGGAGCTACACAAGTGCGCAAGGTCGAATGTATGAGCAGCTCGTGGTGCCATAAAAGTATTGTCACCAACTATTGGAACTGGTGCATGCAAATGCGTGGGCAGGGTATCTCGCCATATAAACGACCAAGGCTAGAGTTTCCCTTGAGTTTTTTGGCCGAAATGTTGGATAATTATTGAAGACTTTGTATGCTCATGCGAAACTTGTCAGAGAGTGGAAGAATCCATGGACAAGTGGAAAGCACCCATGATGCTTGTGCTAATTATCACAGAACCTTTTAGGCGCCTAGTAATTGATATTGCCGGGCCATTGCCAAAGTCAAGGCAAGGTTGTCGGCACATTCTGAAGGCCCTCTGTGTAGCCGCAAAATTTCCGGAAGCGATACCACTTAAGGAGCTCAATTCTCCTCATATCGTGGATGCAGTGCTATCTATATTTGCACGCATCAGATTTTCATCTGTAATCCAATGCCACAATTGTAGTGTCTTCATGAGCTGCCTTACCTCTACCTTTTTGGATAAATGTAGAAATAAAGTAATGCACAGCTCGATCCATTATCCGCAATCTAATCTGATAGAGCATATGCATTTCGTTCTGAAACGGATACTGAGAGCTCTTTGCTACGAGTACAAATGCGACTGGGAAGCGTGTATTCGTCCCGCTATGTTCGCTTTGATAACAGCTCCTTATGAGAGAACTGGTTTTAGCCTTGCAGAGCTTGTGTATGGCCGGAGTTTGAGAACACGATTGGGAAGGCTACGCGAGTCCTGGGAAGGATTCGATGAGGACCCTAATGTAGTTGCGTCTGCTCTAGACCTTCATCAGATGCTTGGAAAAGCGAAAGATCTTGTGGAAAGCCACATGAAGGCTGCACAAGTGTTGTCGAAGAGTACTACGACAAATCGGCGAAGAAGCGCGCTTTTGAAGTAGGTAGTCAGGTAATGCTGCTGCAGCCGTCTAAAAAGAACAAGCTTGCAAGGTTCATTGGGAAGGGCCCGCCAAAGTGTCATCGAAGATTCCTGATACCAATTATGAAGTGAAATTAGAAAGGCGGCCGAATAAAATTCACCACAGTAACTTGACCAAACCATACGTTCAACGTCAAGTAGTCGTAAATCTGCTGTTGAATGCTTCGGAGGAAGAGGGAGAAGAAATTTTGAGTTCTTGTGTAATCAAAAGGGGATCGGAGGTTATCTTGGAGCAGTTGAACCTAGCGTCTAGGTTAAGTGAAGTCCAGAAAGAGGACTTGAGAAGGATTGTTTCCGAGTTTGAAGACGTCTTTTCTGACCGTCCCGGCAACACAACGGTGATTGAACACGATATCGAGCTAGCTTCTGAGCAGCCAACCCGCAGCAAGCCATATCGTTGTTCCTCTGTGCAAAAGTAGCTCATAAAAGAGGAGATCGCTAAAATGCTGGAGTTGGGCATCATAGTACTGGACGACAGTGACTGTACATCTCCTCCAGTATTGGTTCAAGTGCCGGGTAAAGATACGAAGCAATACATCGATTATCGGCGTCTTAACGCCATAAATCGAGATCAAACTTACCCGTTACCAAACCTAGAGTAGAGGGTAGAAACTGTGTCACAGTTCAGCTCTATTTCTACGTTAACCTCGTGCCAGGGTATTGGCAAGTCCCCCTTACGGAGCGTGCTAGCAGCTATGTCGCATTCGTTTCTTCATTTGGAACGTATAGTCCACTTAAGCTGAGCTTTGCATTTAAAAATACGCCCTTTTGTTTTTCAGGTTTAGAGGACCTCGTTCCTAAAGGCCTCTCTGAGTTCGCTCTGCCATATCTTGACGATGTCACCATCTTCTCAAACAACCAGGAAGAAGATGTCGAGCATTTACGCGTCGGGCTGAACAGGTTGAAAGATATTGGTCTTACTGTGAAACCTACTAACTGTCACTTAGGGTGCGGCGAGGTGTCTTACCAGGGACACGTTGTGGGGCGTGGCTGGCATGGACCTTCAGAAATTAAGGTAGCCGCCGTCGTGAACTATCCACAACCAACCACAAAATCTAAAATAAGAGCTCTCTGGCGCCTAGCTGGATACTATCAGCATTACGTGCAAAGCTACTCTAGCATTGCGAGCCCTTTAAATGACGCACTTCGAAAGTCCGAGCCGGTTAAAGTAGTGTGCGACTTAAAAAAGGAGAATGCGTTTTGCGAGCTGAAAGAGGCCCTAAGCGAAAAGCCCGTTCTCAGGGCACCCCATTTCTCTAAGAGATATATGACTCAATGCGACGCGACTGATCGCGGCATGGGAGCTATATCAATCAATCAATCAATGTTTTTTATTAGCATCAAAAATGTACATTATGAGTAAGTATGCAGGAGGAGGTCCCAAGGTAGAAAACCGCAGGCGGGACCTCCTATGTTAATACAATGAAAAAGCTGAAATATGTATAACAAAAGAGCAAGTCACAGAACATTTCGAACTTTTTTGCAAACAAAGCAAGATATCGAAAATTAACAAAATGCAGCCGTTATACGTTTAATAGAGACTTCTTCAATTTTCTCTTAAAAACATGAATGTGCATCAGGTCTTTCACATCATGTGATAAAGAATTCCATAACGAAATTGTTGAAAAAACAATGCTCATTTTCCATAAGTAGTGCGAACTTTAGGTAATAACAGATTATGGGTGACCGCGAATCTAGTATTACTCGAATTATCCAACAAGGTAATATGAAATATGTCGATAGTGATTTGCGGTGGAAATTTTTGAAAAACAAAACATAAACATTATAAACGTACATTTGGTAGATTGGTAATACGTCAAGCTGCCGCAAAATCGCATGTGATGGCGTTTGACGTGAAGCGAAAGTTATGAGTCGAATTGCTTGTTTTTGCAATACCTTTAACGGCCAAATGTGCACCGAATATGAATTACCCATGTGGGTATTGCAAGTCCCCCTTGCAATATATTGTGCCAGGAAGACAGTGCTGGTAACGAAAGGCCAGTTTTGTATTTAGGTCAAAAACTCAGTGGCAGAAAAGGGGCATACAGTACCTCTGAAAAGGAATGCTCTTGCTTCGTGTGGGCTGTTCAAAAGCTAGCCTGTTATGTCTCCCGTTCGAGCTTTGTGGTCGAAACGGGCCACTGTCCTCTAACTTGGTTAAATAACATGTCGCCTAAAGGTAGCCGGTTACTGAGGGGAAGCAAGATACTCCAGTAGCACAGCTTTGACGTTCGCTACAAAAAAGGAAAGCTAAACGCTTATGCAGAAGCATTGAGCCGTGCGTTTGAGTACTTTTCGGTTTCTCGCAGGCGATTCGGGGCAAAGTTTTGTCCTCTACACAACCTCAGCTGAGCGCTCTCGTCCAGAGTGATCTAAAGAGCTAACTTTATGTTGTATTCTATTTCGTTATGTTGTTGTACACGTAAAAAATTGAGTTCTCATTTTAAGAGTCCTGTGCCCATATGTGCCTCTTGATGTAGAGGGAACAAAAGTCTGATAGACACGTAGCTAGATAAATGTTGTACTATACTTTGTCTGGCGTTCTGTCGGGTGACCGAGGGCCCTTGCTTGTGTCGTGTGTTATCTGTTGTCGAATCGTTCTTGACAAGTTGTAGAACAATCGACAAGTGCTGAGACGAAAATCGTCAGAACAGACGAGCGAAGCTGGCCGGCAAGTTGTGGTGACAAGCCAGTGGAGCTGAGATCCGTCCTTAAGAATGGAATGTGCTCACGGGATGGAGCCTGGAGCAGCATTCTCCCCTTGGCCCTGGAAACGAGCCTGGAGGGACCTGGCGAACTAGCACGCCCGACATCCGAGCCACGTGAAACCAGCTCGTTTTTGCGTCGCATTGCCTGGCGGTGGGGGTGCTGTTACGCCTGCGTGTCCTCGCTGAACGTCAATGCCTCTGCAAAAGGCATACTGTGTCAAGGCGAGCAATCGAGCCCGCCTGACGCGATCAACTCAATGACGTCATCAAGCGGCGGCGGTGGTCTGTCACGCAACGCACCGCGAGCTTTCTCAGCCCACGAGACCATTGAAGCTATCGGCGCCTTCCAGTCTTGTGAGTCTTACGCAATGCGTGGGAACGTCAGTCGCCCTTGGCTGCTACCACGCGCAGAAATCGGTGCCTTCCAGTCTTGGGAGTCTTACGCAATGCGTGGCAACATCTCTTGTCCTTAGTGCAACCACGCGCAGCTGTGGGCCCCATTGGAGGATTCCGAAATCGCGGCCAGCGCCGCTTCTGGTTGGTGGTTTGGTTAGTCAAAGATTACACCCGGTGCCTATAAAAAAACCCTGTGGCGTGTCACCAGCACTAGACCTATGCATCAGCGAAGCCCCGATGCTTCGAGTCTCCACGCAGTCGGTGCGCCCGGTGTCCTTGGCAGCGGCGAGTTCCATGGCGCCCATCGTAACGTCGTCGATGGTACGCTTTGTAACAGCATGCGAGAGAAGACATCTCGGCATTTCGAGTCCCTGAACTGTCGGCTCTAGTGCCGAATTCGTAACGCCTCTCATTCTATGCTGTACATGTACATAAAGCTTGCCTTAACTCACCCTCGTCTCGTCCGCTCGTCTATCAGCTTTGTGCAGAAGCAGTTGTGAGCTGAGTAACACACGCTACCAAACGGCTGGTGACCGTGTCGGCGCAGTTTGAAGTGGTGGCGCCTTCGGTACCGTGCTGGCGTCACACGTCTTTGGAACAGCTGCTTAAACAAGACTGGGGCCTTCCCGTTTTTCCTCCTAGCATGCTTCATCATCAGGAGCGACTTCCAGTCTACTAGACGCTCCGGCGAAGTCTCGGGAGGAGGCAGTGGCAGCCAAAGCAAAAGCTTAAGCAGCCCGAGCTGAAGTTCCTGTCCTTCGAGAACACATCGCGAAGCTGGAGGCCCAAATAAGTACTCTTGCCTCAATCGATGCCATTCAATCTACATCCAGCTGCTACTACACGCCAACCTCCTGCGCACAACCCACCCACCACCTCTAGCATATCATTCCCAGCCAGCCATGTCAACACCGCATCCTCTTCTGATTCGCTTGAGTTAAGTATCGACACCGAACTTCCTCGGCACCCAAATCAGGACAAAACGCCGTGTCCCTCCACTCACAGCTCACTAGGCGATATTCAATCCTTTCAGTGACTAGGAGTCCCTCTCGAGCTTTCAAAAAAAGCGGACGTGCGTTTCTTTCGCTCGCGTCGGCGCGAGACGCTCTCGCGTTTTAGATGCGGAGCATCTTATACTCGCGCCTTGTAGTGCGCCGTCCGCACCGCTTCTCGAACATTCGACAGCTGACGCGCGCGCATGCGCCGTCGCGCCGTCGCCCACTCTTCCACCATCTGTGCATCCCTTCCTCCTCTACACACCGCGCGCGCTTCACTCCTCCACCATCTGTGCACCCTTCCTCCTCTACACACCGCGTTCGACATCTACAATTCTCCTGATTCTCCAGTGGACGCGCATGTGGCGTCGCGCTTCGAGAACATTCAACAGATGACAGTGCATGCACCGTCGTGCTGTATATATACTCAAGGTCGGCGCTCGCTCGCTCAGTTGCCGCTCGTCGGTTGGTTTGTACGGCGCGTCGACGTCCAAGGTCGCGGTGAAATGAATTCCAACGAATCCACAAACACAATGATCGACGTCCCTTCGACCAGCGCCGCCCTTTCGCATACGTGTGTACGTGTTCACTCATTTAACACCCCCTCCTACAACCACGTTAACCAATTTAGCCATCGACCCAAGTAAGTCGCAATTTAACACCCCATTTCACAACCACGTTAACCAATTTAGCCATCGACCCAAGTAAGTCGCACTTTAACACCCCGTTAACCAATTATATGGTCCGCATCCTCCTCAGTGTTCCCCCGAGGGAAGCTGCGGGCAATTTTTTTGCAACGCGTCCGCTTTCTTTCACGTTGGCTTTTTGCCAGTGCTTTAGCAGTTCTCCCCGCGTTCCTGCCATGCCCGGTTGCTCCCGACAGGGAGTACATGATTAAAGGAACCACGATTACGGCAGAAGACGGTTGTACGGCTCTTGGCAGTCATCACCTGGTTTTCGCGCCCAAGAGAAGAGACACCTCGAGCTCCGCCAGGCAACGCCGCACCTGAATGGCACCCAGCAAACGGCGCCTACATGTAACGACCTGAAACCGCACCCGGCGCCCCTGCGAAGACACGGTCCACTTCTTAAGATGCTGCCTGATACCATCCACAACGTGGGACGGCCCAAAACTCCCGTCGACTTTACGAAGCTGCCGCCATGGCAACTGTACGAAACCTTGCTGAAGGCCGCGTCACTACAAGACCAGCCACGAGCGTCCCACGATTAAGTGCGGGATCACTCCCCAAACTACACCTTCACCCTTATTGTGCGAGAATACGTCCGAGCACAAGCCTACCTTCGCATCACGTCACTGCAGATCGGAGTCCGGACCATCGAATTTCACGTTTACACCACACTACTGACGATGCGTTTCACGACATTGTGTTCGACGCCTATGACAGCTTTACTGATGTAAAAATCTTGAAGTATTTGCAAGAGAGCAACCACACTATGTCTGTTGTTGGTGGCCGTCGCATGGATTGAACCAACCACGTACTCGTCCCCATGCTTGGAGATTGTTTGCCACGATGGATCTTCTATCACGGCGTCTACATTCGCCTCTACCCCTTTAACCCAAGAGTAAAAGCATGTTTTAACTGCCCCAAGGTAAGTCATCTAGCATACGTTTGCCCTCATCCAAAACGCGCGTTGTGGCGAGGAACACTCGCCGATACCACAGAGCACCCAACCAACATGCCGTGCCCGCTGCATCGTTTGTAAAAGCGGTCACGCAACGAACAGTTCAAACTGCAAATACCGTTTCGTTAAGATGCCTACCCCATCCGGCCACGCACCGGCGCAAGCACGTGACGAGGAGCCACAACCGCAGCGGCCCTCTATCCTTCGCACCAATCACTCACCGTCTCAAGAGCAGTCGTACCCGCCTCTCGGCCAGCCACGGCAACAGTAACAAACCGGCCATTCCGGACCCCGCAACCATGGCAGTTGCCGGTCAAGGTCTTGGTCCAGACCCCGGTTCAAGTCCAGGTCCAAGACACGGTTCAAGTCACGATTCAAGTTATGGTACAAGTCCTAATAGCGGTCCCTTACTGTAGCTACGTCAACCCGTCCTCTTCGCCTCTCTACCCCTCCCCTGGTTTGTCCCAGAGATTGCCACAGTCATCATCCGTGCCTGGTCCCAAGAAGCTTGCCTGGGCCCGAGGACCCCTAGCGTCACTCAAAGCATCACCGACGTCGCCGCAGGATCCACAGGTGAGGGAGTTCGTCAGGGAGAACTCTCACTTAAACATGTAACGGGCACGTCGGCTGGCATCGGAACGGCGTCATGTCAAACCCATTCCTGTTCTTTGTACAGGTATTCCTGCCTGTGGTGTCTACGGCGGCCAGCGCATCGACTACGCAGACGAAGATAAATGCCATCACGCTCCCGTATCAGCAGCTTACCCATGACCAAGAACCGCACGTGCTGAATCTTTCTACACCGCATGATGGCGCCTCGACTGCATCGACTATGGCTATAAAAGGACGGCTGCAGCAACACCCGCGCAGTGGGCACGTCGGCTGGCATCGGAACGGCGTCATGTCAAACCCATTCCTGTTCTTTGTACAGGTATTCCTGCCTGTGGTGTCTACGGCGGCCAGCGCATCGACTACGCAGACGAAGATAAATGCCATCACGCTCCCGTATCAGCAGCTTACCCATGACCAAGAACCGCACGTGCTGAATCTTTCTACACCGCATGATGGCGCCTCGACTGCATCGACTATGGCTATAAAAGGACGGCTGCAGCAACACCCGCGCAGTGGGCACGTCGGCTGGCATCGGAACGGCGTCATGTCAAACCCATTCCTGTTCTTTGTACAGGTATTCCTGCCTGTGGTGTCTACGGCGGCCAGCGCATCGACTACGCAGACGAAGATAAATGCCATCACGCTCCCGTATCAGCAGCTTACCCATGACCAAGAACCGCACGTGCTGAATCTTTCTACACCGCATGATGGCGCCTCGACTGCATCGACTATGGCTATAAAAGGACGGCTGCAGCAACACCCGCGCAGTGGGCACGTCGGCTGGCATCGGAACGGCGTCATGTCAAACCCATTCCTGTTCTTTGTACAGGTTGGTGTCGATTACTCCTCAGTTAAAACAAGCAATCGTTGTTTTATACAGCTGACGTGCCCAAGCTGTCTACATGCTTTTTTTGTGAATACATGGGATCTTGTACGGTCTTTGCTAATGTTGTGCGGAGACGTAGAGCTCAATCCCGGACCTAGTACCGCGGAACTTCTCAAACAATTACTTGATGGTCAGAAACTTATACAAGAAAGGCTAAACGCCATTGAATCCAAGCTGCAAAAAGTTGACAAAATCGAAAAAACTGTGCAGTGCCTTGAAAAAAGGCTTGTGGATTTAGAAGACCGAAGCAGACGCAACAACCTTGTGGTATTTGGTATTCCGGAAAGCGAGAATGAATCAACCGTTGTCCTAAGCGAGAAGGTCGTTACTGAGCTTTTTAAAGATACTTTGGGAGTAGAAGTACACTCAGTAGAAAGATTACACAGAATGGGGCGTCGCCAACCAAATAAACCTCGCCCTGTGATACTGAAATTGTTCGACCATCGTGAAAAAATAACCGTTCTACAAAACTGTTTTAAGCTAAAAGGAAAGCGCATGTCAGTGTCTGAAGACTTCTCCGCTGCCACTAGGCAAATAAGAAAACAGCTCTGGGATAGCACGGCTGACCTACGCAAATCGGGAAGGAAAGTCAGACTCGTGCACGATAAAATTAGAATTGATGATGAGCTATTTGAATGGGACGACGAACAAATGACTAGAGTATCAGTTTCAAAACGCCGATCTAGGGCAAGGCAAAAAGATGCGTGACCACACAGTCACACAGAAAGTTTTACTTGCCTAAACATTAATGCTCGCAGCATCGTAAATAAAACAACCGATTTGGAAAGCATAGTCATCGCGCACAATCCAGAAATTATAGTAATCACAGAAACATGGCTTAACAGCGACATTGGTGATTACGAAATTACACCCTCGGGTTACTGCATCCTTCGAAACGATAGAGATACGCGTGGTGGCGGAGTTGCGATTATATTCAAGGACTCGCTGGAGTTGTTGAGACTGCCCGACATCATAGGAATCGAATGTGTTGTCGTGAAGGTTATCTTGAAAGAATGTGCATTGATAATTGGCGGTTTCTATAGGCCCCCTAGTTCAGACATATCTTTCTACGAAAGGCTTAATAACTTTTTATTGCCTTATAGAAATCACTCCAGTAATCTAATGCTTGTTGGAGACTTTAACGTTCCCCACGTTGCCTGGGACAATGACTTTCCCTATGCGCTTTCAAATGAGGCTGAACATATTCTTGATCTTGTGTTGTTTCATGATTTAACACAACTTGTTCATGCACCTACCCGAGTCCAAGGTACCAAACAATCAGTCTTGGATCTATTCTTGGTCAACCACAGGGTATTACAGCGAAATCCAACTATCCGAATCTTAGAGGGTATATCGGACCACAAAATTGTATGCCTGGATATGCAATTAAGCTGTATCCACAAGGTGACAAAGCGAGAAACTTTTGTTCCTGTGTTTGCACGTGCAAGTGATGTTGACGTACTTGACGTACTAGACAGCTCTTTCGCACACTTTGTATCCCTCTACGAGTCGGATAAGCACTCGGTTAATCACCTGTGGAACTTTTTCAAAAACCTTGTGACAAAGTGCATTGACGAATTTGTACCACGTAAGCGTAAAATAATACGGAACACTAACCCCTGGATAACCAAAGAGATAGTACGCTTGGGACGAAGACTTAAAAAAGTAAAACAAAAACTGAAACGGCGCAACGAAGCGTCCACAAGCAACTTGGTTTGCGCACTGAGATTGCAGCTTAAAAACTGTATTGCTGACGCTAAAGCTCATTATCAAAACGTGCAACTAAAAAAGTTTATTTCTTCGTCCCCGGCGAAATTTTGGAGGTATCTGTCACCAAATAAAAAATCGGCACCTACTCTTGTCTTAGACGGCAATGCGGTGACTAACAGCTCAGAAACAGCGCGCATACTCAATGAATACTTCTGTTCAGTTTTCACTGATGATAATGGCACGGAACCTGAATTTCTTTTGTTTGGTGATTTGCCACCGATTGACAATATAGAAATAGATGAAGAGGGCGTATTTTCCCTTCTGCTCAAGTTAGATGATAAGAAATCTAGTGGGATCGACAACATACCTAATGCTTTTCTGGTGCGCTACGCAGAATGGTGTTCTAAGTACCTAAACCTAATCTTTCGGAAATCTCTTTCTCGAGCAGAACTTCCTCATGACTGGCGTTACGCCAAAATAACTCCCATACCAAAAAAGGCAAACCAGTACATACCTTCCGCGTACAGACCGATATCGTTGTTATGCGCATGTGTTAAAGTTCTGGAACACATAATATTCAAGCACCTTTCCGCGTTTATCGAAAGCAACAACATAATAGACAGTCGCCAGCATGGCTTCCGACGCGGCTTATCGACGGTTACGCAGCTACTCGAAATGGTACATGACCTTGCCTCTGGTCTGGACAAACAAAGCCAAATTGATATATTATTTCTAGACTTTGAGAAAGCGTTTGACCGCGTGTCACACCGTAAGCTTCTAATCAAATTCAAGGCGATTCTGAAAAATGACTCTTTATTAGCCTGGATCGAAGCATACTTGAGCTGCAGGTACCAGTGCGTCACAGTTGGTGGAACCAACTCGCCATCCGCGCCAGTTCAATCCGGCATACCTCAGGGATCCGTCCTGGGGCCTCTTTTCTTTTTGGTTTTTATAAATGACATTGTCCGCGATATACCAGTTAAGATAAGGCTTTTCGCAGATGACTGCGTGCTTTATCAAGAAGTGAATGATCCTAGCGACCAGCTTCTTTTAAACGATTCTTTATCTAAAATTCAAGACTGGTGTACGAAATGGCAAATGAACATAAACCCCAAAAAAACTGTTGCGATGACCATAACCCTCAAAAAAGATCCTTTAAAATTCCGATACAACCTAGGCAATCACTCCTTATCATTCGTTTCGCAATATACGTACCTTGGCCTTGTAATCACATCTGATTTAAGGTGGAACGATCACATAGCTTACATTGAAAAAAAGGCTTTGAGAAAACTAGGTTATTTACGAAGGACGCTAGCTAAAGCAACCCGCGAGACTAAGCTACTCGCATATAAAACGTACGTAATACCATTACTTGAATACGCGTCGCCTGTATGGGACCCCCACACACAAGCTAACATTGATAAACTTGAATCAATACAGCGAAAATCTGTACGGTTCGTGTTTAATGCCTACCGACACGACACATCTCCATCAGCTCTTTTGGAAAGCGCTAAGCTGAAAACTTTGCAATGGAGACGTTACCATGAAAGAATGAAGTTGTTCTACCTCATATATAATGACAAGCTAGCAATTCGGAAAACCAATTACATTAAACCAATTTTGCGCCGCGAAACGCGCTCCTCCCACCCTAAAAGAATTGATGAGCTTCTCTGTCATACTAACATATATCGGTACTCCTTTTTTCCCCGCGCAATCAACGAGTGGAACAAATTGCCACCAGAGGCTCTGGAAAGTGTCGATCTGAAATCATTTCTCCGTGCGTTACCTGCTCCATCTTTCTGATAGCTACACTCCCATTTCCTTTACAGTGCCTTTGTTCTTGTGCCCATTTTAGACAAAATATTTGCCTTACAATTTGCCACGCTTGTAACTAACATGCCCGGATGTACTTTTTGAATTGTTGCTGACTATTCTTGTACTTGAACTTTTTTTTTTTTTTTCCACACAGCAAAACCTGCTGAGCACTACTTTCGTGCAGTTTTCAGTATAGCCTTGTATGGCACGGCAATTGTGGACTGCATTTCCAGTTTCCTTTCTATGTGAATCAACGCGTTCCTTTTTTTTGTACCACTGTATAATCTGTTCAATATTTTTTTTGTACTTCCTGCATTTGTGTTCATTGTACCGCCCACCCCTGCCCAAAGTCTGGCATTCAGACTGGCAGTATTCTCCTAAATAAATAAAGCACAAGTTTCTTTGCAGCAGTCTCAGCTCTCTAAACTAATGTCACAGATAGGAAAGCTCACACAAAACATCCAGTCATTAGAAGGAAAGCTCGACAAAACCCTTGAGCAACCAGCCGCGACCACGTCGGAATCGATGGAGGCCGTCTCTTCCGCATCCCAGCCGCAATCGCAGTCCGCAGGCAAGCGCAAAGCAAACACCTCCACCGCGTCGCTTCATGCCGAAACCGATATCGCTACAGCTGTCTCCAAAGCAGTATCTGTGGCTCTCACGACCCTAGACGTGAAATTCAAAGTCCGTTTCAACACTCTGCAACAAGCTATTGCGGACTCGAACACTTCACTGATCGCCCTGAACAGTAATATGGAGGGCACCAATAATTCACTGAATGCTCTCAAAAATTACACAAAGTCCATCACCGCTGAAATCCATGCACGCCTCGAGCACCGTGAGCATCCACCCACGTTCGGCCAACCTGCCATGCTACAGGCGGTCCCCAAGCCTGCAATGGCTTAATCATCACGTGCCCCACCCTGACCATATGGCAGTGGAACTGCAGGAGGTACCGTAAAAAATGGAGCCACCTGCTGCAGCTCGTACAGAAACTGTAAGCTGATCCGCAGGTGACGGAACCGGCCCCGGATGTTATCGCCTTGCAAGAGACGTCTACTCTCTCCACCCTCCCCAGTGACCTGGCCTACCATCAGCTTCATACGCATGCTTCCTCCTGCACATCCATGCTCATTCACAACAGCCTCACAGCTGTACAGCACGAATAGCAAGCAACGGGCTTGAGCATACGATCTCAGAGATTCTACCACGCAAGCTCACAGGCAAGTCACTCTTCATCCTGAATGTGTACAGTTCACCTCGTGAAAAAGCGGCAGACTTCTCTCGCCTCTTCACTGAGACGATCACTCTCGTTGGAGACGCGCCGCTGCTCTTGCTCGGTGACTTTGACGCACGACATCCCAATTGGGGCTACATGCACACGGATCCGAAAGGAAGGAAGCTACGGTCGTCAGTACAAGACCTTCGCCTTATCCTACTTAACGATCCGCAGCAGCTGCCCACACGCATAGGCAACAGCATAAGCTGTGATAAATCGCCGGGCCTAACACTGTGCAAGAACATTACGCGCCTCAGTAAGAAGCCAAAACCCATGGCTTATATAACCGATTGGCCGAAATTCCACCAGTTGCGTGAAGAACAACCCTCCGACACCATTACGGACATCAATGAATGGATCGCTTCCTTGCAAGAGCACGTGCAAATCACAACCCCTGAAGTGGAGACTACCACCGACTTGCCCACAACCGACTCTCACCTCCTCCACATGTGGGACGCGCATGCTGGCCTCACGTGCAGGTGGCGCCGGCAGCGTCACAATAAGAAATTACGCGGCGCATTGAAGGGCTAGCGCGCGAAATTGAGAACCACAGCCTCGCCCTCACGAGACAGCAGTGGTGTCAGCTGTGTAATAGTCTCAACGGGCACATGAGCTCCAAGAGAACGTGGCACCTTCTACGACACTTGCTCAATCCCTGTGCGTCCAGTCGTCTGCGCAAAATCAGCTTCACCGGCTGCTACACCATTACACTGGCACGAACGCCGAGCTGCTCAAAGAGTTGTCTCGTCGTTACGTAAACATCGCCCAGTGGAACGCGCCGCATGACCACTTCCCCCAAACCGTCGTGACCCGAACCCCTGACTGGACGAAGATAATACCGAGGCGAAATCTACGCCGCAATGCTCAAACTTCGCACAACGTCGGTTCCTGGTCTTTATGGCGCAAGCAACAAGTCCCTCCGAAGTCTTGACGTGAAATCGGTGGCTGCGCTCACGCGGTACGTTAACGAGTGCTGGCGCTCGGGACACATACCACAAGAGTGCAGACACGCGAGGCTCGTATTTATCCCCAAAGCAGGCAAGATGGACATTGGCACCCTACGCCCCATAGCGCTTACTTCTTGCATTGTCAAGCTAATAAAACACGTTGTACTTGCCCGATTACAGACTCACCCTGAAGAAAAATGACCTTATTCCTCCCACAATGCTCGGCTTTCGCGCCCACCTATCGACGCAAGACGCGCTAGAGCAAATGCGCCACGACCTCCTTCGTACCCTGCCGAAGGCCGGCGATAATGCTGTGAAGGCCTAAGCATATGGTGGGTGGTGCTTATCATGGTGGGCTATATGGTGTACCAAGCTGAGAAACTCTTCCCGCCATTGCGATAATGCTGGGAAGCACTAAGCAGATGATGGGTGCTGCTTGTTATGGTGGACCACATGGTGTACCAAGCTGAGAAGCTCTGCCCACCATCGCGATGATGCTGGGAGGCAGTAAGCAGATGATGGGTGGGCTTATAATGGCGGGCAATTTATATAGTGTACCAAGCTGGGATCTGTACACTACATGTTCTACCACCATGATTTCCACCACCCACCACTCAATTGTACGGGCTCGGTCAGTAGGCCTAACCAAAGGTTAGGCCTACTGACCGAGCCCGTACAATTGTGTTATCCGTGCTTCCGGGTTTCAGAATACAGGATTTCGACGATTAAGAATGACAATACAGCGCTCCCATGGCATCAATTAGCCTAAATGAAGCATTTTTCATTGCGTATGATGCCTTCTCAAGAAGCAACAAACATCGATGCGACGCGATTCAAGCACTCCCAGAGAACGTAATTAAGTGTCTTCTCACCGACAGCCGCCGGTCGCACTCGCCGGCACTTCTCTAGCTTTTGTACAAAAACTCATACGTGGCAATTCGTGTGCTTGGTGAACCAATATGATAGCGTAATATTTCCGGCACACTGCATTCGTTTTGGCCAAGCCGTTATGTAGTTGTTGCTTTAGCGAAAGAGCTACAGCAATGCGGTGGCACGACCGCCCTCTACATTGCGCGAAAAGCATCCCAATACTCAATCAAATAAATTAGGCGGGCGTATCTATGGAATGAACCTAGAAGCGTCATAAAGCGTGAGCAGATGTCCCCCTTTAGAACAAGCGCGAAACGGATATTAAACTTGGCAGACCCCGCCGGTAAACTGTTGCTGCTCCCCAGTCCACTTGGTTTTTTTTCTTGAAGTTGTGAATTGTAAAAAAAAATAGCACTAGTGCCATTAACATAGTGGCAATTGTTAGAGGCCGCAGTTGCTTGTGTTTTATAAATGTGCAATTTTTAGTAGCAGGTATAGATCTTGTCTGTGTTGTGTACACGACAAACACAACTAAAGTTGAACCTTAAGTTTGTATGCCAACCGAATATTTAACACACAATCAACGTCATGCTGGTGTGGCGCAGTGGTTAGCGTCTTCGAATGGGAATCCGCAGGTTGCACGTTCGATCCTCCGTGGCGCCTTGTCTTCTTTTGTTGTTTTTTACGGGACAAGTGTTTTTTATACCGTTTTTATAGAATTCTTTTTTCTTTCTTGTGGCAGCTCGTCACGGTGATTCTGACGTCATTTCGCGCTCAAGTGTTGCCGGCACTGCAGCACCCACCATACCCATCATGTGCCATAGTGGGCGTTTCCCACCATTCACCCACTACATTAATCCACTATAATGGTAGGTGGTGGTTTCCACCATGCCCACCATTTCTTTTTTTTCGATAGGGAACGCCGTCTCACTGGAGCGCCTCACCGTCGCCGCCACTCAAACAACCCACCTCATTGCTTATGTGTCCGCTCGAAAGCAAGGTAAGACAGAAAAAGAGCTACTCCAGCCTATTTACGCACCGCCTTCATCATATACCGTCTCAAGTACGCGCTAACCTACCTGTGCCTACTAGGATGCGAGAGGGACAAACTGGACTAACGTATACGCAGTGTACAAGACGGCTCTTGGACTCATTCGCACGACCTCTACGTCGCATCTCCACAGCCTCGGCATCCACAACACTGTCGACGAACTGATCGAAGTGCATCGCACAGCACCGATTCAGATACTTTTCTGTAGCAAGACCAGCCGCTGAATACTCCCTCGCATCTGACTCACCACCTCGCCTTCGGCTGCAGAGCCGGTCTCCATACCTCCGACTTTACGTCGATGTTTTCTCATTAAAGCACTGCCGAAAAACATGCTTGCAGGACACCACGACAATAGACGGCGAGCACGAGCCCAAGACTTACACGACGACTACGCCTCGCAGCGCGATGTGGCCTACGTGGACGCGGCCCGCTACCCCTCTCAACGAAGAAAGTACGCACTTAGCGTAATAAATATTCGCACCCCCTCAACACCGACTGAATCTTGCGAGTGGCAGGCTCTGTCCTTCCCCTCCACCCCGCCGAAGCCGAGGAAGCGGCCATAGCTCTCGCGGTGTCCTCTGGGTTCACTACAATCCTCAGCGACTCGACAACCGCTATCTCCCGTTTTACTCGCGGTACCATTGCTCCCTGTACCTTACGGCTCCCTGGGTCCCTCGCCTACCTCGAAGATGATCTGCCTGCCATATCTCTTATCTGGGTCCCGGCGCACGCAGGAAACCCGGGGAATGAGGCCGCCCACCGACCAGCTCGAGAATTTGTTAACCGAGCAGGGGGCCCCGCCACGAACCCAGAGAACTATGGTGAGCCCCTCATATTCTATCACCACATTGCTCAGCACTATCGCCTGGCACGTCGAACAAAACCACCGCCGTATCCCAAACTCACAAAACCACAATAAATCACATGGCCGTGCCCGCGGGTATACGCACACCTTTACCCCAATCTGTTCAGTCCGCATTGCTCAAAATGTGCCTCCGTCGCCCCCCTCTCTGATATAATATGAGACTGCAGCGGGGATCCACCCCCGCTTGATTTCCTGACCACTCCCTCGTCCGAGTCACGGAAAAAAGTACTCCGAGATACGAGCCTAGAAGTGCAGCTCCGGGCCATACAGCGAGCTGAGGAGGTGGCGGCCAGGCACGTCCGGATCGCCATTCCTCTGTGAATATTTTGTAGCGTTAGCTACACTGGCATCGCTGAGCCAATCTCGCGTGGCACTGGTCTGCGCATGCGCAATGATACACCGCCGCTGCCGCGCGTGGCTCACCGGTGGTGTGCGCACAATTTGATGCACTGCACCGACGATCAGTGTTGCCACGCACTGGGACCGGAACCTTCCTCGCACTCGGCCACGGCGGTGCGCGACTCGCCGCCACCAGTCTGCGCTTTCTAGAGGAGTGCCGTCATAACCTTGGTAGACATATGGACGCCGACGCGCGCACCTTCCCTGTGCAGCCGTCATCTGACACTGCGCTGCAGCCGCTTGATAGCGCCTCTGACTGGCGTTTGCCACTGTGGTACAGTCATAGAGAAGGAAGAATAATCAGCTGAACCTTTGCTAACGCTACTTATATCCTAACATAGCTGAGCTAAGCCACTGCAAAATTTTCACTCAAATAACTTGTTTCTCTCTCCCTTCGGCGACTATAGGCAGCGCAGCGGTAGGTTCAAATGCTGTACGAGACGATGGTGTCGCGTGCGTGCGTGCACGTCAGCGTCACCGAGCGTGAAGACGTGTTTATTGGTTCATTACTACTTAGAGACCAAACTCCGTCACAGTTTATCACCGTGTGACAGCTTCGAAGCACGGCTACATGTCGCCGCCTGCGTCACTGGAATGACCGAACACTGATCGTGGTTGAGTCTTTTACTGTTCGTTTTGATGCAAAAGTGCAGGACATTATCACTAGCAGAAATCAGGAATGCATAACGCTCAAAGATGCAGTAATCCGTGTAACAACAGACAATGCTCCACTTATTCATCGTTTTGACGCCTTAGCTCAATAATTTACTGACCACTACAACAATTTATATTCACAGCTCACTTTGCTCCCCACACGCCTTCCAAAGCGAGAATTCATTTCTAGTAAACGCAAGAAGCCCAAAGTAGCTGAGCGGCAAGACGGCCTGCTCCCTGACGTCGCCAACAACTACCAACCCTATGCGTCGGCTACGCCGCTTCTGGATTCTCATGATGGCAGCTCCAAACTGTAGTCTGACACACTGGCAGTGGAACGGCCGAGGTTTTGGTCAGAAGCGTCATGTTGTCCACCAAGTGGTATCTTGCGCTGCGGAACCCAATATCCTTGCCCTGCATGATCCCTGCACTCACCTAACTTCACCCGGCTATACTTCTATTATGCCTACATCCCCAATCCCCTCTCAGGGGACGTTTCTAATGAATTGCTCAATCACCACCATCTGCCACTATTTAGCAGTTCTAGACTTTGATCACCTTCTAACTGAGCTTGTGCCGGAACATGCTAGAGCTAACAGCCTCTTCATCCTGCATGTATACAGAAGCCCTAAGTTCTTACAAGGCAACATCCAGCGCACCTTTACGCTCGCTAAACACACAGCTAATAAGTGTTCCCTGCTCATCGTGGGATATTCTAACGCCCCAAATAGAGCCTGGGGTTACCTGCGTGACACACCAAAAGGACGCCGGCTGTTAGCAGTGCAGCAAGCCGGTCTCTCCCTGCTCACCGATTCTGCCTTTCCGACACGCATAGGGAATAGTGTCTTCAAATACACTACAGCAGACATCACGTTCCCACATCGCCTCCCTCGTGCCACCTGGTGCAACACACAAGAAGTTCGGGGTAGTGACTATTACATTACCAGAATTCTCTTACATATGCAACTACCCCGCACAGTTCCCAGAGGTTCCACGTTGAACAACTGGGATTTTTCTCGCACTTATAGGGAAACGCGCACATTCGCCTCTATCACGGACATCACTGAATGGTCAAAACAACTACGGAGTGATGTCTGATTCGCAACTCGTATAGTACGCGAGTACTGCCCAAGCGACACAGTTGACTCCCATTTGCTACATTTATGGGATGCTAAAGCAATCCTGGAACGACGCTGGCAAAGCCAGGGTTAGAGCCGAACTCTCAGACGCCGCTTCACCCTGCTGAGCAAAGAAAGAAAGACCCATTCAGCCACTCGTTCAAGACAGGTCTGGGAACCGCTTTGCAATAATGTAGATGGCAATAGGAGTTTGCCCCAGACTTGGAATTTGTTCAGACACTTATTTAATCTAACCATGTAAAAGACTAACCAAAGACAAAACTGCACCAAACTCCTACATACTTGCGCTAAACTACCACCTGAACTCCTCCCGGAACTTCGAAATCAGTACTTCCCAACTTTACCCGCCATATTGCATCCCGACTATATAGGTCGTTCTAATGACCTCCTATACCAAACCATTATAGTAGCCGAAATTCAAGTCAAACTGCTAAAATAGGCACTTCCTGAGGTGCCGGTCCAAACGGTATTCACAACAAAGCACTCCGTAATCCGAACAGCCTATCAATTTCCGTCCTTACTGAATAATTTAATGAGTGCTGGCTAAGGGGCATCCTCCCACCACGATGTAAAGAGGCCACGGTAGTCTTTATAACCAAACCTGGGAAACCTCTCCTAACGTCTAACTTCAGGCTCATATCCCTCACTTATTGTGTCGGCAAACACATAGAACATGTACTCCAAGCCAGGCTCTGCCAGTACATAGAAGTCAATATCTCTTATCTACTTGCATGTTGGGATTTCGCCCTGGGCTTTCCACACAGGAAGTTTTTCTTGCAACTGAAACAACACATTCTTGACTCCTAAACCTTAGATACCAGAGCTACCTCAGGAGTAGATATAACAAAGGCATTCGACAATGTTACGCACTTAGCTATCCTAGAGAACCCTATCACCTTGGGTGTCGGCGCAAAGACGTACAACTACGTCCAAAGCTTTCTCAGCCACCGCACAACAACCCTAACCTTTGGCGATCCCAGCCTACCAGGAATCACACTTTAAGCACGTGGTACGCCTTAGGGAGCAGTCTCTCACCTTTTTTCTTTGACATAGGACTTCAACTGCCCCAAAAGCTGGATCAGGTCCTCGACATCCACTTCATCTTCTATGCCAACGACATCACCGTCTGGGCAAACCGTAATGGTGTCGTTGAAATAGAGGAACACTTACAACTGGCACTAACCACCTTCAACACATATGTTCGAGCACGTGGCCTTACCAGCTCGCCTTCCGAATCGGGGCTCTTTCTTTACCGACCGAAACAACATGCTTCAGCCATTCACCCTATCTCTCTCGCGCTAGATGTCCACCCCATCCCATTCGCTTCAAAAATCCAGGTGCTAGGGCTAGTTCTCTACTCAAATGGCGCACATGGAGAAGTCATCAGGATTCTCCAAACACATGCTCAGCAGACCACTCGACTGATTTATCGCACAGCGAACCATCGGGCTGGCCTACGTGAGCGAAACACGCTTCACTTCACCTAGGCTTATATCGTGAGCCCCACGTCGTATGCGCCCCCCCCCCTACCTACCTCTCCTACAGAAAGAGAAGGACCGAGTTAACGCGCTTCTACAAAGTTGCAGAAAAACGGCTGTAGGCCTTCCCCTAAGAATATCCAGTGAAAGACTCTTCAAGCTTGGTGTACATAATACATTTGAGGAACTCGCTGAAGCCATCTTTTCGGTACAAAGATGTCTGTCCGATTCGGAGGCTGGCCAGGCTCTTTTGTCGAAATTACACTTAGCCGTAACTGCACACTCACCCGAGAGCTCCGTCTTTATTGTAACCTCCGCTTTCACCTGAGCGAGCCCCACATCCCAAAGAACATGCATCCTGTGCAAGTCGAGAAACGCAGAAAGGCAAGAGATCGGGCCTTCCAGAGACAATATGGCGAGGATGAGAACGTGGTCTACGAGGACGCAGTGGAATATTCGTGAGGATCCCGCATGGCCCTTGCGGTGACTGACAATTAAACAAATCTTCTAACTTCGTGCTTTATTATCACAAATTTCTCCACAGAGGCAGAAGAGGCAGCTGAGGCAATTGCCCTCATCTCTGCGCCTGCCACCACAATCATTAGCGACTCGAAATAAGCAATTCTGAACTACGCCAATGGCCTCATATCCCGTACGCTGCTCACTTGCTACGCCTCAGCGTTCCACAACCCTCATCGAGACGCAGGCACATGCCGGCCTCCTTGGCAACGAGGAGGCTCATTCTCTAGCCCGAGGTCTCACATTCCGGGCAGGAGAAGTGGAGCCCCCTCCACAGGTCCAGGAGCTCTTGCTCTCTTTTCGTAATATTCTATCGTATTACCGCGATGAAAGAAGAATATGCACAATCCCCGCCCTATCCCTAAACATAGCGCAGGCCACATATTGGTGACGCCTACAAACACGTACGGACTGCTTCATACCCCGTATTACTAAAAGCCCGTTACCCAGACCAATTCCCCTCTTCATGCAAAGTTTCCGCAAACCAGGAGACTTTCTCCACATATTCCTCACATTCCCTCCTTCCCACATTCCCCAACTCAGGCTGTGAGAGTGTCAGCAAGGAGACCATCATAACCAGCAATTCTGCGTTCGATCAGCACGGGACTTGCTCGCTGAATCGCGTGCCGACTGGTGGTGCCCTCGCAATCTCCGATGACAATGCAGCTCTGGCCGACTGGGCCGGTCCTACGCCATCACCTGACGCCGGTCCCCTATGACGGCTACAGCGTATTTCTGGCCGACAGGATTCGCCATACGCCATCTCCTGCCGCCTACAAGAGCTCTCATCGAGTGGCGCCCCGTCCTCGTACTCCCGCTAACTTGTCCATCTTTCCTATCTTCTATTTACTTCCGTCGCTTGCAGTCCCTGCGCCTCGCTCTCTCCCTCCTTAATCTCTATATATACCTGTTAATCATATCCTTTTAACTCCTTTATACAACCAGCCCTTGTGAGCTACTGTAGAGTTGTCGCACCAGATGCAGACAGATACGGGGCTCACTTTTCTCTTTTTTTCCCTTTAAGAGCCACATAAGATCAGTGCCGGATCATGTCGTGCGCAATGAAAAAGATCACACTTGAAGGGCTTTCCTTTGCTTTTTAAGGGCGCCTCCTCACCGTGAGGGTGCACCCACGTGCCATAAGAGGGCTCGGCCGTCGTACTCTAAAGCGACAATAAATTTTTCTACCACCAGCACCTACGCAGCACATTAATAGCAGACGGTCCAATGCTGTTGCCGCCAAGCACTCATGATCGTCAGCTGGTATTTCGGTGATGATGAACATTTTTATTTAATTAGCAGAAAGATCCATCTCCCCTTTCAGGTGCAAGAGGAGAAGGGAGGACCAAACCTAGACGACGGTCATGATACCATGGGCCCTGGCAGCGTCTTCGGCCTGCCATATTAGGCGGGCTTCTAATTGAGAGTCAGAGCTGAGGAGCGCGGTATCCCATCCACTCCCGTCTTCAGAGTCGCCTGTCAAGGGGGCCTGTGGGCATACCCATAAATTGCGGCTCAAGTCCGCCCTGTTGTGGCTAAATTTACACTTGTCCGAATGAAGTTTCGGCACGCAGTCTGGAGTAGGTGCCACACCACCGCCTGTCCTTTGTTCAATGAAGGGTGTGCGGGAGGGTAAATTTTTTTGCTTAGCCTGTCATCATCATCATCATCAGCCTGCCTACGTCCACTGCAGGACAAAGGCCTCTCCCATGTTCCGCCAGTTAAACCGGTCCTGTGCTTGCTGCTGCCAATTTATACCCGCAAACTTCTTAATCTCATCTGCCCACCTAACCTTGTCTTCCCCTAACCCGCTTCCCTTCTCTGGGAATCTAGTTAGTTACCCTTAATGACCAGCGGTTATCCTGTCTACGCGCTACATGCCCGGCACACGTCCATTTCTTCTTCTTTATTTGAACTATGATGCCTTTAACCCCCGTTTGTCCCCTAATCCACTCTTCTTGTCTCTTAAGGTTACACCTACCATTTTTCTTTCCATTGCTCGCTGCGTCGTCCTCAATTTAAGCTGAACCCTCTTTGTAAGTCTCCAGGTTTCTGCTCCGTAACTAAGTACTGGCAAGATACAGCTGTTATATACCTTCCTCTTGAGGGATAGTGGCAATCTACCTGTCATAATTTGAGAGTGCTTGCCGAATGTGCTCCACCCCATTCTTATTCTTCTAGTTACTTCAATCTCGTGGTTCGGCTCTGCGGTTATTACCTGCCCTAAGTAGACATAGTCTTTTACAACTTCAAGTGCACTATTACCTATCTCGAAGCGCTGCTCCTTTCCGAGGTTGTTGTACATTACTTTCGTTTTCTGCAGATTAATTTTAAGACCCACCTTTCTGCTCCCCCTGTTCAACTCCGTAATCATGAGTTGACATTTGTCCCCTGAGTTACTCAGCAATGCAATGTCATCGGCGAAGCGCAGGTTACTAAGGTATTGTCCATTAACTCTTATCCCTAACTGCTCCCATTCTAGGCTTCTGACAACCTCCTGTAAGCACGCCGTAAATAGCATTGGGGAGATAGTGTCCCCCTGCCTTACACCCTTCTTGATTGGTATTCTCTTGCTTTCTTTATGAAGCACTAAGGTAGCAGTTGATCCCCTGTAGATTTCTTCCAGAATGTTTATATATACTTCATCTACGCCCTGATTCCGCAGTGTCTGCATGACGGCTGATATTTCTACTGAATCAAACGCCTTCTCGTAATCTATGAAGGCTATGTATAGTGGTTGGTTATACTCTGAGGATTTCTCTATTACCTGGTTGATAGTATGAATGTGGTCAATTGTTGAGTAGCCTGTTCGAAATCCTGCTTGTTCCTTTGGTTGATTGAATTCTAATGTTTTCTTTACTCTTTTAGCAATTACCTTTGTAAATAGCTTGTATACTACAGAGAGCAAGCTGATCGGTCTGTAATTCTTCAAGTCCTTGTCATCTCCTTTCTTATGTAATAAGATGATGTTAGCATTCTTCCAAGACTCTGGTACTCTTCCCGTCAGGAGACACCTCGTAAACAGGGTGGCTAGTTTTTCTAACACAATCTGTCCTCCATCTTTCAGCAGATCTGATGTTACCGGATCCTCACCAGCAGCTTTGCCTCTTTGCATGCTCTCCAAAGCTTTTCTGACTTCTTCTATCATTACTGGTGGGGTGCCATCTGGGTTACTGCTAGTTCCTACAGTATTAAGGTCGTGGTTGTCTCCGCTACTGTACAGATCTCTGTAAAACTCTTCCGCTATTTTAACTATCCTATCAATATTGGTAGTTATTTTGCCTTCTTTGTCCCTTAGTGCATACATCCGACTTTTGCCTATCCCAAGTTTCCTCTTCACTGCTTTGACGCTTCCTCCATTTTTCAGAGCGTGTTCAATTCTCTCTATGTTATACCTTCTTACATCGCATACCTTATTTCTATTAATCAACTTCGAAAGCTCTGCCAGTTCTATTTTGTCTGTTGTACTTGACACTTTCATAATTTGACGCTTCTTAATTAGGTTCTTCGTTTCCTGGGAAAGCTTGCCAGTGTCCTGTCTAACTACCCTTCCTCCAACTTCCACTGCACACTCCGTATTAATACTCGTCAGATTATCATTCATTGTATCTACGCTAAGGTTGGTTTCCTCACTAAGAGCCAAGTACCTGTTCTGTAGCGACACTCTGAATTCCTGTACTTTCCCTCTCAGTGCTAGCTCATTGATTGGCTTCTTGCGTATTAGTTTCTGTCGTTCTTTCTTCAAGTCTAGCGGCGATGGCATAGCGGTAGCGGCGATGGCGTAGTAGTTAGAGCATCCGCCTCGCATGCAAGAGGTCCGTGGTTCAAATCCCGGTGCCGCGCAGTTCCCAACCGGACTTTAAAAAAACATCCGCGTGTTGATGGAACTGCATTAATAGGCCTGGGGTGCGGCCTCACCGGTAATCACCGCCGGGAACGCACTCCCTCACCAGAGAAAGATTGGCCACCCCGGTGCAGTATCTGGCCACTACCTCCCACGTGCATACGTCAAATAACTCACGGCCCCCAGTCCCCAGCAGCTGCGAAGCAACTGACCACGGCGGCGGTCAGATCTGCAACGCCGCAGAGGGTGCTTAGCCTGTAATACTGCGTGATATCTCCATAAGTGGTCATCCGCTCAAATCTTTATTCGTCCTCCCCGCTCGACCAGGGCAATCCAGAGGCTCGGTCTGTACGTCCTAGAGTTGTCTGGTGTGCAGTCTCATTGCCGGGTTAGGAGGAGTGAGTGGGTGCTCAGACTATATTGTTCCTTGGTCTTTGCATTCAGCCAATATTCTTAAAGCTATTTGGGACATTTGCCCTTGTGCGAAGTTTCTCACTGGTATCTGCAAGTCGCTAACAATTAGTGAAGTCGCGGTGGATGCTGTGGCTATTGCGATAGCTGCTTCCTCCACTTCTTCTGCAAAGCTCGTTCTCACCGAGCCGCTAACCTTATAATTTCATTCATAGTCCACCACTGTTATAGTCATGTTGTCATTTCCTTTGTATTTGGTCGCGTCTACATACGTTGTTTCCGGTAAATCTTTTACGTCGTTATTTATATTTTTCGCTTACGGCTCTCCTTGCCTTCTGATGGTTCGGGGTGCATGTTTTTTGGAATCGGTAAGATTACTAAACGTCCCGATCTCATACGGGATATCCTTTTTCGCACCAAATTGATTTGCGTAGTTTATACACAGTTTCTCTAGTATGGCTCTGCCTGTTTTTCTCTGCGTTTGTCTTTCATATTGTGTGATTCTTTGAGCTTCTATAAGCTCTTATGATGTGTTGTGAAGCTCTAATTGAAGTGATTTCTCATTACAGGTAGTTATTGTAAGTCCGATCGCCTGTTTGGAAACTCGTCTAATGATTCGGTCAATCCTTTCTCTCTCGGCCACTTGCAGTCTGAGGTATATATGGAATCACATATACAATACGACTGATGACAAAAGCCAGTACCAGTCTTGCATTATTTTCCTTCATGCCATAGTGCCGGTTTGAAATTCGTTCATGTAGACGCATAATTTGCTGCGCACTGGTTTCAAGTAATCTAATCGCCTCTTCATTATGCCCGTTCGAGCTGATTTGGAGTTCCAGAAGTTTTATGCTTTCGACCGTAGGTATTTGCGTTTTTTCAACAAAGACTTTATTGTTAGGTTTTTCCTGGATACTTTTTCGACCCCTACATGTTGGGTTATAGAAAAGAAATTCCGATTTCTCCTGTGAACATCGTAATCCTGTATGGGTGACACATTCTTCTACAATATTCACTGTGGTGTTTTGTAAAGTTTCCTCTATGCATCCGTAACTGCTCTCTGCTACCCATAAGATAATGTCATCTGCATAGAGGCTATGGTGGAGTCCTGGAATTTCCTTCAGTCTGGTAAGGAGACCTATCATGGCCACGTTAAAGAAAAAGCGGGATAGGACTGAGCCCCGCGGCATTCCTCTGCTGCCCAGAATAAACTCTTGTGATTCTGCTTCTCCTGGTATTATTCTTGCAGTCCGGTCAGTTAAAAAGTCTTTTATATAATCGTATACTCTTTTTCTTACCCCTAACGCTTGAATATTGACAAGTATAGCTTCATGTGTCGTATTATCGAATGCCTTTTTAAGATCTAAGCCAACTATGACCTTTGTGCCATGTGTATTGAGACACGAATCATTTATTTGATTTTTAGTCTTGAGCATAATGTCCTGTGCAGACAGTTTTGCCCTGAAGCCTACCACCGTATGAGGAAAAAGTTCATTGTCTTCAATATAATTTGACAGGCGAGTGAGGATGACATGCTCTAATAACTTTTCTATGCAGTATGTCAGGGAAATAGGCCTAAGGTTATCAAGATCTAGTTTCTTGCCTTGCTTGGGAATCATTATGATTGTTGCCATTTTCCATTGCTCGGGTATCTTACCTTTTTTTCCAACACTTGTTCATATACTGGGTAAGGGCTGCGATAGATTTGTCGTCTAAATTTCTGAGCGTTTTATTCGTGATCCCACTTGGGCCGGGGCGGATTTTGTGCTCAGTTTCTTTATTTCAGATCGTACCTCGGCGTTTAATATGGGTCGGTCTAGGGAATACTTTTCTTTACCTCGGTACTAGCTTAATTGCTCTTGGGTTAAATCCCCAATGTATCTCTGTCTGATTTCTTCAATCAGTTCTTCCTCCGTGCCTTTGTATGTATGTACAAGTCTAATGAAGTTTGGTTGTTGTGATATCTTGCTCGCTTCAGAGTCTATCAGACATCTCAACTGGTTCCATGTTGTGGAGAAACTTAGCTTTTTCATCGCATCACATTTCGCTCCCATTGTTGTCTGCATAGTTGCTCCGCGTACTTCTCAATATCTTTCATGGGGGTGGCTATCTTTTTCTAAGGCATTTGTTGTTTTTTGCGTTTTCCACCGTTTTTCTAGGCTTTTTTTGCCTCCCACATATGTAGAAGCTTACTGTCTGTGCTTCCTAGTCCTTAAGTTTTTGGTATGGTTTTAGTTGCAATTTGAATATTTTGCTTAAGGTTCCCTAGCCATTCATCTAAGTCTTCAATGACATCGCATGCTTCCTTCTCTCTGAGGTTGCTTAAACAATCCCATTTAACCATCCTTAATTCTTTGCCTCCTCATTTACGTGCACCTGCTTTAAACGTGGTCTCAATTATATAGTGGTCACCGCCCATATTTTCTTGTGTGTTAAGCCGATAAGGTTCGATGACGTTTTTAGTAAACGTGAGGTTCGGAGACGTGTCTTTGGATACGCTGTTTACAATCGTAGTTGAGAAAAGGGGGTCGGCTATTAACGTAAGGTCCTCCTGTTGAGCGTTCAATCCAGAGATTTCTACTTTTGATGTTTTCTTTGTCAAAACCCCATGCCGCATGCAACGTGTTGAAATCTCCTCCTATAACCAGTACTTGCTTTTTAGTAATGCTGATCGTTTTTCTAAAAAGTGACCTAAGTTTGGTTTTTTTGTTTAGGGCTGCTGTACACATTTATAATGAATAGACTGTCACCACTCTTCCGTGATAGAAATAACTCAACAAGAACATGATCGACATAGCAGATTTTTGTATCATGGTCTAACACCGTGAGATTTCTCCGCACAAGGGTTGCTACGGACGTTTTTTAATCAGGGGTACCAAAGGATTTGTAATTCGACAACTTAGCCATTCCTCCAGTTGCCTGTAAGGCGATGACGTCTAGAACCTCCTTTCGTTGAGGAACTGTTGTAAGTCACCCGTTTCCGGCGATACCCACGACAGCTCCACTGCCAAACTATATACTGATTAGGTCGTGCCATGTCTAGGAACGGTCCCTTCTCCTGCTCTTTTGGTTACTTCAGTCACAGTCGGCCAGTTGTAGCGTTTAGTAGTAGTTTTAACCGGTCATGCTCCTTCAGATGTCAAATCTGTTTGCGTGTTCTTCACTAGCGTCAGTCGATTTTCTATGCTACCTATTCTTTGTTCTATTTCTACTAGCTGCAACTGGAATCTTGTGAATTGTTGTTGCATTACCTTAGTAAGTTCTCCGAGCATATTCTGGACTTTCTTTTCCAGGGGTTTTGAGTGGTCTTCATTTCCTATAGTTGATATTTCCTCTGCTCTTCGTTTCGCTGCTTGCACTCCTGACTCCTGTGCAGGCGCAGGAGTCAAAATTCGACTACACGATGCTAAGGAGCTAGTTGACTCGCGCAGCTGATTTTGCCTGAGTTTAGCGTTCTTTTCCTTCAGTTGTTTTATTTCGTCCCTCTGTTTCGCATTCTCATGGGTGAGTTGCTCAAGCATTTTCCTATTGTGGTTTAGCTCTTGACTTAGGGTGGACCCTTCTGCCACAACCTCAGGCAAACTCCCAGACCGGAGAGACTCCCGTGATACCTCGCCGACCCAGCTCACCGTTTGTCGACTGCCCCGACCATCGTCGGGACCCTCGTGGGACTGTCCTTGAGGTGATGTCGATGCCCTTGTCTTGGATTTGGCCCACGACCTGGATCTGTGTTGACGAGTGGCCCTTGATCTGGATGTGGATCTGGATTCATGTTGAGTTCCTTCTCTTTCCACTTCGGCGAGTCGCGGGAATGAGCTGGAATGATCACTGCATCATCCTCCTGTGTCCTGGGTGGCATTGCCATTCTCCTCCGTTAGAATTTCCGGTGTATGCTCTTCCCCCCAGGGCTGTGTTGCTCTACTGTTCGACAAAATCTTCATTTCTCTTTGTTCATCGCCTTGTCGTTGTTCTTTTTCCCACCATCTTTTCTACAAAAGGTACGGGGTCCTAAACCATTTTTTGCATTTTTTGTCCCCTGTAAGATAACCTTTCCTGCAAAGACTGCACCTAGAATCCCACTAGTGGTTTTCTGTTGGTTTGAGCACCCTACAACCACGACATTTCTTGCTGTCAGGAATAGGAAGTCCGCCCGATGTCCAATTCCTCCACAAGTAGTGCATGTTTAATATTGCTTCTTGTATAGGAAGCACCTATATTCGTCACCACGGTAGTATACGAAATACGGCACAAAACATTCCTTCGAAAACAATGACCACTGAGTCCGTAAGTCCCATACGTCGTGCATTCAGAGTCTTCGGGTTCCTCTGATTGACCAAGCTTTTTCTATGTCTTCTTCATTATCATACTTCGGTATTCCATGGATAACGCCTTTGGACGTGTTTTCTTGTGCTGTTACATAGGCGGCTGTATGTAGCTCTTGTCATGGATCTTAATTTTCTTGATGTTGCTGTATTTCTTTGCGTTGACCAGACTAGGTGTGCTCATGATCATGACACTTTGTCGCATGCTGATTCTGAGAGTATCTTCCCTAGCAATGTCAGGCTGTACTTTTGCCGCTTGTCGAACACCGTCTCTTATGAGCGCTAGACTCTGTCGCGTCAAGTCCAGATCCTCTCCTGGACGTATTACTACCTTGTAATCGTCTTCTGGTAGTTGCGGTTTTTTTGGCACTGGCCGGCGATGCGAAAAAATCCTTCACTCTCCCAGACGCCTCCTTGGACGCACCTCCCGCGTTCATGGCTGGTACCGCGTTTCTCTTGTCTTTTGCCTTCTTTTCTCGTTCATGGGCCCCAACCCATACTTAAGTGTCATTGTAGTCTTCGGGAGACAGCGGCTCCCCCTCAATTTCCACAACATCGATTTCGCAGGCTTCAAACAAGCCGGGGGCCTGGCTTGTAGCCTAGTTGCCAGCGCGTCGATTGCACTGCGTGTGCACTGCGATGGCGTAGCCAGGGCGACGCCATTGTGGCAACTTAAAAAAAGTGTCACGGCTCAAAAAAAGTAGGCTCACCTGGTATATCCTGGCTTCGTACGAATCGGGTGATCGCCTGGCGACAACTGTGATGACCTCGAATCCCCAGGTTTTCTTTATTCAGCCGCGCAAATGAAAACCTGGCAGAGCCCATTCGAGAGGCGTCCGAGTGGCTCGGCCTCCTAGCGGCAGACCTTGATATTTCGGTGAGATTTTTAAATGTGAAGCATTTCATAGCAAACTTCGGGGACCTTGAGCGTATCTATCTATCTATCTATCTATCTATCTATCTATCCATCTATCCATCTATCCATCTATCTATCTATCTATCTATCCAGCCACCTAGGACTTTTAGCTGTCCTGGCCATTTCGATACAAAACTTGATAAGGCATAACTTGACTGCGTGAAGGACATTTGACTAGTCTTAACATGAAAATCATGATATGTATGTCGGAAATGTGATGTTTCACATTTCATGGTCCTGCAGCTTTTGGGGTGGTTTCGTTCACATGGCATGATGCAAAACTGGTATGGCGAGACATTATTATATGGCGAACATAAGTGACAGTCTCTAATGTGGAAATCATGGCATGCATATCTTGTAAGTCATGAGTACACAATACGCTAATGGTGCGCTCGCAACTGTTTCGCTAGCATCACATAAACTAAATTTCATATTACAGAACGTGAATGTATGACGCATGTATGTGAATGGTCCAAACATGATAACCATGAGAAGCATGTCATATAACAACATGACTACATACCACGCTAATGATGCGCTGGCTACCGTTTCGCTAGCTTCGCATGTAACAATTTCGGTACTACGCGACACCATTGAATAACGAATGTATGTGACTGGTGCAGACATGATAATCACGATATGCCTGTCATGTAACAACATTACTGCATGCCACACTAATGATGCGCTTGCTGCCGTTTTGCTAGCTTCAAATATGCAAAATTTTGGATTACGTGACGCATATCAATGACAAATGTATTGTTCGGTGCAAACGTGATAATGATAAGATGCGTATCATGTTATAGCCTGACTACATGCCACAATCCAGGCGTTAATACATTTCGACGTGACGCGGTGCGCATGCTCGTCGGCGTTCATTTTGTGGCGTACCAGCAGGGTATTCACACCAGGCGCTGGTTGTGCGATGTACTCGCAGGCGCGCTCCGCGCTGTGTTGTTTTGACGCATGTGCCTGTCAGCGCGTCCAGCGTCCCTCCGTCACGAAAAGAGGGAGACCCAGTGTTCTCTGAGTAGCGTATCGGTGCGAAATTCAGCATGTCGCATTTCGCGCCGGTTGCCGTCAAGCCGCGCCGATGGACGCTGCTCGCGCCTGGCGTCAGACTCTAGAGTGCTCGCGTTTTGCTAACCTAGCGTCGCTGTGCCCACGGTGCGCACGCGTCAACGCTACATTGGAGTATATTGGGCCGTTCATGATGCGTTCGCGGCTGTTTCGCTATTTCAACCTATACCAAATGTGGTCTTACGTGACGTTCATGGATGACGAAAGATATGATTGGTGCAAATATGAAAATCTTGACATGCATGTCATGTAAAAACATCACAACATACGACACCCCTAGCGTGCTCGCGGACATTTCTTAGCTTCACTTATGCTAAATTTGGTATCGCGTGGTGTGAACAGATGACGAAGGTAAACGACGCATCCAAACATGATAAACATGACATGGATGTCATGTACAGCATCATTTACCTTAACCTTGTAACTTTGTGTTAACTTTAAAGGCACATATCAACATTTCTCATTCGTGCTTCGCATATCATCGATTCCCACTGTACGTGGGATCGGCCTTTTTTTATGCGAAGTTATTACTGACTGCCCAAACACAACGAGAGGACATCGAAAATAGAAAAACTGAAAACTATATGATAAGAGTGGTTCGACCCCCGGAGGTCCCTACACCACCGCATGGTTCCATGCCACGTCTACACGACCATGTATGTTTTTTGCAGCGATGACATTGGCAGCCAGAGTCACTGAAGCACGCTGCAATGCCGGGTGAGAGGACATCTTCAATGTTCTTGAGCTTGGTTTGCGGTGAGAAACAACTGCACGTCACAGCGGCCTCTGTCGGACTGTTAGCGGCTGTGGAGATATATCGACAGAAAGACGCGCAGGGGAAAAACGCTTCTTTGAAGCAACTGGCGCTGCTAAAGAAAGCTGAATTTATAATTTAAAAATAGTGGCGATTGCACACCAGCATCTAAACTTGAAAACACACGCTGCGTTTACAGCACATGCCACATGCAGCGGACGTTTGCGTTGCGATGGAACGCGCCTTGCGCGCAAACCAGGAGGCGTCTCTAGCAAAAAAGCATGGATCTTTCACCATGGTTACCAGAGATGTGTTTGAAAACAACTTGAATTAGGCTGCGGACTAACATTACAAATAAGTGCAAAAATTAAAATGTGGCCCTAGAATAACAAAAACCTAACGATGTTAGCGAACTGCGAAGAGCCCCTGGAAACAGTCGACACGGTTTGAAGTAATCCCAACTGAATCTTTGTAGCAGGGTCTTCTACCAAGGCTCGTCTCACTTCTCAAACGGAATCGGTAAGTAGCGTGCGGTCAGTTTAACGTATGCAATAATCACTAGTGCACTAAGGAACAATCGCACACACGTTATGGAGAGAAACCATGCAGCAGAAGTCCGTAAAAGAGGAGTGAAACGCGCTCTATTAACGTGAAGCTCATCGTGTTCGGCATTTCTAAGGAGCTTGAACTTAAGAGAAACGAAAAGCAAGCAGAAGAAATGGCGCGTGAGTGGCACGTGAGGGCGTTCGGCCAATGGGAGCAGCGAGTGTCGGGAGAAAGCGCCGGAGATGAGGACATAAAAAACTGGCAGAGCCCGCGTACAGTTGGAATCGATGATATGCCAAGCATGAGTGAGAAATGTTGATATGTCACTTTAAAATCAGCACAACGTTACGAGGAGGAGGTAAATGATGCTGTACATTCCTTCTGTGTCATGATCATCATGTTTACACGTGTTGTTTACCTTTGCCATCTAATTACGTCACGTGACACAAGATTTTTATATGTGGACCGAGCGAAACAGCACCGAGCACGCTATGAGCGTGGTAGGTTCTCATGTTCTTACATGACATGCATGTCAGGAATGTAATGTTTGCACCAGTCGTATATTTCGTCATCCACTGACACCGCGTAACACCAACGGTAATATAAGTGGAGCCAGCAAAACGGCTGCGAGCGCGTCATGAAGGGACCAGTATACTCCAATGCATACTAAGCGTTGACGCATGCGCATGCTGGGCACAGTGACGGTGCGTTAGCAAAACGCGAGCAGTCTATATCCTGACGCCAGGCGCGACCAGTGTCCGTCGGCGCGGCCCGATGGCAACCAGCGCAAAATGAGACATGCTGCATTACGTGCCGGTGCCTTACCCAGACAACACTGCGTCTTCCTATTTTCGTGACGGAGGCACGCTGGACGTGCTGAAACGCGCATGCGCCAAAGCAACGCAGCACGGCATGCACCTGCGAGTATAATGCAGGGCCGGCGCCTGGCGTGGCAACGCCGGCGTGACGCGACGAAATGTACGCGGGCGAGCACATGCACCGCGTGACGTCGAAATGTATTGGCAGCTTGACTGCGGCATGTAGTCAAGTTCTCATATGACACGAATCCCATGATTATCATGTTTGGACCAGTCACATACCTTCGTCATTTACTGACGTCACGTAATACGGCATTTCTCATAGGTAAAACTAGGCGAACGGCCACGAGCGCATCATCAGTGTGACATGTAGTCGTGTTGTAACATGACACGGTGTCGTGGTCATCATGTTTAGATGTGTCATTAAGCTATGTCATCCGTTCGCTTTGCGTAATACCGAGATTGGTACATGTGAAGCTAGTGAAACTGCCGCGAGCACATTGTGAGCGTAGCGTGTAATCATGTTGTTCAGTGACACGCATCTTATATTTATCACGTTTGCACCAGTCATATACCTTCGTCAGCTACTCACGTACTGTAATACCGAATTTGGTATATGTGACGCCAGCGAATGACCGTGAGCGCATCATGAGCGTGGCATGTAGTCATGGTGTTACATGACACGCATGTCGTTATTTTGTTGTAAGGGTCTGTCACTTATGTTTACCATGCTGTCACACCTGTCCCGTTTATTAGGGAGGCGATCGCCGGGCTAATTCCAAGAGCCGAAGTATCGGCCCCCCGAACCGCACCACGAAAGCGTGGACAATTTAGAAGTGGTCCTTATTGGTGCGCCAGCGGACGCCGGCTGTGGCCCAAAGAACAAGACAGAGCCGAGAGATGATAAACAAACAAAATTATATTCTCATTAACGGCAGATCAAAAACAATACACACGTATGCACACTCCACAATAGTTACATACAATACGTCACCAAACAGACAATGTACTACACAGTACAATCAACCACACTTGAAACAACGGACACAGACAACAATACGCACTACGATGCAGTCACATGCATTGAACAACCAAGACACTTAAGGACTAAAGAGATAGAAAACCTATTCAGTCCAAAGTCCTTGGAACAAAAGTCTGAATGATACTCTTCCGAGAATCACTCACTCAAAGTCCAGCGTTGTTGTCGTTCCGCAGCTCTCTGGAGTTTCTCTTCCAGGAAACCTCCCGTCTTCAATTGGCCACTCTTCAAACTTCAACTTCTTCGCCGGAAATCCGTCGGCTTCACACACGCAGCTGTTGCCCGCGTCTTCGCTCGATAGCGGTAAACCCACGCTCTTGCCTGTAGCTCGAGCCGTCCCTACGGACCAAAAACTTCGCCGACTACACGGCGGACTCTCTACGCACTCTGGCGCTCACTTCCGTCTCCTCCTGTTCTGTCACTACGGGCCGAACCTTCGCCGACTCCACGGCGGAATTCCTACGCGCTCTGGCGTTAACTTCCGTCACCTCCTGTTCTGTCACTACGGGCAGAACCTTCGCCGACTCCACGGCGGAATCCCTACGCGCTCCGGCGCTAACTTTCCGTCTTCTCCTGTTTTCTCGTCTCGGCCGCTCGATTAAATACCTTCCGCGCCACTTTCCAGAATTTTCTCGTCCTTTCGTCGGCGCGATACGCAGCGAAGGCTGGAGAGAGGCGAGACGGTTTGTCAGCCCTCCGCGTCGGGTGACTCAGCTCGGCGTAGCCACGCCTCCTTCGTTCTGGAAATTTCTAGCGCTTGCCCGGCCGCCGCTGTGGGGTGAGGAGGTTCGTCTGCGAAGCCGTGCTTCTGCGGGGAGAGCGCGCGCCCGGGAGCCTTGGATGTTTGCTTTCTTTTTTTTTTTTCTTTTTACCTCGCGGCGTTTCTACCGCCCGTTGTCGCAAGGATTTGGCGGCGCGCTCTCTTTTTAGCGCTCGTTCTGTGACACTGCCCCCCACTTTAAGAATATTATCTCATAATATTCAAAAACCACACAGACGAGCGCGAACAGTCACCACACATTCTCACAGACTGTAACACAATCCGTCGCTCATGACACTTCACATTCACAATATATCACTCAATACAATCGTACATTGTAGTTCAATTCCACAACACATGAAATATAGCCACAGGTACATGCCTACAACACTTCATCACACATTCTAAACAATACAACCGTACAAAGTTCTGTCTATCCAACAATTATACAACACTATACATCACACCATCGCACAGAACACTGACTCACTCGACATACACTTGAGACACAGGATAACAAGAACCTTAACACAACATATGTCACTCAGCCCTGCCGAACACATTCTGTTTCCACCTCAGCACCTATCTTGAGTACTTCGAACAGCGCTTGCGCCCCTTTTTGCGGTGCTCGCTCGATCTCTTCTTGTGCTTCCACGTTCTTTTTCGGCGAGCCCTTTCCAACGACGATATCTGAGGCGTCGTCTCAGCCATCGTTGTCTCTTCCGACACCGTTAACGCGTCATTACATTCGACGGGTCCTGTCTGTTTATTTACCCGCTTGATAATGCCTCTACTTTTTTCCCGGCTGGTCAACTCCGTCTCCTTTACACTGTCGGTCGGTTGAGGTCGTGCCGACGTAAGTCCGGTTGCTCGGCCCGTGAACTTATTCGACACGATCGTCTTCTCCTTCGCTGTCTCTTGCGCCGCAGCTTCACCTTGGGCTCTAGTGAGATCCGTCACGGGATGTTCCTCCACTGTATCTCGCGGCCGCTGTGTTGGTGAGGGCTCTATCTTCGGGTCTTCTCCCAAACATTCTGGATCACTTGGCCCTCGCGCCCCGTCGATGTTTCCGATGACAAGGTCATACAGTGGGGTCGTCATGCATAAAGCAGTAACCTTCCCGCTGAAGTACGGGGTTTGAACCTCAATTTCTGCTTCGGGAAGCTGTGATGCAGGGTTCTTGTTGCTGATTTGTTTTTCTCCCGGGCTGAGCCTCAGAGAGTTTTGTTAATAAGGACAAAGCCGTTCGGTTTCCAAGAAACACACAAAAAGTTTAATTGAAAAGTAAAAAGGCAAAGATTCCTCACAAAACAAAACACTTAATAAACAGTTGACTGGACATGACGAAACACATCTGTAAACACCCAACAAGAACGTTCAAAGTCAGTAACTAAACCTAACGTTCGAAGGAGGCTGAGTGATGGGAGTAGCGCAAGAGTATCGGTGCAGTCTCACCCACAAGTTGGTTTTCGGCGGTGATGAGAAACCGGAACGCCGTGACTCCTGCGTCAGTGCGTGGGCTGGACGAGGACGAAGGAACGCTGGCTGCTGGCGACACGTCGAAAAGCCCTACCAAATCGTGATGGTTTCGGCTTGAGGAGCGTGGACACGTCGGAGACGGGAGAACGCAGGCTGGTGGCGACGCGTCCGGGAACTAGGGTCGACCTAGTCAAGCAGCTGGGCGCACAGCTCGGGCCCGGAGCCCGACGGCTGTAGCTCGCCTGCCGGAACCAAAGTCCGCAGGCCCTGGAAAGGAGTTCAGGACCGGATGGCCACGGTCCTTTGGAGCGGGAACCCGACAGCAGGAGGCCCCGGCCGGTGGAAGTCCTGTAGGCTCGGGTCCGGAACCCAACGGCCCATCTTCAGCGCCCGGTCCGGTGACGACCTTCCGCTTGCACTGCCTGCCTCGAATTCCCCTTGCTCTGGTCTCCCCAGGCTCCTGCTTCAGCTCTGGCCCACTTGTCTCGTTCTCATTGGAGATACTACTGTTTCGTGGTGTCAAGCCATTGGGCCTTGAAATCTCCGTGTTCGCTGCCCATTGGATGTTTTACCTTTTGTTTACTTCACGTCCTGCCACGCATCCTCGTGCTTGACGCTCTTTAACGTCGTCATTCTTGTTTAAGCAGCACCGCACGTGCACTCTGGTATTTCTCCTTTTGTTTTTTTTTTTTTTCGTGACGCGCACTTTTCGAAGGCGCGCACTTTGAACGCGCACCACACATCACATACGCCCCCCTTTTATTCAAGTTTTTTTTTTTTAGAAAAAAAAACTGCCGATGAGTGCGCGTTCTGCACTACGTCACAATTAAACCACATATTTGCACCACGCAGTTCAACACATCACCGGGCTACAGTTCGCTACATCGTCCAAACGTCCACACTTAAACTTTAGATTCACCCAATTGCATTTAAAAGTTCTGAAACCCGGAATAAACCTTTTTACTACAAAATCGACTATGGACAAAGCTACTTGTGTCCGCATCTAAAAGTCGAAGTCCGGAAAGAGTTACCGGTTTTCTAACCCTACACTCAGGTTATCGCGTCCCAAACCAGACGCACTGCCCTTCTCGCACGTTTCGAAAGTAACTGTGGCAAACATGCTTTTATGCACTTTCGCTGAAACGCGTGTCTGCGCCCCCGCCGGCCACATGAACGCTTACCGGTCACAGAGGAACAGGGCGCGGTCTCGAGCCGTCGGCGTCGACACGAAACGCACTGAGACACGAATGTCCAAATGCCACAATCTCTCACACAAATGCTTTCTTTTAGTTCACCATCTAATGAACACAAGCTCGGGGTGCCCTCAGCAAGCCCAAACGCTCCGACAAGCGTGTGAGGTTCCTGGATTCTTGAGAAGGGATGCCGTTGTGCTCGGTCATTATACAGCTCATCTTGAGTGGACTTAATTATAGGTTCAAAACCAATCACGTTCTCAGGTTCAAGACCCTGTCTGGCATTCTCCATACCTACCATCGAGCCCACCTCCGATTCGATACTGTTTATTTTGAAGAGTGCTTCAGCACTCCCATCGTGTTTTCTCGGACAAATAGCAGTTACGCTATCCTGTGAACTAGAATCCCCTCTCTCTCTGAGTGAGATATACGTATGGTCTAGGACCATTGACGTGGTGCCTGCTGCTACCTCTGTCGGTACAAAACAATCAGTGGCCACTATATCAGAGCCTTCATGGCATTCGCTGCCATGTTCCCAATGACGTTCTAGCGCTCCTTCCATGGAGCTATTGAGAGGTAGCCCTACCCCTTCCCGAAATGTGCTCGGCCTCTGCGACGTTCTGATACACACCTCATTCTGAATGGAGCGTCTTTGTTCCCTGCTATCGAAGCTTTGCTCCACAACATTTTCCACAGCTTCTAGGTCGCCCATATCCAGGCGCTCTTCTTCATAGGTGCTTGGCCTCTCAGAGGTCCCCAAGCAGCTAACGGAAGTAATATGTTCCCAGCCAGAGGAGCTTTCCGTCGCTTCAACAAACTCCTCATGACTCCTGCCTTCTTGGCTGTCCACCTCTCTGCCTTCCTCTATCTGAGCTTCTCGCTCCGAAGTAAGGCTGTCGCGAGGCTCGAGGCCAACCTTGCAGGAATCGACTTCCCTCCAGCAAACGCTGCTATCGGAGCAAACATTCACCGCTTGCTCGACCTTCTGCATCGCCAGCTGCCCCCTTTTCGCCATCGCAAGCTCGAGTCGCCGCTCGAAGTCCACCCTCTCTAATTGGAGCTGCTGCTTCAGTATGCGTGTCTGACGCTCTAGCAACACTTTATTTTCACGCGTTACGCGCTCTAGCTCCTCCTTCTTAGCTCTAAGCACCAATTCAAGCTTTTCCTTCGCCGCCTTTCGTTCTGCAGCCCGTTGCTCACGCTCCCTCTCCATCCGCTCCTCGTACCATACTCTAAACTCCGCTCCCGTCAGTCCCATTTTATCCGCCAACTCAATTAACTCCCACGTGTTCGTCATCGTGTTAACCGCGTCAAAAAATCTACTGGAAAAACAAACGACTTTGTCCTGTCGCGGACGCCAATTTGTGATGCAGGGTTCTTGTTGCTGATTTGTTTTTCTCCCGGGCTGAGCCTCAGAGAGTTTTGTTAATAAGGACAAAGCCGTTCGGTTTCCAAGAAACACACAAAAAGTTTAATTGAAAAGTAAAAAGGCAAAGATTCCTCACAAAACAAAACACTTAATAAACAGTTGACTGGACATGACGAAACACATCTGTAAACACCCAACAAGAACGTTCAAAGTCAGTAACTAAACCTAACGTTCGAAGGAGGCTGAGTGATGGGAGTAGCGCAAGAGTATCGGTGCAGTCTCACCCACAAGTTGGTTTTCGGCGGTGATGAGAAACCGGAACGCCGTGACTCCTGCGTCAGTGCGTGGGCTGGACGAGGACGAAGGAACGCTGGCTGCTGGCGACACGTCGAAAAGCCCTACCAAATCGTGATGGTTTCGGCTTGAGGAGCGTGGACACGTCGGAGACGGGAGAACGCAGGCTGGTGGCGACGCGTCCGGGAACTAGGGTCGACCTAGTCAAGCAGCTGGGCGCACAGCTCGGGCCCGGAGCCCGACGGCTGTAGCTCGCCTGCCGGAACCAAAGTCCGCAGGCCCTGGAAAGGAGTTCAGGACCGGATGGCCACGGTCCTTTGGAGCGGGAACCCGACAGCAGGAGGCCCCGGCCGGTGGAAGTCCTGTAGGCTCGGGTCCGGAACCCAACGGCCCATCTTCAGCGCCCGGTCCGGTGACGACCTTCCGCTTGCACTGCCTGCCTCGAATTCCCCTTGCTCTGGTCTCCCCAGGCTCCTGCTTCAGCTCTGGCCCACTTGTCTCGTTCTCATTGGAGATACTACTGTTTCGTGGTGTCAAGCCATTGGGCCTTGAAATCTCCGTGTTCGCTGCCCATTGGATGTTTTACCTTTTGTTTACTTCACGTCCTGCCACGCATCCTCGTGCTTGACGCTCTTTAACGTCGTCATTCTTGTTTAAGCAGCACCGCACGTGCACTCTGGTATTTCTCCTTTTGTTTTTTTTTTTTTTCGTGACGCGCACTTTTCGAAGGCGCGCACTTTGAACGCGCACCACACATCACAGAAGCATCCGAACCGTACGATCAATTAGGCAAACCGGTTTCGTTCTGCCTGTCAACTCGCTTTCCCGTACCAAATTTCTTCGAACGATAACAGTGGAGCTGCCGGTATCTCTTAACACCGTAACTTTTTTGCCCGCAACTTTTCCAGGCCGCGCTGGCATTCCTTTCGTAACACCGGTTGGCTGTTTTGACATTACAGCCCCCACAATAGGAATTTTCTCCCCATTTTTCAATTCTACGAATCCATCGGTGACGGCATTATTATCAGATTTCGGTGCCGCTTGCACACAAGATACCTGGTGAGTTTGACTCACTCCGTTCCGACATGCATCTGCTTTGTGCCCAGTCTGACCACACTTGAAACATTTGACTGTCGTAGGGCTCGTAAAGATCGTTCGACAGTTTTTCGCGCGATGACCCACTCGGTTACATAGAAAACATCGCGGAATGCTCTCTGGTGCACGCTTCTTTTCTTCAGGAGCCAATTTCTTCGAATCATCAGGACACTCCTTCTTTACCTTGGCCAAATTAGTGCCACCTTGCGCTTCCAAGAATTGATCAGCCAATTCAAGCATGTCTTCAAGTGAGTCAGCCTTCCTCTCTTTCAAGTACAGTGACAGGCTTGGGTGGCAACTAGTAAGAAATTGTTCTCTAATTAGCAGCTCTCTAAGCTCATCGTACTCCTGTGCTGTCCCTGAAAGTTCAATCCATCTGTCGAAATAGTGGCAAAGTCGGGCAGCATACTGCGTAGCTGTCTCACCATCAGCTGGCTTTCCTGTCCGAAATCTGTCCCGGAATCCTTCCACAGTGAATCTAAATCGCTTCAACAAAGCCGCTTTCACCTTTGCGTAGTTGGCTGCATCGGTCGGCGTCAGCCTACCGTACACACTGAGCGCTTCACCACTCAAGCAAGTACTCAAAGCAGTTGCCCATTGCTGTTCCGGCCAATTCTGGCTCCTCGCAATCGTCTCAAATCTGTGGAGGTACGCGTCTAGGTCGTCCTTCCTTTCATCAAACGCTACGAGCAGCTTGCTTGGGTTCAAGCGGAAGCCGTGGTCTTCCCGTTCGCTGCTTTCAACTCTAGCTTGGACGGGAGTTTCGCTTCGCTGTTGCAAACGGAGCCGCTCGAGTTCCATCTCGTGCTGCCGCTGCCGCTCCCTTTCCTCTCTTTCTTCTTTCAGCTGGCGCTCTTTTGCCTCTCTTTCTTCTCTCGCCCTTTCGGCTGCCAACTTTTCTCGCTCCAGCTCCAACTTCAATTGCTGCTCTCGTTCTTCCTTCAGCTGTCGCTCTTTTGCCTCTCTTTCTTCTTTCGCCCTTTCAGCGGCCAGCCTTTCTCTCTCCAACTCAGCTGCCTTTTCTTCCTTGGCCCTCTCTGCCGCCAACCTCTCTCTCTCCACCTCAGCTTCTTTTTCCGCTTTGGCTCTTTCGACCGCCAACCTCTCTTTTTCCAGCTCGGCTGCTTTTTCTTCTTTGGCTCTCTCTTTTTCTTCTTTTTCCTTCTGGGTGACCCACTTCCGTAGTTCGACGCCAGAAAGACCCATCTTTTCACCAAGAGCAACTAACTTTTCGAGATCCATTGTGTCTCGCAACTCGCAACTAAAACCTTGCCGCGTGCAAAAAGTATCTGCCTAAATCAGTCTATCGGAACACTCCCCTGCACTCGTTAACGAGAACACTGAACAACACACAAAATCGTTCCGATAGCACTATCAACAACTCGAGGCTCTTTCTCACTACTTTGGACACACTGTGAACAAAAAGTCCTGTCTCGCGGACGCCAGATTAATAGTCACACCTGTCCCGTTTATTAGGGAGGCGATCGCCGGGCTAATTCCAAGAGCCGAAGTATCGGCCCCCCGAACCGCACCACGAAAGCGTGGACAATTTAGAAGTGGTCCTTATTGGTGCGCCAGCGGACGCCGGCTGTGGCCCAAAGAACAAGACAGAGCCGAGAGATGATAAACAAACAAAATTATATTCTCATTAACGGCAGATCAAAAACAATACACACGTATGCACACTCCACAATAGTTACATACAATACGTCACCAAACAGACAATGTACTACACAGTACAATCAACCACACTTGAAACAACGGACACAGACAACAATACGCACTACGATGCAGTCACATGCATTGAACAACCAAGACACTTAAGGACTAAAGAGATAGAAAACCTATTCAGTCCAAAGTCCTTGGAACAAAAGTCTGAATGATACTCTTCCGAGAATCACTCACTCAAAGTCCAGCGTTGTTGTCGTTCCGCAGCTCTCTGGAGTTTCTCTTCCAGGAAACCTCCCGTCTTCAATTGGCCACTCTTCAAACTTCAACTTCTTCGCCGGAAATCCGTCGGCTTCACACACGCAGCTGTTGCCCGCGTCTTCGCTCGATAGCGGTAAACCCACGCTCTTGCCTGTAGCTCGAGCCGTCCCTACGGACCAAAAACTTCGCCGACTACACGGCGGACTCTCTACGCACTCTGGCGCTCACTTCCGTCTCCTCCTGTTCTGTCACTACGGGCCGAACCTTCGCCGACTCCACGGCGGAATTCCTACGCGCTCTGGCGTTAACTTCCGTCACCTCCTGTTCTGTCACTACGGGCAGAACCTTCGCCGACTCCACGGCGGAATCCCTACGCGCTCCGGCGCTAACTTTCCGTCTTCTCCTGTTTTCTCGTCTCGGCCGCTCGATTAAATACCTTCCGCGCCACTTTCCAGAATTTTCTCGTCCTTTCGTCGGCGCGATACGCAGCGAAGGCTGGAGAGAGGCGAGACGGTTTGTCAGCCCTCCGCGTCGGGTGACTCAGCTCGGCGTAGCCACGCCTCCTTCGTTCTGGAAATTTCTAGCGCTTGCCCGGCCGCCGCTGTGGGGTGAGGAGGTTCGTCTGCGAAGCCGTGCTTCTGCGGGGAGAGCGCGCGCCCGGGAGCCTTGGATGTTTGCTTTCTTTTTTTTTTTTTTCTTTTTACCTCGCGGCGTTTCTACCGCCCGTTGTCGCAAGGATTTGGCGGCGCGCTCTCTTTTTAGCGCTCGTTCTGTGACACATGCAATCACGCTATCATACCAGTTTTGCAACATGCCATGTGAACGAAACCTCCGCAAGAGCTGCAGAACCGTGGAATGACAATCATGACATTCATGACATAAATGTCGTGATTTTCATGTTATGACTAGTCAGATTTGTTCTTCATACAGTCATGTTAAGCCATACCAAATTTGTTATCAATACCACTATGAAAACGGCCAGTAGAGCTAAAAGTCGCGGGCAACTAGCTAGCTAGGTAGCTAGCTAGCTAGCTAGCTAGCTAGCTAGATAGATAGATAGATAGATAGATAGATAGATAGATAGATAGATAGATAGATAGATAGATAGATAGATAGATAGATAGATAGATAGATAGATAGATAGATAGATAGATAGATAGATAGATAGATAGATAGATAGATAGATAGATAGATAGATAGATAGATAGATAGATAGATAGATAGATAGATAGATAGATAGATAGATAGATAGATAGTGTCACGAGTATATGTGCTGAAGCCAATTTCGCTCTTCGGGCGTTGCAAAATGAACCATAGAGGCTGATGGTACCAAACGAAAACTACCACTTCATTACCATGAAAATCACAAAACGAAACAACAACAAAAACACGCACACGTTGAAAAACGCAGAAAAGGAGATGTCTTAATGACACGCGTTTCAACGTCCGATTCCGTTTGCGTTCTCTAGTTCTCGGGCTTACAGTTGTGGCGTGGCCTCCGGTCAGCTGGGAGTCCCTCTCAGGCGTGATGACATGCCATATTGATGCTCAACGGTGGCGGCGATGTTGAAGAACCACTACAGTGGTAGCTCCAGTGGTTTCTCGCCGAGTCAGGTGCTCGGGCGGGATACACTGCAGACCAGGGTCGGCGGTGGTTCCGGGGCTGCTCGCCGAGGTCGGTGCACGGGCGGGAAACGGCAGCCCAGGATTGGCAGTGGTTCCGGGGCTGCTCGCCGAGGTCCGTGCTCGGGCGGGAAACTGCAGCCCAGGATCGGCGGTGGTTCCGGGTTTGCTCGCCGAGGTCGGTGCTCGGGTGGAGGGAAGCTGCAGCCGAGAATCCGCGGTTGCTCTGTGAGCTGCTCGCCGAGTCAGGTGCTCGGGCTAGAATCATTGCCGTCCAGGGGCAGCGGTACTTCCTTGCGCTGCTCGCCGAGTCAGGTGCTCGGGCGGGAGCCTGGGGCGAGACGCAGTTCGAACTTCCGCAGCCCTTGGCCCCTCGAATGCCACGTCCCGGCTCTCATGTTCCTCACGCATGTACATTGAGATAGTGCTCAATGTACATGCCAATGGCTGCTAAGGCGGAATGAGAGACAGGAGAATTCGGCTTTTAGATAACGCTCACGCTGCGAATTTTTTATTGTTCAACAACGCACAGAAGAAATCTCTCACCGGCACCACCTTGGAGGTCAAATTGTAAGACTGTTTACACACTACGACTACTACTACGACTACGAGGAACAAACGGGTGCCGCTATAAGGAGCTTCGCCCCTAAATGTGAAATGGCAGCAGCCCCCCTTAAATACAAGCACTAGATCGCATGTAAGAAATTCAGTCAAGTGCGTCTTGCATGTCGCTGTACGCTGAAGGCAACGCTTCTCTTTCAATGAATTGAAATAATAAAGAAGAAATCACAACGCCACGTTCACGTGATACCCCCCACAATCTTTGGCGCATTTACTTGAGTTTTTCTGTGGAAAGGTGCAGGCGGCATTTTTTCTTTATTATCTTGCTTTGCTAAGCAATATAGAGAGTTTAACATTTGTCATAAAACAACCCAATGTACAGAGTACACACGGTTACTAAGTGTTCAACCTGAGGAAAGTCAGTATTCTCATAAAAAATCGCTTAGTGTCACCAGTGGCTCCAGGTTTGAGAGCCATTCATGTGGTTTTGAAACAGTTCATTGCGATAGTAATTATAACGACACTCTCGTCTGGATTTCGCCGCCAGCGTCTCGGCGTTGATCTCGGCATTGCCGTCACTCATCGTATAATATATTATATATATATATATATATATATATATATATATATATATATATATATATATTGTGATGTACTAGAAAGAGAACAAGAGACAACACCCCATCCTGGGCCAGCTGTTCTTATTCTGACTTCGTTCTTCTCTTCCTCGCCTAGCATGCGCGCTGTTCCAGAGTGCCAGTTTCGGTCTTCGTCGTCACACTGGGCCATGAGTGCAAGCATTGTCAATGGGCCACTCGACGATGTTCACGTGGGTGAGGCTAGCTGCAGCAGTTGTTATTGCTTCAGGTGGGCGGGGTTGGCTGCATCGTCGTGGTCGGCACCGACCACGCTGGAAGTTGTCCAAATTGGCTCCGGCGGCCGACACTGGCTACGTCGCCCGGGTCGTTCGCCATGTCGTGGTGGGGACTGGGTTCTGGTTGGTCCCTCTGTTGATGACTCCACGGGATGACATTGACTGTCGCGTGGAAGTGTACAGCCTCGGCCACGCTACGGCGTTTCAGAGAAAGTAGTTCGACTCCGGTTTTCCTGTGGTGGACCGAGCAGGCATTCTCATGGTATAGGTTTCCTGCGGTGGTGTGGTTTTCTTGGAGATGGTTGTGGCGGGCGGCCCCGACTGGATCTACATGGTCGCAGGTTGATCACAGAACGCTTTCCTTTGTCCCACCACATTTTAGAAAACAGAGCAGGAAATGGTGAATCCGGCAACAAAAGGAGTAGCATCTTATACAGCCGTCTGCGCAATTTTCTGTGACGTGGCTCCTGCGCCATGACGAGCGTAGTCCGTGACTTGTGCAGCGTTGTTGTTATGGGGCTCCTGGACGCTGTTAAGTCAGTGATTCTTGAAGCCACGCTGCGGAAGTCGTTCGGAAAATCGGAGACTCTACCGATTCAGGCAGTGCACGCGTCGCACGCATATCCTCTTCCGTCTGGTCAGATGGGATGTTAATGGACTCAGCGGAAAGACATGTCTCATAAGGTGGTAGAATGTCCAGTATGATGGGGGCCGGTGCCTCTAAGTCGACCGGACGACCTGCGTTGGGGCCTCTTGCGGGGCGTTGCGCAAAGCTTCTCATCAGAGACCCGCCGCACACAGCTGCAATTACTGGCCAGTGCTCCTGAGGAGCTCTAAATACGACAGCGGAAATGCCTGTGCAAGGCAGAGTTACACGATCGTGATTGTTCCCTACATCTTCGTCACGAAGAGATGACAGGATGGTAGGTGCTCGAATCGCATCTTCTAGGTCAGGCTTTTCCCGAGTTCCATCCCGAGACAAGGTAGAGTTACATGGGCAGGTGGCACAGGGAATTGGACCGAAAGCAGCCATGAGCTTGACGCTCCACCCCGCCCATGAATGCTGCTTCCAACCTTCATACCGGTGCCACGCCGCTGCACTGCCTGAATCGGTAGAGTCTCCGACGGTCAATGGCCACATACCATTTTTAATTCTCTGTCCAGGCTGCGCGCATTGCTAGCGCGTTCACGGTTGCCACCCAGCTGTCGGCGTCGTTCCGGACTCCGTCGAATGCCGGCAGGTCGTAGGTGGTCGGCGATGGTGGAGCGGAACTTGAGAATGTGGATATCACAGAGGCAACGCCGTCGAGCTGGTCTGAGAGCTGCAGGAGGGTGTCCCAAAGCTGCCTGCGTTGCTCCATTGGGCTTGCCTTAAGGTTGTGCGAGGCAGCTACATCCAACACGGCGTTATTGGCACGCAATTCTGGAAACATTGTAGGAGCTCGCTCGGAGATGGACGCTGTCAGTTCGTTAGTCTTGACCGCGATGGTAACCCGCAGGTTCGCGGCGCTATCGTGTGTGAAGTCTGAAGCGTTGGTGATTGCGGTCTTCGAATGAGTAGTGGTTGCAGCACTCACGCCGGTGAGGTTTATGAGCAGAGAAGCCTGGATGGCGTTCCCTGGCAGCTCGTATGTTGAAAGAGTGCGGCAACGGGACTGTAGGCCATGGGAAGCGTGAGCGGCATTCTCAAAGGACAGGAGCCGGTGCGGATCCCTGCCGCGAAATGGTGGCAGGGTGTCAATAAGGTAATGCCCTGCAACCTCAGGGCAGGCCTGGATGCCATCCACTGGTGGTTTGAAAGGTAGCTGAAGTGGCGGGTGGGACCCCATTGCCAAGGAAGCGTGAACGGCGTTCCTCGATGGAGAAGTCCGCGCTGCCGACAAACCACGAAGACACGTACCGGTGGCTTCCCGCAGTGGGTTCACTTGTCGGCTTGCGCTGACGGCAGAATCCATCGCCAAGGACGCGTGGATGGCGTCCTTGTGAAATGGTACTGGTAACGTGTACTGCAGCCGCCGAAGAGGCCTTGACGCCGTCCCCGAACGTTGGTGGCAGTGGCGGCAGGTGAACAGCTGCCGAGAAGGCCTTGACGCCGTCCTCAAGCGGCGCTTATTGCGGCTGTCCTGGATGACGAAGGCGGGACGTAAGACTTTTTCTTCGTCGACTGCGCCATTGTGATGTACTAGAAAGAGAACAAGAGACAACACCCCATCCTGGGCCAGCTTGTCTTGTCTTGTCTCCTAGGAGATCTTGGCTCATACCCACATGGGGGATTGGCCACACTGTACCTCATAATAGATCATTTTTTACAACGCTTGCTAAAAAATTAAAGAGAAATTAGATAGGAACAATACTACTGTTCCTTTGAAAAAACGTGAAAAATTGCAGAAGAGGGCGATAAACCAGATTATATAAAACAAATTAAAAAGAATGAGGAAGGGGGAGAAATAATTGGATATATCTGGCAGTACCACTAGCAGCGTATCCTTCCGGTTGCCTGAATGAATTTATGTAGCGCTGACAGAATAGCACTGCGGCCCACACCCAACTGACTGGCTCCAAACGATAATAGGGTGGATGTATTGACTGGCAATCCGAGCATACCAATCGGTCTTTGAAGAATTATTCGGCGCAGTGAGGTGAAGCGGCAGCATGTGAGAAGAAAGTGAACTATTGTTTCCGGTTCATTGCAAACTACACATAGGTTAGTTAATGAAAATCCTGATTTGTTGAGATAAAAATTTAACAGAGGAACTCTACAGCGAAAGCTTGTGAGGGTCACCTCACATTGACGGGAAAGGCATTTTGCGGTGTTCCATGTGAATTGCAAGTGCGGAAATTCTTCAGATTGTAGAAGCGACGTATCGTTGATTTTTAAGATTAACAGGCGTTTGAATCGTTCGGCAGTAATAAAAAAAAACTGTGGAGCTACTAGCTGTTCTTATCGTGACTTCGTTCTTCTCTTCCTCGCCTAGCATGCGCGTCTGTGCCAGAGTGCCAGCTTCGGTCTTCGTCGTCACAATATATATATATATATATATATATATATATATATATATATATATATATATATATATATATATATATATATATATATATATATATATATATATATATATATATATATATATGTGTGTGTGTGTGTGTGTGTGTGTGTGTGTGTGTGTGTGAACACGTAAGAAAGAAAACTAATTCACAAAAACACTACGGTGGGCGTAATCGAACGTGAGACATATCAATGGTTAGTGCGAAGCGTTAACCACTGTGGTATGAAGGAGCACATGTAATGATTAAACACTAAGCTATTCATATCTACCACCTGCCGCTGGTGACGGGCATCTCAGAGAGAACTATCAAGTTTTTCTGCATCTACATAAACGTGCGTCACCAAGTCATCACGACGCGGTGGCGTGCGCTCTTATCTACCACCCGTCCCTTGCCCCATGGGGAGGGAGCGTGGTGGACGTTAACTTGCACACTTATCTCGTGGCAGGGACAATGGTACGCCTTGATTGGCCTTGGGCTTTGACCGGAACGATTCTGTTGTAGTTACCCGGCGCACAAAGGTCACCGCAACGGTTGCACGCTCTCCCGTTGCAAAAAGTTGCGCTTTTCAGACACAGTGAAGTAACAACTGAGACGCTTATTCGTGTTCATATGAACCGGTGAGTACGTTTCGTGCGTCATTTGTGCGTGAGAAACGCTGGGCACGTTTTGATGTTCTTGCTATTCCGTGCGTGACCTTCCAATATGTTGCTAACGCGATCACTCCTTCGCCTTTGCGGCAAAGCTTTGACTTTTTATTAATTTCTAAGAACCAATAAATACTTTTTCTGAAGCTAGCTGGGTGCATTTATCTAAGTGGTAGGCTGCCCTTTTCAATTGCTATAAAAGGCGGGGGCTTATGAGCATGGTGGCATCGAGAGGAACAGGAAAATGCTGGCACTACCGTATTGGGGCGTGCTCCAGAATTGCTGGACACCAGTTTTACTGAATATACGCTACCTCTAGCGTCTAGCAAAGGAGCGGCGGTGACACCGGTAGACGCTCGCCCGAAGACGACAATCACGGTTATGAACACGACTGGGAAGTGGCTAACAGGCGCCACACGACCATCCGAAGTACGTTATAGTGAAAAAGGCATGGACTTTGCCGCAAAAACCCAGGATGAAGCAGCACTACCTGAGAACTGCGACACGGCATCCAAGCACGTCGACGCAAATTCTCGCATGCCAACTGAGACTGACTACACAGGAGAGGGCTGAATATCCAATCACTCAGAGTAAATAAGTACCAGGGAAAGGAGCGCGAATTTCTACAAGGAGGGGACTTCTGCACAGACAAGATACTTACGACGAACAACCAGCTAAAGCAACGAGCGCACCTTCAAGGCGGAACCCCCACACGACGCAAGGGCGATATGAAAGTAGCCATCCGATTTCACCATGGACTACCTCTGAGAAGCGTGACGTCCCGAGCGATCTGCGATGTTATATTAGAAGCTTGCAGAGGAATGATCAGGTGAGATCTCTCTATTCTCCACATGCAACCGGGGTCAAACAAAGTACACGCGTCGACTCCGCACACTACAATCGCGATGACGATGAGAGGTGCGAAGTCTTTTAACATCAACAAAATACTACACCCGGTACAAGTCTACGTTTTGGCAGGTGATAGAACCAAAAAGTGTTATTTTTTTAACAAAAAAAAGCCACACACCCCGCGTGAGACCATCAAAGAGAGCATCCGTTTTAGTACTTAATGCCTAATGCTTGTTGACGCTTGCATGTCGGGAGACTCTCATAGTGGCATGTAGAGTTTCTTCCGGAGCGTTCTTCCTAGATACGTTCAGTTCAGGGGAGCTGAGAAGGAGTGTATTCTTTTTCGTAACACCATCGCATTCTTCCGGACATCTGTGGAAGTTGGTCGCCACACCGACATGTGTGGCCACACGCACTCGTGTGCGGTATCTGTGGAAAGCGTAACTCTCTATAAATCACATCTGCATTCCAACATGCGCAATTAGCTCGGGAGACCATATCATGGGGGACCGCAGTTGTCTGAAACGCCTCCAGCCTGTTTGTAACTAAGCCGCGAAAGTACCCAAAAAACCACACAAGGCAGCCCCGCGCTGATTACAGTCGCGACTGTAATCAGCGCGGTGGAAGGAGGAATCAGAATAAAAGTACGGACGAGGTGCGACCAGAAGAGGCATTCAAGAACACAGACACCGTCGAAAAATTCTGCCGCGGAGACAGCGCAACGAGGACGACGGCATCTAAGGTCGACATCAATGCCGGAAGCACTCTCCGAGTACAATACGAATGCGCAAGCTCTTCCGAAAAGCAAGCCACTGGGGGCCTGCCCAGCACATAGCAACCCACGAGTGGCTCAGTAAACTACGCGCAAGCTTTATCTCCCACTGCTAAACGTAAGCCCATTACTACACCTATCACAGAACACCCAGAATAAAAAAAAATATCCTGGGAGTAAACGATGATGAGGGGAGCGAAGCGCCGTCAGTCCGTCTGAGCTCAGGTCTGTCTGCTCCTTCTTGCTTCAGTCCGTCCGTCCGTGCGTTTGTTTGTGCGTCCATCCGTCAATACGTTCGTCAGTTCGTCCGTCCATCCATACACGTCTGTCAGTCCGTCCGTGCAAGGACCCGTGCGTCTGTACGTGTGTAGATCTTTCCGTAAGTCTGTGTAAGTGCCCGTCCAACCATCCAAGCATTATTCTGTACATCTGTCTGTCTGTCCGCCCATCCGTCTGGACATCTGTCTGTCCGTCTGTTCATTCATTTATCTTCTTCTCTGTCTGTCCGTCCATGTGTCCATCTGTTCATCTAGTGAACACTCCAAGAACCACCATCTTGCATTTTTGATCATATATTGGATAGATTGATGGATCGATGGATGAATGAATGTATCCAGCCGTGTCCTTTATATTAGGCGGTTGCTCAGGTCACCTAGCCATAAAATTAAGCACTATCACTATGTGTTTAAGCATCGATTTTCACTCGCGCCTTGATTGTAGCTACCAATCAGTTTGCCTGGCTAGTTCTACCCATTTAAAGTCTTTTTTGCCTTCACTGCCCCTAAGCCCTATGCTTTGAGAAATCGCCCACCATTATCTTAGACTATAGAATGAAGCCGCTCCACGAAGACGACAAAGTTGAGAGTGCAGCTAACCCTACCCTCGATCTTCTATTTTTCCTTGTTTTGTGTTATTTTCCGTCGTTCTCGCGAAGACGTCTGCGGCATCAAGAAGATTTTACCCTTACCAGACCCATTCCGAGAAGCCGCAATCAAAAAAGGGTCAGATTTTGGGACTTCGGCCATGGCCCAGCCATGCAAGCGACCAGGACAGACGCCTGATCCATCCCACACGCCATCGCAACGACCAGACCAATGAGCAGGCGAACGTAACTGCGGTGACACCATTGAACCTACCAACGACGGTGACGCATCCACAATAGTGGGACTCGACGAGAAGGTAGACGATTGGTCGGACATAGAGAACGACAACTTCAAGATGGTAAGCCATCGCAAAAGCAGAACTGTGGGTATTCCGGTGAATATATCACTTGTAGAAGCGAAAAAGAGTTAAGACAGGTAAACCCTATTGCTTTACAGTCTGCGGTGACATCAGTGATTGACGCTGAGCCAGTTCGGAGTTATTTCACAACTCAAGGTTTGCTACTGCTTGACGTGGCCACTGAAGATTAAGTAAACGCGCTTTTCACTTGTGGCAAGCTGTGTGGTGTAGAAGTTAGTACTCGTCTTACTAATGCCTACCTGTGAGACAGCTACTTGATCAGAGGCGTCCCGAAGTGGTACACAGAAGCGAATCTTCCCGGATACATGAAACCCCAAGGCGTGATTTACGTAAGCGGGATTGTTAGAAGAAAAGTTTCTTCTACGAATGAGTGGAAAGTTAGACCCACTTACGCGGTAGTGCTTGCGTTTACTCCAAACACCCAGCGAGCTCAGACTATTAACCTAGGCTTCACTCGACATGAAACCGCCGAATACACGAAGCCACCGCCAAGGTGCTTTAAATGCCAACGCTTCGGTCACGTGGCAAAATTCTGCAAAAGAGAGCTGCGATGTAAAGGCTGTAGAGGTCCAGATGACTCCAAAACTTGCAAGGCGGACTTTAAATGCGCAAACTGCAATAGTGACCATCCCACCAGTTATAGTGCGTGCCCAATCCAAGTGAGTGCGCTGCATAGACGAAAAGCCTTTCTTACGGGGTCTATACTAAATGAACCAACTACTGCCCAGCCAGTTGCTCAGTCACCTGAGGAATTTCCTCCATTGTAGAAAGAAAGCATATCTGCTAGTACAAAGAATGTACGTGAGGTGCAATCAGAAAAATGCTTCCTGAAAACACCGGGCAATGCGAGTCAAGCAAAACAGGAAGCCATGTTAACTGAGTCTACTCGGAACCTTTCTACAGAAGCTACCTATGTCAGAGTACTGACATAAGAATTTGAGCGGAAGACAAAGGGACATGAGGAAAACATCCATGACACTGCGGAGATTGTTTGAGTTCTGTTTGCCGCTCTACGTTCACACCTAGCGGCAATGCCACCAGGTACTGCGAAGACCATGCTGCAGGCCGTGCTGGCTCTACAATCAGTGCTTCTTGGTTGTTTCGGGCCCAACCAGCAGTAGGATGCCGAAGGCCGAGCCTCAGTGCAGATTATATCGCCGAAAAGTGCCTTTCATAATGCAGTGAAATTGTGCTGGTATTGTTTCTTGCATGAATGAACTAAACCTGTTTTTGAGAGAATATCAAATTCCGATCTTGGCTCTGTCGGAGGCCGGATTACCGAAACAAAGATCAATCACTGGATACGTCACTCACAATAACCCCGCCATAACGACTTTCCTAAATGGAAGCGCCGCTGTGTATTTACGAAGAGAGATACAACACGTAGCACTCAATGGGGCGGACTTGTGCACAGATGTTGAAGAAGTTTTTGCGATCCGGGCAGAGATAGGAAACCGCAAAGCCAGCATTGCATCGGTGTATGCGTCTCCACGCAAGAGACTTTTGATCGAAGAGTTTTTGAAGACCTGTGTCATCGCTGCCCAGCTCCGCGCATCATTTGTGGTGATTTCAATGCGCATCACACGTCATGGGGGAACAATTATTTGGATGCACGTGGACTTTGTCTGGGAAAGGCTATTGATAAGCTAGACTTATGCGTTGCGAATGATGGCAAGGTAACAGTCTTTAGGCCCCCAGCTTGCACAAGTATGATGGACTTGACGTTGCATTCAAGTGACGTTCAACTCACGTGTTGCACAGCTCCGGACAGAATGGACTGTGATCATTTCCCTATATTGATCAATGTTGCTCGCTACTATTTGACGGTAGCTAAATCCTGCAAAGTAACTGATTGGGATTGCTACCAAGAGCATCTGGGTCACCGATCGGGGGATATGTTTCAGGATATGCCGGCGAGCAAAGTGGCTGCAACCACTAAGCTTAAGCGACCAGGACATTTTCCAGCCCCGGACTTAAAGCTCCGTAATTTGTGTACGGCCAGAAGAAGGGCAGAGAAAAGGCTTATGTGAAGAAGTGGTGAACCTGCTAGCAAAGCTGAGTTCAACAGACTTAATGCATCAATAGATACAGCAACAAACTTCGGAAGAAACAATGGGCAACGTTTTGTGAGAGTTTAGGTGTATTTACTCCACTGTAATAGGGTCGGAATCCCGCCCGAGCCTTCGAGGCCGTTTATTGCCATCGCGTTATTCAAAGATACATCAATGCCGTCTCTAGCTGAAGAGTTCGTTGATTTGTATGTAATTGAAAGAGAAAGTGAACCACCTTACCAACTTCCGCCTCATTCTACATCTGCCATCTACGCACCTTTCAAGCTGCGGGAAATTACGTCAGCCATAAGTTGTCTCCGTCGACGCTGTGCTCCTGAATCCGACGTAATTTCAAACTAAATGATCTCAAGTCCGCCTGCAGAAGTGAAGAGGAAGGAGGCTTTTAATTCATTTCAACTAAGTTTGGGAGTCGGGAAACATTCCTCAAGCCTTGAAAATGGTCTGGGTTGTGCCAGTGCTGAAGCCAGGTAAAAACACAACAGAACTAGCATCATACAGACCAATATCACTAACTTCGTGCGTAGCGAAGCTGATGGAGAAGCTGGCCTGTGTTCGGCTGACATGGTAGATGGAAAATCACAAGGCCCTTCCAGCATATATGACAGGGTTGTGGCAACGGTTGAGTGCACAGGACAACATCTTGGACTTGGTGAGTCACATAGAACACCAACGAGCATACGGCTTTTCTACTCTGGCAATATTCCTAGAAATTTCAAAAGCATACGCATACGTGCTCCAAGGTGCGATAATTAGTGGTCTTGCATCTATGATAATAGCGGGGCATCTTTTGCGGTTTTTTCAGGCGTTTCTTACTGATCGCTCGATGCAGGTGAAGTTAGGGACAGTGCTCAGTAGCTCAAGGAAAATCACCAGAGAAGTGCCACAGGGCAGTGTCTGGTCTCCAATGTTTTTCAATGTGGCCATGGCTGGTTTACCTAATGCTCTCAAGACTGTGAGCAAGGCAGTACAAATATCAATTTATGCCGACGACATTTGCATCTGGCTGTCTGGATATCAGCATAAGCGATTCGAAATGATCGGCCAAAGAGTTCTACTCTCCGCACAAACCTATTTTGTATCTATTTGACTAACAATATCAGCTGAAAAGTCTCAATAATTGCTATTCCCAAGTATGCACAGGTGAGAAACAAGAATCAAAATATTACTTCCTGATGCCTCAACTAACAAGTTAAATACATGAGACTCCTCTGAGTCACACTAGACACCAAGATAAATTAGCGACGGGCAGTAGACAAGGCAATGTCAGCGCTGTCACCTCCTGTAAACATTCTTCAAAGGATGGTAGAAACAAGCTGGGGGAACTTGTTGTTGTGCTAGTTGGTAGAGCATTTCAAAAAGTTAATTCGAGCGCGAAAACTTGACACAATCACTCACACACGCACACACCCATGAGCGCTGTGTGTTTGATGCTTGGGTGTGTGCGTGTGTCAGTGATCCTGTGAAGTTTTCACGCTCGAAATAACTTTTCCACAAGCTGGGGGAACCACCCAACATCAAAGATAAAGTTACACGAGGCATTAATTGTCAATCGTGTGCTTTTCCAATTGCCTCTGATCTCTTCTAGTGAGCCACAGTACGAACGGCTGAAAAAACTTCATCGTAAAAGCCTCAGAGTCGCTTTGGGAGCACCAAAGTTTGCAGCGAGCATAAAGGTGCTTCATGAAGCTCGTCTTCCACCGTTACGTCTTCTCGCCTCTCAACGACTGCTGACACAGCTTTGCCGACAAGGCGCATCGAGCCCAGGACGAGCACTACTCATTCGCCTTCGGCGACGCACGGGATCGCGAGCTTTCGTGGCCCTCAACACCCTTCGCCATCTTATCATCGATTTTCCCAAACAAAGACAACTTCGAGAAGAACCACCTTGATCACATGAGTATGTCGAGTGTCAGGTGACAAACCCACGGATGCACAGCAAGCATTCCACACCGACAGCAGAAGTACGTCCTTTTGTACTTGAATATAATGAAGAAAGGTACGCCGATCATTTTAAAGTTTTCACCTATGGATCAGTCGACATAGTGTGTGGAGCAAGCGCTGGAGCTTTTGTGATCCCGTCTCTAAAGGCGTTCTGGGCAGCGTGACTCGAGTGCGTTGTTTCATCGACAGCGTGTGAAAGCGTGGCAATTCTGGCAGCCCTGAAGAAACTGAAGCTTTGTAGGCAGACACAGGTCGTGCTGTTTTCGGACAGTAAGCCCACTTTGCAGCGGCTAAAACATGAATTGTTTTTGGATCGATGCACTCAAAGATCACTGCGAATCCTTAAAGACCCTCATGGCATTGGTATAAACATTAGGTTTCAGTGCATTCTATCACAAGTGGGTACAGCGGGTAATGAGGTGGCTGACAGACTTGCTCGGAGTGCTCTGGAGCTTACACCAATGAAGAAGGCTCCCAAAGACAATTAGCGTATCTTACGAGAGGCTGTCAATAAGCATTTTCACTCGTTATGGCTGACGCCTTACCAGTCATGTGTGACACAAAGGCTATCAAGGCAAGAGGCCTGTTTGCTTCAACGCATCCGAATAGTATCAGCACGTACACCAGCATGGCTCCACAAGATCAGACTCTCCGCGACGCCCTGGTGCTCAAAATGCAAGGACAACGGTGATATAGAACACTATTTGCTTAAATGTCGCGAGCTTAAGAAGGAACGGCAAGGTTTATTTGAGGAACTGCAACAGTTAGGCTCGCCATGTGACAGCGTGACTGATATTATGTTTCCGCGTGGTTCCTCGGTCTTCAGGAAACAGGTGTCGCGACTTCTCTTGAAATTTTTCATTGCTACAGACCTCGCATGTGGCTTGTGATAATTGACAATTATGTTGGGGGTATAGCGCAGCGAGTTGAAGTACCTGCACAATATTGCAAGTGGAATAGCACAAAGGTTGCCGTCTTCTGCAGGGCTACGTCGCGCTAAGCAGGGTTTTTATTTTAAAAGCCTGCTCATGCTTAGTTAAAAACAAAGGTCATTAGCTACAACTAGCAAAGAGAAAACCGGGCGCGGAAATTGCCTGCAATATATACAAGGCTAGATCCGCCGGCTACCTACAACATCCTCAATTTCAACCTCTCATAGAGTTAAGCCCTTTCCAGAACACTATCAAAGGTTCAGCCGTTTTCTTCCCCTCTCCACACGCACTACTAAACGTGCCTGTGCCCTCGTACTTGGCTCGGTACGTCTTGGTCCGCAATACTCCTGTTCTGACCTAGAGCAGCAGAGAACAAGCCTGAGAATTACCGTAAATCTTTTTTAGGGGCGAAGCTTCTTATAACCGCACCTTTTCGACCCTCGTAGTCGTTGTAGTAAGTAACGAGTATAACATTTTGACCTCCAAAGTGGTGCCGGTGATAGATTTCTACTGCGCGTTGTTGAACAATAAAAAATAAAGTTCAATGTACAAGCCAATGGCTGCTAATGGGGAATGAGAGACAGGAGCATTTGGCTTTTAGTCAACGCGCACGCTGCTATCTCCTTTAGCAGCCATTGCATGTACATTGAGCACTATCTGTCAAGAAAGAGTTGCTACGTTATACTCGCTGGGTGCAACCTCCTTAGTTCTGGAAAAGTTTAGCACGCGTTGAGCCGCAGTGCCATGAATACAATGAACTAGTATACACCTCGAATAAACTCGAGGTGGTTAAAGGTGGGAAGTAGATACGAAGCGCAAGCTGTAAGAAAGTAAAAGCCGAATTCTCCTGTCTCTCATTTCCCATTAGCAGCCGTTGGCATGTACATTGAGCACTATCTGACAGGAAAAGATTGCTACGTTATACTCGCTGGACGTAACCTCTTTGGTTTTAGAAAGGTTTAGCGAGCGTTGGGCCTCAGTGCCATGAATACAGTGAACTAGTATATATCATGAACTCGAGGTGGTTAAAGGTCGGAAGAAGACACGAAGAGCAAGCCGTAAGAAAGTGTGCGTGAGCCTCCTCTCGTTCAGTCCTTGGAATGTCCGCTGGATATCAGTGCTTCTATAGGAAGAATATATGATGAAAAGATTCCAGATGGCGGTAATTGTAGTTTGAATAGATGGACGAACGGACACACAGACAGATGCATGGATGGACGCATGAATGGACGCAGGGGCGGATGCATGGACGAACGCAGGGACGGACGCACAAACAGACGCACGCATGGACGGGTGGATGGACGCATGGACGGTCACACAGACGGACGCATGGACGGACGGAAGCAAGAACGAATGAACAGACGAATGCTTCGCCCCACTCTCCATCATTCACTACGTGAATATGCTGCCAATTTTTTTGCAGTTTTCTGCTCGGAAGTTTGTATGTATTCAGTCAAGATTTCGTATACATTGTAATCTTCCACACGTCTCTCTTTGTTTGCTTCACCTTCTTCTTAGCCATTTTTTGTGTTTTGTCTTGGTATTCTGCCGTATTTGGTCTTGGTATTTTGTGTTTTGTCTGATAACTTCAACTTTAACCTATCTTGCTCATTACCACAGATGTCTGTCATTTTCTACAGATCTTCCTTGCTGTCGGCTATTATTACTATATGATCTGCATTTATCAATGCTGGTAATGACTGCTCAATGTGCCTTCCTTCCTTGGCAAAACAGAGGCTGAAGCCGAGTCGGCGGCCTTATAATTTAGCTTCTAGTCCCTGTAAATATAGCATGAATAACAAAGGTGACATGGGACATTGCTGTCGAAGCCCGAGGTGTATATTTATAGGTTAACATAGCTATTCTTCCCACTTAATGACTGCCTTGTTATTTCAGAGATATCCTTTAGAATATACTTACTCCATCTTGCACATCTAGTGTGTCCAGCACTCCCCACAGGTCTTCTTGAATCACACTATCGTAAACTCCCGTGACATCTTGAAATGTCAGCCACATGGGCCTGTGTTTTCTTTCGCTATTTCAATACATTGCTTCAATAAGAACAGATTGTCCTCCAACCTCCTGCATTTACGGGACCCATTTTGTAGATCTCCCACCACTCTCTCATTCTTCACCCATTTCTGTAGTCTTTCCATTACTATCGGCATCACCAGCCTGTAAACTACTGATTTTACTCTTAGAGTATGGTACTTGTTTATATCGGCTTTGTCCCCATTTCCTTTATAGATCACGTTCATCCTGTTTAGTTTCCACCTATACGGGTCTTCACCAACCATTATAGCTTTGCTCGCTGCCTCTCTTGATATTTGCGTAGAGTTTGCTCCTAGAGTCTTCAATACCGTAATTTCGATGACATTAGACATGTTACTGTGCAATTAAGAACTCATTTCTCTGCCCTTTCTCACTCTCGTTGTCACAGTGGAGCCACTGCGCTAATCGGTTCTTTCTTTTGGTACGGTGCACTTATAGCTTTCTGGGTGTTTGAAATCTTCTGTCATCATTTTTTTATATATTTTATTGCCTGATCTCGTTCTATTCTGACCCCGTGAAGCAAGTATAAACTTCTGTTTCTGGCGTGTCTTGTTTCTCAGAGATTTGAGATGATTCAAAGCTTTGCAGCTTTTTTTCTATTTTTTGTTCACTCCCAACTTTCATTGGGCCCCCTTTCATTCAATCTTTTCACTGATAGGATCGGACATTTTCCTTCTGCACCTCAAAATGTAATCTGATTCTCTTTTCACAATATCTTTCGGTTCATCCCCCAGTTTTTTATACATGTGTTCCCTGGAGGCTCCCTGACGTCTCACTATAGTTATCTTAACTTCCTCATCCCTAGAGCTTTATGGTTTCTGCCTCCTTTTTTGGTTGATTGGACTCGTACCTTAGCAAGCTCTAACTCAAATTATAGAGTTATTTTATGTACATTCGCTCTCTTTTAGTACCCTCAGTCACTATTTTCTCAATCTCTTCATTTGCTATTTCTATTTGCCTTTCTGAAGAAGTAATGGGAACGACGAAGTGCCAGAGTGGCCGAATGCTAAATGTTTCAGTTCAATAATTTTTCGTGAATAATTTTGATTTCGCCTTTTAGGCGCGGGTTTTTGCAGGTGTGCGATGGAGGTAGAACACTACGGAAAAATACCGGACACCGGAATGACCGTGGGTGTTGCTTCAGGGAAGCACCACAGCTCCGAGAGTGACACCGACAGTGATGACACCGAACCCTACAATGTCGGCAGTGATGAATCAGGGGACGACAAAATCGAGCTCGTGAGAAACCGCAAAAACAAATAGACGATTTCTGAGCACGTCACTCAATTGGAGTGAGCCCACTATGCGATCTTCGCAGAATAGCGAGGTATTAACCATCCTTTTCATGCCAGTTCTCGCTAATGCCAACATGGGACGCCTTAACCGGCAAGCCGTGTCAGTACAGCTAGAGGCACTGGTGCCGAACGAAGTAAGGGAAGTCAAAGTGAATAGCCGCAAGAACATCCTAGAGATTGACGTCAATCATGTGACTGCGCTTGACAGCTTGCGTGAAGTCAAGGAACCTAATAGGCCAAAAGTCCGCTCTCATATACCACTGGGCAAAGAAGTGAGCACTGGGGTGATATATGATGTTGCCGAAGCCATTACTAACTCGGACCTACCAGTCTTGATTAAGCCGCCTTTGGAAGATGACATTATTAGAAGTATATGTCGTATCGAGACATCACGATGCATTAGAATTGCATTTAAGGGCGAATCACTTCTATCACACGTAAAAGTGGGCCACTTCCGACACGCACTTTGCCCTTTTATACCGAAACCACTTCAGTGCTGGAAGTGCATAAAGTTAGGTTACGTAAGTGGTGTGTGCATAAACTCTATTATCTGTTCCCGTTGAACTGGGCACCACAACAAGGACACGTGCCGGGCCCCGACTCTGAAGTGCTCAAAATGCAATAGGCCACATGATGCCTCTTCGAAAGACTCCCCTTTATTCGAAAGGAGCTACCAATACGAAAGAAAAGGGCCAGAGATGACATCTCATATCAAGAAGCAGCTGCATCTAATAGGCGACGACGGTCCCGTCACCGGCGCTGCACCAAAGTCACCAAGACCTCGGCGCCTCGCGAAGCACTTCCAAAACTACCTCCACGTCCCCCGCTGTGGCCAAGCACTCTTGGTTCCAAGAACAAAGACGCTTCTGCTTGCAGTGGAGCTGACGCTTCATCCTCATTACCCAGTCACAACGCAACCTTTTTAAAGGGAAATGATGCCTCTACCAGCAGTGCAGGTGACGCTTGGCCAGAACTCCCAAAGATACATGCGCCTGATGAAAGGCATCAGAATTTGGCAAAGAGGGACACTTCATCAGTACCTCATAACTTGACGGACGAAGGACCACTTTTCGGCATGGTTAGCACCCTGGTCAGCGCTATGTGCGTGCTGCTGAGGAAGATGCAGACACCGACAGTTCAAAGCGTGTTGCAACTGCTTCACAATAATCACTCCAGTTCTCGCAAGTCTTCAGAAGTCTGCTGCTTGAGAACGCAAGCGGCGCCAACATGGCTTCACCATCGGCAAGCTTTTGGGTGCATAGAACTGCGCATACAAGTTAACGCATCGAATGTGCTCAATTGATTAAGACACGGATGTGAATCACTATCTGTGATTTTAAGCACGTAACTGCCATTTGGTCGACGGCATGAGTGACATTTCTCTCCTGCTCTCTCTTTTTTTACAACTTTTGCTTCCCTTACCCTCTCCCCAGTGCAAGGTAGCCTACCGGGCTCAGCCTTGGTTAACCTCCCTGCCTTTCTTTTATTCTTATTCTCTCTCTCTCTGAATAAGTATTACAGTGTGGTTGCACATAATGCCCTCATTTACCTTTTCATTTCTCTTTCATACCTCAGCTTTACACGTTTGTGGTCCCTACCTAAGCTTCTGGACCCATAATAATCTATGTTCATCACTCTTAGCCGATCATACATCCTATGTGACATCATTGCTTCATCTGTCGTCGACTTCAGTCCTCCTGACTCCCATATTATCTGCCCTTCGCATTTCTTGGTGCTGTTGCAAATGATTAAATCATGCTTTTCACATATATCCATTAGCATTCTGCCTGGTTGTCAGTATATCTATACATATCTTCATTGTGCACATTGATATTTTCTAACATAATTACTTGGCACTCTGCGCCTAGTTCGTGAATGTCATTTTCTAAGCACTACCCCTTTATTGATTTTCCTCTCTGGCTTTTGCCCCGGTCCTCAAGTGTACGAATCCCAGGAGTGCCATCTGCCCTGCCACTTTTTCATTTAAGAAGATGAAGAATGTGTTTAATGAGAAGAAGGAGGGAGAGGTTGGCCTTGAAAGTGGGTTTCTGACCTGCTACTCTTCACGGGGGTAAGGGTAAAAGGGAAAGAAAGATGAGGGTATGATGAGGGGTGATCGTGGTACAGCGCAATGAGTCACTGCACGCATTATCTCGTTTGGTGTAGTACGCACACAAAAGTCGCTACATTAGCAGATTCTCTTATGGTGGCAATCTAAACCTGTCTTGCTTAGAAATGCGAGCAAGGCCTCTAAACTACGTTGGGGGTGATGCACAAGTTCGCAAGCACCCAAACGATTCTCTTCCGAAAAGGGTCGGCAGTCTAGGTCATCTGTGAGGCACTTGAAAGAGTGTCTTTCAACTGCGTATAAACGGCACACATACAGGATGTGATTAATAGTTTCTGGCGTGTTACACAAGTTGCGGTTAGAATTTTGCTCTTGTCCAAACGTGCATAAGTATCTTCGCATGTATGCAACACCCAGCCGCAGTCTATGTAGTAGCTCTTCTTGATCTCTCCTTAGTCAGAACGGAAGACGAAAAACACGGCAAGAGTAAAGCCTGTAAATGCGCTTGTTGGGATAATACGGATCATTTCATAGTCCTTGCATAGACGTCTTCATACCTTCAGACAGCAAGGCGTTGATGTCATATCGGAAAAAGTGAATTGATATAACTTCATCACTAGTGTGCGCCATTTTCGCTTCTGCATCAGCTTTTTCGTTTCCAGCTATGCCACAATGACTGGGAATCCATTGCAACGTAACGGTACGTCCGGACTAAAATGCCTCATTCAACATATTCATTATGTCACACACTAGAGGACTGTATGCCGTGTCTTGTTTCATGTAGTTTCTAATTAGCTAAAGTGTCAGCTTGGGGTCGCGAAATAATGTCTATTTCGCTGGACTCTGCCGTAAAACGTAGCACGCAGCTCGTCGAATGCCGGTCAGCTCGGTGGCGGTAGATGATGTCCGGTGCGCTATTTTGAAGCGCTGAGTGATTCCCGTTTGAGGCACAGTAAAAGCTGCTGCTGGGGAAGTCTGCATGACAGAGCTGTCTGCAAAACTGTGTACTGTCTATCCGTACATATAGCAAATAAACGACAAAATAAAATACTTAAGACCAGCAGTTGGTATTCTTTACTTCTTCGTTACTCCTGGAATCGAACGTCGTACGATCGGCTTAGGAATAGTCCAGAGTGGTATGTCAGAGATAACATGTGGTGCATAATTTGAAGGCAGCAGATCTCGGTGCGACATAAGGGCTTCTGAGTATGCAGCATTGGATCGTGTGTTAAGAGTGTCTGCCAGTGGATGGTCTCGATGCTTTGTCAGTAGCCTCTGATGTACTCCTAGTGGTTCATGTTGAAGATAAACACGAGCTGGACAAGCACGTGCTTTTGCAATAGTGCCCCATGTAGAAGTGCAATCAGGTACTCCTAGGCGAATTCTTAGGGTACGTGCTTGAGATCTCTCGAGTATACGACCAGCCGATTTTCGAGCACGGGAGAGAACAACACTGTAGCGAAAGCATTCAATAAAAATTGCCTGGTATAGCTGCAGAAGAGATGATTTCGATGGTCCCCATGAAATTCTAGACATAGAACAAATGACCAGGACAAAGCTGTCTAGTTTTTTCTTAGCTATGAGATGTGCTTCAACCAAGACAAATCACGACCGATGATAACTCTGAAAAACTTTGATGAGTTACCGAAGGTAATATGCTCCCATCAATCACTATGGGTTAGCAAGCCATGAATTTTCTCGTGAATGGCAGGGTTTCACTTTTTGTTGGCGACAGTTGCAGTCCGCAGGTATTGAGGTATTTGTACGTTGTCGATGCCGCACGTTGTAGTTTTTTTTTTACTTGCAAATGTGTTAGACTCGTGGTCCGAATGCAAATGTCATCAGCATACAGAGACACCGAGATTTTGGCTCCTAGTTTAACGAGCTCTTTAACGAGGTCAACAAGTACGATAATATATGTTGGGTTGAGGACTCCAGATTGAGGCACGCCACGATAGACAGTATACTTATTTGTGTCACCGTCAGCAGTACACATAAATATACTTCGTTCTTGAAGATAACTGGCTATCCATTGATGCGTGCGGCCGCCGATTCCATAGTATTCAAGAGCATTTAGAAAGGCGTCATGCAGAACATTGTCGAATACACCTTTCATATCAAGAATTACTGCAGCCGTTATTCAGTGGCGCCATTTCTGATGTTCTATGGTTGTTACCAAATCAATCACACTGTCAATTGACGAGCTTCCCTTCCGAAAGCCAGTCATGGCGTCTGGATATACTCTTAGCTTCTCTAAGAACCATTCCAAGCGCATGAAAACCATTTATTCCATGAGTTTTTTAAAGAGCTTGCTAGCGCCACTGGTCTGTAGTATAGTGTATCATGGGGAGATTTGCCAGGTTTTAGCAATGCCACGATCATGCTAGTTTTCCAATGCGCCAGTAGAGTTCCAGATGCCCGAGAAAGATTGTACAGAGACAGCAGTTCTTCGGTTGCCTGAAGACCAAGGTGGCGCAGGGTACTATAAGTGTAGCATTGATATATGGCACTGGCAGGAGCAACAGTGAAAGAAGAGAAAGAAGAGTGTTGTTGCTGCTCGCGCTCGCTCCGCTTGACAGGTGGTCGGCTTTACCTCTGCACCTCAAGAAAAGTGTCATCGGCTCACTGCTAAACGCGTACTAACAAGTGGCGGAGAGTTCTGGAACCATTTCCTATCCTGTAACTCCGCAACCGAACTCTACCTTCGCCGTCAACGATGTCCACCGGCGTTGCACAACAGACCATTCCTACATCCCCACAGTACCGCTGTACCGGTGTCCCGAGAGAGCATAACCCACTCATCTTCAGCGGCACCGATGAGCAGGACGTCGAGGACTGGCTCTTTTTACGAGAAAGTAAGCGTCAATAATAGGTGGGACGAAAACAACAAACTTGGCCGCGTCCACTTTTACCTGAGGAGTAGCAGAGCTCTGGTTTAACAACCATGAAGCTAAGCTTAAAGCCTGGGCCAATTTTAAGATTACCTTCGCGGACGTGTTTGGCCGACCAACAGTGCGCAAGCTCCGCGCAGAACAGGGCTTGCGAGAGCGCGCCCAACTGTCTGGAGAGGGTTTCACGTCCAGCATCGAGAACGTTGTGGGACTCAGCCGTCACTACAGTCCCGACATGTGCGAAACTGTCAATGTCAAACAAATTATGAAGGGCATCGAAGATGATGCCTTCCACAAGTTGGTGGCGAAAGACCCGCGAACAGTTGCGGAAGGTATTCAGCACTGCAAAAACTGCGATGAGTTGCGAACACAGCGCATTTCAACACGACGCCCTACTTTCGACATGATGACCAGGCTACCACTGACCATTGGTGCAATTTCACCGGAACAGACGGTATTGACGCCGCAAATTTAACAGTTCATCCAAGAGGAAGTGGTTCGCCAGTTGTCTCTTGCGTCTTCCTTTCCAGCAATACTCACGGGCTGACCTCGTCGCCGCGCCAAACCATCGAAGAGCAAGTCTTCGAGGCACTCCTGCCCACGTACCAGCCAACGCCTGTGTGCGCTCCCCTGACTTACGCTGACGTCACGCGAAGGCCGGCACATGCGCCGTCAAGTGTCGTTGACTGGCCACCAAACGAAAGCCTTCTACGCAACACGCGTGCCAGCACGTTCGCTTGTTTCCCTTTACCGCCGTCCTTCAACACTTCCCAACAATCCCTGGCGCACACCGGACAACAGCCCTATCTGCTACTACTGTCGTCTGTCTGGCCATGTTCAGCGGTTCGGTCGCCGGCGCGTCCCTCATCCAGGTACCATCGATGAAACGTACGGCTACGCCCACAAAGAGCCACCCCAGATGCTGCCTCTCGATGCTACTTCGCGTACCCCTTCACCGAGCCGCCGCGCCTTCAACCAGCACCAATCGCCCTCCCCATCCCGACATTCGCCTTCACCGATGCTTCGGCGTGCACCACCTGCCCAAATAAAAAACTGACCATCGCAGTTCCGGTGGCAAGAACTGCGCCACCGTCGAACTCTACAAGGCCTCATCCTCTACCCACTAACGAAATAACTGTTTTTATTGAAGGTGTTGCCGTTCAAGCACTAAACGATACTTGAGCTGCCGTGTCCGCATTGAGTGAAGCAATGTGTCCTAAGAGTAAGAAAGTTACGAATCTGCTGTCTGGCTTCTCCTTGCGTACGGCAACCGCGCATTAAGTAAACGCTTTTATGACGTGCCTGACTCGGCTACTCATTCAGGGTGTTCTGTACGTGGTCCAATTCATTGTTTTTCCATACTGCTCGCATGACGTGATATTAGGCTGGGACTTCCTTTCCACACATCATGCCGTTGTTGATTGTGCCCGGGCCAAACTGCAATTATCGTCACTCAACGACGAAGATTTGAACAAGCCTTTCTTTTCTCGCGTTGTCAACACCGCAGACACGGATATTGCACCTATGTCTTCCGTTATTGTGACGATCTCGTGCGACCATGCTGCTTTTTCGAACGTCATGTTCACGCCGCTTGAAGCCTTCACTTCTCGAAAAAACGTTCTTCTACCTTTTGCTCTTCTGGTGGTCGAAAACACTTCCGCAACCATTTGCGCCACTAATCTTCTATTAGTGCCAGCCACAATATTCAGTGGCAAATGCATCGGTCGTTTTGAGGACACTGATTGTGTTTGCGCCTGTAAACAGCTCGCTTGCGCAACAAGCTTTCAGATCACTTTGTCACTCCCGCTCCCATGTCCACCACATCTTCCCTGGACACCTTCCTTCCATCGATTGATTTGGACCTTCTTCTTGTCCAACGAACCCGACTCTTGACACTTCTCAACGGCTTCCGGACGTCTTTCGACTTCAAGCAATGCAATTTGGCCCGAACATCTGCAATTGTTCATCGTATAGACACCGGCGCCCACGCACCATTGCGTCAGCGTCCATACCGGTCTCTTACTCTGAACGCCCCGTTATGGACGATCAAGTGTCTGATATGCTCAATCGTGGCGTCATACAGCCGTCCAACAGTCCGTGGGCCTCCCCAGTGGTATTGGTCAGAACGAAGGACGGGAACATCCGATTCTGTGTTGATTACAGACGCCTTACCAAGATCACGCGCAAAGATGTTTGTCCGCTTCCCAGAATTGCCGACGCTCTCGACTGTTTACAAGAAGCAGGGTTCTTTTCCTCGCTGGATCTTCGATCAGGATACTGGCAAGTACCGATGGATGAACCTGACCGCGCCAAGACTGCATTTGTAACTCTGGACGGCTTGTACGAGTTTAACGTCATGCTGTGCGGTCTTTGTAACACCCCTGTCACCTTGGAACGTCTGATAGACAACATACTTCGATGCCTCAAATGGCAGATGTGCCTATGCTATCTGGACGACTTCGTCGTTTTTTCAAAAGATTTTGATGTCCATTTTCTGTGCCTCGCAAGTGTCCTTGAATGCCTCACACATGCTGGGCTCCAACTAAATTTGAAAAAGTGTCATTTTGCCACCCGGAAACTCACCATCTTAGGGCATGTTGTCAGCAAGGATGGCGTTCTACCTGACACTGCGAATCTCCATGCCGTCGCCCAGTTTCCTATGCCATCGACACTAATGGGACTCTGGAGCCTTATCGGCTTACGTTCATAATTTCGTTGATTCGTCCGTAATTTCGCATCCGTAAGTCCTTTTAACACGGCTACTTTCTTACAGTGAAGGAATTTCGGCGTGGTCCTCCGCTTGCGATGACTCATTTGCGAAACTACGTCATTTCCTGACATCTCCACCGATTCTCGGTCACTTTGACACAGATGTCCCTACCGAAATTCACACCGACCTTAGTGGAGTCGGCCTTGGTGCTATTCTTGCTCAACGCAAGTCTGGCTTCGACAAGTACGTGCTTTCTTATGCCAGTCGCACTTTTACTAGGGCTGAAGAGAATTACTCGGTCACAGAAAAGAAATTCTGGTCATCGTTTGGGCAATCACCATATTTCAACCGTTCGTCTATGGCCGTTCATTTGACGTCGTGACTCATCAATACGCCCTCTGCTGGTTATCGTCACAAAAAGACACATCTGGCCGTCTGGCTCGTTGGGCATTGCATCACCAAGACTATGATATCCGTGTCAATTACAGGTTGGGCCGCCGACATTCAGATGCCGATGCTCTTTCCAGCTCTCCACTTCCCATGAACATGAAAGAGCGTCTGTTTCCAGTCTCGATGCTGCGGCACCTTCGTTCACTAACATGCACTCCTAGCAGCACCATGACGTTAGAATATGATAAAGGTACTGTCTCTATGATAGAGGTACTGTCTCAGCCACCCCAAGGTACCCTCTAGTGTTCACTACAACGTTCAACTCGACATTTCGTCATCCGCGATAGACACATGTACCGTCGCGACTACCTTTCCGACGGCCGCAAGTGGTTGCTTGTGATTCCTCGCCACCTGCGTGCTGCCATTTGCGACTCCTTTCACGCGGATCCTCAATGCGGTCATGCCGGTGTGATAAAAACCTGTGCATACCTCCGGCTATGATTTGCATACCTCCGGCTATGGTATGCATACCTCCGGCTATTTGTCCGACAGTACGTACGTTCGTGTTTCAAATGTCAACGCCGAAAAAGCCCACTGAACATAGCCAATGAACAACTGCAGCCATTGCCTTGCCCATTCCGACCATTTGACCACATCAAAATTGACTTGTACGGTCCCCTTCCCTACAGTCCTGATGGGAACCGCTGAGTGGTTGTCGCTTTCGATCACTTGACACGCTATGCTGAAACTCCTGCGCTGCCGGAGGTCACATCCCGTGAAGTTGGCTTGTTTATCCTTCACAATCTTGTTCTTCGCCATGGCGCGCCTCGTTAGCTGCTCAGCGACCGCGGACGTAAGTTTCTTTCCGAAGCCCTGCAAACCCTTCTTCGTGAATGCAACGCTCTGCATCTGACAACCAGCGCGTACCCTCCGCAAACGATCGGAATGACCGTAAGGTTTAACCGCGCACTGGGCGACATGTTGTCTATGTACGTGTCCGCTGACCACAACTACTGGTACCGCATACTGCGCTTTGTTGCTTACTCTTAGAATAGCACCACTCAGTATACGACAGAATTCTCTCCATTCTTTCTCCTCTACGGGCGCGAACCTTCCTCATTCTTGGACACAATTCTCTTTTACCATCCGGACACTTCAGAATCCACAACTCCATCAAAAGTGGCCACCTATGCAGAAGATTGCAGGCAACTCGCACGTTCCTTAACCACTCAAGATTAAGTATATCAGAAGGACCATCACGATGAAAACCTGCCCCCCAGTCATGTTCGTCTGATACGTTGGTATGGCTTCGTGTTCGCTGATCTGCTCCAGGTCTTTCCATCAAGCTACTACCGCAGTACGAAGGCCCCTACAGAGTCCTACGTCAGTCCTCACTGGTTAACTGTATTGTTGAGCCGGTTCAACCATCGACAGGCCGACGCCGTCGCGGTCGCGAAACTGTTCATTTCGATCGATTAAAGCCGCACTACGACTCACCCAACCTAGCCGGTCCATAAGTTGCCATAATGGCTCCTTTTCTGGGGGAGAGTGATTTGTAGCATTGATATATGGCACAGGGAGGAGCACCAGTGAAAGAAGAGAAGGAAGAGTTGTTGCTGCTCGCGCTCGCTCTGCTTGACAGCTAGTCGGCTTTACTTCAGCGTTTCCCCAAATAAAAGTGTCTTCAGCTCACTGCTAAAGGCGTACTAGCATAGGTGATTCAACAGGCCCAGGTGCACTAGAACGTTTCGAAGTGGACATAGCCGCACGAAGCTCTTGCAGCGTGAAATGATGATCGAGACGGACGTCTGCCGTAGGGGGTGTACACCGAAGCAGTGAGCCATTTGTTTTGGCAGAGCCGGAGAAGTGCATGCAAAATTCTTCTGGGATCTGTTTCTCGCTGCATGTTCTTATAATGGCCAATGCCCGGAAAGGACGCAGTTGCTGAGGAGAAGATAATAGATCTCGTACGATGTGCCATATCGTAGAAAGTGGTTTTCGTGGGTCCAGGGTGGTGCGAAATGACTTGCAGTTTTAGCGGCCAAGCTCTTCCACGTACCTCGGAAATTTCTTTTGCATGTTACGAGAGGTCTTCAGGTCTGCGATCAATTTCGTTCGCCTGTATTTGCGTTCAGATCGACGACGAACTGCCCGCAGCTCTTCGTATACCACATAAACCGGCTTTCTGGAATAAGATGTTGTGACAACGTGCGTAGTGGCCTGTACTGCTGTGGCAATTCTTTCTTCCGTTTCTGTTGTGAAAACTATAGAGCTACAAAACTTTTCTAGCTCTTCTTGAAAAGCCTCCCAATCTGTGCATTGCCTTCGAATGCTTGCAACGCCGTTATACCATCGTAGTTGTGTGTAGGTAGACATGTGATCACTGCTATATGTTTCAACGCCTGCGCACCACGTAGCGGATGTTGAAAGGCAACGAGAAGTGATAGCTAAGTCGTGACAGCTGCTGTACAGAGAGCCACGGAAATATGTTGATGATCCCTCGTTTAGAATATGAAGACCATTGTTGCTTGTGAAGTCTAGGAGCTGTCTTCCCCGAGTACTTATGACGCTGCTGCCTGAAAGATCGTGATGTTCTTTGAAGTCCCCTACGATGACGTGAGGTCCTTGACTCGAGTCGATGAGAAGTTTCAAGTGTTCAGTGTTAAATCTCCCGCTAATGGAAATGTAACCACCAATTATCGATACCGTACGTCTTTTTAGCTTCAATGTGATAAAAACATACTCATTGCTGTTATGCATAAGTATTTGGTTATGGGAATACGTGAGCTCACAACGCCCGAATAGTAGAACTTTGCTACGGTTTCTACTTTTCTGGAAAGTGAATCGTTCATATCCAGACAATCTGAATGGTAGTCATATTCGGCTCGCATAATAGAGTAAGGGTGAATCGATATTTCAGCATTCTCTGTTTAAAATTTCCAAGGTGACCTTGTAACCCTCAAGCGTTTCATTTAAATATAACAGAACGACTAATTATTTCTCTCAGTGATGACGATGAGAATACTGATGCCGTAATTTTTGTTGGATTTAGATAGCACCAAGCACCGGCTCTAGTCCATCTAGAATTTGCACTGCAGCCTTGGCAAGAGACGTCTTGACACCAACAAGCAGCAATCGCAAATCACGGATCAGCTGCGTAAGCATTGCTTTGATTTGCACATCCGATGACGAAGTCTCATGTTCATGCCGGTTTTCTGGTCCTTGCACTTCAGCACCACGAGCCGGCAGAGAAGGCCATGAGGTATTATCCGCCACATTCTTCTAAGAAGGTGTGGCTTAAGGTTGAGATACCACTTCAGATATAAGAGAATCTCTCGCTGACTCACCCGGCAATACAGACTTTCGTACACTTGTCGATGCTGATCTCCTCCTGCGGTTACGAGAGCGCCACTGGCGATGATGCACCTTGGAAGCCGCTTTGCTATGCGTAGAGTGACCTCGTACCATCTTCCTAAGCACGGTCATTTCAGTCTTTATTTTAGGGCAATCTTTCGACCTCGACTCGTGTGGGCCGTCGCAGTTAGAGCACTTCAGGGCAGATATCCCGCATGACGACTCTTCGTGATCTCCGCTGCAGTGGAGACAAGTCAACCTGTTCACACACACAGCACTAACGTGCCCAAGTTTTTGACATTTGCGGCACTCTAATGGCCTAGGTACGTACGGGCGGACGGAATGCTTCACATAGCCAACTTCCACAATCGATGGCATTGTGTCCTTTTCAAAAACTATCCTCACACATTTCAACTGTCCTAGGTTGCTTGGGTCATTGTACACTCCTGTTTCAGCATTTTCATTGAAATGCGCAAATATTGGAGGCGTCTGCAGGCGTCGCTTCAGTTCCCTAATTGCTTCCCCCCTTTGACGTTTCCCACTTCAGCTCGACGAGAGTCCTCGTAAGGTTAGTGAGTGGCTCGGCAATGCATGCGAATTTTCTGATGAAGCGCCTCTTATAAGTGCACAGGCGAAAAAACGACGCACGGCCTTGTTGTCGACGGGTGGTGGTAATGCTGCAATGGCGGCTGTCTTCTGCGGATTAGGTCTTACTCCAGACTCCTTATCCCGTGGCGCAAGTAAAAAGTTCCTCGTACGTGAAGCGGCACTTTTGTGGCTTCAGGGTGAGTCTGGAAGTCTTGATGGCTTGAAGATGCTCGTCGAAGCTTGAGGAAAACACGATAATCTCGTCCAAGTACACCAGAAAAGTCTGCCACATCAATCCTGCAAGCACTGTGTCTATAAGGCGTTGAAAAGTAGCAGGTTCCGAGCAAAGACCGAAGGACATGACCAGGAATTTGAAAACGCCGCCTAGTGTACTAAACACATTCTTTTTTCGGTCTCTATTGTCTACTTTGATTTGCCAATAGCCTGTCTTGAAGTCCTTCGTTGAAACGTATTTGGCATTGTGGAGTCGATTAAGGGCGTCGTCTATTCAGGGGAGGGGGTATATGTCCTTCTTCGTTATCTTGCCGAGTCGGCAATAGTGAACGCAAAAGCGTATTGTTCCATCCTTTTTCTTCACTAACACTACTGCTGACGCTCATGGACTCTTTCAAGTCCGAATGCTGCAATGGCGGCTCCGCGACGACATTATTATGTCGTCGCGGAGCATTTCGTCCAATTAGTAATGGCCTCGCGTTCTCGCGCCGAAACTCTGTGCAGATTTTACGAAGTTGTTTGGCATTTTCTTCTATTACGCTTGGATGTTTCGAGACAGCGTTCTGTCGAAGGATACCGAAACCATATTTTCGCTACTGACATTTCCCATTGAATACGTGCTCTTCCGATCCCATCTGGTACCGCTTACTTTCGACGTCTTGGCATTTAAAAGTACGCCGCGTGCTTCTAGCTCCACCCCCCCCCCCCCATTTTCCATCCGCTTTCTTGTTATGCGTACTACTCACAGTTGTTCGGGAAGAGGTATAAGCCGCTATCGTCATCAAGCCTTTGTAGCGGCCGGACGTGGTGACTGTCTGCAGGCTTCTAACTGTCAAGCTCTTTCCTTTTTTCGTGTCTGTAGCGGACATCATTTTGCAGCACAGCCCTCCTATTGCGTGTTTCTTTTTCCTTTTGTTGCGATAGCAATTATATAGACACTCTCGGCTCGATTTTGCCGCCGGTGTTGGCGTCGATGTCACGTGCCCTATATGTACACGTATCTAAATATCAAATCCCCAGAAACAAATCTAGAACAAAGCACTCCGCACGCGGAATTGAACGTGGGACCTCTTATTCGTGAAAGCGAGGCGTTCACCACTGAGCCACTCCGGAGAACGTTCTTCACCGTTCAAACGGCAAGATATTTATATCTACCCATAACGCTGCTGTTGTTCGGCATTACCAAAAAGATGGCGCAATAAGCACACGTCCCTACGTCGCGCAGCGGCGCCCGCTCTAATCACCTACACTTACTTCGCTTGGCTTAGAGAAGGGAAGTGGCACTCCCTCGCACGCCCTCATTTTGCAGTGGCGAGGAGGGAAGATCGTATGCCTTGGCTGGCCTCGGGCTTTACGTGGAACGATTCTGCTGTAGTTACAGGGTGCACAAAGGTCACTGAGATCATTGCAGTCTCCGTTCACGAAAAGCGCGCGCTTTTCAGACTCGGCGAAGTAACAAATGAGACGCTTATTCACGTGCATCTGTACCTGTGAGTACGTTTTGTGCGTAATTTGTGCGCGAAAAACGCCGGCCACGCTTCGATCTCCTTTTCGTTCTGCGTGAGACCTTTCAAATTTTTGCTATGATGTTTATTACTTCGCCTTTGCGGCAAAGCTGTGACTTTTTCTTTTTTTTACCACTCCCACAGTTCTTTTTTTTTCTTTTCCTCACCAGCTTCTGGGAACAATTTTAACTTGAAATGAAGCGTGAACTGCACTTCTCTGCTGTGTAGTTTTTCTCTTTCAGGACGGCGATTGCCAGCAGGGACACGCGCCACCACGAGAAGACGACGTCGCTATATCCTTCTTAAAACTAATATGCCAAGGATGACAAGGTACCTTTGCTTAAGATAAGTCCTATCAAAACGTCGACCAGCCTGTCTGATACACTTCCACTGTGCACCCCGTCTATCCCACTACGTGTTTTCATCGGTCGGCTCCTATCTAGATTTTGAATTGAAGTCAGTATGGAGCTGATGCGAAAGTTATTGTTAGGTCAAGTTCTGTTGAGTGAAAGAAGAGCAATTGACCTTAAGTATTTTATATATAATTGCTTTATAGGTGGGCGTGCCTATTTGCTATTGCTCATGCATCTGAACTAGTGATGGTTATCAAATGTTAGGGAAATTTCAGTGAACTAGCCGATCTGAAATCATCAAATGGTACTCGCAACCCTATCTTGTCCATGGAATGTTGCGGAGTAATTCTGAGATTGCAGAACTCTATGCACAGTTTCTTGCAATCTGGTGACCAAGACGGGCTTCTACGAGTGACAGCGCCAGGAAACCTTTGGTATCCCACATAAAGCAAATGATGTCCTCTGAATAATAATCAGTAGTATTTTGGCTCCTCATGCCTGAAACTTAACGACGCGCTTTTCTGGAAATTGGTGCAGACATTTGCATGTCAAAGGGAGGTTTCCACCAGCAGTTTATGTGGCGTCTGCTGAGTGACAAAACAGGAAGGCGTCATGTACAAAATCAGCGCAAAGAGGACGGAGTACGATAATAAAAGAGCACCGTAGGAGCACTGTGTCATTATGTTTTCATTCTCCGTCCTATAGTATTCGGTCCTTCTACCAAGAGGGCGATGCGATTCATATGTATATATCTGCTGCCGCTATTTTGATATTGGCACCACGGGGTAACTCTTTTTACAGGACAAGTAGGAGTTAAATGGAAAAGTAAAGTGCTAAGCAGACCATTTTGTGAGTATGCAAATTGGTCTTTGCGGTTCTCAAGAGTTGTTTCACACTTGCAAACAGCCCCCAAATCATCTGCATGGTTTTTCTTCAAAGCTTATGACAATCACGGTTTCAAGTGTTGCCTTGTAACGCACAAAGCCGAATTATGCCATGGTATCAAAAAGAACGGCAGTTCATATGTGTTTCTTGGTGGCTTCTTTCTCAAAAGAATAAATAAAGCCAAAATGTTGCCAATACTTCAACGATTCATACATACGCTACTTCGCTCTTGCGCTTCTTTAAGACAATGCTTTGACAGAAGACCGAAATATTTCGCCTTCCCGCTTTTCTTTCACCGTACGCAAAGAATAGAGTACTACTCCTTCGGCGCCGGCCCCGGCTAACTTTGTGGTTTTTATCACAGCTGTTCTGAAGTCATCTGTGCAAACTGCATGCAGGCTGCGATTAGTTGAAATCCTTCTTAGTAGTGTGAGTAAAAGAAATAACGCTGGTAAGTAAAATGACGTGAGTATCAGCAGCGCGCTTCGCCGACAAATACGTCAATAAATAGTGACCAGTGTGTCACTGCTGTTATGATACTAAGGGTGTCGTTGAGGGAATTAAAGAGCGTTTTTTTAGCCAGACATTAGCTGACCCCGTATATCTGAATATATGCCACTTTGTCTACTATGTGCTTCGTAGTCACGCTCACGTAAACACAAGCATTTATCCCATTTTTATGTACTTACAATAATGTGCTCACTGTTTTTTACGTTCAGGTTTGTTTTTACTGACAAGTACTCAATTCCGACTAACCATAAGAGAGACATAAGATTTGCAGGATTAAGACTGCTTTAGTTCTTGTTATATACATAAAATGACATGAAAGAAATATGATAACGGCAAATGTACATACAGTGAACTGTTCGTCTACGGTATTTAGTTTGATTGTATTGTTATCATTGAATTTTTCAACCTGTCAGCATAAAAATGACTTACACAAATTTCATTTATTTTCAGGAAGTGGGTAAAGCAGCTGGTTAAAATGTAAGTATATTTATATACCTCTATGTATGCGCAGTGCTCTAGTCTTCGCGACACGCGTGGCGATACCCGACGCGCCTTTGTGGGCCGTGGTCTCTCTTGTGCGTGTGCTTAACTCGTAAAGGATTGATTCGTACATTTTGTGCTTTCACCACAAATTTTCGTTCAAGCGTGATAGCAGGAACTATTTAGTGACCATTCAGTTGTAGAGAGAACCGAATCTGCTTCGCTGACAACGGCCGCGCTTGCGAAAAACTTGCACTGCTCACACGACTAGTAGTAAAAACTTCGATAACTGTTAGCTAGCGCTTTTGCTGCGTATTCATGTGCACTTTTTTGCGCGTCTTCCTTTGTGTTTCAGCAGTGCGTGTCAATCACAGAGTTTAGATTTTTTATACTTCTTTCCCGTACTGTGTGTGTTCTTTTCGTGTGCCCTTACTGCATGAGCAGCGCACTGGAAGCTTCGAGCTTTTTGAAGTTGTTCACGTGGCAGTACGATGTTTCGCTGTAGCATTCGGTTTATCTTCCTATGGTGAAACAAGGCGCAACAAAAGCTGAACGAACTCTGCAAAAGCACGTTGCTATTTCGTGCTATACCGAAATATGTGACTGAAGGATCAGCTGTGCCATTGTTGCATGTGGTTGCTGTGGAGGCCGCCTCCTAGTACAGTGCTCACCAACTCGTGAAATAAACAGAACGAGTGGAACATCATTATGACTGACTGGTAAGCTCAAATGTCTTTACAGTTACTTGCTAATTAGATCAAGCACATATTGTTTAATGAACTTTTTAAGCGTAATAGTCATTGCTCGTAATCCTACTGCGTTGTAGAATGTTCCTCGGGAGATCCTAGCATGAGGGCCGCCATAGATGCGAAAAGACATCTGAATGCCATTAGTTCAACAGAGAGTACCATAATATCAATGTTGTGTTCCTTTGGACATCTCCGTCCTATGCTATAAAATGTTTTATATAACCTTAAGATTCCCCTATATTTACTGTTCCAGAGCAGAAAGAGTTGAATTTGAAGTAACTTCTCAAGAAGGTGCCACTTATGTCAACGTTAAGGTTCTTCCAGAAGGTATGTGATGTATCATTACGTCAATTATTGTATTCTTTTCATCAGAATATTGCCATTATGAGTAGATAAACTTACATATTGAGGCTGTTACAATGCTTACGCTAGATTGTGTAATTTTATACGATACACGCTATTTCCTGTTGTATGAAGGAAGCTTCTTTCACCTACAAATGATCATTTGGGCACACGCAATTCTACTATATGAAATACTTATCCCACTCTTGATGTTTGATAGAAAAATAGTATGGTACCAGAAACACAGCAAATTTCAATAAATAGTACCAGAGTGTCACTTCCGGCTTGAACAGGCATAATATCTATCTCTCAGTGCTTGGGAACAAAAGGACTGTAATATTTTATGTCGTATAAGTAAGCAGTGAAGACGCTTTCTGGGCATACACACCTCCATACTTGTTCCTTCCACCTATTTACCATTTTACGTGTTCGAAGGCACGCCTGATCTGACGCTACACTATATGTAGATTTACGAACTCATTTATATTGGGATGCATTGTAAACAAAAAAACAGTCAGCTGAGTTCGTTCATTCCCCAGTGAAAACTTTGACCATGCCCTGTCTGCTGTGTTTTACCCGTTTTCACCAGAGCGAGAATTCAGACATGGTTTTTGGCATATATAGCCCGTCTGGCGTAGACGGCCAATTTATGGCGTGATACAAACTGTTGTATTTGGGCAAGACCCGTAGTAGCGTGTTTTCATCAAATTCGTATGGATCTGTCCTGGTAAGAACTTGGCTGTTGTTTTAATTGACGGGTCCTTGTGTAATCCTTTTGTTTACGCAATAAGTTGCATTGTGGATGAATCCAAGCAATTTTACGTGGCCATGGGCAATAACAACAGGCATCTACAGTTGTGTAGGACTACAAATGACTTCTCTGTTTATTTTCTTGTCTTCATCTCAGCTTGACATTTCGGTTGACCTGCTTTGCTTCGTTTGCGTGCACTCCAGATTTGTGAATAGGGAATCAATATGAAGTTTCGAAATGTCAGATACTTTTATCAGACCTAATTTATAACACCTATTTTTGTCAGATATTTTATCACTGCCCATGCTTCATCTCATGCAATGCTCTAACACACGAACGATTGTCGAACTGTTGACTATATATACCATAAAATAGTGACCATACAACCCCTTCTCTTTTTCTGGAGATCTGAGATAAGTGCTAATGACCAGTCTAAGACGTGCCCTTTCTATATCTCAAAATCTCTCTTTGCGCTCATTGACAGCAACGAAGGACGTCAACTACATGTGCATTTGCAAATTGGTTGGACTGCCCCTGGGCTTCACGTCAAGATCAAAGTTATACGGTTTTCTTTTATTATATGCCACAAGGTACCCTGGCAATTAAAATAAAAATGAAGCTTGGAGCAGGCTCAGTTAGTCAACGAGTTGTCGAAAAAAACTCAAGACAGATGGAAATCTTAGAGAGACCGCTGCAGGTTAACACAAAAATTTATGGTTAACTTATGCAGAAATATATAATACCTTAATTCAGAAGTGATGGCTTGGCGTGATCGGAAAAACTAAAACGTGATAATTGTGCTCAGGTCGTGGGACTTCCTGTGGCATCACCTTGGTCGCCGCCAATGAGCACTGCCTCACAATGGTGGCGCTTCTACGTGAGCTTAAAAATATATAACATGCACAGTGCCTATGACACTAATGCACAGACTCTTCTGAATAAAAATACTAGGATACCAACTAAAAGATGGCTGACATGTTTCAGCACACAGAACAAGAGCCTCTTTGTGAACAAGGCTCCCATTATGGATGTTGAAACAATATTACAATGTTAGCCGTTTTGTGTTAGGCGTCCTCGTCTTTTTACGCAATGATTCTTTATGAACAAATGAAATGTCTAATAAGCCTGAATTTTATTCGCACTCAATGAGAAGCCATTAGAAAAAAAAAAGGTGGCCTTCCACGCTTGCCCTCACGGCTACCAGCAGGGCTAACACTCTTTGGTTTTACCGCACAGTTGTACCTCATAAAGTGGACGACGAGACAACCACTATTGTAGGTAAATTGCTGGAGCATAATTTTTGTTATTACAAGGTTACAGTTTCAGGCTCTGTCGGTGGTGAGCATTCTTTCCTTCCTCTTCAATTTTTTTCAGATTAATGTGAGATTTACTACAAAAACATGCCCTATACTTCTAGTGACTTGATTGTCTCTGCGTTTTTATTAAAGTTGTGTCTGACTAAGCAAATAAAAATGGACCCTTAGATTCTCTACTATTGTTATGCAACAAGCAGGAAAATTCCCACATAGTATGCCACAAAAGGAAGCCAGAAAGAAAGCGACCTACATGGGCTCCCACTAATGCACAAAATTATACAAGTTCTCCTAAGGTTTAACGCATATACAATAATCTTTTGTAAAGCCTCAAATGATGGTGATAACGGCTCGTCCCTGAATAAAATGCTCGAACAGGCCATGTCATCCAGAAGTGTCTCCTCTGGAATGTAGTTTTCAGTGGAGTGGCCAATGGCTTACATGGCCTTTAAAAAATGGCTTCGCTCAGCTTCCACACAGCTTTTTCAAACCAACCTAAGAAACTCGTTGGGCTATTCCTATTAATACCTGTTAAAAATGTCAAGCTACCAACAATGCTTTTCGACACCAAGAAGGTGGTGGTGGTGGTGGTGGTGTTGCAGCAGGCGGGGTTAGCCTGGCCTGCATGGCCGGCAATCATTCCGTCTGAGCATCTCTGGAATTTGGAAAATGTCACCACGTGTCTGACAGCCTAGTGTCTCGCTGGAAGACCAACGGAATTCATTGCACGTTCCCCCTAGTTGCCGCGGGTCCTTCAGGAAAGACGACGTCATCAGCTGTTCAGCCCCTATGACAGCCTTTTCGCAAGATGCGGATCATCGCTGCTCTCTGCACATCAAACTGTGGGCAAAGCCAAATGAAATGTTCAATATCCCCGATGTCACCACACAAGGCACAGAACGGAGAAGCGTATTTCCCAGTCTTGAATAACCAGGCCGGAGTGTACGCGGAGCCGGTTCTTATGCGGTACAAAAGCGTCGCTTCTTCACGATAAAGTTTATGAATTACACATGCTTGGTGTGGAAACTTGTAGATCGCCTTGAAATGATTGCGTATCAAATCTTTGTTGTTCTGGTAAGTCTTGGGAGTTCTTACTTTCGGAAACGATGTACGTGCTTCGCATGCAAGGGCATCAGCCTTTTCATTGCCCTCAATGCCAAGGTGGGATGGGATCCACTGGAACTTTATATTAAAACTCTGGCCATTTAGGTAATTGATTAGTGCCAGAGATTGCCTTGTAAACGTTTCTTGAGGTAGGCCACGATGCAGTCTCTATAGCGCCGATTTAGAGTTAGTCAGCACTACAACATCTCGTGCAGAAAAGGATCGAAATTTTCGCAAAGCCGCCGTGATTGCAGCGTTTTCTACCGTTGTGGACGAAACCACGCGATCCAGGCGGCCTGACCATGACACGCCAAGGCAGGGTATGCAAAAAGCTGCTGCGCAGCTATCCGTTTGTGTGCACACTGATCCGTCGGCGTACACTTGTAGGTGGCTGCGGTACATGGTGCTCAAGTGGTCCAGCGCAAGAAATTTTGCTTCCGCGGCTGGAATGGTGCGCTTCGCTGGTAGATTGGGTACGCTGAAGTTACACGCAACATCCACAAAAAACCATGGCGGGTCCATAGGGCGCCGTTTAGGCAGTTTGAAGCCTCGATTTTTAAATGTGTTTAGTGCCGCGTTTAAATGTGAGCCAGTTCTTGCTCTTAGCCGCCGGAGAAGCACCGTGCCTGCGAAGGACTTCCCCAGTCTTGACAGCTGCGTAAATAAGGCCTGAAACGCCAAAAGGCGGAGCAGAAGAGACTCAGCTTCATTGGTGAACTTCGTGTTTGAAGCCGCCTGAGGGACTCCCATCGCCACGAGAAGACCCTTTCTGTGCACTGCCTCTAGGCGTTCAAGCTGGCTTGGTAATGGTGATATTAGGGGCAGCTGATAAAGAATGCGGCTTGTTATAAGCGCATCATTCAATTAAAGAATGAACATAGGATTGTTGCCCCAACGGACCCCTGCCATGCGACGAAGAGCGTTGATCCTTTGCACTGATGCAGTGACTATAGCATCAACCGCAGGTCGCCATAATAGCTTGTTAATGATGGTAACGCCCAGGAAACGGACACTTGTTGCACAACGAATTGAGTGGCCCTGAATATTCAGCGACAAACGCGTTGACTTCCGTCGTGCTCCCGGGAAGAGCATGAAGGCCAATTTTTCGGCTGATATAGATAGGCCAAGTGTCAACGATTGACGCTCAATGATTGAAATAGCGCTCTTTCCTATCCGGGCCAAACGTTTGTGCTGGTACCCTGAGATCCAAATGCAGATGTCTTCGGCGTAGATGGATATTTTAACTGCTTTCAGAGCTAAGTGCGGAGTGTCGGGAAGACTGCCCATGGCAGCGTTAAAAAGCAAGGAAGATACAACACTTCCTTGTGGGACGCCGAGGAAAACGCGTCTCTTTTTGCTCGTTACATTTCCAAGCTTAACATGGACACAGCGGTCTCTGAGAAATTTATGTACGAACCGAAGAGCATTTCCCGACACACCCATGGCTTGGAGCTCGTTCATGATGCCTGCCTGAAGCACACAATCATATGCCTTGGCAACGTCCATGAAGACGGCGAGTGTCGAGACTCCGCTGACATGGTGGTGCTCGATGTGGCTTAATAGGTCCAAAATACTGTCCTGGGTACTAAGTCGTGGGCGAAATCCTGTCATACACGATGGCCACCGTCTTCCTTGTTCAAGGTACCAAGTTAATCAGTACATATTAATCTGTTCATCAACTTAGAAACGCATGATTTAAGAGATACCGGTCGATAAGACGCGAGGTTCGCAGGATCCTCTCCGGACTTTAGGACTGGCACCGCCCATGCTGTCTTACAAACAAATGGGATCTCTCCCGTGCTCCAGACATGATTGAATATGTCCAAAAGGGCCCTTTTTCTCTCATATTGTACATTTGTGAGCATTTCATTGCTGATCAAATCGGGACCCACGGCACAGCGTCTTCTTAATTTGCTAAGTGCCATATCCAGCTTTCGAAAGGTGAATGGCGTATCCATCGTGTGAAAAAACTGGGGTGACAGAGGAATCGCCGCTCCTGCTGATCTACCAGATGTGTACACGTCTGCGAAATCCTCTGCAAGGGTTTGCAAATTTATCCCTTATTTCAAAGCGAGTGCTTCGAATGGCCTGTGTGTTCGGATCTTCCCAGAAAAACTATCTATTACTGCCCATATCTTTGTCAAGGGTGTAAACGTCGATAAGCTCTCACAGAAAGCAGCCCATTGATTTCGTTTCAATTTTTTGTATGGCGACGAATCGCAGCGTTTATCCTGTTATATTCAGTTTTCGCAGATGAATTTCCTTTTGTTCTCATTATTTTCCGCTCCGCCCGTCTACGTGCTGCGCAGAGGGTCTTCCATTTCAAGTCAGGAGCAGGAAAATGTTCGGGAAGTTTTAGCACCGAAGTTGCTGCTCGCTTGCTTTGCAACATATCTGCGAACAGCTCACCAGTGGATTTGTCCAACGCTTCTCTGTAGGTGTCCCAGCGTGTTACATTGCAGAATTGTCGACCAGCAGTTCTAAATCCCAGGATATTGGTGAAGATGGGGAAATGGTCGCTGCCCATCCTGTCTGGAGCCGTGGTCGATGATACCGGAAGGTCCGTGGAGTAAAGTACAAGGTCTATTGCACTCTTTTAATCTGGTGGCCTTTAAAATGTAGGTTTGCCATCGTTCGCCACACAGAAGTCGGCAGCATCTGCAGCTGCTAGAAGTTCCTTGCCTCGAAAATCTACACTCTTATCTCCCCAGAGTGGATGGTGCGCGTTGAAATCACCACAGATTATTCGAGGAGCGGGACATCGAGTGCAAATGCCCTTTAAGAAAGTCTCCATGGAGATCTTTTTTCGTGGGCTTATGTACACCGATACCACACTCAGTTTTCGGTTTCCCAGGCACACTTGCACAGCAGGGACTTCCAGTGAGTTGGAACAGAGGTCTTGCACTTGTAAGGCGACGTGAGGTATTTCCCGCCTTATGTATATCATTGCGCTTCCATTTGCAAACGACGTTATGCTTGGGTTACCGTGTCGGGCGTACCCTGGGAGCGTCCTTGCATTCGGTAGACCGGCTTAGGAGAGGGCTAGAATCGGTATTGGAATGTCGCGCAGGAAAAGGTTGAGTTCGCATAGACGTTAAGGGCACTTTTGAAGGATGAAATAGACCACGTGGGTGAGACATTGCCATTATTCTACTGTGTGTTTGTGGAAGCAGAGCAGAGTAACACTGACTCTAAAACCAGGACTGCTTCCAACTTATCCTTCGTTGAACTCGCAGGCATCTTAGCGACGTGTGAACGTAGTGCGGTGAACAGAGCGCGAATAACGTGCTCGAGGTTTTCTTGCTGTTTGTTTCCAGATGGTACTTAAGGTGGGCTCAGTGCATCAACGTAGGTGCGCTTGGCGGACTCTTTCGTGATACATTTCTCACCAGTGTTGAGCACCTGCGTTGACTCAGTACCAGCTTTTGTCGGATTTAGGCGAGGAAAATTTCCTGCGTACTCGTTATCCAAACCGCCATGTTGTGGCGCGCCGGACGTCTTCTTTGTGAGCGGTGGTTTGCTCACAGTCTTCGGGCCGAGGACAAACGTCTCATTTCTTCGCTGCGCAGCTGTTCGTGCTGGACGTCGGCCGTAGCTAGCTGAGTGGTCGCCGCCACAGTTTACACACACAAGTTTTCTTTACTTGTACACGTCTTAAAGTCATGAGGCCTCCCGCAGCGCTTACCCCTTTGTTCCCCACGACAGTGCTTAGCAACATGTCCAAAACGCTGACATTTAAAACAGCGTGGCGGCGTCTCCACGTAGTCTACCAGCTCGTGTCTGGTGAAGCCAAGATTGATCTTCTCTGGACGTTCCGAATCGGGAGCGAATGTGAGAACCACAAAGTCAGTGCGCCTTGATTCCCACTCGGAGGATGAGGTTTGGAGCCATCGTATGATTCTTCTTGCGTGGTATACTCCCTGAGGTCTCAGGTAGGTTAACAACTCTTCGTCCGAGTGCCATCTTGAGACCCCTTGTATAATGCATGTTTTTTGCATGTAGCTGTGTGGTACATGGGCAGATATGGCAAGGCCGCAGATAGTGTTGGTCTCTAGAAGCATATTAGCTTGGTTTTTGTCTCTATATCTAGGAGCAGGGCTCCCTGTGCTGTAAAATGGCTCTTAACTGGGGCTCCACCGAGAATCGTTTCAATTTCCGAGTATAGGTCAATAGGACTCCCTTGCCTCAAGATACCTCCTTCGGATGTTGGAGCAATTAACACAGGAATGCCCACCGTCCTGTCTTTGCGATGTCGCACTAGGTGGAAACCACCCTCGTCCATGTCTAGATCTGTGAGGTTGGCCCCGTTGTGGTCCCCGACGACAGTTGATTCGTCCTCTGATTCAACGCTGTGTTGTCGCTTGCAGTCAGGTATGCTTGCGCAAACCAGCTGGTGCTTCTGACCTGGTGTCACACCTTGGGACGTCAAGGCGGCGCTCTCCCTGATGCTTGTTTTGTTTCTTTTAGCGCCTTTCTACGCGGCGGGCTGCACAGCACCAGTCGGTCGCCGATACGGCAGGTACCTTTTAGAGTCGTCCGACGTCTTGAGAAGTGCTGAGCGGTAATATAAACAAAAATAAACAATAAATGCAGACAAAGCTGCTTAGTCAAGCAGCAACAGCTTCGTCGTCTTCTTCGACACCAAGAAGACACTTGAGCTTAGCGTTTATTCTAGGATGTCTTAGTACAATCGGGCTGCATTCAATTAGCCCTCTTATATTCTAGCCAATTTTTACCTTTTGGCAGACCTCTCAACCATTTATTTATTTATTTTATTATAGTTTTATCAATATTGCAGCCCTCGAGGATGCTTTTTGAATAGTTGGTATAGATTTTTTAAATTTTTCAAATGGGCAACCCAATAAAAATAACACGGATAGTATGTACGGCCTTTCAGATGATTAAAAACGGCAATTTGCAATTACCCGGCACAAGGGCATTCAATAAAATTTTAGAACCACTGTATACAAGATGACCACCAGCATAGAATAAACACTGCAGTGATTGAAATAAACAGCACTATTACATGTGTTAGAGTACACACATTTATTGCTGAAGCTTCGCAGTAAAAAAAAACTCAAAGATGACTGCGAACGACGTCGTTGTTAAGAATACTCTATTCGGTAGTAGTCTTCAGAGAAAAGGAATATATAAGTGTGTATTACAGGTGGTGATTGGAGTCAATGTGAACGCATGCCTCTGCCTCGTGGAATATCCAGTCGAAAAATGAAGTATGTTTGATAAGTCTATCTTAAGGTAACCTTTAACGAAGTGAAACAAAAATTTCAATCTCATTATAGTGTTTTGCTGTGTTGGAATGGAAGGTTGGCTTTTGCTAACAAACATGCTATAGAAGTACGACCGAAACTGTTATGAATAAATCTAACAGCTCTCTTCTAAAAATTTTTCATTTCGTTATATTGGCATTCGTGTGAGGGTACCAAATTATGTATGCATACCCTAGAGTAGGTTGAAGAATTGCCTTCATTGCAACAATGCGAACGGCGAGCATGGTAAGCTTGAGAGCTCAGCTTATGCTAAATATAACAGTGCTTTCCAGACCATCACGTGTATGGCTGAAAAAATTTCCTCATCTTTCGCAAAGTTTTAGACTCGTCATACCCTTTTATTTTCATCGGCAAGAGGCTCCCTGCATGCCTCTTAATAAAATAAAGTTTTGCACCAACTTTTCGCTAACTTTTACACAAAATTTTGCACCAAACAACCATTTTTTCTAGAGATATTTTTGAAATGCGCTGGAGAAAATGGTAGTTACAGCAAGTCGACGAAGTGATGCTTAAAATAACGACATGTATATCAACTCTGCAAGTGTTTTTCGCTAGGGCAAAGTTGAGTAAATTTTCCAACATAGGTTTTAAGGGGAACATCACAAGCTGAAAGGGCGAAAATAAGTTACGTGGAGGTGACCTGTTTGTCATGCTGAAAAATAATTTAGGCACTGAGAGAATAGAAGAGTGCGTCAGAAACATATTGCAAATGCGCTTTAAAAAATTCTGTATTCAACCTGAAAAACTCGCCTTGGTGGTTGGGCTAAAAATATGCACAAAAGTTGATTTGAAAACTCTATGTATTACAAAAACATAGGGGAAGTTGTTAAATATATCATTTAAACGTGTGAAACTTTTTTTGGAATTGTGTATCTTCTCGGCTTTGAGCCTATGTAACTCAAGCGGCTTGACGCACTTGCAAGGACAGTCTTCAGCCCAAGCGCACTTACCTAAAATACAAACGGTAAAGTTGGTGCTCTCTACCAAACTCTCCACCTCTAAATGGGGTTATGAAGCGCGTTTCACGGAAGTAAACTAGCAGCACGGGTTATAAACTTTAGTAAACTTTTGAATTTTTTTTAAGCCATATTTGTGACTGTCGAAATAGCGCTGGTTGATTTGACATGGAGCTACACCCCATGCCACTTCAAAGAAAATTAGAGAGTTACAGTTATTCTGACTGGAGAGATTTACTTGAGTATCTGCAACAGCTTTCCGTACACAGCCTGCCATAGGATATGGCTGGCAGGCTGCATCCTTCGGGCGGCTGCGGATGTTCACGGATTCCGTCGATTGTTAGACTTGGTTCTCTATATGGTTACAATTCTCGATGTATGCGGCATGTTCTTCCTGCATTTCTTTAGCTTGCTGCGTCTTTTTTCTCCGTTCCACCGATGAAGCCCACGGCTGATTTCAGTCTCTCCGACTCAATTTTATATCTGCTGATGAATCTCGCCAGCGCACCCCTTCCACGTATACGTTGCAATGCAAGCCCCTCCTCGATAAAGTATGAACAGCGCAGTAGAGTCGACCTGGCACACAGAATGGTGGCTTTCAACTGGAAACGTGGTATAACTGTAGTTTCACGCCTTATGAAAAAAACTTAATGTACTTTTATAAACAGGCTAATGTCATTCGACATCAAAAACATTAAACTGTCTAATGTCAGTCTAATGCGCTTTCCTAATGCGTACCTAATGTGAGTTTAGTAGTAATTGGTCACCGTTAGTCTATAGAGTTATGACATTAGAGTTTCTGATGACTATAGTCTCGCGTAGGTCTATAGAGGCTTGACATGAGAGTTTCTGATGACCATTGGCTAGCGTTAGTCTATAGAGTCCTGACATCTGAGTTTATGATGGCCGTTGTCTAGTGAAGTGCCATCGAGCATATGCATTAGGTTTACATCAAACGTCGCATTGTAGGCTAAGGCCCTATGCCATCAACAGAACACTTGCTGAAAGCAGATCAACAAATCGCTTCAATATTAATATGAAAGTGTGCATACATTACAGCATTCTAAAGGAAATACCTTCAGACCATTTCCACCAACAAACAGATCATTGTTTTTTTTTACATGTCAGAATCTCTCGAGGCCAATAATTAATGCTGCAAGTATATATTGCCTTCATTTGGAATTACGCTTTACATTTTCAAGCAATTCTGTTCCGATAGGACAATAAAAGAAGCTAGTTTATCCTTGTTTTTAATTCTTGCAAAAGTGCTGTTTCATGATTACAAACAAAGAAACACCAAATGAGACATTTCCAGGAATAACTGCATTTCTATTTAAATTTTGAATATACACTGACAATATCGCTCTTGCAGCACCGTCGTGGTGACACCGCTGCTGTGTTTAAAACCTGCAAGAGAAAACATAAAGACTTAGAAGGCACTGAAGCATACATTTTAGCGCAGCACACGAATAGACATTGAAATTGATGAATAATGCCTTTTCTAAATAGTGATATATATTTATCAGTTATATTAAATAATCTCACTGGATTCACTATCGAACCACATAACCTTGACTTCAAGCTGTCTTGAAAAAAAAAGAAAGTTACCTCTATGCCCCAGTTCAGAGGGCTGCCGATTTATCAGTAATTGGAAAGAAGCCAGCTATCACAAACAGAGTAATCAGCTGAGTCAGCTTCTCTAAGAGAATATTGCAGAATAACCTCCTCTCACGATTACAATGGCACTCAATGTATGACTACGACGTGCAACAGTGGGTCTCTTCTAAAACTTTGTTTCACACAAACTTCCACATTAAAATCCCTCCTCTTTAACTGAGAACTACTGAGAGCTCAGGCTCAGAGGTGCAAAGTCATAGGTGAACACAGAGTTTTCCTACACTTGGGTGGCGAGGAGGTTCACCACGGCACTCGCCCTTACTTAGTCAAGTAAGCTTCCGATTTCGTAGCCCCCGTCTTAGGTAACAAGTTGGGGGAGAGGGGGACTGCCCGCCACTCCTATGCGCACGCCTATGTGCAAGGTGAAATTGAGCAACAAACAGGCACATGAAATGTACAGCAGTGTCTAGGTGATACAGGTACGCAACTCAAGTGAAAACAATTAAAAATTGTGCTTTTTGTAACCTACAGTATATTGCACAGATATGCATGTTGTAAATTCTTACAGGAAGTCTGTACACATTTTTCTATAAGCAACAGATTGGAGGAAGGAAGCAAAGCGTTTTTGTACTTTTGATTACTTTATCATATTATTTAATAGCTAAATATACATCATTTAGGTACCTTGAAGAGGTGACAAAAATTTTATAAAAATGAAATATTTTTACTTAGCTCCATGCTGTGAGTGCACAGTTAGTTGCCCATGTTCACTAGCCAGTATTGCAAATTGTGAAATTGGTCATTAAAAAGCACACGAATCCACACTGAGTGTGTTGGCACTTGCGGAACGTCTTGATAGGACAAGGATAGAAACTCTTTTTAAGGAAAAATTTCAACAGAAGCAAAAACATGCACAATCAAAAAGGCTCCAATATGAACTAACACTACATTGTGTCGTCTCCCTTTCCTCTGCTGATATTTTGCCGTACCTTAGAAAAGTTTCTAGGCAATGAATTACCAACCCAACCAAACACCTATGTTAATCAAGTATTTAAGAAAAGAACACCTCACAGTGTTGAACTCATGACTATTTTAGACCACGCTGATGCCAAAAATATCGCTTGAATCCCCACTTCCCAGAAATAATACAATTTAGAGTGTATGTAGAAGTTCAGCGAGGAAATAAACTGTACACTCAGGAAGCATCATGAGCTAAGACGCCGACACAGAAAGAATAATGAATGCAGCAGTCCATGTATTTGTTGGGACTTCTGTTTCCTTCCAAGTACCTACCAACATGCCCAGTATGGTCAACATATTCATACAGTACTCACGCATTTAAACACGACATTCATAGCGCGTGGCCGCCGATGCATGTGTCACCGCTCATGGGTGCTCGCGGAACCAGGATCTTGGACTGTTGTATAGAGTGAGGGCAAAAACAGCTACAGAGCAGACTTACTCCTTCCGGTCGCTAAAGAGTTGGCATTTAGTTCACAAAGTGCACACTGCCAACGTGGCGCTGCAATGCTCGCGCATTTTTACATGCATGCAGCTCAAATATATGGAGACGGTGTGAACCCTTTATATTGTGACTCAAGCAGACGACGCTCTCGGTCGGCGCCCTTCGACGATGGGGCAAGTAGGCAGTGCAAGTAACAAATTGGATACCGCTAAGATTTCCCGCCTGAAATGCGCTCGTTGACATGAGAAATAGTTGCACAAAAGCATAAAAAGTTTTTCAAGCATTTTGTCAGGACGAAAAAGAAAAGCACCAGCCACGGGCATGTTTCCTTGCAGCAATAAAACAATAACCAAGTACTTTCTTGTCTCGCCCCAAGCAGTGAATAGTGCGGCTATTTTGCGTGTCAAGCATTTGTAGAGCTGTCGGCCACGGAAGAATGAGCGAGCTTCTTGCATTTTTATTCAACAATAGGCCACAGTTTGCCCTAACGACACTAATGCATGATATTATTTACATGCTGCATGAAGGAAAGCATGCCACACATTTTCTTTCTTGTCGAGACAGAAACCACGAAGTAAACTTTTCATGCTTTTGTGCAAATGTCTATCATGTCTACAAACGCACACAAGGCGCAATCTTTTTACTGAGTCGTGCGTCTTACTTGCACACCATGTGTACTGCAGTGCCAAGCACGCAGAACGAGAGAGTCGTCTGCTGGCGTGGCAATAAAAGTGGTGCGCAGCGGCGAGTCAGGTTGGTCGACATGCGAATGTGCGTGAGCCTTGCAGCGCTTCCCTGGCAGTGTACACGTGGTAAACTACAGGACGACAATTCGGCGATCGGAAGGAGTAGTCCTCCTTCATAGGTATTCTCTCTATCACCCTATACTACAACGCAACACATTGGTTCTACGCGCACCCACGAGCGGTGGCACATGTGCCGTCGGCCACACGCTCCGAGTGTTCTGTTTCAATCCACGAGTACTATACTTCCAAAAGAACATGAATTCATTCAACAATTCAACTTTGCAGTCCAACAAGAATATTCAAAGCGCTATCACACAGATTACTCTTCTCTGTATGATAGGCCTCCGTGTCTTGTGAGCTGTGTTACATAAGCACATTCATGGTATTTTTATAGATTGTAGTTGGAACAGGTTCAAAACATTGTGATGAAACATGAGTATGTGCTACCTCCCAAGAAAAGCTGTCCATAATTCAAATTATCAAACTCTCAGGCATAACAATTATCTGAGAAGGCTTTGTTAGAAAGGAATAAGTCCTTGCATGTTGCACGATGTTACTTAAAACAAGATTGCACCACAACTTATAAAAATACCACAAATCACCTCATAAACGTGAAAATTTGAAAACGAGCTGAAACAAACCCTGTAACTTCCTTAAACACAAATTTGCCAAATTCTTGTGGCAGGATGTGCACATAGCAAAAGTGTGCCTATTTAAATTCATTAAATTTTTGACTTGAATGTTGATTGCTCTCTCTTTAAAAAGCACAAAAAGTGAATGACACTTCTTCTTGTAAAAAAAGAACTTAGTTGAAAAAATGTTTATTTCCTCCAAAAAATTTTAGGTAAAAGCAATTATCACGACAATAAGCGAAACATAATTATAAGTAAGATTTCACTGCAGACAATTTTATGGCAGTGCAAACAAAATAGATGTTGATGAAGGGAACTTCAAAAGACCAACAAATCCTACAAGAGGAAATGTCGCTGCAGCGAACTTTCCAACTTATGTGATATTTAGCACAATGTAACACAAAGACCATGAGAGAGGACGCAGCACGTGCCCTAACTTTATATAAAATGGTTTATTACAACCTAGGCACTAAAAATACAGGGTAAGCATCGCGCAATATTTTTTTGTGCTTGCGTTGCAATAACTCATTTTGTTTAAAGTGTACCGGTCTCATCCTTGTGTTATATTGAGCTAAATATTACCTAATGTTTAACAAACAATGATGAATGTTTCCCATTGTGCAACCCTTTATCAAGAACTGTTGTCTTGCTCATGACAGCAGGGACAAGGAACAGCTGTTCTCATTATCAAGACGCCTCCAAGTGCCACAACGTTGGCTCCGGCAACATTCCATGTTCAAGGATAACAAACCAAATGATGAATGTTCCATGTCCAAGGAATACGGCACTGAAGTGCAGGACGTAGGCTTCCCATACCTAAGCTAAAAGACAGTGTATACTATACCTCAATAGGTGCTATGTGTCCGAACTGTCACTCTGTAGTAACAAAAAGAAATGCCTACCTTTTAATAAGGCTCGTTAGGGCTCGCAGGAAGACCGCTCCAATCGTGCACTGCAAGCCGTCCTCCGTGTCAGGACCATGAACAGCTGCCATTGCTGATACATACATAAAGGATACCACAACAGATTACTTTCACACACAACATACGTTATATCACACACAGATAGAGAGTACCAAACATGTCTTAGCAAAGTGTATACTGATACATCAAAGGGTAAATCTTTGAATAAAGAGATCATGGCACAATCAAAACAGGCAATTAACCCTTTCTTGCTGACAATTGTCAGAGTGCCACTGAATGTTTCGCATTCACAAAACTACGTAATAACACTACGCAGAGCATGCACATGTGCATGGGTGATCTAATTTATGAAATCAATATTTGCAAAGAGTGCATGGTTTATGAGCACATGGTGCGTGTAAGAGCGAGCCATACATATTGTATTACACCATAAATGTAAGCTATTACGAAAACAAACTGTTGGTACACTGAAACTGATTCCCTTGTAGTTTGATATATGTTCACACAAGCTATCAGTAGGATTTCTTTTGTTACATGAGCCCTTCGCCAAAATATTATTATTCTGATACTTTCTCTCAACAACTGGAAACTTATGAATAAGATCTTTTTGCTTCTAATTTACTGCCTCACTTAAATAAATAAATACTAAATCCCTGAGTGGTACACATAGGTTTACATCCTCGTCTTACAAGCACGTAGGTGATATCAGACAACACTGATGTAAAAAAGAAAGCGCGAAAATACAACTTAAAGCAGCACACAATCCAGCAACAATTATACTACATGAGCACAGTGTAAGTTATCTGTGAAGGAGCAGCTAGTATGCTTCAAGGAGAAAACAATAATTTATATAGATAACTAAAGTTCCCACAATTATTGCAATAAAGAGTGTATTGTATTAGCCTAATTAACTAAATTGAATTCATATATTCTTCTACTAACACTGGATATCAATATATCTTTAATGCAGTGGTAGGAGTGTACTTTTAGTTTCAGCACATGGTGTACATTACTGAAATACGTATACTTCAAGTTATCTCTCCTAAAATATTTGTGAGGCAGCCAGGGTGAAATTTTAACTATAGAGAAATCACATGGATTTCTGGCACAGGGATTTGGAGCGCAGCCACGAAAACATCCTTCGTGTGTGCTTGACAGGGCTGTGCGTTTTTTCTATCTACGTGCCCACTCAGGTGATTGTTTTGCGCGTAAAATTGCACAAACTATTGAGTTGGGGAAACCTGAACTGCTCTCGCGACAACCGTATTTTTAAAAGGAGACACTTTTACAGGGCGACAAGGGATCAAGGGATAATCTCGTGCAGTAAACAGCCAAGCTATAACAGCTGGACAAGAGGCCTGCATGACCGACGGATAGATCGCGTAACGCAACACGAATGTTTAAAACATGCAATCAACGCGCACAGCGACTGTTTCTTACGGCGATATAAAATGAGCCACCTTAAAACATACCTGCCTATCGGGTCTCTGGTTCGTCATCCTCGCTGTGCCAACAAGCCACCCAGGCCATCCCTTCCTACAAACTATTTGTCGCACAATTAAGTAACTCAGTTACGTAGTTCATCGACTTTCTTCATCTTACCGAAGTTTTGGCATTGGCTTTGCACTCCTCAGTCACCCGTCAAAAACTCACGCTCTCGCATAACATCAGTCACTGCTTGTCCCACCAGGAGTCATGAATTGTCTTCGGAAGTGCACTCGACATTTAATCACGCGAACAACTCGAGTATTCGATAAACGGAGGAAGAAATCACTTTTCAGAGCGAACACAGAGGCGCGCATCTGATGTGGCTGTTTGGAGCGGCAACGTACGGCGAGTCATCGTCCGCCACTCGATCAAAGCAGCAAAACTTCCCGTCACGCAGAAACTATCCCGTAAACGAATTCCAAATGAGGATAAGTATACAATGCAAGCAATATCTATCAGACACGGCAATTATGTAACCGCTGACTTGCTGCACATATCTTTGCGTGAAGCTGGTGGTGAGCCCGCAGTACAACGAGGCCTGTTGCAACTGCTGATTTATAGGCTAAACCAAAATAAGTGCGCAGGTGGCAGCACTAACGAGTCACTACACAAATATTTTACTATAACAATCAAGTGTAATTAGAACTTTTCAAGTCATACAAAGCTTTCTAATTAGTCTGCAAGATATGTAATTATGCAATTTTATGTATTTTGTTTTGCATAACAAAAAAGGTCTCACCACTCATTTCAAAAGTGATGGTCATCTGTGAGTCTGTAACACAAAGCCAATAAGTACAGATCTCAAGGGCAATGCTTTTGCAGCAGCGGCTTTGTTCATGTGTAGAAAAGAATGAATGGCATGCGTTCCTGCTCTGAGAAGAAAGGTATGTGACCGGGTGTCCGTTCTTTTACCTCTCTGCGCAGTAGCGTAGCCAGGGGTGGCACACCAAGTCCGTTACCCCTTTCTGCCCTACCCTCTCCCTGCGCCTTTCGGGCAAATTTTTATTTTTTTTTTTGGCGTGGAGTACATGGAGCAAAATGACTATTTGCCTCCTGCACCCCCCTCTCCCCAAGATCAACGAGGGATTTCGTTCCTTACCCTCCCTTGTTTTTTTTTAACCTACGCCGCTGTCTCTACGTCACAGTTAGCGTTGTGAAAACAAAACAGTGGCCGGGTGAGAGGCATAAATGCTCATTAAATCTTCTCTCTCCCTCTTCATCACGCCTTCGCTCTCCACCACCTACCAGTGGCGGGGAGGAGGGAGAGGGGCGCCCTTTTGGCAGCTGCCACTCCCAGCCGTAATTTAGTTGTAAGTGTGACTGGTATTTAAATACGCTTTGAAATGCTCACTACAACGATACGATAAGTTTATCTCCTGAACTGAGTTCCTCCGCTATGGTCTAGTGGCTAAGGTACTCGGCTGCTAACCCGCAGGTCGCGGGATCGAATCCCGGCGGCGGCAGGTGCATTTCCGACGGAGGCGGAAATTTTGTAGGCCCGTGTGCTCAGATTTGGTTAAAGAACCACAGGTGGTCAAAATTTCTGGAGCCCTCTACTACAGCGTCTCTCATAATCATAACGTGGTTTTGGAACGTTAAACCCCACAAATCAATAAAGCATCGGTGTCCACTGATCGGCTAATGTAACCATCCCCCTCCATGCAAATGAAACGTCTATGAAACTGTTTGGGGTACCGCTTCTGCGTAAGCGATCGACGCTATGCTTGTTAGTTTTAAATACATATTCAAAATTTATGTGCGCCAGGTGGTGGAAAGCACCCCGGAATGCCCCAGTAAAGTTTGCCTCCACATCGCGCTTCTGGCACGAGTATCTCATCAATAATAATAATAATAATAATAATAATAATAATAATAATAATAATAATAATAATAATAATAATAATAATAATAATAATAATAATAATAATAATAATAATAATATTAATAATAATAATAATAATAATAATAATAATTGCTTTTTGGATGCAACTGACCAACCTTATAATTGTTTCTGGGTGTGCTACATGAACAAGTAAATAATAAATTATTGAATAATAATAAAATCAAAACCTAAGATGCCTCATTAAATGTAAAATTTGACCGTTGGCAACGTCTCGCATACTGCAATGTAGGGAACGATAGATGCACGCAAAAAAATAATCACCACGAGATTACGTGTCATTATAGCATCACATGATAAAGTCATTACATCGAACCCAATCCCATCATAGCTTGTCCAAAGGCTGGCTGGCTGATTTGCTTTGCAAAACGGTGTCTTTTACCGTGGAGGCAATACATAACCACATTAGTTGCAGAAAGTGTTCGAAGTGCGGCAGGATGAACACATCGACTGATAGGAAAAAGAAAGAAATGGCTATCGCCTTCGAGTTGTCTTACGCGACTGCATAAGAGACCCTCAATATTATTATTATTATTATTATTATTATTATTATTATTATTATTATTATTATTATTATATTAGTATTATTATTATATTATTATTATTATTATTATTATTATTATTATTATTATTATTATTATTATTATTATTATTATTATTATTATTATTATTATTATTATTATTATTATTATTATTATTGCTCTTATGGTCTAGCTGATTTACACTTAAGCATGTGTACGAAGACATTCTCTTGATGTCAATGTTACATTCACTGAAACATGATCGAAAAATCTATGAGAATACAAACTGTTTAGTGTTTTAGATTTCCGAATGACAACATGTGCGTGAAGGTCGAGATCAGCAAGTAATTGAATTAGACTTAGGTGCACGTTAAGAAATCAGGGATCGTCAAAATTTCTGAAGCACTTCACTATGGCGTTTTTCATAATCATATAGTGGTTTTGGGATCTACGATTCCCGCGATTATTACATTTAGTAGTAAGAAATTGTGTTTTTCTTGGCTATAACAGATTGACGCAATTTTTTTCATTGTGATGTGTTTTGACATTAGGACACGTACTGGAAAATTTGAGTACTTTGATGATCAGAAATCCTGATGCATGTTGTCATCTGAGCCTTCATTGCACACCGGATGCTAAGAGACATTAGGCTTTGCAAGTCTTATGTCAATTTATTGACTGATTAGGAGTGCATTAGCTGCACATTAGACTCTCAAAATTCATTTTCATAAGGGACTGGCTTCTCTTCTGCCGTAATGTCAAACGACGCGGAGAGTAGTGCGACCACCGGACGTAGCAAAACGGCGAGAATATAGCCAATCGCCTAAATAATACGCATAGTTATGAGGAAGCGCTTTCCAGTTGCATTAAGCATAGAAACATTACTAGCATTGAAGTGGCATGGCAGTGATGGTGAGAGCCCTGATATCTTTCTTGACTGGCATGTGCTTATCATACTGCTGGTCATGAGGCATCCATGATCAGTGACGCGAGGAGCACGTGAACAGTAGTTGTGTCGAGAGACAGGACAGCTTGCACCCTTCAGCTGGCAACATTTCACTAAATTCAGACGTAGCAAAATATTGCATGAGTAACAATAAAGGAACGTAAAAGCTGGTAAGCTTCGAGCTTCCCAGGTCACACGCTTGTTTTGAGCTTTTCACGGTACATGAGCACTGTGCTGCGGCGCATTAAAGAACGTGTCGGCTATCTAATGATAATGAGAGTTTGTATGCTAATGCTCAGTAAACTTGATGTTGTTACTATATGTACATTAGGTCACTTTTGCCTATACAATTATGTTCGAGAAGTTTTTTTTTTCCTGAGCATTATTTTTTACTGGAGTGATTTGTGTGGTTCTTTTCACTCATATTGGACCTGGTTGTGCTTAGTATGTGACGATACATGTTTTGTGAAAGAACTTGTGATGTTACCGTTATTCTTTACAATTCTATATATGTACACCGCTCCTGCAGTAGCCCTGCATTGGGTTGCAGCATTTATAAATAATACATAAGAATAGTATACAGGCACTCACACCTGTCGCGTTCCATCATTTTGGACATAACATGTGACCAAGAACTGCGGTATTCGGCAAGTCATTTGTATACTATCGTAAACTCACACCCTGGATTAGACTGAAATTCACAAATCAGGTTCCACAAATTTTCACATTGTGCTAAGCATACCATTCACTGAAACATTTCTCTCATATAAGCGGCTGCCCGGCGTAAGCAATACTAATAAATACGCAGTATTAAAACAGCGCACGAAAGCTTCGCGTTCGCATAGCGTGTGCGTTGTGTGCCAACATCTCGCGGGCTCCTTTTAGATGACGCCCGCAAAGCTAAACTACCAAGCTTTGCGTACGGTAATCTATGAGCGAGTTACATGTAACTAGCGGTCGGCAAGGGTTGGGGCATGACCTAGTTGGTTAACCACGGCGTGATTCACCACATCACGTGTATAATGAGTAAGGGAAATCTTATGGACCAGTCTAGCCAGAAAAGATATTTTGAACGCGCGCACATAATATGCAGCCTATGTAAAGAAGAATTCTACTTCACCTGTCGTTTGCAAGAGTAAGATGTTGTAGTAGCCGCCTTTGCTCTTTTATTCGTGCTGCCTGGGAGCACTGTTTAAGCGCCCAGAGGAGACGTCTTCATCGTCCTTGCGCATCAATCACCGCACCAAGGTGACCACCACAACACGATCTTCGCGCTTATAACCTTTAAAATGAGAAGCATCTTTTAGCGAACTTGGTGACTCTGAGCGTATCTATCAATCGATCTGTTTATCTAGCCACCTAAACATTTAGCTCTCCTGGCCATTTAGACATTGGTATCGATACCAAAATTTGTATGCAATAATATGACTGTATGACGAGAATAAATGGTCATAACATGAAACTCATGATATGTAAGTCAAGAACATTATAATTTACGAATTTATGGTCTTGCTGCTATTACGGTGGCTTCGTTCACAAGAGGTGTTGCGAAACTGGTATGGTATGGTATGGTATGGTATGGTATGGTATGGTATGGTATGACTGCATGGCGAACACGAGCGACCGACCCTAACATGAAATGAAACTCATGACATCCGTGTCATGTAACATAACTACAAGCCACACTCATGATGCGCTCGTGGCCGGTTCGCTAGCTTCACAAATACCAAATTTGGAAGTACTGACGTGAATGGATGATGAAGGTATGTGACTCGTGCAAAAACACTATTCATGAGGTGCGTGCTGTGTAAAAAGCTTAACTTCACTCCCCGGTCATAATGCGCTCGCAGCTGTTTTCCTAGCTTCACCTGCAACAAGTTTGGTATTACGGGACGTGAATGGGTGACGAAGGTACGTGACTGGTGCAAACATAAAATTATCAGGTGCGTGTCACGTAACAACAAGACCACACGCCACTCATGATAGGTTCGCAGCCGTTTCGCTAGCTTCACGTATATTATGCTTGGTATTACGGGACGTGAATGGATGACGAAAGTATGTGACTGGTGCAAACATGATAATCATGAGGTGTATCATGCAACAACATGATCACATGCTAAGCTCATGATGCACTCGTGGCCGTTTCGTTAACTTCACATGTAACAAATGTGGTATTACGTCACGCGAATGGACGACATAAGTAAAGGACACGGACAAACATTATAATCATGTCATGCGTGTCATTTAGCAACATGACTACATACCACAGTTATGATGCGCTCGTGGCGGTTTCGCTAGCTTCACATATGCCCAATGTTGTATTTCGTCCGTTAAATGGATCACGAAGGTATTTGGCTGGTGCAAACTTGATATTCAGGAGATGAGTGTCATGTTAGAACATGTCTACATGCCACTGTCAAGGTGCCAATACACTTTGACTCGACCCGAAGCGCGTGCGCGTCGACATTCGTTTCGTCGCGTCATGCCGGCAATGCCACGCCAGGCGCTAATCATCGTGCCATATACACTGTAAAAAAATTACTCCGAGGTGGGAGGGAAATGCTTGTCCTCTAGCGTCTACCCTACTATGATGAATTTTTGCTCAGTACCTCCGGAGCAACGTGTTCACTCCTGCCGGTCTGAGCAATAGCGGGGCACATTCGTAGCACTTTTCACATAGTTCACTCAGGCCAGCTGGAGTGATTGCGTGGTGCCGCCGGAGCATTTTTCAGTGACCTTTCGCTGGGGCTGCCTGGTTTGATTACATAGCACCTCCGGAGTATTTTTCGCGGGTTTTTCACTCCGCCTATCCGGAGCTCCTAAGAGGTGTCTCCGTAGTATTCTACAAATGTCTTTACTTCATCAGGACCGAATTTCAGTGAATAGCATAATTATTTTGTATGTGTTTGGTCCCCTTTTTATTGGTTTTATGCTTGTCGTGTCACACGTAAGTTATACGAAGAAATACTCATATCTGATCCAAGCACTGCAAGGTCACTGCGTAACTCTAGACAGCTCTAGCAGAAGAAATTCAAGACAGCACTTGAGTTCATATTGTTGGATTTATTCAGAATAAGCTGCTGTCTCTGATAGAAGACCCAGCGTTTAGGAGAACAAAAAAGAAACAAACATACAAAAAGCCGCTAAAACAAAATACAAGTAAACGGGTTACATGAAGTCCACAGCACTCAAGTTTTAAGTGTAGCGCTTTGAGATGAAGGCCAGATTGCTGCGAAACGATGCACGACAAACGAAAAAAGCGTGGCCACTAGGAACAGCTCTTTACTATCCCCGAAGGCTCATTCGTCAGCTTCATTAACGATGCAAGTGTTCCGCCAATTCCTTCCTGCATAACTTTGGAAAAACACTTATAAATGAGAACAACAAATTACGCGAGAGACATGAAAACGGAAGACACTGAGTCCGCGGGTGCTCAGTAAAGCCTGTATAGTCTTCGAGTACACGCGCACAACTAGATTCCTAAAGCGGCCAAACAAACACACAAAAAAGACAGAACTAGCGTTCTATATTTTGAAGTAGATCCCTTGTACTCCGGTGTCAGACAGCGCCCACGTGGCACAAACACATCCCCTGGACGTGAAAAAAGCTCCGAAGCACAAAATAAAGAAAGGTTCCCTACAGTGCAACAAACTAAATTAGCAATAAAAAAATACAAACATCACGCCACGTATGTTCACTCTATTTTCATCATATACTGACAGAAATCGGAGTGGGGGTTGGAGTTCATTGATTTGATTGATAAGTGGGGTTTAACGTCCCAAAACTACCATATCAATATGAGAGACGCCGTTGTGGAGGGCTCTGGAAATTTCGACTACCTGGTGTTCTTTAACGTGCAGCCAAATCTGAGTATATGGGCCTACAACATTTCCGCCTCCATCAGAAATGCAGCCGCCGCAGCCGGGATAAGAACCCGCGACCTGCGGGTCAGCAGCTGAGTACCTTAGCCAATAGACCACCGCAGCGGGGCAGGGGGGGGGGGGGAATGGAGTTGACCAGTTTATTCAACTTAGAGATCCGTGTAAACGTCTGGAGGTCGTAGAAAGTTATTCATGCAGAGGCGTCGCTACGAGTCCTCTAGGATTCGAGAAGTTCTCTTCTTTCGGGTCATGTTCCCAGGCCAATGTTGTTGCTTCTGGTATTCAAGTCCTGTTCGTAAGAGAAAGATAGAAAGAAGTGTTTTCTTTTCACAGAAAAGGTGGACATGACAGCGAACATTTTGAGTTTTACCTGTTTTGTGAGAAAAACTTGACTCCCGTCTTCCCCCCCCCCCACCCAAAAAAAAATTCATTCATGGCCATGCAAGTGGGACTTGAAAGAGAAAAAAATGCTGCAGCTTGGTAGGTACGGTTTCCACTTTTACTTTCATAACCATACCTCTTCATTATGCGTTGAGCAGTCTGGTCAAATGAGTTGCAGAAGAAAGCGCTTAGCCCCAGCCTGCTCTTTCACAGAAACATCAGGCATCCTACAGCCGTTGTGAACGGCGTCATGCGCAAAAATGCGCACACACTGCGCCTTCTGTGTTCTCGTCCTTCTTGTTATTTTCTTTGCGCAAAACTCCGTCCACAATGGAATACCAACTCACCGAACGCTCGGTTCTTCTAAGCTCTACAACGCGTTTTGTCAAATGACCTGACCCTTCCTTCTTTACTCATTACTCGCCACTGGTCTTTTTTCCTCAGTATTTTTCTTTTCCGGAAAGTACAACGACCACTGAATGGCTTAGTAATGTCACGAGCAAAACAAGACTTACAGCCAGGAGTTGTTGTTGTTGTTTCCCTGTGCAAATGGCTCGTACCCAAAGCAGTGGATTGGCCAATTATAAGGTCGATTTGCCCTATACTTTCAGCATTGCGTCATTCCTACAAAAAGTTTGTAGTTTAATTTTGATTTCTAATGCCGATATCAAGTTTGCAGAAAAAATAAAGAAAAATACTTATATCTTAGTTTAGCAAGACAATTGTTTAGTCGCAGTGGTGTATTTCTGAACGGCGAATAAAACATCCCTGTGGCTGAAACCCAGTGTAGAGGCTCCAAGTGAAAGAAGATCAGGTTGTGATAATTGCAAGCCCAGTCTTTGAAGAGGTGGTGCTAGTATGCTTTGCCTGACTAAATCAAAAAGACTACAGTGTAATAAAAATTGACTGATCATTTCATCTTGATTACAGTAAATACACATAGGGGAATTCAATATAGCTGATCTATGCAAGTAAAAATTGAGGGACGTAACGCGGCAACAAAATTTCATGATGACAACTTCCATCATTCTTGAATCAGACAGTTCACTGCGCCAGGGAAATAACAAGTGGTTGTACTCCAGAGAAGCCGTCAGTGAAGGGTCTGATATATTTTGCCTGATTTTAAGTGTGCGAAAGCGCGCCACCGTAATGCATACTGTACGAGGGAAAACAGGAATGATGGGTGTCGAAAGTGATGCCTTCGCAAAAGAATCAGCTATTTCGTTTAACAACAAACCTTTGTGCCCTGGGGCCCAGATTAAGTGAACACTTCGGAGATGACAGGAAAAAATGATTTAAAAAGCCAGGAGTTAACCCGAAACAGAGCAACGAAAATGTTGTTTTCTTCTTCGCAGCCCAAAACAAATATGAGCCACAGCGGCTCGTTAATAAATGGTGGAATTACCCCCTCTCCCAAGAAGCATCATTTTGATGCTGTACACGAAGGCAAAAAATAGAAATTGAGACGAAAATTACCATTCAAGGAAAATGAATGGCATAAGGTGGAACAACGTAGTTGGTTCTGGAGTCAAGAGTTGACTGAGAAATTAGAAAAATAGAAAAGATTGCAAGAAAAAGACGAAACAAAAAGAAAGGCGTGAAGTCACCAATAGAGTCAGTCACTCACAGGCGATTGAAAGCGCGAAAAGTATGGTTTGAACCGTGAAACGTGAATGGCTTCAGTTTGTGCGGTTAAACGAGAACTTATTGAAGTTCCTTCTGAGAGAACCTCGTAAGTGACGTCGCTGAGACGTCGTACGACCTTGTAAGGGCCGAAGTAGCGGCGAAGATGCTTTTCTGAACGGCCATGCTGTCGGTTAGGGGTCCACACCCAGACTTCATCACCAGGCTTGAAGATAATGTTCACGGTGGCGAAGATGGTAGCGGCGCGCGTCTGCCGTTTGGTGATGTTGAATACGGTGACGAGCAAGTAGACGTGCCTCTTCTGCCCACTGCGCGAATTTGGCGGCATCCGTTTGGTATATTCCTAGGTTTTCGGGCAGGAGCATGGCGTCGAGCACCGTCGTGACCTCGCGACCGTGGACTAGGTGAAAAGGTGTGAAACTGGTACTTACTTGAACAGCAGTGTTATACACAAAAGTTACGTACGGAAGTATGGCTTCCCAGTTCTTGTGATCCATGTCCGCATACATTGACAGCGTGTCTGCAATTGTCTTATTGAGTCGTTCAGTCAGCCCGTTTGCTTGCGGGTGGTAAGCCGTTGTTTTAAGATGTTCCGTGTCACTTAATCGCAAGACTTTCTGCAGCATCTCTGCGGTGAAAGCTGTCCCACGATCAGTTATGACGACAGCTGGCGCACCGTGACGTAAGGCGATGCTGTTAACGAAAAAATGGGAGACGTCTGCTGAGGTGGCTTTAGGAAGTACCTTTGTTTTACAGTAGCATGTTAAGTAGACGGTAGCTACCATAATCCACCAGTTTCCTGAAGAAGACGTGGGGAATGACCCCAGCAAGTCCTTGCCAATATGATGAAAGGGCGCCTTTGGTGGGCCTATTGGTTGCAGTAGTCCCGATGGTCGTAAAGGTGGAATCTTGCGTCGTTGACAGTCGCAACAAGTGCGAACGTAGTGGTTTACAGTCTTTGAGAGACGTGGCCTGTAGTAGGTGTGTTAAATTCATTGCAACGTGCGCGTATAGCCGAGGTGTCCGGACGATGGCTCGTCATGACACGCACGTAAAATGTCACTACAATGCGTAGTTGGCGCAACAAGCAGATACTTAGCTTGTGTAGAATTGAAGTTCTTTTCATAAAGCACTCCATCGCGGAAACAAAAGGAGGATAGTGAGCGTGCAAAGCTTCGAGGAGGGGGGGAATTGCGTCCTTCCAGGTAGTCGATGAGCGGGATGAGCTCCGAATCATGACGCTGTTGCTCAGCGAAGCGTGTCGCTTATACGGCAGTAAGAAAAGTGTCGTCGCCTTCAAGGTCAGTGTTGGCATTTTCTACCGGCGCACGTGAGACACAGTCGGCGTCGGTGTGTTTCCGTTCAGATTTGTGGACGATGGTGACATCAAAATCTTGTAGCCGAAGGCTGCATCATGGTAGACGAACTGAGGGATCTTTTAGAATTGCCAGCCAACGAAGGGAATGGTGGTAGCTAACTACCCTGAATACTATACTGCCTTACAAGTATGGGTGGAAATTTGTTATGGTCTAGACAACAGCGAGGCATTCCTTTACGGTTGCAGAATAGTTTTTGTCCACTGGTAATAACATTGTGCTCGCATAAGCAATCACGTGCTCTACGCTATTACGCAACTAAACTAACACCGCTCCAAGTCCAACGCTGCTGGCGTCAGTGTGTAATTCCGCGTCGACGCTTTTGTCAAAATGGCCCAGTACAAGCGGAGCCTGGAGGAGGTTTCAGAGGGTGTCAAACGCATGGCACTGATCGGGACCCCAAACAAATGAGACACCGTCTTTTGTAAGCTTGTTGAGAGGTTCAGCAACCTTCGAAAAGATTTGACAAAGCGCCTGTAATACGCACAGAGCCCCAGAAGTCGGCGTAGGTCGCTCTTATTTGTGGGCACGGGAAAGGCGGCAACGGCACGTTTTTTCTCCGGATCTGGGCAGATGCTGGCATGGCTCACAACGTGACCAAAGATCTTCAGTTTTTCATATCTAAAATGACATTTCTCGGGTACGAGAGGAAGCCCCGCTTTCTGGTTGCCTTAAGAACTGCCTGGAGGCGTTGGGCGTGTTGTTAAAACGTGTCTGCAAAGACCACGATGTCATCAAGGTAAACAAGACATGATTGCCAATTGAGCCCCGTGAGGACCGTATCCATCATTCTTTGAAAAGTAGCTGGCGCTGAGCATAGACCAAAATGCAACACTTTAAAATTGTACAGGCCGTCTGGGTAATAAACGCCGTCTTTTCGCGGTCGCGCATATCCACTGCGATTTGCCAGTAGCCATTACGCAAATCCGTATAGGCAAATTATTTAACGTTGCGTATACGGTCTAACGAGTCATCTATTCGGGGTAGAGGATAAACGTCATTTTAGTGACCTTGTTCAGTTTACGGTAATCAGCGCAAAAGTGCAATGCACCGTCCTTCTTTACTAGCACAACTGGCGTAACCCAAGGACTGTTCGATGGCTAGATGACGTCGTCCTGAAGCATCTGCTGAACTTGGTCACGTATAGCGTCTTGCTCTTTTTGTGACACCCTATACGCGTGTTGTCAGATGGGTCTTTCGGTGGAATCCGTGATGATACGATGCTGAGCAAGTGGTGTCTGTTTAACCTTTGACGTACTGGCAAAGCAGTCTTGAAATGAGCCGAGTATACGCAAAAGGTTTTCTCGTTGAGCCGAAGGTAGTCTCTCGTTTACGTCAAGAGTGCTTGCGAAGGCCTCGTCATTGTGGTAATTCGATGAAAATGAAGCTAACGCGGATGAACCATCAGCATAAGCAAGTTCTTCACAATATGCAATGACAGTGTGTCTCGTTATGTGGCAATATTCTTCTCTGAAGTTCGTGACCAGCAGGAGAACATGCCTGTTACTAGGCTGAATGAATCCTTGGGCAACACAGATTTCTCGTGAAATAAGGAGAGACAAATTGGCCTATGCAACTACTGTGTCAGACACGTCCTGTCCCGATTCTACTTTGACAAAGCTGGTGCTTCGAGGTGGGAGACTCAGAGAATCGTCGGTACCACGGAGCGTTTTTTTCCGGTATTGTGTTGTGTCAGTTGCAGCACAAAAAGTGTCCTCTAACGACACAAGTACTTCATGGAGGTCGATGACGGCGCCGTATACACGAAGGAAGTCCATTCCTAGAATGAGTGGCCGAGAGCACATGCGCAATGTGAGAAAAGAGCCCGCAAATGTCGACGTACCTGTTCGAATGCGTGCCGTGCACATACCAGTAGGCATTACCAGATGGCCACCCGCCGTGCGCAACTGGGGTCCTTGCCATGGTGTGGTAACCTTCCACAGTTCAGGTGCCAGTGTGGCGCTCATTACGGAATAGTCGGCACCGGTCTCGACGAGGGCGTTGACAGCATGATTGTCTACGAAGACGGCAATTTCGGCAGAAACGATCTTTCTGCTGTCGGAAAACACTGCGAAATCGAAATGATCCTCGTGCGGTCGCGTCATCATCGAAGGAGGCGCTTTAACAGTTTGCCGGTCCGCGACTTCACCCCCAGAAGTCGCCGTTCCTAGTTTCCTCTGCGGGGAATTGGGGATCGGCTCCTGAAAGAAGCGGAAGCCGTTGAGGGCAAACTAGATGACGTAGACCGGCGAGGCTATGGTGATCTCGACTGATGGTGCTGAACAACCGAAGGTGTTCGCTGGCCCGTGCGATAGGCTTCCGTGAGATAGGTTAGTTGCTGGTATTGACAGTTCTGGTATACGTGACCCGCTTCGCCACAGTGATAGCAGAGCGAACGGTTGTCCGAGGTGCACCACGTGCTTGCCTTCCTACCACTTTGTCTTGAGGCAGACGGCAGATAGGTGGGTGTGCTCGGAAACCTTGCGCCGAGAGGTGGGCTCGAAGCAGTGTCGTGGAATGGCTGCATAGCCTGGCACCTTGGCCGCATAGCTGGGTCTGTAGCCGGTGGTGCAGGGGATCGCAATGCCGCGGCGTATGTCAGGACTGGGGCCTCGGGAATCGGTGGTGTGATCGGGGCCAGGGGTGAAACGCCTGTCGGTCTTCTTGTCTGATTACATCCGCGAGGGCTGACACAGGTGGATGGGATCCCACTTCCTGAAGCTGTCGCAATTCGTTCTGAACGATACTCGAATGAAGTCTGCGAGGGCCTGTCTTTCGCTGTCAGAGCCGATAGAGCATGCGGTGGCCGGGATCTGGCATTTGTATTGTGACGATCACTGCTGCAGCGTACGTTACATCGTGGTGCCTCACTGATGAAGTGGACGACTGTCGTCGGTGGATTGCGCACGAGGCCAGCGAAAAGCTGTTCTTTTACTCCGCACATCAAATGCCGCACCTTGTTTTCCTCGGGCATGGCAGAATCTGTGCTCTTGAAGAGCCGAAGCATGTCCTCAGCAAACATTGACACTCTTTCGTTCGGACGCTGGTTTGTGCAGGATATGGCTTGTTCAGCCCTCTCCTTTCTCTCGGTGTTGCGATAGGCGTCACGAAGCTGTCGGCTAAACTCTTGCCAAGTTGCAAAGAAGCCCCTCGTGGTTCTCGTACTACGTCATCGCAGAATCTTCTGAGTAGAAGTAAACTCGGCACAGCTTGCGAACATCGTCTCATTCGTTGATACTGGCAACCCGATCAAAGTGGTCGAGCCAGTCATCAACATTCTCGAAGATGTCTTCATGAAACGGCTTTGGTGTCTGTGGCGCATGAAAAACATGCGCGAGAAGAGAACCATGGCCATCGCAGGTTTGGACCGCCTGGCTTGTCATCGGAGTTGCCATCTTTCTGGGTGTCGAAACCAAGGGACCAAATTCAGGATGTAACCCATGCAGGTGGCGGCTGCTTCTTGCTCTGGGAGATGTAGCCGTCTCCAAGATGGCCGACACAGCCGAAGTACACGCACCAAGCGTCTCCACCAGTAATGTCACGAGCAAAACAAGACTTACAGCCAGAAGTTCACCCGAACCAGAGCAACAAAATGTTCTTATCTTCTTCGCAGCCCAAAACAAGTATGAGCCACAGCGGCTCGTTCATAAATGGTGGCAATATTTCAGACATCACCTATACAATAAAAATTCACCAAAATGAGTACGTGTCTCCGTTCTAAATGTCTGCACCAAACAAAGGTTGCTGAAGATGACGTTTCAAACCCTGGTCTGTATAGTGACATAAAAGGCCTGAGACGGTGCTGTTGAGAAATGGCGACTTGGCAGCAATTTCACAAGCCTAAAAATAATATCAAGTGCGTGTAGTCTTCGTGACTACAGCACGTAATGGGAAGAATACGCCACGTTTCAGTCAACTTGAGACAGTGGAAACGTGCGTCGCCATTGTTTTTGAACGACAGCACAGGATGACTGAAACTCAGTGTATTAGTGATTTGGTACAATATAAATGAAGCATCTGCGCATTCATACAAAAATGTAAATTGTATTGATATGTACGCATTTTTATTGCTTTCTTGTGGCTCTCAACGATTCGACCTTCGCTTGTCCTGGTGCTTTGAAGTATGAGTTGTAGTTAATAGTATTCAGCACTCCACATTCAATTATGTCAGTGCACTGAATTTGTGATTTGTCTAGTAATATAAATGAAAAAAAAAATTCTGCGAAAACTTAAGCCACACAATCAAAGATACACGTAGTTGTTTTTGTGCACTATATTGACTGGAAAACTTAAGCCAATATATTGTTTTTCTTAGCTATACATCACATTTTCAGCATTTTTTTCTTTCCTGTAGTCCCTGGAGAACCAGTACCCCCAACAAATTTTCTACCCAAGTGTTCTGTTTTAGTGGTCGATGATGACTGTCTACTTTTATCATACGGCCGACTGCGCAATGGTAAGTTTTGTTTCAGTTTCCCAATTCAAATCCCTGTTAGCGCTTAGAACGTTGCGTAATTTTGGACCTATGGTAGGCATATTATAGGGTAAACCAAGAATCTGAATATGTCCATGTTTTCATAATGTAAATATTGTATGCAAACGCACACGTGTTTACCAAATATTTTAAGCAACCGTGGTACCGGTATACAATTCAGAAATGCACTCAAACACACGTCTGATATATTTCCATATAGTCGCCGTTAGAAGCACCTGTTTAGCGCTAAACTCTGTACAGTGGTTTGTGACAGCAACACCTCTCACTATACAGTGGTTGCAGCAACGTCTCTCAGTGTGTATTTAAAATATTTCACTCGTAATGAGGAAACTTTCGTAAAATGTACTCGTTAAGGCCACATATCAAGAATTGTGGTATACATTGTCGGTTTTGCCTTGGCCATTGAGCGGCCTGCGCTGTAAGCATACACGCTGCTTGTGATCAAGAAGGAACGAGGATGTGGAGAAACTGCAGAAAAGGTACGTAGAACAAAGAATTATAATATTTGTACATCATACCGACCCCTAAAATGCAAGCTTTTGTTTGAGAATACCTAAACACATTCAGTGTGTAGTCTTGTGACACAACCGTCATCAATTTCGTTTAATGATGACGGATCTCTTTTTGGAAGCTTTCATATACCAAAACCGCGTTCACAACATCGTAGCGCAGTGATCAGGGCGTTGCCTAGCCGTGGGCGTTAGTACTCTTATCGATGGGCACAAAAGAGGGGCGAAGGAGAGAATGCATCCATTGGTGTAAGGGCAGGAAAGGAGTCTGCAAACTGAAGCGTGCTCAGCAGATTGTGTGAGGTATCTTGAATTCGTAAAGGAGTGAACTTTGCGCACGTTACCTAAATACTCTAATATAACTGAAGTCGCATTCTCTCTGGTAGAGGCAGTCTCTTCTAGGAAGAGCGGTCGCATGAATGCCTAAGGCATTGTCTGGAAACTCCACAAGGCCACGCAAATTATACATAGGCATTTAGGACTTGTTTGATGCGATATAGCAACGTGCGTTGTCAATACATGTATATTGTTTGAATCCATACAAAGCGTAGTGTGCATCTAGAGTTTGGTTGACTTTGCTATAAAGTGTAGATTTTATGAAAAATATGTAAATATTCTATGTGTCCAATTACCTATCATAAATTTAAAACATTGTATGTACTTTAGTTTGAGAGCCACTATGCATAGTGTTTCAGTGTGACGTATTATAAATCCAGCCAAACACTGTCTAAAGCGCAAGTGAGGACAGAAACCTTTGTGAAGATTGCAAACTTTTAGTGTTCACTGTCTTCTTGATTGATCAAGAAAATAAAATATGGATTTTAAATGATTTATGAAGTTGGGTTCTTCGGATGTGCTTTGAAGCATGTGCCGGGAAGCAGGCTTATTGGACAAAAAGGCAGACAGCGTATTATTAATGTACTATAACTGAGACAGTCTTAGCTTGTACATCTATCAGCTGCCTTTGGAAAGTTCACTAAAGCTTTGCATTACGTTAAAATAACACCAGCCAGCCTAGTTTTTTACGTCAACTTTTATGACATTTAGTCGATGATCAGAGCTAACCTTATGTTGTTTCTCCAGCCTTTGGAATTCTCGGTGATGCATCAAATGTTTTTTAACTAATCAAGCCGGATCAGAAGCCTAATTACCCTATATAATCTAAAAAAAACACAATTGCTAGTAGGCCACACGTATTTCGTTGCTGCAAACTAAACGTCTACGGCCTAGAACAAGGAAATGAGCGTTAACGACGCGGTGCTTTTTAAATAGAGAGGCAGCCTAATGAGGCCGCTTTTATTCAGTCCATATTACCAATGCAAAACTGGCATGATGACACATAGAGGATGTAGAGGATAGCTCAGGAATAAATATTTTGTACAGCATGAAATTTCTTCTTCGGTAAGGCAAAGAAAAATTACAGCACATCCACGGGGTGAATGATGATCAGAGGGCGAAGCTCCGCATGTATATTGGTAAACCGTACCCAGTCGATCGTTAAAGACGTGACAAATACTGTTTAAGTTTACGCCATATACATGAAGTGAACGGTGATGAAGGAGCTTGCTCCGCGTGTCCTTTCTTTTGTTTATTCGCCCATTCACCTGCTTGTTTCAGTTGTGTTAGCATGGTGAGAGAGTCGCCAAATTTAGCGTCTTTTCAGTCATGCTAGTGACCATTCCTTTTTATTTGGAGCCCTAGCTACTTTCTTCGGACTTTCAAAATTCACGTAGAGTGTTTAACACAAACATCAGTGAGAACATTGAAATGAAACAGACAACAGTGAGCATATTGGGATGGACATAGCAAGCTTCAATAAATGATGCGAAAGTGTATTACATAAGCTGCTAGTGGCTCAGCAACATATAGCGTCCAAACTTGCCATTCCGAGCAATTTTCTGTTCCAGTCAGAGATGGGCAAAGCGGCTCTGAACAGTTCAACGGCTCACGGTTCACTGCCAATCGATGGGCTACAGCTGCTGACCAGTTGACATCGGCAAAACCAGGAGGGAGCAGCGAAGTCTAACTTCATTTGCCACTTCAGAAATTCACTTACAAAAGTTTTTTAATTAAACATATTCTATTCCCATGCTTTATGGAATGAAAAAATGAACATTCAGGAAAACATCATCTGCATGATTGTTTAGCAGCATTTGGCTAAAATTGGGGCACCACTGAAATCAATTCTGCCAAGTGTTCGCCATGGTCCGCACGAACAGTTGGTTTTTGAGATGGCAGAAACGCTACACCACGTAACAGAGAAATGACACCAACACATAATACCTCAGTGGTTGCGAAGTCACTGTTAATTATCGGTGATAAACGGAATGATGAAAATGCCCGTTGAGCCCATAGACAAGACCATGACCTGTTAATATTTCTCTCTAGGACCAACATTGCTAGAAAGCTTCACATGCTGGCACGCACCTTCACGAAATCACATTAAAATGAGCCCCAATTTTACGCATGCAAGATTATGGTTCCGTGATTGTATGTTAATTTTACGGCTTCCAGCAAAATTCTGATGAAGTTACGCTACTGCTCTGTGCAGGCTGAGGTTTTGCGTCGCGTTTACGCGTGCATACGCGTACCGCATAGCGATAGCTGACACCGCTGCGTCCGTACACTGCGAAGGTGAAGAGACGACTCCACACGTCCTGTGGCTGCCTCGAATATAAAGTACAAAGACAATATATTTTTAGTACACTCAATAAGCTAGATGTTCAGGCGCTGTAACAGCGAAGAACATTAGGCCATCGACTAAACTAGTCATCACAGCAGAAGGCCGTGGAAGCGCTACTGGGCTCCTTGTGGACTACTGGCCTGTGCGAACAACTCTGATTAAAATGATTTTGTTCATGCATGCGTTTGGTTTGTTCTTATCATTTTTTTTCTCTTTGAACACTCTATTCCCCAACCGCATTGCAGGGTAGCATACTGAATCCAGGCATCTCGCTAACTTCTCTGCGTTTTCTTTTTCTCGTTTCTCTGTCTCTCTCTTGGCTAAGATTAGCGACTTTTCGGAAGCTCCCTCGCGACTTTGCCAAAAAAAGTATTAACGATCTCCCCGAAGGGAACCGTGAAAAATTGCGAAGCAGCAGTGATGCGCACGGCGCTTACCTGGTTGAAACGGGCGACAGCGCAGGTGCTTGGAGATTGGCTGAATTCGGGAAGTTCAGGCGCGCGAGGCGGGTAACTGTAACCAAGCGTGACGCTCATCGTTCGAACCTTGCCCGACGTCAGTGACACATTCCGAGTGGCGCAAACTGCGAAGTCGAATAGGTCTGCACCCAACTTGCGTCTAATCATTTCGCTCACCACCTCCAGCTCCATCCTGTTGTGCAAGGAACGGACGTTCGACAGGTGGTTGTTGAACCGCAGACATTCGCACGCGTTGCAACCGGAGCTATGTCGGAGAAACTCTCGTCTGAAGCGTGTGAGCCCCGGAATCGCCAGCGGAATCGCGGGCGGTTCTCGCCACGCGCCACGCCCGGACGCGATCAGTGCTGTGGCGGCGAGAGGACTGTGAGGGAAAGCATGATCTACTTTGCACCGCAACAACATCTATGGCGAGGGCAGCATAGTGTGGCGCGTTCGCACGGAGACATGGATCGACAGCGTTACACAGGCTAGTCAAAGAGCCACTTCGCATCTAAAAGCGGTGGGCGACAGCAGCGGACGGATGCATAGAGGTACGCACGGACGGATGCGTGGGTGGGGGGATAAACGCACAGACGCGTGAAAACACGCGCGCACGGACGAACGCATGGAGAGACGGACGAAAGGATGGACGCATAGACACATGGACGGACGCACGAGTGAAAACAGGGAGGGACGCACAGATGGACGAGCGGATAGATAGTTGACACACGGACGAATGCTTGGACAGACGCATGAACGGACGCACAGACGGTGGCACAGGAGGACCCACGGATGGACGGAAGCAAGAACGAACGGACGGATGGTAGCGCGTGCAGTCTGACTGACGCTTCACCCGACTCATCGCCATTCACTCCGTGGATATGCTGTGGTTTTTAATTGACCTCGCACACACTACACAAAAATTCTTCTTAGGTACCCCGTGCCAATGTAGATCTTCAGATTGGCTGAAGATAATAAGCACTAGCTAATCACATCAACAAAAAGAGGAATCACGTCTTTAGAATATTTGTACTAGTTACCTGCAAGTCACTTGAAGATCGGTAATATTTTGTGTTCTCATGTTGCATGGGGGTCAGATATTATTACACCAACTTCTACAACCTTAATCAGCCTTTTAACACGCAGCACTCGCGCAGCCCGTACGTGCACAAAGACCATAAGAAGACAGCGCAAAATTTATAGACGAAAAAACGTTTATGGGTGAGATTGGGGTGAAAGTAAAAATATCGAAACATGAGGCGAGGAACGTACGTGTGATATTAGCCTACTGATATAAGAAAAAAACTGATTGACAACTGTACGACTCGCCCTTTCATTTAAAGTGAACGCCTAAAATGGTCAATGTGATAATAAGTAAGAATCAACAATTCATTTGGGAGTTAATAACACTTCACATTATGTTGTAGCCATCTACATTCTAAGCTTTAAAAATTACTTTTTTCTTGTGAATGCGGACGACTTGACGGTATGGACCACTACCGCCTGCGACGGACAGATCGAGGGGCCACTGCAACGCACCGGGGACACAGTGGCCAAATACGTCGCACGTGTGAGTCTCCAGTGCTCAGTGGAGAAATCTGTACTCCACCTTTGTCCTTCTAACAACCGTAACTGCAACCATCACTCTCAGGATTGCCGGATCCGAAATACCGATAATGCAGCACATGCGCATTCTCGGCCTTCACGTACAAGCCGGCAGGAGCAATACCGTCGCACTAAAGAGGCTTGCGGTCACCGTCACTCAGACTGCCCATCTTTTAGGAAGAATCTCTGCGCAGAAACACGGCATGAAAGAAAAGGAACTTATCGGGCTGTTAAACGCCTTCGTAACCACAAGGTTCACTTACACCTTACCGTACCTATGACTCCTCAATGCTAAAAAAAAAGTAGAGATACCTAATCACACAGTCCACAAGATTGCCTCGAGCCTTTCCCACACCACATAGAACACGTACCTCCTCAGCCTTGGAATCCAAAATACAATAGATTAACTTATCGAAGCTCACCGAACTGCACAAATTGAATGATTGCGTGGTAGTAAGACCAGAAGGTGGATACTCTAACATATTGGCATTCCCTCGTCACTAAGCGGACAAGACTTGATCTCGCTACCACCCCTCATAAGGCAACGATTCATTGTGCAGCCATTGCCGAAGAACATGCTGGCCGGCATTCATGACGGTAGACGATCGGCCCGCGCCAGAAACCTTCACAGTACCTTCGGCACGAATGCTAAGCCGCCTCACGTCGACGCGGCAAGATACCCAGCCCCCAAACAGGCCTATGCAATCAATGTCTCGTCTAAACGTACCCCAGTCGATAAAACGCCTACCATCATGTGTGCCGGCTTTATACGCACACGGGACCCAACCGAGGCTGAAGAAGCTGCCACAGCACTCACCGCAATGGCTGGATCTGAAACTATAATTAGTGACTTCAAATCTGCCATCATTCTATTTGCCCATGCGACTGTTACCTCAAACATGGCGCGCATCCTGCGTCCTCTGCCCCAAGCGGCGCGAAACGCCTCAGGCGACACTGCTGCCAGCAGCACCGACAACGACGATCCCTCTTTAATGCAACTCAATGGGGCCCCAGCGCCCGCAGGTAACCCGGGTAACATAGCTGAGCACAGACAAGCTCGAGGACTTGCACGTGGAGTGGTGGGCCAGACTTCAGCCCACGATACCGAATCAACTGAACCACGCATCACTTATCTCGACATCACGCAGTATTACAAGCTATCAAGGCAAAGCAGACCACCCCCACTCCCACAACTGAACAAAGTTCAACAAATCACTTGGCGGCGGCTTCAAGCCAAGTCATTCTCTTCCCCGTACATATACAGATACACATACTCTGCTTTAAGACACAGATCACAACCTTGGACCACATCATCTGGGGATGCAGCAAGACCTTCCCTTATCAAACCTCCTAGAACAGTCACCTTTAGGTGAGGCCTAGGAGAGAATCTTCATGGCCACAAGCCTGGACACCCAGTTCCAGGCCCTCAAATGCGCGGACGAGGTGGCGACCAGGCAATGCCTGAAAGCTTTCGCCACTTATAAAACCGTCAGCTGCCTTAATTAAGTTGTTTACTACTACTCTTGTGAAGACATACCTTGCTAATTAGGTTGGCTTTAAATATATACAGGATGCCGGAGATAACTTAGGCCAGAGTTTAAAAATATCACAGCACACGCAATTACGATGCGACAAAATGCATATAGCTGACCTTTGTCTGGAGGTAGCTTGTCTTTTTAGTGTTCTTAATGTTATTAGCGTTCTAAGTTTTGTGTTATCAAATATTGTTTATTATATGTGTTTAATAACGAACTTTTAAATGAACGAAAGTGGATGAAAAATTTCAATGAGAAAGTTGTAAATCAGTTTGGAAAACGCCCGATTAGACAGTATTGAACTTTTATCTCTTAAGTATTAGTGTTTTTCTGTAATAACAAATGCCCGCGAAATACAAAAAATACTACATGACAAGCCCTCTGGCGCGCCAGTGCACACATTGATTCAAATGCTCCCTACTGTTCCGCGTACAAACGACCATAGCATTTGCCCAATTGTGGTGTCTCGACAGGGCTGCAACAACGGTGGTGACTTTGCTATGATGGCTGTTGCCCACAAAAACGCTTTAAAGCAGCGGTAAGCTAGCTATGTCAAGCATGAATTATGTTCACAATTTCATATTCTTGTTTTATTCTTCGTTTCTTTCCGTTTTGCGTTTTGTTCATCTATTTTTTTTATTTTTGTCTATTTCTACTTGGTTATTCCCTGCCTGTATTTCTCGCTTTGCCATTAAATCAATTTCCTTGCATTTCTGTCTATTTTTACACTTGTATTTTTATACGTTTATATTCTACCCTCACTATTCCTCCATTTTCTTCATAATATTCTACAATCTCTCCCCCTCACACCTAATTCTCTATCTACCCACTCGGTGTAGTGTACTTCAGAAGCCTTGCTTCCATCCTGCTATAACTCCAGGATAGCGGAGTGGTCATGATGAGCACTTGTGGTTAGTGGGAATGTAGCTTCATATCTTGCCTCGTCAATGTTTTTGAGCTAAAATGAAACTATTGACAGGAAGCCAATGGTGATATGGTCACACAACTCCAAGTGAAACAGCCACGTACATTTGCCACATGGGCCCATGTGTTGGCCGAGCCGACGGCATCTGTCGCGCGCGAAGAGCATTGACTGACCGAGTGGTTTTACTGCAGCCATTGCTTGAACGCCCCGTCAGTGTCATGGACACTTTCTTTATGACTGAAGCAGAGACAGTCATAATACACTGCGCCAGGAGACTGGGCTCACTTTAATGCTTAGAGGAATCAGGCAGTGGCTGGGCTTCGTACACTATGGCTTACGTAATATCTGATTGTGAACGATATACGCCACAGTGTCAAGGAGCATGGACCTTCTTTAAAATTGTCGGTCTGAATACCTACGGGCTAATGAAGTGATTGGTGGATGTCAAGCTGCCTTTAAAAAAAGTTTTGAAGTCCTCAGCGAACGCTCAAGGAGACCTCAAGAAGTTTTCAAGGAAGCTTTGAGTGACTGTCTCTGAACAGCACGTTAAAATGAGCTCTCCAAAAAGGCATCTGAAGAAGCAGAATTTTTTTGTTTTTGCACAGGAGACTTCAAAACTCAATAACATAATCAGTGCAAGAAGCATTTCCGCATTGACGCAGAAGTATCACGCAGTCCCCAAGGCGCCAACTTTCAAGCAAGTAATCAGCTGCAGTCTTTCTTGTGATTCGTCCATTAGTACGGCAAGTTTCTACCTTACCTACCAACGATGGTGCTCGCCCTCCCAACGTACAACGTTAGACCCTCTGGTACATTGCCTGCTCCTTCGATGAAACGCGCAACACAACACGGGTAGCAATGTTGCCGATACGAGGGGGTTCGTAGTGGCCAACTCCGGCGCCATGATAGTTCGAGCCGTCATGTGTCGGTTGTTGCGGAACGCTACCACGTGCTGCCTTCTATAGTGTCCTGGTTAGCGAGTCAGTCGGGCTGCACTCCTTTTGCGGTGGTTGATGCGAAATTGCTGCACAAAATTGTCCATGCCCATCACGATACTTACGGCGTTCTCATCTTAGAGTAAACCGTGTGCCTTTAGGCACAACGGCGTCAAGCAGTTCAGTTCGTTGTGAACGTTAGATAGATGTGTGAGGTTTAACATCCAAAAACTACCATATGATTAAGAGAGACGCCGTAGAAAGGTCTCCGAAAATTTCGACCACCTGGGGTGCTTTAACGTGCACCCAAATCTCAGCACATGGGCCTACAACATTTCCGCATCCAACAGAATCGCAGCCACTGCAGCCGTGATTCGATCCTGTGACCTGCGGGTCAGCACCCGTGTACCTTAGCCACTAAACCACCGCGGCGGGGTTGCCCCGCCGCGGTGGTCTAGTCGCTAAGGTACTCGGCTGCTGACCCGCAGGTCGCGGGTTCGATTCCCGGCTGCGGCGGCTGCATTTCCGATGGAGGCGGAAATGTTGTAGGCCCGTGTGCTCAGATTTGGGCGCACGTTAAAGAACCCCAGGTGGTCAAAATTACCGGAGCCCTCCACTACGGCGTCTCTCATAATCATATGGTGGTTTTGGGACGTTAAACCCCACAAATCAATCAATCACTAAACCACCGCGGCGGTGTTGTTGTGAACATTACGAGACCAAACTATGAAAGTGTGTGCCGCTATTGCTTAGCGAGCTGTCAATTGATGATTGTTGATTGATGTGTGGTGTTTAACATCCCAAAACTACCATATGATTATTAGAGACATCATGGTGGAGGGCTTTAGAAATTTCTAGCACCTGTGGTTCTTTCAAGTGCACCAAAATTTGAGCACACGGGCCTACAGCATTGTCGCCTCCACCGAAAATGCAGCTGCCGCAGCCGGGATTCAATCCCGCGACCTACGCGTCAGCAACCGAGTACCTCAACCACTAGACCACCACAGGGGGGTACTAAACGAGCTGTCCAAAAAGAGGCTCTACGCCATCGATTCTAGAATACACACACGTGCTCCCCTAAAGCGGAAGCATTTTCTTCAACTTATCACCCAAATGAAAACGCTCAAGCAGCTGACCTCCAAATTTGCATAACACCTGCGCTCAGAATCCGCCTTAGCCAGTATCACACCCATTGGTGAATTTGTTCAATAATATTTGTGGTATAGGTGTGTGCTACGAATTAGGCTGTCTTGGCAATGAAAACATTCGCGCTTCGTTTTATTCATGCAAAACATACGAATATTTTGTCAAAAAGGGAAACAAAATTGTGAAGACTTATGAATAACTTTTTGTCAGAAAATATGTGCTCTATTGTTTTCTTTGTTTCATGTGATTTCTAATTGTTTTCAGGGAAGCATAAGTGCTTATTATGGGGATTATCCGGAGAAAACGTGGACCAGACTACAAACTGCTACGAACAGCTTGAGTCACTATGCACTGAAAATACACAGGACATGACGGTAGCAGGCAGCCTGTGCGAAAGCAATGATGAATTGGAAAATGAAGAATATATGCCAGTAGCATGACCTTATCGATGAGCCTTCTAAGTAAACGTTTCCTAAATACCCATACATGTGATCGTGAACATTTCGATAGAATAAAGTTGTATACTATCATAACATGTATATTATGTGTTATTTCGCGGCACGTATGAGCCTTTCCCTCATTGTACACAACGTAGCAGGACCTCGTACACCAGCCCAAGATTTTTTTTCATTCTACTACTCTCACACTGCACAATATTTTCTAATGGTGAATGCTCTTTTCTAATGGTGAAAGGAGCATTGAAATCAACTTTCAAACACCACAGATGCATATTCGTTTCATTGCTTGGTATGCATTAGTATACTTGGCGAAGTGGGAGTCACGTTCGTTACATAGAAAGTATTCTATTTTGAGTACAAATAGCATTGATGGATATGGGGGGTTTAACGCCCCAAAACCACGATATGATTATGACAGACGCCGTAGTGAATGCTCCGCAAATTTCGACCACCTGGGGTTATTAAACGCGCACCCAAATTTCAGCACACGGGCCTACAAAATTACCGCCTCCATCGTAAATGCAGCTGCCGCTGCTGAGATTCGATTCCGCAACGTCCGTGTCAGCAGCCGAGTACCTTAGCCACTAGGCCACCGCGGCGGGGCTACAAATAACGTTCGAGGCTCATCGGTGTTTCCCTGGCAACGAGACATCGACGGTATTTCGACGTGTTCAGCCAGCGTCAAGGCCACGGCTCAGGCGCCTATACTCTGTTTCAGAATTTCCCTTCAGCACTGTCGAGGCTACAGTGCTCTTTAGCCAACAGGAAGGGCGATTATCCCCTCCACATTATTGATCGGCGCCATGTCGTCTGCTCACCATCTTCACGGCGTCTTTTTGCTGATTTAGCATAGGTATTATGGCTGGTTTATTAACTTAAAACTACGAAGACTGGTGAAGCAAGCAACCATGCTCTGAACTTGAAGCATTTGTTGCTATGCTGAACATCTGTATGAACTCATGCCGACGAATACCGTCAGTTTGTGGCTGTTGTTATCCGACGTTCTTTGTGGCTCTCGTATGACTCTTTCTCCGTTGACACGTTCCAATCGCGCTTCCCACTGCGAAGCTTCTATTCTTCCTTTTTTCTTATTTCCACTGTAGGAGGATCTGATGCGCATGAAACACTGCGTCAGGTTGCATATCCGCTCCACATGCAGCGTCCTTGGTCTGGCAATGCAGCCCAAGCACTGCCTAAAAACTTCTTTCAAAATTTGTTTCACTGTATTGTGTATTATAAGACAAATAAAATATGCACTGGTGCCCCCACGTTGCTAAAGTTTGGTATTTTTAGGCTCCCAGGACAACATAATAAAGGCTGTTTTCTTCGAAATTGAAATTTCGCTGCTCCAAAAACTGCTCCCAATTTATTTTCAGCCGTCTCACCCATGTTTGAGTAAAACGTTAGTCTAAGCACCGAAAACTGAAGGGTTAATTCCTACGGCCGTGCTTTCGTAAAGTCGAATACGCTTCCATTTTCTTTGAAGGGACACTAAAGAGCAAAATAATTCTTTGCATATTAGTACCTGTTATTTCACAATTCGAAAATCACCTCTCTTACCGCGTAATGATGTTCGGCAATGGTGAAAACATGCAAGAAAAAATTGGCGCCGTGTCTGCATTTAATCTGCAAATGTCGTCAAAAGACGATAGTCATGCGTGTGGAGAGTGTGAACAAGACACTTATTTGATGTTCTGCGAAAGAAAATCGGTGAATGGTATTCTGGAGGCACTGCGTTAAAATGCCTTGAGCGTGAAGCGGAGGCGAACGAGTGCATAAAGTCATGTCACACGTGAGACATGATCACCATCTGGCAGTTTTTTTAGAAAACAAAGCGCGTGACTCTGAGACGTTTATGCGCGCCCATCTCAGAGGTGAGAAGATGTAGGACGCAAGGCGCCGGGTTGGTGCCGCCACCGTCTTCTCTTATCAAAGCGTTGAAAACACTCGCCTTTCGTGCAAGCGTTGTATGGTCAGCCCAGTGTGATAAGCGCTACGGTTCTTAAAATTACTTATGTATGCCTTTTTTAGTAAAAGACGCACATGCACAATATATACGGGTTGTATTGGTGCCCAGACATGCGCAATAATTTCTTTTTAATTGAAATTGACACAAGCATGAATGCTCAACCCTGAGCAACAATGATGGGCGCTGCAAATGAGGTCGGCCGTTTCAAGTACCCAATGCCGTTAAAAATGAACAAACAGACAAATTTACAGACAGACAGACAGACAGACAGACAGACAGACAGACAGACAGACAGACAGACAGGCCAAAGTTTTTGCGTCAAAGGTCCCCAAGAAACCAATTATTTTTAAAATTCAGGTGGAAATTCCACTGAGATTCCCGAGCTAATCAAAGTGACATACGAATTATTCAAGGCGTCTACTGGGGTCCTACGTAGCTTCTGCTCTATAAAAATGAAGTATATTGTCTTCGGTGAGTGCCCTAGACCTATCACACGAAGGTTTGGAAAATTTTTTATGAGCGAATGTCGTAAAAATGCGAAAAAGGCATTTTGCAATTTGCTACGTGACGCGCAACTGCAGGGGTGCAACGTTTGCACTAATTTCGCCAATTTCATGAAATTCCTCATTTGTGTGCCGAGCAGTGCCAAAACTATGAAATATGACGAAATTGCGCCACACTGCGCCAAATGCCCGACCAGCCTCAAAGTTTACTCAATTTCCCTAATTTGAACGAGAAATGAAGACCACATTAGCCACCTGTTCTTAGCGTCATCAATCTATGCGGACAAACCCTAACCCTAAACCGCATTGTAAGATAGTTGCTCATTAGGCCAAGACACTCGCAAAACGCGATCGACCAGACGAAGTAACAGCGTCACGCGCCTATCCGTCTGCTGACTGCACCCAGCAACACTTCGTGGGAAATATAAATTTTCTAGTCAGTAAGTGCGGTCAAGACAAGTTAGGAGCCATTAGGAACTGAAGCTGGAAGTGTATGAACTCTCAGCACTTCAAGCTTTTACGCTTCCAGCTTTAGTTCATGACGTGACCACGTCCGTTGCTATAGCAACGCCACATGCAATAGATGTCCGGTGCTGCGTGTGGGCCTACAGGCGCGTGCCATTATTAGTTTATCTGGTCAAACGTGCCTTGCAACTAAGCCGAAAATTTGTGCCCTAAACCTAACCCTTTCATGAAAAAAGAAGGGGGGGAGGCTGTGTTCAAAAACATTTTTGGTCTTGTTCTAACCTGTGAAGAAACACCACTTAAGCCACGGTCACCATAGTACATGGGTGGCCTGCGGAACAGCGTTACAAAATTTAGAAGGGGCTTATAGTCGTAGTCTCTAGACACTGCATAGTTTGTTCAATGACTTATGTATGTATGCGCCAAATAATTTTTGATTACTAATATGCTCGCTGACGTCTGAAAGGTTAATGGCAAAATGACTTGGAGTAAATAATGACATCTCTGCAATCGTAAAAGTCAGTTTCTTTGTTTTCCAGTTTTACGAATCTCATGATCGTTATCTTGAAAGATCCACATTTGAATTCTCAGATTTATTCAAACAATTTGACAGCCATTGTGACTTCTAATGTGGAATTCATCATTGTTTGCTAATTCAGGTGAATAGAGAAAAGACTACTTTCTTTAAATAGCACTGCTCATATTCACAGTGCATGATTTATGGAATCTTCAACGGCTTTCATATATTTATATATATATATATATATATATATTAATTCCATGGGCCAGTTAGTCCTTGTGAAGGTATGGGATATGGCACAACGGGAGCGCTGTCAACAAGGATAAATATATTTATTTCACAACAGTTTCGGGAGGGGTCCTCCCTTCATCAGGGGATGAGTTATACTGACATGAATTTCCAAACTTCGTTGCTGCCGCGTCCCTCTCGCCTTGAAACATGTTTGCGAGAGTGAGAGGGAACTAGAAAAAAAAGAAGGGGGGAGAAAAAAAAGAAAAAGAAAGGAAGTAAAAAGAGGAAGAACCACTGTCAACATTGAGAACGAAGCCAACTGTCCGTGTACGTCCACATACGTTTCTTATCACGTGCTCTATTCTGTTCCCGGTCGATTCTATTTGCTCCCCAAAATACACAAGGCAGGTAATCCGGGACGTCCGATAGTATCTAGTAACAGCACATCAACAGAAAATATATCAGAATTCATCAATTCCTTAATAAAAAACATCCCCCGAAATTTTCCCTATTACCTAAAGGACACAAACCACTTCATCTGCGAAACTTCAAGTCTCGACATGCCAGGCGGCAGTTTTCTGGTGACCATGGACGTCTGCTCACTGTACACCAACATACCCCACCATGACGGAATAGCGGCTATGGTTTCTGAATATGTAAAATCTGACTCATCAACTAGTGTAAGTGGCGAGGTACTATTTACACTTCTTGAACTTGTACTAAATTATAACAATTTTGAGTTCAATGGCAAGCATTTCTTTAGGTCAGTGGCACTGCAATGGGCACGAAAATGGCCCCAAACTTCGCGAGCACCTTTAGGTCTTTACTTGAGAGACGCACCTTGAAACCTTTCTAAACCTTTCTACTACAGAAGATACTTAGACGATATTTTTATGATATAGAACCGTGATGAGGGAAGTCTTTTCCGCTTCATAGAGGATTTTGACAAGTGCCACCCGTCAATAAAATTCATGCACAAAATTTTCAAAACTAGCATTAACTTTTTGGACGTCACTGTCATGGTCGAAAATGACCGATTGTCAACAAACCTTTACGAAAAGCCTACAGACCGTCAAATATACCTACATTTCAACAGCAGCCATCCAAAGCATTGCAAAACGGGTATTCCATATTCTCAGGCCTACCGGTACCGAAGAATATGCACCGATATTCGGGAATTGACAGACACGCGGAACACCTGAAGCATTCCTTATTGAAACAAAATTATCCGGAAGACATTATTGACGATGCCATACTACGTTCTCGCAACGTGAACAGGAATGATATAATTAAGGGGCCAAACAGAGTATCTAAAACGACTTCCCAAACGAACCTTGTACTAACTTACTCCTCATCGGCGCCACGAATCAACAACACACTTTCCCACCATTTGAACATAATCAGGCAAAGCAAACGACTAACTTCTATCTTCGCGAAGCCACCTCACGTGGTGTACCGCCGGGATAAAAATCTGAAGGACATTCTTGTCAGAGCAAAAACAACCACCCCCAAATTTCAATCAGGGTGCCATCCCAGCGGAAAAGCTCAATGCAAGGTATGCCCACATATGGTCACAACACGTGAATCCAAAGCGAACGTCTCGGATTTCAAAGTCTGCATAACTGAAAGCCTTAATTGTGACTCCAGTAACGTAATTTACATGCTACATTGCAACATCTGCGGACAAGAATATATCGTCCAAACAGACACGCCATTTCGGCTGCGGTTCAATAATCACCGGTACCACGCCACTTCACTGCCGAAGCTACCTTTATCTAGACATCTGCGCCTGCCAAACCACAGTTTTGAAAATATCAGCGTAACTCTTTTGCAGTCCGGTTTCTCAAGCAGACGCGAGCGCGAACAGCGTGAGGCATATTTTATCTTCAAATTTCGAACATTAGTACCCGGCATCAACGAGGACCCCGGTAAACTCAACTGCCTCCGAGAAGTAAGCCAGGAGGAAATTGGTGACAAAGATTGATAGCTGGAGACCATGCTTTTTTCTGACTGACTCGTACGTCTACACTGTCCATTCTTGTTTTCGTTTTTTCTTCATTCATTTTTTCTTTTCTTCCTCTTTGCACATGCACATACAAAGTGTTTTCGTTCGCCTACCACTTGATGACCATTGAAGGGAAACGGACGAAGATTAAAGGTAAAAAGAGACGACCGACCCATTAACGGGAGACCCTTCCTTTACGCACGCCGCATGCCAACCGACCCGTTACAGGGAAACCCTTTCTTTACGCACGCCATCACGGACCCTTCCGGCACCGCGGCGACAATCTTGGGTGGTCCGACACACGTCGAGAACTGAACAGCACGTGATAAGAAACGTATGTGGACGTACACGGACAGTTGGTTTCGTTCTCAGTGTTGACAGTGGTTCTTCCTCTTTTTTACTTTCTTTCTTTTGCTTCTTTTTCTCTCCCCCTCTTTTTTTCTAGTTCCCTCTCACTCTCGCAAACATGTTTCAAGGTGAGAGGGACGCGGCAGCAACGAAGTTTGGAAATTCATGTCAGTATAACTCATCCCATGATGAAGGGAGGACCCCTCCCGAAACTGTTGTGAAATAAATATATTTATCCTTGTTCACAACGCTCTCGTTGTGCCATATCCCGTACCTATATATATATATACATATATATCAACATATATATATATATATATATATATATATATATATATATATATATATATATATATATATTCAAGCCTTCTCGTGAGATGAGTCACGAAGCGTGCAGAATTTGAATTTGTGCTGAAAATCTGGATGAGCATAAAAAACATCACCCTAACGAAAAAGTGAATTGTTCGAAGTGCTTGTTCAAATACGATCGGGTAAACCAAACTTCCGTTGCACACATGCCCTACCATCATATACAGACGTGACATCATTGCTATATATAGGGAAATACACATTAGTTACTATTTAAATTTGGAACGCTAGATACTTTTTCGTTGTTCTTGTACATTATTTAAACAAAAGCGTTTTATGTATAATGCACACCTGATCTCTTTGACATGGATGAGAAATCAAAATGAGAGCTGTTGATTCTTCTAATTTGTCAAGCGAAATTGTGCTGTTTTCAACCGCATAAACACACACACCCGGTTGCCGTTTGGAAATATTGATGTTGACTAGCTTCGCCTTGTGCATTGAAAAGCACTAATATTCCAGGTACAGCGTAAGACAGGGAATTATCGAGGCAGCCTTTGTCTTGCCGTAGAACAGCAACGCGTCGAGAGCCACCCAAGTTACCACCTCGGTGAGCTACCGTCTTTGCGCTCCAATCGTCCAGCCTATCGAACAGCCTGGATCCTGCCTCCGGACTGGAATGCGTCGAGAGCCACTCAAGTTGCCACATCGGTGAGCTACCGTCTTAGTGCTCCTGTTGTCCAGCCTATCGAAGCAGCCTGGGTCCTACCCTCAGACATTATAGAGGTGAGGGGCATGTTACATATCAGAAATGGAAACACTTTATAGATAAATAAATACAACAACTAAATTGCAGTAATTGGCAGAATTATGCAGAAATAGATTATATATCAACTACATCAACAAAAACGGCGTAGCAGTAGCGATAACGCAGATAGTACAAGCAAGTACCAAACGAAAAACAGCAACAATCTGAAGGAAAACGTAAAAGACGAGGCATATATATATATATATATATATATATATATATATATATATATATATATATATATATATATATTCTCTTTTGGGAAATGTACAGAGGACTTCAAAAATACTTCACTCCTTTCTCCACACAAAATTCTTTTTTTTTGCCCCGAGAATGTTCTCTTCAACTTTTGGATGTTACTTTCTTACGTGGTCTTCATGCGGTTTGGCGTAGTATGTCGTCGTACAGACACTGTGATGTAAGAGGTCGATCTGTTCATGAGTGTTTTGTTTAAGCTGTTCTTAAAGTGCAAGATGTGTATAAGAATACCGACTGCGTTGAAGATGTCATATCTTGTTTGATACATTAACACACATGAAACGAGTGCGATGTGTGTTGTTAAACTATTTCAACCCGTAGTCAAGAAGGCAACAAACAAAGAGAACTGGCGTGGCTCAGTCATTGAATACTGGGTTTGCTCGCGGTGGACCAGGGTTCCCATCCTATAAGTCATCGGTGTTTTTTATTTCACTATTATTCCTTTCTTCGCGCGACCTTGGTTACGGGCCCTGGTGGCAGCGGCGGTGGGGGGGGGGGGGGAGGGGAGTACAGCGCTGCGCCTAACCAGTGTTGTGCTCTCATACAAGCTTAAGCTGCAACGAAAATATTTGATTCTTAGAGAGTCTTGATGTGCGCGTGTCTCCATGTTCTAAGGTGGTGTCAGCTTTTGACCCATCACTTGCCCACGCCCGCTAAACATAATGTTGCCAGTCCTGGTTTCATTGGCAACAAGCGCCAGGAACGCAACCAGGCGTTCCTGCTCCACCACCATGCACCAGCTTCATGTTGGCACCGTCGTGCAAGCTTCGGTGTGAGCTGCGTTTGACTACACCGTAGGCCTAGCCTCTGCTACGACACCACCCTCACCCTAAACGCCCCTACAATAACGTGCCGCAATGCAAAACCACCTGGAGACTCTCCCGCTTCCCGACTTGCTCTAGTTAACGGAAACGTTGGATTACACACGTGAAGCGAAATTGCTTGAAACCAACCACTTCTCCCGTTGTTTGTGAGTGAGTTGAGCATATCGCCGCATATTTCGTGAAATGGCTGACTTAGTCATGCGATGAAAAGCAGTTTGAGCAAAGTAAACACAACTTACACAGTAAAAAAATTGAACTTACACAGTAAATAAACTGATCGAACTTCGTTCGGCTACGCCAGGTTAGGCGAGCGAAAGCTCGTTAACTTGAGTATGCTGTTTATCCTCGTAGTCGAACACAGTTCACTAAACGAATGGTATGACTAGTCGAAGGTGTGGTCCTCCATGTATTCACTGTCTGGTGGTGGTGAAAAACATTTACTGAAACTATTTACATTTGAGAAAGAGGGACGACCTTAAAGGCCAGCCCTTTACAAGCTCTAGGAAGAGTCCCTAGTCTGGGACCCCTGTGGCTTCTGCGGTGGCACGCGCCCTGGCCACGAGGGCTCTTTGGCCCGCCAAGGCCGAGCAGCAGAGCAGGGCAGCCTCCGAGGTCTCTCGGGTAGGGGGTGTAGGGGAAGTGATTGGGGGGACTGCCGCGTTAGAAGGGCATGCCCACACCATGTGAAAAGTATCCGCAAGCGGACGGGCACAGTGCGGGCATTCCCCGGAGAAGGCCGGATTGAAGTGCTTATCACGTATCACGCTTGAGGAAAAAATGAACCATTTTTTGTGAAACTAAAGCTCTTGTCATGCTGTGATAATTTAAACATAAACACTAGGTGGTACTATTCTGACCTAAAGATAAGCCCGTTAATGAAAATATACATCTCAACTATGGCGATACTTATATTGAGCACGTAAATAGTATGAAAATTCTTGGAGTAACTTTTTCGAGCAATATGCTTTGGACTGAACACATTGACAGTGTGCTGAGTCAGTTATCCCGCGTAGTGGGTATAGTGTGCAGTGGCAAAACTGTTCTACCATGCAAGGTAAAACTCTTACTTTATAAATCACTTTTCAATTCGCATCTTACCTATTGTTTCATGGTATGGGGGACTACAACTTACACGAACTTGCAAAAACTGTACCTGATGCAGAAGAAGTATATTAGAATCATTTTTAACTTGTGTATGATGCTCACACAGGCGAATTGTTTTAACAGGCTGGAATAGTACGCGTACATTGTCTCTATAATTTTAAGTTTGCATTGGCAATCAGGCGTGAATTGAAAGAAAGTCGACATTTTTTGTATGACCTCTCGAAACTGCAGCCAAATGTTACATTGTTCGAAACACGAAATAAAGAAACATGGCAAATAAAAACTTCGAGAACTAACTACCCCTCAGACAAGTTATCCTACATAGTTCCTACGTTACTTAATAAATATGTGAAAGCTGGCATAGATTTTCTACATTCTACACAGATTCAGCTACGCGATATACACATGTTTTGTTTTTAAGATTTCTTTGCAGTTGCTGTATTATAATGGTTGCTATTTTTATTTTTGGAATTTGGACTTCATTTTTATATTTTTATTTATATTATATTTATTTAATTATTTGGTGTTTTTGTTATTGTTGTTCACTTCGCACTGCTGATTGTTTGTTACTGCTTTCGCGCTAAAAGGTAGCTGTGGGCCTTTGTCAAGCTGCCTCTTTTAGAGAGCAGCTTTTACCTGCAGCTGTCCTTCATCAAACTATTGATGAAAAATAAACATTATTATTAATATTATTAAGTATAGCTGGGCACAATAGTGTGTTGGTGTAAAGGCGCAAGAGCCAGTGCTCATCAGACTTAGTCCAGCCCGGTGCTGGGGGCGGAAATCGGAGCCTGTTCGATTTCTACATCGCTGTAGTTTTGCGAAAGGAGGTTACCGGATTAGGTTCTAGATCATCAGGCGATGAACGGCGAGGTGGGTCCCGGAAATCAAGCGCGCGGGCTGAGGCATCGGCAGCCTCGTTACCACCTAGTCTTGTGTGAGCTGTAGTCCAGATGACGAAACGTGTATTCGGGTGGTCCATGTAATCACATCGCTTAAGGGTTCGAGCAGCGCGAATGGTGATTCGACATTTAGCCAGATTCTGACACATGCTCCGCGAATTGGTAATGATAAACCGAGAAGCGGGGTCCGCTGCGGCGAGAGCTATGGCGACTTCCTCCGCATGAGTGATGTCCGTGGCTCAAAATGTGAGCCCTTGAACAGGCGCGTTTTGATGGACTACGGCCGCCATGTACCACCCCCCATGGTAAGGGCCCGATGAGTCTGTATAGAACTACTCCAAGACGGGACCCATAGCGTCCCTGCAAAGCTGTAACCTGCGCAGTTCGCCTGCTTTCGTGAGTCCCCCTAGCCATGTTTTGGGGCAGCGGCTGGATAACCAACCCTCCATGCCAGTCTTCTGGGATCGTGGTCCACTCCTCTGCATTGTAGGCGTAAAAGATATGGAGGCGGCATAAGAGACTACTCTCAGCGTGCGACTTGGTAAGCCGCACGAACTGGTTAGCGAGATGGGCCTCTTTGAGTTCCCCGTACGTGTTGCTTATGCCCAGCTCTGCAAGATGTTGGTTAGACGTCGTGATCGGGAGGTCTAGGACGCGCTTGTATATTTTACGGAGAATGCTGTCCAGCGTGTTCTCATCGCATTTGCGCAAACGTAGGTAGGGTGTCGAATAAAGAATTCGACTGGTCACAAAAGCATTGGCGAGGCGTAGAGCATCGCGGCATCTCAGACCTCCTCGCTTGTTCGAGACTCGGCGGACCGGGCGGCCCACCTGATCCCCGACCGTACGTAATTTGCGCAGGGTGGTATCGACTTTCAGGGCTATTGTGTATGAAGAGCCCTAAGACGCGGATTTCTTCGCGTTCCCGGATAGGCCCGGTGCACAGAGAAAGTACGGTATGAGTCGTGTCATTTGGTTTAGGGCGGGTTGGTAGTAGAAGATTGAGCTCCTTGTGGCGGTGCCCGAGAGCCCGGCTTCCGTGGCTTCCGTGGGCGCCGACGTTTTCTCTTCTTGGGGCCGGCTTGACCTTCCGGTGGAGCATTGTGCGGCTTGCGTGGCGGCGCCCTGTAGCGTTACTTACAGCACCAGTCCCCGGTGACGTGGGGTCCAGCACACAGAGCGCACCTGGGCGTGCATTCGCGAGGAGCGCAGGCACCATCCGTGAGTGGCACCGCCTTTCCGCAGATGCCGCAAACGTCTGGCTTAGGGCCGGGACAGGCGTCGGGTCGATACCCAACGGAGCCGCACCGACTGCAGGCTGGCACAGTTTTCTTGTAAGACTGCACCGGGATAAGCAGGGCGTCATATAAGATAACGCGGCTTCACCTTGCCGGAAGGGCACGGCAAATATCTGGCGGACAGTATGAATGAACGGCTATGATTGCTTTTCCAGATTGTGCCGTGGTTTTGGATTGCGGCGACAACAGTACGGATCACTCATGGAATGTACGACAAAATCCTGCTTCATCGGCATGACGCCGTGTTGATGGTTCTATTATCCTCCTACCAGAGGGCGTCGACAGTGACGTCATCGGCTGGAAGACTGCAAAGGGAGCGGCAAGACATTGACCATGCCAGAGGGCACGGCAAATATCTGGCGGACAGTATGAATGAACGGCTATCATTGCTTTCCCAGGTTAGTTCTGGGAGTCATACTGCTTTCTACCGTAGCGACGATAGATTTTTGTTGGTCTTGCCGTGCCCTCGGCGATACTGTGCTATACTGATTGATGTTTGGTCTACATTGACATTATTGTTGACATCGGGAGACGTTGAGGTGAATCCTGGGCCACCAATAGAACAGATGTTGCAGACTATTTTGGACAACCAGGCTAAATCAGACGGCAGACTGAATGCTATAACAGAGGAAATCTCGGCCCTGAACAGCAAAACAAACCAGCTATCTGATATTCTTAAAGTAGTCCAGGAAATGAAAGCTAAAATTGATAATCTCAAAAAGACGGTAACGTGCCAGGCTGAGCGATTAATAGATTTAGAAAATAGGAGCAGAAGAAATATTCTTCTAGTTTTTGGTGTTGAAGAGCAGCACAAAGAATCTGAGGCCGATTTGAGGAAAGTTGTTGTGAATGAAATATTTGGAAAGCATCTGGGCATTGAAGTAAAGTCGATAGAAAGAATCCACCGAATCGGGAGAAAAGACGCAGCAAGATACCGACCCATAATAATGAAATTTTATGACAGCCGGGAAAAGAAAAGTGTGCTGCATCATTGCAAAAAGCTGAAAGGAAGTTCTATTAGCATCAGCAACGATTATGCGCAGGAAACTGTCGCAGTTCGCAAAAAATTGTGGAAGAGTGCCGCTGCGGACAGAGCAAATGGCAAAAAAACAACTCTGCTCGGTGACAAGATTAAAATAGACGAGCAACTTTACGCGTGGGACACAGTGCAAAATGAGCGTTGTCCGTATCAGTACCGCCCATACAAAAGCCATGGAAGCAGAGGTTCTAAACCCGGCTCATCGCGGCATTCGACAAGGAATAAGCCACCTCAAGCATAGCTACGCTTGATTCTTTTGAATGCTCGTACTATCGTTAATAAAATCACTGACCTGGAATACATATTGCTGTTGGAGAGTCCCCATGTCGTGTTATTAACGGAAACTTGGTTAACCACTTGCATTACCAGTGATTGTATTACACCTCCAGGGTATAGCATGTTCAGATGGGACAGAGATGCACGCGGTGGGGGCGTTGCTATTATTGTAAAGGATTGTTGTCGGGCCATAACGGTGAACAGCGATATGTCCGAGTCAGTGTGGTGTAAAATAACTTTTGAAAACATTACGTACCTCATTGGTGTAGTTTACAGACCACCAGCGACTCCAGCTGAATTTTTAGGTGAGCTGAATGAATTTCTTTGCGCTAATGCCAACAGTACTACTCGACTAATATTGGCTGGTGATTTCAACTTGGGACAGATTGGTTGGGAGGCTTTGTCTAGTCAACATACTGAGATAATGAGTGCAAGTAAGCTATTAGAGATTGCCTTCTTTCACAATTTAAGACAGATTGTTAACGATTACACGAGGGTAACACGCGAATCACGATCATTATTAGATTTGGTCTTTTTGTCCAGCAGGATTGAAGATTATAGCCTGTCAATTCAGGAAGGTATATCTGATCATAAGATGATTTTGGTGAACATACTGCCATTGTCGAGCAAGCCTTCTGATGACTTAGAGTCTAAAGAACGATTGTTGGTCAAAGATTACGAGCGAGCGGATGATGCATCGATCTTAGATTACTTAAAACAACCATTTAATGAATTTGAAATTGCCTCCCACTCAGAGACAGTCGAGAAATTGTGCGAGCGCTTTAAATGCATCATTGCTACTTGCACGGACAGATTTGGACCAAATCGTTATAAAACAAAGAAACAGCAAAATCAATGGATAACTCGCGATAATGTTCACATGAAACGCAGAATAAAAAGACTACGCAGGCAGCCAACGAAGTCAACTGAACTATCACAGGCACGCAGTAGACTAAAAACAGCATTATCAGAAAGAAAGTTCTTCAATGAGACGCTGAAAAACTTCCTTAAATGCTCGCCCACCAAATTCTGGCGTTTTTTGGGAGCAGAGAAATCAAAAATAGACCAGATAAGTATAGAAGATGCTCCTGTGACAGATGTACAAAGGATAGCAGATGGTTTCAACAAGTTTTTCCATTCAGTCTTTAATAGAGATGCACAAAATTCCGTCGCAGACAAAATAAACTATTCCTGCGCATGCCCCATGGAGCCTCTTTCGTTTCATCAGGAGGGCGTGTTTGAACAACTGTTGAACTTAGATCCAAAGAAAGCCTGTGGCCCCGACGGAATACCAACGGTATTCTTAAAGCGATACGCCGAGTGGGTGTCTTTCTATCTGGTAATTATTTATGAACAATCTCTACGTAGTCATTCCGTTCCACAGGATAGGCGTTGCGCTGCTGTTATACCCGTGTTTAAAAGTGGAAATTGTATGCATCCAAGCAACTATCGCCCTGTATCATTAACCTCTGTATGCTGCAAGATCAAGGAGCACGCAATCGCTAAACATATTGTTACGTGGAAAATAACAGTAGTCAGTCTACAGCCTCAGCACAGCTGACCGACAACGTCCACTTCTTCACTCTCAGTCTGAGGCACCTTTCTTGGGTATGTCCCACTATGCCCTGTTTCAGTCAGCTTAAATCACGTAACACGACCCCCGGCGGCAAAAGCGCCCACCCGGCGAGTTTACGGGGCCACAGCAGGAGCAGTGTGGTAACCTTGAGCCTTGATACGTGGACGATGTCCCTTGACAGCAGAGCAGAAGAGGTCGATGGATTATCAGGGACAATTTCATATGTAGTGTTGGTCACTTGTCGAAGCACGCGGTATGGGCCTGTGAAACGAGAGAGAAGTTTTTCTGAAAGGCTTGCATGTCGTGTAGGAACCAAAGAACGAGGGAACCTGTTGGAAAGTGTTCGTCGCGATGCCGCTCGTCGTAACGATGCTTCTGTGAGTCTTGGGACGCCATTATTCTGCTGCGGGCAAGCTGACAAGCATGGTCAGCTCGGGTAATAGCGTCGCGTGCATATTCAGAAGTAGACTGCGCAACGGCTGGTAGGAAGGTATCCAACGGCAATGTTAGTTCGCGTCCAAACAGAAGGTAAAATGGCGAGTACCCAGCACTGTCATGCCGGGAGGAATTGTATGCGAACGTCACGTAGGGTATTGCAAGGTCCCAATCACGATGGTCCGCCGAGACGTATTTCGATAGCATGTCTGTCAGGGTGCGGTTTAAACGTTCTGTAAGCCCGTTTGTCTGGGGATGGTACGATGTCGTGAGCTTATGTTGGGTGGAGCAGGAACGCAGGATATCGTCAACTACTTTCGAAAGGAACGTATGGCCTCGGTCTGTCAGCAGTTGACGAGGGGCTCCATGCACTAAAATGAGGTCGCATAGTAGAAAATCAGTGACGTCTGTAGCGCAGCTTGTTGGCATGGCTCGCGTAACTGCGTAACGGGTCGCGTAATCCGTAGCCACCACGACCCACTTGTTTCCGCAGGCGGATGTTGGGAAGGGACCGAGAAGGTCCAAACCAACACGGAAGAATGGCTCCGATGGGATGTCGATGGGCTGAAGATATCCAGAAGGGAGTCCCGATGGCTTTTCGCGACGCTGGCAAATTTCACAAGCGTTGGCATAACGACGTACAGAGCGCGAAAGGCCAGGCCAGTAGAAGCGGCGGCGCACACGGTCATATGTGCGAGAGACACCAAGGTTACCGGCGGTTGGCGCGTCTTGGAGCTCGCGTAGTACTGTGGAGCGCAGGTGCTTTGGTATTACCAGAAGTAGGTCGTGACCATTGGGCGATAAATTACGCCGATATAAGGTGCGGTCCTTTAAGGTGAACATGCGAACAGAAGCGTCTTGCGGTGAAGATTCGAGCTGTTGTATTAGGCGGCTGATATCCGGATCGCGACGCTGCTCGTCCCCGAGATGAAGCAGCTGGGAGATGGAAAGGACGCAACCCACATAATCAGTGCTCGTAGGATCGCAGTCGGCCACAGGGTAGCGTGACAGACAATCCACATCTTTGTGCAGTTTTCCTGATTTATACACTACGGTGTAAGAATACTCCTGGAGGCGGAATGCCCAGCGGGCGAGACGACCTGTGGGATCTTTCAGGGAGGCGAGCCAGCAAAGAGCGTGGTGGTCGGTGAGAACTATAAATGGTCGGCCGTATAAGTAAGGGCGAAATTTCGCGACTGCCCACACCAGCGCTAGGCATTCGCGCTCTGTGATGGAATAATTACGCTCTCAGGAGGACAGCAGCCTGCTGGCATAAGCTATCACGCGATGCTGCCCACGTTGTCGCTGAGCCAACACAGCGCCTATTCCGTAACCGCTGGCATTGGTGCGGACTTCGTTTGGTGCCGTAGGGTTGAAGTGAGCCAGCACAGGAGAAGAAGTGAGCAAAGTGGTCATGTCGGAGAATGCTGCAGCTTGCGAAGAACCCCAGGTAAACGTCTCATCTGGTTTGAGTAAATCTGTTAGGGGCCGAGAAATTTCCGCGAAGTTCTTGATGAACCGCCGAAAATAGGAGCAGAGCCCCACAAAGCTGCGGACATCTTTGGCAGTTTTTGGCACAGGAAAGTCCTTCACAGCTCGAACTTTTTCTGGGTCAGGCTGTACGCCGTAAGCGTCAACAATATGTCCAAGTATTGTAATGCGACGGCGACCAAACCGGCACTTGGATGAATTCAGCTGAAGGCCGGTGAGACGGAAGACATCAAGAATTTTCGACAGTCTCTCAAGGTGCGCTTCAAAAGTGGGAGCAAACATGATCACGTCATCCAGATAACAAAGACACGTAGACCACTTGAATCCATGGAGCAGGGAGTCCATCATTCGTTCAAAGGTTGCGGGGGCATTACATAGGCCGAAAGGCATGACTTTGAAATGGTAGAGGCCATCGGGTGTGCCAGTAAAGGCTTTCACGAAGAGCGGCTTCGGTGTTGGAGCTGCGCACTGTCACTACACCCTAACATGTGTCTTGAGTGTCCGCACGCAGGTACCCCAACAAGGGCACTGGTCCCACAGGTGAGGGAACCGCAAAGTCACCGATAAGTTTGTCCGCTAAATGCGGGTTCGAGGTGCACACCAAGATGAGGTTTTGGTCCTGCAATATCACAATGGTGACCAGCCGCTTCGCGATCACTCCAAGGTGGGCGATGAGCGCGCTACCGGCCCCGTTTTCGAGAAAAATGGCTGCGAGGGACAGCTGGATCCTAGGCTTGAGCACAACAACGAAGTCCGTTGCCTTCGGCTTAAGCAGGGGTTGAGGCTGCCACACAGGCCTCTTGTGTCCCCGCTGCAGGCCCGCAGAGCACGTCGCAGGCGGTGAAAGTGTTGAGGAGCAGGCGCCAGCATCAGCGTCGGCAGCTGCGGCCAGGGACGCCGCGTTGGCGGAGGCCACCATGTGTGCGTTGCTCGCCTGCTCTCGGTGAGCGACCGCAGCAGAAAGCGCGGTGCTCTTGAAGGGTTGGGACAGCTCCGGTCTGCTGTCGGAAGACAGGACGGTGGTCTACATCATGCTGTCAGGATCATATTCAGTTTGGGTGTCCGCCACGGTTGTGGCTGTAGTGTGGCGCCGGCCGCCCATTCTACCGGAAGGCACCATGACCGTTAGGCCGAGCGACACCTCCGGCGTCGTCGAGACGTAAGTCGCCCGTGAAAGACGTAGAAAGGCCTACCTCCCTAAACATGGTATCCAGAAGAACCGGATCGCATTCCGGTGACGGTGGTGAGATTTTCTCGGAAGTTCGAAGAGGTAGTCAGAAGTTCAGATCGAAAATCGTCAGAGCCACTGTGCTGCACGACCTATACAGTTGCGCGCTCACAACGCCTTCTTCACTGTCTGCGTTTCATCGGTTTCTGAAGCCGTCACCGCATTTATTGCTGGAAATGTTAGCCCCCTAAACCACCAAAGGATGCTCGCATCAGAGGAGCCGATGAACGCGCGTTCGCTGTAGACTCTTGTAGACTTGCACAATTGCAACACGACTAAATTTTGTGTGGCTTGCCATGACGTGTTCGTTTTTCCTTTCAATGACACGTGGAACCATACCAAAACTCCCTCAACAAAAATAATTTAGCTTTCATAATATAGATTACAACAAATGTATTGTTCGTGTCCGTCTGTCCTTCTGTCTGTCTGTCGGTCCTAGACGGTGCAGTACATGTGCAAGTCAGTTGTTGGCCCATAACTCAAAGATGCCCTACGAGAGATTGGTGCTGCATCGTTATTTTGGTCATTCTCTTGTTTCACAACCAACGAAAAACATGATCTGATATTGTTAACGCAGTTTTTATTTAGTGCTTGTAGAGAAAAGGCGTATGAACACCGTATATGTGGTCGGCGTCGTGCATAACGTAACGCCTTATTGCTTTATGGAGGCCCACAACGACGACACAAGCTTCCAGCAAAGGAGACAGAACGGTTCGAAGGAATTAAAGGGTCAGATGCTGTTTGAATGATGTTTGCAATAAAATCTGACCTGGGAAAACTTCAATTGTCTCTTGTTGCTTCCCTTTGCTTTTGTTCTAGCCTAATATACAGGCTTCCGGGGGGAGGAGGAGCGTCGGTGTAATATGATGGAGTGCCCTACTGCTTTCTGGGAATACTTACAACTTGTCATGGTTTCAAGCAGTCCAATGTACAGATTCGTTCACAGAACTAAACTTGCTGCCGGAAATGATATTACGGACAAAAGCAATATTTAGGGTATGAGAAACAGGCTAGCGGAGTTATGTGATTTACAGAGAAAATCGCAAGCTACCCGGTTGTTCTTGCTTGTACCAAGAACAACCTTCCCTGCCGTTATAGGTACCGTCGTATAATACAGCACGGTCTCGAGCTTTGCACGATAAGGCCTTTGAGGTGTCTGCAGTGAAAAGGTGAATTCGCTTCATGAATGCGCCAAAGACATTGAAGCCCGTTCGCCATCACATCGAGGTTCTCCCCCTGGCAAATATAGGCTCCCTAAATATCCTCACTCCACCAGTGAGGTGGGTCTATCATATGGGAGAAACAAACTGTTTTTACGGTACTTTATAAAAACTCGAGTAACGAACATATTTTTCTGTTCTACAAAACGGCGGCTAACTTCAGAAAACATCCCTTCAGCTTTCACAACTTTACATATATATATTGTAATGACGAAAACCGAAACTGGAACTCTCTCTGGCACAGACTCGCATGCTAGGAAGGAAGAGGAGGAAGACGAAGGGAGAATAAGAACAGCCGGCCTGCAGCAAAGGCGTTGTGTCTTATTTCTCGTCCTTACAATGGCGCAGTCGACGAAGAAAACGGCTTACGTCTCGGTTTCGTCATCCAGAACGCCCGCCGACGTGCAGCCGCGGTAAGCGTCGCTTGAGGACGGCGTCAAGCCCTCCTCGGCAGCTGTTTACTGACACCACCGTTCGGGGACGGCGTCAAGGCCTCCTCGCCGTCACGCTTCTTCGCTGATGGGACCCGCAAGGCGTCCGTCGCGGCCAGCATCGATCCCAGCACCGACGGATGGCGTCCAGGCCTCCGTTGTGGTTCCGGGAAACTTGTCCTGGGACGCGACACGTCGCGGCAACCATGCGCACGGGCCTCTCTCACCTAGGGATGGCGTACATGCCTCCTCCATACCTGGCAACCTGTCGGCGCTTCAAGCACCCACCGTGTACGGCGTCGAGGCCTACCCGGCGGCGCAAGACCGCTTCATCTACGCCACAGTACCAGGTCACAACTCATCACACGGGTTCCGCTTGCCTGGGAACGTCGTTGACGCTTCCAGCGCCCTGGAACCCATGTCCACGAATCCGACCACAGCTGGATTTCCAAGGGACGCCGTCCACGCGTCCTTGGTCAAGAATTGTACCACCTCGAATACCGCAGTCACTGTATCCTCCGCAGAGGCGGGCCTTGGCTCTTCGTGCGGATCACACGACAGCGCAGCGGAGCTGCAGCATACCATCGCGCAACTCCGTGTCACGACCAACGCCCTCATAGCGTCGAGTTCCAAGCTATGTCCTGCCATCTTGCCAACATTGTGCGCACTCAATGCCATGTTGGCTGCGGCCGCCGCACAAAACTTCGAGGTAAGCTCGCCCGAGAACCGTCGCAATCTCCGGCGTTCTCTCGCGGAGGTATCGGAGCAAGTGAACTGCTTGGCGGGGGCACATTTCGGAGTTCTGCCCGCCGTCCCGCCATCGCCGATTTCCTTCGCGCTACCGGAATTTCGCGGCTTCCAGGACGACGCCGAGGAATGGGTGGCAACCGTCAACGCTCTCGGAACGACTGAAGAGCAGAAGTGGGACATGGCCATAGATCGCCTGCGGGATGCTGCCGCAGCATGGCACAGGTACGAAGGCGTCAGGCAGCAGTCCTGGGCAGAATGGAGTGCAGCCCTGATTGCCGCTTTCGGACGGATTTCCTGTGACTCCAGCAAGTCCAGCTCGATCTTCCCCGAGGCCGAGGATGGAGCCCAGGCAGCGCCCCGCCTCGAGGCTGCAATCGTTCGTTGCAGCTCGTCAACGGAATGCTGCCAGGAGTTCCCTGCTGCTGACCCTGACCGAAGTGGCTGGAATCCTACACTACAGGTCCCGGACTCTGCATCGGTATTCGACCTGAAAATACCCCCACCAGACCTTCGTCCGGAGATACGGCCCTCGCGCTCGTCGTCTGAGGACATCGAGGCACTCAATCCTATTGTATTAGACACAACTGAACCCTACCAGACCACGATCATGCTCAGCCACGCAGACACTCGGCTACCAAGGAACGTTTCCTTCGAGAAAGCCCAGATACCTAGCTACGCTGAGGCCACTGCCATCGAGAACTTGCCGAGGACCAGCCCTCCTGCTGTTTCCTCCCAGCATACGATGTTTGCACATGACAGTTCGCCAGAAGCCACCGGCTCGACTACGTCTGGGAGTTCTGCTGTGGTATTTATGCCCAACCATGAGCTGCGTCCCATCTCATTTCAAGAAATGGCCCAAACGTCATCATGGCTGCCTCGCAGGGCATCCCGCTGCAGTTCAGTCCACCAGCGACGGTGGGACAAACACCAGCGTTTCCAGGTTACTCTGCGACCTTGCCGGAACAGTCAGGGCCGTCCACCTGAACTGCATTCTACGAGTTGTCAGGAAACGTTGCATCATGGACGAGTTCGACCACGGCGACAAAGTCAAGCCCACCCACCAAAAACTTTACCGCCAGCTCCGCGCGCGCACAGGACCCAGTCTCCATCACGACACGGTGAACGACCCAGACGACATAGCCAGTGTCGGCCGCCGGAGCCAATTTCGACAAACTTCCAGCGTGGTCGAGACCGACCACGACGATGTAGCCAACCTCGCCCACCTGAAGCACTGTCAACTGCTGCAGCTAGCCTTACCTACCAGAACATTGTCGTTTGGCCCAACGACAATGCTAGCAGTCATGGCCGAGTGTAATGACGAAAACCGAAACTGGAACTCTCTCTGGCACAGACTCGCATGCTAGGAAGGAAGAGGAGGAAGACGAAGGGAGAATAAGAACAGCCGGCCTGCAGCAAAGGCGTTGTGTCTTATTTCTCGTCCTTACAATATATATATATATATATATATATATATATATATATATATATATATATATATATATATATATATATATATATATATATATATATATAATAAAACCACCCCCTTCTCGTCGAAACACACGCTCTCTTCAATATAAATAAGCGACCGCTAAAAACCAGCACGGTGGCCCCTCAAGTATAGTGGCTCTTTAGCCAGTTGTAAGCGACCATTATCGAAGCCGTGACCATCCTAAAACACGGAAACACGTGCACATAAAGGTTTCCTGTGTATTTTGTGAAGGCAGGGCACAAAACATGAGCACAAGCAAGCACTCAGGATGCCTTAAACGCCTACTAACAATCGAAGATCTGCAGAAGGGCGTAAAAAAAGAAGACATGAGAACTTAGCTGCGCATGCCGATGCAATATGCCAACATGCCAATCTCGCATGCATGACTGTCTTCGTTGGATACGATTGTTAAGGCACTTGATTTCATGTTTATTCAAGTTATTGTACTGTTGCCTCACGCATCCGCTACTAACATTATCGATATGCCACACCTCAATCAACAGACGCGTTTCATCCTTCCTATGCCGGTACAAGAAAATGCACTCATCGAACATTGGCGTAACTTACACCCTCACCAATGTAAAAAGAAAGATACGAATGCCCGATTGATAGGTTCGCACATTGCATGGGCATGCACAGAGAGTTTTTCAGCTTGATGTTTCTCACTTGAGTCATTTTAGTCAACTTATGCGCCGCATAGTAAGATATTGTCCAAACCATATTATCATGTCTGTACATCACATGTACTGTAAATTCATAATAAAACTAGCCGGCGTCCCACGTCATCGCATCGGCGGCGTCAACACGAGTGATGCAAAAAAAACCAGGTCATCACGTGATTAGGACGTCATATGGTGCGACCATATAACGTCATTGTTAGGTCAGAGATGTGAAAGGGTGGGAAGACAATATGTTGTTTGTTACATCATCACAGCACAACTTGGTTAAAGGTGTACCGACCTCGAAGGCAGTGCAAAACGTGTTGAAGTGCGCAGCGTTTACCGTGCCTTTTGGTGGCATTGCAGAACGATGCTATTTGCGGAAAACTTCTGGAAGGGGTGCGTGGGAGCATCAGTAAATTGGCTGAAAAGAAAGTAAAGAGGACTACTGGCTGAGGCAGGGGACCCTGTGAGTTTTTTTCCTGTCTCTAAGTCAATACAATGAGGTTTAGGTTCTTTGTCTTGCAAAATTGTATGCATAAATATTTTGAAAATATTACACACCTAGACGTTCTTCACGATGGTCTCGTTGTAAGGCACTTTCTTGTACATTGATATCAGCAAGTTTTTGTAGCCTCCATCACTCTTGTCTATCTCCAGGCTTATCACGCAGTTCAACAGGCACAGCCGTGCGGCAGCTATAGGCAGTCACCAGGCCATGCTCTGAAAACACGCTGTTCAACGGCGAAACGAGAAATTACTTTTATTATTTGAGAACCAGCAATGGCACCATGGCTATATAAAAATGTTTCGTGGACGCGTATCTATGCATGATCACATGCAGTTTCAGCCGGGGCAGTTGACAATTGTTGTTCATAGCACCAGAGTTTTCACACCGCATCGTAGAAAAGTATATGAGAACGTAGTTGTTTCAAAGCATGCTCTTATCTGTCGAAAACAACTTAGCGGTGCGCACACGGGGCCATTTGCCTTGCGTGCCATGCCGGAGTTGCCTGATTATTTCCTTATATATTTACTTCTTCATTTATTTATAAATTCACATACACAGCTACACAAGGACATTGAGAGGAACGGTTGCGAGCAAAAATGAGCATGGAGCTATCGGTCGCACGGTGAAAGATTGTATTGTCTTCAGAGGACACACGCCTTTGATAAACCGATACGGCCCCCCGGTGATGTCTGTCATGAAGACACATTACGCGAGGCACAAGACCTCTCGATTTGTATAAATCTGTTCCCGTGTAGGACGGAAAAATTTATAAACGATAAATCAATGCAGGGTGCCCTTCTAACCAATTATTATTATTCTATTTCAGTGGTTAAGTTAATCGCAATGATTAACTAGAACTCTCCGATTGTTAGATTATGGCAACCACTACCACCACTCCCAATACCGGCCATAGGCCGGTGTGCATCTGGCGAGGAGAGTGATGGCGAGACGCAAAAGATGAGCTCACCTCTAGATGTTTTCACTGCAGCGCATATTTGTACGCTAGTAAAACGAACGAAAAGCCGGCGACGGTCCTAACTCAAAGAGGCAGCAATGAATTCATCTTGGCCTCCGTCCCCAATGGCATCCACCTCTAAGTCATCCGCATTGCTTCACAGGCATGGTCAGGAAGCGGCCCCTGCGCAACGAAGAAGAAATGTACTTCATCATGATGATCACTTCATATGGATGGCACTCACCTACAAAGGAGGATGGGCCAAAAACCGGATGGCCAAATACTTCAAGTAATGAACGTAAAACCAATCTGAAAAACTGGTTTCAAGGAAAAGAACCACGAAGAAATGAATACACTTGCCTGCTTCTGATGACAAACATAATGATGATGCCCCATCGCGGTGGTCTAGTGGCTAAGGTACATGGCTGCTGACCAGCACGTCGCCGGATTAAATCCCGGCTGCGGTGGCTGCATTTCCGATTGAAGCGGAAATGATGTAGGCCCGTGTGCTCAGATTTGGGCGCACGTTAATGAACCCCAGGTGGTCACAATTTCCGGAGCCCTCCACTACGGCGTTTGCCATAATCATATGGTGGTTTTGGGACGTTAAACCCCACATATCAATCAAAACATAATGATGATGACTTCATATAGATGCGGCTCACCAACAAAGGTGGATGAGCTAAACACCGGGCAGCACTTTGCTTGAAGGATAGACTGTGAAACTAGAACCAATCTGTGTATCGGAAGCGTGTACCTATAAGACCTGCGCCATTGCGAAGCAGTGATGCGCACTATTTTCAGAGCACTCACGTGTGCCTTTATATTCTGTGGCTCGATAAACGTCGTTATTATTCTTCCTCTGACCATCAGGCTGCCAGTGTCGTCCCTACGTTCATTGCATTAGGTGTACTCAAGGAGGTTATACTAAACTTCTGGAGTGGCGGAGGGGCTCCGTGGCTGAAGCCGATGGCCACCGTAATGCTCAGGGCAGAACGCGGACGGGCGCATTGCAGCATACGTGGCTTTCGCGTTGTTTTTAAATGCGAAGCATTTCTTAGCGAACTTCGGCGACTTTCAGCGTATCTATCTATCTATCTATCTATCTATCTATCTATCTCTACCTATCTATCTATCTGTCTGTCTATTTATCTATCTATTTATCTATCCATTCATCCATCCATCCATCTATCTATCTATCTATCTATCTATCTAGCTGCCTACGACTTTTAGCTCTCCTGGCCGTTTCAATATTGGTATCGATACCAAACTTGCTATGGCATAACATGACTGTATGAAGAACATATTTGCCTAGTTTTAACATGAAAATCATGATATATATATGTCATAATAGTCATGATTTACATTTCATGGTCCTGAAACTCTTGCGGTGCTTTTGTTCACATGGTATACTGCAAAACTGGCATGGTATTGCGTGATTGCATGGCAAACACAAGCGCCAGACCCTAACATGAAAATTATGACATGCGTGTCATGTAACAACCTGACTACATGTCACGGTCATGATGCGCTGGCGGCCGTATCGCTAGCTTCACCTATACAGAATTCGGTACTACAGGGCGTGAATGAATGGTGCAAAGAATATAAACACGAGATACGTGTCATGTAACAACATGACTACAGGCTACGCTCTTGATGCGCTCGCGGCCGTTCTGCTAGCTTCACATGTACCAAACTAGGTATCACGCTACGAAAATGGATGACGAAGGTATGGGACTGGTGCAAACATGATCATGAGATGCGTGTCATGTGAGAACATGATTACATGCCACAGTCAAGGTGCCAATACAGTTCGACGTGACGTGGTGTGCGTGGTCGCCGGCGGGACGCCAGCGTTTATTTCGTCGCATCACGCCGGCGTTGCCACACCAGGCGCCACTCCTGCCATGTACTCGCAGGAGCGCGCCGCGCGGCGTTGCTTTGACACATGCGTGTTTCAGCGCGAGGCGCTACGGTCGCCAGTGGGAGCAAACGCATGTCTCATCGGCTCCGTCAATTTGTGAATGTTTCCGGAGGTTTTTCGAACTCTACCCTTGAAAGTGGCACACAATCGGAAAGATCAAGTCATCGCGAACCCATGGATACCACCTTTTTGGGTGAGCGTGAGCTTTACGAGCTTTAAGGCTTGTAAACTGCAAGAACTATACGAGTGAGCGTCTAAGCCTAACGGTGGTTGGGCCTGGCGCATACTGCGTCTAACTCGAAGACTGAAAGAACAGCCGAGATGGATGTAGACGAGGCAGGGACAGGGGAAGCCACGGACCAAAGAACTGAACAAACAAGAAGCGTTTCCACGAGTGAAGACGAAGACGCTGACAGCGTTACAGATGGCTGGATTGAAGTTACACGAAAAAAAAAGAGGACGCGCACGCCAAAACAAGGTGGTGAGAAAAGAACACGCCCGTTCACCAAGCCCGATGTGCCAATGCCGCTGAAGCATTGTCAGCAAGGTTCTACGAGCAAGCAAGATACCCAGACTGCCCAGAACGATATCAAGGTAATCGTTCGACCGAGGGATGGGCTGAATGTAAGGAGCACGTGCGGTGCGAGTCTTGATGAGGCTATACGCAACGGAACAGGAGTGGGCGATGACGAGATGATCACAATCTGCCCCAACCCCACGCAAAACATTTTGGTGACAAGCACACCGGAGGAAAGCACAGCGACGAAAATCGCCAAGATGAAGGTTTTGACTATCAACGGAAAGAGGTACGAAACGAACGCATATGTTTTAACGCCTGAAAATATGACAAAAGGAATCATACGGAATGTACTTCTTAAATATAATCAAGATCAGCTCGTGGAAGCACTGGTGAATACTAGAAACCCCTCTCTATCGCATGCGAAGAGGCTCGGTAGTACAACAAATGTGATACTGCTCTATGAAGGAAACCGAGTTTCTTCATAGGTTTACTTCAACAGCGTTACGATAAGAGTATCTTTGTACCGGAAACAGATAGACTTCTGCAAGGAATGTGGCAGGCTCAGCCACAGACCTGACGTGTGCCCAAGACCAGATATCAAACTGTGCCTGATTTGTGGATTAAAGAACCCCATCAATGGACACGAGTGTACGCCCCAGTGCCGAATATGTGGTGAGGCGCACCCCACGGCTGACCGGATGTGCAAGGCCAAATACAAGGTGCCGCACGTATTGAAGCAGAGAAAGTGGGAAGCCAGGTTCAGAGACTTTCAAGAGCAAACCCCGTCCCCATCGTATAGCAATGCTGGTGCGGTGGAAGGAGGCCGCCCTAGTCGCTCGAGATCCAGAACCCGCTCCCAACAGGTCATGGGTCGTTCAACCAGATCCGGATCCCCCTCGCCTGTAAAAAGACGGAGCAAAAGTCGTAATACGAGCAGAAGTCGGAGTCAGAGCTGAAACCGCAGCGAGAACCGACACCACCCCCAACAAGGCATAGGAGGGGCCACACCTGGTGGGAAACGGAAAGGGCCGCACAAAGTCACCTGGCGTGACATAGTCACGGGAACAAAGGCGGACTCCGCACAGGGTCACCCTCTCTCCGGCCGCCCGCGGGCAGCCGCCGACCCCCGCCTGGCAGCGAGGATGGAGAATATGGAGAAAAAAATAGGAAGCTTAGACAAGAGTTGGCCAAAGCCAGAAAGCAGAATGAAAAATCAACGCGGAAAATTGAGGAGCTACAACAGACACTGAACGAAATCCTCAAGCGAACGGGAGGGCACCCCACAGAGACCCCATCCTCTGGCGCCTCCTCGTCCGTTGGAGCTGCCGATGAACGCGACACAACTTCAGCAGTAGGAGACGGGGACACGGACATGGGCTGTAAAGGTGAATATGAAGCGCCGGTGGCGGTGGCTTTAAGCGTAAGAGCCCAAATGATTCTCAATATTTTGAAGGCGCTGAAAATCACACGCAAGAACCGAAGCGGGCACGACCGGCAGGCCGAAAGATAGACGTGATTGAAGAAATGGTAGACAAACTAACCAACAAGACAGAGCGACTGTTTGAGACGCTCCTTATTCGGCTGAACGAGTCTGACGCCGAAAGGAACGCACAGTATGCCGCGGTCAATATCCAACTTGCGGCCGTGAATAAGCGCATCGAATATCTGGAAGGCGGGACGGCGCAGTTGCAGCAACAGGGACAAGGCCACGACGAATTGGGAGGGGACGCATCGACCATTCTCAACAGAAGCAGTAATGTCAACACCACCCACACAAAAAAGAAGGGACGCACGGACAGTCGCGTCTCCCAATGCCTTTGAATAGCAACCATGGCTGCGTCCCGCAAGCTTGTCGGCAGACGCACCGTCTGGCAATGGAACTGTAGGGCCTTCAAAAACAAAGAAGCTACAATGGTGCAATATATGAAAACTCTCTCGAAAAGCAAACTTCCCGACGTGATTGCTTTGCAAGAACCCTTCGACCGGGCCCAACTACCAGGCTATGTGGCATGTGGCTCTCCATGTAAATGCACGCGGAAGGACATAAAGGTGAGTACCCTAGTTAAGAGAGGAACGGCCTTTATCGACCATTCACTTGATATCGGCGAGGAGTCGGACATAGACCACAACCTGATTGAGGTCGTGCCCTGCATTGGAAACCGGAAGACCGGCCTATTCATGCTTAACGTGTACAGCCCCCCGTCAAAAAGGGGCCTCACGCACAACTTTGGTGCCCTTTTTTGTGAAGCGATGGCGAAGGCCGCCTCCAGTCCCCTCTTAATCTGCGGAGACTTCAATGCACCGCACACGCAATGGGGATACGGAGCCGACTCGCCCAAAGGGAAGAGGCTAGCCGAACTGATGGACGAGCTTGGCTTGATTCTACTCATCGAACCGGAATCACACACCCGGATTGGACAGGGCGCGTGCCGCGACACGTCCCCTGATCTCTGCATTTGGTCAGACGCGGGCGCGATCACCTGGTCGAACACCTTTGAGGATCTGGGGAGCGACCACAGAGTCCTGTGCATGACAATGGAAGATGATAGAGGCAAAATGCACGGCTGCCAAAGAGCTAGAGTGGTGGACTGGGACAAGTTACGAGATCAAAGAGAAGGAGAGAAGCAGGAAGAGCCGATCGAGGATATCGGGGAAAGGTGCAGGGAACTACTCGCGGACGTAGAAAAAGCTACAAAAGAAATCGAATGGCCAGACAGGCGAAAAGAGCCTGAAGGTGGCGACAGGCCCCGCGGAAGCGTCGACGACAGCGTTCCCGAGCCGTCCAGGGTAGACAGCCGGCTTGCGCATCTTGTAGAGGCCAAGAAATCTATGCAGCGAAGAGCGAGTCAGCACATACTGAACAGAAAGATACGCAAGAAAATTGCCGAGATCAACCGAGAGATTGAGGCCCACTGCGTTCGACTGTGCGAACAGGAATGGCAGGAGCTGTGCGATACGATGGACGGAAACATGAGTGCAGGGTGCACATGGAAGATTCTCAGGCACCTGCTGGATCCAACCAGTACGAGAACGGCGACTCGTGTCCCGATGGCCAAGCTGTGACACAAGTACAAAGACGACCCGCAGGCCTTCATGGAGGAGATCATCCACACGCACCTCACTCGCCCGGCAGGTGAGAGTCACATGGAATACTGTGGGGCTCCCAACGTGGAACTAGACGCGGAATTTTTATGCAGGAAATTAGAGCAGTCCTCCAGCTACTGAAAACTAAATCAGCGCCCGGTCCTGACAACATCACCAACCAAATTCTGAGGAACCTGAATGAAGACGTCATCGAGAAGCTACGTCAGTTTATCAACGCATGCTGGAAGGAAGACCGTATTCCACAAGAATGGAAGACAGCGGATGTCATACTAATACCCAAGCCAGGTAAACCACTTCAGGTTCGAAATATGAGGCCGATATCTCTGACGTCCTGCGTCGGGAAAGTCATGGAGCACGCCTGCCTCAACAGGGTGACGACGATTCCCGAGAAGTGGGATGCCTTCGGCACTCACATCATCGGCTTCCGCGAGGACTTACGATGCAGGATGCTATGCTGCAAATCAAGGAACAGGTCATTAACGCACCAAGCACGCACGTACGCGCCCTGCTCGGTAAGACCTCAAAACCGCCTTCGATACAGTAAAACATGCTGCCATTTTGTACAAGATCAGCCAACTATGTATTGGTTCAAGGTTCCACCGGTACGTCAGCAGCTTCCTGACCGGACGCAAGGCGACGGTGAAGGTCGACGGTGCCCCACCACGAACAGTTGACATGGGCGGTGCGGGTACGCCACAGGGCTCGGTGCTCTCTCCCATGCTTTTCAACATCATCATGATCGGACTACCAGACCGTCTCGACGCAATAGAGGGCATCAATCACACGATCTACGCGGACGACGTGACCGTGTGGACTACAGTGAATACGAGTGTTGGTGAAATGCAAGAGAGAATGCAGCAGGCCATTCGGGCCGTGGAGCAGCACCTCGAAGGCACGGGACTCGTCTCCTCTCCCGAAAAATAGGAAATACTGCTGCACAGATGTCACAGGTCCCGTTAATTCGGGAGGCGATTGCCGGGCTAATTCCAAGGGCCGACGTATCGGCCCCCCGAACCGAACCACGAAAGCGTGGACAATTTAGAAGTGGTCCTTTTTGGAGCGCCAGCGGACGCCGGCTGTGGCCCAAAGAACAAGTCAGAGCCGAGAGTCGGTAAACAAAACAAAATTATATTCTCAATAATGGCAGATAAAAACGATACACAAATATGCACACTCGACAATATTTGAATATAATATGTCACCAATCAAACAATGTACTACACAGTACAATGAGCCACACTCGAAACAACGGACACAGACAACAATACGCACTATAATGCAGTCGCATGCATCGAACAACCAAGACAATTAAAGACTAAAGAGTTCAAAAACTTATTGAGTCCAAAGTCCTTGGAACAAAAGACTGAATGATACTCTTCCGAGAATCACTCACTCAAAGTCCAGTGTTGTCGTTCCGCTGCCCCCGAAGTTTCTCTTCTAGGAAACCTCACGTCTTCAATTGGCCGCTCTCCAGGCTCCAAACTTTTTCGCCGGAAACACGTCGGCTTCACACACGCAGCTGTTGCCACGCGTCTTCGCTCGATAGCGGTAGACACACACTCTTGCCTGTAGCTCGAGCCTTCACCCCTCAGATGGAAATCCTCTTCTTCTCTTTTGTCACGGAAGAGAAAAGGCTTCGCCCACAAGGCGGAACACCCTATACACTCTGGCGCATACTTTCTTCTCCTGCTTTGTCACTAAGTACAAAACCTTCACCAACTGACGCGGCGAAATAACCTACGCACTCCGGCGTTAACTTCCTTCTTCTCCTGATCTCCCATCTCGGCTGCTCGATTAAATACCTTCCGCACGAGATTCCAGAAAGTTCTCATCATTTCGTCGGCGCGATGCGCAGCGACGGCTGGGGGAAAGCGCAAGACGGATTCAAAACCACACAAACGAGCGCAAACAGTCCCCACACTCTCAGAGACAGTAACATAGTTCGTCGCTCATGACACGTCACATTCACAATAGATCACTCAATACAATTGTACATTGTAATTCAATCTCACAACACATGAAATATAACCACAGGTGCATGAGTACAAAACTCCATCACATATTTCAGACAATACAAATGGACAAAGCTCTCTCATTACAACAATTGTACAATCACATCCCCGTAACAAACATTTTGACTCACTCGACATGCACTTGTGACACAGGATAACAACCACATTAACTTAACATAAAGCACTGTCAAACACATTCCGAATCGACCTCGACACCTATCCTGTGTTTTTCGAGCGGCGCTTGCGCCCTTTCTTGCGGTGCTCTCTCGATCTCTTCTGATTGTTTTTTCTCGTTTTGTTCCGGCGAGCCCCTTCCAACGGCGGTATCTGAGGCGGCGCCTCAGCCATCGTTGTTACTTCCGACATCGTTAACGGGTCATGACGCTCAACTGATCCTGCCCGGTTATTCTCCCGCTTGTTCAAGTCACGAAATTGGGCCTGGCTGGCCGACTCCGTCATCTTTACACTGTCGGTCGGTTGAGGTCGGGCCGACGTAAGTCCAGCTGCCCAGCACGTAAACTCCTTCAATACGATCATGTTCTCATTCACGGTCTCTTGCGCCCAGGCTTCACCTTGGGCTCGAGTGAGATCCTTCACGGGTTTTTTCTCCACTGTATCTCGTGGTCCCTGTGTCGGCGGGGGCTCCATCTTCGGGTCTTCCCCCAAACGTTCTGGTTCGTTCGGCCCTCGCGCCCTGTCGATGTTTATGATGACGAGGTCGTACAGGGGAGTCGTCATGCATAGAGCGTTAACGTTTCCGCTGAAGTACGGGGTTTCAACCTCAATCTCTGTTTCGGGAAGCATCCTAACCGTACTGTCAATTAGGCAAACTGGTTTCGTTTTGCCTGTTAACTCACTTTCCCGTACCAAATTTCTCCGCACGATAACAGTGGAGCTGCCGGTATCTCTTAACACCGTAACCTTCTTGCCCGCAACTTTTCCAGGCAGCGTTGGCATTCCCTTCGTAACACCAGTTGGCTGTTTTGTCATTACAGCACCCACAATAGGAAGTTTCTCCCCATTTTTCAACTCTATGAATCCGTCGGTGACGGCATCACCATCAAATTTTGGTGCTGCTAGCACACAGAATACCTGGTGAGTTTAACTCACTCCGTTACGACAAGCGTCTGCTTTGTGCCTAGTCTGACCACACTTGAAACATTTTACAATCGTAGGGTTCGTGAAGTTGGTACGACAGTTGTTAGCGCGATAACCCACTCGGTTACACAGAAAATATCGCGGAACACTCTCCGGTGCATGCTTCTTTTGTTCGGGTGCCGAATTTTTCGAATCTTCGGGACACTCCTTCTTGACCTTGGCCAAATTAGTTCCACCTTGCGCTTCCGAGAATTGATCAGTCAATTGAAGCATGCCTTCAAGTGACTCAGCCTTCCTCTCTTTAAGTACATCGACAGGCTTGGGTGGCAACTAGTGAGAAATCGCTCTCTAATAAGGAGCTCTCTAAGCTCATCGTACCTCTACGCTGTCCCTGAAAGTTCAATCCATCTGTCGAAATAATGGCTAAGTCCGGCGGCGTACTGCGCAGCAGTCTCACCATCATCTGGCTTTCCTGTCCGAAATCTGTCCCGGAATCCTTCCACAGTAAATCGAAATCGCTTCAGCAAAGCAGCTTTCACCTTTGCATAGTTGGCTGCATCGGTCAACGTCAGCCTGCCGTACACACTGAGCGCTTCACCACTCAAGCAAGTACTCAAAGCAGTTGCCCATTGATGTTCCGGCCAATTCTGGATCCTTGCAATCGTCTCAAATTGGTGAAGGTTCGCGTCAAGGTCGTCCTTCCTTTCATTAAACGCTACGAGCAGCTTACTTGGCTTCAAGCGGAAGCTGTGGTCTTCCCGTTTGCTGCTTTCAACTCTAGCTTGGACCGGAGTTTCACTTCGCTGTTCCAAACGGAGCCGCTCGAGTTCAATCTCGTGCTGTCGCTGCCGTTCCCTTTCCTCTCTTTCTTCTTTTGCCCTCTCGGCTGCCAGTCTTTCTGTCTTCAGCTCCAACTTCAATTTCTGCTCTCTTTCTTCTCTCGCCCTTTCGGCTGCCAACTTTTCTCTCCAGCTCCATCTTCAATTGCTGCTCTCTTTCTTCTTTCGCTCACTCAGCTGCCAACCCCTCTCTCTCCAACTCAGCTGCTTTTTCTTCCTTGGCTCTCTCAGCTGCCAACCTTTCCTTTTCCAGCTCAGCTGCCTTTTCTTCTTTGGCCCTCTCTTTTTCTTCTTTCTCCTTCTGGGTGACCCACTTCCATAGTTCCGCGCCAGAAAGACCCATCTTCTCATCAAGAGCGACTAACTTTTCGAGATCCATTGTGTCTCGCAAATAAAACCTTGCCGCGTGCAAAAATATATGCCTAAATCAGTATATCGGAACACTCTCCTGCACTCGTTAACGAGAACACTGAGCGACACACAAAATTGTTCCGATAGCACTGTCAACAACTCGAGGCTCTTTCTCACTACTTTGGACACACTGTACACCATAAGGTCCTGTCGCGGACGCCAGAATAATTGTCACAGGTCCCGTTAATTCGGGAGGCAATTGCCGGGCTAATTCCAAGGGCCGAAGTATTGGCCCCCCGAACCGCACCACGAAAGCGTGGACAATTTAGAAGTGGTCTTTTTTGGCGCGCCAGCGGACGCCGGCTGTGGCCCAAAGAACAAGTCAGAGTCGAGAGTCGGTAAACAAAAGAAACTTATTTTCTCAATAATGGCGTATAAAAACGATACACAAATATGCACACTCGACAATAGTTGAATACAATATGTCACCAATCAAACAATGTACTACACAGTACAATCAGCCACCCTCGAAACAACGGACACAGACAACAATACGCACTACAATGCAGTCGCATGCATCGAACAATCAAGACACTTAAAGACTAAAGAGTTCGAAAACTTATTGAGTCCAAAGTCCTTGGAACAAAAGATTGAATGATACTCTTCCGAGAATCACTCACTCAAAGTCCAGCGTTTTTGTCGTTCCGCTGCCCCCGAAGTTTCTTTTCCAGGAAACCTCGCGTCTTCAATTGGCCGCTCTCCAGGCTCCAAACTTCTTCGCCGGAAACACGTCGGCTTCACACACGCACCTGTTGCCACGCGTCTTCGCTCGATAGTGGTAGACGCACACTCTTGCCTGTAGCTCGAGCCTTCACCCCTCAGGTGGAAATCCTCTTCTTCTCCTCCTTTGTCACGGAAGACAAAAGGCTTCGCCCACAAGGCGGAACACCCTACACACTCTGGCGCATGCTTTCTTCTTCTCTAGCTTTGTCACTAAGGACGAAACCTTCACCGACTGACGCGGCGGGATAACCTACGCACTCCGGCGTTAACTTCCTTCTTCTCCTGATCTCCCATCTCGGCTGCACGATTAAATACCTTCCGCGCGAGACTCCAGAAAGTTCTCATCATTTCGTCGACGCGATGCGCAGCGAAGGCTGGGGGGAGGCGCGAGACGGTACTAGGGCTGTCTGCGACGGATGACGCATGCCGACATCAACACGCCTTTTTCCATCTAGAAATTTTCACGGCTTGCTCGGCCGCCGATGTGGGGTGAGGAGGTTCGTCGGCGAACCTACGCTTCCGAGGGGAGAAGGATGCATGCCCGGGGAGTCTTCGGATGTTTGTTTTCTTTTCTTTTTTATCGTTGACCTCGCGGCGTCACTCCGGCGTTTTGTCGAAAGAATTTGGCGGCGCGCCCTTTTTGGGCGCACGTTTTGTGACAACAGACCACGCAAGAAAGGACCTCACCCACAGGCTGTACTGGACGCTCGTCTCTCGGGCATCCGCGTCATGACGAAGGAGGGGACCCAAATACCAACGGTGTGCAAAATACGAGTGCTCGGCCCGTGGCTGGAAGACAACGGTGCGAACCACGAGCTGGTAGCACGACTGCAAAAGAAAGTGGCCGCCGCAACGCACCTTGTGCGTCGGGTAGCGAAAAAAAGAAAAGGGCTAAAGGAACCCAACGTGACGAAGTTAATACATGCGTATGCGCTGAGCCACATAGCGTATGTCGCCGCTTATGCCGGCTAGAACAGAAGCGAAACCGAGAAGCTGAACGCAGCGATTCGTCGAGCATTCAAGGTAGCCCTGGATGTGCCCCAGTACACGGAAACCCGTCGGCTTTTGGAGCTGGGTGTGCACAACACCCTCGATGAGATAGCAGAAGCGCAGAGGATCGCGCAGCTCGAGAGGTTGCCTGGCACAAGAACGGGAAGACGCATTCTTGATCTGCTTGGGATTCGATATCACAAGGCGCGTGGGCTGAAGGAAGCATTGCTACCAGAAATCAGGGATGCCATACTGACAAAAAACATCCCCAGGAACATGCACCCCGTTCACGACTTGCAACGACGCAGATTCAGAGCTGCAGCAATCCTTAAGGCGCATGGAAACCAAGAGGGTGTCCTCTTCGTCGATGCGGCCAGGTATTCACTGTCAGCTGGCGGGGGCGATGGGGGACACTCGGAACCCCCGCCGCTACCCGTGAACGAGCGAGGCAAAGTCGAGGCGCTAACCCTGTCACCACTGCTACTGCTACGACAACAACGACTGCAGCGACAGCGGCAACATCAACAGCGAGTCCGGTCAGCGGCGGAGGGACCTGCTTTCTCTATGGCGATCCTGGATACAACAGGAGAGGTTCGGGTCACGGCATCAGCACGGCTACCATCATCCGAATCTGCAAAAGAAATGGCCATAGCTTTAGCGGTACTCCACAGCGGTGCAGACGACAGCCTGATTATTAGCGATTCTAAATCAGCGATTCGGAGCTATATCAAAGGCTGGGTGTCCGAGGAGGTGGCGCGCATGCCTAATGCCAGAGCTGGGGACTTCGCGTCAGGCAAGATTACTGACAAGGCCCTCAAGTGGTTTCCCGCTCACATCGGGGACAGTGGAACTATCAACAACAACAGCCGTAAAACTAGCCGCAACAACGCCAACAGCCAAAGACTAACAGGCATCCCACCCAACCATAACGAGCGCGCCCACCTCGTCGCGAGGCAACTTACCCACCGCGACGCAGCCACCCAGGGAGTAGCCGCCACCGTGGTTTGGAGGAGCACCGGCCAAGGCACGGTGGTGGCCACAGGCACTGGCGATGCTGAAATTACCAGCTGCACCACGTCGATCGCTGCAGCAACTGAAGTTGGTGCAGAAGAGGCGAGACAACAGAGGTGCGCTGACTGCTACGGAGAAGAATTTCCTGCCACGTACCACGACGTGCTTGCGCACTATAGGAAAGACCGGAAGAAATTTTCGCAACCCCACGTGCGCCTGGACAGGTCACAGGCGGTGGACCTGAGGGCTGCAGACGGGCACGTTCACCAACCCCTATCATCTGCACCGCTTTTGACCCACGCTGCTCTCGTCGCCTGGCTGCCCGTGGTGCGCGCACGAATGGGCCGATATGGCCAATATGCTTTGGCAATGCGAAAGAGATGAAGATAGGCCACGAGAAAGGATGACGTCAATGGGGGACCCACCGAAATGGGGCACCTTGCTGAGCGATGGCAAGCCGCCCTTCTCAGCGAGGCCCTCGAAGACCAGGTGTGGGCCGTCCAGCTGGCCAGGGCCGTCGCCGAGGACCTCAATAGATGTTCCTCGAACGATGTGTCTCTGGCAGGCTAGCCCAGGGCCCAGCAACAACCGTTGGGCAAATAAAGTTTATTCAACTCAACTCAACTGTTTCAGCGCGTCCGGCATCCTTCCGTCACGAAGAAAGGGAGACGCAGCGTTGTCTGGGTAACGCATTGGCGCAAAATGCAGCATGTCGCCTTTCGCGCCGGTTGCCGTCGGTCCGCGCCGACGGACGCTGGTCGCGCCTGGCGTCAGACTACAGAGTCCTCGCGTTTTGCTAACGTAGCGTTGCTGTTCCCAGCGTGCGCTGGCGTCAACACTACATTGGAGTATATTGGGCCCTTCATGATGCCTTCGCGGCTGTTTTGCTAGCTCCACATATACCATATCAGGCGTTACGTGACGTCAATGGATGACCAAATATACGACTGGTGCAAACATAATAATCCTGACACGCGTGTCATGTAAGAACATGACAATATACCACGCTCATAGTGTGCTCACGGTCATTTCGCTTGCTCCACATATACGAAATTAGGTATCACGTAGCGTGAATGAATGACGAAGTGAAACGACACATCCAAACATAATAATCGTGACATGGAAGTCATGTAGGCATCATTTCCCTTCACCTCGTAACGTTTTGCTGGTTTTAAATTGACCTATCGACATTTCTCATTCGTGCATCGCATGTAGATTCCCACTATACGTGGGATCTGCCTTTTTTTATTAATTGAGTTACGTCGGTGCTTTGCATTTGTTGGCAAACTTGCCTTAAGAAATGCTTGATGTCGGGAAAGCAATCCCGTTAATATGACTTATAAAGCGTTTTAAAACAGCAAAAAAACAACCAGTCATCGCGCAATGCGAATAGCGTAACGAGTGGGTCGTCAACGCTCCAACCCATTACAAAAGCTTGTTCTCGTTCACCTAATAACTGAGGAGGGTACTCACTTCAGGCATAATTAGATCCTCATCGTCATCAGCCACTGCATTAACAAATGGCACAAAATTTCTTGCAAGTGTTAAGCGGATATGACACTTCTCGGACGAATTACGAAAAATAGCATAGCGAAAGCCAGCCTACTACCAAAATATTTTCATTATTATTGTCATAGGGGGTATCAAGCAAGTGTGCTTGCAGCAGTTACCCAATGAGTGTTTAGAAAAGGCTCTTAAAGGCTACTCTTCCAGCTTTCGTTGTGACTATGCTGTGCCTCACGTGCAGGCCTGGCGCTTTTTGTTTGTTCGTTTGTTTGTTTTTGTTTTTTTGCAGCTACTGCTGTTGGCAACTACTACTGCTGTGAGGCAACTGCATACACAAATATAAATTGATATCTTGAGTTCTTTTTTAACACGCTTAAAATGCCGAGTGTCTAAGAAAAATTAAAGATGTGCATTAATGTCACTCCCACGTTTTCTTGCCTCCTAAAAATAATGAACAGTTCTTATAATAGCTATAATGAAACGCACAGCCGCAAGCACACAAAGCATTACGACGGTACACGTCATACGCCGCCTCTTTCTGCCCTGAGTAATATGGCCGCCGAGGCTTCACTTCGATACATCGGTGGGTGTCCAGAACCACCACTCCAGAAGCTTTAATATTGTAACGATGTTGAAGGACTCGGGGTATAATAAAACGTATTTATTAAAGGGCGAACCTGTGCCCACAACTCAAAGGGACTATGGTCGTAGAACGTTACAGCAGAACGGCAAGATGTCTTCTTCTTCTACTTCTTTAAGAAGAGTCCCAAGCGCGTAGCACACATCAGCAGGGGCCAGCTGGGTTCTCGTGCTATCATCATCGTCTCTGCGCAACACTAGACGGCGCCCATGTATGTCTCTGTGCGCGTGGTGATGGGCGCGTTGTTTGAATGCAGGCACTATGTCGTGGCATAATCCCCCTCCTCACACGCATCGTCCCGATGCGTCAGGCGATGAATAGATTCGTGGTAGGCGTAGGCGTCACTGGTCTTCCGGTGATCTCTCATAGTACGGCTTCATCCGGACTACATGTACAACCTCTGTAGGGTTGCGGCGTTTTGAGCTCCCGTGTATAGCGGATCTGACTTGGTAAGTTACATCGCTTACACGATGGAGTACTTCGTAAGGCCCGAAGTAGTGGCTAAAAAGTTTTCAGAAAGTCCGCGGCGACGCACTGGGGTCCATATCCATACTTTGTCACCTGGTTGAAAATGCGCTTCGGTACGACGCTGATTGTACCGATAGGAGTCGATACGTTGTTGGCGGCGTATTCTGTATCTCGCCATCTGTCGTGCTTTCTCGGCTCTTTGCAGGAAGTCGTCTAGGCCAGGTGGATTGCTGCTTTCATCATTCAGTGGTAACATGGCATCCAGTGGAGTGGTGACTCTTCGGCCGAATACAAGTTCAAATGGCGCCACTCGCGTTGTTTCTTGAACGGCTGTATTATATGCGAACGTGATGTAGGGCAATATTTCATCCCACAGTTTATGTTCGACGTCGATATACATTGAAAGCATATCAGTCAGAGTTCTGTTCAAGCGCTCCGTTAGGCCATTTGTTTGAGGATGGTATGCTCTGGTCTGTGTGGATCATTCGCATCCGACATTTCATTAGGTCTGCAGTAAAAGCTGGGCCACGATCTGTAATTACCACGCTGGGTGCACCATGTCTGAGGACTATGTTGTTGATGAAGAACTTGGCAACTTCAAGAGATGTTGCAGTGTACAGCGAGTCAGTCTCAGCATAGCGAGTGAGATAGTCTGTGGCTACGACTATCCACTTCTTGTGTGCAGTCGATGTCGGAAACGGGCCTAGGAGATCCATACCAACTTGTTGGAATGGGGCATGCGGTGGTTCTATTGGCTGGAGGAGGCCTGCAGGTTTCACGGATGGAGTTTTGCGTCTTTGACACTCACGGCTAGTTTTCACATAGCGCTGAACTGATGATAACAGTTTTGGCCAGTAGTATTTTAGGTGAATTCTGGCGAATGTACGGCTGACACCCATGTGCCCAGATGTTGGCTCATCATGACATGCGTGCAGAATCTCGTTTCGTAAAGGTGCAGGTACAACGAGTAAAAACTTGTCACCATGAGGCTTGAAGTTCCTCTTGTAAAGGACCCCTTCCCGAAGACAGAACGAAGGGAGCCCTCTGGATAAAGTGCGCGGGACTTTAACGTTGAGTCCTTGGAGACGCTGTATAAGCGGCAGCAAATCGGGGTCATTTTGTTGTTGTTCAGCGATTTCTGATGCCTGGACGACGCCTAGAAACGGGAAGTCTTCTTCCTCCGGCTCACTCGTCTCCACTGGTGCGCGTGACAGGCAGTCGGCATCGCTGTGCTTTTTCCCAGATTTGTATACCACAGTAACATCGTACTCTTGTAGCCTAAGGCTCCATCTTGCTAGTCGGCCAGAGGGATCCTTAAGATTCGCCAGCCAACACAGGCAATGGTGGTCACTTACTGCTCGGAATGGTCTACCGTAGAGGTACGGCCGAAATTTACTTATGGCCCAAATGACCACGAGACACTCTTTTTCGGTTGCAGAGTAATTTGTCTCAGCTTTCGAAAGTTTGCGGCTGGCATACGCTAGCACTTTTTCTTGGCCGTTTTGCCGCTGGACTAGAATAGCTCCGAGGCCGACGTTACTCGCATCAGTGTGAACTTCAGTTTCGGCAGTATCATCGAAGTGGGCGAGGATTGGAGAGGCTTGCAGGCGTGTTCTTAACTCATCAAATGCTTCCTGTTGTTCACTTTCCCACCTAAAGGGCACCTCGTCTTTTGTCAGATTAGTAAGTGGTTCAGCAATGTTCGAAAAATTTTCCACAAATCGCCGATAGTACGCGCATAAACCCAGGAAGCGACGTACTGACTTCTTGTCTTTGGGTGTCGGGAACTTCGCGATGGCAGCTGTCTTTTCGGGATCTGGCCGAACGCCGTCGGAGCTGACGACGTGTCCGAGGAATCGAAGCTCTTCAAAAGCGAAGTGGCATTTTTCTGGCTTGATGGTCAAGTCTGCTGAACGAATGGCTTCTAATACTGTGCGGAGTCGCTCTAGATGTTGGTCGAATGTAGCGGAAAATACGACAACGTCATCCAAGTACACCAAGCAGGACTGCCATTTCAGTCCCGCGAGGACAGCGTCCATCATTCTCTGAAACGTAGCTGGCGCTGTGCACAGGCCGAATGGAAGCGCTTTAAATTCGTAGAGTTCGTCTGGGGTTATGAATGCCGTCTTTTCACGGTCGCGCTCACCCACCTCAATTTGCCAATATCCGCTCTTGAGATCAAGGGAGGAGAAGTATTTCGCACTCCGTAGTCGATCGAGTGTATCATCGATACGCGGAAGAGGGTATACATCCCGTTTTGTTACGCTGTTCAGTTTCCGATAGTCGACGCAGAATCGAAGGCTGTTATCTTTCTTTTTAACAAGCACTACGGGAGACGCCCATGGACTGCTGGAAGGCTGGATCACGTCATCTGAAAGCATCTCCTCCACTTGTTTCTTGATGACGTCTCTTTCCTTTTGCGATACTCGATATGGGTGTTGGTAAATCGGTCTCGTGACTTCTTCTGTTATAATCCTGTGTTTTGCAATAGCCGTTCGTCGCACCTTAGAGGACGTCGAAAAGCAGTCCGAAAACTCTTTTATAAGGGCAAACAATCGTTTCTTTTGATATTCTGGGAGCCTATGGTTGACGTTAACTGATGCGTCGACGTTGCAGGTCTCTTGTGGAGTGGTTGGCGTTGTCGCTAAACTGCATAGTTCAGTCGCCATGCAGAACTCGTGGAAATAGGCGATAGCCATACCTTGCGCGATGTGCTGACATTCATTCCCAAAATTCGTAAGGAGGACAACTGAGCGGCCATTCGTTAAGTGAACAACACCCCTTGCCACGCAAATTCCTTTGTTTAAAAATAGCTCTACGTTTCCATCCGCTATTCCTTCGTGGTCACAAAAAGCCTTATTTTCAACAAGCACCATTACACTACAGCGAGGTGGCACTGTGACGTCATCATCAACAACGCGCAGAGCAGTAACACGTCGCTTTTCCGATTCCTCCACCGACATAGCTTGTTCTGTCGAAAACGTTACACTGGATCTGCGCAGATTAATTATGGCTCCATTGGCTTGCAGAAAATCCATTCCTAGTATAAGCTCCCTTGAACAGTCCGGCAGCACGATGAAGTCAGCAACGTAAGTAAAGCCTCTTATTCCGAGCCTTGAGGTGCATCTGCCGAGCGGTGTAATAGTGTGGTCACCTGCCGTGCGTATCTGTGCCCCACTCCATTTTGTTACAACCTTTTTCAGTTTCTTTGCCAATTTGTGACTCATTACCGAATAATCAGCGCCGGTGTCAACTAAAGCATTCAGCTCGTATCCGTCTATTTTCAACCGCAAATCTGAAGTATTCTTCGCACTGCTGCGCTTATCCTCTGTAAACATAGTATCGTCACCTTGAAACCGCAATGGAGGATTTTCGCAACTGTCGTTATCAGCGGCCTCACCTCCACAGGTCGCTTGCTTCAGTTTTCCTGGTGTGGGCTTGTAGAACGGTGCCCAGACCGTGCGGAAGAAGCACGTGGGCTGGGTGATCGGTAACGCCTGGGCGACGGCAATCTTGGCTGATGTTGGCGTGGAGTGAGTGGGCTCTGGCGCGCGGACAAGTACTCTTCGATCTCGGTTGGCCGTTCACCGTTTCGAGGGCATGGTGCGTACAACGGAAAGCCCCTTAATCCTGCCTGTCGGTAAGGGCAGAACCTATACAGGTGACCTGCTTCCCCACAATGGAAACACAAAGGCCTGCGCTCATGGTCACGCCAGATGTCACTTTTCCGGGGCCTTTGATCCACGTAGCGAGCTACACCACGGGCTCGTGGCAGGTAGGTAGCCGTCGGTTCCAGTGGACGAGGTGCGCTGCGTACCGTTTCTGGGCAAGGAGAGGCCATCGTAACTGCTGCATTGGTGTGCGCCGCGGGTTGTCTGAGTACTTCAGAGTACGTTGGTATGCGTTGGATCGGCTGTGGCGCACGCTCCGGCTCACGTATCATCTGCCTCAGTTCATCTCGTACTACGTCGACTACAGACAGTGTTGCTGTAGTGTGAGGTGCTTGCAACTTGCTGAGCTCTTCCCTGATCACCGACCTGATGAGTTCTCGCAGAGCGTCCATGTCACTTCGCTGGCGTCCAGAGAAGACATTGGCAGGTGCATAGTTTATGTCTCGATTGTACTGTCGAGCCCGCTGTTCTAGCGTTTTCTCTATGACTGTCGCTTCCGTATGAAACTCCGCAACTGTTTGTGGTGGGTTGCGGACGAGAACAGCGAATAGCTCTTGCTTCACCCCACGCATGAGGTGGCGTAGCTTCTTGTCTTCGGTCATATGGGTATCTGCGCGCTTGAACAGGCGGATCATGTCCTCGATATACATTGCGACACTTTCGTTGGTGAGTTGGTTCCTGGATTCGAGCGCAGCCTGCGCCTTTTCTTTGCGATCCGCGCTGGCATAAGTCGCCAGAGCTTGTCGCCGAAATTCATCCCAGGTCGTAAAGGAGGTTTCATGGTTTTCATACCACGTCTTTGCGAAGTCCTCCAAAGCAAAGTATACGCGGCGGAGCTTCTCTCTCTCGTCCCAACCGTTCAAACATGCCACTCTCTCAAAGAGGTTCAGCCAATCTTCTACGTCTTCATACGAGTCGCCATGAAATACTGGTGGCTGGTGAGGCTGATTTATCACCACTTGGGCTGGTGTTACATGACTTGTCATGGTGGCGGCGTCCATTGACTGAGTTCCCCTTGGCGTAAAGTGGAGTGGGCTGAATTCTGGTGAATCACCTCGAAGACGGCGACTGGTCCTCAGATGCACAGGTGTCGGCTCCGCAGTATCAACTGGCTGGTGGTCGGGGCTACGCTGTCTTGCGTTCGTAGGGCTTTGATTCATTACCCAGCACGTCCACCAGAAATGTAACGATGTTGAAGGAGTCGGGGTATAATAAAACGTATTTATTAAAGGGCGAACCTGTGCCCACAACTCAAAAGGACTGTGGTCGTAGCACGTTACAGCAGAACGGCAAGATGTCTTCTTCTTCTACTTCTTTAAGAAGAGTCCCAAGCGCGTGGCACACATCAGCAGGGGCCAGCTGGGTTCTCGTGCTATCATCATCGTCTCTGCGCAACACTAGACGGCGCCCATGTATGTCTCTGTGCGCGTGGTGATGGGCGCGTTGTTTGAATGCAGGCACCATGTCGTGGCAATATGACCTCCTTGATTGTGCTTTGGTGATGAAATTTTTAGAGACGACGGGATCGCGTGGCGAACTGCACCACGGTGCATTCTCATCGCTACCAAAGACGCTCGAAAGCACGCAGTGTCAAGCGCATTCTTTTTTTAGGGGGGAAGCTCCTTATAGCGGCACCTGTTCGTCTCTCGTAGTCGTAGTAGTAGCCGTGGTGCGTAACCAGTCTTACGCTTTGACCTCCAAGGTGGTGCTGGTGGGAGATCTCTCCGGTGCGTTGTTGAACAATTAAAAAAATTCGCAGCGTGCACGTTAACTAAAAGCCGAATTCTCTCATTCCCCATTAGCAGTCATTGGCATGTTCCAGTAGGAAACGTTAGTAGAAGTATAAGTGTTAAAAGCCGACTTCTGCTGTCTCTAATTCCCAGTAGCAGCCAATGTTTACCTCCAAGGTAGTGCGTGGTGAGATTTCTCCTGTGCATGATTAAAAAATAAAAAAAAATTGTTCGAAACGCCGTTGATTGATGAAATAAACCAACGAAAGACGCCACATTTTTCTAACGAAAGACTCCAGGTGTTTTCTAAAGCAATGGTTCTATATCCATATCGATACATATCGATATAGGTTTGTAGTTGCCAATGCTCGTTGTCGTCGGTGTGAGCTCATATGCATAAGGATGCCGAAAGGTGGGCGTGAAGGGCAGCGGCGGCGCTCACTCGCAGACAGGACTCTGAAGTGAGAGCACGCGAGGCAGAAGCGCGCCGGGAAGCTGCGCGACGTCGCCGCCAAGATGCTGCTGTAAGGGAACAAGATGCCACATCAGCAAGGCAGCGTCAGCAAGATCCTTCCGTACGGAATCAGGAGGCCACATAAGCAAGGCAGCGTCGGCAAGATCCTGCTGTATGGGAACAAGAAGCCACATCAGCAAGGCAGCGTCGGCAAGATCCCGCCGTATACGTGAACAAGAAGTTGCAGCGGCAAGTCAGCGTCGCTAAGATGCTTCCGTACGGGAACGAGAAGCCGAGGCAGCACGTCAACGTCGCGAAGCAGATCTTGAAAACGTTCGACAATGGGAAGCGGCGAGGAAGCACGCATATCGCCAGGCGAATTAACGGAAGAAAATTTCACGGTATCACTTCTAGGAGCTTCACCCAATCTCATCATCATTCACCTCGTGGATCTGCCGTCAATTTTTTTTACCTGCCAGCCTGCGCTTTCCCTCCTTTCAACTGCGTGTACACAGGAACGGCTGAAAAAATTCGAGGTGTCACTTTTGCAGCCGCTGTGGAAGCACCGAATGGTAATATCGCGGCAAATTCGTATCTAAGTTGTAGTGCCAGTACTCGGTGTTTACCGCTTCTTCGCCTTCGTTCTGGCGTTCCACGACGGCGAAAACATATATGAAGGCTGGTATACACCGGCGACTAGCAGCGGTCGAGCGACCATTCGCGACTGGTCACAAACAGTCGCGAATGGTCGCAAACGGTCGCAATGCGACTGCTTTGGTTAGCCGCTTCTTGACCGATTTTTCAGTCACGCGACTGCAGTCGCAAAGCTGCTGGAACCAGTCAGCGATGCTCAATTTTTGTTTTGCTTTTTAGGCGCGAAGCTCCTTATAGCTGCACCCATTCGTCCCTCGTGGCCGTAGATTAGAGTAACATGGTAAACGTAAAGAGCGGTGAATGGCTGCCTGTCGCAGCCCAAGGGCGTAGGATTCCTGCCGTCTGTTAGGTGGCGCACACAAAAACTGAATGTTTACCGATCGATCACGACGTTGCTAATAATTTACTTACGCCATAAAAGTAATATTTTGAAATAATTTGTGGGTGGAATAGTTCTTCAGATATAAAAAAAAGGTTACATTGGCTATGGCGAATTCGCATGCATAGCTGCTAGGCCTGACCGTACCTGGGCGTCCTGTTGCCCCTGCATCAGCACAGCGTCGTTCTCTCCCACCGGCCACAGCGGTACACCCATTTTACGCATTCAACAAGAAAAGGTAAGCAAATCGAAATAACTTACATTCTAGTAATCTACTACAGTTAGTCCCAAGTACACAAATACGTGATGAAAAGCGTTTTTTTAAGCGCTTTGCTGTATCCTCGAGTAAGCGTTACATCGCGTATGACTGCGTCGCTGCTACACGTCGAGCAATCCAAAAAATCAACACCTTTCAAACCAAGGAATCGGGTTTTATTGTGAAATAACACATAAAGCATACCGACAACTACTGTTTCGGATAAAAACTGGTCGTAACCACTACCTATATACTAACAAGAAATAATTAAGCTACAACAACTCAAACGCGTTTCCCGTGACTAGCCCTAACACCGTATCGTAAATTCGCGAGCACTTTTTTCATACAGGACAAAGGCTCCCCTTCCATTCATCAACGCCTCCTAACCTTCTTTCGTGAGCATTTTGTGCTCACTTGCAATTCATGTTTACTCAGGCGTGCGTGTGAAGCGAGAACATGATCCACATTCCACCCACAGCTAACTCAGTCACCCTTGTCTAGCACGCTTCCTTTCTGGATTGTGTAATCCACCAGGAATCTAAATAACTATTCATCTCCAAATCGTAACTTAATTGTTAGAGAAGTTGATGAAGTGTACTTTTATTTATGCTGTTATGCCTGCGAGTCCACAGCCAACGTCCATGCCTCTGAAGAAGGCAATCTGTGTCAAGGCCAGCACGCGAGCCCGCCTGACGCGATGAACAACTCAACGGCGTCATCACGTGACGGCGCCTTTCTGCTGCGCACGTGCAGTGAGTCACCTCAGCCAGCGAGTCGGCACCTTCCTGTCTGGCGGGTCTGACGCAATGCGTGGCGACGTCACTCGTCCTTGGGTGCAGCCACCTGCAGCGCAGCCTCTCCAGATTCGATGAGAATGACGCGGCCCCATTGGAGGAGTCTGCCTTCACGTTCAGCGGCGCTTCTGGTTGGACATTTGGTTACTCAAAGAATCCACCCGGTGCATATAAAAGAAGCCCTGCGGCGCTTCGCGAGCAGCAGACCTATTTGAGTTTTGAGTTATGTGTTAGCAGTAGACATGTGTGTCAGAGAAGAGAGCTCGGCTCTCCGGGTTTCTAAGCTGTCGGCCCCAGTGCCGAATTTGTAACGCCTCTGTATATATGCTGCACATAAACCTTGTTTAACTCACCGACGTCTCGTCCGCTCGTCTATCAGCTCTGCGCAGAAGCAGTCGCGAGCTGAGAAACCTACGCTACCAAACGGCTGGTGACCGCGTCGGCGGAGATCGGAGCAGTGGCGCCTTCGGGACCGTGTTGGCGTCGCCATCTTCCGTAACAATGCTTAACATGAATCCCACATTCGAAACTAGAACTCATTAAAATTTATCATTTCACCATAGAAGTGCAGTTACAGCTGATTCATTTCAAGACTGGTAAAGTCGAGAACAGAAACAACGAGCAGTATTAAGATATTTTTCTAAGAAGAGTAGATCTAACATACCGTGGTACACCACTATGATCTCTGTTTTTTTTTTTCAACGTAAACAAAAAAGCTGAAAGACACCCTTCGCATTTTTCTCAAAGTTGCATAGACGCACGCAACGATGGCGAGTGAAGCGCAATTTTTTCATTACACCACGGCGACCCCGCCCCCACAAGGACAGCTGGTATTAGAACGCTGCAGCGCCAGGTCAAATTTGCCCAAGACATGCATTACATACTGCTGGGAGAACGGGACATAGTAAACTTAGAAAACTTTGACAGCTAAAATAATCAGTCTTTTTCTTCATCTCTCTTTCTAAGCAAAAGCCACTTTCCGCAAGTACACCACAATCCGACTTTTTCCTTAAGAATGGTAAAAATACGCTTGTAGCACGGGAGCAGTGAAATACGATCAACCCGGAATATTTTTCGCCTTAACACCCGCAAAACTGAGAGTAAAAAAAAACACGCACTGTGATCAAAAAGTCGGTAGTATTTCGCAAAATAAAATGTTTTCCCAAATCACCTATCTGAATCAGCCCCTGTGGGAGCGTTCAAGTTTGAATACTCACAAATCGGCCTCCGCGCTTGAATAATCAACGGAACAGCGCACACATCAATATCACACAAGGCACCTAATATCCCGAGTACAGAGCCCCTCTTCCTTGATTCATAGAGCCGATATAAATTCTAAGCAGGCCCATAATATTCACTGCAGGCGGCATCACCACTCCATCAGCAGCCAAAACAAACGCCCGAAGGCGGGCACCGAACTTTCAACAAGAACGACGCTGCAGCATATATACGATAGCGCGAATGCAGTTGCAAATACACCAAGCACACTCTATAAATGGATGCGGGCACCAGCGCAACAGTGCATGCCACATGGTTGTTTCGCAGAAGCGCCATAGTGAAATTGGCGACACACGGCTTGAAGTACCCACCATGTTAGCCGTTTGCTTTTCGTCGCTTTGCGACCACTGGAGACAAAACAAAAAAAAACATCTCACGTTTCAAGCCGGGTGCCGGGTTCACCGCTCAGACGAGTTCTCAACGAGCTCCCAACCACGAACATCTATACACTGCTCCCAACGGTCACGGCTTATGTTGTCATTGGCCGCGGGCGCGTGCGATTTCGTGGCGTGATTCGTAATAGCCAATAGAGTGACATGGTGACCTCCTCCTCCTATTCTTTCCTCCTCTGCGCGCAGGTGAAGAGGGAGCGGAAAAGAAGGGCTGAAGTCATGAGTAGACACTCTCCTCTCCTCTTCTCCTCCTATGGAATACTAACCGAACGTGTCGTGAGTAAGTGTATATAACGCGCTCTCCAATCTATTCTCCTTCTGCGTCGGCTGGGCACACAAAAGGCACTCTCTCTTTGGCTTCCGCTGACGGGCGATAGCTTTCCGTGGTAGCGTGTTTATTGTTTAGCTATCTTGGCTCAGCCGTGCGCCCTAGTGTTGTAGAACATTTTGAAAAATGGTGATATCAACACCTAGAATATTGAAGGTAATCTTCCTAAGCATTATAGTTCTGTGTTCCCGCCGAATGAATGAAGCATACATATATAAATTAACTGAGGCACACTTATCATCAACAAACCGCAGGCTCACCACCGCTGAAAATGGCCACGGCATCAGGCAACAACTCCACTACGCTTCACCATACTGAGAAGAAATGACATCAACTTCTTCCGAAGATGTATGTAAGATCTACCGAGAAACACCCACCCTGAATTTCACCTCACCAGCCGGAAGCATGGAGCCAAGGAGCTACAGCACACCTATGGCCAACAAGTAGGAGTTCATTGTGTGGACGACGAGGCCTACACCATCAAACATTGCTATAACCTTGGTGTCATGGGCAGTGAGAGCTAGATTGTTTTTAAGAGAAATACTCATGGAGTTTGGTTTTCATGTTGCTTTCTTTACAGCTTGTCTGATTATCCACGTTGAATCTTGCATCAAGGCCCAGTAATGTTAACAGCCTATTTAGCTATAGTAAGACCTACATTAGAATATAAATGTATCATATGGGACCCTTATCAGAAAGAACTAGTCAATCAAGTGGAGGGAGTTGCTGACCGTCAGGCCGCGGGATCGAATCCCGGCTGTGGTGGCTGATTTTCGATGGAGGCGAACATTTTGTAGGCCCGTTTGCTCAGCTTTGGGTGCACGGTAAAGAACCCCAGGTGGTCGAAATTTCCGGAGCCCTCCACTACGGTGTCTCTCGCAATCATAAGGTGGTTTTGGGACGTTAAACCCTACATATCAATCAATCAAGTTGAGCGAGTACAAAAAAGAACGGCTAGGTTTATTCTTTCAAGATACTCTCGAACTAATTCTGTGACAGAGATGTTACAACAACTAAACTTACCCGCCTTTTGAGCAGCGTCGTGTAGCCCGAAAAAAACACTTGTTTTTGCTTTCTCAAAATACATTTAACTTTGATGTAGCACAGTACCTCATTCCGCAACCTGTTCAGGACGTACGAAGTGACTACCACAGCAACTTTCAAATCCCCGAATCTCCTACGAACACATAAGCATACTTTTAGTTTCCTAGAACCTTTACGTAAAAGACTGTACGCAATTGTGAAACGCTAAAAAAAAAATTCGGATTCAAGACTATACAAAATTTTGAAAGTAAATCTTTGTGAATGCTAGGTTTTTTTAAATTTCATTGAATGTATTGAATCACACAAATTACGTGTGACATGTATTGTGATGGTTTATCTGTGGTTATTGATGTATGGATAATGCAGGTGGTGGAGCAAAATATTGTGATGAAAAATGTTTGTATTTTTTCGCCATTGCATTGCTTCTTTACGCTTGACATGATAGTTATTATGTCAGAATTTGAATTTGTTCTCTGTCTATATGTAATGACACATTGGGGTTTTTAGATTTTTTGCATAAGATGTTCCTTGCTATTTCATGTACACAATGATTAGATTTACGTCCCACCCCTGTACGGCTCAATCGACCAGCAGTAGCTATAAAAAATAAGTGAATAAATAAATAAATAAAATACTAAAATTTTGACAAAACTTTGACTTTTTACAGATCTGTTGAAATTTTTGTGTTGACAGTGAATATGCTTGCGAATATTTTGTACCTTTTTTACGGCTTGCTTAAAGCGGTGGTCATTTTTTACATAGCAATGTTATTTCCGAAAAAGCTCAATACAGTGCAGTTTGTATAAATATTAAACGTTATGCATTGATTTCTCGAACTTCCAAAGGGGAGGTGATGGATTACCTAAAAACTCCTGTTTAGTTTATTTATAATAGTTGATAAGTAGTGCTGTCTGAATAAACACGATTCATTTGTAAAATGGCCGTGCATTTTTTTTTTACCAAAAAGAACTGACAACAGATCAACATATATGCACTAGCCGTGACCTCAGCCTGTTCTACCCTAAAAAACAGCTGATGAAAACACTCCCAAATAACAGTAGAAGAAACACCCGACTTCCGCACAAAAATGCTCAAACCGAAACTTAAACCACTGTCGCGATGGCAAGGCCGGGAAAGGAACCTTGTGCCAGTTTAATGCCGGCCGCCAGGAGTGCTAGCAGTCATGTGGGTCACATGGTTGTGTTTAGAGAAATTTATTCTCACAGACAGTGAACATCAATTACAATCCAACAGAACAATGCGACAGAACACAACATCCACAGACACACCAAAAGTTGTTATAAAAATATGTGTACATATGTGAACGGAACACAACATACACAACTTACCTAACTAAACAGGAATTGTTACAAAAACAATGTCTACATATGCACAATACATGGTAAACGAAGAACACACAAATGAAATGTAGAGATCAATATGTCAGATATTTACATAGTATTTACAAGGTATTTGTATGAGTACTAAACAAAGATTAACCTACCAATACCAGGCAGGCCTGAAAACAAGCCTTACACGTCTCTCATAGATGAACACAAAACGGCAGGACCAGCATGGTTCAATGGGAGTGTCCGCTCTTTACGTTTACGATGTTACTCTATGGCCGTAACAGCAGTGTATAACAAGTGTCACATTTTGACCTCCAAGGTGGTGCCGGTGTGAGATTTCTTCTGTGCGTTGTTGGACAATAAAAGATAGTGCCCAATGTACATGCCAATGGCTGCTAAGGGGGAATGAGAGACAGCAGAATTTGGCTTTTAGTTAACGCGCACGCTGCAAATTTTTCATTGTTCAACAACGCACAGAAGACAAGAAAGGGTTGCTACGTTATACTCGCTGGGCGTAGCCTCCTTGGTTTTAGAAAGGTTTAGCCGGCGTTGAGCCACAGTGCCATGAATACAGTGAACTAGTATATACCATGAACTCGAGGTGGTTAAAGGTGGGAAGTAGACACGAAGCGCCAGCCGCAAGAAAGTGTGCGTGTGTCACCTCTTGTTCAGACCTTGGAATATCCGCTGGAAGCCGATGCTTCTATATGCGGAATATATGATGAAAAGATCCGAGATGGTGGTACTTGGAGTGTTGACTAGATGGACAAACGGACACACAGACAGATGCATGGACGGACGCAGGGGCGGATGCATAAACGAACGCAGGGACGGACGTACGGATGGACGTGCGGACGCACGAACAGGCACACGCACGGACGGGTGGATGGACGCTTGGAGGGTCACACAGATGCACGCATGGACGGACGGAAGCAAGAACAAATGGACGGTCGGATGCTTCGCCCCACTTTTCATCATTCGCACCTAGGATATGCTGCCATTTTTTTTTATTTGGAGGCATCTGTGCTGCCACCACTGACACCATGGCACAGCGCTCAGCACCATGACCATCTCTTGTTCGCTTGAATCGAACTCCTTGACAGTCTTGGGAACGCTGTGCGAGAACGGTTGAAAGCAATAAATGCGGCGCGCTCAGTTTGCTCCGCTCACTCAGCTGGCGGCGATTGATCGGCGGCGGTCGCCAGAGTTCTCGCTGATAACGAGATCAGGAAGTGACTCTCCGTTTTTACTACTTCCGGTCGCTCGGATGCAGCCTCTACCGGTGTGAACACGGGGGGAAAGAAAGGGCATGCCCAGCCGGCGCACGGCGTAAAAAGTGTGACGGAAATGACATCATGGCGGCCATATTCACTGGGCACAATGGCGGTGTTGCTATGGTTACGTGTTGCGCAGTGGAGCTGGTCTAGCAGTGAGTGGCCGCGGCTGGCGGTGGCATGTGTGCCTCCCCAGATCTCGTGCTGAGCAGTGGCGCACAATATCCATGCTCTGCGCCGCGTAATTGGTTACGCAATGTTCTCCTGGCAGTTACTGTACTCTTAGCAACGTTTACAAATCCCTTTGTCCATCACGGGGTTTCAACAGTGCGGAGAACGAGTGCATATCCATGTGTCGTGTGGCGGATGACGCGGATGAAGCAGTTAGTGTTCAGTGAAATTGCGTTGGGCACCATGACGAAGCTGTACGACGACGAACTCCTTGCAGGTCAAAGACGGTTGAGCAGTGCATCTGCTTGTGACATCGGACGACGCTGTTGAGTCCAGCGAGACGCCAGGAGAACCATGTGCACATACGTAGTTTCGCGTTGTGTGTGTACAGTAACAACATGCATGTGCGTATTAAAACACCTTTTCTGTTCTGCTCCGTACACTCACCACCAGCATTGCATGTAATCTCAACGTAATGACAACCACGTTCAAGTGTCACTTGCATCGTGCTCAAAAATACCATGGTCGCAGAATGCTGACGCCGGTGAGTTTCCCGCGGAACACGGACACAGTGGCCGGACGCTGCGTCGGCCGCGTGGCAGAACGCAGCTATAGAAGGTGCAAGACCCATCGTGTTGTCTGTACAGTTGCTGAATTAATGACGTGAAAACACTCGCCGTTGTCAGTGCATCTAGCGCGCATTCTCTTGTAGTTGCTTCGTTGTCGACGAGTCGTTGCTCCTTGTTATTACTCGGACGAAATGATTTCGCCGAAGGTGTCCCGCTGGCTCAGAGTGATGAGCGCCGTTTCATTAGTTTCGGATCGTCACGACACACGCGTTGCGCAGCCCACGTTCTTTTCGAGCCGGAGAGAGAGTCGCGCCTTCTGCTTTACATTCGGATGTAAACAAGAGAGGAGAATTTGCCAAGTCAATATGGCCGACCTCCGGCTTCATCGCGGCTTCACAACGAGTAACGTCAGGGCCTTTCCTACCTTTGCTTACTCCGTGGGTGTGAGCATCAGTCGCTTTTTGGTCACCAGTCGCGAATGGTCGCGCGACCGCTGCTAGTCGCTGGTGTGCACCAGCCTTAAGGAGTGCTTCGCCAAGAGGAAGCACTGCGCGTAATCTTATCACTTTTGTCGATTAAAAAAACTGACGTAATATGCGTGCTCTCGCCGCCACGGAGCATCTGGAACCGAGGCGCAGAAGGGGGGCGCACTGTACACTGCGGCTACAAGTTAGATACGTATTTGTCGCGATTTTATCACTCGATGCTTCCACGGCTGCTTCAATAGTGACACCTTGCGATTTTTCTGGTGTTCCCGTGTACGCGCAGTTGAAGGGAGCGAGAATGCAGTCTGGCAGGTAGAAAAGGATGCGCTTGTGCAGTGTGTGCCCTCGAGCTTCTTCTCTAGTCCTGAGAAGGCACTGCGGAGCTGTTCGCCACGCACTCCCGCGGTCCAAAAATTTTGATTACCACAGCACATGATGTCAGAAGCGGCCCTTTGACGCCGCAGGAAATCGTTCCCGCATCTAGCACATCACCTGAAGACTCTGGAGCTATTGCGGCTGACGTCGCAGAAAACTGGAAGCGGTTTAAGCAGAAGTTTCAGTTCTGAAATGCGAAGCATTTCTTATTGAATTTAGGTGATATTGAGCGTATATATCAATCTAGCCACCTAGTACTTTTAGCTCTTCCGGCCCTTTTGATGTTGGTATCAATACCAAAATTTTTATGATAATATCGCGTAACGTGACTGTATGATGAGCATAAGGGACTAGTCAAAACGTGAAAATCATGACACGGATGTCATGAATGTCAGGATTTACATTTCATGGTCTTGCTCCTCTTGCGGTGATTTCATTCACGTGGCATGTTGCCAAACTGGTATGGTAAGACATGACTGCATGGCGAACACAAGCGACCGACCCGAACATGAAATCATGCATTGATTGATTGATTGATTGATTGATATGTGGGGTTTAACGTCACAAAACCACCATATGATTATGAGAGACGCCGTAGTGGAGGGCTCTGAAATTTTGACCACATGGGGTTCTTCAACGTGCACCCAAATTTGAGCACACGGGCCTACAACATTTCCGCCTCCATCGGAAATGCAGCCGCCACAGCCGGGATTCTATCCCTTGACCTGCGGGTCAGCTACCGAGCCCCTTAGCCACTAGAACACTACGATGGGGCTGCAAATCATGCATGCGTGTCATGTATTAACGTGACTACATGCCACAATTATGATGTGCTGGTGGCCATTTCGCTAGCTTCACATATACCAAATTTGGTATTACAGGACATGAATGGATGCTGAATGTATGTGACTGGTGCAAGCATGATAGTCATGAGATGCGTGTCATGTAACAACATGACTATATCCCACGCTCATGATGCGCTCGCGGCCGTTTCGCTAGCTTCACACACATAAACTTTGGTATTACGTGACGCGAACGGAGGATTAAGGTGAATGACACGTCTAAACATGATAATCATGACATGCGTGTCATGTAACAACGTGACTGCATGTTTTGCTAGTAGCATGCTCGGGGCCATTCCCTTGCTCAAGATATACCCGATTTGGTATTACGTGACGTTAATTGATGATGAAGGCAAATGACACGTTGAAACATGATAAACATGACATGAAAATCTTGTACGGCATAATTCACGTCCACCTTCTAACGTTGTGCTTTTTTGATGTGGCATATCAACCTTCATCATTCGCATAATTTTGACTGCCACTGTACGTAACATCTGCCTTTTTTACCGCAGGTGACGGCGGCAACAGGCGTAGCCGAAAATGGAAGCAGCGAAGCAGCGCTGCTACTGTGCATTGCTTGGTACAACGCGTTGGGCGTTTTTACAGCCTCCAGTTCGGGCCGAACAAGGACAAGAACGACTACAGCACCGTGGTACAAAGCTTGAAGTCTATTACGCCGATGTCGGCAATGAATTCCACAAGAGATATTTATTCCGTGCGATAAAGCAAGCTGACGGAGAACCATTTCAATAATTTATTCGTGATTTGAAAAAGCAAACAGCACAGTGTAACTTTGGCACTTTGCAGGAATCGATGATAAGGGAAGAAATCGTATTTGGCACAAGCAGTCACAGGCTACGTGAGAAATTGTTGCGGCACAACCTGGTAACGTTACAAAAAGCAGAGAAAATGTGCAAGGCAGCGGAGACGGTAGCACAGTGAAACGAAGTGTGGCGTAAAGGCGAAGAGAGTGCCAATACTGTTTCAAGGCTCCCGTCTACCTCAAAGGAAGGAAAACAAGCGAATAAACGTCACTGTCACCGGTGCAACTGCTGGCGCAAACCCAAACAATGTCCAGCCTGGTTCGGAAAGAAATGGCGGCTGTGTCACACGCCTAACCACTTTAGAAGTTGCCGTGCGGCAGCTGTAGTAGGCGAAGTTCACATACGTCATGATGACGATTTTGTAATTTCCGCATTGTAATTACTTTCCCTCCGTATTACTTTCATATTTTAATTTACTTTCCACAATTTGATGTGTTCAGGAACTACAATACACCGGCTGAATCTCTATTAACCTGATATCATCAGGATGTAAATGTTTTCTGTTCATCACCAGATTTGTGTGTTTACAGTTTTTGTCCACACTATTCATTTGGTCTAATCATTTGGGGTGTGCTTCGCCTGGCGATATAACATCTTTATCACTTGCTTAGAAGCTTAGTTTATGGTCTTCGGTGGTGAGTTGCTTCCAAGGAAGCATATACAACGTTAATCAGAGTGACTAGCAGTGTGGCATGAGATGTTTGTGGCACCGACGAAAATATCGAACGCCTGCTGTGCCACTGTCTTCTATTTTCCTCGCAGATAAGTGTTTCCCGACCCATTGCGACAACTGGATGATCGGCCACTTTCTGTGCAGGTACTTCAAAAGCCCCATCCACATATTGATGTTGTGCAAGGCAGCGAAAGCCCTCTTGTGCATCTTGAGGGCGACTGGCTTGTGTGAATGCCTTTCACTTGTGCAGTTTCACACGCTGTAATGCCTCAATTTCTCTTTTATTTCATTCTTTACTCTCCTCTCTATTTCTTCTCTTTCTATTCTACTTCCCCAACCCTTCAATGTCGGTGGCCAACAAGTAGTATTTCTGGTTAACTTCCCAGCCTTTTCCCTTTCCGTTTGCTTCCCCCTGCTTAACTATGCAAGTCTAGTGTATATTATTTTCAATCGCTGATATTTTTACCCATTACATGATTCTATAGTATATTTGCCACTTCTCGCTCCTGTGAAAGCTCATGAAGGCAGCAGCAAGTGTAAATAAATAACTAAATGTAAAATAAATATTTCTTTATTAGGTACTGACAATGTAACTATTTAATCGACGCTAATGGTATAATCTTCAAGAAGCAGCCATTTCGGAAGCTTGGTCGATTCCTTCATATTTAGCAACATTTCCGCAGCACAGCTGGCCGGTCCGTCTTTCCCGATTCGGTCTTTGGAATGCAGTCAACAAAGAAGACGCCGCCATAAAGGTGCTTGTGCACTGCACAGTTATCTGTAAAAATATAGACACAAAACTTTGAACCATCTTCAACAACACAGCAGTGATAACTCAAACACTACCAGTGCAATGTTGTCGCCAAGCAAGAGATTTTAGCTGCTAGAGTGTAACTGTGGCTTACTCAAACTTGTTCGTACAAGAATGTATTCTTTTTATTGTTAAATAGCCATATTTCAACAAACGAAAATGTCTAGTAAATATTGCCAGTAGACCTCGTCACGACTGTGGCTCTGCAAGACTGAGCTTAAAACAACGCAGCCCACCAGCAGTCACTCTTTCTGAGAACATGCCAGCCAAATATTACATCGTTGCGCAGTGGAGAGTGTTTGTGGTGTATCTGGTACAACAGCGAAAAGTCGCTCGTTAATAAGCTCTGCATGCTATGTAGCCAAAGGGAACGCCATCGTGGACAAAAAGAAGTGCACGGTCTCGGCTGTTTCGCGATCCAAAAACATGAACTTAGGAAGGGCTGACTTTTGGCTTTATCGGTGCAAGATATCTTAAATAACCATTAGCGCAAGTTTACCAAGTTTACCGAAGCGGGACAAAACAAATGCGACCTATGTAGCACATGTGTGTGCGTAGATACTTCAAAAACATCCTCGGTAATGGTGATACCCTGTTTCGAGTGAACTGATATATCACATATAACCGCTAGTTTCGCTTTGTAGTGATGCGTCTTTTATTCTTTTTGCTTGTGTAATAGGTCGCGCTCTTCTGGAAACACTAGAAAAGTAAGTTAGCTTTCTTCTTCCCTTCCGAATAAACGACCCGCTGCTGATCGTTTGGTTGCCTCGTGCGTTTATGAGAGCCGTCATGCGGCGTTCTGTACTTTTGCTGTTTCCAGCCCTTCGTGCCTGAGTCGGTAACATCTGTCCTATAGAAATAATTACGGCAATGCTCAACGACGCACCAATGCGACAGCCAAATTTTCGCAGAAAAATAGCTGCCGCCACCACAGCAGTGAACCTCCCCGTGGTGGCCGCAGAGCCGTCAGAATAACGTCACGACAAAGTGTACGCAACATGGCAACACAAAATAAAAGAAGATGAACTGCTCAAGCTTATCACACACTACCATGGCTATTCACACTACCACACATTACTATCCACATTCACACACTACTAGTCATTCAGATCCCATGGCGAGAACTTCTTAAAGCTCCATTCATACGAAATGGATTTGAAATATTGTTGCGCCAGGCTATCTGTGAAGCCATTCAGGGCAAGTAGATACGGAGCCATCCCCTGTCGAATGCCCCTCGTTCACGTGCTTCGCATGATAATGCCGGCGTGCTCTTCATCAGTGGGGCTGGCAGAACCCGATGCTTTAGATTTTAATGCGACACCATTAAAGGCCAACTACGACGATTTTTCGAGGTTAATGGATCTCACTGAAAATTGCTGGATATGTTCCTTTGCACATTTTTGTCATTTATGTTAAATTACAGGCTTGAGAGATGCACTGATTGTTCACAAATGAATTTTAATGATTGACTCGAAAAGCTCACCTCGCTTGCCAGAATTATTGGTAACATCGTCTGTGTTACGTCAAGTTTGGCATGTAAACAGAAGAGACGAAGCCGGTGGTATCACTACTTTGTCTGCTACAGAGTTTAGTGTGCTGGCCACAAGGCGATGGCAGCAGTGATCGGCACGAGTATAGCATGGGAAAGCTCTCTTCCTTCTTCTATGGTGTCTGGCTTTCAGTTTTTATACTCAGCGCTGGCGGGATCATGGCAGTAAACGGCCTCCATTTATTACCAAATAGTACGTCATACGCATACAGGCCGCCAGCTTATGTTTCGGTTTTGTCACTGCACAATTTTTTTTCTTGTTAAAAATCAATGTCAAATTTCCTGAGCATTTCAGCTGTCGGCCTCATGACAAGAGTGTCTCGGAACATAAAAACACCACTACCTTGACATGGTCGAAAAATCACCGGAGTTGGCCTTTAAAAGACCCTTAAACTACTTCAAGTTCAAAAGCGACACAGTTTGCTTCTCGCCTTCACTACCCTTCCTGCAAGCTTCGTCTTCTCCTCGCCACCTATACTTTTATAAAACGCGAGGACTGTCAGTCATCAGCGTTGAGCCAGTCAGGATTCCATGCTTTCCGACCACACACTGACCACACACAGCTGCGCATTCGCAAACGCTGAAAACGAAGTTAGTGACAAGGCACGATGGAGCGGTGACTGCATGACAAAGCAGAGTAAGTGACAATTCACAACAGATACGTCTGGTGTATTGATTACTCAAGACTTTTTTTTTTGTCTTGACATCACGTAAACAAATTTTCGGCGTCACGAGCTGTGTCGCAAAGACGGGAAACGAACAGAGAGGATAACGCAGTTGCTCTTTGTATTTTCGCAGGTTGTTTGGGGGCCCTTTAAACAAGTCGTTTCGCAGAATTTCTGATGTCGGCAGTGGCGTCTTCTGTTGTGATCGAGAAGCAGCGTTGGGCGTGCGCAAAAATTTGAAGTAGATGCAATCAAGGCACGAGCCGAAGGGCACTTGCATTTTGACTCTCTTTGGGGGACAGTTTTGGTTTCCACGAGAAGTGATTACTGAAGGCAAACTAGTGAATGAAAAGGCAATTGTGTGTCTGCGAGCGTATGTGCTTTTGTGTCCATCGTGTCTAGCCCTTAAAGGGTTCCCACATTTTTATCATAGTTTTTAGACGAAGGAACTTGTTAAAGTCGAAGTGATAAACTCAAACAAAACTTTGCGTGCGTAAATGTTTTTAAAATGGGTTCAGTGAGCGCAGATTACATTTGGTCACCGTAATTGGTTGTTAAAACACGCTTTTTCGGCGAAAGGCAGGCAGCCTCTGAGAGACTGCCTGCCTTTCGAGATAGAGCGCCCCAGAACGAAGCCCGGATGTGGCGATCGCACTGCCACAGTTCATGCGCATTTACTGCTGTATACCTAAGTAACCGTTGATAACTCCCAGTTATCAACGCTTTTATTGAACAATTCCTTAAAACATTAGGGCAACTTGTGCGCGTATACGGTGACTCGTGCGCTCCGTCAGGACGATTCTTTTTTATATGCGAAGCAGCTATTTGACTAGGTTGTGTAACGCTGTTCATCCGTGTCTCCGTGCCAACGTGCCGCACCACACTCCTCTCGCCGCAGTTGCCGGATTGATGTCAAGTATACTCGCAGCTGCACGTCGACGCCACTCTCGACGTAACCCGCCGAAGCTGCTGGCTCCTGCCGAGCTCGCAACACACTTCTCTCTCACCTCGCCCTCTCCACCGCCCGCAACGCTCGACCGCATAACGAGTGTGAACACTTCCGGCTCGTTTGTCTGTGATGAAGCTTACACAAAACCCAACCCGCCTCCAGTGTCCTTGCGTTTCAAACAAGCGTTTACTCGAGTAAACGCTACACTGAGCAAACGCTACAAACCACTCTACCAGCACCGGCGCCGACACCTGTTTCAACGTAGTTAACACCGTGCGCAACGCTGCTGCTTTGCATTCCATCAGCGTTCTTTTCGAGGAGATGGTCCATAATTTTGAGGGGTGAAGCTCCCTATGCCGTAGGTCGTACGTCAGCGATGTATGTAAATGTAGTAGGAGGTAGCCACCTCCACGGCCGGACTAGAGGAGCGGCACACACACACCCTTTTCAATTGACGAGGAAACCCGCGCGCGGTAGTCATAAATAAAAACACTTATTTCTTGTGAAATAACCTACAGAGACGAGTATCGGCGTCTTAATCTCCAATAGAATTTTCTTCGAATTCGGTGCTGCCTATAAAAAACTTCTAACAGAAGAACATACATTGAGCGCTATCTGACCAGAAAGGGTTGACACGTTGAACTTGCTGGGCGTAACCCCCTTGGTTTTAGCAAGGTATAGCGAGGGTCGGGCCACGATGCCACATACATACATACATATATATATATATATATATATATATATATATATATAGCAATGATTTAGAGGGGGTGAAAGGAGGGAAGTATAGACACCAAGCGCAAGCTGTATAAAGTGCGCGAGTGCCACCTCTCGCCTAATGTCCGCTGGGTGGTGGTACTTCTATATGCTGAACATATGATAAAGATGCAAAATGGCAGTACTTTGAGTGTTCACTAGATGGACGGACGAATGCACGAATGGACACATACAAATGCACGGAAGGACGCACGAGTGGGTGGACAGACGGGTGGGCGGACGCATGGATGTATGGTCGCACATACACGGACGGATGGACGTACGGACGATCGCACAGATGGATGCAAGGACGGATAGAAGCAAGAAGAAATGGAAGGACAGATGCTTCGCCCCATGATCTCCGTGGGTATTCAGCGTTTTTTTTTTATATTTGTTATTCGACGTTTTATTATTTTTAAGTGGTACTTCGCGCAGCCTATTTGTCGGTATTTGCAGCAAGAAATTCACCAAGGCTATTTTTTGTAGTATTGTACATTCAATGGCTGGGGCTCACACAAACGAGAGCACATGGCCTGGCTTCTTCCTTAACTTGATTTCAAACACTCCTTTTCCAACATGCCAGGATATACAGCTTCAAAACGTGAATCCTAATTTGCTTCGCCTCTGTTTTGCATTAGGAAGTTATATACGAGGCGAAATGTGTGTAGTGGCAACGCGAAGACAAAAAAAATTAAGAATAAATATCTTAAAACTATAGCTTAACAAAATATAACCTAATATACCCTAACAAAACTAGCTCTGAAACAACGCTAGTAAATAAGAAATCGCATGAGCCGTAGACCAGTGGCTGCGAATCGGAGTAAAAACGAGGCTTAAAAAGAGCAATCAAAAATTTTTATGCGCAACATTCTTCGCAACCCTACCAATAATTTTGGTAGGGAAACTGCATCTAAGGATGGAGCAGTGCGGCAGCTTTCCCAGAACAATACACACGACTCCATAGAAGACCGTTTAGGTTGAGACGGGCCGACGTGAGGTTCAGAGTGAGGGAAACAAATTTTTGGGGTTGATGGAGGGAACATCTCAAGAGAAGGTCTCCATTAGCCGGCCATCGTGTAGGTGTGCCTGTCTCAGTGAGCGCTCCGCTGAAGCAGATATCTTCCTCGTGGAGTTGTGGGCACACGCTCGTGTGGTTGCCCAATGGCTGCTTACCAGTATTAATTTTCACAATTAAACATCCGAAAACTACGTGGCAAGACGGAACCCCAGAAAAAGATATAAACCACAAATTTGGGCAGGCCCACAACTAGTGCATTAAAAAACAAAACTTATCAACGGTAAATAGGCGCAACATGGATGATTTGTCCCTGTCATTGAATAGCACCGTAACCAAGAAAAACACTAGTCAAGGATTCCAGAAACAATCGCCGCAGCGTAGTTACCTGAAGCACGTGGAACGCAGATATTAGAATTTTTTTAGAGAGACTGATAGAGGGAGCGCTGATGAACGTGTCTAACTTCCTCCAGGTGTCAGGCCTTTATTATCTTACGGCCTATGAATCTAGCCTTCACTGGAAATAAGTGTTGCATGATTCAGGGCTTGCGAACTGCGCCTCTCAGAACAATGGTAGTTCCCCCGCAAGGGTCTATTTTGACTACCGCCAGCCCTCAAGACAAGTGGCCGAGTGAATGTGGAACAATGTACGTCCTGCACAGCCTACACGGAAGAAATCCAATGGGACGAAAACGAGCGTGATCTTGCTCGGAAATGAAAGTGTTCCCACCCACCACAAGAAAATTATATGACTGGGGCCTAAGTTCTGCAGCGAGCCAATGTTCGCACCACCGGAGAAACTTGCCATGTGTTGGGGCGGGTGTCGGAGGTGGAACGTCCGTAGTGCATCGCGGATGGTGTGGACGCGACAGCAGGACGACAGGTGAAACGATGAGGAACCATAAATTTCGAAGGCGCGGTCAAACATTCTGTAAATAACGAATCACAGATGATGAATTCGTGAAAAGAAAGCGTCTTCGTCGTCGCCTCCGGGATTGCCATTTCACACAAAGAGCTGGCATTCGTCAAGAAGAACTTCGATCTTGTGGACGCAAAGCGTCAGAAAGTAAAAAAAAAAGGGGGGGGGGGCATTGGTTCTTTTTAAACTGCACAACCTGGAAAAACTCGCCACACATGTAAGAAAACTCTCAAAACTAAAGTAGATTTTTTTTCATGACGAAAACGCACACACCTAGGATTCCGTTTCGTGCAATTGTGTCACAAAGGAGCACAAAGCCGCGAGCAGTTTCGAAGTTGAAGTTTCGACAGATGAATCAACAGGCCCTGTTGGCGTAAAACTCGTATACCAACATGAACTCTGATAAGCTTGTATGCTGAAAAAGAAGCGCTAAAACTTACAGTACAAAAGGAAGAGACTACGCAGTCCATGGGCGTCCCCCGTAGTGCTCGTTAAGAAGAAAGACAACACGCTTACATTTTGTGTCGACTACCGAAAACTCAGCAGTGTAACTAAACGAGATGTGTACCCCTTGCCACGTATCGTTGGTACACTAGATCGGCTGCGATCCGCAAAGTTTTTCTCCTCCTTGGATCTGAAAAGCGGATATTGGCAAATAGAGGTCGACGAGTGGGACCGTAAGAAAAGGGCATTCGTAACACCAAAAGGCCTCTACGAGTTCAAAGCGCTTCCGTTCGGCTTCTGTTCCGTGCCAGCGACGTTCCAGCGAATGATGGACACTGTCCTCGCGGAATTGAAATGGCAGTCATGCCTAGTGTATTTGGATGACGTGGTGGTATTCTCTGCAACGTTTGACAAACATCTACAGCGACTGCGCACAGTATGACAAGCCATCTGGTCAGCAAACTTAACAATCAAACCCGAAAAAAGCCACTTCGGCTTCGAAGAGCTGCGATTCCTTGGACATGTCATTAGTTCTGACGGTGTTTGTCCTTATCCTGAAAAAGCAGCCGCTGTTCAAAGGTTCCCTACACCCAAAGACAAAAAGTCAGTGCGTCGATTTTTGGGTTTTTGTGCCTACTATAGGCGATTTGTGGAAAACTTCTCAAAGATTGCGAAACCTCTTACAAAACTAACGAAAGACGACGTGCCCATCACATGGGGAAGCGAACAACAAAAAGCTTTTGATGAATTAAGAAAACTGCTACAGGGTTCACCAATACTTGCCCATTTTGATGAGACAGCCGACAATATTGTCCATACCGATGCCAGCAATGTCGGCCTCGGCGCCATCGTGGTCCAGTGGCAAAGTGGTCAAGAGAAAGTGTAAGCCTATGCCAGCCGCAAACTCTCAAAAGCTGAGGCAAACTACTCTGCAACTGAAAAAGCGTGCCTCGCAGTCATCTGGGCAATAAATAAGTTTCAACCATATCTTTATGGTAGACCGTTCAGAGCTGTCAGTGACCACCATGCTCTATGCTGGCTGGCAAATCTCAAGGATTCGTCAGGTCGACTAGCAAGATGGAGCCTTAGGCTGCAGGAGTATGACATTACTGTCGTATACAAATCTGGAAGAAAACACAGTCATACCGACTGCCTGTCACGCTCTCCCGTCGATCTAAGTGTACCTGAAGAGGAAGACTTCCAGTTTATAGGCGTTGTCGACGCATCCGAAATCACTCAACAACGAGATGACCCGGATTTGCTGGAGCCTATACAACACCTGCAGGGTCTCGACGTTCAAGTCCCTCGCATATTCTCCAGAGGGCTCTCCATGGTCTGCCTTCGAGGAAGTGTCCTTTACAGGAGGAACTTCGAAACTAATGGCGAAACGTTTTGACTAGTCATGCCCACAGCCTTGCGACAGGAAATTCTGCATGCATGCCACCACGAGCCAACATCTGGACACATGGGTGTGAGCCGAAAATTCGCCAGGATTCGCCTGAAATACTATTGGCCTAACTTGCTCGCATCAGTGCAGCGCTACGTCAAAACTTGTCAATGTCAACAGCGTAAAACTCCTGCCGTAAAACCAGCCGGCCTTCTTCAGCCAATAGACCCTTCGGATGCCCCATTCCAACAAGTCGTCATGCACTTCCTAGGACCTTTCCCGAAATCGTGTACATGCTAGAAATGGATTGTCGTAGCCACAGACTATCTGACCCGTTATGCTGAGACTGACTCTCTGTACAGTGCGACAACTGCCAAAGTCGCCAAGTTATTTGTGAACAACATAGTGCTCAGACATGGTGCGCCCATCGTCGTTATTAGGGATCGGGGCACTGCATTTACTGCAGACCTTATGCAATGTCTGATGCGCATGACAAATACCGGTCACAGAAGAACGGCGTATCACCCTCAGTCAGATGGCTTAACCAAACGCCTCAACAGAACTCTGACCGACATGTTATCAATGTATGTTGATGTTGAACATAAACAGTGGGATGAAATATTACCCTACGTAACATTCGCATATGATACAGCCGTTCAAGAAACAACCCACGTTGCCCCTTTCGAACTAGTATTCGGCTGAAGCGTGACCACCCCACTGAATGCCATGTTACCACAACAGGACAAAAAAAGCTATCCAGCTGACTTAGATGACTTCTTGTAAAGAGCCGAAGAAGCACGACAAATGGCAAGATACCGAATACGCCGTGAACAGCACGTCAACTCTAGTCGGTACAACAAGCGACGCAGTGACGCACTTTATCATCCCGGTGACAAAGTGTGGATATGGATCCCAGTACGCAGTCACGGACTCTCTGAAAAGCTTCTTTGTCGATACTTCGGCCCTTATGAAGTACTCAACTATATCAGCGACGTCACTTATGAAGTCAGATCCGCGAGACACGTGAGCTCAAGACGCCGCGATCCCGCGGAAGCGGTACACGTAGTCCGCGTGAAGCCCTATCATGAAAGTTCGTCAAAAAACGAGTGAGAGTGTGCATGTATCTTTTCACTCTCTCAAGTATCGGGATGATGCGTCTGAGGAGAGGGATAATGCCGCGACAGGTTGGCCACGTTCAAGTAGCCCGCCGCAATCATCGTGGCGGGAGCACCAGCAAGACCCGGCTGGCATGCGCCAAGCGTTCGTGCGCTTGGGCTACAAAGAAGAGGAAGATAGTGTAATCTGTGCCTTCGATTGATTGATTGATATGTGGGGTTTAACGTCCTAAAACCACCATATGATTATGAGAGACGCCGTAGTGGAGGGCTTCGGAAATTTCGACCACCTGGGGTTCTTTAACGTGCATCCAAATCTGAGCACACGGGCCTACAACATTTACGCCTCCATCGCAAATGCAGCCGCCACAGCCGGGATTCAATCCCGCGACTTGCGGGTCAGCAGCCGAGTACCTCAGCCACTAGACCACCACGGCAGGGCAATCTGTGTCTTCGGCTACTCGGACTCGACGACCATAGTCATTAGACTCGTGGGCACGAGTTCGCCCCAATAAAGACGCTTGTTTTTAGGAGCGAAGTCCCCCGTAGTATGTAACAAGTATAACATATTGACCTCCAAGAGGGTGCCGGTGAGAAACTTCTGTGCGTTGTTGAATAATAAAAAATTGTGCTCAATGTACATGCCAATGGCTGCTAATTGGGAATGAGAGACAGGAGCATTCGGCTTTTAGTTAACGCGCAGGCTGCGATCACCATTAGCAGCCATTAGCATGTACATTGAGCACTATCTTACAAGAAAGGGTTGCTACGTTATACTCGCTGGGTGTAACCTCCTTAGCTTTAGAAAAGTTTAGCGAGCGTTGAGCCGCAGTGCCATGAATACAATGAACTTGTATATACCATGAATGAACTCGAGGTGGTTAAAAATGGGAAGTAGATACGAAGCGCAAGCCGTAAGAAAGTAAAAGCCGGATTCTCCGCCTCTCATTTTCCATTAGCAGCCATTGGCATGTACATTGAGCACTATCTGACTGAAAAAGTTTGCTACGTTATACTCACTGGGCGTAACCTCCTTGGTTTTCGAAAGGTTTAGCGAGCGTTCGGCCGCAGTGCCATGAATACAGTGAACTAGTATATACCATGAACTCGAGGTGGTTAAAGGTGGTAAGTGGACCCGAAGCGCAAGCCGTAAGAAAGTGTGCGTGTGCCACCTCTCGTTTAGTCCTTGGAATGTCCGCTGGATGGTGGTGTTTCTATATAGGAAATATATGATGAAAAGATGCCAGATGGTGGTACTTGGAGTGTTGAATAGATGGACGAACGGACACATAGACAGATGCATGGATGGATGCAAGAACGGACGCAGGGGCGGCTGCATGGACGAACGCAGGGACGGACGCATGAACAGACGCACGCACGGGCTGATGGACGCATGGACGGTCACACTGACGGACGCATGGACGGACGGAAGCAAGAACGAATAGACGGATGAATTCTTCACCCCACTCTCCATCATTCACTCCGTGGATATGCTGCCATTTTTTTAGCCTGCCTGCCTCAGCATCGCTAAAGTATGGTGATTTCAGAACGCTAAACGTCACATATCAATCAATTGCTTGTGTCGTTCTTTTTTTTAGTCATCCTACGTTAGTACTCCCCCCCTTTTCGCATAGAAAACAAACAGAACAGGTTGATCGAATGAAGTAATTTAAAGAACTATTGCGCCATGTCTAATGGGCGCACAAGGCCCGATCACACTATCTTTCATTTTTTACTTCAACATCTTCAAAAAATCTGGTAATTGCAAGGCACTGTGAAATCAAATTTAATAACATACTGAATCAATTCATTGCTACAACTTTACGAAGAGAACTAGAAGAAATCCGCTGTCAGCAAAAATGCGTTTTCTTCTATATATTCTATTCGTAATGCTAATGCACCTCAGTTACAGTTGCAATTTTAGGGGCTTAAACAAGAGTTACCCTACCGGTTATTGTTTTCTTTATCCTCCTGGACAGCTCTGCAAGGTCCTTCGACGCTTGCGTACACCGCGTCACGACAGCGGCAGCTGGTGCTTCACCGTAGACTGTATCTGGTATGCCGACGATGCAGACGTCAGCAATGTCACTCGAGTGCTCCCGCAGCAGCAGGTCTTCGAGCTCGGCAGGAGTCACTTGGTTATCCATACATTTGATCATTTCCTTGAACCGCTGAACAAAGTAAATCCGTCCGTCCTCGTCGTAGTACCCTGCATCACCTGGGAAACCAGTTATTGCCATGTGACTCCGAAGTATAGCATTAGTCACAGCGCACAGGATAAACCATACATATAGGACAAGCTCCATATGAAAGCCATCGATGATGGCCAACAAAGGACGCCACTGGGGACCACGTTACGACTAATGCGGGCGCGGGTATATCACTGCTGTTTGCTCATTCTGTGAATGACGTCATGTACAATCGGCAATGCTGCAAAGAAAATTTTCCGAAAATCATAGCATGCGCAGATTCACTGTTGACTACACACGAAAAAGACCCCACAGAGAAATTATGTGAGGCATTTACATCTACTACCAAAAGAAGACATTTACGTCTAATACGAAAACTTTTTTTATAGGTCACATAAAAGACTGCGTTTGAGAAAAAACCAGCGTTGTTATGGGCCTTAGCTGAAAAAAATCCTATGGTATTACACATAGCTTCTTAAATTGCAGGAATTCACGAAGTCCCGTCTGGTGGGGAGGAGTCCTTGCATAAGAAACACCCGCCTTAGTAAAAACACTTTTTAAAAATCGAGACACAGAGCTCAACTTTTGAACAAGGCTCCAGTATGGGAGCCGACACATCTTGCTTCATTTAAAGCATTTTTATGATCGTGACAGCTGTTTGTTCTGCTTTTGCATTAGTATTATACACAGCATAATGTTGAATGTATACCTGGTAATAATTTCAGCTATTTGGTTTGAGTGAAAAAAGCGTCAGTTTAAGACACAACCTCAAGTGTGCAAAAATGAAGCACCTGCCTTGTGCCCGATTCCTTCAGATGCTTTTGTGAAAATTATTCTTACGACTAAATCAATACATATATGAGCGATTTCGCGAAACAGTGCACGGCGAAGGGCCCTCTATCGTCTATCGGAGGTTTGGAGCCTTGGGGTAAGTAGCCTAGGCGACTAACTACGTGTAGCTTTTTTATTAGCAATGTTCGTATGAAGTTGCTATCACTTAAATAAGAATAAAAAGACAAGTAACGTGCACCTCCCTTGTGTTGCATCAAATACTCGAAGAAGCGATATGAACCTTCAAGTCGATTTCTGTCAAGCGATATACGAGTGGAAACTCAGATATCCTTTTAGCTGCTAAATTCCACTCAAATATTGTGGAGATCCGAGCTCCAGGCAAGCGACGTTTCAAGTTATCTTCCATGAAAATTTTCAATTTCAAATGCATAAACATTTCTATGGCGCTAACCAACTCGGCCACAGAGCGTACTCTGTTCAGCACACTCACCGCGAGTGATTTATATACTTCTTTTAGCGATGACAGTACACAAAGCTCATGAGCACTTAAGCGCGCTCTGGTCAACTCCAGCAAGATGACGCGAACTTCGCGAAGGAGTGGTCCTTCAAAGTGTTTACTCGGCTCCTTGCGCTTTACGCAAGTGCACATTGTCATAGAGGGTCACCGCGCACAAGAACGACCATCTCGTGAGGGTGTTGGTTTGTCCATACTGTGTTTTCACCACAAAGCTTGCATGATGCTACCGATCCCACGAAAGTCGCTTTGCTCGCCGCAGTGGCTCAGATCGTGAAAGGAGCACACTGCTCAAACACAAAGAAGTAACTAGTGGGGCCGTTGATATTTCACACTTGTCATGCATATGCTTGTGCGTTCTCTTGATACACCCCCCTTTGTGTTTGAGCAGCGCGCTTCGATAGTCGAGCTGTAGATAGTTTTAGTTGACACTCGCGCTCCGGTGCTTTGGCTTCTTCGGTGTTCATACTTGAAGCTGATTAGCAGTATCGAAGGCCGGCAAAAGAGAAACAAGGCGCGCCATATATATATATATATATATATATATATATATATATATATATAGAAGAATACCTTTGGTTGCCGCAAGGTTATAAATATGAAAGTAGATGCGCATTCAGATAACAACTGTTTATTGTGCCGACGTTTCGACGGGAACCCCGTCTTTTTCAAGGCATAATACTATTTACACATGTTTCGTGTCTTCTTATAGCCTCTCGAGACAGGAGGGAAGGGGTCAAAAGAAAAGTAAAAAAAAGAGAAAAAACACAGAAAAGAGCAAGAGAGAAAAAAAGGGAGAAGAAGAAACAGCGAAACGGGAGGACAAACATTAAATAAAATATAGAAAATCTAGGAGAAGCAGCAAGACCGACACGGCGTAATTAGAAAGGGGCCGCATCTCAACAGAGTAGGGCAGAGGTAGATGAGCATTGTCATCATTGTCAACAATACCTCCCCCGCACCCACTCTTCCCCAAGTGGGCAGTGAGCCGCCGTTCCTGTATTTCACCTTTCCGTGTAGTCCGCTGGCGGCTCGTTCCTCTTTGAAGTTTAGGATAAGTTAATGGGGAGGGCTTAAGTGCGTCGAGTGCGTGCTGGTGGCGTCGGGAGGAATGAAAAAGCCGGTGATTGAGGCACCGCCATCGATATTCATTATATGCAATGGCTCCTTGTGAGTGAAGGAACAGAATGTGCGTTAAAAATTAAAGAAGGAAAAAAAAGAAGTAGAAAAACGGGGGGGGGGGGGGGAGAGTGAGACTGTACGACATCCCGGACAGTCACCACTCAGTTGCGGATCACTGGGAAGACATGGGCGCATGCATGAAAAAGTCAACGAAACCACCTAGCTGTCAGCTCCTTGTCAGTGAAGGAACAGAATGCGCGTTAAAACTTAAAGAAGAAAAAAAAAAGAAGAAAAAAGGGGGTGGGGGACCGTATGACATCCGGGACAACTTATCTGTGCGTTCCGGCTGTGCTTGATGAGGCAAATCATTTCTGTGTTGTCAGATGCATAGGCCAAAAGCTTTGTTAGCGGGTAATATTATTGTCGTAATGAAACCGGACTGATTAAAGAGAAGCGTTTGCGTCTTTTAGCGGTCGTAACGCTGACAGAGTGCCTGGGTGTTCATTTATTACGGATTTTATCGTGTTAAATTTGTAGATAAAATAAGATTCCCGTTGTTCCCGTTCTCTGATTGTTCGAAAGTTGTTTTCTAGTAGTGTAACCCTGATGTCATCAAAGCTGTGGTCTTTTAATGTGCAGTGTATTGAAAGTGGAAGGCCTGGCAGAGATCGTACATGTGCCCGATGGTTGTTGAATCTAAATCTAAACGGAGTGTCTGTCTGGCCCACGTATTGCTTGTTACATACCCCACATTCCAGGAGGTATATGACGTTGTCTGAGTCACAGTCTAGTGCACCTCTTATCCTGTGCTTAAAATCCGAGTGGGTGCTTTTCGCCACTGTCGTTGTCTGCATGTGTTTGCATACCTTGCATCTGCTTTTTCCGCAAGGGTGACACCCAATTTGAGGTTTCACACCTATCTTTGAATTTATTAAATGATCCTTTATATTTTTGGCCGTCTGTATACAACACAAGGAGGAGAAGTGAAAATTATTGATAGTCGCACGCTCTGTTCCAATATGTTAAAGTGTTTTCTTAGGACCTTGTTTATGTTTGGTGGGTTGCTCGTGAAAGTTAATAGCAAGTTTTTGTTGCGGTGTTGGTCGGCGTTTTTCTGCTGGTTGAGAAGAATCTGGCGGTCCAGATTTTCAGCTTTTTTGATGGCGTCATCGTTGATAGCTGGCGGGTATTCTTGATTAAAGAGTACTTCGCGCATATGTGTGCTGTTTTTGTGGAAGTCCTCGGTGCGGGAGCAGATTCGTCGGAATCTGTGTGCTTGGGAATAGGGAATGCTGGTCTTACAATGTCGCGGGTGGCAGCTTTTGAAGTGCAGGTATTGTTGCCTGTCCGTAAGTTTTCTGTATACGTTAGTTACCAACGCACCATCGTCCACTCGAATGAGTACATCAAGAAAGTTTATTTCAGTGTTAGAGTAGGAGTGTGTAAAATAAATGCTGGGGCGTACCTGGTTGAATGCCAGTATGAATTTGAGGAGCTCGTTTTTCGAATGTGTCCATATTATGAATATATCATCTAGGTACCGTTTATAGAGTAATGGTTTGATATTACAAGATGAAAGAAAATTGGACTCTATGTGGTGCATGAATATGTTAGCGTAGTTTGGGGCCATTCTTGTACCCATTGCCGTGCCACTGATTTGAAGATAGTACTGGTTGTTAAATTCAAAGCTGTTCAAATCGAGTACAAGTCTTGTGAAGATTTCAATTACTTTTTTTGCTTGGATAAGCGACAGGGTTGTGTGTGCCATACGATTCAACAAGCGCCCTTACACCATCGTCATGTGAGATATTTGTGTAGAGTGAGCTAACATCCAATGTTACGAGAAATGCATCGTCTGGAATTTTCACGTCTGCTATTTCCCGAAGGAAGTGGTTTGTGTCACGCAAGAAGGACTCATGTGTGGGTGGTATGTCTTTGATTAAAGAATCAATATAACTGGAAATGGGTTTCATTAACGTTCCCGTGCCTGATATAATGGGTCTGCCAGGGTTATTCTTTTTATGAATCTTCGGCAGCATGTAAAAACGACCAGGCGCCGAATGTACCGTGATAAGTGCCTTTTTAAGCTTTGAATCAATGGCGCCTTCACGTGTGAGATCCTCTAGGGTTGTTACAATGATCTTTTTGTGCTCCGTGGTAGGGTCAAAGTCGAGGTGTTTGTAGAATTGTTTGTTATTTAGTTGTCGCTTGCCTTCCTCAATGTAGTTCGATCTATTCAGAACAACAGTCGCGCCTCCTTTGTCTGCTGGTTTAATGACGAGATCTTCGCAGTTGCTCAACGTGAGTAGTGCCTCTTTTTCTCTTTTTGATATGTTATTCATGCCTGGTTTGTGCACCTTGTACGCATGTATAACATCTTTTTGAACCGCGTCTATATAGAGATCCAGATGTCGATCTCTGTTGGCGTCTGGGGTCCATTGCCGTCCGATTACCCCACAAAAAAGTGCGTTATCTTTTTCGGGTTTATCAAAGAAATATTCCTCCAATCGTAAATTTCGTGCGAAGTTGTCTAGGTCTTTTAGGAGCGTGAATTCATCATACCTTCCGTTGCCAGGGCAGAATGCAAGTCCGCGTGATAGTATACTCAATTCTTCTTTGCTAAGTTCTTTGTCGGAAAGGTTAATAACGTTTGGCTCTTTAGGGTGTGGTGGCAAATTTTTTTGAACGTGAGATGGTTTGGTATTTTTTCTGTAAGCAGCAGTGGATATAGCTTGTGACACATTGTCCCACGCAAATTTCTTTCTCTTAAGTTTTTCAATTTCCTCCGTTGTTTTTTTGTGCTCAAATACGTCGAGTTCTTTAGCTTCCCACTCCGAAAGAGAAAAGTTATTTCTTAAATACCGCTCCTCGTCTGTCAGTGTGTTTAGAGTCTTTCTACAGTGTTCGATGGTGACCTTAATTAGCTCCTGTGTGGCGTGATCGAGAATTTTATTCCACCATTTCATTTCCCCTTCGGCAAAGTTATGCATCGATGGTGTTAGCGACAAGCGCAGCGCCTTCGGAGCCGTACCCGCCAGCACATATTGTTCGAGGCTTTGCACGTGAAGTTCGTGCCGTATTTTTTTGTCAAGAACTTTTCTAAGTTTAAGAACATTTGGACCCGTTCTATGGCCTAGTTCATCTGAAACGGACGGTGTTTGCCCACTCGCACAGCCAGTATGTCACTTTGCACAGACGCGGCGAATAGAGCCGCAAGGTGCCCGGAGGTCGTACCTGGGTTGGGTTGGAGCTCCACCCCGTTGTGCCTCCCGTGACGAGCTGGCCTGTAGACGCCTGCTGTTGGCTGCTGGTGGTTGCTGATTGCTCTTTGATGATGTTGGCTGCTGATTTTTTCTTTATATATATATATATATATATATATATATATATATATATATTTACGGGATATGGCACAACGGGAGCGTTGTCAACAAGGATAAATATATTTATCCTTGTTGACAACGCTCCCGTTGTGCCATATCCCGTACCTTCGCGAAGACTAAAAGGCCCATCGAATTATTGCTCCCACTAATATATATATATATATATATATATATATATATATATATATATATATATATATATATACACCTTCTATCACCTTCTATATACCTTCTATCAGGTATATATATACCTTCTCAACCTTCTATCAGTCTCCTATTAAATTAGAGCATGCCCCGAGAGTGAAACCTGACGTTGCACAAGTGTCTTGAACCTTTTAAGAGGAAAGACTGGAAGAGTGCAGATTTGACGGGGACCATAATGTATTCGGGACTGACGTAGCTCTGCTACCCGGCTTCTCTCTATACCCCTTTGCTTAGCGATGTATGAAACTCAATTTCTTTACTATGTCTTGTATGTACCCTTCCTTCTTCATCGTGTGCGATGCAAGGTGAGCACACCCAGCGTACGGAGACAGTCAAGACCAAGACCGCCAAAAGTGCATAGTGGTGCTTAGCTGCTCACCAGCTGCGATTTGATGCTGAGCACATACCGACTAAAAAGGGAAGGGCAGAGGAGTCATAGAAACGCAGAGGGGCAATGCGAGACTGAATTATCCCAACAAGTACATAGGCTATATGACAACCACATTCCTGCACGACGTGCAAAACAGCATGCCTTTACGCGTCACATCACCGTCTTTACACTTTCTAAAAAAACGATACTCTGTAAGGAATAGCAACATAGATGTGTTGCTGATACACGAAATGCCTAATCTCCTGGTATGACAGGTTTCCAACAATTCTCGTATAGCTGTATCATTGTTTCTACCAAGATTCCAAATCTTGCCCAGCCATCGGCACTTGTTCTTCTATTGTCATAGTGGTTCCATTGATTGATTTGTGGGGTTTCACGTCCCGAAACCACCATGTGATTATGAGAGACGCCGTAGTGGAGGGCTCCGGAAATTTCGACCACCTGGGGTTCTTTAACGTGCACCCAAGACATAGTGGTTCCACTCGTTTTGTCTTTGCGGAGCCGCGTTGCGTTACTTTGGGGTGCAGCCAAGTGTAAATGACTCGCAAATGACTTTTACAGTGATGTCTTCATCTCTAAATGGTTTCGCTTCAGCGAGGAAAAAAACGCGCTGGCAATAAATGGGAGCGAAAAAACTAAACAAAAATAAAATGGCGTCGTACATTTTAGACACTCCTATTGGATGTCCGCTTTCAATTTGACAATAATATTAGATGTCTTTAATACTGTTCCCCGTCACGTATCCATCTGTCCACCTATCCGCCTACGTATGGGTGCTCCTATGTTCAGCCCTTTCGCGTAGACCGCGTATTTCGCGTAGGCCAAAATTAGTATAAGGGAGCATGACGGTTTCATTACCACACAAATTTGGTCCTGATAATATTAGCGCGAAAAATTGGCAGATCTCACGTACAGTAGGAATTGATTCGCGAAGCACGAATGAGGAAAGTTGATGTGTCGCTTTAAAATCGGCACCACAACGTTACGAGGCGGAGGAAAATTATGCCGTGCGTGACTTCCATGTCATAATTTCGATGTTTTGACGTGTCACATTTACCATAGTCATCTATTCACGTCACCAGATACCAAATTTGGTATATTTGGAGCAAGCGAAACGGCTGTGAGCGTGCTATGAGCGTTGCATGTCATCATGTTCTATGACACGCATCTCATGATTACGGTGTGTGCACCAGTCATATACATTCATCATACATACATAAGTAATTCTAAGAAGGCATACATAAGTAATTCTAAGAACTGCAGCGTTTATCACGCTGCGCTGAAAATGCAATGCTATGCCCCAAAAGGCAAGCGCTTCCAATGATTTGCTATGACAAGAGTTACTCTATCATATACAGTAACTCTTCAGCTCAGACAACATGGTGGCACCCACTCGTCACTTTGCATTCTACACCTATTCACCTACGAGGCGGGCGCACACGCCATCCTTTGTTTTCGAAGATAACTGCCAGATAGTGCTCGTGTCTTACGTGCCTCCATGCGCTCGTTCGGCTCCGCTGCACGGATCGAGGCACTCTAACGCAGCGGCTCCATATTACAATTCACCGATTGTCTGGCGCAGAACATCAACTAAACGTTTTTTTCACTCTCTCCATACGCAATAGTATCGTCTTTCGACTACATTTTCAGTGAAACATGCAAATATGGGGCCAATTTTTCTCATTTCTTTTCAAGGATTTCACATTCCACTATATTTCGGCATGAACACCTAACAGCTTGAGCTTATTGGTAAAACCGGTAAGCTGACATGTGGGTATTGCTATAGGTGGGTTATTTCACCAAAGAAAACACACCAATGTTAACGGCGCCCCACCTTCTTATTGTTATTAAAGATGCATTGTTGAAAGCAGTATAATTATTAGTGAGTTTGACTGTATACTCGTTCTTGAATCACATCATACGTTGGTGGCACACAAGGGTTGCATGTCGGTCGAGTACATACAGAAATCATCTACGTTTACCAATGGACAAAGGGAATGTAGAGAAGCGAGATGAAATAAACAAAAATAACCTTCAAGAACGAATATACGAACAACTTTAAAACGGGCCACCCAGGTACACTTGAACATAGCATAGTATATTCACTTAACCTGCTGCTCATCTTGCAAGCTTTTTGCCGTTTTTATATATACACGACATGATGCGGAATAGAAATTGCTATGCAAAGCACTCGGTTGTAAACGTCCATTGGGTCATTAGAAGAGCTAGTAATGTTTGCCTCGTGTACCTGATTTGCACCACCCTTCTTCGTCGAAAAACTCTGCCGTCTCCGTTGGTCGCTTGTAGTAGCCTTTCATCACTGTAGGTGCTTTGAACAAGAGCTCTCCCGTTTTGTAGGGGCCCAAGCATCTTCCAGTCAACTTGTCGACCACCTATAGAATGGCCAAGAATATGCATGATACGTAAGTTTATATATAAGCTGGTATAACAGCGCTGGACTAATAGAGACATAAGAACACACAATCACACTCGTGTTGTGTGTTGCCTCTATTCTTGTGTATTTGTTCGCCCAGCGCTATTCTCTGAGAAAATTATGCATCAACAAGTCCGAATAGCGAGCGTGCCATGTGCACATCTCTTGGTGTATAGGTGCGTAAACAGGACATCTAGTGTCTAACAGCATTCTTTTAAGGTAAAATCAAATCCCTTACAAATAATGTTGAGATTTTAACACTTGTAAAGTTTTCACGACAAGTACAAGCGTAAGCTGCCACAGAGGACGTAACAACAGCGTGAAGTTAATACGTTGCTCTTTGTACGAGATTTAAATTCGTTTCCTAATAACTTAACTGTTAGAGCTTGTGGGTTGCTGATAATTCACAAGTGTCAAAAGAGGAGTCCCATCACTACTGTTAATGCAACAATTCTACGAATACATGTAATAGTAATTAGCATGACCGGTATCTAGCGCCAGTGAATATGGGTGCAAAGGCGGCCAATTTGCAGCGCTGCAACTTGGTCACATGCCACGGTCGCGCCCCCATAAGCCCCCTATGGGATCATGTGCCGACGCTAGAAGGCCTAGTTGACATCTTGTGCGCTAGGTTCACACTTCTAGTCATGTCTTCAAGGTTAAGATTAAAGATGTTGTAGGTAGCCGACGGATCTAGCCTTGCATAATTTGCAGGCAATTGCCCCGCCCGGTTTCCTCTTTACTAAATGAAGCTGTGTCCTTTGTTTGTTCTTTAACTTATCACGAGCAGGCTCTTAAAATAAAAATCGTTTATAGCGCGACGTAAGCCTGCATTAGACAGCGGCCTTTGTGCTATTCCACGTGCAGTACTGTGCCGGTACTCTATCTCGCTGAACTATACATCAAACATAATTGTCACTTATCACCAGTCACATGCGAGGTCTGTAGCAATCAAAAACTTCAAGAGAAGTCGCGACACTTGTTTCCTGAAGATCGAGGAACCACGCGGAAACATAATATCAGTCACGCTGTCGCATGGTGAGCCTAGCTGTTGCAGTTCCTCAAATAAACCTTGCCGTTCCTTCTTAAGCGCACAACATTTAAGCAAATAGTGTTCTATATCACCGTTTTACTTGCGCTTCGGGCACAAGGGCGTCGCGGACAGTCTGATCTTGTGAAGCCATGCTGGTGTACGCGCTGATCCCGTGCGAATGTGATGAAGCAAGCAGGCCTCTTCCTTTGATAGCCCTTGTGTCACACATGGCTGATGAGGCGTCAGCCATAACGAGTGAAAATGCTTGATTACCGCTTCTCGTAAGATACGCCGATTGTCTTTTGGAGCCTTCTTCGTTGGTGTAACCTCCAGAGCACTCCGGGCAAGTATGTCAGCCACCTCATTACCCGCTATACCCACATGTGATGGAATCCATTGAAACGTAATGTTTATAGCCATGCCATGAAGGTCTTTAAGGATTCGCAGTGATCTTTCAGTGCATCGAACCACAATCAATCCATGTTTTGGCCGCTGCAAAGCGGGCTTACTGTCCGAGATCAGCACAACTTGTTGCTGCCTACAAAACTTCAGTTTTTTCAGGGCTGCCTGAATTGCCACGCTTTCACGTGCTGTCGATGAAACAACGCACTCGTGTCTCGCTGCCCAGGAAACATTTAGAGATGGGATCACAAACGCTGCAGCGCTTGCTCCGCGCACTATGTCGACTGATTCATCGGTGAAAACTTTCAAATGATCGGCGTACTTTTCTTCAACATATTCAAGTACCAATAAAAGTATTTCTGCTGTGGATGTGCAACGCTTGCTTTGCATCCGTGGAATCGTCACCTGGCAATCGACATCTTCATGTGACCAAGGTGGGTCTTGTCGAAGTTGTCTTTGTTGGGGAAATCAATGATAAGATGGCGAAGGGTGTTGAGGGCCACGAAAGCTCGGGATTCCGTGCGTCACCGAAGGCGACTGAGTAGTGCTCGTCCTGGGCTTGATTCGCCAAGTCGGCAAAGCTGTGTCAGCAGTCGTTGAGAGGCTAGAAGACGTAACGGTGGAAAACGAGCTACATGGAGCACCTTTATGCTCGCTGCAAACTTTGGCACTCCCAAAGCAACTCTGAGGCCTTTTCGATGAAGTTTTTCAAGCCGTTCGTACTGTGACTCACTCGGAGAGATCAGGGGCAATTGGAAAAGCACACGGTTGACAATTACTGCCTCGTGTAACTATCATTGATGTTGGGTGACTCCCCCAGCTTGTTCCTGCCATCCTTCGAAGAATGTTTACACGGGGCGTCAGTGCCGACATCGTCTTGTCTACTGCTCGTCGCCAATTCATCCTGCTGTCAAGTGTGACTCCAAGGAACCTCATGGACTTCCTCAAGGAACATACAAGGAACCTCATGGCTTGACTGATGCACCTGGAAGTAATATTTTCATCCTTGTTTCTCGTCTTCGCATACCTGGGAATAGCATGAATTGAGACTTTTCTGCTGATATTGTTAGTCCAATAGATTCAAGATTGGTTTGTGCAGAGTGTAAAACTCTTTGGCCAATCATTTCCAATCTCTTATGCTGATATCCAGAAAGCCAAATGCATATGTCGTCGGCATAAATTGATATTTGTACTGTCTTGCTCACAGTCTTGAGAGCATTAAGTAAACCAGCCATGGCCACATTGAACAACATCGGAGACAGGACACTGCCCTGTGGCACTCCTCTGGTGATTTTCCTTGAGCTACTGAGCACTGTCCCTAACTTCACCTGCATCGAGCGATCACTAAGAAACGCCTGAACAAAGCGTAAAAGGTTCCCCGTTATTCCCATAGATGCAAGACCACAAATTTTCGCACCTTGGAACACGTAGTCGTATGCTTTTGAAACGTCCAGGAATATTGCCAGAGTTGAAAAGCCGTATGCTCTTTGGTGTTCTATGTGACTCACCAAGTCCAAGATGTTGTCCTGTGCACTCAACTGTTGCCGAAACCCAGTCATACATGCTGGAAGGATCTTGTGATTCTTCATCAACCATGTCAGCCAAACACAGGCCAGCTTCTCCATCAGCTTCGCTACGCACGAAGTTACTGATACTGGTCTGTATGAGGCCAGTTCTGTTCTGTCTTTACCTGGCTTCAGCACTGGCACGACCCAGGCTATTTTCCAGGCTTGAGGATTGTTTCCCGACTCCCAAACATAGTTGAAATGCATCAGAAGCATGATCTTCACTTCTGCAGGCAGATTTGAGATCAATTGGTTTGTAATTTCGTCAGGTCCAGGAGCACAGCGTCGACGAAGACAACTGATGGCTGACGTAAGTTCCCGCAGCGTGAAAGGTGCGTCGATGGCAGATGTAGAATGAGGCGGAAGTGGGTAAGGTGGTTCATTTTCTCTTCCAAATACATACACGTCAGCAAACTCTTCAGCTAGAGACGGCATTGATGTATTCTTGAATAACGCGAGGGCAATAAATGGTCTAGAAGGCTCGAACGTGCTTCCGACCCTATTTACTACTCGCCATATCCTTGACAGTGGAGTAAATACGCTTAAACTCTCACAAAACGTTGCCCATTGCTTCCTCCGAAGTTTGTTGCTGTACCGCCATATTGCTGCATTAAGTCTGTTGAACTGAGTTTTGCTAGCATATTCACCTCTTCAGTCATGTCTTCGTCACCACTACCATAGGCGGCACCGTTACCAGCATCTACAAGTGACAAAAAATAGAAAAATATAAAATTGCAGCAGTTCACGCCATCAAGAATCATTTTTGCTTCATACCCCTGCAAAGCAGCGATTCTGAAACCAGTGCTCGTCTGAGCAGCGAGAAATATGCCCCTTGAGGCGCACGCTTGGATCATGCTGGTTGGTAATGCCTGTATGAGGTACATGAACGCGTGTTACTTATTCGCGATGACACCTATCTATACCCCACGTTGCGTACTGCTAAAACACTTCGAATGGTCGCTGTTGTGTTTGCGTCAACCATATGCATAAGCAATGTGTCGTAACACCTGTTGAGTTACTAAATATCACGTTGTTTGCGAATTCTAGTGCGCACCGCTGACAAATAGCAACGTAACATGAAGACATGAAATGCACATCTGTGTACTTTTTGTCTTACTCCACGAGCGCATTCTCATGAATTCACTCGAGCGTAGCAACACAAAGAAAGTAAAGATGTTACCAGCAACCTGCACGATTCGGCACAGTGATGACAACGCTCAGATCGTTCCTGTTATCACAACTATGGTCCATCGTCACTCAGCACCTGGCGAGTGGTCTGGTGGCCCACTGACCATGTCGAAGTTATGTCAATGTGGCAAGGTGCTACGCTCCATTGAGCCGTCGATGTCGATTTCAGTGTCGGCATGTGGTTGTCGCAGGGTGCTACGCTCCGTTGAGCTGTCGTGCGGATGTTCTCGCTAAAATAAGATAACTTCGGCGTAGCGAATTCAATTTATACTTCCCACCGAAATGAACGATAAATACAAATTTATGAAGCGTTCGGTACCTCTCGAATTTCACTTTTTATGTCGCTGCTTCTTCAGGCTTTAACTTTCTTCTGCGAAATTTATGTAGCGGCTGTGAACGCAGGCGGCATTCGTACGTTTCTCTGCAGGTAATCAGTAACGAATTTAAATGATGCATGAGTGGAGAATACTTCTAGCTTCCCAAATGCTCCGTTTCCTTGCGCTTGCCACGTTAAGTGTATATATCACATGTCTTCACAATCGTCGGTCGCCAAAGATCATTGAAGATTGTTTGCGGAATGGGGGTTGCGCTCTCGTGACACATTACTCAGGAGGCAGATCCTCACAAAGGCAATAAATGGCTGAATATGTGCTACGAGTGACGTCAGCTAAATTAGCCAGGCGTGTGCCATAATGAGCGTTAACAGAAGAAAGAGGGGCAGGCGAGAGTCCTCTTTAAAAGCGCATATATATATATATATATATATATATATATATATATATATATATATATATATATATATATATATATATATAGTGGGAGTAATAATTCAATGGGCCAGTTAGTCTTCGTGAAGGTATGGGATATAGCACAACGGGAGCGTTGTCAATGAGGATAAATATATTTATTTCACAACAGTTTCGGGAGGGGTCCTCCCTTCATCAGGGGATGAGTTATACTGACATCAAAGTATAATCCGCCATCTTGTGGTCATGGCCTTACCACATCTTTAACCTCGTTCCACCATGTCGTCACAGTCTGTGCACTGCTACTGCGTCGGTCATCTCTAATATTCAATGCTCCCTGCCTGCCAATAACCCCCATTGCCAATAACCCAAGCATTTTGAGCAGCAACCATGTATACTAGGGGGCGTGACTCTGGAGTACCACAGAGTCACGCCTGGTTACAGAACTGGTTTGGAAGTGGACCGTAATTTTTGTGAAATAGCAATTGTTATTGCAGTGCTGGCTATTCAAACTTACAAGAAGTACACGTGTACCCCTATCAAAGTATTGTATAGCCGTCACGTCAGATTAACGACAATTGTAGAGAAGCGCAATCCACTTAAGCTCATTCATCTAGCAGTGTCAAGGGCTGTCGTCCTCGCTGGCACATCGCGACATACAAGCTTACTGCATCTGGTGTTGCTAATGCCCATGCTCCTATTGGAATTGTTGAACAACAGTAACTCAATTGTTTAATCGTTTAGTAAAAGTGCTGTTTAGTAAATCAACAGCAAATCAACGATCAACGTTTGTTCATACCTGTAGAGTCATTTCGTAACGTTTCGCTTGATCAAAATAAGTACAACACTGTCACCTTCACTCCACATGCTTCGCATAACATCGATTCCCAAGTTAGGTAGGATCTGTCGAATTCGATTTACACAAATGATCCAACCCATAGTGACTGCATCGCGTGCATTTAAAAAATGCCCCAGACTAGTTTTGTTTCTGTTGTTCTTTCGAACAAAGTGCTATTGACCAGAATAGGTGAGAAAATAATTTGAATACCATTTATCGAAGTCACGAAGGCTAGTACGAATTGTGAAGCCGCAAGCGTATAAGCTTCGAGGCCCGCGTGTTTGAGACCTGCAATCCAGCAGATCGGACGAGCGATATAAGCAATGTAGAGACTCGGCTTTTTCGCGTCTCTCTAGAACGTTAAGGTCAAAAGGACGTCTCCTTTGGGGCTCTTGCATCTACGAGAGACGCTGAGGCATCTCTTTCAATACTTCCCGCTTTGTTCGACCTTGATTATTGATCTACTTGGAGTAGTAGCCACAAGGTGAGCCTTACTGCGCTTGCAACCAGCATCGGTCGTTTGTCGTACATGTTTTCTACAGCAAAGCACGAGCACTCCGAAGGCTGACTTTGCACCCGCCGCAACACCTGCCTCTCGCAAAGATTATGACCACTTCAGTGGGGCATCAGCAACACCCTTAGAGCCACCTAGCTATGACGTCACAGATCCGGCTCAGTGAAGCTCTCCACGTGAACACTATCATTATCGCAGATTTATTGACAAAACCTCTGAATGAAAAAAAAGTGACCTCAACTATAAATAAGTTTCCCGTTTTCTTCTTCGGGTCATTAAGTCTATACGCTCGGTTCCCCGAGTTGGCCGAACTCCGTCATATGTGCATGGCACCCTTTTCTCTGGCTTGTTTTTTTTTATTTTTTTCTTGGCTCTAATTGCGGTGTTATGCAGGGCGACCTCTACACGTTGGCAGCGTTGGTTGCGCCTGTCTTGTTTTTTTTTTTTCTGCAGATTTATGGCGTGCTTTCAGTCTCTTTTTCCAATGTCTTCCTGGGGCGCTTATGGGTTCAGCGCAATTTAAAATGATGGTGAGCGACTTTTCGAATTCCGTTCAAGAAGCCAGATGCGGAGGTGCCTCTCGCTTCATATAGCCAGCAGGGCTAACTTTAAACCGACACTATGGTTTCGGCTCTGTGACATCAGTGAGCGATTTTTCACTCATCGCTAATTTTATTGGTTTGTCCTCCTTCTAAGTGCCGCATAATCGCTTTCCGTTTATAAGTAACGTTCGTAGCCGACTTCAGTCAAGTTGCTTTAAAACACTGCTGGGGGTAGGGGTGGTAAACAATTTTGTCCAGAAATTCGCCAGAGCGTTACTGCGCGCCTCAGTGGCTGTCCTGGGCATATAGGTGAGTGAACGGGGGGGGGGGGGGGGGGCGCGACGAACCTTCCCCTCTCCTCCTGAAGGAAAACCCTGCGTACACTTATGGTCCTTACGGCGATTTCCATTGAGAGAGCCGGAGCACCTAAAAGCACGCTGAAAGTACTCTCTTCAGAGCCGGCGTGTTTCAGTGGTCGAACAAGTGCAGGAGCACTGTCATCCATCGGTAGAGCGAGAGTGCTTTTGCTGCGCCAAGAGCAGCCAGGAGCCGTTTGTAGTGCTCGCAGCTGAAAAGCGGAGTACCTAGACTAGTCACGTGGCCCTTGAACGTCACGGTTTCCGAATTTTTCTTCAGCCGGCGAGCGTGGCGGCAATGGTAGCAACTATGTGTACTTTGACACCACTGTTTTGTACGGGTGGCTACAATGACAGCTGGGCGTCTGCCGAATGCGTCATTGCGCAAACATACTAGGTATTAAAATAATGAACACGTGGCTGACCGATTTCACGCGTATTTTCCCACTGCCCCCCAAAGAATATGCCAGGGATTGGAATGTTTCAGTCACATGGTCCCCCACTCATCACCCTCTTCCTTCACCTGCCCTCCGGGAGCACGGCGTGTTCCAGTGGCAGGTTGGGTGGCCCTGCTCTCAGTGCTCTGCCCCCCACTCCTCACTGCCCTGCCCCTCTACTCCTGTTCTCTCAATGTAATTTGCCATTAGTCAAGGGCGCCGTTGGAGACGGCCGCTGCCCGCTACGTGCCACCACGGAGCTTTGTGCATAGAATGTGTAGGGGGGCTACTTTGAAAGCCGTCTATCCAGAACGGAGGGAAGGATAGAACGTAAGACCGAGAGGGAGTTCCGGTTCAGTCATGGCGATTTGCACGACCAAGACGTGAGAATAGCGACGCGATGTGCAGAGAACAGACGGGTGGATGCCCGGTTCTATCATTTGAACGAATACAAAACGGTATCCGGACGATGTGCGTTGGATTGAAATGTAATGGCGAATTCTACTTGTCGAGCGGGAGCATGCTCCGCGGCCGAGAAACTGCATTCCACTGGTAGATTCGCAGCGTGTTCTCGTGCTTCACTGGCAGATTAAGAACAACTCACTCCGTGATGGAGCATTCCACGTGCTCCGTCTCGCAGAGACAGATCTCGCCGGAACTCCGAGAATGCGTTGCTGTCATTTCCGCCACAGTAAGGCAGTGCTGTTGCCTGCAGCTACCATGAGCGTTTTTTTTTCCTTTTCGAGGTGGTGCCTTCTGCGCTGTTTACATTTCTCAAACGGCATTGTTTGATGTTGTTGGATGTGCTGCTGCTGGTTTGCTTTTCGCTTTGAGCGACAGCGAGAGCACTAGTAGCAACAGCGAGGACGAGCCGCGCGTGATTTCCCGCCGTGTGCATGGCCGAAGTCTCGACCGAACATAATCGGCTATGTCGAGAAAGTTTTCAGGACTGGTTTAGTGACGTATGTGAAAAACCTTCCGGCGCGACCTCAAGCTGGGCATTAACGTGGTCCACTCGCAGATCTGGCTTGGCGCAATTCGAGTGCTCGCTCCAGAATTTCGGTGGCCGCTCCGGATCTACTAGTGAAGTTCGCGATAAGCGTTTCAACCCGGAGAATCGAATTAGCCTGTTTTGCATACCACCGATTCAAACCGAGACACCACCTAGCATACACGGAAGATGTTAAGACAAATAATTTGTTAAAATCATCTCGCTCTGCACTCTCATGTATTAAAAACAACGCCTGTCAATTTTAATGCTTTCGCGCGTTGAAAGCATCTCCTGAATTCTCCCAGCTCGCCTATTAGCTGTTTGCGGCCTCTCGTTCTTCCGTTCTATCATCTCCTCTCCCTTCTACATACAACGCTCGCATATTAGCCCTCCCCCCCCCCCGCCAAGCACATACTCCTTACCAGGCTAAGGGGGATGAGAAAGGGGGTTTTGCAGTCGCAATTAACGGGGCCCGCCTTTCTAATTTTAGTTCCTTGCGCCTCGTAGCCGCATGCTGTGACTTGGATATTCAGGTTTCCTGTGAAGCGCTATTTCTTAGAGAGGAAGGAGTTTGTCTTTTTGCCCTTCCGCTGACAGTTTCCGTAGCCGTCAATGGGCCGATAGACACCAACGCCGAGTGCTGCATATTCCAGTCTCTCGCGATCAATAACAAAGCCACCCAAATGCAACGTCATTTAGGTGTTTTATCTAAATGTTTCAGCAACCACCAATAAGGTCCAAGAAGGTTTTGTGGGCATAAAACACAAAATGCAGAATGACTAGAAAATGACCCAAATGACTTATAAGAAGCCGCCAGGTTTACTCCTGCACCACACGGCGAAAGCAACAGGCAAACGAAAGCGTGCACAGTAACTTAAAAGATTAAAGAACTACCAGCTCGAATATGCAACGATGGCAAAAACAAGAATTTGTAGGGGGGGGGGGGGCGTAATATGCACACATTTTGGTGTAGGAGAACAGGTAGCCAATTTTTCCAAATAAAGCTTAGTTTGAAGTGAGCGACCTTCATGTTTAAATATTGAGCAAAATATTAAAAGAAACCTGAAACATTTTCACCTCTATCAGAAATGGGGCTGTCGTGGCTGCGGATTGTCTATAGAGCATTATTAGCACTAGAAAACTGCGGCTGACGATAATACAAGATCAAATTGGGAGCCAACGCATTGAAATGCATAGTTTACGTAGGATCAATGAGCAGGAGGAACTGCCTCAGGTATGTTTGCTGGTGTTTCAATGAGAAGATCTACCTTTGTCACAGGCGCCTTGTGATGTTATTCTTCAGTAGTCGACTGTCCCCGTCATATTGCTTTGTCTGGCATGCCGCTGTTGGTAACTACATTCGGGAAAAAAGAAACTGCAAAGGGGATGAGCATGGCGCTTTCGCCCTTGTGAAGAAAGGATGTTATGGGGCCACTGAGAAATGGGAAGAGGTCGATGGCCGAGGGGTGGCGACCTGTGCTCCCGCAAAAAACGCGAATGAGAGTGCCGTCATTCCACTTTCTAAAGAGGCACCTCTGATTGGTACGGATTCTGGAGGAGGGCTTGTTGGGCTGCCGGATAGGTACACACAGGTTTGCACGACCATTACCTTGCAATAGTGACCGGGTAGAAACGCAATGATCCTTCACTTCTGCCATGCACAAGCGGTACAGTAAGAATCATCATCCCTCCGACACAACGCAGTAAAGACCTGATTATTAACAAGGGAGTGTTGACCTGAACTGCAGCAGAATGTGACAGTCGCAAAAGTAGGGGCATCCTGGCCAACACCGCAAACGACTGTGGCTATCCTCGAGACATAAGGCCCATAATTCGGCAGAGACACTTCTAATCTGCATGGAGCATTGTAGTCACGACGCAGAGGTTCTGACGATAAAACCAAACGCGACGTTTATATGGTGGCGGTACAATGCTCAAGTAAAAAAAAAATCGTCTTAGCAAAGACAAAACAAAGGCACTGGCCCGAGGACTGCCGCGCCTTTGTTTGCCTCTGTTTAAGCCCGTGGCATTTCCCCACCTCCTGCAACAGCATCACCTTGATGCTAACCCAAGCGCTACGGTAATGATGAACAACAAAAAATTTGTCAAGTCCCACGTATCTTAGAAATTGATGTTGCGCGAAGCACGCGGAGAAGGTATAAATGTAGTGTAATCTTTTAAGTGAGCGAAACGTCAAGAAATGGCGCTAAGGCATGCACAAATATTGTACGAACAGACATATGGTAAACAGTTGCATATCTACTCTCGCGTAACGATTCCAACAGCAACATAGGTATAAGCAACATAAGAAGTGGTAAGCTGATATCTTGCACTTTTGCCAGAGAGGATGGTGGCCCTGAACAATGCTACATAAATGAGCTTTAGAGGATGGCGCTTCCCTACGATTGTCAATAACCCGACGAGAAGCCGCAATGATGGGAGTAGGTATGTACTAGTTATAATTTTCGATAGCTTGAACTTCCACTACAATGGACGTTTAACGAGCATTACAGTCTATTCCAAAAGTGGTTCCCAGACCTGGCATGGCTTTGTGGTAGAATAGGTGATTGCCATGCAGAATGCTGGGGCTGGATTCATGCTGGGACCATGATATTTATTCTATGCATTCGTTAGGTCAACGCTGGTGATGCCAGCTTTTAGGGGCAATTCTCCTTAGGGCCGATCTGGTTGGCGTTCACCACGCCCCATAAAATCCAAACTAAAACCCAACACCTGCACAACAAAAACAAAAACATGTGTAATCATGCATGAACATGCATGATCACCCGCGCCATTCATCTGTTTATCCAACCATCCTCCTCTCGACCTGTCTGTCCGTCCGTGCATTTGTCCACCCGTCCGTGCATTCGTCCACCCTTTATACTAGTCGGTGAGTAACGTATACAATATTGACCTTATAACCTATAGCTGCAACGACTCGTCGTCATTCACTTTCTGAAGATGCACTAAACGCTCTCGAATAATTATTACCAATGTTTGTTTACACCAATCCTTGGTTGACATAAAGTGTAATTCACATGCAGTGCATTGCGCCTAACTACAGTTGATCTTAACTAGACGTGGTGGCTGTATCATAGGAGTACGTGTGTAATGTTTATTAAATTGGGTAGCCATCACTGAAGACACTTCAAGAACAGTTCGGTCTTTTCGAAAAGGAGTTGCGAGACCAGGCGTAGCTCTGTAGTAGAATATTTGGCTGCCACTTAAAATTCTGGGGTTCGATCCTTCTTGGAACATTGACATTTTAGAGGCGAAGCTCCTTATGGTCTAGGGCGACCCCGCGTCTATCCGGCGGCGTAGCCAGTCCAGCATGTTTTTACAGACAGACAGATGGACGGACGGACGCTACGCCTCACTCATGATAAGTCACTGCACGTATATGCCGCGATTTTTTTTTTTACTTTCTTCCGGTCAACGCCACCAATGTCAACTTTGCCTTAGCACTCACGCGCTAAAATACCCGTGTGTATTCTCACCGTTCCTGTATAGATGCGGAGTGTCAATCACCAGAGGCGCATACCCGCATACGAGTGGCACATAACCGCTCGCGGGTATGTGCCACTGTCTAATGGAAAGGGTTGGACGACGTACGCGACAGTATTGTCACATTATTCATGTCATGATCACCGAGTCGTATTCGTCAAACGATCTTACCTTACCCTCCCATAATAATTTTGATTTGCCCCAAGTTAAAGGGGTGATGACGAGTGCACCCAGACGTACAAAGATAGATAGACACATGCCGACAGTGCTTGCAGTACGCAAGCAAATGCTTCGCATTTACACTTTATGTTCCGAAAACAATGAATATCCTGTTTTAACCGTACTACGTGCACAGATACAGCACTCTGGTCGCGGCTCTGATCGTCGTGGTGGTTAACATTCTGTCCGGAAGGGCCTCGTAGTTAACTGCGCTCACTCGTCTTAGGACCTTGCAAGTTTCCAACTGCCTACCAAAAGGCTTTTCAGAAAGACCTTTGCTGCAAACAACGGTTTAAACCAACACTTGGTCACCCGGTTGGTAGTCGACTTGTCTGTAGCAGACCTTGTAGCACAATCTGTCGATGCCCTATTCGTTAATGACGTTTACATGAGCGAGATTGCGTGCTTCTTCGGCTCCTTGCACGGAACACTCGGTACCTTCTTCAAGATTGTCTACATCGCGTGGAGTATTGTATCCAACATTGTCTCGACATCACGACCATACAGAGGGTAAAACTGCGTGAAGCGAGTGGTCTCTTGCATAGCGGCATTATACGCGAATGTTGCGCAAGACCGTACCTCATCCCACGTCTTGTGCTGTACGTCTGTGTACATAGCCACATATCAGTCATCGTTATGTTCAGCCTTTCGGTCAGTCCATTTGTCAGTGGTTGCGATGCATCATGTAACAACTTGACTGAACGACGTGTTAAGGAGCCGCGCCGTAATCGTTGTTCCTTGGTCTGGGATGACGCAGGATGGAGCGCCGTGGTGCTGGGAAACGCTCTCCACAAAAAGCTGAACAACTTCAGAAGCTGTGCATTTTGGAATTGCCTTTATTTCGGTGCAGTGGGTGAAATAATGCGCAGCAATGATTATCGACTTGTTTTATGAATACGACTAGGGAAAAGAACACAAGAGGTCCATGCTGACCTGATCAAGGTCTGGGTGCAAGGGTGATCGAGGAAGGGTGTTTTGGGTGGCTCAATAGGGTGAAGTAATTCCGCAGGCTTAACAGATGGGGACTTTCAGCGCTGACACTCCTGGTAGGTAGGCTTGAACGTATTGCTTAACGCAAGCGGCAAGTTTCGGCCAGTAGTAAAACTCGAGTTTCTCACTGAGAGTTCGGGTGGTGCCCAGGTGGTGACATCCAGTATCGTAGTGCTCAGGCAAACAAAATTTCGTGATGAATCCCAGCTGGGACGACCAATAGTGAAGTGTTGTGGCTGGCAGCCGCATTTTTTTCTGCGACATGTGCTGTCGCGGACAAAACGATGACAATGTGCAAGCTATGTGTGAGGCAGAGACAGGTTGCCGCCCTCTAGATGTTAAAATATAGGTCACAATTCATCATCTACTCACTGCCCTGTAGCTATGTCTGTTGTGCTTACGGCTCTACGCAAAGGGCAGTAGTCTTGAGGTTTTAAATGACAGGCTCCAGTGCCACGCGTCACAACGCGTCTGCATCTTCGTGCGCATGACCTGACTTAATCACGATAGTGACGTCGTACGTCTTAAATAGTAGGTGGCACTGGTATAGTCATTCGGAAGGGTATCTTAGTTTCACCAGCCAGCACAGTGAGTGACGATTAGTCACTACTCTGAATGGGTGGCTGTAAGGGTAAGGTCGAAGCTTAGCAAGTGTCGATACAACAGCAAGACACCACTTCTCCGCGGTATTGTAGTTGCACCCCAGGCGTGAGTTGGTGCGACTAACGTAAACGATAACGCTTTCGACTACATCCTGCCGCTGTATGAGTAGTGCGCCCAAACCGATGTTATTGTCGTATTTATCAACTTCTGTTTCGGCTTCATCATCGAAGTGTCTAAAAACAGAGGGCGATGCCCAGAGATGCCGCAGCTCGGTGAATGTTCTGTCTTGTTCTGAGCTCCTAACGAACGGTGTGTCGTCTGTGGTGAGTCGACCAAGTGGTTCGGCAATTGGCAAAAAGAATGGCCTATAAAGCGCCGGTAGTATGCACATAGTCCTAAAACCATCGCACAATTCAATTACCCTGCCAGCGGGAAAGGGAGCAATACGAAGCGCGTGCGTATTGCTTCAATTGCATTCAGTTGAAGACAAAATCCGGGAACACTTGAACTATGTCTAACCACACTAAAGAGACTAACACAAAATGCTCGAGCATACCTTAAACATCGTCGCGGGGGCTGGGAAGCCCATGTCTACACCGGTTGCGTGATCCCGTGACGGAGAACACAGCAGCGATGCCGCTTCAGTCATGGCATAGACGTTCGCAAGCACCTCCAGTCCCTCCCCGAAGGCTTCTTGAACAGCCTTGTATTGAGATGGAGAGAGCACCATACCTCCTGTACACACACGTCGTAGTCCTCCGAGCCGTATTCCGGTGCTCTGCATTTCACTCACGATTGTCCGGAGGTGCCAAGGCAACAAAATAGCTCCCGTTACCTGCATGGTACATAGGGATATATTAGTAGTACCGTTAGTTGTCGCGCAGGAGGTCGGCCTTTTGTGTATCATAGGCCAAATAACGCTGTAGTTTGAGCTCTTGATGATAAGTGGTTTTTGATTGCGAAAGGCCCAGGTGTGCAAAAATAGCGGTATCTGGGGATTTACGTTCCAAAGCTACAATATTATTAACAGAGACGTGTAGTGGAGCGCTCCGAAAATTTCGACTATCTGATGTTCTTTAGCGTGCACTGATATTGCACAGTAAATGGGCCTCCACCATTTCGCCTCCATCAAAATGTGACCACCATGGCTAAAATAAAACCCACGACCTTTGGGTCAGCATTCGAGTACCGTAATTGCTTTTTCACCGACGTGAACAGGTGTGCAAGAAGATGCGTTATTACAAATAGTGTGGTGTATACGACCACTAATGGTTTAAATTTAGGTAACATATGTAGGCAAAGTGGCCTTAGAACACATGCTGTTTGGAAGCGTAGAATATGCATATACCATGAATTTATGACCGAGACATGTAGAGTTATGTATGGTAGTTCCGTCAACGTCAAGTGAGAGTGATGCTAAAATACAAGAATGTGAAAATAACACGTTTATGCTATGAAGGTCAATGAGCTTCGAAGTGTTGAAGAGTGCTTTCTAAAAGCTTGAATTGAACTCAAACACGCACCACACACACACACACACACACACACACACACACACACACACACACACAGGCATGAAACACGCACAGCACACGCTTCCAACACATTTATTCATAGCGCACAAGCTCGATTATATACATGTCGCACATGCGCCCTTGAACATCAGAGAAGGCCAACAGCACACAATATAGGCATTCAATTTTCCCTCTCACAGCCAAGAGCTAATAAACTGGGATTCACCGGGAAACAAAGATAGTGAAGAGGCGCTTACACAGTTATTCTTTCAGATTCGAAGAAGCTTTTTGGCTAGCCTGTGTAACGCTGCGCTTCCATGTGAACGCGCCGCCCACAGCAGCTGTTGGCGCGGTGCCAAGTAGGTCACAATGCTGCTGCGCGTTGAGGTCACGCTCCCCTCGCAGTGCGCGCTGACGTCACTCTCGCTCGCTTGCTGCGTGCTCTTCGTGGCCCCCCGCAGCTGCCGCCTTGGTTGTTCGCCCGCAACACCTGCCGCGACCACCGCTCGCTTCTTCACCGACTCGTCTGTTCACGCGCAATAAACCTGACTCACGCAGAACTTACGCGTTAAAACATGTCTGTACGTTATACCTACAAGACCTACGCCATTAGTCCCCTCAAACGAATCTTCCAACGCTCTCCGCAGCACACGTGTTGGCGCTGTTCAACCGATGACGCCACCTGTCCGCAATGCTGCTGCTTCGCATCCGATCAAGGTTCCCGTCGGGGAGGGGGTCCAAGTTTTTTTTTTATGAAAAAAGTCTTCAAGATTTTAGGTGTTGTTTTTCTTGAACTTCTGCCAAAAATTGTTGTCTCAGAGATTCATGCATCGCAGCCACACAACATAGAAAGCGCAATGAGGTGCGCATACTTGCCATCTCGTTTTGTTAATTTTTGACGTGCTCCTTCCGGGGACCATGTACACGATACCCTTATCCTGCGGCAAGGTGTACATCGGTAAAACAGAAATATGTGCGAATTACGGAATATGGAAGCACGCCCAAAAATTACCAAAACGAGACTACAAGTATGCGCACCTTGTTGCGGATGCCTCTAACAAAAAGATTTGTGTGGCTGTAACGCACGAATCTCTTACACAGGAATTAGCAGCAGAAGTTGAAGAAAAAAACAGGAGGCGGGGTGTTTTCATAGAAAAAAAATAAGGACTACTGAATAAGCGTCTCTTCCCTAGTTTTGTTTCCAAGGGAATGCCAGTTTATCAGTTCTAGGCCGTGAGAGGGAAACTTTTATGTCTTGATAGCGTGTGCTGTTTGCCTTCTCTGATGTTATTGCGTGCATGTGCGACATGTATATAATCTGGCCTGTGTGCTATGAATAAATTAGTTGGAAGTGTGCCCTGTGCGTGTTTCATGCCTGCGTGTGTGGGTCGCGTGTTTGCGTTCAATTTAAGCTTTTAGAAAGAATCTACGAAACAGCCCAACAAGTTTTTTAGAAATGTTTTCTACTGTGACTACCGAAGCAGCATCTGAAAAAAGGTCATAGAACGATCGTCAGAAAATATCACATGAAAATTGGGTACGTCTTGGAAAACGAAAAAAAATCATTGGTACCTAAAAAAAGAGGTTCTCGCCAATGAATATCGACGGTGAAGTAGAACACACGTAAGCTCAAACAGGGCTCTATTTTAAATAGCATATGGTTCATCGCATTGGATTAGTACATCAGACAAGCTAGGCATCTCCTCATGTTTTCCCCTATACGTTGATCATCACTGAACAGAAGGTGCTTGGGCGTACTAACTGTGTGGCTCATCGTATGATAAGTCTGCTTTGTGGGACTTCTGTAAGTTGTGGCATTGATATCGATAGCCAACTGCCTCTATATTCCCAATACTTATTCGTGTTACCTTTGCATTTGCGCGCATATGGGGCTAGCCGACCACTACGCCAGAAAAATTGCCTATTGTGACCTCATAACAGGTACAGAACAGTACAGTTACAAGACTGACAAACGTTACTTTAATGAACAGGCATGCTACCAGCAACCACTCCGGTCGTCGACAATGATGAAAAAGCGTGAATTCATGGTGCATGGTCACATCGTGCACCTTTCCTTGCGGAATACGTCGATGGATTTCGTGTAGATCAGCTATACATCACCAAGCTAACGCCTACTTCCTCAAATCTGCAAGAACGTTCTGTTGTTCTTTTTACGCCAATTTTCGTAACCGCTTTGTTGCGGGGAATATAGTGGTATCTAACCCATTCGCATTGTTATATTTTTAGCGCTGTTTGTTTTCACTATGATGAGTAGCGTGCAAGATAAAGCATTAACAAAAATAACTTAGAACTATGTGCTGCAAGTCATATCCACTCTTTCTAATCTAGCGAATGCTGTTGCTTTGTATGGCCCTACGGGAAAGAATGCAATGGCAGACTAAATTTTAAAAGAAAAACTCCTCCGCAAAAATAAAATGACTTTTTTAACTGTCCATGAACGAAGTCGTTATGACCCTTAATCACATAGGATATTCCACTGATATTTCCTTGGACAATCTTGGGGTACTACCGATGTCTCAACATAGACCAATGTGGCGTTTCTGCCAATTTCAGGATTATATTTGAGAGCGTACGCGCCGCACGCAGGCAAAAAATAAAAGTCAAAATAATACAGCCTATAAATAATTTCACAGAAGCGATTAATCTACCTTATGTATAATCGCCTTTTGCAAAAAAATTCTCAATACGCTACAATGTACTCTATTTCTCCTACGTGCTAAAAAGTGAAAGTTTTGAAGCTACCATCAAAACTACCATATAAAAACACGATGCCCTAAAAAAGTCGCAACTTTACCGCAAAGCGAAGCAATGAACACGATATCGAGAAATTGCACGATCACGTGCAACATAGAAAGCAAATCAAAACGTGCCCCGCGTTTCTCACGCACAAGAGACGCAAGAAACGCATTAACAGGTATACAGATGCACGCGAATAAGCGTCTAAGTTGTTACTTCTGTGTCTGCAAAGCGCGCGCTTTTCGCCAACGAATATTGCAGTGATTGCGGCGACATTTGTGCGCCCAGTAACTACAACGAAATCGTTCCACGCAAAGCCCAATGCCCAAGGCGATGCTTCTAAACAGATCCGCGTGTGCTGGACAATTATTACACGTCAAATTTTGCGGAGGGTCACTGGCAAATAAAAAAAAACTACAGCCCGATTTGCAAGTAGAGTTAAAAGAGGGCCACGTTTTCCGTTAATGGGTTCCACTCTGTTAAATGGGTGCCTTTTTCTTTCGTTTCATGGAAGTAGCGCTGCTTTTCATTGCACCACCATTTTAAAAACTCTAGAAGACGTAGTGATATAATCGCAACCGCACCGCGACATAGTTTCACTGCTCATTAGAAGCGTTTTACACACGAACGTGAAAGCTTAATATGTCATTTTAACTCAGCACAACACTACGAGGTGGAGGTAAATGATGCCGTACATGACTTCGTCTCATAATTATCATGTTTGGATGTGTCCTTTACCTTCGTTATCCATTCACGTCGCGTGATACAAAATTTATTATATATGGAGCTAGCGAAACGACCGCGAGCACGCTATGAGCGTGGTATGTAATCATGTTCCTACATGACATGCGCGTCAGGATTATCATGTTTGCACCAGTGATATATTTCTGCATCCATTGACGTCACTTTACACCATATTTTGGTATATGTAGAGCTAGCAAAACGGCCGCGAGCGCATCATGCGTGTGGCATGTAGCATTGTTACATGACATGCATGTCGTGATTATCATGTTTGTATGTGTCATTTACCTATGTCGTCCATTCGCGTCACGTAATACCAAGTTTGGTATATGTGAAGCTAGGTTCAATGTGAAGTCATGTTCTTACATGACACGCATATCAAGATTTTCATGTCATGGCTAGTCAAATATGTTCTACATACAGTCAGGTTACGCCATGCCAACTTTGGTGTCGATACTATCATCTAAACGGCCAGGAGAGCTGAAAGTGACAGATAGACAGACAGACAGATAGATACGCTCAAAGTTTCCGAAGTTCGCTAAGCAATGCTTTGAATTTTAAAAAATCGCAGCATATTCATGGAGTGGATGATGTTGAGTAAGGCGAACCTTCGCGGTTTCTCAGCTTGAGATCTGCGTGTCGTTGTACGCGTTTCCCCGCCGCCTCTCAGGCTCTCAACTCCGGATCCGCTTGCCTTTGTGGACGTTTCGCAGAGGGCGAGTGCACACCGCGCTCGCTTTCAGAGCCATCCACTCCACCGCCTTGTCTTCGCTTTTTACGAGGTGCACAAGCGCAGCGACTGCCGCAAAGAGGAAGTGCGCCAAGAGCGAACGCACGCAAGAGCGCGAAACCCAAGGGCATGCGTCCCTAACGCATCGGAGGGAAGAGAGCGCCCCTAGCGTCATCTAATCGGCGATTTTAGTAATAAATGAAGGGATGGATGGATGGATGGACGCATGAATCGATATGGCTGTACCCTGTAGATTGGGCGGTGGCTCACGCCACCAAGCGGTAACACTTAGTGAACCAAAAACTAGATTTTTTTCCCTTTAAATAGTGCTGTTGAGGACTCGTACTTTGCAGTGAAGGGTTTAATTTTCACTCGTGCCTTGGCTTAAGCCCCCAATCAGATAACCTCCTTCTAGTTAATTCTACCCGCTTAAAGTCTATTTTGCCCTCCCTGTCCCTAAACCCCAGTGCTTTGAAAACTCTTCGCCATCATCCTGAACTCCAATGGATGGATGGATTGATATGGCTGTACCCTTTAGACCAGGCGGTGGCTAACGCCACCAAGCCGTAGTACTTAGTGAACCAAAAACCAGATTTTTTTTCTTTAAATAGCGAGTTTGAACACTCGTAATAGTGAAGGGTTGAATTTTCACTCTTACCTTCACTTTAGCCACCAATCAGATAACCTTCTTCTAGTTCATTCTACCCACTTAAAGCCTATTTTGCCCTCCCTGTCCCTAAACCCCAGTGCTTTGAAAACCTCTGCGCCATCATCCCTAACTATAGGGTGAAGCCCTTTACAGAACATTATCAAGTGTTCGGCAGTTTCCTCTTCTTCTCCACACGCACTGCATACCGTGTCTACACGTTCGTATTTGGCCCGATATGTCTTGGTTGGCAATACTCCCGTCCCGGCCTCAAATAGTAGAGAACTACCCCGAGTATTATCATAGATCCTTTCCTTGGCAATTCCCTGCTTAAAAGTTCGATAGATCTCTAGTGTGGACTTCTTAATCATGCCAATTCTCCGCATATTGGTTTCAGCTTCCTTCACCTTCCTAACCGATAATTCTTTTTCGTTTGGCCCCCTGCTGTCTTCTAAGTATTTACTAGTCAATTTTCTGGTTCGCTTCCTCCATTTTGTATCGACATTCTTCATGTACAAGTAGCTGAATACCTTCCTAGCCCAACGCTCCTCCCCCATTTCTCTCAATCGCTTCTCAAATTTTATCTAGCTGCTAGCTTCCCTGCCCTCAAATGATTGATTGATTGATTTGTGGGGTTTAACGTCCCAAAACCACCATAAGATTATGAGAGACGCCGTAGTGGAGGGCTCCGGAAATTTCGACCACCTTGGGTTCTTTAACGTGCCCCCAAATCTGAGCACACGGGCCTATGACATTTCCGCCTCCATCGGAAATGCAGCCGCCGCAGCCGGGAATCGAACCCGCGACCTGCGGGTCAGCAGCCGAGTACCTTAGCCACTAGACCACCGCGGCGGGGCTGCCCTCAAATGATGTACATCCATATCACCATGTACTCCCTGATTTGGTGTATTCCCGTGAGCTCCTAAGGCAAGCCTACCCATTCCACGTTGCTTAATTTCTAATCTTACTTGAACTTCTGATCTCATGCACAAGACCGCATTGCCCAACGTCAGACCAGGAACCATGACCCCTTTCCATATTCCTCTCACAACATCATACCTATTGTAATTTCACAGTGCCTTGTTTGTCATCACCGCTGCATTCCTGTTACCTTTAGTCGACACGTATATTTCGTGTCCCCTTAGGTACTCGGCCCCTTTGATTATCCATACGCCCAGATATTTGTATTTATCAGTTATCTCTAGTGTGACCTCCTGTATTCTAAGCTCACTACCTTCATTGTCATTAAAAATCATGACTGCTGATTTTTACTTACTGAATATGAAGTCTAACCTATCTCCCTCATTACCACAGATGCCCACCCATCTCAGCAAATCTTCCTTGTTGTCAGCCATTAGCACTATGCCCCGCCGCGGTGGTCTAGTGGCTAAGGTACTCGGCTGCTGACCCGCAGGTCGTGGGTTCAAATCCCGGCTGCGGCGGCTGCATTTCTGATGGAGGCGGAAATGTAGGCCCGTGTGCTCAGATTTGGGTGCACGTTAAAGAACCCCAGGTGGTCGAAATTTCCGGAGCCCTCCACTACGGCGTCTCTCATAATCATATGGTGGTTTTGGGACGTTAAACCCCACAAATCAATCAATCAGCCATTAGCACTATATCATCTGCGTACATCAATGCTGGTAGTGTCTGTTCAATAAGTTTTCCTTGTTTGACGAAAGAGGTTGAAGCCTAGTCTACTTCCTTCTAATTTGGCCTCTAATCCTTGTAGGTACATCATGAATAATAAAGGTGACAGGGGGCACCCCTGTCTAAGCCCCCGTTTTACCTCTACAGGGTTGGATACCCGTTTTTCCCACTTTATAACTACATTGCTACCTTTATAGATATCCTATGAAATATTTGTGACTACCTCTTCGAATCCGCAGTATATGTGCCCTCTTGCGGTAGCCGGGCGCACGAGGTGTAGCACATTGGTTTTGCTGAGGAGCGCTGCGATGGGATGGCCCGAGATAAACATACTGCGCACCCGCCATCTTGGAGCCCACAAACAAAATCCACTTACAAGGGGTCACGCTTGTAGCTCATGTCAAGGCAGCGTAGTTTCCGCAAAAACCAGCCATAGTGGACGCTCTCGTCACGGAGTAGCATGATGTTGCTGCCACTATAAGCTCCTTACTCACTCCACAAGCCGAAGGAGGCAAATAAGGTGCCATCACTTAAGCCTACGCGACGACTACCACCTCTTTCATCGCTACTGACAGCAAGACTTCTATCCACAACTTTAACATAGGCTTTATCCCACCGCAAGCGAACCACATCCACCTCGTCGCCAGGAAGTTTATTTCATCTGGGCAGCGACTCATTCGGGCCTTGCCGGAACACAGGCGCTCACGATGCTCCCCGAGAAATAGCACACCGGGTGCGTCACACATCGTCAGAGCAGCTACCATCCCGACAAACTCAGCAGGCTAATGACGAAGAGCCTCGGTGAGGCCACACGAAGAATGGGCACATAGGTTGAAATTCTGCTGCACTACCTTAAAGCTAGAATAGATTACACACTTCCTAACACGCCGCTAAGTAAACACCATTCATTATTATGGTGACAATTACAAACTCGAACATACCCTACACCCAGGCACTAGCCGCATATGCCGAGACGTTTACACACCCCAATGCAAGGCTTGCAGAGCGGCTCACGCCAACCTCGACCAGATTCTCCGAGCGTGTCGCGCAGTGACATCCAACATAAAGCAGTCATGCCAGGGTTGTGGGAGGCTGTGTTGCTCTGCGCGTTCCCGGATGACCAGTTCTGCGCGGTCCGTTTGTCTGAAGACGTCGCCAAGACCTAAGGTCTGGCCATCGTATGACGAAGGGGGACCCCTGTGGGGCTAGTCTCCCAACCCCCTCCTCCAGCAAGAACGTAGAATAAAGTTTTGCCCCTCTCCCTTTCTTTCAGACCCTTTGATAGAAACTGATGTTTGGCAAGCGCCACAGTTCAGATAGTTTCCGCGCAATGCCCTACTACTTAGGATTTGTGAAATTGGCTACTATTCGGTACAATACTGTCACAAGTTTCGTAAAAGCCGCCCATTCACAGTAGGCTAAGCGTTGAGCGGTATATATAGGCCGTGAGCATCGAGGCTCGCCGGGAAATTGGTCGGCTTTTACTTTTTTTCTTTCTACGTTCCCTTCAACTAGAGAAACTCAAAGGGTTACAGTAATATCGCGACCATTCGCAACGTTTAAAAATGACCACAAACGCGTGACAACAAGCTGAGGCGTCTGCTGTTTGAAGCAATCATCTCAATAGAGCTTCCAGTCGGTACCGCTCAACGGCGCTACGGAACATGTAAGTTGCGAATAAAATCTGTAAGGTGTTCAAGACTTTCAGATGCTAAGGAAATGTACACGTGACTACTAATATGCTGAACGAACCAACTTTAGCGGCAACGGGCTATAAAATACAATGAATGCATCCCCTCTTGCTGATGAGCAGTCGTTGGCTCAGATTTTGAACACATTACATACAACGAACATACTTCACATAGTTTGTGGAGTTTGTTGCATTGGTAATCGAGAATAATCGGTTAGGCTGCCCACGCGGCGACGCTTGAACACGTTGTGGGCGTGTGTTGTAGTAGCTAAACTTCAATAAGCATTTTGTGCCCATTTGCCCACTTTAGAAAAACGCGCCCATTTGTCCACTTTAGAAAGATGGCCACTTTGAGTAACCCTTGTTTTAAGTGATTTTATTGACGTTAAGGGGGCATATAGTAGCCCTAGCTGGGAAAACACAGACCAGAAAAAGAAAGTAGGCGGAAGCAGAAAAGTAGGGTTAGAGCGCCCGACGTTTCTGCTCCTTCCTACTTCTTTTCTGTGATCTGTGCTTTCCAAGTTTGTGCTATACTGGGTACCCAATGGCTACTTTATCTGCAATACGAGCATTGGTGGCAGCACCTGTTGGTGCCTGTTGATGGTACCAGATCATGTTCCAACTATAAGTGAGAAATATGTGCAGGCGACATTCGATGCTCATACTCATCGCTTCATCTGCCATTGTACTTCTGTCATAACAAGTGTTACAAAATGTAAACGAATTTCAGTCCATCAGTACGAGATAATGTGATACTGCTTTTTCTATACCTGGTGCTGCTCCACCACCTTAGCCATATCAGGAAGGCTCAAGTTTGGCGGGATAATGACGCACGTTGTACCCAGAAGCACGCCGATCGTAATGAAGACTAGCCCACTTCCATGTGTTATCGGAGTCGGCAGGGCGATCACGTCATGCTCGTCCCACGGACAGGTCCACCTGGGATAGCAAAGAGCGGCGCACTCTGTAGCCCTGCTTTGGTGAGATAAAAGAACAGCATCGTAGCATTCAACGAAAAATATGCTTCGCACTATTTTAAAGACATGTTGCAAGGTTTGAATGAAAAAGAGAAACACAGGGCTTCTCATTCGTAACTTCACGTCACGTCTTTCAAGTAGCTATGCGTGAACAGGCTCAACATGATGTATCCTGTGCTATTCCGCAATATTTATTTATGAAGCCATTGAGAAATGCTACGGCATCTTCCACTAAAGGCATGTGTGGATGTGCTGAGGCAGGGGGGGGGGGGTGAATGGCACCCACATAAACTCGTCTACGCCTCCTGAAGCAGGTGCACCACAATTCAGAACCTCTTCCAGACTAATGCGGCTGGAGACCATCGCTTGATGCCGGCGACGGCCGCAAAAAAAAACATGACTATAGCAGTTCTAAACGGCCGGTCTCTCAAGGCATACGCCAGAGATATCGAACGGGATCCCGTGTTAACCAAAGACGCACTCTGTCTCACGGAAACGTGGAGCGCCGCAAGACTGACGATCAACGGCTACTAAGTGATCGCGTGTACTGAGGAAGCAACTCGTGTCCTTCGCAGCCGACTCGGGAGAGGGAGGTAGGAGCATAGGAAAGGAAAAAGAGAAAGGATGCGCATTTCTAATGGGGGAGCGGACGTGTGAGGGAAGGATAGACGCAATCCTGAGCAAAGGCAGCTTAGCATCTAAAAAAAACTATCCCATTGAGAGCAATACGAGTTCGAACTCGCGAGCGCGTGGCTCATAGCCTCAAAACCGAGATAGTGTGATACGTGGATGGCGCTGCCAAAGATGAGGGGAAAGGAGGGACACTCTTTCGTTTACTGTCGGCAGTCCCAATTCGCTAGTGTTGCCGCAAAACGACTGCTGAGTGCGTGTCATCAACCACGAGCAATGATAACGCAATTAAGAACAATTTCCACGAAAACAAAATAAAAGTAGGAGAGGCATATGAAAATCTACAGTCAGTATCGCATAGTTATAATACAAGTATGGCCTGTTCATGATGGCACGGTTCGTTACGTGCGATACCTCAGCTGCTACATACCCTGATGAGTCACTGCGTCAGGCTGGGCTCATTGAAGTCAATTTATATCACTGATAACGGTCACTGACAAGCACCCTCTGTGCAGCAACGATATCGAGGCTTGAGTGCCAACAGCCAGCGGTGGCGCGGAACCCGCTCCACTTCTTTCGACAGTGGCAAATCAGCTAATGTAGGATTCGAGGCTATTCCACACGCGCTCGCGTGTTCGGACTCGTATTGCTCACGATAGTACAATTACCATTTCCACCAAACTGCCCAAGATAGATTAATAAAGAGAGCGTAAAATATCATGTCATCAATTTTAAAAGCTTATGGCCGCTTCTAGAATATAGATTATGAAACGCTTGATATATAATGCTAAGAGCTTCTAACGGCGGCACTTTTTCAGGCCAGAGAAAGTGAGTGGCCGCAAGTGTTTGATCTGCCATTTATCATCTAGTACTGGCGAACTAAACTTCAACATTTAGCACTTCATAACACTCAGCATGTGAGCGCGACCACATAACACCAACATGTCTTACGTACAGAGGTAGGTTTTGTTGCGAGCTTTCTGATTGTTCTGCAATTCAAAAATAGGTTTTCGAGGTACGAGGGCAGAATGTTTGTTTTGACGAGCAATAGTGGGCAATTGTGTTTAGCACAGTCATCTGTGTGTGCCAGGGCAAAGCCTAGACACAAGATAATAGCTGGCAATAATGTAGTCCCTCAATAGTTGCTAGAGGGGAATCTGGCACTACCGTTTATGCGAATATCTTAAAAGAAACACCAAAGTGGAACACCACACGTGACGTCATGAATTTCAAAGTAGACTTAACCTTTCTTTACGCTGGCTCGATGAAATTTGTCGAAACATGGTATGCTAAGTCTCTGGCTCCAACAGCAGACAATGTACTTCATTTTTATGAAGAGCTACTTAGTCTTAGCAAAATGCGTCAGAACTCATGACAACACGGTGTTTGGTGCAGGAATTTCAATGTAGCATCGTCCCCTCCCTTATCTTTTTTGTATGTTTTCTCGCTTACTAGTGCCTTTTCGCGACGAGCGTGATGGTTTTAGAATTCCAGTAGAGTAATTCACTAATAAGACAAAGACTTTATTGATCTTGAGTGTCCCTTTAAAAGGAGTCATCGGAAAGATAGGAATGGCGGTATCGTCTCTGCGAGGCTCGAGTACACCGATGTCAAGTGAGCCTTTCAATAAAAATCGATTACGGCTACAAATAAAGCTTCTCTGAAACAGAGCTTTTTTATAGGGGCTTCAATCACGCGTATTAAACTCTAAAATAAAACCCCACACACGTTTACGGCATAACTAAACGGCGCAAAAAAAAAAAGCAGACAACGAACAGTGGCCGAGTGAACGCTGGCATTGGCTGCCTTCCAAGTTGTGTGGCCGTTCATTAGTTTTTACGTTTCGTCAAATGCTACCTAGACGCACAAGTCTTGCAACGCTGGGAAAACGAAAACATTTTTTTGCACGAACATAAAAAAGCAATGCTCCTCAATTTAGTACGAAATCGCCATATTCACACAAGGAACGCGCTGCAGCACCACGCGTGTTCGAGACGTCCAGGCTATACGTCAACGATACAAATCTGAGTCGAGTCTGAATCTCGCATGTCCCAGTACAACCATGCGTACGATAAAGCCTCAGAATATATGTTTGAAAGTACCATCTCTCAGCTGAGTCACCATGCCACGAGCCCTCCTCTGCCAATGAGGATTATAGAGAACCCCTTATTACAGAAAGCAGCAACACTCCTCAACTTCGACACTTTCCTCCTCAATTTTATTTCCTCTCCCAACAGGACAGGCTCCCTCTATCAAGAAGCCAAGCCTTATTTCGCATACAGCCGTGCCTCCTGCATATTCTTCCAAGGGTTGGTTCTTAATTGAGCCGCTGCACCACGCACCATGCTCTCGCGACTCTGGGACTGTGACCCGGGAGAGGCGTCCAAGCCATTCCTCCATTTATTTTCGTGTGCTTTCTCTTTTTACAAAAGACAAACAAATTCAGTGCACGCTTCAGCATTCGGCTTCTCTTAACCAACAACACAGGCTAATACAAGAACATTTCAGCCTATCTCTGCCACCGGTGTTAGGATACTCCGCACGTTAGGAGTACACGCGTGTCATTAAACAGCTATATAAACAACCATTCCTCACATTTGCCGTTTCTTTTTGTACATTCACCTATGCGCATAAAACGTCCACATATGTTCACCGAGTACTACATTTGTCCACCTCGTAACTTTACTCTCATTTTAATTGTGCCACATAGAAAACGTCTCGAGGAATGCTTCACATATATTTCCTGCCCACGATACGCGCAATCTGCAGAATTTTGTTTGTTGTTATTGTTCGAACTTTTTTGCAGCAAAGCGAGTTTTCATCCACCCACCGCATTAACTTTTTTTTAGAGATTAATATGAAGATGAAACTTAGATACTGCATTCAGAGTTGAAGAAATCTTTATGGATCGTTTATGCCACGAATGAGGCTATCAATAAGTGTTTTGAATGATTTGGTTGCGTTTCATGCGATTTTGAAATTCATGGAGCATAAATGTTAATACTATATTCGTCCGGGCTATTCGCACTGTAGATAGTTCCAGCTACAGATTGCTCTTAAATACGAGTTGATGTTTTGTAAGTTGATAGTGCATTTACTTTCCAAAAGTAAGACAGCAACGGGCAGACAAAATCATCGAACTATCCTTCCTGGTTTTCTCACAATCACATAGAATGATGAAAAGGTATCAGACTATGACCCCGAGAACGTCTTAAGCTAAAAACTACATTATAAACACGATCGATGCGAGATATATTATTAGTGTAGCCGGCAGACCAACGGTAAACGTACTTACAAAGGAGAAACTTTGTTAATCGGACCCCTATTTGTTTATTTACCACCGTCTCTGACGCAATGAAGGCGGTCATACCTTGACATTCCAATGTTGGCCAGAAAACCGTAGTGCGTAATTTGAACACCCTTGGGAAGACCAGTGGTACCTGAGGTGTATACAATAGCCAAGATAGATTCATGCGGGTCATCCACGGCTACTTCCTGGAATTCACTTTCTGCCATGTCGGCAAATGGTGCCATCGAAATAAATCCTTCAGTGGACCGCGTTGTGAAAAGGCCCTGGAGACAACAAGAATATTTTGTGAACATTTGTACCGTTAGCTCCTTCCAGAAGGTACTTCCCCGAAAACAACATTTCCAATTTCTATTAAAGGCGCCACGTACGAAAACACTGTATGAATATTGAGCTAAAGGTATAGTGAATTTTCAAGCTCAGGTACAGTGCAAAACATGGCACAGAAGCGTGATCTCCCACGCAGTGGCCATTTTTAGATGTCATTATGAGAAGCTGATCGAAAGCAATTAGTTAACCAACCGGGAGCTCTAACTCAATTAACTGCTGCATTCATAGCTGCAAACACGTTTAATTCCCTCACTCTTATTACAGCGTATCCGCGATTTAGGATTACAGCATCCAACTCGACATGGACGATGATGCACTCCTACGCTGCTCTACTTCCGTGTCATGTCTTGGCTACGGAATCTTGATTATCACTTGCTGCCATATACATGCATTTTTCTACCAAATTACCTTTAGTCCAAGCTCGGACGATGCCCTCCGTGCTTTTTCTGAAAGCTCGGGTTCCACAAGAAGGTGCGTGCTGTCGCTGTCTGTGATCTGGTACCGTAGTTCTCCTGCACATTTAAAATAATTTGCAGATGGGATCGAATTGCAATTTAATGTATTTATCTTTTAGGGACAACAGCTACAAAGTATGTGCAAGATCTCGCACTGGGAACAAATTGGGGCGCTTGTTGATCGGCTAGACTACTGACAACCCGCGGGTAAAAAAAAAAGAAAAGTATATGATTACAATCACACCATAGGAAAACAAATAGTGCCCCTCCCTTCCTGAACTTTATTCCTATTCTGTTTTGTCCGATGCTTACAGGGTACTAGAACATTTCGTGGTTTTTTGGCTTAGAACAAGGTTCGGCAATTCTTTCAAGCAGAGGGACAAATTTGCATGTATACGACGCACGACGGCCAGTGGGGAGGGGGGTGTAGGAGGGCTTTGCAAGCAAAAACAAAGAAGTTCAGCTAATTGACAATGATTCGCCAAGCTGTACTATAGATCACGTGTTTTTCAGCATGCATATCACAAAGTTGCAATCAAAAATAGTAGGCAGCAAAAATGCCATTTTTGGTCGAAACGACCATGCCGGCTTTTATGTGAGAAGTGATAAGAGAAGCGGGAGAGTTTGGACTTCATGCCGAAGGTCGCATAATGCTGTCTTGAGGGCCATTGGTGGCCGATCCTTGGTTTAGAGGTTATGAAGCTAATTATACTACGTTTATATGTTGACCTTATTTTTTTACTTTTGGGGGGACATAATGCAAGACAGTTGCCTTGTAATGCTATTTGCGTTCCCTTCGGTATTTATTCTTCGAGTTAACTTCGTGTTCCAGGCACTGCAAGCACGCATCTGGACAAGGTAAAAACAAGCCCATGGTTGAGATATGCCTGGCCAAGTGTCACGTTAAATTGTCGCGATTGTTGTATGAATTCAACCTATTACATTTAATCAATTTTGTGGCGGTTGATATGATTTTATTTTGAGTCTAGTTATGCTTCGATATTTGATACAGTGATGTACGGAACGGCCTTCCAAGAAACAAGGTTCTAGGAACTACTGTTTTTTTTGGAAAGCACACAACCGTTCCATTCAGGATCTGTGTAAATATAACGGTTACATCTATGACGGAACGGCAGTGGGAACGGTGTTCCTTTTTACATGTTCCACGGCGTTAAACAGGCGCGCGCATGCAGTACAGGATTAATAGCCGGCGGCTTCATGCACCAGTCTATGCAGACAAAAGTTGAGAGAAGAAGAAGACTCCACTTATGCAGCTCTAATCGGTAGCACAGTCAGCGTCTGTAGAGGTCGGATAGGGTTTAAAGATGTCGAAAGGAGAGAGATGGCGTCCATGACCAAGGACATGGCAGGCGGCTTGTACAGATGGTTATTCAGCCCAATGTCACCAAGAAAGTGAAGAACCGCTTTCAAGACCTGGGTGTAGTGCCGTGCAGGGAAGAGGAGGTATAGCCACGGGCAGACAATGGCGATGGAGTGCGACGACCAAGGCATCTCATTGTGGGCGAAGCGCTGGGCAAACACAACTGGTGCTCGATAATTTCATCTGCCCCACACGCAGTGCACGCAGAGGATGAAGCTCTGCCAAGCCGATGACTCCGGGCCGCAGACCAGGAGCAGCCAATGCGTAAGTGAAGTAGAAGGGTCCTCTCCCTCCTGGCGAAAGCCCGGTCAGGCAGCTGGGTTAGTGGCTCCGTCCCGACCACGCGATCGTCAGGGTGGCAGCGTAGCAACAGCCTCCTCAATCTGAGCCTCCGAAAGTGTGAGGCGACTATGGCACGGCACACAGAAAAGGCGGAGTGATGCTTCTTTTGGCGGCTAGTTTTTTTTGGCCCGCTAGTTTCTCTAGATTACCACATGAGATAGGACCCAGAACAAAGTAACCTCGATTGATGTGGGGTTTTAACATTCCAAAACTATCATGATTATGAGAAACGCCCTATAGTACAGGGCTCCGGAAAATTCGACCACCTCCGATTATTTCATGATCATCATCATCATCATCATCATCATCATCGTGACAACGTTCACTGCAGGACAAATGGCTCTCCCATGTTCCACCAGTCAACTCGGTCCTGTTCTTGCTGATGACATTTTATACTCTCTAACTTTCTGTCTCTACCGAACCAGCTTGCCTTCTCTGGGAGAGAAGAAGACAAGATTAAGAGACCAGAAGAAAGCAGGGTGGGTCAGGGAACAAACCGTCGTTACGGATATCAAGAAGAGGAAATGGACATGGGCCGGACATGTCATGCGCAGGCAGGATAACCGCTGGTCATGAAGGGTAACGGCTTCTTTAACGTGTGCCTAAATCGGAGCCTACGGGCATATATCATTTTCGCTTCTATCGAAAATGCAGCCGCCGCAGCCGGAATTTGATGCCGTGACCTGTGGATCAGCAGCCGAGTAACTTTGCCACTAGATTACAACGGCGGGGCTGCAGAGAAACATTGACGCCACCGGCAAGAAGGGCATATTGCTCAATATTCAGCGTTCATACTTGTGCGACGGTCAATTGAAAACCAATTATTGCGCATATCTTAGGCACCATAACAACTCGTATATATTATGTATGCGAGTCTCTTACTAGAAAAGACATCCATGCGTAATTTTAAGGACCGTAGCGTCGTATGCGACCCCTTCCTCAAAAAAAGATAAGTACCGGCTTGAAATGGTGCAAAACGCGCTATACGCTTCATTTTCAACAAATATCGGACCACCGACTCACCAACTTCTCTAATGCTGGCGAATAGCATTTCCACCATGGAAGATAGACGAAAAATCAATAGGCTGAAACTGCTGTTTGCTCTTTTTACTGGTTCCACAATGGTAAATGCATCGGTATACATTCAGCCATTTCAATCGCGCCGCACGAGACGTCGGCACACGCACAATTTGCTTCTGTATCGAGCCCACACAAACATGTTCAAGACTTCGTTTTTCGCACGTACAGTATCGGAATGGAATTCACTGCCTGAAGTAGTTTTCACATCTCTGCCTATTTGACATTTTGAGCGTGCCATATTGCCTGTACTGTAGTCTGTACTCGACTTGCTTTACTGTTTATCGTAATTGTGAATGTATAATATGGAGATAGACCCATCTCCGTTGTTCTGAAGTTCGTATTAACCTGTGTTTAAGCTCATCTATATATCTCTGTATATAGTACTTATCTTCTGTATTTTGTGCACATCATTCATCTATCACGCTTACGTGTGTTTTCCACTTAATTTTTGTGCCTCTCCTGCTTAGTCTTTTCAAGACCGCAGTATGTTGTTTATCCCGCTCCGCTGACCATGAAACGCTTGCACGAAAAGGCAAGGGTTTCCAACGCTTTGCTAAGAGGACACAGTGGTGGCACCTACCCGTCGCCTTGCGTTCGACACCTTATCACCTCTGAGAGAGGCGCACGCCCGTCTTAGAGCCCCACTTGTGCTTGGTTTTCCAAGATAACTGCCCGATAGCGCTCGTGTCTCACGTGTTACGTGACTTGATGCGGTCGTTCGCCTCCGCTGCACGCTCGAGGCACTCTAACGCAGCGCCTCCAGAATACCATTCACCAGTTTTCTAGCGCAGAACACCAAATAAACGTTTCGTTCACTCTCTCTCTCTCTCTCTCTCTCTCTCTCTATAGATGCAAGACTATCGTCTTTTGACAAGATTTGCAGTGTAATATTCATACACGGGGCCACTTTTTGTCACGCTTTCTTCAAGTAAAAGTCATGTATATCACTGGCCAAAACTAAATTGTACCAGGTCCTCGCTCTTGGACATTTTTCACACTGCCGCAGCTTTTCCTATTAGCGCACTGACTCAAAAGCATATGCAAGTGCATTAAGAACTTAATAGTTACAGGTTCTCTATAAAAATCTAACGATTGATTCATACGTGGGGTTTAACATCCGAAAACTACCATACGATTGTGAGAGATGCCGTAAGGAAGGGCTTCGGAAATTTCGACCTCCTGCGGTTCTTCAACTTCTAAAACGGGCTCTCGCTGATCCAGCCACGAAACGCATCTTATGGGCTCCTGGCCATCAGGAATAACGAGGTAATGAGGCCGCTGACGCTGCCGCCCGAGCGCTTACCCACCGGGCACCTCACCTTGGCTCTTATGACGCGGAGGCCAATACACCACTGCTGCGGTTCAAAGAAATTCTGACCTATTATCGCGACACTCACCGCCTTTACCCGGCTCCTACAATGGGGGCTGAGTAAGGCGGAAGAGTGAACTCTAAGGCGCCTGCAGACAGATACTCTACTCTGTCCTGCAATCCTAAAACATTTCGATGCGAACACAGATGGGCGGTGCCAACACTGTGGGAAGACGTGTGATATCTTCCACATGGTATGGGCATGTCCGAAAAATCCCCACCTACCCCTTTCCCCTACCCCTACCCGAGAGGCATGGGAGACTGCCCTCCTCAACTGCTCATCACTAGAGTCAACGGGCTCTGGTAAGACGGGCGCAAGTAGGGGCCTCGTCATGCGGTATCCCGGACTAAGGACGCCGACCATGTAGCGGGGTCATGCTTTGGCCCCGTACCTTTCTCTTTTATAATAAATGTTTTCATCATCATCATCAACGTGCACCCAAATCTGAGCACACGGGCCTACAGCATTTTCGCCTCCACCGAAATTGCAGCCACCGCCACCGGAATTCCATCCCGTGACATAAAACATTGGGCATTTCGGTATGTGCCCTGGGTATGGTATTGCTGTTGTATGCATTGCGACTACAAGAAGAACTAATGATAACCATTGCTGGGATTAAATGTCTCAAACAATTACATGATTATAGGAGACGTTGGTAGTGGATAGCTCCGGAAGTTTGGACATGGGCTTCTGTACCTTGAACAAAATCTAACACGGTCCTCAAGCATTTCCGCTTCCGTCGTAAATGCGGCAGCCACGGCCTGAATTCGATCCCCCGACCTGACAGTAGACCACGATAACCACCGTGCCAGTTACAAGATGAATTACTACCAACTGGTCAGTCATGACCAATTCTACTGTATGTATACCTCTGAAATAATGTTGGTATAAAGTTGTAAGCGCATTGATATAAGTGCCCCATTTCCCTGTGTCGAAGTCTCACGTCAACAGATTCCTGTCCTATAGATGCACACAACTAACGCAGTCAACTGACAATAATATGTGCCGTATGAGCTACTGGGGCCATTTAGCTATTGAAACAAACTGCACGTCATTTCAACCGTAATGCGGCACTATTTGAGTGCGCTTATCAAAAGGTATGTGCTCTCGGAAGCAACAAGTTATAGGAGCTGCCGTAACTCACTCTCGGTGAGCGATGGCTTGGCCATGGTGATGCTCGCTCCAGCAACGACACAGCTCCACATTGCCACGAAGTTGTCCACACTGTTGCCGATGTGCACACAGACGCGATCACCAGGCTGCACTCCATGCTTTTGCAAACCCGCGGCGTAGCGTCGCAGAAGACTGACAAACTCAGTTTTTGTGAGCGTGACAGAATCATCGATCTGTAAGAAACATGTCAGATACAAATTATATTTTGTGTAAATCAATATTTGAATGCAGCAATTACATTTACGGCATCATTGCTTTTATATTGTTACAAGCTCTTCTCGTTTTCCCAACGAGCTAACGAAACAAATTACTAATGAGAAAAGTTCGCCAATTTTAGAGTTTTCTTGACTCTTCTGCGTGTTCTATCAAGAAACGACATGTTTCCGTATGGCATTCAACATGGCGTTCAATTCAACCGTGCTCCTTCATAAACTCTTTTGTCTTGTTTCCTTCCATATAACGAAACTTTCATTGCGCGAATGTTGAATAAGCTGCTTTATAACCCTTGGCATACGCCAACATCAAAGTTTTTGAACTAAGAAACCAGTATGAACATTCTGTTAAGGACTTCGCGTGTAACCATATGTGCAAGAAAGAAACCAAGACACCAGAAACACCAAGTAACTACTCTGAAGGTACAACATGCTACTCTTTCCATGTTGATTTCAGAATGAATACTTACCAACTAACTCCCCTGTCTACTATTCACGATATCTACGAATAATGGGTGGTGCGCCGCACAATTTAAGATGGCACCTGAAGGAGAGTCAACCCATGCCTAAGAACAGATAAGACGTGTGAACGTACAGGCCGTGCCACTTTTACCGGTTGAAGTCATAAGCTGCTCCCAAATCTATGAGGGCAAGATATTTTCCCAAACAATGGAAGCTCGCCACCCAATTGATTGCCACAGTATGAAAGGTAATATTTCTGGTCTGTTGCCGTGTATGAGCGAAGGTTTGCGAAATCCTGTGCGTGTTACAGAAAACTGCTTGAATTAAAATTGACGTATGTGCTGAACGGTACTCCATGGTAGTATGTGCCGAGCCAGCCTGACAGATTTGTCGTAGTATTAGACTGCTAGCGAGTAACGCCATCGCCGCTTCACGGGACTAAATCTTTCACGTTGGGATGGTAGGCAAATATGTGAAGATGCCTTTAATACTTGCGCGGTGGTTACGTCCCCCGTTTGTTGCTCACAAACTTGACTATTGTTGCTCGACTGTTAGGTTACAAGCTCTCATGACCCACTGGTGTGGACAAAACCAGAACAGTTGATCTGGAGGGACTGGTACGTAAAAAGTGCTGCTGTTGTTTACATGCCGGCGCGCTTTTTTTTTTAGAGTGATGGCGTTTGATTAGGTTTCGGCGGCAATACAGTGAATGCAGTCGCAATATATGCTGGTGAGGCACGAAGCGTGCCCAGGAAGAGGAGGAGAATTGAAAGAGGAAGGACAGGGAGGTTAGCCAGTTCTCAGACCGGCTGGCTACCCTGTACTGGGGAAGGGGGTAAGGGAGATGAAAGATGAGAGAAAAGAGACGTGGAAGCTTGAGCCTATGATCGGCATGAGAGGTGTTTAGTTCTTTGGTAACTTCGTTTACCAGATGTACTGTTTTAGCGAATTTCTGGCTGTAGTTCGCAAAGCTAAGCCACGATCACTGGATCACCACAACAACTTGTTTTTTTTTTCCTGTAAAAATAATTGTGAGGGCGCCACTAAACACAACACATAAGGAGAAACAGACGAGGACAGGCGCTAACTACCAACTGGCTTTATTGAAGGGAGATCGATATTTTTATGCATGTACACCCTGCGCAGGGGCTAACAGCCAAGAAAGCTTAGACCAGGAGAGAAAGAAATTGGAATTCAGCATTGTACACTGCAGCGCAACGGTGGTTGTAGAGCGCAATTCTGAATTATAATTTCTTTCTCGCCTGGTTTGAATGTTCTTGGCTGTTGTGGCGATGCCCCTGCGCAGGGCCCTGATGCATAAAGGTGTCGATATTCCTTCAATGGCGTCAGTTCGTAGTTTGCGCCTGTGCTCCTCTGTTTCTTCGTGTGTGTTGTGCTTAGTCGCGCCCTCACAATGGTTTCTATGTCAAAGCACCAACTCACCCAACAGTCAACTCTTAGGAAGGCGATTTTTGTTTTGCTCTTAGAAGAGAATTCACTACGTTTTATAACATTGCACGACTTGTCGGAAACAGTCTTGATCCCGTAAAAAAATTGTCTTCCGGAGGTAGTTAATCTGCATACAATACGGCAACTTTTTTTTCACTATTCAGTTTCCTTCCCATGGCACATTGTACTCGATTCATTCTACCAGATGACGGAAGTTGTGCACTCAAGACAGGGACCTCGCCGCGTCTTTTTTACGTAGAGTGCAGTGAATGTTCAGAATTCTCAAGGGTGGTGCAGAGTATACATTAAATGTGTCACGCCAGTTACCACGCTGCAAAGTGAGAGATTTCGCATCTGTGTCAATAGAGCTACATAAACTGCAGTAATCGCCGTGTTAAATAAAGCTACGAGGTTAATTGTTTTGCCCAAACACATGGTATGCAAACATAGCAGAACGAAGTGTAAACAACACTGGTGCTTAATCGCATGGTGCTTAACTGTGTTGCACTTAAACAGGTGGGGCCGTACTTTACCGCTATGGTTGGTTGATAATATAACCATATCTGATTATCATTTGATGGAATAAAACACTGGGCATTCCGGAAACGATGTGCGCTGAAGATTATGCAACCCTAAAAAATTCCGCATATGGTGAAGCGAGTCGCATGCTTATTCAGATGGCAGTTCTCTTTTTATCTGTAGTTGTTGGAACAGCCAAAGACAGCACAGTGGTTTCCATTGACCTCTCGCTGGCTGACATCCAAATAAAAGAACAAAAAACCACGGTTTGACCATGCTAATTTTTTTTTTGAAAACGCCTCTCATCCAATCATCAGCCACGCCTTTGTCACGAGCCAGAAAAAAGGAAAGCGCTCGTAGCCGCCAGTCCGGTCCTCCGCGCCCCTTCGAACGGTCAATAACCATGACAGCGCAAGGATGTTGACTTCACAAGGATATTGGAGGTTTGATGCACAAACGAAACAGGAAGAGCGAAAATAATAGACACGCATGTTTTCTTCGCAACGTAAAAAATACGATGGATCAACAACGCCGTTCGTAACGCACCAGTGAACTTCACTATAGTACGCACAGAACCGTGGATTGTGGCCGTCACAGCACGTTTCATCACTCTCACCATTTCGTTTCGCTGTTTGAGCTTCAGCGCCATGACATCATGTGGCGGTTCAAGTTACCTCAATAGTTACGCTAAATTCAATGCACAAGAAAAAGTATGCTTTTATTCTGGTCTCACTGAATGGTATTACACATTGTATACAATCAAAGTGACTTATGAGCGTGAAAAACATTATTGCACGATGGCAGTGAAGTGCAATTTCTTCTTGTTAAGCTTGCAGCTGATCCTTCATGCTATATCTGTCGATGCGCTCACATCCTCCTATTCTCGCCGACAAAGTAGTTTCTTTTAGCATTGCTGCTGAAAGCAATCTGAAGAATTTCTTCCGACAAACGACTTGGGCCCCTTGGCATCACTACGTCTGTGTGCGGGAAACGTTTTGCCCTCAAACCAGTCAACAACAACAAAAAAGTCGAATCACGAGTTTGACAAGTTGGTAGATGTTCATCGTAGAATATTTACAGCCGCAACGGATTTGATATGGAGGGTGAGGAACACAGCGCGGAACTCGCAACCGAAATTTTCGAACCCACCAGTATGGATTCAAAACGGGCCCCTCCACTATCACACAACTGATACAGACGATTCAAGATTTCGGTACGGAAATTTTGGTATGGAGAGAGCAGGTTGGTGTAATTTATTACACCGACCTTCTTTGGCAAAATCTATGGCTATAGCCATAGATTTTGCCAAAGCCTTCGATAAGGCGCCACACAATAAGGTAATTTACAAGCTGGAAGCAGTCGAAGTTTGTGCCATTGTAAGTGGATTAAGGCATACCTTACTAATCGCAACCAGCAGGTAAGATTGGATAGTAGTGTCTCCAACTCACTGTCCATGCTTTCAAGAGTCCTGGAGGGACCTGTCCTGGAACCACTGTTATTTTTTGTGTATATCAATGATATTTTTGCAATCAGGGAGCCAGGTGCGCAACTTAATGTAGTCGCAGATGATTTATTTTAATCTGCTGTACGAAACAAAAAGCTGAAGTAAAAATAGCAGATAATTGCAGGCGTTGAGAAAATGGTTCAAAAAATGAAATATGAAAAAAAGTATTTGAAATCTTCATACACACATTACAACGAAGTGCCATCTTTTATTTTCATGTGCTATCGGAGACAAATTTTTATTAAAGACTACTCAATTTAAATATCTACAATTAACGATAACGTTAAATTTTTCCTGGAACATGCACATTCATATGTTTGTTCAAAGGCATATGGGAGGCTATGTTTCGATGAAAAAAACTGGAAGGCGCAACAGCCGATGTAAAACTTGCTGCTTACAAAATCTTTTTGGGGCCAGTTTTTGAGTACTTGTCGGTGGTATGAAGCCCTCTTTAATATTATTTAAAGAAACAAACAAACAAAGAAAATTCAGAGGTATGTGGTACGATTTATATGATACCGGTATTCAAGGACACAGTCACTTACAGAAATGCTCCATTCTTCTGGCTTGCAATGGTTAGAAACTCGCAGGCACAAAAATTGTCTGAAGCTATTACTTCAGATAGAGAAGGGCAAACTTATTATTGGCAAAAAAGGTATACTTTACCACGACCAGGTAAACAGAATTGCAGAAGAATTTACAACAGGGCTAATGCAAGCGTACAGGACTCATACCGCCGCTTGATCTAACCTGCAGTTGTGTGTTTGCTAATGATGTTTTTTTACTTGATTATGTTACCCAACTGTAAGGACTCTCGCAAGAGAGTTGACAGTATTTCATAAATAAGAAAAATCAGCAGGTCTCGCGTACCTGGGAATCAACCTTATGCGAAGCGTGCGGAGGAAAGGTGACCATGTTGCATTTTTTATTGAGCGACGCGTCAGTAAGTGACGATAAATATATGTGCAAATGTTGCACGCACAGGTATGCGTTGAATAGTTGCAGATATTTACATAACCAGTTGTTTGCCCTTGCGCAACGATGCCAACTGCAACATGCGTATTAGCAACACAAGAAGCTGATATGAACCACTTATGCTCGCGAGGATGCTGGCCCTGGACACTGCTATATAAATCAACTTCTGCGCATGGCAACTAACCGCAATTGACGATAGCTTGACGCGACGGCTGTATCAAAGGAGTACATATATAATGTTTATAAAACTGGGTAGGTAGCACTGCAACCACTATTGACATTTCACGAAGACTAGCGTCTATTTCAAAATTATTTCCGAGATGTGGCTTAGCTATGTGGTAAAACGCGTCAGTCCCACGCAGAACGTTTGGATTCGATTTCAGCTGGGACCCTGACATTTATTCTTTGCATTCGTTAGGTCGACGCTACCGATGTGGGGTATTCGCTAACGCCCGCACGTTAAAATACCGATGTGTGTTTTTGTCGTTCCCGGATAGACACTAAGTGTTTGGCACATACCCACAAACCAGCGGCACATACTCGCCTGTGGGGATGTGCCACTGCCTGGCGGGAAGCGTTTCACGACGTACGCGACGGGATATTGACATTCATTTCCTAACCAGCGCGTCATATTTAACAAACCATCCGACCCGCCCATGCTTATTTTGGTTCGCGCCCAGTTAAGGGGGTAGATACGCTCAAAGTCGCAAAAGGTTGTTAAGCAATGGTTCGCATTAAAAAAAGAAATAAAATATGTAGGAAACAATGACCCATCAAAAATGCGCGCATGTGCACACATGTTAGAACGCAACATTATTCGTGTCTTGTCGAACAGGTAGATATATTCTTTATCTAGAAGAGTTATAGATGTATTACTTTTGTACTTGTTATTGCATTTAATGAAAAATGATTCAGCTATTTCACACCTGTGCTGATCAGCATGTCTGTGTCGGACCGTTGTTTTCTGGAAGTGGGACACACAGCCGCATGGTCTGTAAGGAGCTGCCAAATGAGACGTGACTGCAGCAACCGGTAGCTCAGTGCATGCTCGCGTAAGCGCACATTTACACAATGTTCCGTTCGACCTACGTATTCGCAACCGCACATCTGTTGGCACGATTAGAAAGACTTTTGTTCTCTTTTTGTGGCTGCTGACAATACTAACCACGAAAACACACACATTACCCGCTTTATTACGCGCTGAAAACAACATTTTTTACGCCATCACGAGTGCTATACCGCAGTCACGCATGGCAATTTAAGCGCACTTTGAACGAGGGCACTTAAGCTCTCAAAGTGTCATTTTGGCGGTTCACTGCTACACGAAAAAGCGAAGTGTACTTTGGAAATGACAGTGGCAATTGTTGGGTTTGTAGCGCAATTTATATTTGTTACTTTTGCACCCGCGTCTCATCGTCGGACCACGTTGTCTTCGTGAAAGTAGCACCAGTGATACACGCCATTGTAACTGACTAGATAACGACTCGCCTACACATGTGCAAGTGTGCCTGGAAGTACTAGGGACCATACTGGAAGTAAACAAGGCGGCAGACGCAGCCATTGCACAGCATGTGCTGCCGCGTCTGCCTAGCGGACGTGGCCGCAAACTGGCCGAAAGTTAGAGTAGCTAGATTTTTTTATTTATTTACGACTTGTTTCAATAGATAGCAGAATTTCTTATAACGAAATAGTTAAATAATATGAGCGCCGCTTTAGGCAACAGCATATACTTCTGCGAGAGCCACTGGTACCGAGGCTACACACTATCGCAGCGAAAAGAGTTTGGGGATCGCACTTTCCGGCAAGTGTACTTTGCAGCGAATGACAATACACTTTCTCGTGTGACAGCGCGCAAATGACACTAGCAGCTAAGTGCACTCGCACGAAGTGCACTTAAGTTGCCGCGTGTGAAATGGGTAACATTAACGATAACCGTAGGTCAGGAACACGATGATCACTCGATCAGAGCTAGCTGCGCATTCCTTACTTTGTTCTGTTTCTCTACGTCTGCCGCGCCTGCACCAGCGCAGAGGGAGGCTGGCCCCACTTTGTTTTCAACAACAAGCACCAGCGTTTTTAAAACAATGCGCGGTTCTTTGTATGTATGATATAACTGCATGCCTGATTTTTTTTTTGCCAATGTCCGGGGCACTCTAATCACGGCAGTGAATCCCCTTGAGCTTTCATATAAGTTTTTCCGAGAAGAAGCAAATCACGACACTTCCAAATCCAACATTCGCAAGACGAGCAACCTGCGTATCAAACGTATGCGCCATTAAGTGCTCGCATGACAGCCGAAGAGTGGCACCCAGCACAGTGGACACAATGCCTCTTTACTGTTTTTGAGTGACCAGATTTAAAACTTACCATCAACCTTTTTGAATCTAAGTTGGTATTGACAACAAACGTGATCTTTGACGAAAGGCACTCTCAAGTGCAAGAACTGCAGCCCATAGTTTTTTAGCAGCTTCAAAGTGAACTGCAGACTCATCCCATATTCTTTAAAAACCTTCATAAAATTACCAACCAGTCCGGAGCAAATGTTAGTGGGCAGTAGAAACCTGACATATTGAACACCGTGTGACACTAACCCATTCCAATGCTTTTCCAGCTGTATTTATCTAAACCCAAAACAAATATCGCTAATGACAAGACTAAATCATGGGACAAAGAGATTTTCCTCCCAAAACACAACAGTTGAATTCAGGTACACGAGCTCTAGACGCAGCGCAACAGAGATGCCACACTGGCTCTGATACAACAAATTATCGTTATCCTCTTTTATGCACTGCTTGATACGCTTCAACAATTCACATTGGGGCAAAAAATGATACAAGTAGTCCACGTCTATGATAAATACGTAGCGGTACAAGGAAAGCTGTTCTTTTAGTAATGTGATGACAGATTTTGAGTTGGAAATTGTTAGCAGAATACAAACCTTCAAACACTCAAAATTTCTTTCAATATACCGCGAACCATTTATTGCCGTGGTCATTTTTTTCTTACACTATTGCTCTAGCATTCCAACCTTGCGCGTCTTCGCCGAGAAGAGAACAGACAGATCTTGCTTTTTACAGCGAAAGTGCACTGGGTTCGCTGGGTGCCAGCCCAGTATTCTACCACTGAGCCACGCCGATGCTTGGGACTTGTTGGCAGACTTGATGTCGCGAGAGCAATCGCATTATTCCGACTTATGAAGAGTTTTAAAACAGCGAAAGTACAACCAGTCGTCGCATAATGTGAATAGCGTATAACGAGTGGGTCGTCCAATGCTCGAACCCATACAAAAGCTTGTTTTTGTACAGCTATTAAGTGTGGCGCATACCCATTTCAGGCATAATTCCTCATCATCGTCAGCCACTGCATGAACAATTGCACAGACGTGTCTGTGCAAGTGTTTAGCAGATACCACACTTCTCGAAAGAATAACAAAAAATAGCATAGCAAATGCCGGCCTACCACCCAAAAATTTTGATTGTTAATGTCGTAGTGGGTATCAAGCAAATGTGCTTGCAGAAGTTACCCAATAAGTGTTCAGAAAAGGCTCTGATAGACCGCTCTTCTAGGTTTGGCTGTGACTGTGCTGCGGCTTCCACGCAGGCCTGGCGTTGGTCGCCTTCTTCGCACTTGCCTCTAAGCGTTCGAAATTAAGCGTTATCAACAAGGCACGGACCTGTTCCCTTATTCACCCACTTTTTCATCAACACGCGTGAAGCTTTGTCGCGAAGTAGCGGCTACCTTATAATTATACAAGGTCATTCATAGTTACAAAGAAGCCTTCCCAACACATGCAACTTAGCTTCACAAAGAAAGTCTACTATCTTTTTCCGCTTGTCTTTGTTGTGCGTAGCGTAGTCAGTCCTCAAAACCGTTTCCATGCAGTCCGAGACGCCCCTGAAACGGTCATCCTCGTTGGCAGCGCCGGAAACACCCCTCACCATCAACACATTTTCAATGTGGTTATAAGACGCTAAAAGAAAAACTTGGACACGGGGGCGAGCTTAAGCCCATAATACCGGAGAAGTGGCGTTTGGCTTAGGTTGAGTACTCGTGCATCGGCAGCCTTGGCTTTATTCTTGACAGGGAGCAGGAAAACACACGGCGCCACAGAAAATTCGCGTAAGAGTAAGCAGTTCTGCACTATGTACTGTACAGGCGTTGTTGACGCTTTATGGCTTGCTGAGAGACGCGATGTGCTCCGTGTCGGAAAAACTAATATCAAAGCTCAAGAAGGTTCACCGCCGTGATTATAATGCTCCGGAAGTTACAAGGAGAGGCACGCCTTTGCACCATACATACACAAACCGCGCATGGTTTGAAAAACGTTAGTGCTCGTTATTCGCTGCGTTGTCTTCAGCGCGTAATAAATGGGATAATGTGCGTGATTTCGAGGATACAGTGTTGTGTCAGCAGCCAGGTAAAGGGAACAAATGTGTCTTCAATCATGCACACAGATATGCGTCTTGTGCTACTGGCGTGGAATATGCCATTCCCCTGTCTTGCAGCTGCGAATACCATGGCCAAACGGGGAATTGCGTCAAATTGCGCTTACGCGAACATGAGATGACGCTATGAAGTGTTGCAGCCCCGTCATTTGTGTTAGCTCATTGCAGATCCTGCGGGCGTGGGCCCCACTTGCAGAAAACAACTAGCAGATACAGATATCTTCATCAGCGCACGCGTGAAATAGCCGAATGATTGTTTCATTAGATCCAACAACAAGTGAATAAGTCTTCCATCTATCAATTTTATATAAATACTATAACCAACGAATATAATTATCTGCTAGTCAAGACATAAATCATGTGTTGTAACATATGTTCACAGTTTTGATGCGGGATTGCTTTTTATGTATGTTCTTTACTTTTCCAAGTAAGTTTCAGTTCTGAGTACAGCACTGTGCGCCTTCTCCGTTCGTATCTGACCCGTTGTGCTGTCAATTATTTACACAACAAAAAAGCTCTTCCTGTGGGCTATCACATATCAACAAAGGCTCAAAAACAAGCGTTGCAGCGCTGGCCGGCTTGAGATTGCTCTTTCAGAGAAAAGCACATGGTGAGCAGCACGCGCGACTTTCCACGGCAAGTTTTATGAAATTTATGCAGTACAAAAGCACTGAAGAATACTGAACCACCGCAGCGGGGCACTCCTCCGCTGGTAAAGGAACTGAATAGTGGAATAGCCTGCCATAACTACTGAACTTATATTCAATAAGTGCAATTGATGCGTCCATATTTTAGTTCTGTGTGACTGTGGGTCTTCGGTCTTATGTTCACATCCATCCATAGATGGCCAGATGGTACTGTGACTATGTGCAAGTTAAACAATGCAAGCTTCAGCTGGAAAGATTATACGAAACATTCAACTAATTTACGTGGCTTCTGGAAACCTGGCGAAGCTAATATGTGCGGTCTGTCATTCGCAGCGCAAATTATCGCTTGTCTCCACAAAAACTACGCGTCTCACAAAAACAAATCATATTTATTGTGTCACTGACAGCGAGGTTTGTTCATTGATTCAGGAAACATACAAAACTGTAGTGCTCGTTTTTTTTTTTTTTTGCTAACGTGTTAAAACTGGGCTACAATGCCCGATATAGCAGACTGACCATCCTCTAGAGGACGCTCCTGAATTTCGCTTGACGGCATGACAGTCTATGGGCATTGAAAACGCTGTTGATGTGTAAACAACTATTTTACTTTCAGTAAAAGTACCTCGAGGAAGTCACGGCAACGACTCTAAACATTGAATTTAATGCCCGCAGCTCTATACCGGGCCTTAGGACTAAGAGATACCAATATTGAAGCACTTGGCGTACTTTTGCTGCTACCAAAGTGTTCTTCTAAACATCAGGCAACAATCCTCTCACAAGGAACAATTATGGAACAGAAAATAGAAGCAAGTGGCCTTGTGGAACACTATACCACCACAATATTTCGGGAGTCATACCGAACAAATTTGACTGCGTTTTTAGAGGTGAAGCTTTCAAAGCCGTGGGTCTGTCCATGCATGTCTTTTGTGACTGGTTCATAACCACCTTGTTGTACGACTCTCTCAGCAGATGGCGCTAGTGGGAGTGAGATAGAAAAAGAACTATCGGTTAAGAAAAAAGTGAAGGAAACGGAGACTGACATGTGGAGAATGGGCATGATTAAGAAGTCCGCACTAGAGATCTATCGAACTTTTAAGCAGGAAATTGCCAAGGAAAGGATCTATGATAATACTCGGGGTAGTTCTCTACTGTTTGAGGCCAGGACGGGAGTACTGCGAACCAAGACATATCGGGTCAAATACGAAGGGGTCGACACAGTATGCAGTGCGTGTGGAGAGGAAGAAGAAACTGCCGAACACTTGATAATGTTCTGTAGAGGGCTTCACCCTATAGTTCAGGATGATGGCGCAGAGTTTTTCAAAGCACTGGGATTTAGGGACAGCGAGGGCAAAATAGACTTTAAGCGGGTAGACTTAACTAGAAGGAGGTTATCTGATTGGTGGCTAAAGTCAAGGCACGAGTAAAAATTAAACCCTTCACTGCGAAGTACGAATCCTCAACTTCATTATTTAAAGGGAAAAAAAAAGATAAATGTAATGGTTAGTTCACTAAGTATTATGGCTAGGTGGCGTTAGCCACCGCCCGATATAAAGGGTACAGCCACATCCATCCATCCATCCATCCATAGATGGCCAGACAGACACATAGACGAACGGACGCACCTGATCACCAAACGCCAGAGCCCAGTTTACCTAGCGCTAGGTGCATTTGAATGAACACCAGCTGGCCGACAGTGCTATAACACTCCGTGATTGCATACTTCATAAATATACATCGTGGTTTTGACACGTAAATTCCGCAAACATTATTTCCGAAAAGGTGCTATAGGTGCAGCTTATGCACACTTCGACAACCATATTCTCAGATCGGGTGGGGTAAAATTGATAAGGTCCCATATTTTTCAAAACAACCACTACAACATCCATTTGATTGCAATGAAGAGCTAATAAGTGTTGGGGTTTGACTTTCCAAAATGCCGATAAGATTACGAGGAATGTCGTAGTGGAGGGGCTCATGAAATTTTTACTAACTGGTTTTTTTTTAATCTCATCTACATTGAAGTGCACGAGTGCGAAATATTTTTGATGGAAGCGAAAATTTTTTGAAAGCCATCTCAAATGCTGCCACGACTATCGGTATTCGATCCCTCGACTTTCGGGGCAGCTGTTGAGCACCACAACCACTAGACTACCGTTGCGGGCCTATGATCACGTCAAAGATACAAATTATAACGAAGCCATTCAACACGTCTGGTTGCCCTTCAAGTATTCCCGGTAAAGCTGGGCGCCGTGTTTTTCAAGCGTCAAACGACTATTTGCCATCACATCCTGAAATGCCTGGGCAATTTTTAACTGTGGGTCTTCGGTCTTATGTTCACATCCATTAACACGAACAGCGGGTGGACAAGTTGACTCGGTGAAGTTAGGTATTCTTACTTTTCTTTATCTTTCTTCTGGCCATGACACAACTCTTGATTTTAAAAAAAAGAGAGAGAGAAGGCCATGTGACATGTGGCGGAAGACGCATGTGCTAATAGCTGTCGTCCATGAAACCTGGGTTTGATAAGCTTCCCATACATGAGAATGTTTCGATTGGCATCCTGGATTGTACTTCAAGTAATTTCGCAGTGCCCCGTGATCGGCGCGGACCAAACAGCAATATCGTGTTGTCGCGTCACGCTATGTGATGTCACTATGTCATCATAGAGTGTCCTTTTCGCATGACATTGATTTTTTTATTATTTGTGTTCACATCACTAATTTTCATTTTTTGCGATTGATAAGCCATCTGGCGCTTCTGCCTTATTAATAACTGCAGACGTCTACACGCCCAAAGCGATACCAGAACTACGCGCGGTGTAGTTGATGCTTATGTACTTGCTGCCGCACGCTCTAAACTCCTCCGCTAGTTGATTTGATTGATATGTGGGGTTTAACATCCCAAAACCACCATATGATTATGAGAGGCGCCGTAGTGGAGGGCTTTGGAAATTTCGACACCTGGAGTTTTTTAACGTGCACCCAAATCTGAGCACACGGACCTACGACATTTCTGGCTCCATCGGAAATGCAGCCGCCGCAGCCCGGATTCAATCCCGTGACCTGCGGGTCAGCAGCCGAGTACCTTAGCCCCTAGACCACCGCAGCGGGGCACTCCTCCGCTGGTAAAGGAACTGAATAGTGGAATAGCCTGCCATAACTACTGAACTTATATTCAATAAGTGCAATTGATGCGTCCATATTTTAGTTCTGTCATCTAAAGGAGTCTACAAATTCTTAATTTGCGCTTGTTTGTTGGTCACTGATGTGCTGCCTTGTATAATTTGTTTTAAGAGGGAGCTGGCTTTTATCATGCCGCGAGATGCTTTTTTTTTGTTTTATAGCACCCTGCAGCCTTACCTGTTTTGTATTCTTTTTTGTTTACGCTAAAATATTGTTATTACTATTACTTTCTTTTACGTGTAGCTACGTGTACGTGCGCAGCCCTCCTTTCCTCTTAGCCTCATCAAAATGTGGTTACCATGACTGGCCGTCGGACGAGCCACCACCCAGTAAAGAGCAGTTCAGTAAAGGGAAAATGTAGCAACAAGAAATTGCTGCAGAAATGATATAGGTGAAGCTTACGAGAAACAAGGCCGATTAAAGCGCACTGTAGATTTCATTGTTCGCTTTGGAAACATTCGGCAATAAGAGGAAGTATTTTGTCATGGCTACCACTGGGCGCATATAAACCATAAATAACACTAATGTGAAGGAAGCTGATAGCGGAGAAACTGTAGCAACTTGCAGGCTTGTTGTGTTGCAAATTATAAACATGAACAATCTTAGATAGGCGTTAATGAGGAGTCTCGAATTATTTAGTGCATAGAAGTTCGTTGCACTATTAGAAGAGCCTTGCAGTCATAAATACTTAAATTTTACCTTCCTCTTCCGCATTAACTAGGAGAGAACGAAATTTGAATTCGCAAAACAATTGCTTGCCCTGTTTATTGTTGCATCGCAGTGTCTACAGGTACCGTCTAGCGGCGACGCTTCGCAGCCTAGCAGCGGCTTCGCTTGCTTTGTTGCACTTCCTTCGTGAGAATCCAGCGTTTTCGTTGTGCCGCTTCAGTTGATCTGTCGTGGAGCCGTGATTGCGAATGTGGCAATTAGAAGCTATGGTCATCACAACCAAGTAACACGCACGCAGCGTTCGTATGCGTCTTACCAGCCAGCATGACCAAGGCGCGTGTCTCCAGCTGCCTTGCCACTGCCGTTGATTTCAGAATTACTGCTCGAACGGGATAGAACTAAAAATGATTCGCCACTGGCACGAATCAGCGCGATTCCATATGCCTCGTTGATTTCATCGTCGCTTGTGGACACTAATAACGGCGGCGACGACAATGGGGTGGCGAAGACATGCCCATAAACGTGTGCGCCGAGCAGACGAAAATGTCAACGAAGGCCGCGTCACCATTTCATGTGACCACGTGATCTCATCCTTCATGAGCGGGACCGCAGGAGGTTACCGCTTGGCAGCGCTGAAGATTGGCGGGCTTTGCACCCGTTTCGAATTGGGTTCTACAATGGTCCTACTGAATATTAGATGGTTTTCGTCCCTCTGTTGCATTAGTAGCACTGAATCGTTATTATGGGATCAATAACTACGCGTTGACGCAAAAAAACGCGACATGCGTGAAGTTGATGTCACAGGTCTTTTAGTATGGTAGTGCACTTAATTCTTAACAATATTCTGTATATTATTGGCTGCACTAGTTTCAATACACAGAATTATTTGTTGTGACACTCAGTGCGTTATGTAGGTTGGTGATAAACAGGACGAAAGAAAGTGCTAGAAAATGTGAGAGAATCGAACGTTTAGGCTTATTGTGTTAAGTAATTGAATATCACTAAACTAAGACATGTCTAGCCAAGTCTTTCAACAGCGCATATTCAAGCAAACAGGTCATACCTGTGCTATTTAAACCAAAAACAGTGCGGTGTATGTTCGTACCTTGGATTCGCGAGTCGTATACATAGGAGCGGTGCCAGAAGCTTTTTGTTTTTTTGAGAAAAAGATTGAACTCCCCCCCCCCCCCCCCTGTTCCGTTGCTACGCCACTAGATAAGCACTTCTTTGTATACGCGCACAGATGTAAGAGAAAGTTTGTCTGCGATATGCAGTACTTGATTGAGAGGTATGGAAAGAAGCTAGGTAAGTAATATTATAAGATATTCATTGAAGTGCGACTGTTTTGCACGTGACCACTTACTGTTGATTGTTATCGGCTCTTTAAATGAATAATTGTCTGAAGTGAGTTGTAAACTAATTAGTTCATATTGCGGTCTTATCACTATTTGAAAAACTGCGCAAATTATCAACATGTGATTCGGGCGCCAGCTGCACGTGAAATGTGAAAAACAAATTTTTTTTTTCAGGAAGCACAGGTGATCACTTACCAAAATAGGTTTTCCGCCATCGTTAAGGCAGGCTTTCTTGATAGCCTCGAAAAATGAACCGTTGTCGAGTTCAACTTCTGGGTACGGGGAAAAGACAATGCCGTCCTTAATAGGGGCCTTCATATTCTGTGCGCTCTTCTGACAGTCACTTTCTGACAGCACCGTGGAAAATGCCCTCGGTACAATTGAAACGCGGTATATATAGGACGAGAGCCCGAGATAACAATTTATCACGAACGCTATCAGCATCACCGGCTGTTTGACCAGCAGAATCAATGATAAGCTGGCTAAGGTGCCAAAACGCCCACTTGGCAAGTGAAGTTACCGCGGATGTAACTATTCCGAAAACCCCGATTTCTTTCCTTTCTGCGCAGCATCGGGATCGCATCCGTATAGGAGAGGGTCAAGTGTGCGAGACACCGTATCTCTTATACGAGTCAATCTCTATAACCAAGGACGATCGCCTCAGCCTAGTTGTGATTTAGGGTGGAGAGATAACGGCGGCTTAGCAAGGCTGTCAGCACTGCAAACCGAAAAGACGCTCTTGTGCCGTCTGTGGCTCGGGGTGGCTTTTACGAATGTTTATTCGGTTCAAAGCGGAATGACCAGCAGCCCGACATGCAACAACTGTGACTGCGCAGAGACACTTGCCCATCTTCTCTGTGAGTGGCCTCGCATTAGTGCACTGATAAAAAAAACTGTTGAAAGCTCTAGATACGCCTGACAATCGTCAATTGTCGGAAGAAAGGGTCTCGACGCTGGCAGAGACCATTCTCGCCACGCTAGGCATTGAGAGCGTTGTTGCGCTTCTGCGGGCAAGTGGCCTCTCAGACAGACTGTAAACAGTGTTCTATATCGTATTGTTTTTAATGCCTCTTTTTTGTCATCTTTTTTCTCTTACCATTTTCCCCGGCCCAAGGTAGTCAATCGGTTTGAGAAATGGCTAAACTCCCTGTCCTTCCTTTTCTCCTCCATCCTGAGCACTGCAATATACTATTTAATGATTCCTTTACAAATTTACGCTAAGTTCATCGTATATCTACCATTCGAAGTGCTTTTAAAATGTTTAAGGTACTGCGCAACGACTAAACGACGTCACATTGATGTTCGTGCAGTGCAAAATCATGGCCAAGTGTTACAAGCGCTAGTACTAAAACGTAAAGAATACCTCACGGCTGTAGAGTGGCCTGCAACTAGCCGCGTTTTAAATGCTCAAAAGATATTTCACTTGAAGATGCCACAACCACAGGAGAGTAGACCTATTGGATCAAGTGGTGTGTAACAGATAGCCACCGGAACACACGCAGATGCGTTGATGCTGTATGTCCATTAGGTTGCGTACGCGGCATGTTACGGCACCATGGTGAGTGCATCACTACGATGGGTGTGATAAAACGGTGAGAGCGTAAGAAATGAGGGCCAAACCTCATAAGCGCGAAAATGCACGCGATAGCGACGACCGATGCGACGTAGATCGTCTTCGCGCGATCAGTCGCTAGCGCAGGCAAACCTCATTCACGCGACGGCTTCAGCGAGCGAACTTCACTGTTGCTGGCATGAGGCCGTCTACTCGCACCAAGAAAACCGCGTAGTGTGCGGTATGTAATTTAAAAATAAGATATATTGTTGTGTAATAGAACGGAAAGTGTTTATGAATGCCTTGCAGCACTTTTTTATATGCACATGCGTAAACATTGCGTTATTTCTTGTTGCGCATACGTGACTCGGGCAGGGTCATGTGCACCTATGTAGTTCTTGTATTTTCCGGTTTTTCGCTATTGGCTGCTTGAGCCCAGCACTTCCGGGCGATGAGCGACGGTTTCCAAATCTGGATAACCGAGCGATCGCGCGAGAACGAGCACGCAACACGTCGCGCAAACGCCCTGTTTCGTCGCTCATACCATCACTCGTCGCTGTCGCGTGCATTTTCGCGCTTATGAGGTTTGCTCTTAAGGGGCTGTGTTTTCCCGCGGTAACTGATGATGAGGCTGGACAAAGATACGCTGATATTGTATCCCGACGCGACACAAGATACTACAGTAATGATCGTATGCGATACGATACTTGAACTTCAAGATACTTCAAGATACTTCAATACATTTGCAAATTTGTTAACATAGGCACCCGTAGTGTAAATTGTCAATCTGGACTCGCATACTAATCATAATTGTTGTGTGTTTACGTCTCAAAATTACGATATCATTGGGGGGGGGGGGTGTAGGAGGGATATAGTGGATATTTCCGGAAATTTTGACCACCTGGTGTTCTTTAACGTGTAATTATATGTAAGCGCATGAGCCTGCATCATTTAGCCTCTATCGAAACGCCGCCGCAGCGGCAGGATTCTCGCGTAATCTTAACAGAACAATCTGAGACTGTCTCGAGGATTCCGATGCACTGCAGTGCCTTTTCCGCCGAGTGGTGATAATTTTTGGTGTCTCAGAAGCCGGTCGCCCCAAAACAAGAATTAACAGCCAGTGGCAGTATATTTGAACAAATTCTCGCATGCAGGACAACACCGCTATTCATGCCGTCCCCATCAGCAGCTATGATTGCCTCGCAATTAGTAATACTGGGAAATAAATAGAAATTAAGGCCCCCAAAAGCAAAACCAAATATAACTAAAATAGAAAAGCCAGTCTGAAGTAAGTATAAAAAACGGATAGGCACGACTCCTAAGAAAATCAGACATAAAGTATCATCAATTTACCTGTGGTTAAACAATGGAAACACTCAGTGACTATGAAAAATTGCCTTGATGGCCTCGTTGGTACCTTCGTAAGAAAAACGGACCATTAGGTATAAAAATGTTTATCTTATTCTATTTCTAAGATCTTTAGGACGGCACCTAATTATCTTCATTAGTATATTGCAAAGTAAATTTTGGCATTTGCAGTAAACAGAATGTGGTGTACTAAATGTATACGATATGGACACCTATTATAATGACATATTTGAGCCCCAAATAGCCTTGAAAGAATAGTAAACTCCAATCAACACACGTATGTAAACAGTAGCACAAATAAAGCAGGCAGTTAGAACTACGGATGAAATAGAGATCCTAATTATTTCGGCTGCACTTCAGAAAAGGCACATTGCAGTCACCAGACAGAAAGAAAAACAGTTCAAAACACTAGGTATTGCATGGGACGCAAAAGAAGGACCACTACGAAAGTAATTCTGCCCTTGCTTCCTTCCTTTATTGATTGATTGATTGATTGATTTGATTGATTGATTGATTGATTGATTGATTGATTGATTGATTGATTGATCGATTGATCGATCGATCGATTGATTGATTGATTGATTGATTGATTGATTGATTGATTGATTGATTGATTGATTGATTGATTGATTGATTGATTGATTGATTGATTGATTGATTGATATGTGGAGTTTCGTGTACCGAAACCACCACTTCTGCGAACCACTTCTGCAAACAATCATATGATTTCAAGAATTCTTTAAATAGAAATAACAGAAAAAAAAACTTAATGGTACACCAATATATCGTCTGATAGTGAAACACTTCTTTTATTAGTTCTAGCGTCGGTAAGGGCGGTCCTATAGCTAGAATAGTATTTGTGAATGAGTTAATCGCATGTGATTCAACCTTCGAAACAGTGGTGTGTCGAGGCCACGAGATGCAAATCAATCCCGTGCTTCAAACTTTGTACGGAAGTACCCAGCAGGAGAGCTTCATCATAATAAAAAAATTCAGCAGATCACACGTACCTCAGTAAATTAACGTCATGCGAGGCATGCGGAGGAAAGGTGACCATGTTGTAACTTTTTTTATTCAGCGACACGTCATAAAATTACGCTGAATATATGTATAAATGTTGCCCGCACAGAAACAGGTTGCAGATGTTTATATAGCCAGCTGTTTGTAATTGCGCAACGATGCCAACAGGAACTTGGGTATCAGCAACACCAGAAGTGACAAGCTGGTATGAAGCGCTGGTGCTCGCGAGGGTGGTCATCCTGGACACTGCTACATAGATCAACTTCAGCGCATGGCACATAACTACCATTCCGTTAACCCGGCGTGACGGCTGTATCACAGGAGCACCGATGTAATGTTTATAGGATTGGATAGCCAGCAGTGCAACTCCAATTGACGTTTCACGAACATTAGCGCCTATTTGAAAAGTTGTTCCACGACTTGGCGTGCAGCTGTCATATGATCCTTGATTGCCTCGCAGAATGCTTGGGATCGATTCCGGATGAGACCCTGATATTTCAGTAAACCTTGCGTTGGGTCTAGTTGGTACATAGCACGATAAGTTCACTTCTTATTGTAACCTGATATTTATTGTTGTCATTCGTCGGGTCAACGCTGCCAATGCAAGGTTTTTTTTTTTAACCCGTACGCGTTAAGAAAAACCGGTATGTGCCACATGTCATTGACTAAGTGTCAATCACCGGTGGCACATACCCGCCCCCGGAGATATGCCACTTTATGGCGGGCAGTGTTTCACGACGCACGCGACGGCATTGTCACGTTTTTCATGTCTTCACCAGCCCATCATATTCTTCAAACCGTCTTACGCTCCCATACTATATTTGGTTCACGCCAAGTTAAGGGGGCGATAGCGAGAGCACGCAGACGTAAGTGGCTAGATAGATAGATAGATAGATAGATAGATAGATAGATAGATAGATAGATAGATAGATAGATAGATAGATAGATAGATAGATAGATAGATAGATAGATAGATAGATAGATAGATAGATAGATAGATAGATAGATAGATAGATAGATAGATAGATAGATAGATAGATAGATAGATAGATAGATAGATAGATAGATAGATAGATAGATAGATAGATAGATAGATAGATAGATAGATAGATAGATAGATAGATAGATAGATAGATAGATAGATAGATAGATAGATAGATAGATAGATAGATAGATAGATAGATAGATAGATAGATAGATAGATAGATAGATAGATAGATAGATAGATAGATAGATAGATACGCATATCGATGCCGAAATTCCTTGCAATGCGCAAAGAGATGATTTAGTATGTTCGATTATCACGGGGCTGTACGCGGGGCTGATGATTGGCTTATGGTAAGAGTGCATGGCACAGGCACAACTAAAGAGGAAAAACAAAAGGCATGTGACCATACGCACGAACATCTATGTTCACGCGCTTGTTTCTGTTGAGACTGCGTGAGCGCTGTCATGTTGCTATGCGCCATAAAAGCGCAATGCGCATACCTCTTTGCGTGCCATCATTGATTTTTTGCCCAGCTGTGACTGAGCTTTGAAATGCATTGCCAGGCATTGAGGTAAATGCCCGTGATGTTGCACGTTGCGTGTATAGGCGCTCATTCCATGCTCTGTTTGCACTCCCTAGCTGCCAAAAGGTTTTATATACGATGATTTGATATATGGGGTTTAACGTCCCAAAACCACCATATGATTATGGGAGACGCCGTAGTGGAGGGCTCCGTAAATTTGGACCACCTGGGGTTCTTTAACGTGCACCCAAATCTGAGCACACAGGCCTACAACATTTCCGCCTCCATCGGAAATGCACCCGCCGAAGCCGGGATTTGATCCCGCGACCTGCGGGTCAGCAGCCGAGTACCTTAGCCACTAGACCACCGCGACGGGGAAAAGGTTTTATCAACGTTGCTGAGTGCAGTTACAGCCGGGACAACACTGCGTATAGCCAACAAGGAGGCAAAAAAATATAGATACTGCTGACAATGATTTGGTACAAGGACGAGGATCAACCAAGGGAAGCGCACATGCCGCCGCCGTCACCTCCCTAGTAGATATGGCAGCAACGCCGCCATTGTGCCGAGTAGATATGGCAGCACTGCCAGGTACGAAGAGGTGGCGTAGCGAGAAGGTAGAAGAAGTGTCGTTCAAACCTAACAAAAACAACAAACAGTGGTAATATTTGTGGGCAAATACAGTTACGCGCATTTTTAGCTTTATACAACGCATGTTGTTATGAGATCACCACTCGGGTCACGCGCCACCGTAGTTGTCCACCGCCGCCGCCGCCTCCGGTGTCCATAACCACATCGCACGAAATCAGAAGAAAAAAAATTTGCCTTGTATCTGCGCGTTAATCTGCGAATTTCGTTGAGAGATGATAGTCTTTCGTGTGGAGAGAGTGAACAAGACATTTATTTAATGTTTTGCGCAAGAAAAACGGTGAATGGTATTTTGGAGGCACTGCGTTAGAGTGCCTCGAGCGTGCAGCGGAGGCGAACGAGTGTATCAACGTCACACGTGAGATATGAGTGCCATCAGGCCGTTTTCTTGGATAACATAACGCGTGGCTCTGAGACGGTTGTGCGCGGCAATCTCAGAGGTGATGAGGTGTAGAACGCAAGGCGACGTGTAGGTGCCACCACCATCTCATCTTAGCAAAGCGTTGGAAACACTCGCCTTTCTGTGCAAGCGTTGCATGGTCAGCCCAGCGTGATAAGCGCTACGGTCCTTAAAATTACCTATGTATGCTTTTTCTAGTAAAAGACGCAAATGCACAATATATACGTGTTGTTATGGTGCCCCAGACATACGCAATAATAGCTTTTTTATTGACAATTGCACAAGCATGAACGCTCAACATTGAGCAACATTGGTGGGCGCTGCGGATGAGGTTGACCGTTTGAAGTACCCAATGCCTGTAAGAGTGTACAAAGTAACAAATGGGCAGACAGACAGACAGACAGACAGACAGACCAAAATTTTCGCGTCGAAGGTCCTCAAGAAAGACTATCGTCTTTAAAAACCAAGCGCCAATGACATAGTGCGGCTCGAACCAGGGAACCACTGTGTGCCAGGCCCAGTATTCTGCCACTGAGCTACGCTGTTTTTTTTTTCTTTAATGCATGAAGTCATCATCAGTAATTGTGAACTACGCACAACGTACTTCATCAGAAGCCAGACAAGCGCACACACGCGTCCAGAAGGGGAAGTCACTTCGGATCGCAGTCAAAAGTCTCAACAATACTGCGCTCTTAAGCAGCTGCTTCTCGGAAGACGGATCTCGTCGACCGTGGTAGCTCAGCGTGTCTATAAGTCATGTGACTTTTGCATAGTGAGCACAGTCCCAACAACATAAACAGGTCATATAGAGTATTACCAGTCAGGCTCTTTTTAATAGAAAGGAACATAATACCATGTACTGTGATTGCAAGCTCTTTCTGGTTGTTCTATTTAGAATGTCCCAAAAACAAAATGCGCCACGACAATGAATGAAAAAATTGTCTATTGTCTCAGGTTAGTTGCAGAGTCTACAATTTTGGCAAACTTGCCTTAGGCAGGCCTGATTTCGCGAAAGCAATCACGTTATTACGACTCATAAAGCGTTTTAAACAACGAAAAAACAACCCGTCGTCGCACAATGCTAATAGTGTAACAAGTGGGTCATTCAATGCTCCAACTCATTACAAAATCTTGTTCTTGTTCACCTATTACCTGTGGCGCATACCCACTTCATGCATATATCTTTATCGCCGTCAGACACCACATAAGCAATTGGCATGAAACGCCTTGCAAGTGTTTACTGGATACCACACTTCTGAGAATAATGACGAAAAATAGCATATTGAATGCCGGCATACTACCAAACATTTTTGTTATTTTTTTAATGCCGCAGTGGGTATCAAGCAAGTGTGCTTGCAGTATTTACCTAATAAGTGTTAATTAAAGTCTCTGAAAGGCCACTCTTCTAGCTTTCGCTGTGACTATGCTGCGCCTTACGAGCAGGCCTGGCATATTAATTAGACTTACATTTTCACATTTGAAAATATTAACAATATCTGGGGCTTAACGTCCTAAAACCACAATATGATTACGATGGACGCCGTAGGAGAGTGCTCAGCGAATATTGACCAGCTGGGGTTCTTAATCTATATTTAAGTGCGCAAGCCTCGTCGTTAGTGTTTCAAACAGCTTGCGTTCAAGAACGTAAAAGTATTGATATGCAGGCATTCCTTAAGTAAACAAACACACTTTAACTCTGTATGCCGTTGGTCAAACTTTCGACACATGAAAAAGTAAAAAAGAACGAAAAGAAAATAAAGTTGTGCGAGCCACGTCTCAACAGTACATTGCTAATGTAAAGCTACATTCTGAATTTTTGCAGGCGCAGTTATCACCAACTTCGCATAATTTGACAAATGAAGCAAAACATAACGAAGGATTATCTTTTGTACTTCCTTACACAACTTTTATAGTGATAGCCACCAGCATTTGCAGCCTTCTATTTTATTATTAATTTCATCCGTCGAATTCAGTTTAGCACCACCAAGTAACAAGAATGACCACTTATAGACATTTTCCCCGGAGAGGAAGATCCCTCCTTTCTGGCCTCTTACGTGTGAGTACAGTAGCTGACACGACAGCTTCGGTCCTGCATTTTCGGTAGTCAGGCATGTTAAGAAAATTCCAGAGGGGCTTATGGCGGCGCCAAAGGAGCCTTGAGTAAAAAGGTTTAGTAAAAAGGAGCTTTTAGCAAAATTAATTATCATTGTTTGACACCAAGTCTGGTACTGAAATTGGTGCAATTGATATTGCTGATAGCTTTAACGACTTTTTAGCAGTCTATTTATTGAGGAAAAACGCCTGAACGTGTCGCAGCAGTTTTCCAATATTTCCACGGTTATGTAGTGTATTACTGTAACCTGTTACGCTAGTGTTAAAACCATCGAGCGTTTGAAATATTTTTCTAGTCCTGGTCCTGATGGCATCGATCGGTGCAAAGCAACTAAAAATGTCAAAACATAATTCTGCTCTTATACTGACACTAGTGTTTCAACAATCTCTTAGCACTGGCACAAACAATTTCAGACTGCTGGAACTTAGCCTATGTGATACGACTATACAAAATTGGTGACAAGAACAAACTAACCAACTTCAGGCCCATATCAGTAACGTCTGTTGTGTGCAAACTACTTGAGCATGTCTTATCGTCTCAAATAATGAAGCACATTAAAATCAATTCCATTCTTTTTCCTAACCAGCATGGTTTTCAACGTGGCTGGTCATCCAAATTTCAGCTTGAGTTAACTACAGATATAAACTTTTACCTTCACGAACATATACGAACCGATGTCATTTTTATTGATTTCACAAAAGCATTTCACTGCGTGTCCTACAACCATCTACTATATAAAATGAGGCCCATTAACATTGATGAAAAAAGTACTCAACTGGGAGAAAGAATATTTAAGCAACTAACGGCCAGCTGTTTAGCTTAACAATTTTCATTCTTTATTTCAACCTGTTATCTCCGTAGTGCTCCAGGATTGCGTGTTTGGACCGACTCTATTTGTAATTTATATAACTTATCTTCATCAAGGCATGCACTCACACATCTAGCTATATTCAGATGACTGCGTTCTGTATCTACAAATAAGATGTAAGGATGGCTGTGCTAAGCTACAAGAAGACTTGTATACAATTGAAAGATAATGTTTACAGTAGCAAATGAGCACAAATACTTCTAAAACTAAAATATGAGACTTACCACCTCCAGCGAAATTACAGAGGAAATTTACATTCTTAATGGTGAAGCCTTAGAAAGCACCGCATCATTTTCATGTCCAGGTAATCATATCTCCACTAATTTGACTTGGCAAAATCATGTGAATTTTGTTGTTTCTGCGGCATGCAAATCACTTAGCTTCTCCCGTCGTAAGCTTCGTCAAGCTGACAGTAGTACTAAACTTATTTTGCATACACTACCATACTCCGCCCGAAACTTGAGTACGCCTCATTTTTATGAAACCCGCACCATGCACACGTACCTTGTTAACAAATTGAAATTTTTGCGAAAGAAGGCAGTGCGTTTCATCACTGGTAATTATTCGGAGCGATCAAGCAGCACAAAAATAAAGTATGAACTAGGTCTCACCTTTTTACACACTAGAAGAAAAATATGCCTGTAAGCCTTTTTTCTTCAGCTTTTTCATCAACCAAGTACATTCTCTCAAGCACACATCGTTCCCATTAAAAAGATCTTTTCTGGTATCAATCACAAATTTAAGGTTGAACAACCTTTTGCACGCACTAACATAATACAGTTTTCGTGCTTACATCTGGGACTCTCATAATAGAATAGTCTCCTCAGTAACATAGCTGGAAGAACTGACCAAGCAGTGTTTAAAAAACGCTTTAAATGAGGCATTTGCGAAAGTTACATGTTAGCCTATAAGTACTATAGTTATTTTCAACACAAAATATCCACCAATAAGCGTGAAAGCAACTGCATTCTTCTTTACACGAAGACACACGTACTGATTGTCGTCATTTGAACTTATTGGGTGCGAAAGATAAGTCAAGTCTGTGCGAATGTAAACAATTACTTTGCTTCGTTCTTCGCAAGCGGCTGAACAAAATGCTTCATAACCGGACAATCTATAAGGCATTGATAAGTTTGGTTCACATATGACAAGTATAGGAAATTGATTGGCCCGAACAAATTGGCGAAAGTCCGAGATACGGGACTTCATGCCTCTGGCATTCCACTGAAAAATCGATGCACTTTTAACTTCAGTGCGGAAGATGAGATTTTGTTGAGCCATTGTGCTTATACGACGTTAGCAACAACTGGATTCAGTGCATCCAGTATTAGCAGTGCACTCTTAGCAGACGGAGATTGTATGCTGCTCAGTAGCGTGCGAATCGTGGCAATTAATGATTGCACGATTGCAGTCACTTGCCTGCCTTGGTTGGAAAGATCTCGAACCGGGATCGCGGACTGGCCGTCATGAAACTCCTTCGATTCGCTTGATGCTGCTTCCCTTTGAAGTGCAGGTCACTCTGTTGCAGTTAGGGTATGCTCACAGGCTTTGTCCTTTGCAGCCTTTTCCACGGCATGTGGTCTGGGAGGCAACGGAGGTGGTACTGATGAGGGATCTGGCAAACGTGTCGAGGAGGTAGCGGGCGTTCTTGAAGACCGACGTCGACGTGAACGACGCCTTCTGACTTTAGCTACTTTAGCTGCGGCTTCTCGATGAGATGAGTGATCGTGCACCATCTCCTTAAAGATGGAAATTTCCTTCTGAATCCTCGGGCAGTCCTTCGATGTGGCTTCATGGGATCCATTGCAACTAGAGCATTTCTTGACAGTTGCGATGCACTTATCCGCTTCATGGGGCTCGGCGCAGCGGTGGCATACCACCGAATTCTCGCAGACGCTGCTCACATGTCCAAGTTACGGCACTGGAGAGGCTTTGGAATGAAAGGCCGCACAGCATGTCTGAAGTACCCCACCTTCACATGAGAGGGGAGTGATGTGCTCTTAAACGCAATCTTCACACAGCGAGACTTGCCTAGCCGGGTGACATCAACAATTGGAGTATCAGTTGTTGACTTGACAAGAAATTGTAAGTCATTATTGAAAATAGCCACATCTATGTCGTAGATCACGCCAGTTACTACATCACATCGCAAGGAAACATGAGAGCGCACCTGGTTGCCGTCCAAGTCAGTTACACTGCGCAGAACGCCCAACGCACTTGCGTGCAAAACGTCAACAGCCAGTATATTCTTTCTGGCGTTCACTCTTATGTCCGTGATCTCATTTGGCATGAGCGTTTCCAGAGACCTCGACACAGACTGTCTGTTAAGGCGTTTCATGCTGACGGTAGGAAGTGCAGGCAGAAACAGGATGGTATAAGTGTTAGATTTAGGCGCGTCACTTACAGTTTGAATAGTTGAGGAATAGGATGTCCTCATGTTCCTCCTCTTCGCTTTGCGGCTCAGCACAGTCATCTGAAAAGTCCTCACTGCTGAGATAGTAAGCATGAGTATCTTCACTGTCGCTGTCACTCGCTTGTCCCATCCACTTCCTGGAGGCGGCCGCCGCTGACGCTGCTGGTGCCGGCAGGCGCCCGGGGTGGTCTACATCCATCCCCTCCAAGGCAGCAGCGAAAACCGATCAACAGACTTAAATTACCACTGAAATACGCCGGAGTTAGCAGAAGTAGCGCCTTGTCTTGTCTTGTGTCCTGGGAGATCTTTGCTCATACCCACATGGGGGATTGGCCACACTGTACCTCATAATAGATCATTTTTTACAACGCTTGCTAAAAAAATAAAGACAAATTAGATAGAAACAATAATAATGTTCCTTTGAAAAAGCGTGAAAAATTGCAGAAGAATGCGATAAACCAGAATATATAAAACAAATTACCAAGAATGAGGAAGGGGGGAGAAAGAATTGGATATATCTGGCAGTACCACTAGCAGCGTATCCTTCCGGTCGCCTGAATGAATTTGTGTAGCGCTGACAGAATAGCACTGCGGTCCACACCCAACTGACTGGCTCCAAACGATAATAGGGTGGATGTATTGACTGGCAATCCGAGCATACCAATCGGTCTTTCAAGAATTATTCGGTGTAGTGAGGCGAAGCGGCGGCATGTGAGAAGAAAGTGATTCATTGTTTCCGGTTCATTGCAAACTACACATATGTTAGTTAATGAAAATCCTGATTTGTTGAGATAAAAATTTAACAGAGGAACTCTACAGCAAAAGCTTGTGAGGGTCACCTCACATTGACGGGAAAGGCATTTTGCGGTGTTCCATGTGACTTGCAAGTGCCGAAATTCTTCAGATTGTAGAAGCGACGTTTCGTTGATTTTTAAGATTAACAGGCGTTTGAATCGTTCGGCAGTAATAAAAGGAAACTGTGGAGCTACTAGCACCACCGGGAAACTTAAAGATGCCGAAGCGAGCGAATCAGCAATTTCATTTAGTTCAATTCCAGCATGCCCGGGGACCCAAATAAACCGAACTTCTGATAGGCTATGTGGTACGAGAGACCAAAATATCCTGAGAAGAGGAGACTTCTTTGCGGACGTGAGATGTGTACATACAGACAAAGCATCCGAAATAATAATAGCTTATGATTGCTGATAATTTAGTTTTCGAAGAGCCAATGTAATAGCCTGGAATTCTGCGAGATAAATTCGTGTGAAGTTAGGCAATCGGAGCGCAAAATACCAATTAAGCTGATGAGAAAAAATACCTACTCCAGCCTTCTGAAGATTTCGCGTTGCGTCCGTCGAAATTACTACGTATTTAGGAAAATGACTGAGATGGTCTTGAAGGAGGCCCTCCATTCAAAACACACTTCTTCGTCTTCTACACACATCTAAATTTCAAGGAAACATATTAGGCTAAGGTGCTGGCATAACTGGTCTCTCCGTCATCTCCGTCATCGCGATTTGACTGCGACAGATTAAAAGACATCCTAATAAGGACCGATGGGCATTGGATCATCACCGGTGACTTCAACGCCCATCACATGCTTTGGGGGAGCACTAGGATGAATGCCAGGGGCCGGAACATTGTTACATTCGCTTCCGATTACGACCTTTCCATCATGAACGATGGTACTCCGACATATCTGCGGGGTCTCACGTATGGCTGTTGCCTTGACCGGACATTGGTGTCACGGTGCTTCTCTCACAAAGTTAAATGGTTTTGCGATATTGAGACTCATGGGAGGGATCACATACCCATCTACGTGACGATCGATGGTATCATAAAGAATTTCTCTTCCGGTGTTGTAATTGGCACGGACTGGTCGATGTTTACATCGCGTGTTGAGGACGCTTGCCAAGAAGGCCTCGCCTGCAGCCTGGAAAATACCATAGTGCAAGCTATGCAAGCGTCTAAATGTAAATTACCATTTTCGTCTAAAATAACACAGTTTGACATCGAACTGGAAAGATTACGAGCTATACGAAGGCGTGCTGAACGACGATACAGACGCACAAGATCAATTTACGATCTGAGGGAAGCAAGACGGCTCCAGAAAAAGATTCAACGACGCATTTACAAGCTGGCGAGCGAACGCTGGAAAGCATTCTGCGAGTCTCTAGACCCTCATAAACCGCTGTCATATATCTGGAGAACAGTTCGTGGTCTTCGCTCCTCTCCGCAACAACGGCACCCTTTTAAAACTTTGGCACTCCATCATGGAAAAACAGAACTCGAGGTGGCTGAAGAATTTTGCACGAGAGTTGCCGGGAATATTATGAACGAGAGAATCGACGCCGTGATCGTTCCTGAGACGCGATTACCAGAAATGGACATTCCATTCACCATGGAAGAACGGGAAGGTGCGTTAGTCGCTTCTAAACGCATGTCATCGCCAGGTCCTGATGGTATTACTTATAGTGCGTTGGGACACCTTGGACAAAAAGCTAGAAAAGAACTTTTAACATGCTTCAACAACTCCTGGCTCAGTGGCAGTGTTCCCCGAGAATGGAAAATAAGTCGATTATTGCCACTTTTGAAATCCGGAAAATCACCATTGGACTTGACAGCGTATCGCCCTATTGCCCTCGCAAGCTGCCTCGGAAAAGTGATGGAAAGAATGGTTCTATTTCGTCTCGAGTGGTACTTGGAACGATACACCAAATACCCTTTTTGCATTGCAGGCTTTCGTCGGGACCGCTCCTCCATCGACTGTGTCCTTGACTTATCGACATTTGTTCAGCAAGAAAAAAGTCGCAAGCGCATATCAGTGGCACTCTTTTTTGACGTGAAGGGTGCATATAATAATGTAGCTCACGATGCCATCCTCACTTCTCTCGCAGCAATGAGCATTGGAGGACGAATTTTTCAATGAATAAAAGATTATATAACTGGCAGGAGTTTTTTTGTGCAAACATATGAGGGTACAACTGCTGAACATTACACCTACTGCGGAGTACCTCAGGGAGGTTTTTTAAGCCCCACATTGTTCAATTTTGCCCTCATTGGTCTGGTGAAGGTTCTGCCAAAGTCGGTGTGCCTATCCATATACGCCGATGATATTTGCCTCTGGAGTGCTGCAGTTACTCGCCCTCAGGTGCGTGCACGAATACAGTGGGCAGCAACCCTCAACACAGCCTACCTTCAGAAACAAGGCCTAACTATATCAACTGTAAAGTGCGCGTTGATGGCGTTTACACGCAAGCCAATGACGCCATACCCTGTTTACATCAATGAGCATAGTGTCAAATATGCACGGACGCATCGTTTCGTGGGCATAATAATCGACAGAAGTCTTTCGTGGAGCCCACATTGTGCGTACTTGAAGAATAGACTGCTATCTATTGTGCATATAATGAAATTCATGTGCGGGAAAGCATGGGGAACTTCTGTGGCCTCCATGCTACAGCTGTACAGGGCCCTATTTCTGGGTCTATTGCGCTACAGCTTGCCGGTACTGACTAACACTTGCAAATCCAATACTCATTCATTGGAGAGTTTGCAGGGTCAGGCACTGCGTATCTGCCTAGGACTGCCCCGGTACGCTTCTACTTATGCCACAATCATGCTTGCCAAAGACCAACCGGTCAGGACATATAAAGTTGTGGATTGCCTGAGAGCGCACATTCAACATGCTAGCCGTGTCCCCGACCACCACTTGGCCCTTCTACTCTCCGGAAGACCACGTGCTACGTTTTCAGACGTCATAGCCAAGCACCTAAACAGCATTCCATCAGGATATACGCCAGCTGCAAAAATGGCATTTCCTTTGTGGTGCCTCGACCAGCTTCAAGTACGTCTAGAAATTCCGGGAATCAAAAAGAAAAGCAATCACTCCAGAGTAGCATTGAAGGAAACAACACTGCTATTATTACATGAGTTGTACTTAGACCGAACGCAGATATACACTGATGGGTCCGTCTCGTCCAGCAGCTCATCAGGTGCCGCTGTAATTCCGGCTGCAGCAATGACAATCAAGTTTAAGTTGTCGCATATGACTACATCTACGGCATCAGAGCTTGCTGCTATAAGGGCTGCTTTACAATATCTCGTTCAAGAAGGTCCAGGAAAATGGGTCATATTCTGTGATTCGAAGGCAGCGCTTCAGAGTTTGCAGTCTGCCATGCGTAGGAGGACTCATGAACAATTGGTACAAAAAATAAGACATTGCCATCTTAAAGCTCTAGCACGAGGGCATGATACTATATATCAATGGCTGCCTGGACATATCGGTATTACCGGAAATCAATTAGCTGATGATGCAGCCCACTCAGCCCATGAAGAAACCCGTGTAGTCCCGATTTCTCTATCAAAGAATGATGCAGCAAGACAACTTTACCTGCTGGCTCGAGATCTCACACGCACGTTCTGGTCGTCTACCAGCTTCCAAAGGTGTCAATTTTATGAACTGGATCCTTCGCTCAAGCTAAAGCTACCATCACAACTTTCCCGCTCCGATGCAACACTGTTATGCCGCCTTTGGTTGGGTGTTGCATTTACAAAGGTTTTCGCATTGGTATGGCAGACACGCCTACATGCGACTACTGCGGAGCTGAAGAGACCATCGAACACGTCCGGTGCAGCTGCGCTTGCTACGACACACAGCGATGCCAGCTCCGGATGGTTTTGAATCAACTTGACCCCGGACCATTTTGTGTGCAGAAGATACTAGAACCTTGGGCATCTGCCTCAGTTGCGCAGAAAGCGACTAAAGCACTGCTACCTTACTTAAAGTCAACAAAACTGAGCGACCGCCTGTAGACTGTGTGTGCTCCTCGAGTGTGCTCGTGATTGTGTGTACCTTCTCATCTCTCTGCAACCTCTTTTCTCCCCTTCATCCCTTCCCCAGTGCAGGGTAGCAAACCGGATGTGCGTATGGTTAACCTCCCTGCTTTTCTTCGCATCTTTATCTCTCTCTCTTTAACACGAAAAATTTGTATTATAACCTTGTTCTCAGGGTGCCGGTATATGCAAGACAAATAATGTGCGTTTATTTCTTGTATTACGAAGGAAATTGAGTATGTTGGTGTACCTACTAGAAATTTCTATTTTCTCTTCAATGTTTTCTTTTTTTTTTCTTACCCGTATATGTTAACATTACACTCTTTCGATTTTCACATGAATCCTTATGCTACCGAATAAGTAATGCCCACTTTCGGTAAATAAGTACACTTAGGGCAAATACATAAGAAAAAAAACGCACTTTAACTCTGGATGCCATTCACCAAACTTTCGACATGAAAAAAAGTTAAAAAGAAGACAAACAGAAAATAAACATATGTCTCACTGGTACATTGCTATTGGAAAGTTACGTTCCGAATTTCCATAGGACCAGTCATCACCAACTTCGCATAGTTTGACAAATAAAGACAAATATGGCGAAGGATTATTTTTTGTACTTCGCAAGACAGCTTTTATGATGATAGCCACCAGCCTTTGCAGCCTTTCATGTTAATACTTAGTTCATCCTTCAAATTCAATTTAGCACCACCAGATATTAGGAAAGGCTACTTACAGACGATTTCATCGAAGAGGAGGTCCCTGTCTTTCTGGGCTGTTGCACGGGAGTACAAATGCTGACGTCACTGCTTCGGGCTTGCATTTTTTGAGAGATCACGCAGATTAACAACAGCTCAGAAGCACTCATGGCAGCGCCAGAGGAGCATTTAGTAAAAACGTGTATAGAAGTTTAAGTAAAAGATGTTTTTACTTTCAATGAATGCATTACAATATTGTGTCAGTGATAGAGAGAGCAGCGGATACGGCAGATAGTAATAATAGTCGAAGTTTCACGTCCCAAAACGACATTTATTATGAGAGACGCCATGCTGCAGGCATACGGTGATACGACTGGCGACGAATCTTTCAAAACAAGCGTGCCTCAGTAGCATTTGCGGCCACAGCAGCCGGGATTCGATCCCACGACACTCAGTCAGCAGTCGAGCGCCATAACAACTTACACATAAGCGATGTTCTGCTAACAAAAGACATGCTCGTCTAGCACAGCTATGCAGCAGACACAGCTAAACTGCAGATACACCAAAACAAGCCATCCAAAACTATGGGGTCTATGCGGATATCTGCAACACAGTGGTGCTCTTCAGAATGGTTTGAGTTTGGGGACACTCGGGGACAGTCCGAGCTCTGGCGACACCCCCTTTTGAGCCATATAAATGTACGAAAGGTGAAATGTTGATATAACACTTTTGATTAAAATAAAAAGTATATAAAAAGGGGAGAGGCAAATTTCGATGGTGGTTTCCCCATTCAGGGGCAGCCACTGCTCACCCAGCTTGATCCAGGAGACCCCTTTGGGTCTTCAGGTCAGTTAGGGCGAAGATGGTCTCCCAAGCTCCTCCAGCATCGTGAGTATCAGAGGCGACTGTACCTCCATAGACTTGCTCCGACAGTCCCGTGTGACGTGTTGCAATGTTGGTCGCGACTCGCACTCCGGATATTGGTTTACATATGCATCGGACACCCCGCCACGGTGGTCCCGTGGATAAGGTACTCGGCTGCTAACCCGCAGGTCGCGGGATGGAATCCCCGCTGTGGCGGCTGCATTTCCGATGGAGGCGGAAATGTTGTTTCCCATGTGCTCAGATTTGGGTGCACGTTAAAGAACCCTAGGTGGTCGGAATTTCCGGAGTCTCTCATAATCATATGGCGGTTTTGGGAAGTTAAATCTAACATATCTATCAAATACATATGCATGCATTGGAATTTATGTGGTGCCACCTTTCGAAATGTAGATGGGTGGTAAACTCAATTTGTCTAAAACAGCAAGGTTCACCGACTTTAAGTGATTTGAGCGGTGTGACATACTGCTGCCTTGTCTTACGTTAATGATGCAGTATATTGCGTACAGCGGGATGTTAGCACTCATAATCGCTGCCTTTCTTCGCTTGGTTGCTCAAGTCACGAGCAAAACAGTGCGCCAGCTGATTACCCCAGATACCCTTATGGCCTGGGCACCAAATTATGGCATCGTCCTGTGTCAGTTAGTCACTGAGTAACCTCAAGGCGCCATTCAGTAGTCTACCACGCAGAAACATACTGCGGGATTCCTCCTAATCAGACAATACTATGTGGAGGTATGCTCTGTCACATTAGTTTGAATAGCCGCTGCGACAGCCGCTGCATTGCGGTACAGGTTGTTTTAATTGACGCTACAACAATTTTAACTGTATGCTGCAGTGGGTGAACTGCTACTATGACGCATCTCTGGCTTTATTTGGCGGGGTAGATGAAGACCACGCCTTGACTTTCCCCAAACTGTTTTTGAAGCTGTCTAGCTCTTCTCGCCCCATGATACAACTTGCTCATGTTTCGCGGAATCGTGCTCACGGTTGTGTTTTGTTGTGTTTTCCTAACCATATATATAGTAATAATGCTCTCCCGCCACTATGGTGGTCTAGTAGAGTATCCAAAGCAAAACAGGGTTTCTCTGCCTACCTTTGTCAGACATAGTAGTTCGTTCTGCGAAAGTGGCGTTGCTGGCGCAAGCTATTCGAAAGTGTTGTACACACCAAGCGCTTCAACTGTGTTATTTGATGCATTAAGCGGTATACCTACGGCAGCTTTGTATGCTCCCCGTATTATCAAGTCCATCCCTTTATTGTCCGTTGGTGTGAGCTCCTGATACGGCAGTCCAAATGTATCTCTATCAAGATTGCAAGCCTGTACAAAGCGTAGTTTCACCTTTCTTTAGCCCTTTGTCACTTGTAGTTATCCCATGGATAACTGAAGCTACGTTTTACATTGTACATTTCAGGAGTTTAATTGTTTAGCTTGCTATTTTGTTGCTTTCAAGCCACAGGCCTCATATTCTAATTGTTTGTCTCTCTGGTAGCACTTGATTTCATGTGCTTAGCTGTATGAATAGTTTGTTTCCATAATTTCTGCCATGAATGCTTATAAACTGATCTATCTGGTGCACATGTGATGCCATTTTCTTCGGCCTACTGCTGTACTATGTAGAATACTTCTTGTAAGATTGGTTCCTTCTTTACCAGTGAGTGTTTATTGACCCACAGAGTGACATCATCTACGTAGAGGGCAAATTCAAGGTCAGGAATTCGCTCCAGTGGCTTTGCTAGCCGATTTATTGCTAAAATAAAGAGGAGTGGGGAAAGAACTGCGCTTTGCGGCGTGCATTTACTTGGGAGTGAAAATTTTCGGTAGCATATGTTTGACATGTCAGTGGTTGCTGTGCGGTTTAAAATAAATTATTTAGGATGGCAACTTGTTCGAGAACAGCAATTCAATGATTGAAGCTCTTCCAGTGCAAGTCTATGCCGGATTGTGTCAAATACCTGCCCCAAATCAAGCGCTGCGACCACGTTCTCGCCTCCAGTGGTTACATTCTGAAACACTTCACCTTTTATTCGAAGAAATATATCCTTAGAAAATAAATGATGTCTCTATTCATAGGTGTTGTGAGACAAGTAATTCTCTCTTTCACTGCAACCGGAAAGCCTAGTGTGCACAACCGTCTCAAAAGTTTGCCGAGGCATGATGTCAACAATAATGGCCGAAGGTCATAGCGTGTTTTCCCCTTTTCAGGTTTTGAAATAAAGAATACGTGCGCCTCCTTCCATTGGCTAGGATTTTATCCCTACCAAACTTTTTGAGTAAAGTAATGGGTAATTATTCGGCATTGCTGATCGCTCAAGTTTCTCAACATCGTGTTGGTTTTACCATTCTCTCCTGGAGCTGAATGCCTATTGCGGAACATTGTGACAGCGAGGACTACTCGCTCACTTGTAAAAGAGCACGGCCGCTGGATCAAAGCGCACAGGGTGCGGCCTGCTGCGTGTGCCCGAAACAGCGGGAGAGGCCGAGTTCATTCGCCTGCCGCCGCGGCGCCACCAGTCAAGGACAATGAAAAGCGGTGGAGTAGCGGTGCGCACGCGAATTCCTAGGATGTTTTAACTCGCGACTCTTCGTGCTGCAAGCGGACACTTTGAATTTGATATCCTCTCAGTGCTTTGTTCCACCCTACTACGGGACCCATTCCCTTGTGACAAATGGTTTATCGCTACTAAGGGAGCCGGAGTGGCCTCGACTAAGCCATCCCGCCCCTGCGACAGTCAGCTTTAAATTCATGCTTATGACAAGTTTGCCCCGTCCTCAAACCACAGGATTAATACACGTATTTCATATTATTTTACAAAAGGACTTGAAAGAACTTTCAGACCCCTTTTTACGGCATTTACTACAGCACAACGTTTTAGCTTCTCGTTAAAATCACTTTTGAATAAAGGCCATGATTTTATGTTTGCCTTTGTCCGCTGGCGCGACGGTCGATTACATAACCTTCAATTCATTCCAGAGTATTTCAGGAGCTATAATAACTCTAAATTAGCATCTGTCTGCATATTTCTCGTTCGAAGACTGTTGAATGTGATATTGTCTTCTTTGCTGTGCTTGTGGAAATAATGAAAATGCCGGGTATTGTGCTTACAATGAAACGTGCGTTTATTAACTGGAGCTCTACAATCTCTAAAAGATCAGTATATTTTCTAATACAGCAGAACAATTTTGCCTGCATTACAAGGTAAAAAAATGGAGGTGCCATGGTCCTCAAAGGTGCAGAACTTTTCTAGAGAGGGGCTTGTGTGCCAGCCTTACAAGGCGTTGCACAGTGGCACTCACATTCCCTGCCCAGTTAGCTAGGAGTGGTCGAAGCAGCTTTTTAAAAAAAACATCACAGATCTGGTTCGTGTGCTGAAGGCTGCCCGAACCACACCGTAGTGCAGGGCAGGTAACCAAATGTGGAAGGAGGGCTGAGTGAAGAAGTTTACACAGATTTCCACTTCTTCGAACTTCAGTGTCTTTCATCACTTCACTGACAAAGTCACATGCGAGTTTGCAAATTTTCACGATCTCCATGTTGGGATATCGAAGTTGTCCGTTATCGATTTTCTTCACTAAATCGTAGATGCTGCCACACGGTTTCGTCTCTTGCAGGAGAACCTTGCATGATTCACAGGGCAACTGCAAGTAATAATATCAAGCCAAGTAAAATTTTCATCAAAGGTACTATGCAACAAGTATGTAGGCTCCTTTTCTTACTTCGCTTAGCTAATGAAAAATATTATCTAAATTTCGTAAGAGTGGGAATGAAACAACCTGCGGCAAAAAGAGTGGCATACACGCATATCTGGTGTCGACCCTTACAGCGGTGGCACACCGGCGGGGCGGGACCCGCATCCTGATTCGGGCCGGAACCCTGGCTCCAAACTGACCTGAGTTTTTCTTCACTCGAGGTCAGCCTGGAACCCTGCCCTTGGTTTTTAGTGGCGAAAGGGAGGGCAAAAGGAGAAAAATATGAGAAAGAGGGAGAACGTCTGGTTCGCTTATTATAGTTAACATTCGAAGAAGGCGAAAGTGAAGTGAACATTGTTTAAGACTGGCTGGCACGCTAGCGACGCGTTCGAAAGAATGCAGCAAATAATGCAAAGCTTAAAAATAACCGTCCTTACTTTCTCCTCACATGCACGCGCAATGTATCCTGCCAGGTATACTAGGGGTGCTAGTTCGAGGTCATCCGGCACAGCAAGCCAAATATTTAATACTTCTAGCTCATAGGAAAGCCGCTTAGCACCGAGGACGACCGCAAGTGGCACGGCCGCGGTGTTGCCTTCTCGGGCTTTGAGTTTTAGAGGTGCATTTGTTTCGGAGTTATAGGGAGCGTTTACACTCTTAGCAGCTTGGAGGATTCCAACCTGGGGGAAAAAGTGCGTAGGTTACCTGGGTGTGCTCTCCAACGGGCACCAAATATACCTTTAACAGCTTTTCGGCTGTGAAGACCGCGGTCCTTGCATCAACTCTATCGTTGCCTCCGTTAAACTGTCGAAAGCAACTGAAGAGGGACTCCACGGGGTCGCTGTTCAAGGCACGGGTCAAGACGTAGCGAAAGCTGGAAAAAAGTTTGTTTGATACCTAAGTCAATACACATATACGTAACTGCGATGAAAAATATGAAGGTGAAAAAAGAAAAACCTACTTGTTGTCTAATAGATGTTGAATCAATGCCGCAGTTGACCTCGTCGTCATTATCGTTGCCTCGCATGTTTCTTTCGTCATTTTCTTTTTTGTTTTGCCACCAGAAAGCTGAATCTCCTCGATATACGTGATGAAGTCTACTTCAAGCCACGAAAAACGGTCGTCGTCGATCAAGTAGAATGGTTCTTCCCTTTGACCGCGCGGCTTCACAGCGCCAATATTGTGAAGGTCATACGACTTCGATACCATTTTCATTAAGGTGATGGTGGGCAAACAGTCCTGAAATTCTGTCGCATCAGAGTGGCATTGCGGGTTTTCTTGTAGGAACTCAAGCGTTGCTATTACGACTGGGGAGAAAACTTGCATAGCCCTTGACACTTTCATCTTTTCTAAGTTGTTCGGTTCAACGTGTGACTGTGTTAGGAACCTCACTGGCTTTACGAGTAGCTGTGACTGAATGCTGAGTAGCTTCTTCAAGTACAGTCCACTTTGAATTAGATTATCTCCGTCCATCATCTCTCTTTCCACAAGATTATTTCTGAGGTTCTTGATGAGGTGATTCGGATCAAAAGACAAAAAAAAAGAGGATCAGCTTGTCGCAATGGATGTGGCACTACATGCGCAAGCATTCCGTCCTCGGAAAGGCTCTTGAAGAGCGAAACATTTGACTGGTGATTGTCGGTAACAATCCTCGTTACACGGAAACCCACATCTTCGACTGCCTTCATGACATTCATTGTCATAGAACGAAGTTGCTCACTCCTGAGGCACCGGGTAAAGAAGTACCCAACTGTTATTACATAGGCAGTTGATAGCCCTCGCTGGACGAAGCACAACAACCTGTTCACCACTTCAGGCGTTGCACATGATTGCTGCTCAGGACCCATGTCAACGAGACCGAAAACCTTATCAAGTTGGTGATCGTACATAACTTTCTGCTGTATCGCCATTTCATCGATGATTAGGGAGCAGAAGATTTCTTGTTCGACTTGTAGCGCTTGAAACTCTGCGCGGAGGCGTTCTGTTATGAGTGATGTGACGCCTATTTCGCCTGTTGAGTGCCCGATGTACTTCTGTAGTGTGGCATGACAAGGCAACTTGAACAGGCCTCTTGTTCTCACATACTCGTAACCTTTGTGGGAGCACGCTTTCCAGAGGACGCACTCTTTCAGAATTGATTCAGTGTACGCTGGCTTCTTGGAAGCGAAATTCGACACTTGATTCTTGATAAATTCGGTGGTTTTATGGCCTTCGTCTGCGGCTCTTAGTACACTCACAAAACAGGCAATTTCTTTGTTGCTTTTGAAAGCTTGAAGCCGTTCACGAACCGTATCGTGCTGGCTTTGGAGCGTCTGCAGTGGCTTATTGAGGCGGGAAATTTTCCGCTGCAGGCGGTTCGTCGTTTTCTTCGCATCCTCTATCATCCGCTTAAGGTCAAGGTCTGTTTGAGACATTTTATATGTACATGAACTGGTTTGGCACATACTATCAGCAGGCAATGAACAATCCAACGTTCCGTCCGAAGACCCACTTGGTGCAACATGTTCTTGATCTCCGAAGAGATCAGGCTCGACATCTTCATGCCTGCTTTCATCTGGGCCATTTCGTGCACTCTTTTTCGCGCAAGCTGATGCAGCACCATCTGGTACTTCTCTTCGAGGCCACTTTCTTATCCTTGGAGCCCTTGGCTTTTGCATATAGGACGGGTAATTGGGGAACATCGTCGGGATAGCAGTTGGCAGGAGCATTCGCAGTTTGGTGCCTTTTTTATAGTCATTTTCGGTGAAGTGAAGAGAAGAAACCGAAGAGCGGTCACTGAGTACCCACCTCGTTTCTTTTCCGCCAGATCCCTGCCGGGAGATGTTGGTGAGCCATGCTTGTCGTCGTTCAGCGCTCGATGGAAATTCATGGTAGCTCGAACCGGGATTTTTCTTTACGTTCGACGCGCACAGTGGAACACAGCAGTTTTTTTCGCATACTAACTGGCCACTCTAACTACCTAGCTGGACTGTGAGGCAGATCGCATCAAGCTGAATACGACTATATTTGTTTGGAGCATGTAACCTCATTCCGCGGCGAGAAATTGGCGCGAAAATGCCGCGTTCGCCGTAGCGCGCCCGCGCGTCTCTTCGGTGTGTCCCCTACTACTAGCGCCCCCCGCGAAACTTGCGGCCGCAACTGTCAACAACGCTCGTCCTCCCTCGCCAATGCGCGGCGGCTCCATGCAGCAGGCCGCACCCTGTGTGGTTTGATCCAGCGGCCGTGAAAAGAGGTAGGTCCTCGTTTCCTGTGCCTTTATAGTCGATGTCCTGTATAGTTTCATCACCGCTGCCAATGTATTTGTCCTGAAGGACTCGCAACAAAGCTTCATCATTCAATGTAGATTATCTAGCACCCGTTTCGTGACAAATAACAGACGGGACAATCAATGGCCGCAAGAACGTTCTGGCAATAGACGTTACGCAACATACTGCTCTCGACGCATTGAGCAAAGTCAATGAACTGGGGAACATCAACCTACGTTCTTGCATACCAGATGACAAAGACTCTAGGGCAGGTTTTCTATACTACGTCCACACTTAAATCAGCGAAATTGATTTTGTGACAGTGTGGCCGTTTGTGCCGAGACCTCTTCAGTGTCGGAACTGCTATACAATGGGACACGTGAGCGCTGTTTGCTTAAGTTCTGCAGTGTGCTCCCGATGCTCGCAGTCGCACAACACAGAAGCCTGCCAAGAGGGAAATTGCAAGTGCGGCAATTGCCAGGGCCCTCAAGATGCGTCTTCAAAGAAATTCTGCAGATATGAAGAAAGAGATGCAAATGCTGAGGCAGATAGTCACGAACGGTTCCACCCACAGGGAGGCTGCGGCTAAAGTGTGAAATTGGCGTTCTCGCTACAGGATAACTTCTAGGACACCTTCCGCTAAGGCCAGGGATACACCGCTACCACATATGACGCACTCACCACCACAAGCACCAACAAGTGCACACAACAAGTATCATCAGAAAGGCCAAAAATCACGTCTCTCATAATTGTATGATGATTTTGGGACATTAAACCCCACATATCAATCAAGACGCAAGAATCATTGACTCACCTGACGTGTGGCCAGCGCTGCCGTTGATTACTACGCCAGTAGAACCGCAGCATCACCCGCTGAAAGTTATTTTGAGAGCGACTAAGTCGCGACAGTTAAGGTAACGAAGTACTCCTTAATAATATTCAGACTCTGGCTGCTCACAGCGCCCTTCAAATATTGGATGCTTTAAATCCGGTGCTGTCAAATCTAGAGCAGCACCATGGCTTTTTCTCTGCAGCCCTCCTATAAATAAGTGAAGGTCGCATCAATTTTTAATGAAATGCCCAAGGCTTTAAGCCCGACATTTCGGATTTTTGGCCATTTGTATTCAAACATCAGTTTCCAATTATCCTCGTTCATAAACCACGCCTGCACAATGTCATACGACTATCTAAATACGAAGCTTTCAGATCTGCAACCTGTAACGAAAATAGTAACGTCATTGTTTACATCAGGTGTGAACTCACATATAATGAGCACCCAGTAAATACGGATGACATCTACCTTTACATTTGCCTGACAATTAAACGTAAGAACGTGAATTTCATGCTAGAGGCAGCATATATTTCGCCTTCAGGTCACTTTGACCCTGCAAGATTAAGTGCCATTATATCAGCGTCACCTCGGCCGTGGATTATTACTGGTGATTTTAACACCCATCACCTGCTGGGGGGAAGCCAGAATAGGGACCCTTGGGGAAGAAATGTGTCCTCTTTGCATCTGACCACCAACTATATTGTTTAAATGACGGCACTCCCACGTTTTTATGGGGTCTGACATATAGTAGCTGTCTCGACCTAACTTTTGTGTCAAGTAGCCTAAGTACCAAGGTGCAGGGGTTTGCGGACAATGAAGCTCATGGCAGTAATCACATCCCCACCTGTATAAAGATCAAGGGGCTAAGCAAGTTGCAGATCACTTCTTCATGGACCGGCTGGTTGAGGTACAGGTCATCCACAGAGAAGCGGTACGAGGGAAACCAAGAAGGTTCTCTTGAAAGCTCAGAAGGTATAATGAAAGCCGCTATCCAAGAGGCAGCATGTAATTGTGCATCCTTGTAAGATTTTCGTAAATATGGTGTGGAGTTGAAGTGACTTCGAACAATCCATCGTCGGGCCGAACGGCATTAAAGGCACACGAAATCCATCTACGACATGAGGAAGGCGAGACGTCTACAAAAGACGATTCAGCATCGAATCGATGCACTGCAGTCGCTACGATGAAAATTGTTATGCAAATTTCTCGATCACCACAAACCTCTTTCGCAAATATGGAGAATAATCCGCGGCCTACGAACATTGCTACCACAGCATCACCCGTTGGAATTCTTTGCTCTCCACCAAAGCCGACGTGAAATTGATGTAGCAAAAGACTTCTGCGCCAGGGTTGCCAACGAGGATTTCGGGATAACCGTGAGAAACCAACGAAACGCGCCGATGTCCAGAGACACTCGGATGGACAAAATGTTTTCTGTAGAGCCTCTTCAGGCAGCATTGGCAGCATGAAAGCATTCGTAATCTCCTGCACCTGATGGAGTAACTTACATGGCCCTTGCTAACCTTAGACAAAAAGCTCGGCGTGCCCTTCAATCTGTATACAATGGCTCGTGGAGCAACGGCTTGGTTCATCTTTCGTGGAAGTGTAGCCACCTTGTGCCCCTGCTTAAACCAGGCAAATCGCCCCTGGACATGGCCTCCTATCACCCCATCGTGCTTGTCAGCTGTTTGGGAAAGGTTATGGAGAGAATGGTGCTGACTCGCCTAGAATGGTACGTGGAGCATAACAATATATAACCCGATGCTCTGACCGGCTTTCGACGAGAACGGTCTTCCATAGCCAATGTTGTTGGCCTTGTCACGTCTGTACAACAGCAGAAAAGCCTAAAAAGATTATTAGCGGTACTGTTCTTGAATGTCAAAGGCGCATATGACAATGTATTGCATGAAACCATCCTGGACGCCTTGGGCAACATTCGATTTGGGGGCCACGTTTATCAATGGATCTACAGCTATTTGAAAGACAATACCTTTTTCGCTCAGACAGAAGATGGTGCAACAAGGCATCATTATACTTATTGCGGTGTACCTCAAGGGGGGGAGGGGGGCCCAAGCCCCATACTTTTCAACTTTGCACTCATCGGCCTCGTTGACGTCCTGTCGCGCTCCGTGCATCTGTCGATCTACGCAGACGAAATCTGCATCTGGGCATCAGGGGTCACGCGTCCACGCGTACGAGCCAGGCTTCAGAGAGCGGCTACACTGACATCTAACTACCTTCAAGAACGAGGAGTGGAGCTGTCATCTGAGAAATGTTCACTGGTTGCGTTTACGCGCAAGGCAATGATCCCATACGTCATCATAACTAATGGGCAGACGATCAGCTATCAAAAGATTCACCATTTCCTGGGATTAATAATAGATGTGACTTGTCTTGGAGCCATTACATCGCTCATATGAAAAAGAAACTCGCCATGATCACCCACGCCTTAGGTTTATTGCGGGGAAAATCATGAGGTGCATCGGTACGAGCCATGTTTTCACTGTATACTGTACTTTTTCTCAACTTAATACGCTACAGCCTACCTGTGCTTGGAAAGGCCCTAATACAAACGTGCGTGTCCTACAGTGAATTAAAGCTCAAGAACTGAGAAGATGCCTCGGGATTCCGAGATGCGCATCCTTAGCAGCGACTGTCGCAATCACTCATGAACACCTTATCACAACCTACATTCGTGTCGATGCTTTAAGAACGCACATACATGCCACCCGGATTCTATCGCATCACATCGCCTCCATTCTAACTTCCAGGCCATGCTCTGCGTTGTGCACCATTATTGCTCCAAATCACACGGTGATTCCCGCGAGCTTCACGCACGCCGCAAGACCACCATTACCGTTGTAGTGTCTACATCGATCTACTTGAAGTTCTAAAAAACCATCCCCGGAATGCAACAGAAGAAAAATTCGGCGAATTCGGCCCTAAAACAAGCAACATTACTCTCTGTTCATGAGAAACACAATGGAAGCATTCACATTTATACGGATGGGTTGGTTACTTCGGCAAGCTCAACAGGTGCAGTGATCCTTCCGGAAAAAAATCTGCCACGATAAAGTTTAGGACATCGCATCTTACATCATCCACGGCTGCAGAACTTGCCGCCATTCGTGCCGCTCTGTAGTTCTAAGTTGAAAAAAATTGGCGGAAACCACGTACAGTAGGAATCGGTAATAAGCGAAGTACGAATGAGAAATGTTGATAAGTCACTTTAAAATGAGCACTACGTTACGAGATGGAGATAAATGACACCGTACATGACTTCTTTGTCGTGATTATCATACACTCTAAGCCGAAATTCGGCAAAGTTGGACTAACTGCAGTCGTTAAACCAATGGACGAACGGTTCGTCCAACAGGGACTAAATGTGTGACAATGCGTGTCTTGCGCAAACGCCCGGCAATGAAGGGACCAACGGGGAGGGCAACTGCGCCGCGATCGCCTCCTGTCGATGCTGCACTGCAATGCTCGGCGTGGTCGGCGATCATGAAAACAAGTTAAATAGGCTATACGCCACTGTGAAAGTGAAGCACTATGAAACGAATAGAAGATGTTATGAGAGGAAAGTAGTACAACATGCAGTCAGTGCACACAGCAAGCGCCCTCGCGTTTCCACCATGCCGGCACGGGCGGGCCGAAACCAAGTGAAAATCGCCGAACACGGGCAATGCGGATAACTCGCTTCAATGTGCTGAATAAGTTCGAACTACGGTGAACACTGACAATGCTAATAAAGGTAAGCTGTTCATCAGCGGTCGTGTACCCACACAGTGACCACAAGTTCAAAGCGATATATGGAAAAGTAGGCTTCGTACGTCATCGGTATCAAGCGGGCTGCCGGTGTGAGTGCATTGCCGGCACAAGCGAAGGAAACGTCGCGTACAAGTTCACAAAAATAGTAGCTCAGACAAACTTATGTCTTTTTATCCATGCGACAATCGTTATCAAAAATCTAACGTGTAGGCGATCGCGGATACGACTAATCGTGCGGCCAGCGGTACACAGGTTGTGCCTTACCAGCACGATGAAAGAACCGTGCCTGCGAACGGTCTCGTCGCTGTAAGTATGCAGATATCTACACCACTCGGTAAGACACAGCGAACATGGGGCACTTACCTATTGTTCATTTGTGACTATAAAATAACGACGACGAAAATTCCACGCGAGCAGCATGTTGCGACCGCCGGCGGTCGTTTAGCCGTACTCGTCGTAAGCCTAGCGACGCCGTCGGCAAGCCGACACGGTATACATGGCATCGGCGGGGCGCCTACGGCTGCTTCGCCGGCTTTCCCGCACAAGCGCCGCTGCTATGTTTGTGTTTGCGGACTCGTGCGCCAACACTGCGAACGCTGGTTCGGCCGACATGATCGAATACCAGCTGATAATTCGTATTCTCGGGCTGGAGGCATGTTGAAGATTAGATGGATCCATATTAAAAGATCGATGCGCATCGGTGCTACGAATAAGCCCATGTAAATTTTCGCGTTACGCTGTCAATATTTATTGTTTTCTTAAGCCGAGTAAAAGTCGCCCACTGGCACTAGATGGGAGGTCAAAATACTGTGCTATATATACCCGAGAGTCTGTTCTCTGTATACAGTACAGCGCGGGCAGTCAGTGTTTGCGGTGTTTTACTTTGAAATAATAGTGCGTATGTATGTGTGTGTTGCATGAATAAAATACTATGATCTTCAGTGCTGATTAAATTTGAATAAACATAAAATATACTGCACAAACGCAGTGTCGCCATTTTTTTTGCCATTGGTCCAGACGGTTCAACTGTTAGTCCCACTGGAGCATTCTACTGGGGCCAACATTTAAACCAAGTCTGGGGTAACAGTTGAGCCCCTGCAGTTACTCCCGCAGTTAGTCCAAAATTGGTTCAAAATCTGTGGCAGCGCATTTAGACCCCTAAAGGACCAATGGCATACCCCACTTTAGTCTTTTTCGGCTTAGAGTGTATTTGTATGTGTCGTTTACCTTCGTCATCTATTGACGTCATGTGATACCAAATTCAGTATATGTGGAGCTAGCGAAACGGCCACGAGCACACTATGAGCGTGGTATGTTGTCATGCTCTTACGTGACACGAGTGTCAGGATTATCATGTTTGCACCAGTCATATATTTCATCATGCATTGACATCACGTAACAAAAGACCAGTATCATACCGTTGCAACTCATGATTACAGAGCTAGACAAGGAGAGCAGAAAGGTGGGTCTTAAAATTAATCTGCAGAAAACGAAAGTAATGTACAACAACCTCGGCAAGGAGCAGCGCTTCGAGATAGGTAATAGTGCACTTGAAGTTGTAAAAGACTATGTCTACTTAGGGCAGGTAATAACCGCAGAGCCGAACCACGAGACTGAAGTAACTAGAAGAATAAGAATGGGGTGGAGCACATTTGGCAAGCACTCTCAAATTATGACAGGTAGTTTGCCACTATCCCTCAAGAGGAAGGTATATAACAGCTGTATCTTGCCGGTACTTAGCTACGGAGCAGAAACCTGGAGACTTACAAAGAGGGTTCAGCTTAAATTGAGGACGACGCAGCGAGCAATGGAAAGAAAAATGGTAGGTGTAACCTTAAGAGACAAGAAGAGAGCAGAGTGGATTAGGGAACAAACGGGGGTTAAGGATATCATAGCTGAAATCAAGAAGAAGAAATGGACATGGGCAGGGCATGTAGCGCGTAGACAGGATAACCGCTGGTCATTAAGGGTAACTGACTGGATTCCCAGAGAAGGGAAGCGGGTTAGGGGGAGACAGAAGGTTAGGTGGGCAGATGAGATTAAGAAGTTTGCGGGTATAAATTGGCAGCAGCAAGCACAGGACCGGGTTAACTGGCGGAACATGGGAGAGGCCTTTGTCCTGCAGTGGACGTAGTCAGGCTGATGATGATGATGATGATGATGATGATGAACAAAAAATTGGTATATGTGGAGTTAGCAAAACGGCCACGCGCGCCATGAAGGGCCCAATATACTCCAATGTAGCGTTGACGCACGTGCACGCTGGGCACAGCGACGCAACGTTAGCAAAACGCGCGCACTCTATAGCGGGAGGGGGGGGGAGGGCGCTGCAAGCGCGCGTTGATGTAGGACGTGCTGCGCTTCGGCTCCGCTGATTTTCGGCTGGAACCACGGGGAACTTCACAGTACCCCGTCAAGACCAGCATCAATCGTTTCGGCAACTCACAGGCAACACGTGGATACCAGTGTCATCCAGGTGGGCCGGTTTTTGACAACTTTACGACCGATCATCACCCGACCGCGTTGGCGACGCCGTTAAGCCAAACGGCGACGCCGATGCCCGGCGGCGTGGGACCGGCTTTCCGAGGCAACATGGACGCTACTCTCATGCAGCGTGGATACGACCCGCATGCCATGACGTGGGAAACGATTACGATTTCCGAAACGCCAAACTCTGCTTCTTCCCCGAGGTTTCGGAGCCAAGCTCTCAACGACGTGGTGGAACGCCGCTCGCAAGCCAACACCAAGAAGGCGGCGTCCGCCGCTGCTTCGGCATCTGGCACGCCAGCTGACAAGACGCAGCCTCCCGCTTCGCGCGCTGTGGGACGCAAGGGCAAGTTTCTCACCAAATGGAAGCCTCGCCCGTTTCCGAAACCGAGTCCGGACGACTATGTAATAGTCGTAAAGCCACGAGAGTGCATCTCATTTCATGATGCTTTCTCAGAGAACTGGTACGGGACTGCGTTTAAGGCATACCTCGGGCCCAAGCGAGCTGAGACGCTGACAGTTATTCCATCGAGAGAGCAAAATTTGATCGTGATTTACACCCCGGACCCTGACACGGCGGACAAAATCATCGGGGACTTCGCGGTAAACATCGAGCACAGGCAGGTTCTGCTCAACGGGTACCTGCGACAAGATGGTAGCAATGTCTGCCACGGAGTCATCGTAGTCCGCAACACAGATATGACGGAGACGCTCCGAGAGAGCATACGAGGGAGGTCAGGCACCATCGTCGAGGTGCGTAAATTTGGCACATCGAACAAGGCGCGTGTAACCTTCGCCGGCAAGGAGAAGCCACGCTTTGTTCACTACGACACAATGCTGATCCCCGTCAAACCCTACTACCGGACGATCCCGGCCTGCGGCAAGTGCGGTGTCGTCGGCCATCGGATGGACACTTGTCCCAACCCACGACCGGATACGTGTGGCCTGTGTGGACAGCAGGTTCCGCTTGTGGAGGAGGGGGTGCGGGCCCCTCATGAATGTGTACCCGTATGTTCTGTGTGCGGTAGAGCACACGCCACAAACTCTCGAGCATGTACGGCCAAGTACCGTGATGCCAAGGTGGCTGCACAACAGGGCAGAAAGTCCAAAAGGGCGTCCAAGAAACGACGCAAAGATCAGACTCCCAGTGAGCCACCACGCCGGGAAGTCGCCAAGACAGACAAGCCCGCTTCCCCTACTGGAGGAACCGAAAAGCAGCCGACGGCGCAACCATGCGGCGAAGCCGGGCCATGGGTCAACGCCGTCAAAAACGGAAAGCAGGTGGGTGGTACGGGTAGAGCTGCCTCCTCATCCCCCCCTATCATCCCCTCTTCATCGCGTAACGCCGACCAAAATATTATTGCCAAACTTCAGGCACAAATCGAAGCGTTACAGAAAAGACTAGCGGCAGCCGAGGCCAAACAGACCCAACTAGTCTCCCCTCCTCCTCCCCCCGCAGTAGAGGTAATGGAGAGTGAGACTGGGGCGGGGGCGGCAGACGCGGTTGCCGCACTCGAGGCTCGTGTGAACACCCTTGAGGTCCGTATGGACAGCCGTATAACTGTCCTCGAAACCCAAATCTCCGCGGCTGTAAATGCCGCCATTGCTAAAATGACAGAAACCATCCCTACCCTGATAGCTCAACAAGTTGCGCGTTTCACCAAACGAGCCAGCTCAATTAAGGACGTGTCTGGCCGGTACTTTAAAACGCTTCGACGACAGATCGAATTTGAGGATGATGACAGCTGCTCCGCCTCCGGAATTGAGGACACCCTCCTCCCCGCGAGTGCTGGCTCGGGAGCACCGCCACCGCAATCGCTCGTTAACTCCACTGACCATGGCGGGCACCCTTAGAATTCGGAAGTCCCGATCCAATACGGCCACTCCCATCCAAATCACCCAGTGGAATTGTCGGGGCTTTAAGGCTCACACTAAGCGCGCCAACCTCTGGCTTTTCCTCGCAGCATTTCAAAACCTTCCTGCTGTGGTAGCCCTCCAGGAGCCAGGGAGTGCTGCCACACTCACAAACTATACTACGTTTCAGCAGGACCCTTTATCTTGCATCTGCGTGCACAAAAATTATACGGCCAACCTAGTTGATCTCGACCTTAAGCCAGATTTCTCGTACGTGATGGTGACACTCCTTCCGCTGCGTAAACAGGACCCGCCACTGCACGTGCTAAACATTTATTGCTCACCGAAACTAAGCAACATTACATTCGCAGACCTTTTTAGCCGCGCCTTAAAGGCTGCAGGCAGGGACCCTCTGGTGATCGTGGGTGATTTTAATGCCCCCAGCACACTTTGGGGGTATGCACGTGAAGAGAAACGTGGACGTAAATTAGCGGAACTTATGTCCACGCTGGGCCTAACTCTTCACACCGACCCTGCCTACCCAACTCGCGTGGGTAACTCCGTGACCCGGGGCACATGTCCGGACCTTACCCTCACAAAAAACATTCAGTATGCGGATTGGGTCAGCACTGAAGAGACCCTCGGCAGCGACCACTGCATACTCAACACTACCATTCGCACCTATCCTTTGGCAAGACCCTACGGAGAGGCAAAATTACCCGATTACACGAAGTTTCGGAAAATATACGCCAATTCAACACCCATTGAGGAGCAAGGATACCATGCTTGGTCCCAGCAACTGGTTTCCTCATTACGCTCCACAGAAACACAAATTAAACTCTCCGAGGCGACTCCAGCGGTAGATAACCATCTCCTTCACCTCTGGGAGGCCCGGCGCAGCCTCGTCCGCCGATGGCGCCGGCAAAAACACAACCGAAAGCTCAAAATTCGCATCGCTGAGCTCACCCAGCGAGCAGCAGAGTACGCGGCCCAGCTCGCTGACTCTAACTGGGTGGACCGTTGCAACACGGCCGCTCAACAAATGTCCAGCCGGAGTACCTGGCGCCTCTTCCGCGCCTTGATTGATCCGACCCAAACTCGAACAGAGACACAAAAGCATCTGCAACGAGTATTTCACAGCTTCGACGGAGACACAGCCAAATTGGCATGTAAACTCCGAGACCAATATCTATGCACACAGCAGGACTCCCGAGGGCCGGCGTACTCGTATGCAGGTACCGAGAACGCGGAGCTGGATCAACTGTTCCAGTTACACGACCTGAAGGCGGCCCTAGCAAAAATGAGGCGAGGAACGGCGCCGGGAAGGGATAAAATCACCGTGAAATTACTTGCCAATCTTCCTGACTCGGCCTACACCATGCTCCTTGCCTACATAAATTCTATTTGGATCGGGAAAACAAGCCTACCAATTGAGTGGAAGACCGCCCTGGTCACCTTCATACCCAAAGCGGGCAAAGCCATTAACACGGACAACCTCCGCCCCATCTCCCTTACTTCTTGTGTGGGAAAATTAATGGAGACGATGGTGCGCGACAGGTTGTGCGCGTTCCTGGAGACCAAAAATGTATTTGCAGACACCATGTTCGGGTTCCGCCCACACCGGTCCGCGCAAGATGTCTTGCTTCAGCTCGCCCATGAGATCCTCGATCCAGTCGAGTATCCTCTGGATGACAAAGTTGTGCTCGCTTTGGATCTGAAGGGGGCCTTTGATAACGTGACCCACGAAATTATTCTAACACATCTCTCACAGGTGGATGGCGGCCAAAACACTTTCAACTATATTAAACAATTCCTCACTGACCGACAATCATACATTCGGATTCAGGACATTGAACACGGCCCTTACCGATTAGGCACGAGAGGGACTCCGCAGGGAGTGGTCCTCTCGCCCCTCCTATTCAATGTGGCAATGATGAGACTCCCCGCTCAGCTGGCGCAAGTCGATGGCATACAGCACGCGCTGTACGCCGACGACATCACCATATGGGCGTCACACGGCTCGACAGGAGACATGGAGGCAAGCCTGCAGCAAGCGGCGGACATCGTGGATGACTATGCCCGTCGCTGCGGCCTTCAGTGCTCCCCGTCCAAATCGGAATTCGTGCACATACGCCCCTCACCAAAGTGCACCACAAAAATCGACCTCTCCCTTCACAGCGGACCAATACCCGAACGCGATGAGATTAGAGTACTGGGGCTTTTTATACACAAAAATCGCAGAGCAGACACAACATTGGCCAAATTGCGTAAGGTGGGGGACCAGGTGGGCCGGATGGTCCGCCGGGTTTCCAACAAGCGCGGGGGGTTACGATGCAAAGATGCCTTGCGGCTGGCACATGCATTCGTAACCAGCCGAGTCCTGTACTCGGCTCCATACCTCCACCTACGCAAATCCGACGAGAATGCACTCGAAGTCATTCTCCGCAAAATCTACAAGCGCGCCCTTGACCTTCCTGTCAGCACCTCTAACCAGCGCCTTTTGGGCTTGGGAATGGTGAACACCTTCAAGGAGCTGAGAGAGGCGCACTTGACAAACCAATATACTAGACTCTCTAAAACACCGTCGGGTCGCCGCCTCCTTGCCCGGCTATACATCAATCATTCAATACACACGGAAGAGCGCGTACGGATTCCAGAAGTTTGGCGATACTCCTTGCGCGTGCGCCCTCTTCCGGCTAACATGACCCGAGACGACTACAGTGGCCGACGCCTCGCGCGGGCGGAAGCCTTGGCTCGACACTACGGCCACAAATTCGGAGTATTCTACGTGGACGCCTCCGGCCCACACCACGGTGGTTGGTACACGGCTGCGGTCGTCCACCAAAACACCGTTGTAAACGGACTCACATTCCGTGCACATAACATTACGCACGCGGAGGAGATCGCCATCGCACTAGCCGCCGCAGATCAGGACTCGAGAGTCATCATCACCGACTCAAGGGGTGCCTGTCGCAATATTGAACAGGGATACATTCCGTACCGTGCTTACAAAATTTTGCAAAACAGCAGCTACCTAGGTGCTCCCACGCACCGAACGATCATATGGGCTCCGGCTCACACGGGCCTCGATGGTAATGAGACGGCCGATGCCGCCGCCCGCGCGCTCACTCTCCGGGCACCATCCTCGTCCCCTACCAATCCGGAACTCGAACCCAATCCCGCCTACACCTTTAAGGAGGTCACACAATTTTACCAATCCGGCCATAATGTCTATCCGAAACCCTGTAAGGGTCTCACGAAGGCGGAGGAGCGAATCCTCCTTCGACTTTATACTAAAACTCTATTGTGCCCGGCAATCATAAAACACTTTGACCCCGCTTGTACGGGGAAGTGCCCGCATTGTGAGGAAAATTCCTCTGACATTTTCCACATGGTGTGGGCATGCCGAAAAACCCCAAACCTTACCCCACTACCCAACCCTTCGCGGGAGGACTGGGAGGCAGCCCTGCTCGGCTGCTCTGACCTGACGGCCCAACGGGCCCTGGTCGAGCGTGCCCGGGCCGCGGCCAACGCCAATGGGCTCCCGTAAGAGGGAGCTCACCTAGTGTTTGTACGGGGCAGCCCTTTAAGTACCGTTCCCACCCTCCCTGTAAATAACATCTGTAAATAAATGTTTTTCAGCAGCAGCACTCTATAGCGTGACGTCAGGCGCGACCAGCATCCGTCGGCCCGGCCCGACGGCGACCGGCGCAAAATGCGACATGCTGCACTTCGCGCCGATGCGTTGCCCAGACAACACTGAGTTTCCTTCTTTTCGTGATGGAGGGACGCCGGACACGCTGAAACGCACATGCGTCAAAGCAACGCAGCACGGCGCACACCTGCGAGTATATGTCAGGACCGGTGCCTGGCGTGGCAACGCCAGAGTGACGCGACGAAATGAACGCCGGCGAGTACGCGCACCACGTAACGACGAAATATATTGGCACCTTGAATGTGGCATGTAGTCATGTTCTCACGTGACACGCATCTCATGATTATCATGTTTGCACAAGTCACATACGTTCGTCATCCACTGGCGAATACCAAGTTTGGTACATGTGAAGCTAGCGAAACGGCCGCGAGCGCATCATGAGCGTAGCCTGTAGTCATGTTGTACATGGCACGCATCTCATGTTTATCATGTTTGCACCAGTATCATACCTTTATCATGCCTTCACGTCCCGTAATAAGAAATATAGTATAAGTGAAGCTAGAGAAGCGGCCGTCAGCGCATCATGAGTGCGGCACGTAGTCATGCTGTCACATGACACGCATCTAAAGATTATCATGTTTGCACCAGTCACATACCTTCGTAATCCATTCACGTACTGTAATACCATATTTGGCATATGTGACGCCAGCGAAACGGCCGCGAGTGCACTATGAGCGGGGCATGTAGTCATGTTGTTACATTACACGCATGTCATGATTTTCATGTTAGGGTTTGTCGCTTCTCTTCGCCATGCAATCATACTATACCACACCAGTTTTGCAACATGCCATGTGAACGAAACCTCCGCAAGAGCGGCAGGACCATAAAATGTAAATCATGACATTCATGACATACATGTCATGATTGTGATGTTATGACTAGTCAAACAAGTTTTTCGTACAGTAATGTTATGCCATACCAAGTTTGGTATCGATACCATTATTGAAATGGCCCGGAGAGCTAAAAGTCATAGGCGGCTAGATAGATAGATAGATAGATAGATAGATAGATAGATAGATAGATAGATAGATAGATAGATAGATAGATAGATAGATAGATAGATAGATAGACAGACAGACAGACAGACAGACAGACAGACAGACAGACAGACAGACAGACAGACAGACAGACAGACAGACAGACAGACAGATAGATAGATAGATAGATAGATAGATAGATAGATAGATAGATAGATAGATAGATAGATAGATAGATAGATAGATAGATAGATAGATAGATAGATAGATAGATAGATAGATAGATAGATAGATAGATAGATAGATAGATAGATAGATAGATAGATAGATAGATATGCTCAAAGTCGCCGAAGTTCGCTAAGAAATGCTTCGCATATAAAACCGCAACAGACATGGTCAATCTTCTCTGACTCTAAAGCCGCCCTCCAGGGAATTGCCTCGCCATATCTTCATGGCCAAAATAACAGCTAGTCGCCCGAATAAGACTGCTTCATCTCCATGCCATAGAGAAACAACATGACATAACGTACTGATCGATACCGGGCCACTGCATCATCGATTGAAACGACCATGCAGATGAAGCAGCCCGATCTGCTCATGATGATGCCCCTTGTGCAGCTATACCATTATCAAGAATGGACACCGCTACAAGGCTTCGATCATGTGCACAAGAACTGACACTTGCTAGTGAAATTCAACGGCATTCACCAACGTCCGCCTTTATATATTGGACTCACACCTACAGCTTCGTCGTCTGCACGGAGACATTTTCCCACCTTCTCTGTGAGTGTCTTTGCTTCAGCTCACCGAGAAAAAAACTTTCTAAAGCTCTAGATATGCCTGACCATCTCCAGTGGTCAGAAGAAAATGTCTTGACACTGGCAGAGACCGTCCTCGGCACGTCAGGCATAAAGAGCGCTGTTTCGCTTCTTCGAGCAAGTGGCCTCTCAAACAGACTGTAAACAGTCTCCTATATCGTATTGCCTTTAACGCCTCATTTTCGTCATGTCTTTTCTCTTACCCCTTTTCCCAGCACAAGGTTGTCAGTTGGTTTGAGAACTGGCTAACCTTCCTGTCTTTCTTTTTCTCCTCTTCCTCCTCCTCCTCCGTGTAATTGGAGATCAGATCACTCACGGGCTCGTCGGCTCTCCTGTACCTAAACTTGAGCTGCTTCACTTCAATGGAAGCCCCACGCAGTGGCAACCTTTCTGGGATATGTTCACGCACGCGGTTCACGAAAATTCCAGCCTATCGAATGTCCAACGGTATCACTGTTTGAAGAGCCTAGTGAGGGGACAGGCATCGAAGGTCATCAACGGCATTCAAGCCACGGAGCAGTCATACAAAGACATCACCATCCTTCTAAAAGACCGCTTCGGAAACAAGAAGATCATCGAGCAACAATACTTAGCAAACCTGTGAACGCTTTCAAGCCAGTAAAGTCCTCCAGCGATGTGGTTTCGTGGCTAAACCTATTGGGCACCATCCACATCAATATCAGAAGACTTGGCCACTCGGATTCCCGAAGTTCTCCTATTCCGCCATGCTCATCGAGGTGCTCACCAAAGGGATGCCCGGAGATACTTTGGTAGAGTACTTCGAGAAACAGAGCTGATAGACAAACGCCGAGATAGTTGCAACGTCCGAGACGGAACTTCGGGCTTGAGTACGTAGGCGTGGAGCTGGAGGCTCGTAGAGGCTCGTCAGCCTTTGTGGACTGCAGTCGTGGTGTTCGAGATCATCGACAAGACACTTTGCACAACGCTTCGCTTAAAGCATCTGCTCTGAGTAGCCACGCAACTAATCATAAAGGTACCTGCTTTTTATGCCTTTCTTCTGAGCCCATGACAGACGCATGCTATTCTGACATTATTATAGACGAGAAAAACAGCTACTTAGCCAAGGCCGGCAGATGTTTCAATTGTACCAGCAAAGGACATCGCCCTAAAGGATGCCGTCGCAATCTGAGGTGTTCTAAGTGTAACGGAAGACACGCAACGGTTCTTTGCAACCCTGAATACGCTGAGAAGCAGCGCTCAAACCGAATCAAGGGCCCCTTGCTTGCATGCGAAAACGAATAAATCATTATCGCAAGGTAACGAAAATGCGGTTTTACTACAGACATTTCGTGCATGGTTCACAACCTAAGTGACTCATGCTTTATCACAGGCGTATCTTACAATGAATTCCAATGGACATTAATTAGAGAAGACATATCTGGAAAAAAAAATAAAGGATATTTACGGGGTGAATGATGGAGAGCGGAGCGAAGCTAGGTCCGGATGCTGCTGCCGCACCGCTTCGGCCTCCCGCTCTCGTACGCCGGGACCTTGTCGGTGCCACCGCGCAGCTTCACGGCACGCTTCTGCCTCACGCGCTCACACATCGGTGTTCCGTCTTCGAGCGTAAGCCGCCGCCACATTGCGCGCATGCCGCTCTGCAGCTTTGTCCATCGGCCGACCTACTGAACGTGCATGTGAGCCAAAATGGCCTTTATTTTACTACACCACGCGTATGGCGCTGCCAACGAACACACGATCGCAAACGTATTCTTGTGACGTCATTGCTATTTGCTCGCGTGCTCGCACATCTGGGTTCCGTCTTTGAGCGCGAGCCGCCGCCGCCTTGTGCATATTATACTTTTTATCGGCAAACCGTGAATCATCCGCTGGGCGCATCCGTCCGTCATCTGTCTGTGTGTCTGTTTGACACACGCACGGATGTACGGAGGGACAGACGCACGGACGGATGAACGCGTGGACGAACGCAGGGATGGATGCACGGACTCACGTATGCACGGACGGACGCACTAGAGCACGGACGGATGGATGGATGAACGCATGGACAGATGCACAAATGAACGGATGCACGGGTGGATGGACGCATGGATGAATGCATGGGCGGACGCACGTATGAACACATGGACGCACGGACGGATGGATGGAAGCACGAGCGGACTGACGGATGGATGGGCACATGTGCGGATGCGCGATTGGATGGACAGATGGATGGCCGGACGGATGGCCAGACGGACGGATGCATCGATAGACGAAAGCAAGAATGAACGAACGGCCGGAAGCATGGACGGAATGACCGACGCTACGCCCCACTCATCATCATTCACTTAAGATAAGCTGTGATTTTTATTATTTATCATACTATAAGTAACGCCCTCTAGCATTGTACCATTTGCATTTTTCAATGTATATGCATTTTGTTATATGTGCGTGTACCGCCCTCTGGGGCGGGTTCAAGAACTAACGAGAGGTGGCTACATTCGTTTACGACGGAACGCTCAGCCCACGCCTTAAAGAGCTTCGCTCCTAAAAGGTAAAATTACTCATAGTGCACACCATCGAAATGGTTGTCAAGGCATTTGGAGGAGTTAGCGAAGCACCTAAAACACAACTAAACGTTGTGAAGGCGACGCTGATGAATCAATTCGACCATACCGCGCATAGTGTCGAAGCTATAGAAGTATCATTTATCTGTGAGCAGCTGATGGAACTTCCACCTAGGAACATATTTGCGCAACAGCAGCTACATGAAAAGAAGTTTATTGCAGACATGACTGCAATTCCTGGATTTAAAACTCAGGACGGCATATGCTTTCTCGTTGGAGCGGACCAAATGTGGAAGCTTTTGTTGAACAAAGTTTCCTTCGACGAGCGACAACAAGGCCTGGTGTGCATCAACACAAAGCTTGGTCGGACCTTTCAAGGATTTACAGAGTACGAAGAACAGCATTTTAATCCTGCTGCTACTACTACCACCATCTGTCTACCTGGCACAAGTCGCGTTGACACAGACATCCATCGCTCTCTGCAACAAATCTCGTATGTCGGTGTCGACAACGAGAACTAGACAGTGCGGTCACTTAACTAGGAAGTGCATCACAACGACCGGTGATTTGAAGTTAGACTTCTTTCCATGGCACTAAGCTCAACCCAATCAAAGAACCGAGCACCGGCCAAGCAGATCAACACGACACTTGCCGCAAGGTGAAAGCTCAAGCAGTGACATGACAAGGTGATCAGGCAGCTGCACTCCAACAGACGTTTTGGAAATCATTCTCGTAGAAGACGAGGACGCTTTTATCGACGACAAGCGTACCATGAGGATACGAACACACCTTAAGGAATCTCACCTCACGTGCGGCAAGAAAACACCAGTGCTACTGCAGAACCAGTAACTCAGCCCCTCGTTATGCCTGCTCACCGAGAAGTGCCTCATGGCGATGTTTGTGCAACGTTAACCTAAATTCGGGCCTGTTTTGGGTGGGGAAAACCGTGAATGTGGTTAAAAGTGAAATTGACAAGTGTTCAACGCGTTCTCTGTTTCGAGGAAACGTGACAAGTGTGCTAGGAGCAACTTGTCAGTGCGATCGTGTGCAACAGGTCATCATAAATGACGAAGGTGGATTTTGTCTGGCCGGTTATTGCGGCTCTAATCATAGGCGAATAGTGTTTTTATGCAAGTCCACCTTAGTGTTCCTTGAAAGTACGCTTGTCAGCAGTTCCGGTAAATCTGCACGTCCCTTTCACAAAGGTATTTCATCGAACTATTCACCTCAGCCCGCGGAGTGTGTTGAATATTTTATTCAATGATTGATTTGTGGGGTTTAACATCCCAAAACCACCATACGATTATGAGAGACGCCGTAGTGGAGGGCTCCGGAAATTTTGACCACCTGGGGTTCTTTAACGTGCACCCAAATCTGAGCACACGGGTTTACAACATTTCTGCCTCCATCAGAAATGCAGCCACCGCAGCCGTAATTTGATCCCGTGACCTGCGGATCAGCAGCCGAGTACCTTAGCCACTACAGTTCCGATGGAGGCGGAAATGTTGTAGGCCCGTGTACTCAGATTTGGGTGCACGTTGAAGAACCCCAGGTGGTCAAAATTTCCGGAGCCCTCCACTATGGCGTCTCTCATAATCAAATAGTGGTTTGGGGACGTTAAACCCCACAAATCAATCAATCAATCAATTAGCCACTACAGCACAGCGGCGGGGCAAAATATTTTATTCAAGAATAGGCCAACGTAGTGTAGGTACGAGAGGAGAGCTCGTACATGTGGTGCGCCGAACGAATGTTTGCCGGTCATGGATGCGTTTGTGTGTGCGTGTGTGTGCGTGTGTGTGTGCGTGCGTGCGTGCGTGCGTGTGTGTTTGTGTGTGTGTGTGTGTGTGTGTGTGCGTGCGTGCGTGTGCGTGTGTGTGTGTGTGTGTGTGTGTGTGTGTGTGTGTGTGTGTGTGTGTGTGTGTGTGTGTGTGTGTGTGTGTGTGTGTGTGTGTGTGTGTGTGTCCGCTTCATTGAACCTTTCTTTGTGCTCTACTCTACTGGTGAAGACACCTTTATTCTACTGAAGCCCTCACCACCAACACAGTACAGAAATCTCGGTGTTATGGAATCGAAAAATGTGAACACTGTTGTCTTAGTCGCTTCAGGCATTCCGGCTCTTAGCATCTCGACTCGTTGTGTCCGTATGCGTAGGTTTGCTAGGATGGTTTTTGGGCTTGTGTTGGGAGTCATAACATGTATTACTCCTTTTCTTGTGCCGTCTCCCACTGCTGAATAGGAATTGATGGCGTGCGGTCTTCCAGTGAGGTTTGTGTTTTTTCTGGTGATATTATCCACGTCCTGGTTGGGATTAGGGATGATGAATATGTTGGATTCTGGCTTCAGCCGGAGCGAAAATCAGCTGCTGGCTATTTTACCTTGACATGCGTTCACAACTGCTTCTGGAATTTGTGGTACTGTTACTTCTCTTATAGATAGTCCCTGGGATGGTCTTACAATGGGTTTGTAGTCTTTCTTAAGGAGTGGTGGTAGCTTTCACTTTTGCTGCGATGTAGGTTGCGAAAATGACTTGGGTGCAGGACTCAGTCACGGTCTCCCTCCATTGACCTGAGTTTCTTTCCCGCCTTCGTCAGAGCTTTCTTTCAACTAACGGCAAGGGCCGTCTTCCAGCCTTAGTCATCGCCACGTACCTTGCCTTCTGACGTTCAATCGGCCCCTTCGTTGTCTTTGTGGGTGCTGCGATTTCCCGATTCGCTGTACTCCCATTCCATTTCATTCTGGTCCAAGGCCGACGTATCAAGCTGTGCCTTCTGGTTTGTCTTTGGCCGCATAGTCTTTTTAAATGGTATCTTCATCACTATCTACCAGGCGTGGAACGCCGCAGGGGTCCTCGCAGGAGCCAGTGGTGTTTTCGCCACCTTCAGTAACCGCGCCACCGACACTCAATTGCTAAGTCTCAGGCGTATACGCGTCTCGCCGCTGCTGCGTTGCTGACGTGGTCATAGCGGGCATGTCCTCATACAAAAAAGAGGAGAAAAGGTGGCTCACCGAGAAAAATTTGGTACCCGCAGGTAGTCCTTTGTGCTCCTGAGCACAGTGTGACAGCATGGTGCAGGTAGATCGCAACTGTATGACACAAATTTAGCAAACATCCTGGTGCACGTGCGAGTGGTGCTTCAACCGTCGACGTTACCTAGCGGATTTTTGAAAGATCAAATCAATTCCTGAGCGCGTGCCGTGTTTCGTTGGTAAGGAGAGAACGCGGCGTCACGTCAAGGCAACACCACCTAGACTATTGGGCAGTCTAGGTGGCGTTGGTCAAGGGCGGTCGACAATACTGGGCTTCAAACGGGAAGCATTTTCTTTATTTGGTGTAGTTATCCACAAAATGCAGAAGAACACACAGGCGAAAAACCCGTCAGAAACTTTTATTTGGGCAATTTTTAACACAAGAGCGTTTTATGTCGGGGTCCACCAATACTTTACTCGCGTATTTCCGTCACAGGTATATGGAGTAACACTGAAAAAGTAAGTGCTCAAGCATAACGGCGTCGATGGGCGAATGTCGCGCAAATTAGTTCAGTGCAGCAATGGACATGCCAGGGGGGAGCAAGAGGCCTTCACGCTTTCACGGTTCAAGCTGAGAACTCCATCTTTCGTGTTCGTGAAGTTGAGTTCATCTTCTCCAAAGCGACCTATCAGCAAGAGGCTACTCGCCTACGCGACGCTGCATGTCAAGCACATACCCACGGCAGTCATCGACCCGCAAATCACGCTCCGAATTCGCTGCTGCAGACCGTGAGTTAAAAGCACGTTTGAGTGAAAACCCGTTTGGTTTCGCTTGCGGGGTTTGTTATCGCCCGTGGTTCAAGTGGGATTTGCGTGATGTTCCAGTGCGTGCCGTGTCTCAGAAAGTGTATAGCAGTCGCAAGCTTTTGGTTGTCATGGTGGAGAACATGGCCCGCCACATGTCAGCTATAGGGTGCATCACCGTTTAGGGCTACTATAGCTACTAAACACCAATAGGCAATATATATCAATGTGGAATAACTAATAAACATTGAACAACTTTTGTGAAGACACGTTTTACTTTTGTGTGTTAAAGCAATTCCTATATCAGAGGAATAAACCACGTTTTAGAGGTACGGGCTGTTTAATTTCATTTCCAAGTTATTAATGTGTGCACTGAGTGTGCTTTAGAATGACCCATTTCTTAGAATAATGCATTTATTTAGAGTAATCTATTTAGCTTACCGTTCCGGTCGCTGTTTTTCGTAGGCTACCAAATTCACTGTAAATTGTAATATATATGCAATGTCTATACTACGTTGTGCAGAACTTATTTAGCAGCCGCGTTTTCCTTTCTCTATAGGACAAAGATTATATTGTAAGCATACTTTTCCTTCGTTTACTTAGACCACTAAACTTGCTGGTGATCGGAATACCACCAAACGCACGACCATAAATCTGGCAGGCTTATGGAAGCATATGCCGCTACTTCTCTTTATTTGCCAAGACATTGAGCGATGAGTACCACGTCAAGAACTTCATTCAGGGCCATGATTGAATGCGCCTTGAACTAGAGCATAAAATAAGCTCGATGAAATATGGGAGTGTTTTCTACATGCATGCCTGTTTTTTTTTTGTTAATGTTTTGTTTGTTTGTTTGTTTTCACGCTGGTGGGCTTCATGGCCAAGAAGGTAAGGATATTACAAGGATTTTCTTGAACTGTCTTACTCTAAAATAACGGTGTGCAAAAAATGACAAAAAAGAATGAATGAGCACTGGATCAACATCATATGACGATGTGGAGGACCCCTAAATCCTTGAATGAAAAACGCCGCCTTGGGCACCGCTGGGTTTCACGAAGTTTAAAAGCATGATAAATGAGTTTCTCTCAAGATAGGCATCCATGTTGGACAGCTGGAGAGTTATCACTCCGCTGCCTGTCAGGCTACCGGGTATCTTGCCTTTTCTGTCACTGGAATGAAAATTCATGAGAGAAGACTAGTTGAGCGATAGCTGCCCAATCGCAAAGAACAAGTCTACGGTTACATGAGTAAGCGGAACTCTGACGCATACTTCTTCCCCGAACAGAAGAGCATTCCTCCAGACCACTGCTACATCGCACGAAGTGACCACGACGGAGCGAGACCTGCGGTGGCCTTGAGTTGTTTGTCCTTACCACCAAATAATGAAACACGTGTACACCATTCCTAGACATAGTACCTATTTTCTCTCGGTATTAATGATGATGAAGATGATGAAGATGGCCTAAACGAATGGCTCACACCCACTCTGGAAGATCGGCCAAGAAACGATTATCTATATAGTGGACCACATAATACTTTTAAATCCAATGAATTTTCGAAAGGTTAGAAGAAATCAAATTTAGCAAATTGAGAGATTTGCAATCACAACCGCCTTGATTCGATTAAGAATATTTGTACAGCAGAACAGATATCCCAGTGACAATAACCTAATGGGGAGGCTCCCAAGGAGAGAATATTTGAAATAATGAAATCTAATCTAATTGAATTAAAATTAAAGCCGCTTTAAAAATGTTTTTTTCGGTGGCTTGAAGCGAGTACACGGTAAAAAATAATGCTCAATTTTTTTCATCTATGTTACAGAATGAGCAAAGAGGGGAAGGAGCCAGACCAGCTCTACGCATGTAGCAATTTAGTTTTGGGACTCTACAGCGTAATTTCGTAAAAATAACTTCTTCTTTGGGTGTCGACCAGAACTTCCTACGCCAAGGGAACAAAAGGTGTCGATATTTGTTTAAGTGAGTGATTAATGTTTTACCAGAGTCTACAATTATGGCACGCCTTCGAAATTTGTCTCGTATTATGAGTGCTGATGTTGCAATATTTAAATGTACCGGACCACTGAGAGCGGCTTTCGCCAGAGCATCCGCCATTTCATTCATTTTTATTCCCTCGTGTCCCGGAACCCAGATCAATCGGATTAAAGTTATATGAGTTGGGATCAGAGAATCAAACGTGCGCAATACATACGAGTCACTATTGGAGGTGAGTGTCAAACACAAAAATAACGAATCGGTAACTATGGACACACTTGAGGCTGGCGGGCTGAGCTTTTTTAATACCATAATCCCCGCCATAAATTTCACCAGAAATACTGACAAGAAATCAAGTAGGCTTAGTGAAAAGGACCAGTTAAAGGTTTCAGAGAAAATATCAATGCCAGATTCTTCTTCATATTGCGAGGCATCTGAAGCTATGATATTTATTATACTTATCTCTTCTAAATGCTGTTCCAGAAGGCCATATAATAATGTGTCAAGAATTGTTTTGCATAATTGGGATATATATCGTCAAACATGATTTCGAGATTCTGCCTTGAATTTCAAATGGAAGGGATTTCACACAGTTTAACATATGAGGGACCAACGAGTGACTGTACGTATCCCACCAGTGGAGTCTGAAACCAGGGCAAATTAGATAAAAGAAAATAACGCTGGCTGGTTCATAAAAATAATATTTAGTTTTATAGTGCACTTAAAAACTTCAAAAATGGATGTACTATTAGTGTTCTAAATCTGCCCAAAAAATAATGGGGAAGCTTGCCTCTAAGTACAGGACATTATTGGCGACGAATTTCGGTAATCCAAGACATAACCTTAGGACCTCTCTTTCCAGGAGTACCAGTGGACGCAATTTAAAGCTGGAGCACCCGAATATAAAACACATCCGAATTCTAAAACGGGAAGTACGTACATTTTGCATATCATAATTAGTGGATCTTTTCGCATCCCAGATCGACTGTTGCATAGCCTTCGTAGGACTCCTAGCGCCCGTACTCCTTTCTTGGCTATGTATTCACTGTGTGAATGCCAAAAGAGCTTGCTAGCATAAATAACTCCCAGATATTTTACTGAGTCCTTTGTGGAATATTCTGCAGGAGTCAAGTTAATCTGATTATAACTAGGTTATCCAAAGGGAAAACAATATTTGAACTTTTTTTAACATTACGACATAAGTGAATAGCCTATAACCATTTTTTCATGGCGCACAAATACGATTGTAAGTGAGTATACAATGAATGTATACCAGTAGCTGAAGCGAAAAAGGCTATGTCGTCTGTATAAACGTGTGTGTATACTCCATCATGGCTGGGAATGGTGCTTAGTAATATATTAAAAGAAGAGGCGAAGTAAGTGCTCCCTGTGGAACTCCTCGTGACTGTGAACATATATTTGAGGAAGGATCTTTTAGTGAGTAATAAAACACCCCTTCACTTAAAAACTCACTAAACTACCTCACCATGTAGTTAGGGATGTCATGATATTTTGATTGATCCAATAACATTTTACGTTCTACACTATCGCAGACTTTTGAGTTTTCCAGTGTTACCAGAGCTGCTACTTGTCTGTGACTGCGCGCTAGTTTAATTCAGCTCTCCAAGTCTACATGGGCATGCTAAACAGAACATTCAGGTCTAAAACCAATTTAAAAGGGACTCAGTATTTTTTTGTCTTCTACTCATTTAATGAGACGAGCATAAATGATTCTTTCTACCAACTTAACCAAATTGGAAGTTAGCGCAATGATCTGATATTGTCCATGGTGTATTCTGTACAGTTGTTTTTAAGAACTGCAATTATTTTAGCAGTTTTCCAACTATAAGGGATGCATTAGCATTTCATAGAATTGTTAATTATAGTTAATAAAATATCAGGAGTCTCGTTGAAAAGGGTTTTTAACATTTTTGAAGTGATTCCGTCACTGCCTGCAGCAGAATTTGGAAGTCTTTGCATAACCGAGGCCAGCTCAGCCATGGATACCTCACTGAAATCATCACTCTGTGTTTAACATTTAATGTAAGAAAATAGGAGAGATGAGAATGTGTTTTCTAGACCATTCGCTATATTATTTAGCATTTGTTTGATTTCTTCGTCAGTTAAAACTGATGAATCTATGTTCGGACTAGGAAGGACTTTTCTACTGCGGAGAAATTTGAAAAGCACGCTCTAATATTTGACTTTGGATAAAAAAATCATAATGTTTAGTGACGTACGCTTCTTTTGCTTTAGTTACTGTGTGTTTGAATATAGTTCCGTGGAACTTATAGTCACTCCAATTTTTCGGACACTGCTTATGTAGTAAGCTTTGCCAGGCTGCTTTTCCTCTCTTATAATCTCGTGAACAATTCGCATTCCACCAAGTGTTGAACGAATGATCTTTCTTTGATTGAACAATAAATTCTATCTTTTTTCTAGAATTTTCTAAAACATCACAAATTTGGTTTCATTTTTTTTCATCAGAATCATCAGGTAGTGAAGAAATAGTTGACACCAAGTAATTCTTGAATATGTTGTAATTTATAAATGTATTGGTTTTTTCAGCAGTGAATGTCACTGGACAAACAATATCATAAAAAAGGAAGATGGTCACTATTAGTAGCACTATAAATGATTCACCACGAAGATACAAAGAGACTAGTGCTAGAGAATGTAAGATCACTTGTAGAGCAAATTAGACCTCTCGCAAATGTATTGGCACTGGAGTTCTTGCAAGAGAAGTTTTTGTCAAATGACCAGTTCCGCAGCCGGTTACCACAGGAATTTGTTTTTGAACACAAGGAAATATGATGCATATTGAAGTCCCCAGAAATCAACATACCACGCCCGCAAATATTTAGAGTTCTGTCAAGATGGCTAGTACACTGAACACCGTTAGGGAAGTAAGTGTTTATAATTTATATCAGAAACATCCGGGAACGACTAGCTCTACGTTTAAAATTTCACAGTCTGGATCCATAAGTTCATAAATAATTTTCGCCATATCACATATTTTACACGAAATAAATGTGATCAGACCTCCGCGTCTAGTAGGTCGGTCCAGTCTAAAGCACCTCTAAGATTTTAGGTAGAATAATCTTTGCTTTGTTAACCAAGTTTTTTGTAGTAACTTTATATCTGGATTGAATTTATTTACAAGAAGAAATAAATCTACGGAAGCTGCCGAAATGGGACGGCAGTTCCACTGAAGTACTTTCAATGACCCTATGGTGAAAGGATTGCAGCAGTCGAAATTGCCTTCTCTAGCATACTTTCTTTTAGAATTGTATTTGGCTGGGTTTCCTTTGTTTTAGATTGAGTAAGAGAAGGTAAGTCCTCGCTAGCGGACGACATTGCTCGCAATTAAGCCCTAGCAGTATGTTCTGCGTCTGTCATTTCCATATCATGGATGGGCTGGTTTTCAGAAACAGGGGTAGAAGATGAGCTCGTTGACGCAAATTCACACTCAAGGATGGGCAGCTGACGTCTTTCCTAATTGATACAATGTGTTGGTTTCAGACTCAAGGATGATACTACGCCCTCAGACCATCATACTGAACAACGGCATTCATTTTTTTTCTTAAATAGCCTGTGAAATACTCTCTCCCAGGTTCGCTAAGAGCTGGTCCATTGCCTTCGCTCCTGCCTTTTGCACAGCTACTTCAATGATTGCAGTGAGAGATTTATCTAGGATCACATTATGTTTGCAGCAACTCCTTCATATCCAAATGCCCTTTCTTTTACAGTGACTGTCACTTCTCTCATTGAACATCACCGTTTATCTATCATTTCCAGAATCTGTATTGCTCGGGCTCGAGATGAACAGTTGGAATAATCAGCGGTGTGATCCCCACCACACAGGCAGCATCGCTCATCTTAGGAGGTGCAATGTTTTCGGGCATGTACTTGCCCACATTTGCAGCAAAGTGGGGCTGATTTACATCCGCCTACACTGTGACCGAACCGCCAAAAATTTTGACACTGAAGTGGACGCGGTGCTAGTTGATCCACTCTAAATACCAGTTGCCATACCTTAATCTCTGAAGGGCATGTTGTGCCCACAAAAGTGGCACTGACTGACTGAGCAGGCACCCGGGTCTTGCCAACTACTCTACTAAAGCGGTAGACTGCAATGACGCCAGCTGTTGATAACTTGTCTAGTGTTTGTTTCAGAGTTGGACTTGCGTCGACACCTCTTACGATTCCCTTGGTGCTGGTGAGGTGAGCAGGAATAAATTCACTCACCGGAGTTTTTTGCTAACGTAGTGCATTTGAGTAAATCAGCAACACAGGCCTTGTCTGGCGACCTGCACACAATACCTCCTCGACCGTACTGTCTAACATACCCGCTATCATCTGGTATAATGGAGTCGCAGCATGAAGGGATTCCTGGATGGCCTGAGGGTTGTTCAGGTGAATAGAGCATCCGCTGGAAGGAACCAAGGCCACTGGGATACTTGTGACTCCGCTGCGTGAGAAAAAATATAGAGGGACATCATTGGATGGGAGAGATGCTGACCAAGGGCAAAATCACCTGCCAGGGGAGTTCTTAGACATTGGCGTTAGCTGAAGGGTTCAAAGCTTTGCAGAAAAAACGCAAAGAGCGGGAAAGAGAAGCGCTACTAAATCTCAATTCTTAGCCAATCGACCACAACCAAGCCGAGAGTGGCCGAGGAGGGCAATACATGTTTCGTCTTTTTCCCTTGGTAGTCATATACTGTGAGCACTTAAATATATTAGACATTATGATAGACGCATAGCATTGGCTTACAATTTGCTCTAGGCCAGTCTTTTTTGTTGTTGTTGTCGTCGTTATTGCTGTTCATTAGGGGTGTTAATAACGAGGTCCCGTGGTCATGGAACTGAACGACGGCGTTTACTCATTCAGGGCTAGCTCCACCTTCATCACTTCTTCCTTTCTCTACGTCCGTTGCGTCTCCCTCCAAGCCCATGCCTCACTTCTTTATTTTCAACAAGTGGTATATTTGAGGAATTCTATGCTTATGGTATGGCCACATACGTAGAGTAATATATGCATGCCGGCAGGCTGCAGCATATCTACTCTTTACGCTACTAGAGCCACTCATCAACACCTCCACATCTCCAGCAAAATTACACGTACATACGTTAAGACCGGCGTCGGCGTTGCCATAAGAAATCGGCCGTTCGCTCTCCAATGAACCTTTCCAGAAATCGCACAGCCGCGCCTTCCGCTAGTGGATCGGCACTGGAGCATTACGGGAGAGTGGAGCGCTGGGCGGGCAGAGCAGACGACGCTTCCCCACTTTCGCCTGCTTTAATCGCATGCCGTGAGTGATTTTGGTTGGTGTAAGGGGCGGCTGTCGTGAAGAAATGGCTACGTCTGACCACTCTGACTGGCTGTGTTGTTCGTCCCAAATAACCGTAATCCCCACTCAACATGCCCAAGTAGAAGGAAAGCGGTGAAGACACTTGCCCGGTTCTTCAATCATGACTCAAAACTCACCCGACGTTTAGCTCGTTGCTAGTTCAGCACTTCGATTTTTGTGATGCGGCCGCTAAGTTTGACATTTGTTAAGACGTTTGTGTCCTCGCTCACTGTGATTATGGGGCTGTAATTTACACCTGAAGCATACCGTGTAATAACCTACGTGAATTTATTAAGGCAAGAGCCTTACATACCTCATTAAAACCTCTCATATATGATCCCCTATCCATCCACCTAAGATGATTCGACGGCGAAGGCCATCTTCCTTTACTTCTCCATCAATATACTGATCATATTACCCGCGATTGAGTCCACGACTGTCGGCATGTTTTTACCGAGAGCGCAAACCCGTCTTACATCACGGCTGGGGTGGGGGAGAGCACTGGTGTAGCTCGGGTGTGGGCAAGTGCTGGTGTGACTTGAGAGTTAGTAAGTGCCACCGCCATAAACACCACCCTTTGCAAACTTGCTGCACCTAATGAGGTTCCCACTGCCTCGATCCAAAAGCGGAGGCAGTGCATGCAAAACTGATATTGCATTGCCTGCAGGATCAGGCCACCTTTCACTAAGCGCGGATGTCATGTGATGACGTACACAGGTCAAGTCACGTGACGTTTTAATAACGTCACAATTTTAGGTGATGTCTGACGTCATCCCAAGTAGCACAAATACGTTATAATAATGTTACTTTTATGTTCAGCTTCAATGTTGAAACAATATTGGTAATGTCATCGAAACTAAATGTTCTGCTAACGTTGTGAATAAACGTAACCGTAACGTTATCTTGAACATGGTGTAAACATTATTAAAAGGTCATGATAATGTTTGCATAATGTTAAGCAAAACGCTTCTACCGAAAACGAGAAAACCGCAAGTGGACATGGAGGAGCCCTAATGGCGAAAATAAGAACGAAATAGACTTTATAATGACTGCACACCCAGGAATCTAATCGTGCAGGATGTGAAAGTGGTTGGCAAGGTACGATGCAGTGACCATAGAATGGTACGGTCTCGAATTTGCCTAGACTTGAAGAAGGAACGACAGAAACTGATACGCAAGAAGCCAATCAATGAGCTAGCACTGAGAGGGAAAGTACAGGAATTCAGAGTGTCGCTGCAGAACAGGTACTCGGCTCTTAGTGAGGAAACCAACCTTGCGTAGATACAATGAATGATAATCTGACGAGTATCATTACGGAGTGTGCAGTGGAAGTTGAAGGCAGGGTAGTTAGACAGGACACTGGCAAGCTTTCCCAGGAAACGAAGAACCTAATTAAGAAGCGTCAAAGCATGAAAGTGTCAAGTACAACAGACAAAATAGAACTGGCAGAGCTTTCGAAGTTGATTAATAGACGTAAAGTATACGATGTAAGAAGGTATAACATGGAGAGAATTGAACACGCTCTGAAAAACGGAGGAAGCGTCAAAGCAGTGAAAAGGAAACTTGGGATAGGCAAAAGTCGGATGTATGCACTTATGGACAAAGAAGGCAAAATAACTACCAATATGGATAGGATAGTTAAAATAGCGGAGGAGTTTTACAGAGATCTGTACAGTAGCCGAGACAACCACGACCTTAATACTATAAGAACTAGCAGTAACCCAGATGACACCCAACCAGTAATGATAGAAGAAGTCAGAAAAGCTTTGGAGAGCATGCAAAGAGGCAAAGCTGCTGGTGAGGATCAGGTAACATCAGATCTGCTGAAAGATGGAGGACAGATTGTGTTAGAAAAACTAGCCACCCTGTTTAAGAGGTGTCTGCTGACGGGAAGGGTACCAGAGTCTTGGAAGAACGCTAACATCATCTTAATACATAAGAAAGGAGATGACAAGGACTTGAAGAATTACAGGCCAATCAGCTTGCTCTCTGTAGTATACAAGCTATTTACAAAGGTAATTGCTAACAGAGTAAAGAAAACATTAGAATTCAGTCAACCAAAGGAACAAGCAGGATTTCGAACAGGCTACTCAACAATTGACCACATTCATACTATCAATCAGGTAATAGAGAAATGCTCAGAGTATAACCAACCACTATACATAGCCTTCATAGATTACGAGAAGGCGTTTGATTCAGTAGAAATATCAGCCGTCATGCAGGCACTGCGGAATCAGGGCGTAGATGAAGTATATATAAACATTCTGGAAGAAATCTACAGGGGATCAACTGCTACCATAGTGCTTCATAAAGAAAGCAACAGAATACCAATCAAGAAGGGTGTAAGGCAGGGGGACACAATCTCCCCAATGCTATTTACCGCGTGCTTACAGGAGGTTTTCAGAAGCCTAGAATGGGATCAGTTAAGGATAAGAGTTAATGGAGAATACCTTAGTAACCTGCGCTTCGCCGACGACATTGCATTGCTGAGTAAGTCAGGGGACGAATCGCAACTCATGATTACGGAGTTAGACAAGGAGAGCAGAAAGGTGGGTCTTAAAAGTAATCTGCAGGAAACGAAAGTAATGTACAACAACCTCGGAAAGGAGCAGCGCTTCGAGATAGGTAATAGTGCACTTGAAGTTGTAAAAGACTATGTCTACTTAGGCCAGGCGATAACCGCAGAGCCTAACCACGAGATTGAAGTAACTAGAAGAATAAGAATGGGATGGAGCACATTCGGCAAGCACTCTCAAATTATGACAGGTAGATTGCCACTATCCCTCAAGAGGAAGGTATATAACAGTTGTATCTTGCCGGTACTTAGCTACGGAGCAGAAACCTGGAGACTTACAAAGAGGGTTCAGCTTAAATTGCGGACGACGCAGCGAGCAATGGAAAAAAAAGGTAGGTGTAACCTTAAGAGACAAGAAGAGAGCAGAGTGGATTAGGGGACAAACGGGGGTTAAGGATATCATAGTTGAAATAAAGAAGAGGAAATGGACATGGGCCGGGCATGTAGCACGTAGACAGGATAACCGCTGGTCATTAAGGGTAACTAACTGGATTCCCAGAGAATGGAAGCGGGTTAGGGGGAGACAGAAGGTTAGGTGGGCAGATGAGATTAAGAAGTTTGCGGGTATAAATTGGCAGCAGCAAGCACAGGACCGGGTTAACTGGCGGAACATGGGAGAGGCCTTTGTCCTGCAGTGGACGTAGTCAGGCTGATGATGATGATGACGAAGCAAAATGCAAGAGTGACGTTACAAGTTACACTCTTGTAACATTTATAAAATATCAAGAATTATAATAAATTATACACATGCAACGCTGAAAATAGGCCCAATGTCAGAAGTCTTTTTAACTTAAAAAACAAACTTGCGAATCATAGCTGGAGCATGTCTTCAACATGAAGTAGGGTATTCTAAAGTACATTAAATTATTGATAAAACGAATGTGTGTTAGCAGCTTGTATAAATATGCTTGGACTGAACCAGACTGACTCGAAGCACTCTAATTGGCAGTTTTAAAGACTTTCTACATTTTGTAGCTGTTTGGCAGCATTAACTCAGCTCAACTGCATGTCTTGATTGCAAATATACTTTATTGCATGATGCCCGTATATACTTTATTCCCCGATGCTCATCCCAGGCTTGGCTGTGATCAATAAGCAGGCCGTGACACTTTGTTCTGCAAAAACAAAGAATATTCAGGAATTACTGCAGATAATAAACAAACAAAATAGCTTTAGTAGCAGCATAAGCACTACAGATGCTTTTGATAAGACAATGAAAACCATTCACCACCACTGTACAATTAATGCATGCAGCCTTGTTAGTGCTCTGCAAAGTACTTGTTCGCAGCAGCTGTTTAAAAACTCGAATTTCATCCAACCACCAATAATGATCACTGTCTACACTGCCTTGCCATAGTGCTACCTTCCTGGTCCACATCACATTTGATAGTGCCATTGTAGTCCCTCGATGGTATATGCTGTCACTTGCTGGCTGCTTGCACGTGACTGCACTTCAAAATTTAAGGCTTTTGACCCCTATGTCACTGAATGGAAGCAGATACCTTACAGCGCGGCTGGAACTACGCGGAGTACACTTGCAGTAGACTTGTGCAGCATATATAAATAGTTCCGGACATAACTGTTTCATTATTAATCATATACAAGGGTTTTAGCTGTGCTTCTTGCATGACACGCTACAGCTATAAGTACGTTTGGCATGTACTTCGCAAACTCTGAATTACTGTAGCCATTACCAGCTGGTAATCGCAATAGCCTAACCAAGATGACTTACAGCAACATGGCAGCCCCCATACGTCCCAGACCATCTGCTTTCATCCGAATTTGTGGTTTTTACTGGCGTTATACCCACACAGCAAGAAATAAGTTGTATAACCTGTCATCACTTAGTCTCATCTAAACCTGAAGGCAAGGCATCAGGTATCTTTGGCGTGGGAAAAAATACTGTCATCTAACAACCCAGGGATCCGGCTGTACACAATAAACAAAGCTGGTGTAGCCAACGTGCCTAGTAAGACCACTATGTGCACATAACTACTACACTGACCAAAACACATGTACCCACCTTGTACGTTTACCTTAAAGCCAAAAAAATGCTGATTACCACAAGGTGTTGTTATGTGATACATTTTTGCTTCTTTTGATTAAAAAATATAACATAAGTGAGCTCGTAATATATATATATTCTAAGCAAGATTAGTTATGAAAAAAGTGCAAGTAAAAAAAATTCCTCTTTCTCTTTCTTACAAAAGAACACACAAAGGCTTGTGAAAAAGTTATGCCACAAACCTATAGGTGGCAAGGACAAAAAGAGTGATAGCTTGGCTGTATGATGCAAAATATTAAACATTATGTTTTTGCTTGCCTTGGACACAGTGAGCTTTGCATTGGCAAAGCGTAACCAATCGCCAATCACGTGGTTGACCTCAGCATCTGCCGCCTTGCGTGTTGTAAGTGAAAAACAGGAGGAAATATGCATATCAACCAGGACAATTTCTTTTTCACAAACAGTATCATAAGTACACTAGGACATTTAAAATTTGCGTCCCCGTACCAAATACAAGACGAACAATGCAGACATCACACAAATAGCGATTGGACCTGATCGCGATTAAAATTCACTGTACCGGTGCAGCACGAGCAGTTACAATCGCAAAAAGGACCGATATAAATGAGGCTTAAGCCGGATCAAGTGCTGACACCTCCAATTGCGATCAGCCCCGATCGCAACGCGATCCTACTTTCAGATTGCGCTGCGCCAAACTCCATCCGCGGATTGGTTTTTATATCACTGTGTTTTCGACGTACAGGGTTGGTCAAAAGTTCTTAGGCTACCACCCCATTTATTCCTATGACAGCGTGGCCTGGGAACTGTTGACCCCTCCAGTACTTTTGTGTCAGCCACGGCGCGGTACCACGTGACATTGATATTACGTGCATGCAGTAGTTTCACTTCATCGAGACTAGCAGCTTTAAAAGGCAATGAACTCATTCATGCTTTTCTCTATATAATATCTTCACAAGCGTAAACGAAAAAGCGCGCCGGTCTCGTCGTCACGATCGTCTACGCTCGCCAAGGAAATAGGAGGAAACACGAGCCAAAAAGAAAGACGCTTCCATGGTGTCCGACTTGAGCCAAAACGGAAAAAATTAGGTGCTGCATTTGATTATGACTACTAGTGCTGTAACAAAAAATATTTGCAAAACAAAACAGAATGTTGTCCAATATAGAAGTTTTTTGTTATCTAATACAAATACGTTTATTTATTTTTTTAACTTTAGTAAATGTTCACTAGCGTCATCTACCCAGTGAAGCAAGAACAGGGGTAAAAACAGGGCTGCGCACGTGAAGTAGCTCTGTGGCTGCAATTGTAAAAACTTAGATAAAGTCGTAAAGCAAGCTGCGCTAGAGCTGTTGGCGAAATTCGTCGTACAAGATCGTCGTACAAGATCGTAATGGTAACAAATTTTGGCAAGGTTCCATTTGGCGTTGCATAAATTTGTTGCCAGACTTTGGGGTGGTTGTTGCCAGACTGCCACTAAATTTGGCTAAAAAATTTTCTCTTGTAGTTGTGGCTTCTTCGTAAGAGTTTGGTGCTGTCCGCGGTGCATTTCGCGAGTGCATGAGCGACGCTGGCCGTTTTTATTAACGGAATGCACCGAGCCTAGCAGAAGTCGAGCGTGGTGCTGCCGTGCAATTAAGAGGCCGTATAAATTCCGTTTTAATTAACGGAATGAACCGCGCATTACAGAAGTCGAGGCGCGTTCTCTTGCTGTGTGCACAGCTGTGCGATTAAGATATCGCGTCTCAGTATTAGGGATGACGGGGAAAACTGAATAGAGTCGCAGGTGGTGATGCGCTGCCCCCCTCCCCCTTACTTTTCTTTTTTTTTTTCCTCTCAGCTGATCGTGTCGCGTCGACCGCGCGCTACGACGGGGGACGCTACGCTTCCAAAAATTTTCAGCCAAGAAATGCACCGCGGATAGCACCAAACTCTTACAAAAAAACCACAACTACAAAAAAAATTTTTTTAGCCAAATTTAGCGGCAGTCTGGCAACAACCATTCTTTCAGTCTGGCAACCACTTATGCAACGCCAAATAGAACCTTGCCCAAATTTTGATGTGGGGCATCGTCTCGCAAGGTATGGAGTGTGTGTGCATCATCTGCAAAACTGTAGGGGACGCTGACATTCGACTGTCGCACAGTTTGGCCTTCACAGATCTTTTGAGACTCTCAGCGCTTGCCTACTGTGCTTTTGATTTGATTGCGGAAGGTGGTTGGTGCGTTGATCGACGCCGACCTGTCCTGCCTTACGGCATGCTTCCTGGAATGTGCTAGCTGTGTTCAGCGTGTCACAATTAAGTTCGGTTAATGGTGCGGCCCAGCAAGGGTAGCTAGCCCAGCTGCACACTGCCTTTGCACGCTGTCCTCACGCCTTACATTCATGATTCACCGAAGCGGCGAAGACGAGAATGTGCTCGTTGACCATATTTTGTTAGTTGCGATGTCATACCTGTGCACGGATTGACTTTAGGCAGTACATTTCCTGACTAGTTTTCAGCTATTTTGACCGAGTGGCCGACTGCATGCAGTTGTACAGCCTGCGAGACGTTTTACTCGTACACTTGCGTTACGTCTCATACATGTAGCTTCCCTGTTGCTGTTGTGGCTAAGGAGTTACGTTAGCTTAATGCTTTTCTTGGGACGTCTCACTTTTGGCCAATGGCGGCATTTTATTCGGGCTGTGCTCCAGAAGAAGATGTAGACACCAACCTCATCCTATTAACGCAGTGCCTACAGTCCTGACCGAGTTGCTATATCTCCATTAATTGAACGCAATTGCAAGGTGCACATGACAGAAACGGTGTGAAATCTGGCATTGGCTGTTGTTGAAATATTGTTACACAAGAGCAGACTGCACACAGAGAATGCACAACATGACTGCTGATGTTGAATGTTCTTACTGCTCTGTTTTCTTTATGCACTAAAATTTGAATAGCCAGACTGCTTTCACTGTCATTTCATTATGTTTGGCTTTGTTTAGTTTTAATAATAATATTATCAGGGGTTTTACATGCCAAAACCACAATATAAATATGAGCACTCTGTAGCAGAGAGGTTAAAAAATTTTAGCCGTCTGGTGTTTTTAAACGACATTGCACCGTACAGTTGTTGGAAAGCTAAACTCGAATGCTCTGCAGCGTGTCTTGAACTGGTTTGACTGAGGCTAGCCGCGAAACACTGGGCACTGTTGTCGAGATAATAGCTCGGTAAGCTTGCATAGTATGTCGGCATGCATGCCGCTCAAGTCTTGAAACGGCAAAACTGGACAATTGTGAAGACTTATCTGGTTGCTTCTAGGCTTTAGCTAGGTGATGCTAGGTTGTTTTTACGTTGATTTTTAGATCAGAGAAGTCCATAGACAGTCACAGGCACGACACAGTTATTCGAATTCCAGAGACAGAAACTCGCCCTGAAACTGAGGGTCCGTCCACACCTCTTACAGATCGACAGGCACGTCTTTAGCGCTGGCTTTTTGTTGCTTCGGGGTCTTCTTGCCGCTGCCGTTGCCTTTCTCATTCTCTAGTATTTTCTTATACGGGCTCAGGGTTCATCGATTTGCTGTTGCTTTGAAGCGATTTGTTGGGCTAACTGTTGCCTTCATCATTATTTGTGGACCTGTGGCGAGTAGTGATATTTTCCCAATATCTATCACACATACCCATTTATGATGATGAGAGTATTCTGGTAGGCTGCACAGAGGCACATACCTGTTACAATAATAGTTTTCTGCCACTCACTCGCAATTTGCTAAACAGCTTCACTAATAGAAGTCTAAAGGATCGCAAAAGTCTGGTGAGGTCATGCTACGAAGTGGTGTCTTAACTATGCTAAGTGTCTTGTTTTTTAAGAATTACCAAAATCTAAACGTCTTCTGAAGTAAGATAGTTTACAATACTTACAAAGCTTCTGGCTATTTTCATTATAACTTGCATTTGCCCCTCCATGAGTCAAATTTTGGAGCTTACAGAACATGAATTGGCCCAAAATGATATCATCTGCAGTATGAACGCAGCCCAAATGAAGTCTATGGAGCTTGACCTAAACCGTGCAGTTGTAATGATCTGTTTTAATTAATATACTGTTACTTGCGCTGTACCTGCTGGTGTTGCTTAGATAAAGACTAACTCAGGCGTATGTAATGTATACCTGCAATGCACAATCACTAGAATGTACTTGTAGCACCAAATGCATACATTTCAATATACCTTTCAAACTGCTCATCATACTTCAGCCCACACACACTACTGCTGTCTACATGCCTCTTCTTTCCACCGTGACCTACTGTCGCTCCTTTGCTAGACCACCCAGGACTGGAACGGTCTTTCCAAGAGCATCACCATCGTTCAAACTTGGATAGCTTTAGGGAAGCCTTAGAATCTTTGTTTTATTTACAATAATTGTATGGTTCACTCCCGCATGTAAAGCATTGGGACCTCAATAAAGAAATTGCTTTACTCTTTTGCCAACCTTTTCTGAGTCACCAGTGTTCTTGGGAATCAGCAGGGGCATGCAAATTTAAAGCATCATTTGCCCAAGCCACACCAGCACTGCCCCACCGCAATGCAACCCCCCCCCCCCCAAGATTTAACTGATGCGGACGTCCATGGTAGTTTGGCTATTGAAGTACATGCCACAGTGATGCGCGAGAAACATGAAAGCTACTACATATACATGACCAAAAGACAGCTGTGCATGACATTTTGAGCAGTAAAAGCAGTTCATAAGCATGCATAGAATAGTTGCACTATCAATTGAAAAATAGCCGCAGATTGACTGCACTATCTGTTAGTGCAACTATCATTATCTGGTGTCACTTAGCAAAAACCAATTTCATTGCTTAAATGAAATAATGTTTTTTCTGTATTCTATAGAGCAGTCATTTTACGTCAAGAAGTATTTCTCTGCAGCAATAAGTTATTAAATTTCTTGGTTCATGGGCCATTTTGGCAAATAATGATCGTAAAATGTTGCATGAACATTACTGGAATGTTTACCTGTTTTGTTAATTCTTTGAGCAATTTTAATATTTTTTTTTATGTTTGAAATATAAAATTGAATGTTTTGTTTGAATGTTGCACTAACGTTCCACATTCAACGTTATTTTAACAGTGTACTTCTAATATATATTTAATGTTTTACATGCAACAAAGAATGTTATATGTTTAATGTAAAAAGTTCAGACAATGTTGTTTGAAAACATAAAATGTTTCTACAACATTCACAACAAAAATACAACGTTACTTCAATGTTTTGTGCGACCTGGGATATATGTTGTTGCCATCACGTGATGATTTTTTCGATCACTCGACGCCACCAACGCGAAACGCAAACGGTGAATTGAGTTAATTTTACGTTTGGTGAGGCATCTAAAGTTTTAACCTAAAAATGAATTTTACCCTTGGTGGCTTCGGGGTCTCCCGTGGCGGCGTCAAGAGGAATGCAAAAACCATCGCGTGACGGCGTCACCATAGGACGTCATCGTGACATCACGGATCACCAGAATGTGCAAGGTCATCATGCCGGTCTTATGATAGCGTTATGACACGTCGTCGTCCCTTTGCACTGCCTCTGTGATCGGCCTGCCAAGCACCGAGGCTGAGCAGACCCAGATGATCAAGATGATCAAACTTTGGAATGCATCCAGTCATATAACCAGTGAGCCACTCTAGGTGCAGAAAAAATTGGCGGCAAGGAAGAAAGGATCAATAAATTGACTGAACAAAGAGTAGCAGATGGACTTCGCTTTCAAGTCGTCTTGAGTGAGAGCATAAGAAGCCCTGCGAGTTTTTTATTGCACTGTTACATAGTGTTTATTTTGCTCTCTACTGCATGGTTATGTGTTCAATCTCATCTGCTTGTTATTGACGATAAACCTAGAGCACCTCACATATTTTTGCTTCGTGCATCTAATTTTTTTGTTGTTTCCCTGTGTCAAGGCAAAGAGTGCTAGTTGTAGTTTCATTATTATAGATAAAAGCGAAACTCGGCATTAGCTTTTTTCACATATGCCACTTGATGTAAGCGCTACACCGAACGAGGCTTCCAGTATTGCTTTTAACGTTACAGTCTCACAAATAACCACCTTGCACAGCATTACTTATTGTTTTCTGGCCTAAACATACTGTGCCCAGATAGTGCTTAGCACCATAACAATGTTCATGCCACGGAATTTTCCCTTCTGTATACGCCTGGGACGAGTCCTGGTGTTTTGCCCATGGCCCTTTCAGCAAAGGTGACAGGAACGCTTGATTGTTTTCGGCAGCTTGAAGAGGCATATATATAAATGACAAATTACAAAATTAGCCCAACCATAAACTAATAAAAGAAGAATCACTGTAGCTCAAACAGTACAATAAAATATTGCGTTGATTATGCACACTAACGCTGATTACGCTATATGATTTCTTCCATTGTTAACTAGTAACGACCTTTTGCACAGTCAGGTCCAAAATTTTTTAGTTAATTTCCAATTCACAGTCATTAAAGCAGAAACTACGCAGAGACGTCTTACGCTGTTCAAAAACAAAATACTGCATGCGAAGTAAAAGTGTGCATCGTACGCTCGCTTTATTGAGTGCGACACTGCACCGTAATATGCAATCTGCGCACCAGATTGTTCTCACTTAATGCCCGCTCTATGCACGTGCTGGCAGTTGGCCGGTTTTTACTGATCTCAGCGTTTCAAGTGCAAAGATTCTCACATGCAGCATTTGAAACAGTCAATTAGTATTCAAATCTAAACAACATGGTGGATCTCAAACCCATTTATTTATAAGGGCGGGATTCTGACATTGATTACATATGCGCCAAGTGTGCCGGTCTTGCACTGCTTATCGCTCGGAAGCATATCACGAATGATGAGGTCCAACATAAAGTATTCTAATAACGAAACTCTACGGTCATGCTGACAATAAAACAAATGAGAAAAGCTTCCGCTATGCGGAAGTACGCATAACGAAGCACAGAAGACTCGCCGCGAAAACCGAGTAAAGTTCCATATTTAATGAGGTCTTTTCGTTGGTACGCGAGCATTTTCCCTTGTCACTAATAAGCAAAGGATACTAATGTTTGCTGGCTCCATTTTGCGCCTCTTCTGTGAGTGCAGATTGAAACAGGGTTATTACACACGATATTCCCGCAACGATTCCTTTGCACGATCACGCGCTGCAGGACACGAGGTGAGCCAACGCTCCCGCGAGCAGACGACACTCCTCCGCTGCTCTGGCTTCCCATAATGCTTTGCAGCCGCCGTAGGTGGCGCGCGCCAATTTCTGGAAAGGTCCATTGACTTGGCTTTCTCTGAAGTTCTTGAACAGGCCGGCTGTATCGTCCTTCTACAAATTTGACAACACTGAAGAAGTTGGGTGCTGTGCGCACGAGGGAGGCAGGGCGACAGCCACTTCCCATCCCTCATTAAGGTAGAATGGAGGGGTGGCCGAAACCTGCCCCATACATTCAATTATTAGGGTGGGAGGACGCTGCACTGAACCCTCGCCTCTCCCCCACCCCCCTCTTTCCGAAGAGAAACCCTGTGCACACTTATGCTCAACAGCATGACATCATCGAGAAAAGTAGGGAGGGCTCCTAAGATGATTGGCTCCATGAGATATGCAAGAATAGAAATATTTCGAGCTCGTCAAAAGAGCCCCAAAATAAGTATTCATGCCCTTGAATATAAATGCAACTTGCTTCTCCACTGTACTCTGATATGTGAAACTAGCTGCTCTGATGTGCTCCCAGATTCAAAATTACCTGCTCCAAAGTGCTCCAAAATGAAAAAGTTTGCTGCTCTAAATATGCTCCATATCGGAAGACCTCGATAGCCTCACCGAGATGCTGGTGCCAGACTACTCCCTCCCTCCTGCTGTTCTTAACAGACCTTTGGACGAAACTCTTAACTCTTCTGCTTGCAACTTCGAGCTACTGCTATATTATGAGAAGTCTGTGAAGTGAGGAATGTCACTGGAATCAACATTTCTCTTCCTGGCGGCAGCAACACATGGGCTCCAAAAACATTTCTTGTTGAACGACTTCATCTCATTCCTAGGCTTCATCTTCACATAAACTTATGGTGTGTTTCAACAAACCCCTACAAATAATATGACAGAGAGTCCATCTATGTATTTTTGTCACTTTTTATTGCAATCACAGAACGTCTTGCTTGCGTCCAGCCAGCATTGGTGAACATCTTCATTCTGTCCCAATGCAAAACTGCTGCGTCACCCAGATTTACATTTCGCCACGATGCTTAAGTAGAACAAAACAAGAACCTGCCACTCTCACATCATCTGTTCAGAGAAGTGTTAAGCACTGAGAAAGCGATGTCTCGGAGTTCTGGCGCCGCCAACAAATATAGTTTCACACTAAATGCTGACATTGGTAGAGAATTCAAATACCACCGAGACGACTGGCTCACTGCAGTAGGTGAGAATTGAAAGCCATATGTATGAAACAAACCTATGAAAGGTTGTACAAATTAATTGCCAAAGCTGCCTCTCCACAGTGGAAGACTCAATTTAGTTGGCAATCACATATGCACTCCACAAGTGATATTATCAATAAATAGTTAATGCCACTTCTTCAATGCACCCACATTTTCCAGCAGCTTGACAACGAAACTTCCACAGACATCACAGTGTATAACACAACTCCTGTAAAATAAACAGGCACGAGTGCACAGAAATAAGCTTGCTTGGGAAACATTTGGTTCACTTACTTTTCAAAAAAATGTTTAAAATTGCTAAAAAGAAACGCCAGTGATGTCACACTTATATTCAACAACTAATGTGCATCGTAGCCTTCTCACGTTTTCATTTAGTCCAGTGTAGCAGTCTCGTTACGAAGTAGTCAGAGAACAATAAAACTTTGCTAGTAAAACTCCTCTCTCTCTGTCACATGTCCCAAATACTCCAGAAGTTAAGTGCACAGCATGCAAAATAACACCTGGGGACAAAGAACAGTAACAATCGCTGTAGTGATTTCACCAAGAAAACCAGCCACCGTTCTTGTTTAATCTTACCAGGTGTTTCTCTACCTACTAATTTTTTCCTTTGTGTCATTTTATCTGCAGTTCCTTGAGGTACATTTTATGTTCTGCACTTACACAGCCAGTGATGCCATGTTATGTCCACAATTTTTGCTCCACAGCAACAAATCACATGTTGATGAGTGCCCTGCTTGTCTAACGACCGAACGGGCTTGCACAATACGTGCTTTACAGCTCACCCACGTCACCCGATCACCAAGCAGTACACAACCAAAATACAGGAGGTGTTGCATTTTTCACAAAACATGCAGTCTTCAACACCAAAAAGACAAGAGAGAGGCAGAGTGGTAGATCTTTCTTCGTTTAAGCACACAAAGAAACAGCTTCTTCGTAGAAGTTTCACAACCTATAATACATACATACACATATTGCTGGAAAGAGTACAACCTCTCAATGCAGTGCTCTAGTAACTGTTTACACTTGGGTTTGAGCTAAGGCCACACTCTAATAAAAACTGAGACCTATCTAAGTTCACACACTGCCCCACTCCTAGGGAGCAAGTAAATTAGCGATTTGTTGCCACTGCACATGAAGTGCTTGTACCTGTGATGACATGCAAGCACACAAATATGCACACACGCACACCAAATCCAAACGAGAAATGCCTGCCGCACACACAGTGGTGCACAATACACATTGCACAAGATTTTTTTTTAGCAAAAAAAAGCTTCACAAACAAAAAACCATAAAATGTGTTGCCATAAAACAGTGAGCAGGTTGCCAAACTGTAACTATATACAAGCATAAAAAATATACGACAATGAAAAAAAAATGGGAAGCAGCTAAATACACAAGGAAACATGAGGAACTAAGCCAACAAAGATTTCAAGGCAGCATTCGCTAGCATGCTCTGCCCAACAGTTATTCACACGAAGGGAAGGAGGGTTTCTAAACGTTCTGCAACTTAACAACAGTGCTATCACTGAAACTTTTGGCTGTTCACTGCTCGTACGAATGCCAAGTGTAGTTGGCCCAATGTATGAGTCTGAGTCAATGAAAAAAATCTGGCCCAAAAATAACTTTGAGGCATAGGAAAACAGTTTAATGCAACCGAGGTTTGTCTTGGCATTTTCTTGTTCTTTCATGAAGGTATTATTTCAAAATGTCAAAAGCAAACTTCTACATAAACTCGTATAAGCTTTGCTTTGATCATGTACTTAGCATTGAATCTTTGGATGCACTGAAGAACAGTTCCACAGCGAAGGGTGCAGCTTCATCGTTAAGCTAGGTCGTTTGTACCAGTGCTTGCAAAGCAATCAAAGTGGGACAATGAAAGTGGATATTCAAGCTTGTCTCCTTTATTCTGCTTGTATTCTGTTTTGTTCAGATTTGAGGGATACCCTGTTTAATGGTCTTAAGAGAAGCATTGTTTAAGACATTGAGCAATAAAATATTTCTGACCATTTTTTTTGCTTATGTAGTGTATATTTTACAGAGAAGGCTTGGACAACTGCTCCGTTATCATTCTTTAAAATAAGTTGATGTCCACGCGTTGGGCATTTTCTGAAGAAAATATATATCCAGTACAGGAAACTAGAGAAATAAAAGCAGAGGCAATGAAGACATTGAGGATGATGTGAGCAGCACATCCAATATTTATGAACAGGTTGCAACGAAGAGTATTATTCGTTGTATAATGCTGCAATAGAGAACTTAGAGGTATAAATTTTAATGAAGAGACAAAAGATGAGAAGGCATTATTTTGGCAGTCACATCTGCTTCGCATTAAATGCTAACTCAGCACACCAAAGCAGTGCAGCAAGCGAAGTATCAGCTCGTAGTCATATTCATAGGCTCTCAGCTTAGTTATGTAGTTTGATAACAAATAATAACACAATTTTTCTTACAGCACAGTACATCAGTTGAAAGAGCTGCCCAAGAAACAAAGCTTTTCATCTTAAAAAGTAGCTTTACTTACCAAGCTCCCACTCAACTATGCTACAATTGAAACTTCTTCAAATTTTTTTTCTACGCCTATATATTTCTCAGCTCTCCTCCTACTGATATCTCTAGTAGTTTTCATAGCCGAGATTCTGACAAAAAATAAATGCTGCCACGAGCACCAACTGACTTAAAATGTGAAAAGTCTGGAACCTTTTTTGCACATGAGGCAGCTCAAACTGCTTTGAGGAACATAATGCATATGGTTCTAGGTACAGGATATAAATGAAGAAATGGTAATTCTCTATAGACCATGCACCAATCCAGGAGCTTAGGAATAAACAGGATAGTAACTGCAGGTGCAGACAGCATTTAAAACTGGGACCACTGAGACGTGAAAAACCGAGGGTTTATTCTGACATATTTTAATTTTTCTTTTCTTTCGTTTCAGAGCAAATGATCTGTTCTTTCTGCTTTTTATTATTAGCCGATTCAGAAGAGCTATGCGGGTTTCAAAAACAGTTTCAAAGTGCTTCGCCTTGATGACAAATAACCCTCCCTTGCCTCACCAGGAGAGCACGGTTTTAAACAAACTCCGAATTCCGATGATAGTCTGCCAGTGGACATGACAGCTGTTATCGAGAATAGAGCATTGTGCTTACCTCTAATGAACTCAGATTTGCAAATCCCAAACAACATCGAGGACGAATAGGGTAGCTTTTTCAAAACAAAGTGTGACTTTGTGCTAACTATATCAAAGAAACACCTCTGCAATTATAACATCAATCCATGGTCTTCTCAAAGGCATGTGTAAATCTGTGCTGGCTAAAAATCTTTGTTGAAGGAAACCAAGCATATGCACAAAAAACACCCAGCTTTTACAAAACTGCCAGTGCAGTAAACACACTGACAGTGCGGCTTTTCTTTCCTCCGAAGCTACACAGCCACAAGCTTTCATGAATACTTAAGCAGACATTCGGTGTTGTACACATTCTACACTTACTGCTGCAATCTTCACACACACACGGATAAGGCGACAGAAGTTTGGCGCAGTTAGATGACATGGTATAGCATTGCGAACAGCAGATATACACACAGCAAGTTTCACTAAGAATGGAGTAACATCATGCTAATCCATTCACCCATACCACATACTAGCAAGGGAGCAGAAATTTCCGGTGAACAGCACGACTTGCACAGTACCAGGTAAAATAAAACTACAGCAACTATGCAGATGAAAGTATTTGGTGTCTGGCAAGTAGGTCAGAGCGCCCAGGTTTCTTTCCTGCGTGTATGAGTGTCGCAGTTTATGGCAAACCTGTTAAAGCAATCAGTAACGTCAAGGAGGATTTAAGAGAGAGAATACCATGTTCTACATGGCTGTTGGCCCACTTTTTCTTTTTGATCATGTCTTGATTTTCTTAATACCTTATGGTGCTACTGAATGAAAAGAATTCACTTGGGACGCACCAGTATCCCTCATGTACATTTAAAACACACTAAGTTTTTACCTGCTTCAGAAAATGAATAATCAACACACTATAGAGAAAGACTTAAGAGACTGTGAATGATGGGCTCATGTTTTGGCCTCATTTACTTGCTCATATTTTGCCAAAATCAAGCAGTGGCTAGCTCATATTTCATGCTGCCTTCTTCCATCTGAAAGAAGCACACGTTTTATTCTTGAACCGAGTAAAACAATAAGTCCTTTCAGATGCAAGTGATACCGAATGCTTCGCTTAAGAAACCTGTAATGTACGCACAATTTCGAGTGGTCCTACAAGCTGTGCTAAAAGAGTTACAGGTGAACTGTACTGGTATAAATATACTGGTTTCAGCAATATATTGGTTGCAACAATGAGAAGATGTTGCATCATCAACTTTTGTGCATTTTCCATGGTGAAGTAACCTGCTCACAAAAAAAGCCCCTATGTTGCACTGTCTATTATAACAATAAATTAAGACTGCTTGGTATCTGTACCAAATGGTAATGAAATTCAAAATCCTTGAAAAGAAAAAAGAAAGTGAGAAGAACGCGCCACTGCACCTCTGCCCACTGCACCAAAGGCCACCGTGCACTCATACAATATGACCTTTGATGTATTCCTCTTGATGTTGCTAGCCATGCGCACCTCTTCGATGGCATTTCCACGTCTCTTATGGGCTACACAGTGCTGAGAAGAAGAGGCATTACGTGCCATAAAAGTAGCCTACTTTGAATTTAAAATAAGCTTCACCACAAAAAAAAAGGCGTTGCTGCAAAGTTCACTTCCGGAATCCACAATAGCTGCAAATGAATTGACAAAAGACAGCGCTGCTTTGAGCCTGAAAAATTAGTCGATTCAGTTACTATAGTCTCAGGTATGCAATTTTGGCCAGAAGTTCAAAAAACAAAACTTTGAAGTGTTTCATCATCTGACATTTGAAAGGTTCTTAGACACAGACGCCCCGGGGCTCGTGGTGGTGCCATGAGAGCATCTAATTTTTCGAGCTTGTCCAAAATATCTGTAGCTGTGCGTTGGCATATCTCATCTAATATTATTATGTTTGTGACAACAGCCTGCCATCCCATCATTTTGCATTTTTTTCATGAAACAAGTTTATAACTATTACCAGTAATGACAATGGCATTTTTGTGGCACATGAGCACTCTTATAAGTCAGTTGGATTATCATGCGACCAACAGCGAAACGTAACACAAGAGAAATTGCTTTTATAGTATCTTCAAGACCAAGAAAAAGAACCTTTTTTTTAGTCTGCATAAAGGTAACTGTTCACTCAGTGCTACACCAATCATTTCTTTTAACTTCTTCAAACTAAGAAGGCTTCCTTTTTAAACTATGAACTTCTAAGCAGCCGAACCGGCAATCTCGTTCAATGTTACTGTCGTACTAGAGAAAGATGGCCTGCTTATGGCTTATATTTTGCTTATAGACCAGTAGCATATGTCCTTATTGGCCCTATTCTTCAGTCACTTGCTCACTACAACACTTTTCTACATCAACTCTCTTCAAAACTTCTTAATAACGTTAAAAGACAAGTGGGCACCAATCACCAGAATACCATCTACAGTCATAAGGGCTGGGGGATGTATTTATGAAGAATAACATCAAGGGCAAAGCCAGTTTTTAATTCCCACCACCAAAACTTTAGAAAGGGCTGACCTGTAATAAAGATAGCATCAACATGAAACATGACACTCTTTTCAAGGCCTCCAGCAAAACTTCTTTCAACGACCGTGTCCAGGCTCTAAATTGAGTTCGAAAATCCCTAGAAATGTACTACAGCTGCTACTACGGTTGAGGCAAGGCTAAGATGCATCCGGAAATTTGTTGCCATTCACAACACCAACACTGCTGTCTAAATGTGAAGTTTTCACACTGCTATATCACATATAACTGGTGGTTTTATGAGCACTGGTATACATTGATTTGATCTTTTGCTGCAGAGAGACTGAGCATGCAAATCACTTTGACTCTTCAATCACAGCAACACATTATGGTGTGACAGAATCAATCATTGGCTTTTGACTAAGTGCTCCCGCAAAGTTACTGTTCCTACTAGTACCACAGCCTTTTTTTTTTGTTTCACTGCAGAAATGAACTTCCCAAACAGAGAGAAGTTCTGGTACCTTCGATGCCAAACACTAGGCAGGGATCACAAAAAATGAGGCAAGCCTGTAACAAACCATATTTTGTGTGCTTGCAAGCTGCACTAACCGAAATGCAAATAATGTCAGTGACATTTAATCATAGCAGAGTCAGATATGACAAATCAAAAGGTTTGCTATATCCACAAATTCATTCCAAGCGCATAACTGAAACACTAGTGACACAACTATTCTCTGCTTACTTCATTATAAGCAATACTTTGTTATAGCTGCATTTATTTTATATAGCTTATCAGTATAGAAGTTCTTTGGTACAGACTTCTGGAACAGTATTGGATACTAAGTGTGATGTCCCACTATTACAGATTACAAGCAAAAGTTAACACATGTCCAAATTTCAAGTCCTTTTATCAGTTGCTTCTTGCCAAGCTGCACAAAAGTCATTCAGTGCACCCTTTCGCAATTGATTATTTGCACCAATATGTAATGTCCACCAAGCACAGCACCAGAGAGAAAGAATTGGGGTGCAGCACATGGAAAGCTTACAGTAGTGAAAACTTCTTAGCATGTTAGTTGCATTAGTTTTTTTTTTTTTTTTTTGCAGGAACATTCACTATTATTGCATGCCTCTGTTTACATTTGCATAACAATTATTACACATCACGGAGAACAAAACATGCTAACGTGCCTAAAGTGATGACTATAGAAGACACTGTTGGCAGGTAGAAGTAAAAAATAGACTCATGGCCATGACTTTCCAAAAACAATGCTTTGTGCCTTGTATAAGGCAGACAGTATCGGTCAACTGATGAATGTGCTGGTGGGACAGCATTTTCGTTATTGGCAGGCACAAGATCACTATTAGGAGCTAGCGGAAATCCTAGATGACAGAGAAATGCGGTTCATCATTACTATATAGCAGCACTAGCTAAGGGCCATCAAACTAAAGCAGCTTTTCTACACACTCTCAGCTCACACGGAGCTTATGTAACATGCAGACATTTTGCAACTTAAGTCGCTTACCATATTGCCTTAAGAAACAGAAACACAAGTATCCGAGATCATCCAGCGAGTTCGAATTCAAAAGCAATTTCATTCTTCGATGTGCATTCAAGGATAGTGTGGGCCCCTTGTGACTGTTCGAGAAGATACAGGCGACACCAGTGGCCAAGGCAGACAGCAAGTAGTGTGCAACTAAGCCCTAACATAAGGGTCGTGCATTGTTAATTCACAAAGGCTGCACTGTGGTAAGCAACCCTTAAGAATTTCCAGAAGCTCCCTATAAGTTCCAATGTGCTGCCGAGATCAGAGCCGCACAACCCTATTCACACATGGGGTAACTAAAGATTCATCCATTAGTACAGGAGGTTGCAAAAAAAAACATCTATGTACAGCTAGCATTGTCTTTAATTTCACTCTTGACAACAAACAACAAGGACCCCAGCTAACAGAGTGAATTTCGACAAAACGAAACATGTGCAGCAGTAAACACGTGTACTAGCAGTCCTTCCAACAAACATTAGAAAAAGCAGCGCACCCCCATTATCAGAATGGGCACTTCCTTATGTAGGCGCTACTTTTCCTTAGTTCAGGCGAAGAGCAACATTGCCGCCTTACCTCAAAATGCACTGAAACAATGAGTCCACTGCAAGTCAACTGACGGCCATGAGCTCTGCTAATATTAGAATACAGTAGTGTGTCCATTTCCTTGCTTTCAATCTCTGTTGTATTTTGCCTTACAAAGGCCACATTACTTCAAACACCTCGGCGCTTGCCAAGACGTTCTTGAAATCCATGAGATTCAACAAATGCAGCACTCTATATGAAGTACACTACACGACGGTGCAGTAAGCCGAATGCCGTCATCCAATGGGGATGAAATTGCGAGGGAAACTACTTTCCAGTGCCACACATCTTTTTGGAACTGAGCGGGTGGACGCAGTTTTGTTATGTTGCCAAAGTGACATCGGCGAGCCAGAAGTGGTGTACTGCCATGGTATCGAGCGCTGATGCTTCCGGAAACAGACAGGCCAGGATTTTGTCAACTCCAAGGTGCGGTGAACAGAGGTGGTGGTCTCGCAACTTATCGAAAACAGGCACAAAGGGTGCTAAATGTGGACGTAGTCGAGGCTTCAACGCAGCAGGCTAACAATGACTGCCATGCAGCACGACTATGTATACTTTGGTGGAGCAGTGGCTCTACATCATTCCTCTTAGCGGCAGCTACGCACAGTAGGCAAGGCAGCATGGAGTGTCTAGGAGTTGCTGGCTCCGCAGAAAGGGTCGCAGCCCGACGAGGAGGTCCGCTCCAGGTGGCTGAGCTCTTCTTGGAGCAACTGCAGGGTGGCCAGCAGCGAGTGCTTCTCTCCTTCCAGCCGGTCCAACTCTGCACGCTGTTCCTCGATCTGTCGCCGCTCACCCGCACTATTGTTCTCTAGCTCAGTTACCTGCACAGGCAAAGGGTCAACATCAAGCACATAAGGCAGTTAGAATGGTGATGCATTTCCGCACAGAAACATGCATCATATTTAATTAGCACAGCTAATTATGCAACAACTAGGCTGGTCATAACAATGGCCAGCCTGAACAAAGTACATTGGCTGTAAAATGAAAAGATTCACCGGCTACCACTCTCACAGTAAGAGACAATGAAATGCGGATCACCCTGCAAATAAAACTTATTGCGACAGAATGCACCAGAAACTACGAATTTGTGACAGTGCCATCTAAGGAAGCAATGGTGCTATTGCGCTCGTTGTTAAAAAGGTGCATCGTGTGACAAACCCACCACCTATCGAGCACGCTTTGTGCCTTTCAATAAAGTTGTGATGTATAAACATTAGTGTTGGCGTACCGCATTTACTTGATAAGCGCACTTTTTTTTTCCAGAAAATCCTCTATGAGTTCAGGGTGCACCTAGTATTACATGGCACATAATTACTAATAATTCTATTTCCGACTTCCCGCAATGCAGAAGTGTTCTTGACTTCCAAGGCAGTGCCGGTGGGAGATTTCTCCTGTGTGTTGCTGAGCTATAAAAATTTACAGCATGTAAATTAACTAAAAGCCCATTGCAGGTGTCTGCATCCAATTGAAACCTTCAGTCTCTCATTGCCCGTTACCAGCAATTGGCATATTCCAGCGAGAAACAACAGTCCATCACTGCCTGCTTTGCACCTTCCCAGGTTTTTCTCCTGTGCAATGCTATGATGACCACCAGTGTGAACGCCACCGCCAGTGTAAGCGTTAGCGCCCACTGCTTCGCATCTACAAATGATTCTCCTTAACGGGAGATCATGTAATTTTTTTTCTTTTTTTCTCGCTTCAGTAAACTTCAGAGGGCATCCAATTGCAACTGCGCAAACACGGCAAAGAACTACAGATTACGACCCAATTCGGGGTGCACCTATTAAGCGAGTGTGCTTATTATAAGAGTAAATACGGTATACCCAATGATTGGTAACCACGTACCTTATATGATACTGCAGAAATACCGATTTCTTTCTCTACAGACAACGCTGTTGTCGTGTGTCATGTGCAGCAACCAATGACTTTGTCTCTTCGTATTGTGGATGAAGGTGTGACAGTGCCGCCAAGTAGCAGCGTGACAGTTGTTGTGAAAAATGTCGTTTTTCGTGAATATGCCGGACTAGCTGATGGAAATATCGAACTGCTACTCACAAAGGTGATATGCGTGGCAAGAGGTCGGGTGAACCTGCGGAACGGATATATTGATGCGCTATCGACTAACTTTACCTACGAGGTACAGCATTAGCGAAGGGAGTAGCCATAGCATCACTTCATGACTACGTACAAGTCTCAGATGTTTGCGCCATAGAAAACACATCATTAACCTCTTCAACAGCAGACAGTGTCCTCCAGAAAAAAGATATTGACCGAGAGCTTACATCTCTGCAGAAATACCAGATTGTGGAGTTGATAAAAGAATTCGCAGAGTGTTTTTCCTCTTCATCGAAAGTCGGATGTATTCCCGTAGCAACCCACCGCATTGTAATCAAAGGACATGTTAGACCAATACGTCAGCATCCATACCGAGTAGCTCCGAAACAAAGGGAGGCGATAAAGAAGCATGTACAGGAGATGCTCGACGACGATGTCATACAACCCTCCAAAAGCCCATGGGCATCGCCGGTAGTACTTGTGAAGAAAAAGGACAACACCATTGCAGTCACCTCTCATACTCGCTCAAAAAATACAACACGTTTGCAGTCACCTCCCATACTCGCTCATTTTGACAAGATGCCAAAACAGACATTCATACGGACGCCAGCAACGTTGGCCTCGGTGCTATTCTTGTTCAGTGGCAGAACAGGGAAGAAGTGATTGCTTACTCAAGCTGCACTCTGTCGAAAGCCGAGTATAATTATTCAGCTACAGAAAAGGAATGTCTCGTAGTTATTTAGGCCATCAGTAAGTTCCGTACATATTTATACGGTAGACGATTCCGAGCCAGAAGTGACCATCATTCATTGTATTGGCTGGCGAACCTCAAGGATCCTTTCGGAAAACTTACTAGAAGTAGCCTGCGTCCACAGGAATATGACATCATCGTAGTCTACAAGTATGGCCACAAGCACAATGACGCGGATTGCTTGTCATGAGCACCAGTACAGGCCTCGTCTCCTGAGCATGAACAAGATTTCGCATTTTTTGGAGCTGTGAATGTGTCAAAGATGGCTCATGATCAGCGAATGGACCCAGAATTACTTGTGCTGATTCAATACTTGGAGGGGCAGCAAGTCGAAGTACCGCGAATGTTCGTCCGTGGACTACGTTCCTACGTCCTCCGCAACAACGTTCTCTACAAGAGAAACTTTGAACGCACCAGTGAAATGTTCCTGCTTCTGATACCATCGTCACTGCGAGCGGAAATTTTAGAAGCGTGTCATGATGACCCATCAGCAGGTCATTTGGGCATTAGTAGGACTTTGGCAAGAGTCCGCCAGAGGTATAACTGTCCAAAACTGATGGATTTAGTACAGCACTATGTCAGATCACCTTGAGAATGCCAAAGACGCAAAGTACCGCCCCTAAAGCCAGCAGGTTTTTTGAAACCGATAGAGCCACCGAAAGTCCTTGTTGAGCAGGTCGGAATGGATTTGCTAGGACCATTTATGTCAACATCGTTCGAGAACCGCTGGATAGTTGTAGCAACCGACTACATGACTCAGTATGCCGAGACGTCATCTCTCAAAAAAGGAACGGCAAATGAAGTGGCTTAGTTTTTTGTGACCCAGATAGTGCTGCGACATGGCCCACCCAAAGTCCTTATAACTGACAAAGGAACTGTGTTTATTGCCAGGCTAGTACAGTCTCTCATAAAACTAACTCACACCGACCACACAAGAACTACAGCGTACCATCCGCAAACTAACAGGTTAACTGAAAGGCTGAACGGGATGCTTGCTGACATGATCGCGATGTATATGGACGTCGAGCATCAGACTGGGGACACCATATTATGGTATGCTACATTTGCATACAATACCGCAGTATAAGAAACAACCCACTTCACGCCATTCCAACTTGTTTATGATCGGACAGTAATAACGACATTAGACGCGATGCTGCCTGTCAACAGCACGAATGAAGAAGACCCTGACATCAGGGAGTATGTAGAAAGGGCAGAAGAGGCGCGACAACTAGCACGGAACCGCATCATTCAACAGCAGGACGTCGGCGCGCACCGTTGCAATCTAAGACGAAGGGATGCTCAGTACTCCCCTGGAGAACAAGTGTGGGTGTGGACGTCTGAACGTGCTCGTGGCCTTTCAGAAAAGCTTATGCGGCACTATTTTGGCCCTTACAAGGTTCTTCGTTAGCTAGGCCCATTAAACTACGAAGTGATCCCTTAAGGTCAAGTATGCACAACACAATGCAGGAATCTCCCGGAAGTTGTACATGTTGTTATGATCGGCCTGCATGGCTTGACGCCGCTTTGACGCACGAGACATTGCGATTGAGCCCACCCTGATTTCTTCCGAGTCAGTGCTCTCAGAAATGCACCAAGAGTGGCAAGAGAAATCCTTCTTCTAGTTATCCCACATCGCCAGCGCCCCTCGTAAACCCTTTAGACACGCCTGAACGACTGACGAATTAGGAAGAGTTGTTGGCCGTCGAGACGGCATGCTTTGTTGTCTAGGTGCTCCGGGCAAAGGGCCTAGCATCTCAGAATCGTCTGTGGATGCCTTTCCCACGTTCTCCGTGGCGCCTTGGTGCCGCTGTTTCCACAATTTGTGGTGTGCTTGGCGTCACATATACCCATCACTGCAACAGACTACGAAATCGACTTTCACGTAAGACTCAACGTCTTCGTGCGGTGTGGCATGTTTTCTCCCTCGCCATGGGCTGAACTGGGCGTACTTGTTCTCTCTTTCCTTGGTCGGAAAGAAGGCAGCGTTTCACCTTCCCCTTTCGAGGGCAAAGGTGATTATGGCAATTTTCATTGGACTGCCCCGGCCTCCATTGTTTTTCATGCAGAGAATCCTGGGAAGGCCAAGACATGAAACGCGAGCGCCGAGGCGCTCCCGACAAGTTCTCACAAGCTGGCAGAAGCTCCCATCATGCTTCCGTTGAGAGCTTACATGATGCTACCACCATCATGTTACACGCTACTTGTAAACAATGTAAATAAAAGTTACTGTTAGCAGCTCCCAGCTCCTCTCTTCGACATCTCCCCGAGACTCTGGCTGGCTCCGGTCCTCTGGGCAAAACCCCCGGTTACATCAACTGGTGGCAGCAGTGGGATGCTGCTGACAACCGGAACACATCTACTGGTTAGCAGCAACGGGATGACCCATGCTTGACTCGGGTCTCAACAATTTGGTGAGTGCCTGACTTTCTTTGAGTTTTGTCAGGTTTTAGCTTTTTAATTTTTCTAAATTTGTGTGTAATCTTCTCTGCGTATAGGTTTCGTTGTACCGCTACCATACGTCAAAGCTATTCACGAAATTTCAGCATTCATGTTCTAAAACTGGTAGCAGTATTACGGTGCGTGTAGGCTTCGCTCGTTCGCTACCTAACGTCACGGCGGGTAAGGAAGTCCTCACTCGTGAATACCATGGATTTGGTAACGAAGCTAGAGAAACCAGACCTCTTGCTACTTTGTGAAGAGCTGGGAATTAAGGTGGGGGGAGATGAGAGAGAGTCGCAGCTGATTAGGGCAATACACTGCTGCTTGGGCAAGTTCGTTCACGAATATTTAGACAGAATGCGGGGCAGAGGATGACAAAATTTAGGAGTGCTAGGAGGAAGTTGAAAAGAACAAAAGATGGGCTTAGGAAGACCGGATAAATGAGAAAAGACGATTCGCTTTAGCACTTTATCAGGCACCAAGTAACCCGAATAACGGGATAGCATTCTTTCAGAAGAAAGTGAAAGATAGTCCTGCAAAGTCCACGGCTACAGACGAACAAACTGTGTGCTTGCTGTTAGCCCGGGTAGAGAGTGAGGGACCGCCCAGACTGCTCGCAAAAGAAACCGTGGTGTCCCAAAAACGGCCCGGGCAATATCCCTCTCAGAATGATGCATATATGTTTTTGGGAAAAAAGGGCCTTTGTTTTGGTGACTATTCGGCAACAGCTCTGGCGCGTTCGATGGCCTGTGAGTCTGTTCATGTGGTTTCGGAAGCAGAAAGCGCCAATGAAGGAGACTATAAAAGTCCCGATGATGGAGCGCTTAGTTTATCGCGAGAGGGAGAGGCACTTAACATAGTGCGAGGTGATGACTCTTATCAAGGAGAGACATCTGATGGTGAGCCGGCTGGCTTAGAGAGAGTCAATTATATCGTCATTTTGAAAGGACAGACAGTTGTAAATGACGTCGAGGATAAGCCAGTTGAGCCACCAGGAGTTTCGAGCAATGTACTTCTGAGTATTATTGTCGAGTCGGTGAGCATTCCGTGCCGCCCCCAAAGAAAAGGGCGCCGGCGAAAACATACAGGGAACGTGAAGGGTCAGTATTGCCTCAAGCGGAGGCCGGAAATCCCCAGAGAGCTGGCTAGACGTAAAAAGTTGAGGGTCCAGCAGAAATTGAGATTTCGCATGAATTGTGTCGCCAAGACCAAGAAGTTGAGCCGCTAAAGGGGCCTCCTGATCTGCTCACTTTCAGTGCAAAGTTGACGAAGGAGCAAAGCGAGATGGCGCGAACATAACTAACAACAAAAGCCATCCCCCACTGTCACAAAAGGGTGACCGCTGTTCTGGTAGGCCCACATCGAGGAAGTTTAAGTGTCCGGGTGCCTCTTTGTTGGAGTTTGGGGGCCCCAGAACAAAGGTCACCGCCACTGAGTGCCTCGGACAGAATGGCTTTTTGTCTCTCCGTCGTGATCTGGCCCATCGACAACTGTAGTATACGCGTCTCCCCAGAGCATGTCTGAAAGGGTGCCGCATTAAGTTTCGCAGAGTAACGAAGGATACAAAGAATTTTTCTTGTATCTAGTTTTGCGATTGTTTGTTTAGCTGTCTAATGCTTGCATGTCTGCAGATGAGCAAGGACTATGTCGATTTTCGAAATCTTTATTTTGCTCCTCATCATAACTGCAGACATTTAGATATTTGCTAAAGTGCTGTTTTGCTTTTGTTGATTTTTTATGTTATCCGTATAATGTTTCGGGCAGTGTAAGAATATCAAGAATTTTTCTTGTATCCAGTTTTGTTTTGTTTTGCTTTTAATGTTTACGTTTCTGAAAATGAGCAAGGAGTATGTCGATTTTTGTAACTTTTATTTTCCTCCTCATCTTAATAGCAGACATTAAGATACTTGTTGAACTGTGTGTTTACTTACATTTAGCAAAACCTAACACCCATGTAGAGGGTTTTGCGCAAGTTGATTGTAACAGAAAATTAGGCTGAATGTAAAAGCCTCTGCATAAACTTTGTGTAATTTGCAGCATACTTATTGGTATGTGCGTCAGTGTAGTGTAAGTTTTTTGCTTCTCTGTTTGTTTTATATTATACGCGCAAGTCTGCTTTGGGATTTACTTATGCCGTAAGAAGCGTAATTCATTACCTACGTCCTTTTGTTTTGTTTCGCCCGTAGCACCTGCGTGCCTGAAATGCAGTGAATCTTTCTGGGAAATGATACAAAACGTTAGGCTGTTGATTTCCTTCGCACGTTGTAGGTCAGAGTTTGCTATGGCTTAGTTTTCCGATTCTTGATTTTTCACGAGTGAGTGCACCACTTGTTAATTTCTAGGGAGTTTTACCAGAACTGTAACCTCGCACTTTTCGAGGTCAATTGAGTGCTCTCTGTTCGTTGTGCCTCGGGTCTTGTGTGGTTCGTTTCTGGCATTTGCTAGTCTTGGCTCAGGTCCAGAGATTGGTACAGCCTGCGTCAACTTCCACAAGGGAACAGATCTACAGTCTCTGCGGAGTGCTTTGGTGCTGGAACCCCTTCGAGACCTCCAGTGGCAGTGGACGGGCTGTTATGACCGGCCTGCCTGGCTTGACGTCGCTTTGACGCATTAGACATTGCGCCTGGGCCTACGCTGATTTCTTCCGATTCAGCGCTCCCAGAGATGCACCAAGAGCAGCGACAAGAGAGAAATCCTTCTTCTACTTATCCCAGGTCGTCGGCGCTCCTCGTAAACCCTTTGAACACGCCTGACCGACTGACAGATTAGGAAGAGTTGTTGGCCGTCAAGGCGGCTTGCTTTGTTGTCTAGGTGTTCCGGGCAAAGGGCCCAGCATCTCAGAACCATCTGCGGATGCCCTTTCTACGTTCTCCGTAGCGCCTTGGTGCCGCTGTTTCCACAAGTTGTGGTCTGCCTGGCGCCACATACATATCCCTGCAACAGACTACGAAACTGACTATTACGTAAGACTCAAGGTCTTCGTGCGGTGCTGTGTCAAGCGCGATGTGCAGTGTTTTCCCCCTCGCTATGGGCTGAATTGGGCGTACTTCTTCCGTCTTTCCTTGGTCGGAAAGGAGGCGGCGTTTCACCGTCTCCTTTCGAGGGCGGAGGTGAATATAGCAATGTTCATTGGACTGTCCTGGCCTCCATTGTTTTTCATGCAGGGAATCCTGGGAAGGCCAGGACATAAAACGTGAGCGTTGAGGCATTCCCGACAAGCTCTCACAAGCTCGCAGAAGCTACCATCATGCTTCCATCGAGAGCTTCCATGATGCTGCCACCATCATGAATCACGCTACCTGTAAATATTGTAATTAAAAGTTACTGTTAACAGCTCCAGGCTACTTTCCTTGACATCTCCCCGAGACTCTGGCTGGCTTCAGTCCTCTGGGCAGAACCCCAGTTACATCAATGTAGTACAGATGAAACCTTACTGCGACAGGAACTGAACAAGTGAACTGACTCAGTCTAACACAAGGACAACTCTTGTTGTTTAGAAACTGTCAGCCGGCTGTACGCATTGGGGCGATGCGTGCTAGAAGGGGGACTACAGTAATGCCACAGTTCGACATTCGCAGAAGATGCGTGCAACAATTTGCGTTCGTAAAAGCCGCCACACAAATACCAAGAAAGCTGCGCCATGGAACGCCGTCCTGCACGCGCCACGAGACTTGAGGTGAAGAGGAAGAGACCGACGAAGTTGAAGTCAGCGAGCAAGGTACATTTTGGCTGACCATTTAGTTTTGAGTTTACGGGCACAGGTTCACCCTAAATAAATAGTTTGCATAGTACCAGGTGCTATATTTATTGGTAGCAATACAATAGTTGGTTGCAAACTTGGTTGTCTCTGTAGTGCAGCCTGCTGCTCTAACACCCAGTAACACGAGTGTCCTTAGGTGCTCCAAGAGTGTGCCTAAGGATTGCCATGTTTGTGTGAAACTATGGAGTATTGTAAGCAATGCACCACTCCATTTACTACGAAATCATAGGAAAACCTTGCATTACATTTTGAACAGAACAAGAAGCGCACAGAAAACATAGACAAACAAGGGCACACACGTACAGCCGTCAGCAGCTTAAACTCAAACACTCCGATGCGTGGCCTCGGCTCGCTTGAACTGAGGTCAGCGCCACCAAGCGTTAAATGTGATATGCTTGCTGCAGTTAAGGACAGGTGTAGCTCGCGTAGGTTTCACTAGTCAATTTCTGTTTCCAGTCAGCCTGACCGGCATGTTGAATGCACTCACTTCGCATCCCGTTTTCCCCACGTTTTGCTCGTGGCTACATTATCGAGCGCACCCATGGCGTTCGTTGTCTTATTCTCATCTAGACAATGAACCATGGCATGCGACAGCTTTCGCACCTTACGAGTTTGAGTTCGCAGCAAGGAATCAGGTATAAATAGCAGAGCAAATGCATGTTCATGGCGCAAGTAAATGTTGCACAATAAATAAACCTCAAATGCGATGGTGTTTTTCCCGGTCTGACTCAATGACTTTCAGACAGTGTCAATTGGACTGTTCTCGCAATATAGAGTTTGCCTTTTCTTCAGTTCACGCGTTACGGAACATGTCATATGGAGTGCAATGTTTGTACGTGTTCTCAGCAAGAAAGATGCATGGATACAAGGCAAACAAAGCAATTTTCGTGTGTAGTCATTGCATGAAAGCTTAAACTGCCATCTTATCTTATAATCAAATTATGGTTCCTGGGACGCTAAACCCCAAATATTGTGCTCCAAAACCACATCTTCCGTGCAGAACAAACCAAGCAGGAAGGCACACTCTAAATTGTGAGAACAGCTCAATTCACGCTGTCTGAAAATAATGGAATCAGAACATGAATAAGGCCATTGCATTTCCAATTTTTTTGTGCAACTTTTACAAACGCATTGAACGTGCATTTGCTGTACTTTTTATACATGCTATTTCTTTTGAGCAGCAGCTGCAAATTTAAACACGAAAGGTGTGTAAACTATTGTATGCAATGGTTGATTATCGAGAAAATATAAGAACACAAATACCATGGGTGCGCCCGATAGCGTAGCCACAAGTGAAACGTGACGAAAACGGGATGTGAAGTGAGCAAATTCGACCCGCCGGTCAGGCGGACTGGAAAAAATATTTACTAGTGAAACTGACACACGCTACATCTATCCTTGACAGCAGCAAGCATATTATTTTCAATGCTTGATGGAGCTGACCTTAGTCCAAGCGAGCAGAGGCCGTGCGTCGGAGCGTTTGAATTAAAGGTGCTGACGGCTGTACACACACACACAGGCACTATACTGTTAACAAATTTATTATTACAATACCATCGCTACTTACAGCAAAACCTCATCTGACCACATTATTACGCAGAAGCTCTAAACCACAAGGAATTGAAACTTTAAAAATGGCATTTACACCTAGAAAAATAAGATCTCTTTTTTGTCAGAGCAAGTGGGGGCACGCTTGTGCATGTTTTCTTCATCTTCTTCTAATTGCTTGGGTGACTGCTGTGAACTTTGTGGCAAACCTTATCGAGGGAACAGGAAGAAAAGTGTTGTGCAGCGAGAAGTAGCAGGCACCGAGAGCAAGGCCACTCAATCGGCTATTGGAATGTGGCACGCTTTTGGAGAGCATGTGAAAGTGTGGAGGAATGTATCATGTGATCAAAACATTCAAAGCCCTAACATTGTCTGCGATAGAGCAGCGAAATACACCTAAAATATGTCGGCCGCATGTGCGCCATTGTCCTTACTTGTGATTACAAAAGTTTTTGAGGGCATATGCAGCACACACATAGCTGCATACACTTCGTAGTCTTCATCGTTGCTACTCATCTGAATAGCACAAATATGGCCAATATCAGTATGTGTACATGGTTGCTGGTCAATATGCTGGTCAATATCGTCAATATGTGTACACGGTTGCAACCACTGCTATCGTGCTCCTTGGCTGAAGTGAAGTTAAAACAAATACGAAGAATATTATGTTTAGAAGTCGCACGACACCACTATGCTTTTACGGCGGGAGCACTACAAAACTGCTCCTGGCTGCTCTCAGTACTGCAAAAACGATCTCACTCTGCCACTGAATGAGAGTGCTGCTACTCCTGTTTAACTAGTGAAACATGCCAGGTCTGAGGAGAAGAAATGAAGAATCAATTTGAGGACTCCTTTTTCTTTGTTAGACAATGAAAACTAACAGACCATGCCCATAAGGGACGTTATTAGAAATAATTGCAATGTAACTGTGAAGAAAGAAAAGTGCATGAAAAGGTAACTTGCCACCAGCAGCATCCAAACTTGCAACGTTCGAATAACGTGTCGAATGCTCTACCACTGGGCTACGGTGGCGTTCATGCACCCCGTCCACTTCATAGGGCATATATGTGCATTTCAAAGTAGGAGCATGAGCCAGCGCCACCTGTTGCCATTACAGTGATTGTGGAACCCTCTTTTTTGCCTGTTTGGCATCACAAAGAACGTGATCTTATTACAAGCTGGCCACTGACCAATAATTCCTCGCATACCACTCCAAGGCACCAAGTCTTTCAGAATGTGACCACGAATATGAATGAGGAAAAGAAGTGTGAATTGAAGGTTCGTTTTTCTTTCTGAGACACAACAGCAGATACCACTTATTCTGGGAGTGAATGTTATGCAAAGTAGTGGCCCATATAGCATTTTTTTATTGCTCCAAGTCAAGTGCTGTGAGTTGGACCGACTTCTTGTAGCATTATGAGTAGTTATGTATATGTAGTGGGCAGTCTCACAGCAACAAACTTTCCCGAGTGGGATGAACCACTTGCTGAAGACCTCGAGTATTTCATAAATGCCTATTTGAGAAAGCAACAATTTGGAGGTTGAAGAGGCCCACAGGACCTTGCCCTGCTCCACCTCTATCGCTTTAAGATTTATCATAGGTTTGCCAGGCAAATCAACTTCAGTGACACAAAAAGAGAATCGATGGTACAACGTAACGTCGGTACTCACTTTAGAGCCCAGATGTCCATTTTATCGAAATTAAGTGCACATTACAGGGTGACCATGTGCATATAACGAGAAATGGTTCCCGTCGTATTTCTCCAGGTTAGGCCAATACCTTATTAAGACATAGGAATTAATACATCATGATCCTTACATTCATACAAAAGCCGATACTGAAAACTGCCACCACAATTAACATTGCGACAATATGAGGCCATTATAGGGTCTTTTTCACAGGCAGTTCAAAGCACTGGCACAGGTCTGTGGTAGCATACTTGACTACCATGCAGACTACCAGGGTTTGATTCCGCCTCTCACAGTGAATTTTTACCTTTCAGTTCCTCCGATTTCACCTCCGCCAACAATGCTGATGCTTGCCTCACTTTCGATAAAAGTTCTATAAAACAATTGCGCAAAGCTTTTTGAACATCTGTTCTCACAATTCACAGCCTGATACAAACTGCCGATCACCTGTGGTCCATAACAGTATTTAATGGGCCGTGGTATGTGCCACACGTGACTCAGGGAAAAAAAGGATTTCATGATGTACACTACAAGAATCTTAAGCTATTCGTGTCATGACTTTGTGACGAAGTTAGTCATACACTAATGGCCCTTTATGCAAATTATAGTGTGTGTCAAGAAAAGGAGATGACCACGAAAGCACCCATACAAAGGCGGCGAGATGGACGGACTGATGGATGAATGGGTTGGTCAATCGGTCGGTGAAATGTTAGTTAAAGCATGCAGTGAGTAGCAGCCTATTCGACACTTCTTGCTTTGAGCCAAGCCAATGAAGTAAATCAACGTCTTTGTGCAAATTAAGAAAGTATATCGGGACTCTCCCACTTGAGATCTTCGCATGATATCGGGGTAACGATACCTAAAAGACGAAAGTTCAAGTTCTTTATGTACGAAGTCAGACTTTCTCTCTCTTACATGTGCGCAAACACATGCACACAAACAGATATATTTATATATATAAAGAGAGAGAAAAAAAGGTGGAAGAGCAAGCTGGGCCCCCACACGACTACGACTAAAAGCTAAAAGCGTAACGCTATGATTGAAAGCATAATGTCACTAACAAAAACTGACGCATTCAATAGAATTCGAGAAAAACAATGTGGTACATTACTGCAGCTCAATATATAGCAAACTATAAGATGCTATAAAATTCATACAAGCAAACACGCCAACCTAGAAGCATGAAAATTTGGGAGACCGCAGCGAGCGGAGGGGAGGGGGGGTTATATTGATCATAGCTGAGAATGAGAATTACATGAAATTATATTAAAATAATTTGCATTCACAAATCATTTTAATAAGCACTTCATAAATGCAGTTGTATTGTGTGATGATAACGCAGATTTTGTTGCCAGATGCAGTAGCGTGAGGCAAAGTATCTTTCTCGACCCAACAAATGAAAGTGAAGTATGCGAAGTCTTCAAGCATGTAAATAATACTAAATCGCTTGATCTCCATGACTTCCAGGTCACACCAATAAAACACGCTTTATATTTACTTAGTAAGTCGAATCACGATAATTCGAACTTGAAGGGGCCCGAAAATTTGTTCGAAATAAAAGAAGTTCGAATTGAAGAAAGCTAAATGAACGGACGGTTCTCCATGCAGTGGTGCATGTGCATTGAGCTAACACACGAGGCGGAAGTTTCAGAAGACTTACATTTATTCTCAAATCACAAGACATCCGTTAATAATTGAAGTAATCGGTGATACGTGTCTGCACACATTTGCCTTGCAGCTAGTCAATCAATTTCGCACGCAGCTTGCAAAGCATTTCTACTTCGGCTTCAGCATTCTCCTGGCAAGAGAAGTTGCATGCAGAAATGTCCAGCGCCGGCACTTTCTAAAGACGACGACAACGACGACTGCGTAGCAGAGCCTCTCCGCTACGCAGCTGCAGCATGGCCAGCACGTGATGAGAAAGGAGGAGCGTCTCCACACGGAGAAAAGCACATTGGCATTTGAGAGAAAACCAACACTCCATGGCAGCTTTTTTTTTTTTTTTTTGCTCTATTCGCGTGGGTCGTTAAAGGAGAAGAGTTATGTGGCAGGGACGGGAAAGGGGGAAGCGCGACACTGGCGCGTGAGAGACCCTCCGCCGCCCCTCAAGGCGCTGAATCGTGCTCCCACAAGGGGCAAGGGCTGCAGAAAAGTATCTTTTTCCTTTCCTTCAACCACACATTCATTCAACCCTGCGACAGCGTTCTTTTTTTTTCCTCTCTCTCTTCACGCACGGCGTTGGAAGGAAAGGGGTCTTTAGGTGGCAGAGACGGAAAAGGGAGAAGCGTGACACGGCCACATCGCAGATCAGCATTTGAGAGAGAGCAAACATTCCACCGTAGCCTTTTCTTTCCTTTTAATTCCCTTCGCGCGCAGCGTGGAGGTGTCGCAGGTGCTGCCGCGGGACTTGGGGTGGTGCTGAGAGCATTTTCGGAGTGCGGTATGTTCGAATTAACCGTCGCAAGTGCTTGCGCGCTTGAATTACCTCGGCGTGAGTTCGAATTAACCGGATGTTCGAATTAATGAGATTCTACTGTAATATATGTATAACTTAGTTCTTGAACATCGTGTTTTTACAGAAGCCATGAAGAAAGCTCGAGTATCAGTCATTTTTAAGGGTGGTGACCATAACAATGAAAGTAACTACAGGCCTATATCTGTCCTTGCCGTCTTCTCTAAATATTTCGAAAAAGTATTCATTTCTGCACAACAAAATTCTTTAATAAACCTAATGAGTTAACAGATGCGCAGTTCGGCTTTAGATGCAGCAAGTCCACTGTAACTGCATTGGTGACGTTAAAGGAAGCTATACTTCATAACTTTAAACAAAATAAATTCACACTAAGAATCTTTCTAGACTTCAGTAAGGGATCTAACTTCATCATAACATATTGTTCGACATATTAGGATCCGATAGCATTTGTAGAGTTGGCGAATCTTTAATCAAATCTTATCTAAGCAATAGGTGCCAAAGTGCTTACAATAATAAAAGTAACTTGTGATTTTTGCCCCTCACTCGTGGCCCACCACAAGGCAGTACAATTAGTCCGCTGATATTCAATGTTCATATTAATGATGTTGTTCAGCTGGACACAACAGTTAAGTACGTCATATATGCAGATGATTCAACAATAATCCTCAATCGCATTAACTTTGACAACATTACAAGCAAAGCAAATAATATACTTTCAAGAATTTCATCATGCTCCAGAATGAACTAGCTTAACAACTAATCCAAATAAAACCAAAGCCATTGTTTTTCGTGTCAAAAATAAAAGTACTCACTAACCGTCAACCTTTAGTTCTTGAATCTGTGCCAATAGACATTGTTGATACCTACAAAATACTTGGAGTTTACTTTTCTTCCAACCTAGGCTGGAATAAACATGTGAATTTTGTTTGCAAAAAGCTTTTTTCGGTAACAGGAGTGATGCCTTGTAGATGTAATATTTTGCCGCTCATAGTCAATTTTCAGATATACCATTATGTGCTATCTAATTCACATCTAATGTATTAGCGCCTTGTATGGGCCACGACAAGCAAAGCAAACAAAGTAATTCTGCGAAAAAAAGATACTCAGCCAGATTGGAAATATTGACCCATTTGGAACTATGCATGGAGTTTTCCTAGAATTTAATAGAATATAAGTTGATAACCTTCACACATTTCGCTTATTGCACACACCTTATTTCTCGAATAGGGAGCTCTCCAACTTCATTAGATGACTGCCATGCCTAGGGCGTCGTGTCATTACAATTCTCGCAAGAAATACAGACATTTCGTTCGTACCGCATTTCCGCACTACGTATAGATAGCAAGCCCTGGCCTACAGCGTTCCCACAACACCTAAAGGAGCACTGACATCAAATTTCAGAATTGAGATGTGCTCTTCATTGGCTTGCTCATTGTGCATAGGTCCTCTTGGCGAAACTTGAATCATGTCCGTCGCATTGAAGTTATTTTATTTCGACAGCAAACAACGTATGAGAGATTAATTGATAACGGAGTGCCTCTGTGACACCGACAATATTTGTACTACATGTTCAGTGTGATACATTCCATGCATACCATCCCGAGTGACGATGTGCTAGTAGCGATGACGACTACGATACCAGTGCTCTTATCGTGGCGCCGAAGCCTAAAAATGCACTTACTCGTTCATGGCCGGTCTGGAGGCGCGCTTCTAGACTAGCCGTGACTCGCCATGTCTGATCTTCGTCGCGCCGCTTTGAATGATTTCGTGAAATATCCAAGATGCAAACAACCCATAAAAGATCACCGAAAGAAAAGAGGATGATTTAACATGTGCTCATCAATCAGCATGTCGGGGAACTGTTGAGTTGCAGTCGTATTACAAAGCACAAAAAAGCGCAATTAGGGTGTCTTTTCATTACACGTATGCCACATGCCAACACAACCCCAAGACATCAAAGTGGAGTAGCATACAGACAGATATCTCGCTAACAAGTAACACGCAGATATCATTAACGGTGAATTTTCGTCTGTCCATACACTTCTTTGCATCCGGGTAATACCGGGTTACTGCCGCCACAACACAAACAGTACAGATAGGTGGGCGATCTGGAAAAAGGCGCAAAGAAGAACCTGGCAAGCAAGGAATGTATTCCATTTCTCCGCTGGTGCGCATTTCCTATACCAATACTCCATTGACCCATTTGCGTATATTTGAATGCTGTGCATGCCAAAACACCGAATTAGCTAATTGAGACACACGAGCAAGCATGACCGAAGCATGCATCTTGGGCACCTCCTCATTGTTGCTTGGAACGGTATCCACTTTGGAATCGCTTTTCTGCAAAGGGGCCAAAGCAAAGATGATTCACGACATTGCAAATCGCACCGATTCCAAGCTCCAGACTGTCGTATTCAACCCTAGTCGACACATTGTATGGTGACAACGGTAATGCAGGTGACAGGGCATAACTGGATGTGTGCACCTAGCAGATGAAATGTTTGCGAAACAGCTGAGCCCAAAGTCCCTCTTTTCTGTGGAGAACTGGTCAGCTATGGCGCGATCTGGAGGTGACCTTGGCGTAGCGCCGCTGGTAGCGCTCCTACCACTCAAAATGGCCGGATTGCCGGCCATATTGAATTGTGCTAGATACCAGCGATATAAATCAATAAATGTGATATTCCTCCCTCAGTTGTGTTATAGGTTGCGAGTCCCTACTAGGGGGTCTGTCACGGACGGCCATTTTTGTCGGCCCCGCGTCATGGCAATTAACAGGTGCCGTACTTCCCCACTGACCATGGGAACGGCGGGCGCATGAAAGGGAGCCGAGAAGTGCAGAATGGGGTGCTCTTCATGGAACGTCGCCGTCGACGATTAATCCTTTTGTAACTGCGGCGGCGTCTGCAAGGTCGTGGAAGGCCGCGATGTACCCCGAACAAGAATTAGACTACGAGACGCACCGGCTGAGAGCCAAACGGTTTGACCATTCCCACGGGGGAAAGCGTGGGAAAACCTCTGGTGGCCAAGCCGTATCACAACAACCCAACAGGTTGTTACTCTCGCTAGTTGAGGGCCCTCTCCCAATTAAAGAGGGGTGGGGTCAATATATTTTTGGGGTGGAGTTTCCATCAATGAAACGCGCATGGTTGGACCCATGTAGAGGTCTCTTGTCCCCAAGGAAGAGAGCGAGCAGACACGAGGGGGATTTAAGCGCAGGATTTTGCCCTGCTAGGCAGACTAGTCGCTGACCAACATGGTGTAGAAACCGATCAACAAGCATCTCTTCTAGAAGTTTTTAGTGTGGCTCTGTATCGACTGGCCACCTAAACTTAGCCGTTCGTCTAGTTGTGACGCGATATTAACGTCTGCAACGTAGACATCGGGACTTCGCCTCGAGTTAGCTCAACCTGCTCGAAGTCACCTGCAAGCACTAGCCTCCCGGAGCCACCAGCGTTGCAACACCGCCGACATCGCAGTCGTGCCAGAACTCTCTTCGACTTCTCGCATCCGATCGTCGGGGACGCAACGCTACTGGTTATCACACGTATGCCTTCACATGTTTGTATCTTCGAACTTTCTCCTCCGTAGTTCTATTGTTCTTAGTTTGTGTAGTTTGTAATAGTTCCCTCGCGTAAGCTAATTTATTGTTTTTATATGTTTTTTAGTTGTATTAAGTGTTGATGTATTTTGTTAGTTGTATTGAAGTGTTGTACCAGATCCCGTGTGCTGCAATATCACTAGAGTAAAGTATGTTTTGTTTTCTTACGTTTTGATCTCTTCACTATCTCTGCTTATGTACGGAACGAACCAACCTGCTGTCATTCCCGTCGCCGACTTCGTGCTGGCAACGCTAGAGTGGCAGCTTGTAATAAAACTGGCGTCCGCGAGACAGAACATTCCGTACAAGAGTAAGACAGTGAGGGGTGAACGAGAACCGTGCGGACAGCATGGTGATAGAGCCGCACAGTTGAAGCGGTTGCATCCTGCATATGATTGCGCTGTTTTTATAGTGGCATTATAGAGACAGTTTGCAGTATGGAGTGTATGGATTTGGATAAGTGGATTGCGCACGGTAAACAGTTAGGCCTCGAGGGCGCCGAACTGAGACAATGGGTTAAGGAGCAGCAGGAACAGGCGCAGGCGTTAGCCAGAGAAGAGCGGGCACTGGCCCGGGAGGAAAAGGAACAAGAAAGGGAAGCGGCTAGGGAAGCCGGAGAACGGGAAGTGCAGTTACTACAATTAAAGATTCGCCTCAGTGAAAGTAGCAGGGTGAGCCGATCTAGCAGCGAGCACGGCGATGCCGGGGAGGAGCCGAGTTTGAGAATACACGCAGGTAGACTGCTCGTCACCTTTGACGAAAGAAGGGACGACTTAGATGCGTTTATACGCCGGTTTGAGAGCATCGCCAGAGGGCAAAAGTGGCCTGAAAGCCAATGGGCGACGGCGCTTTCGACATGTCTTACAGGAGAGGCACTAAGTGTTTGTGGCAGGCTACCACCTACAGATGCAGCGGACTACACCAAGGTTAAAACCGCCCTTTTGAAGCGCTTTCGCTTCATGGCGGATGGGTTCCGAGACAAGTTTAATAAGGAGAGGCCAGTAGGGGGTGAAACAGCAAGACAGTACGCGGCTCGCTTGTTAAGACATTACTTCGATAGGTGGGTTGAGTTGTCCAAAACTGAGACAGAATTCGAGTCCCTCCGCGCATTGTTGATTACAGAGAGGTTTTTGCATGGATGTGGTTCGAACCTGGCATTATATTTGAAATAATGGAGGGCGGAATCCCTGGGAGACATGCTTGAGCTAGCAGACCAGTTTTTGGAAGCTCAGGGTGGAGCAAGCCTAGCGAGAACAACGAAAGATAGTCCCATAACAGACGAGAAAGGGAAATACGAGAAAGGAGGCAACAGCCACGCACCACTACGACGGTGCTATATTTGCAATCGTGGGAATCACCCGCCGCACTTGTGTCACAACAGACCTGCCGCTAATGTAGCCATCGTCTGCTTCAAGTGCGGGAAAAAAGGACATAGGGCAAACAACTGCCGGTCAGGAGCAAATAACTCACTCCAGGCGTCCTGCCTCTACGCACCAAGGGAAACGCGTGAGGATCCCATATACGACGGGTATATCGAGCTTAGGAATGGCGAAAAAGTCTCCGTCATCAACGCCGTAAGGGTGACACCGCCGAAAAATCTGGCCGAGAACCTACCAGTGGCCACAGGGACCCTCCGAGGCACAGACATATCAGTGTTGCGGAATACGGGATACAACACAGTAATCGTGCGGAGGAAGTTGGTGAAGGAAGACGAGCTGACAGGTACAAGCAGACTCGTCTACTTGGTGCACGGAACAGCGAGGATGCTGCCCGAAGCACGGATTGAGGTTGACACCCCCTACTTTACTGGCAATCTGACAGCACTATGCCTGCAAGATCCACTGTATGACCTCATTCTGGGCAATATCGATGGCGTAAGACCTCCTAATGATCCCAGAAAGGAGACTGAAAAACCTGTCTCAACAAAGGAGTTAAGGGAAGAGCCTGTAGCAGCAGCTATCACCCGTTCCCAAGCACATGCACAGCCGGAAAAATTTGCCAAGCTTCGTACGCCTGGGACCACGGCGGGATTGCCGGGAGGCAACTATGGCTGCGAGCAGAGGGAAGATGCGTCACTCAAACAGTGTTTTGAGAAGATCGGCAGGAAGCAAACATGCCGAAATGAGAAGGGAAGCGTCGAGTACAAACAAGAACAGGGACTGCTGTACCGACAGTACACAGAGGCCAACGGATGGCTTGTACGCCAATTAGTCGTTCTGCAATGCCACCGAGAAGCTGTGCTTAAAACAGCACACGATGGTATAATGGCAGGACACTTGGGCACGCAGAAAACCAAGGACCGGATCTCGAAGGAGTTCTTTTGGCCAGGCATCACAGCCGACGTAAAAAGGTTCGTCGCCTCATGTCACATTTGTCAGCACACTATACCAAAGGGCCGTGTACCACATGTTCCACTGAGGAGGGCACCCATAATCGACACCCCGTTCAAGCGAGTGGCGATCGATATAGTGGGACCGATTCACCCGCCCTCAAAGCATGGGAACCGATACATTTTGACTTTAATGGATTATGCCACCCGGTATCCAGACGCAGTGGCGCTCCCGAGTATCGAAACTGAGCGAGTGGTCGAAGCCCTTGTCGAGATGTTCTCCCGATTTGGCGTCCCCCGCGAGGTACTGAGCGACCGTGCCACGAACTTCACATCGGACCTGATGAAGGAAGTAGCGCGGCTCCTTTTCGTGCGCCAGCTCCACACCACCCCATATCACCCCATGGCGAATGGCTTGGTGGAAAAATTCAACGGCACCTTAAAATTAATGTTGAAGCGCAAGTGCGCCGAAAGACCGAGAGATTGGGACCGCTACCTGGCACCTCTCCTCTTTGCCTATAGGAAGGTTCCGCAGCCGAGTATGGGGTTTTCACCCTTCGAGCTTCTCTACGGCCGCCATGTGAGGGGACCCTTGGCGATACTGAAGGAGCTGTGGACAAACGCCGACTTGACTGAAGAAGCTAAGACGACATACCAGCATGTCTTGGACCTTCGGAACCGTTTGAAGGAAACGTGCCGCCTGGCACGCGAGGAGTTGGAAAAAGCCGGAGCACGGTACACGAAGCTGTACAATCAAAAGGCGAAGAAGCGGAGTTTCAACCCCGGAGACAAGGTACTGATTTTACTTCCCACCGACACGAACAAGCTGCTGCTGCAATGGAAGGGCCCTTTTGAAGTCCGGGAAAAGAAAGGTGAAGCTGACTACGTCGTAGACACGGCTGGCGGCAGAAAAATCTTCCACGCCAACTTACTGAAAAGATACGAGGAGAGGGACAGCCCCTCCACCAAGGTGTGCAACGTGACATTTGGTGTTGTGGAATCGAGCGAGGACGAGACTATTCCAACCCCTGACTGGCTGAAAGTAGGAGGGGAAGAAGACGTGAAGCTCTCCGACAAACTGGACGCTCAGCAGATCGAACAGCTGCAAAGAATTGGCAGGAAAAACGTTCGTATTTTCTCGGATGTCCCGGGCAAAACTGACTGGGTCCACTACAACCTCGAACTCACCACGAGTAACCCCGTCCACGTGAAACAATACCCTCTTCCCTTTGCAACATGGGAAGGTGTAGAGAAAGAGGTGTGGGAGATGGAGAAGCTCGGCATCATTGAAAAATCTGTCACCTTATAATTCGCCAGTCATTTTGGTAAAGAAACCCGACGATACAAATCGACTGTGTATCGATTTTCGACGCCTTGACAACGTTCTGGTGGCCGACTACGAACCTATGACAAGAACTGACGCGGTGTTTGCTACAGTGGGAAAGAAGAAGTATTTCTCGAAGCTCGACTTCGTGAAGGGCTATTGCCAGATCCTGCTGACCGAAGAGTCCAAAGCGAAGACGGCCTTCTCGACGACATCGGGACTATATCAGTTCCGCTTCATGCCATTCGGCATCAAGACAGCGCCTGCTGTATTTGCTAAGTTGATGCGGAAGGTTGCAGAAGGTATACCCTGTGTGGACCACTACTATGATGATGTACTGGTAGCCACCGAGACATGGGAAGAGCACCTGAGGTCTCTGGGACTGCTTTTTGAGCGCATACAGAGGGCCGGGCTTACAGTGCGCCCCAGTAAATGCGAACTTGGTGTGGAAGAAATCGACTTCTTGGGACACCTAGTTGGCAGGGGCAGATTGCGACCACTGGGGAAAACACTCGACAATATCGAAGCTGCACCACCTCCTTCAACCAAGCGACAAGTGCGCGCCTTCCTCGGTTTGACCGGGTACTATCGGGAATTTATCCCGAATTACGCAGAAGTCAGCGCTCCCCTTACAGATTTAACCCGGAAGGGCGAAGCTAACTCGGTGAAATAGACAGCAGCCCACCAGGAGGCTTTTCGAAGTCTCAAACAACAAGTCTCTACGGAGCCGATACTACGGCTACCAAATTTGCACCAACCATTCGTACTTCGAACGGACGCATCAGACACAAGTCTTGGAGCCGTGCTCATGCAGGCCCACGAAGGCAAGCTCCACCCCACAGCTTATGCCAGCCGAAAGCTGCTTCCACAGGAGGCTTCCTATAGTACCATCGAACGCGAATGTCTCGCGTTGGTATGGGGAATTCAGAAATTCTCCATGTACTTATATGGAGTACATTTTTGTGTCCAGACTGACCACCAGCCTCTGAGTTATATCCAACAGGCAAAACAGCTGAACGCTCGAGTACTTCGATGGAGTTTACTACTCCAAGAGTACCAGTTCACCATTACGCATATTAAGGGTAGCGAAAACGTGGGAGCCGATTACTTGAGCCGGATATAGTTCTTGAGGTCTATGAGCATGTTATTTTTTTTCCTTTTGTCGTTTGTTTTCTGTTTGTATGTGCATATTTCATTGTACAAGAAGTGTATTTTGAGTTATTTTCTTTTTGCTTGGTGCATTGGTTGTTTTTACATGTTGTAATGCACATTGAAGGATTTCACTACAGTAGAGGAGCGCACCTGTTCCGTTTTGTTCATAGTATACATTCGTGCATTGTATTCTGTATTGATGGCTGCCGTACACGGCTATTTCTTTTTCTTGTTTGCATGGCGCATTGATATTGTTGCGTGTAACTGGAGCTGGTACTCTAACAATTGTTTTTTTCCTTTTGTTGTTACTTTGATGCACTCTGCCTATTTATGTTGTGTATGAGAGGGACAGTCCTCATGTCTCCCTTGTTGGTGGTGTTTTGTTCCTTGTTGCCGAGATATTCCCCTCCGTGTGAGCCAATGTTATGAATAAAATTCTGAAAGTGGGGGGCAATGTCACGGACGGCCATTTTTGGCGGCCCCGCGTCACGGCAATCAACAGGCGCCGTACTTCCCCACTGACCGTGGGAACGGCGGGCGCATGAAAGGGAGCAGAGAATTGCAGAATGGGGTGCTCTTCTTGGAACGTCGCCGTCGACGATTGATCCTTTTGTAACTGCGCCGGCGTCTGCAAGGTCGTGGAAGGCCGCGATGTACCCCGAACAAGGATTAGACTACAAGACTCACCGGCTGAGAGCCAAACGGTTTGACCGTTCCCACGGGGGAAAGCGTGGGAAAACCTCTGGTGGCCAAGCCGTATGACAACAACTTAACAGGTTGTCACTCTCGCTAGTTGAGGGCCCTCTCCCAATTAAAAAGGGGTGGGGACAATACATTTTTGGGGCGCAGTTTCCATCAATGAAACGCGCATAATTGGACCCATGTAGAGGTCTCTTGTCCCCAAGGAAGAGAGCGAGCAGACACAAGGGGGATTTAAGTGCAGCATTTTGCCCTGCTAGGCAGACTAGTCGCTGACCAACATGGTGTAGAAACCGATCAACAAGCATCTCTTCTAGAAGTTTTTAGTGTAACCCTGTATCGGCTGGCCACCTAAACTTAGCCGTTCGTCTAGTTGTGACGCGATATTAACGTCTGCAACGTAGACATCCGGGCTTCACCTCGAGTTAGCTCAACCTGCTCGAAGTCACCTTCAAGCACTAGTCTCCCGGAGCCACCAGCGTTGCAACACCGCCGACATCGCAGTCGTGCCAGAACTCTATTCGACTTCTCGCATCCGTTCATCGGGGACGCAACGCTGCCGGTCATCACACATATGCCTTCACCTGTTTATATCTTCGAACTTTCTCCTCCGTAGTTCTATTGTTGTTAGTTTGTGTAGTTTGTAATAGTTCCCTCGTGTAAGCTGGATTATTGTTTTTATATGTTTTTTAGTTGTATCAAGTGTTGATGTATTTTGTTAGTTGTATTGAAGTGTTGTACTAGATCCCGTGTGCTGCAATATCACTAGAGTAAAGTCTGTTTTGTTTGCTTACGTCTCTGATCTCTTCACTGTCTCTGCTTGCGTACGGAACGAACCAACCTGCTGTCATTCCCGTCGCGGACTTCGCGCTGGCGACGCTAGAGTGGCAGCTTGTAATAGGGTCAGTAGCTACTTGTTGATGCAAAAATTCTGACACGAGTAAATTTGATGTGACTGCTCCTTTAACACGCACGAAAGTATGTCATCAGCAACAAGAAACAGCTTCGTTCACATTTATGCTCTCTGGCTTCATAGAAACATGCTCAAAAAGCTATTCTCAAAGTCAATGTAATATTTTTAATAGGTTAATGTAGTGTAAATAAATTGTATCATGTTACATCTTGTTATATTGCATTGTATCAGCTATATGAATGTATGTATGTTCACATAAATGTATATACGTGTGCTTTTTAAATTTATAAGTGTCAATATATACAATGGTCTATGCACGATGTATATTGACTTTTGGAAACCTTTTTTCTTTACACATTTATAATAGGTGTTTTAAAATGATCAATAGTGAATTCATTCTTGAATTAGTAACAGTCGATATAGTGGTGCTGATCGACAGTTACGCAGTTAGTGCTTCAGTATATATACCAGGGCTGACTAATTCTATATTAGGCGTGAAATTGGCCAAACTTCTGAAAAACGCAATCACGCCCTGGCATGACCAGCAGATTGAAATGGCTGGTGCCACGTTGCCACTCAAATCGAAACCTGCACGAGTAGAGTTTGAATTTGCATATCGAATTTTGTAGCAAGTAACCTTGTGCTTCGTGAATGTTTCCGTAATGTTATTTTCGATGTCGACATTCTCCAGGAGTACGGGGCTGCTATTGATCTTCAAGAGCGTCGCATCAGCTTCTCAGTCAACCGAGCAGTCCACAAGCATGACGATCAACGGCGCCCCGATGTTCTTCGTGTTCCTGCTGACAGTGTGATGCTCCCTCCGCGGGCCAGTGCTATATAGTTTACGTCACGTGCCATGGATTTCAAAATGGTGAAGCGGTCAGAAAAAGTAACTTGGACCACTTACTGCTCCAACGTGTTTGAGCAGTTTCGAGTATTATACAGCTTTGCGACGGCTGATCTCAGTTGCTTCTATCGAATCGCGGTAATGAACACTGACACCTTTTTTGCGGTACTACATTAGCATTTGCAGATGAAATAGCCAACGTTCAGAACTGCTTCACATCTGAAGCAGTGGAGACTTCCAATACATCACTGGGCAACATGGACATATGTTCTAACCTGTCATCCAGCAACCAGACAGCATTGAGGAAATGTTTGCTTGAATTCCACTCATGCTTCGCCAGTTTTTCTAAGGTTCATCGGACTTTCATCACTCGGCACCGAATCACTACATACGACGACACTGGCCCTATACACAAGCAACCTTACCGCGTGTCAACAAAAAAATGCGAAGTGATTCCTAGGTAAGTGTGAGAAATGCTTGAGGATGGCATCATCGAGCCTTCCAACAGTGCTTGGTCAACAGTGCTTGGTCGTCTTGATCAAAAGGAACGACAGAACAATACGCTTGTGCGTTGATGCTGGAAGCTGAACAACATGACTAAAAAGACGTGTACTCGCTGCCACGCATCGACGATTCGTTAGATAAGCTACGCTGCACTCACTATTTTTCCTCTTTGGATTTAAGAAGTGGGTAATGGCAGATCGAGGTAGACGAGAGAGACTGCGAGAAAACGGCCTTTGTGACCCGCAATGGCCTCTATGAATTTCGAGTTCTTCCTTTTGGCTTGTGTTCAGCACCAGCAACTTTCCAGCGAATGATGAAAACTGTACTCACTGGGCTGAAATGGCAAACTTGTATTGTGTACCTCAATGATGTGGTCGTCTTTTCTGAAACGTTCAAACATCTTCACTGCCTAGGGAGTGTGCTAGAGGCTATTCGATCGGCAGATCTCACACTCAAGCCAGAAAAGTGCCACTTTAGTTACAAAGAGCACAAGTTCCTCGGCTATGTGGTGAGAGGGAAAGGTGTCTGACCCGATCCTGACAAGCTCACTGCTGTGGCCGCTCTTCCAGCTCCTACTAACAAAAAGGCTGTCCAGTGCTTCCTGGGCTTGTGGACTTGTTATGGGCACTTTATTAAAGAATTCTTGACTAGAGAGGAGCCCTTGGCTTGTCTTACAAGAGACTACATGCCATTTCTTTGGGACAACGAGACAACAGGCTGCTTTTGCCAAACTATGACAGCGCATGTAGTCAGCATCCGTTCTTGCACATTTTGACCACGATTCTGAGACATATTTGCATACTGACGCCAGTAACATGGACCTCAGCGTAGAGCTCGTCCAACATCAACAAAAAGAGGAGAAAGTTAGAGCCCATGCGAGCCGCTCACCATCCCAAGCTGAGGCGAATTACTCGACCACAAAAAAATAGTATCTTGCTGTTGTATGGGCGATCACCAAGTTTTGCCCTTACCGGTATGGTCATCAATGTTGTGACAGACCATCATGCCCTCTGTTGATTGGTGAACATACGTGATCTCTTCGGACGACTGGTCCGGTAGAGTTTGTGCCTAAAGAAATTCGACATAACCATCGTTTATAAGTCTGGCCGGAAACATGAAGGCCCGGACACGCTGTCCCGTGCATTGATTCCTCCCGTCAGTAGGGAAGCATAAGATGATGACGACTTCCTGGGCACCCTCAGCTCATCGGACTTGAGCAGATGGCAGCGAGACGACGACGAGATTCGAACGGTCATCGATTATTTTAGAAGGTCGTACCACAGTCATACCACGTCATCTATCCCAAGTATTGACATCCTTTTGTCTTTGAAACAATGTCTTGTATAAAAAAAAACACCTGTTCTACGAGCCACACCTACCTCCTCGTGCTTCTTAGTGACATGCGGGATGACGTCCTCTTCGCTTGCCGTGACGAGCCTACATCTGGCCGCCTAGGCCACTCACGACCACTCGGCAGAGTAGCTGAAGCATATTTTTGGCCGGGCCTTTTAGAAAACGTCAAGCAGTACATAGAAGGCTGTCGTGGATGTCCGCGTCGCAAGTCACCATCAAGCAAACCGGTGGGATAACTTCCATTAATTGAGCTGCCTCACAAGCTATTTGACCAAGTTTTCATGGACCTTCTCGGCCCTTTTCCTCTGTCTACTAAGGGCAACAAATAGGTGATAGTCGCAACTGACTGTTTGACATGCTATGCCGGGACAGAAGCGATACCCCAAGCCACGTCTGCCGAGGTAGCGCAGTTCTTCATGTGCCGCATTGTACTGTGTCGTAGAGCTCCCTCTACAGTAATAACAGACCAAGGGACAGCGATCGCTGCGCAACTTATGGACGAGGTTTTTCGGCTAAGCAACACTACGCATCAGAAGACGACTGCTCACAATCCTCAGAGCAAAGAACCTAACGAGTGACTAAATAAGACAGTCACAGATGATATGATCTCCATGTACATCGACGTCCAACACAAAACGTTGGATGAGATATTACCTTATGTGATGTTTGCTTACAACACCGCTGTTCAGGAAACAACTCTATTCACACTATTTGACCTTCTGTACAGCTGCAAAGTTCAAACTACCGTATGTTGGACGCTATGCTTCCCTATCAAGACACTGACCACTTAAGGGGGGACATGGGTCTTAGGGCTCTTTCATTTGTTTTTTAACCAAATGTGACAAAACGTGGCATGCTTACTTAGTTTGTTCTCTGGATTCTGAAAATGTTATTTTTTCTGTAGCTTCATTAGTTAATTAAATAATCAAGATAACAATTTCTAAAGCTCTTACCATAATATAAAAATAACCACTAGTCAAAAATTTATAAAGAACATAGGGATCGACGGTAGAAAGCATAAGACATGCAACATAAAAAGCACTTTTTTGAATGGGTCATTATTTCTTACTTTACAGTACACTAAACTTCACAGCCCTGAGTGTGGCCATTGTGTGGTCACACAATAGACTAGTTTGAAAAACTTGCATCAAGAGAAATCAAAATCTTCTTCCTATGTTGTATGCTCCAAACATATAGCTTCATACTGCAAAATAAAATATTCTGCTATCTGTAATAGTTTCAGATATATGCAGTAATTTTCATGCAGGGTGTACAAAATTGCCATTTTGAGAAAATGAAGAAAACAAAGAATTCTAACATTTTTAACTGTAAAAATGTATGCACTTATAATTACATAGCCATTGACATATAAATGAATACTAGAAAGCTTAAGGAGTGCAATGCTGCAAGCTGATCAAAAATTGAACGAGTACTTCTCGAACTACAACACAGTAAAGTGCATTGCATGTAACCAAATACAGGAATTTCTATAATTAAAATTTAAAAAATGAAGCTCCCCATTAAAAATAGGCTCCCAGCATTGTTTTTTTGTGGACCTTTAGCTACATTGTGCAAAAAGAATTACAGCTCTAGCTGTCATAGGTCCACTTTTACCGAACAAGCAAAAGAAAGTGGTCAAAATCTGTGCTTCGAGAACAATGCTGTTAAAATTTAATTTCGCCGTTCCGAGGGAAAATATCATGGCACACATACTTTAGTTAATATGCACTGGGAATGTAATAGGATTGATTGTTTGTACGAGCGTGCCATTTCTTCTAGTCCTGTAGCAAGTTGTCGCCATGTACTCATCTGCCGCGAGGCCGCTTATCAGTTCGGTGACTGTACTGACAGCAATGTGCGAGAAATGTGCGTGCATCATCCACGATCCGTCGAATAACGCGGCGATGTTTTCTGGCTTGTCCAGAATAAGTTACCCGTAAGTGTTGCGAACCAAAGTTGCACCCTCGCTCATCGATTTCGAGGCTACACGAGTGCCGAGGTGTTAGTTTCCTTTTCACGTAAGACTGCCGCATTTTCGAGCGGAGATCGCGACAACGTTGAGAACACGTCGTTAAAAGCAGTCTACCTGTTACCAGTAGCCTCCATTGCGGCGGCTGCGAGCATGTTCACTGCGAACGGATTGACTTTCTGTTGTTGGTCGACGCTCAAGAGCAAACCTCATAAGCGTGAAAATGCACGCGACAGCGACGAGCGATGCTATGAGCGACGAAACGCGGAGTTCGCGCGACGAGTCGCGGGGTAGTTTTCGCGCGATCGCTTGGTTCTCCAGATTTGAAAACCGTCGCTCATCGCCCGGAAGTGCTGGGCTCAAGCAGCCAATAGCGAAAAACTGAAAAAGACAAAGACTACATAGGTGCACGTGACCCTGCCCTAGTCACGTATGTGCAACAAGAAATAACGCAATGTTTACGCATGCACATATAAAAAAAGTGTTGCAAGGCATTCATAAACACTTTCCGTTCCATTACATAACAATATATCTTATTTTTAAAATGCATATCGCTCACTACGCGTTTTTTTTTGTGCGAGTAGACGGCCTCATGCCAACAACAGTGGAGTTCGCTCGTCGAAGCCGTCACGTGAATGAGGTTTGCCTGCGCTAGCGACTGATCGCGTGAAGACGATCTACGTCGCATCGCTCGTCGCTGTCACGTGCATTTTCGTGCTTATGAGGTTTGGGCTTCTGCCGATGCGTCGCACAGTTCAAGGTCCTTTCGTCAGGCGGGGGGGAACCACGACTTCGGCGGGTTTAGCGATAAGCCTGCGCTTCCGTTCCATCACTACAAAGATTGATATCTCTGGCAGCTTCACTTCTGCTTTTTACATGCTGTCCTCTAACTGATGAGGCTGCAAAACACAGCCGTTCTCTGTAACCTTGTCGGCAACCAATGGGCTCGTACGTGAGTTAGGCCTACACCGGTGACTCGGCGACCACCGTTGACCACGTCGAGTCCGTTATCCTCGTTGTCCTGAGCCATAGCGGGGATTTTTCTGAAGTTCACAGAGAACAAACAACCACCACACCCGCTTCACAAATTACTGTAGCACGGAACTTCTTTGCTGCCGCAAGCAGTCAGAAGCACCATGACAAAATGGTGCATGTCCGTGCACGTCACGATGGTGAAGCAGACGCCGAAAGCGCCCCTTGGCCAATCGGATGCCAAAATTTGGTCACGTGCCCCAAGCAGCCAATTGAATCGTGCGCTAGTGCTTCTCGATGACACGTTTTTACTAAAAAACCAATGAGCAACGTGAGCCAGCGGTTGGGGGAAATTGAAGATGAAGAACGACCCTTCCAAACGAGACCAAGATGAACATGATAGCTCGTGTGTAACGGCAACAGTTTGGCGTGGAAAAACCGCGATTTTAGCGTCAATTTGCGCTCACATTCATCTCACAGGGATGTTACAAAATGATTTTGAGCCAGAAATAATAACGCGAGAAGCTAGAAACTTCTCTGATAAGTGCAAAAATAGGCGCAGTTTCCGAAAATGTCAGTTTCAAAAAGTCGATTTTTTGCGATTTTTCGCCTTCTAAGACCCGTGTCCCCCCTTAACAGCTGACGAAGAATTCACCAAACCTGTCAAGAAAGCTCACCAGCTCGCGCGGCAGCACATTGGTCTGCAAAAGCAGGCAGGTGCACGATGCTACAATACCCGCCATCGAGACTGCCCTACAGTCCAGGAGACCAAGTTAGTGTGTGAACCCTGTTCGTCGCCGTTGCCCTTCGGAAAAGTTGCTATGCCTGTACTAGACCCTATAAGGTGCAGCAGCGTGTGAGTAATGTGAACTATGAGGTATTTCCGGACAATGGGTCGTCAACTCAAACAGAACGAAGACAACCGAGCTCCGACATAAATCATGTTGTGCACATGAAACCTTATCTGGCGTGTTCATAATTTCTCTTGCCATTCATTTCCAATTTTTATTGTGCCTAAACTTTCACTGACTGTTTGAGCTTAGCCTTTCATTATCCTTATTGAGCTGCGTAATCCGTTTACTTTTTTGTCTTACACCTACATTGCAGCATCGAGGCAATACTGTTTTTCGCAGAGGAGGGAATAGTTCCACCCGTAGTAGTGGGTGACATGCTTATGAAGAGGCACAGGACACAAAAGAAGTGCACGCGTTATTTATCTCTCGAGTGCATGCCCAAGCAGGGCATCTGGCAGGAGTCCTCCTGCTCCACCCCTACGTCGAATAAACCTCACCTGGGCTTAAGGGACGTGACAGTATTGTTCATGTTTTTATTGTACTTGCATGTTATTTACCTGTAATCATTTTCGCACTACTTCCATGTGTATGTACAGGTCACCGAGGCCTTTGTCAAGTTGTTTTCATGCCGTTTAGCCTTGGCGACCTTTTAGTTTTGTCTGGTAAATAAAAAATTTTAGTTTGAAATTTCAGACATTCGCAACCCACTGCCTTTCCTTCCATCCACTAAGACTGCTAAAGCATGGCACTTCAGGGCCTCCACCATTACGTTTTCAGCATCTGCAGCCGCTTTCCCAACGATGGTCGTTGTTTTCACACGTCCGCACCCATACCGCTTGACGTTCTTGCACTTCAGGGACATTTTTTGGGACAATGGTCCTGCATGATCACACGCTTAGTAGCAGCTTGTGTTCAGCAAGTGATCCCATGAATATAGAGGCATTCTGCGCGGATCACACTGTCTTTGCAGCTTTTTTGGAAGAAACTCTCGATGTTTCCTTCCCTTTCCACAGCAGCAACGTTGTTCCAACGCTTCTGAGAAGCAATTCGCACATATATCTCGGCCTTACCACCACACCAAACGCTTACAATGAAGGCGCACGTAGTACAGAATACGCACTTGTCACCTTTCTGCTAAGCCACAAAGCACGAAAACTCCACTGAGTACGAGTCCGGGAACACTTGCAAGTGCTTCTTTGCTTTTCACACTGTCATGGATTCCATCTTGACTCGACGATACTTGCACCCCCCCCCCCCCCCGTAAGAAACAGAATTGACGCCTAGGCAAGCGGCGTAGGACAAGCGTGCGAAATGTGGGGACGAGCACCTCCCATGAATGCTGGCCTTCAACCAGGTGAGCGGTACTATAGTGTCTAGAATATACTGAGTGGTACTCCACGGTATGGTTACAATGAACCAAAAGAGTAGCGGCAAATGCTCTTCCGTGGCGCCGCTATTGCCGCAACAGGAAAGGCTGACATATGTGCGCGATTAAAAAAAAATGCTTCTGCTATGGCAGTCACTTTTCAGGAGATTCTAGATGCCATTCGTACAATTGGGAAGTCACAATTCGGGAGTCCTCCGGACAATTTGGAACAGTTGCCAGATATGTACTAGCTTTAGTTAGGCATATTTTATAGCATGTTGTACATCGGTCTCTTTTAACAAGAGTAGACTGCAGTTTTTATACGGCTATAGGCGCTAATTTGGCATTGACAATTAGTTAATGCATCACTCTGGGTGCACCTAATGTTATCTGCCGTCTAGATAATGATGAGGTTTTAGTGCACTAAAGCATTTGTAGTCATTGATATATGCCTTATAATTCTTTTTTGCTAAATGGAAAACTCAATCAATGTGCACCCATGGTTGCTAGCTGAAACAGCACCTGCTCGCGCAGAAGGCGGTTGTCCCTTTGGAGAGCATAGAGTTGTGAAAGCCGTTGGCGAAGCCGCTCGTTCTCTTCCACGAGTCCGCTGAGGTCAGGTTGGTGTGCCACTGACACTGGCTCTGGCTGCGGCCTGAGCTCTTCTTTCCTCCACAGGAGCTGCTGCACTGCCTCAATCAGAGACCCTGCAGTGGTCGAAGACAGAACAATTCACACCAAGGCTGACCACCACTACCTCATCCAGACACTAATACAGGTGACATTATGGTGTGCAGAACTCACCGCATCCGGTGGGCAGGATGTAGACAGCGCCCGAGGGTGTCCTGTCCACGAGGCACTGGGGCACTTTGAGCAACAGGCCACCGTTCTCTTCACTGACTGAACCAGATGACGATGGATCATCCTGGACATTCAGAATGCCAGGATTCAAAATTTCATAGAACTTAGCACACTTTTTAAAACTGAAAAGAGGGTAATAATTTAACTTGTACTAGTACGGCCAAGACAGTAGAAGAAATAACCACACATTTTACAAACAGCGACCGTGTCATAACCATGCCATAATCAGAGTTAATCAATGATATGAGTTGCCAAATTTCCCATAGGCTTTATGTATCGAAATCTAGACACACCATTGGTCCAGATGTCGGGAGTGTCCAGATTGTCGAGCCACCTGTTGTACACCAACTATTAAACACATTATTTTATGTTTTGAGTTGCCCCTTCTAGATAGCGCGACAGTCTGCTAATTCCCATAGTATTGGCCTGATTAGATAACTCTGGCTCTTAATTATGCGAGGTATATAAGCATAAGTGTATGAGAAAATATTGCTTTGTGCCATGACAGTACAATAGCCGCAGTGATACCAGGCCCAACACTTTTATTTGGCTTCTTAAGAAACTGCCACACTTATTCTAGGCATTTCCCAACTTTTGATGTATATAAGTGCGATCCCCACATGCATGAGAAGCCCGTGGTAAAATTTTTGAATATGCATCCATTGAAATGCGTCAATTACTGTAGTGAGATACATCTTAAGAAGCTAAAAGAGACACCACTTAGGTGGCACAAGTGTGACCACCGATCTTCTGTGCGACTACAAACATAGCCCCACTCACGAGCCAACAGTGGAGTCACCAGCTGTCTCGCTCAAGATGTCAGTCTAGACTGCATGCCCATTGGCGCAAGGCAACTTAGAGGAAAAAGCACCAATGCTTTCTAAAGTTGTACTCCACTAGAGTGGTAAACCTCGATGTATGGCACATGCTCCCTTCTAAAGTTGCGCACGACTGCAGAGCTGAACTTAAATTTAGAGCGCATGTGCTCACCAGCAGGGTGACGCTGAGTCCGTGAACCAGGAGGCGCACTGGTATTGCCTGCTGTGGCGGAGGCTCCACCTGCGCCAACTGGGCGAGGCCTGCCAGAGCCTCGGCACTCAACCTCAGACACAGGCCTCGCACGAGTGCACGAAGGCCACAACTGGCAGCCCTATCATTAGCACAGCCACCGGGGGCCGGACTCTCCCATCGCACACTGAACAGGCAGCGCTCATCTTCTGTCTCTCCACAAAGCCCACCTGTATAAATCGGCACTTTGAGAGACTACTCACTCACCACAATTGTCTAAGCGGTCACACTCCTTCACATCTGCTCACACTCATAGGCCCTCACTCACATTCATACTCACGACTGACACTCATGTGTACTCACTCACGTTCATACTCCCGCTGACTCACACTCATAGGCCCTCACTAACGTTCATACTCATGACTACTCACACTCATGAGTACTCACTAACGTTCATACTCAGGACTACTCAAACTCATAGCAACTCACTCACTTCATACTCACGACTACTTAAACCCATAAGAACTCACTCACTTCATACTCACACCTACTTACTCTGACAGGCACTCATTAATGTTCATACTGATGCGAACTCACACTTCTGGCCCTTACTCACTTTCATACTCACGACTACTCCCACTCATGAGTACCGTATTTACTCGCGTAATGAACCCACTCGCATAATGAACCCACCCCCTACCTTAATCCTTGAAAAAAGAAAAAAAAACTTTTTAAATGTATCTCTTCATTTTATTTCGGTATGATAGCCAGTGCCATTAAGAATTGAAACAACGTTAAATGAAGCCATTATATGACAAAATAACAATACAAGGAAAGCTAAAGATAATTATGCAATCATGCTAAACAGTTTAGAGCAGCGCGAGTGCAGGTAACAGCAATTTAAATTTGAAAGTCGCGCCTTGTATGGCAAAGCGCCATTTCTCGAATGCAGGAGAAACCTCTTTGCTGATAGCGCCCCGCAAACACAGCGGCACAACAACAAAGCACGTGGCGTCCAAAATGGTGCTCGCACTGCGTCATGAAATACGCCAAGCGCTCCCCATCTCGGACCTATGCAAAGCGCAACCGCACCCACCGAGCCGACGGCGTGTTGTGCACCCGCAACGTCAAACAGAACGTTTGTAGCAAACAGAAGAGCATCGCAACAGCTTCTCAGTCAACCGAGCAGTCGACAAGCATGACGATCAACAATGACCCGATGTTCTTCGTGTTTCCGCTGACAGTGTAATGCTCCCTCCGCGGGCCAGTGCTATATAGTTCACGTCACGTGCCATAGATTTCAAAATGGTGAAGCGGTCGCAAAAAGTAACTTAGACCACTTATTGCTCCAACGGGTTTGAGCAGTTCGGAGTATTATACAGCTTCGCGATGGCTGATCTCAGTTGCTTCTATTGAATTGCGGTAACGAACACTGACACCTTTTTCGCGGTACTACATTAGCATTTGCAGATGAAATAGCCAACGTTCAGGACTGCTTCACATCTGAAGCAGTGGAGACTTCCAATACGTCACTGGGCAACATGGACATATGTTCTAACCTGTCATCCAATAACCAGACAGCATTGAGGAAATGTTTGCTTGAATTCCACTCATGCTTCGTCAGTTTTTCTAAGGTTCATCGGACTTTCATCACTCGGCACCGAATCACCACATAAGACGACACTGGCCCTATACACAAGCAACCTTACCGCGTGTCAACAAAAAAATGCGAAGTGATTCCTATGTAAGTGTGAGAAATGCTTGAGGATGGCATCATCGAGCCTTCTAACAGTGCTTGGTCAACAGTGCTTGGTCGTCTTGATCAAAAGGAACGATGGAACGCTACGCTTGTGGGTTGATGCTGAAAGCTGAACAACATGACTAAAAAGGCGTGTACTTGCTGCCATGCATGGACGATTCGTTAGATAGGCTACGCTGCACCCGCTATTTTTCCTCTTTGGATTTAAGAAGTGGGTACTGGCAGATCGAGGTAGAAGAGAGAGACCGCGAGAAAATGGCCTTTGTGACCCGCAATGGCCTCTATGAATTTCGAGTTCTTCCTTTTGGCTTGTGTTCAGCACCAGCAACTTTCCAGCGAATGATGAACACTGTACTCATTGGGCTGAAATGGCAAACTTGTCTCGTGTACCTCAATGATGTGGTCATCTTTTCTGAAACGTTCAAACATCTTCCCTGCCTAGGGAGTGTGCTAGAGGCTATTCAATCGGCAGATCTCACACTCAAGCCAGAAAAGTGCCACTTTAGTTGCAAAGAGCACAAGTTCCTCGGCTATGTGGTGAGAGGGAAAGGTGTCTGACCCAATCCTGACAAGCTCACTGCTGTGGTCGCTCTTCCAGCTCCTACTAACAAAAAGGCTGTCTAGTGCTTCCTGGGCTTGTGCACTTGTTATAGGCACTTTATTAAAGGCTTCTTGACTAGAGAGGAGCCCTTGCCTTGTCTTACAAGAGACTACATGCCATTTCTTTGGGACAACGAGACAACAGGCTGCTTTTGCCGAACTATGACAGCGCATGTAGTCAGCATCCGTTCTTGCACATTTTGACCACGATGCTGAGACATATTTGCATACTGACGCCAGTAACATCGACCTCAGCGCAGAGCTCGTCCAACATCAACACAAAGAGGAGAAAGTTATAGCTCATGCGAGCCGCTCACCGTCCCAAGCTGAGGCGAATTACTCGACCACAAAAAAATAGTATCTTGCTGTTGTATGGGCGATCACCAAGTTTTGCCCTTACCGGTATGGTCATCAATGTTGTGACAGACCATCATGCCCTCTGTTGATTGGTGAACATACGTGATCTCTTCGGATGACTGGTCCGGTAGAGTTTGTGCCTAAAGAAATTCGACATAACCATCGTTTATAAGTCTGGCCGGAAGCATGAAGACCCGGACACGCTGTCCCGTGCATTGATTCCTCCCGTCAGTCGGGAAGCATAAGATGATGACGATTTCCTAGGCACCCTCAGATCATCGGACTTGAGCAGATGGCAGCGAGACGACAAGGAGATTCGACCGGTCATCGATTATTTTAGAAGGTCGTACCACAGTCATACTACGTCATCTATCCCAAGTATTGACATCCTTTTGTCTTTGAAACAAAGCCTTGTATAAAAAAACACCCGTTCTACGAGCCACACCTACCTCCTCGCAGTTCTTAGTGACATGCGGGATGACGTCCTCTTCGCTTGCCATGACGAGCCTACATCTGGCCGCCTAAGCCACTCACGAACACTCGGCAGAGTAGCTGAAGCATATTTTTGGCCGGGCCTTTCAGAAAACGTCAAACAGTACATAGAAGGCTGTCGTGGATGTCCGCGTCGCAAGTCACCATCAAGCAAGCCGGTGGGATAACTTCCATTAATTGAGCTGCCTCACAAGCTATTTGACCAAGTTTTCATGGACCTTCTCGGCCCTTTTCCTCTGTCTACCAAGGGCAACAAATAGGTGATAGTCGCAACTGACTGTTTGACATGCTATGCCGGGACAGAAGCGATACCCCAAGCCACGTCTGCCGAGGTAGCGCAGTTCTTCATGTGCCGCATTGTACTGTGTCATAGAGCTCCCTCTACAGTAATAACAGACCGGGGGACAGCAATTGCTGCGCAACTTATGGACGAGGTTTTTCGGCTAAGCAACACTACGCATCAGAAGACGACTGCTCACCATCCTCAGAGCAAAGGACCTAACGAGTGACTAAATAAGACAGTCACAGATATGATCTCCATGTACATCGACGTCCAACACAAAACGTTGGATGAGATATTACCTTATGTGATGTTTGCTTACAACACGGCTGTTCAGGAAACAACTCAATTCACACTATTTCACCTTCTGTACAGCTGCAAAGTTCAAACTATGTTGGACGCTATGCTTCCCTGTCAAGACACTGACCACTTAAGGGGGGACATGGGTCGGTTCTTAGGGCTCTCTCATTTAGTTTTGAACCAAATGTGACAAAACGTGGCATGCTTACTTAGTTTGTTCCCCGGATTCTGAAAATGTTATTTTTTCTGTAGCTTCATTAGTTAATTAAATAATCAAGATAACGATTTCTATTGCTCTTACCATAATATAAAAATAACCACTTGTAAAAAATTTATAAATAACATAGGGATTGACAGTAGAAAGCATAAGACATGCAACATAAGAAGCACTTTTTTGAATGAGTCATTATTTCTTACTTTACAGTACACTAAACTTCACAGCCCTGAATGTGGCCATTGTGTGGTCACAGAAAAGACTAGTTTGAAAAACTTGCATCAAGAGAAATCAAAATCTGCTTCCTATGTTGTGTGCTCCAAACATATAGCTTCATACTATATGTTTGGAGCACACAACATAACCGCGCGCTCGCCATCTCGGACCTATGCAAAGCGCAACCGCACCCACCGAGCCGACGTCGTGTTGTGCACCCGCAACGTCAAACAGAACGTTTGTACGCCGCCATCTGACGCTGCGTTTTGGTAGTTGGTTTTGTCGTTGTGAACTTAGTTGGGACAGCTGCTGGGCAGAGCACATTTGGCCGGTATGCTAGCTACACAGCTGGTTACTAACAGCATGCGCTGAAAAATTGAAACAGAACGAAAATGCGTCAATGAAGTGCATCGACACTTCGGCGTCGATGCACTTCATCGATGCACTTTCATTACAGGACAAAACAAAAAGAGCTTAGGGCTACAAGAAAGATTTGTCTCGCATTTCATGGGTTGAAACAAGCAAAGTCGTCACCCGAAATTTTCGCTGTTATGACTTCCGTGACTTTTTCCTCCCGCGTTATGAACCCTCCCCTTAAATTGGGTCCTTAAAAAAGGGTCGGTTCATTACACGAGTAAATACGGTACTCACTCACATTCATACTTACGACTACTTACACTCGTAGCCACTTACTCACTTCGTACTCACGACTATTTACACCCATAAGCCCTCACTCACTTTAAACGCCAACTCACACTCATACACCCTCACTCACATTAATTCCCACAAATACTCACACTAAAGTCAACTCACGTCCATACTCACACCAACTCATAGGTCCTCCCTCCCGTTCATACTTACGACTACTCACACTCATGAGTACTCATATTCATACTCATGACCACTCACACTAATTATAACTCATGTTCACACTCATACCCACTCACACTCATGAGTGTTAACTCAGGTTCATACTCATGCCTAATCACACTCACAGGCACCCATTCACGTTCATACTCACACATGCACACTCACAGATACTTAAAACCTACTCAGACACATTAGCATTCGCTCACATTCATGCTCACACGTACTCACAGTCATGGAGTCATGAGCACTCACTCACGATCACACTCACGCCTACTCACACGCATAACTATACAACCTAATTCATCAGTCAATAATGTGATAGAAACAAACACTGGCATGCATTTTTGGGAGCAGCAAGCCTTAACATCGAAATATACAACTTACTTGTGCTCCAAAATACGTGTATTTACATGATAGAGTTGAAGCAATCAAAATTAAAAGCAATCGGGGTCTCTCCTGCGTCTACTCTGAACCAGAATATGGTTAACTCAACAAGAATCAGTACTTTTCATTTGCTTGCCTTTCTTCCATCCTGACCTGATGAGCATTGTTTGTAGCTTGCCCAATTGCTCCAGCTTAGCATATGAAATCTAATCTGTTGAGAAGTGCTACAGTTTTCTTGTTTTGCCTCTCTAGAAAACTTGGTTTTGTTTTGCAACACATAGAGATGTCTCTGGGCTTACTTTTGCATGGAGCAATAAAAACTGGGAGATCCCAGTTCAAATTACCCATTCTGAATATTGACACACTAGAGTGATCAGGAGTCCTCCCCCATAGAAATACACAGGGCTGTGCCGAGATCAGGGCATCAGTTTGAATCAACTAAGTACTCGACGTAACTGAATTAGAACAAGTGAGCTTTTACTGTATCAACTTTTGTTGTGAAAGTTGTAAAAGGTTGATTGATTATTGATTTATATGTGAGGTTTAACGTCCCGAAACTGCCATATGATTATGAAAGACACTGTAATGAAGGGCTCCAAAAATTTAGACCACCTGCCCCCCCCCCCCCCCCCCCGGATGGGTTCTTTAATGGGCACCCGAATCTGAGTACACAGGCCTACAGCATTTTCGCCTCCATCGAAAATGCAGCCGCCAGAGAAGTTGTAAAAGGTAGGCGATGCCTCTTATACAAAGGTGCCGTTTAGGCACCAGCAAAAAGTAGCAAAATTGAACTTGAATTTTAAGGGCGGTCACGATCGCTGGCGCGCTTTCTATCTCTGTGAGTATCAGTGCGATTTTAACACGAAGGGACTGTGCAAAACGAGCACTTCTTCTTGGAGCAGCCGTATGATCACACCAGCATTTTTTTCTTTTTTTTTGTAGGAGTTCCGTGATATTGGATCTAAAAGAGTTGGCTGCCAGCCTTACTTTTTATAACATTAAAATTTTTTGCTATCGCGATGATTGCCCTGCATTGAATGCGCCGCTGTGTTGCCCGAACTAATTGACTAACCGCGAAAGCTACCACCCTATGAACTCATGGCGCGGCGCAAAACCGAAGCGCGTGACGAGTTGACCACCAAAGATCCGTCGTCATCAAGGTCTCAAAGAATTTCGATCAGCGCCTGATTTGACATTCCCTAGGTGGTGAGGACACGGCCGTCCGAAATAATAAAAAGTCACAGCTTCGCCGCAAGGGCGAAGCAATGAATGCGATAACAACAACTTGGAATGTAACGCTTAGAACGGCAAGCAGATCGAAACGTGCAGCGTGCTACTCTCGCACAAATGACACACAAAAACAACATACACAGAGGGACAGCAAACTAACAACATTTACCACTCGACACTTAACATGCTGTTTAAACAAAAACGACACGAAACATAATGAGTGCAAACTAACAAGTGCGTCAGTTGTTACTTTGCTGTGTTTAAAAAGCGCAATTTTTTGCAAACAGCCCCTGTCCAGCGAACGAGGTGAACGCAATCATTCGGTCAATGTCGAAGGCACACGTTTCCCCCCGCCGAATGATAAATGCCCTCGCACATGCATCTAACCCCCCTCATTCGCGGGGCAAAGTAGCGTGGGAGATAAGCCCGCGTCAGCACACCGTGACGAGCTGGGCGCCTAGCACAGGTGGCTTTTTATATATATATATATATATATACGTACTAATACGATGAATGACGGCGGCGGCGGCAAAAACCAACCGAGACTGTCCATATGCATAAATACTATTGCAATAAAAAAAAGAAAGCAAAGCTGAATGACGTCGGGGGCCACACCTAGTGCGTGCAGTGAAATTATGCACGCGCGCACAGCGTCAAAAACGAATAGCGAACAACATGGCCACAGACACGAATACCGCGAAGCACTATTCGGTAAAGGGCCCTACATATGCAGTGCGGCCCCACATATGCAGTGCGGCCCCACATATGTCACGCAACCGAAAATCGTGGCACTGCCGACGTGCACAAGTAGTTATTTTTCTGCTTTTTTTTTTCTTTTTTTTTTTTTTGTAGGGAGGGGGGCACACCCGGCGGTGAGAATGGCGGCAACGCAGGCTGGTGGGGTGCAGGCCCGCCCTCACGCCGACGCGGCCCGCGTGCCTGCCACTGCCGCTTCGCGCTTGGTCGGCGGCGGGGCAGCCACCGAAAATGCATACTCGTAACAAAATGACAAAATGCAGAGCAAAATTCCTAGATTTTCTGTGGGGCAAATTCGTTATATCAAGGTTGTCTCCCGCTGTTGCTTTGTTACATGGAGGTCACAAATACATTTGCTTCGATGTAGGGAGAGCGGGGAATAGAAAAGCTTCATTATATTGAGGAATTCATTATATGGAGGATCGTTAAAAGCAGGTTTAGCTGTACTCTCCAAAAACCGCCGATGCTCCTGACTCACCTGCAGCCGTGGCAGCTGCGGCAGTGTGCCTTTCTTCGAGAGCTAGGTGCTGACTCTGGAGCAGTAGCGTTGCACCTTTGGGGCCTGCCCAGCCCACGAGTTGCAGGTCGTGCAGGCGCACCGCCACGCAGGGACGGCCAGAGCCACTCCCAACACGACGCCCGTTGTGCCACTCGGCACTTTCCAGCATGGTAGTGGCCTGTGCACCGCCTCCGTGATGGTCCATGGCGAGAAGCTCGGCTGCATCTTGCGCGACTTCGGCGGCACCACCGCGACCCAGGACCTCATCCAGTGCCCCAGTTGCAAGGAGCAGCTGGTCAGAGTCCGACGAGAGGTCGCTCCGCAGGGAGACGGTGTCGTCATCTGCCACAGAGTCCATTTCACCATCCGCTGCACCTAGACCGCCAGAGCAATGCCGATTTTATTGATTATGGGGAATAAAACAAAAGAAAAGGTACTGTACCTAGCTAAATTCACCAGGCACAATACTCACGAGTACCACAGAAGTGGAGGCCATGAAAGAAGTTGCCGTAATAAGTTGTTGCTTTTCTTCCATGCGATTTAAAGTAGCAAATGATTGATTTGTTGCATGCAACCGACAAAATAGAGATAGTGGAGCTTTTGAAGTTATTCAATAAGTGTGAGGTAGCCGACATTAGAACGGCAGAAACCTAAAAGAAGCAAAAGCGGCCGACGCCTAAAAGCTGTGATGGTAAACTTGTGCATAGGCAAAACTGGATGTATGCATTAAGGAACAAGGAAGGCACTGTCATAACCAATATGTATAGAATAGACGTCGTGGCAGATGAGTTCCACAGAGGGCTGTACAAAAGCCAAAACAGCCATGATGATATCGTGAGAAACAATAATGGTCCAAAGGAATGCGACATCCTACCAGTAACTACCGGGGAAGTAAGGAAAGCCCTAGAAGGAATGCAAAGAGGCAAAGCCGCTGGTGAGGATGAGGTAACAACAGACCTCCTGAAAGATGGCGGGGAAATTGTGTTAGAAAAACTAGCAACCTTACATACGAAGTGTCTGTTGAGGGAAGGGTACCAGAATCTTGGAAGAAGGCCAACATCATCTTAATTCATAAGAAGGCCAACATCATCTTAATTCATAAGAAGGCCAACATCAAGGACTTGAAAAATTACAAGCCAATCAGCTTACTGTCCGTTCTCTACTATTTACAAAAATATTAGCTAACAAAATTAAGGTGACATTAGAGTTCAATCAACCAAAGGACCAAGCAGGATTTCATACAGGCTACTCAATAATAGACCATATTCATACTATCAGTCAGGTAATAGAGAAATCCGCGAAATACAACCAACCCCTATACATATCCTTCATAAATTACGAGAAGGCGTTTGACTCAGTCGAGACATCAACAGTAATGCAGGCACTATAGAATCAGGGCATCGAAGAGCCCTACATAAACATACTGAAAGAAATCTACAGCAGATCTACAGCCACCATAGTTCTCCATAAACAAAGCCACAAAATCTCAATAAAAAAGAGCGTAAGGCAGGGAGACACAATCTGCCCAATGCAATTTACGTGTTTACAGGAGGTTTTCACAGCCCTACATTGGGAAAGACTTAAGGATAAGAGTTAATGGAGAGTATCTTAGTAACCTGCGATTCACTGATGACATTTTTTTGATGAGCAACTCAGGGAACAAATTACTGCTCATGATTACTGAACTGGACACGGAAAGCAGAAGAGTAGCTCTGAATATTAATATGCATAGAACTAAAGTAATGTGCAACAGTCTCGGCAGAAAACAGCACTTTGTGATAGGTGGAGAGACGCTGGGAGTTCTAAAGGACTATGCCTACTTAGGACAAGTAGTAACCTTGGAGCCAAACCATGAGAGTGAAATAACTAGAAGAATAAGGATGGGGTGGATAACATTCACTAAGAATTCTCAAAGCATGAATGGTAATCTGCCACTAACACTCAAGAGGAAGATATATAACAGCTGCATCTTGCCAGTACTTGCCTACAGAGTAGAAACCTGGAGGCTTACTAAAAAGGTTCTGCTTAAATTGAGGACGATGCAATGAGCGATGGAAAGAAAAATGATAGGTGAAACCTCAAGAGACAAAAAAAGAGCAGAGTGCATAAAGGAACAAACCGATGTTAAGAATATTACAGTTGAAATTAAGAGGAAATGGACATGGGCCAGGCGCATAGCATGTAGGCAGGATAACCGCCGGTTATCAAGGGTAACTGACTGGATTCCCAGAGAGGGCAAATGCACGAAGGGGAGACAGAAAGTTAGGTGAGTTAATGAGATTAAAAGGCTTACTGGTATAAGGTGGGATTATGGGAGAGGCCTTCGCCCTGTAGGAAGATGATGTCAGGAAGATGATGATAATGATGCGTTCATGCAGTTGTAGTGCTTTGTGTGATTGCCAAAATTATGTGGCAAGTTGTGGTGGTGGAACGAATGCATAGTCCACTTCTCATGTTCTTTTTTTGCGCTTTCTGCACTGCTGCAGCTCTAACCGTAGAATTGGTTGTTCTCCCCAAACATAATGTAAGCATAACGTAAGCTCATTCCTTGTGACTGAAATTTGATTTTGCAGTATTTCTGATCATATGTTTGTCCGAAACTTCAACATGATGATAGTACCGACTTAATCAACTTCATCACATCAATGTTAAGTGACTGTTACTAACAAAATTTTTAGGTGAAACAATGCTTTTATTTTTCTATAATTCTGTTCAGTGTCTAGCAATAGATTAGCGGAAACCAGTTAGTGCAATCTTTCCCAATATAGGATGGTGTTTCGGCTTAGGGTTTCCTCTACCAGGCATGTTGAATTTTCAGCTTGAGCTGCAACAAAGCTACCAATCTAGGTTGAGCAACCTTGCTCACCTTTGGCAAGAACTGCGTCTATTCCCGACACAACAGTAGCGAATCCCTTGCGAAGGGTCCACGGGGGAGCCACCTTGGTCGTCTCTCCTGCGCCTGTGGGAACTGGCAGAGGCACGCCGATAGAAGTCGGCAGTGACTGTCGCAGTGGAGAGTCTGGCGAGTCATCCGCACCATGCGGCGGAACCTCATCAGCTTCGCTAGTGGTGGTTGAAGACGAGGGCCGCTCCGAGGCATCGCTGGCCGAACCACCAACTGCATTGGTGGGTGCTGGTGGCAGCAGCAGTGTCACCTCCACACGGGGCCACAGAGCCGTCACACTCACTGATGGAGGTGCTCGGCCGCTTGGACCGAGGATAGCCTGCAGGGAATGACATATCTCAGTGGTTGCTGCCTTGTCAGAGTCAATTGAGCAGTAAATGCAATAGAAAGATGCTAGTTATTTTGGGCGAAATTGGGGACTTCTATTTCAAACTTTCTACTACCCATTGATGAAGAAGAAAGTTGAGCACTTATTATGTCACTAATTCCCACTGATCACATGAATTTCATAGTCCACGGAGCCCAGAGGTCCCAGATCTGCAGCAAGCAGTACCAAGGAACGACAAAATTCTTTTGTCTTTTTACCTCCCTTTTTCTCTCCCACATTCCTATGGCCTCACACTGTCACAGATAGCTTTTTCTGATTTTAAAATGTCCACAAGTTCATACAATAAGCAGGATGAATAGTTAGCAGCTTCTTTCAGGGTAAAACCTTCTTCAATTTCTACTTTTACCCGAGCTAAAGTCGATCAGATCAGACATGAAAGAAGCAAGAAGCTAGGAGGAAGCACTGAATAGCGCGACTGAAGCCTCCAGAGTACACTTAGCACATGGTCAGAGTTTGCATGCAGTAGCCTTCAGTACTTGCAATTTTTTACTGTTTTAGAACCTCCTGTATGTCAGCCAAACAAGTAAAAACTACCAGCAGCTAACGCCGAAGCCTAGGGAATTTCACTTTTATAACATGAAGGTGCACAAAAAGCAGCATGCTAGGCTGACACTGCTGGCATCATGGGAGTGTTCGCTTCCATAGCTTGGCTGCATGACACAATATACTCCCCCTCAAGTTTTACCAGTGGAACTGTTTAAGCCCGAAGTAGGTCTGTTTATCAACAATGTAAGCTGGCAAAGCGGGGGATGAAAGAAGAAAAGCAGGGAAAAGGGAATAAAATAGAAGATCATAGTCAAGCTTAATACAGTACAAGTACGTAGTGAGAAAGAGAAAAGGGGGCGAGGGGGAATGAAGTGACAGTGAGGAGGAGGGCAAATATAGCATAGTTGAACGGAAAAAATAGAGAAGGAATGTGAGCTGGTGCTTGTACATATGCTAGAGAAGACCATTAACTCTGCCGTTCTCTCACTCTTTGCGCTACTAGTGCATAGTTGCCATGATTTTTTTTTCCTTCGTAATATTAGGTCACTCGAAAAGGCATGCGCACACACCAGTCGGTCGACAGCTGCCTGCTCGTGCAGCACGGCAGCCGAGCGTGCAAGCCGCAGCAAGAAAGCACACTCCCTCCGCCCCAGCTGCAGCCGCAGGGGCGCCGGCACGTGCAGCAGCAGCGGCACATGCGACGCCAGCGTTGCCGGTGCCGCTATCCAAAGCATGATGGGCAGTGGCTCCACAAAAGCACGTGGTCTCGACCCGGGTCGTTCAACAAATTCGGCCCAGCAGGGATCCAGCTGCACCGACCAGAGGGACGCCTCAACTTCGGGGTCTCCTGGAACATCACAATACACAAATTAACGACTGTCGATTCCTCTTTTGTGACATTTGTCCAAAGCACAAAAGGAAAAGATGCCACTACAGAAGTAGTTGCTGAGGTTGTGTTAGATGTTAAACAGAATTTAGACTGTGTAAAAACAAAACAAGAGGAATGGATCAAGGGTTTCTTTCTTTGTTAAACACAACTTCATAAGCTCTGCAGAAAGAGGCAGATCAACATAAAAGACCTCGCCACATTACTTTATAGGCCCAAAGCAGAGTGACAGAGTGGCGGCAGCTGCCCGAGTCCGAACCATCAGAGACGGGAACTTCTATCTTGCTCTTCGAGCTGCAGATGAGCAGCACGAGAGGCGCAGCACAATTGCTAAGAAATGTAAGAAATGATAACGAGGATGATGATGCAGGCTGATGATAATGGCACTACAGATTACTACTCCACTGCAGAAACGAACCCAGAATTAACAGTATGAGGACGTATGTACAAGAGTGTTCGTGACGCGAGACAGGGCCCTCGATGGACAGTCCAAGTTGTTAACATAGAAAGGCAAGGGTTCTTTATATTCTTTCTAGCGGACAGAACTAGAATAAGTAGGGTGGGCAACGACTTTTGTCACAGTACACTGTGTTCGTACCCAAGTGGGTGTCACGAGGACCTGATGGGGACTGTCGAGAACACAGCGGCAGAGCACCGATGCGAATGGGAATTTTACGTGCGCAGCACTGCATCAGTGCACAGCACTGATGCAGATATCGGTACGTAGGTATCATCACTTGGAGCGGTGTTCGAAGATAGGTCGACTTGACCACTATCGTTGGTAGTGGATAAGTAACGATGTAGACGTCAGGTGGAGGTGAATGACGCCTGGCGGAGTGCAGAAGGGCATGCTTGCATTCCAGCTATCTGCCTGCTGGTTCCCGGCCGCAGTCAAGAAGTCGGTAGGAGGTATTTTATGGGACCCAGCAAGCGTGAACTCTGAAGGAGCCTCAGTTCCCCTTTGACATAGGGAAGCACCTTCAGCAGTCGACGCACGAGGGCTCATGCATAGGTTGGTATGTCCTATGGCTGCCGCAACGGGAGGCGTGGCATGTGCGATCTGCTGTGCTATATGCAGACTAGGCACGTTGTCCTCAGGAGTGTTGGTCATAGTGCCAGCGTCTCGGAAGTTTGGCCGTAGATGGCTGAGGGCTTGAACTTCGACCGCAAGAGACTTCGAGGGCTACGCTGGTTGCTGCTGGCAGGACACACAGAGCGCTGGGTCCGATCAAAAGTCAGTTGGTTCGTCGACAGCAATGCCTCCACTACTGGGGGGCTAATTTCAGCCACGTCCATGTCCATGACAGACTCCAGAGCATGCGGTGACATCCCTGGGGTGTATCGGGCTGAGGAGGTTGAGGAAGACATGAAGATGGTGGGCACGCCTGATGGACTGTTGTACGAGGACTCCGAGGGAACACAACTCTCGGTGGGTAGGGCCAGTTGAAGTAAGGCCATTTTTTGACCCCGTCATCATGGTGGTCTGGTGAAGAACTCACTGTTCTAGTGACCAGATGCAAAGAAGAAGACATAGCTGGCGAAGCACAGTCTTGGTCAAAAGAGGTCTGCGGGCTAGGTGGTACCGCTCGCTGGGAAGCAGAGGAAACTTAAATGTCGAGTGTCCCCGCACACAGGCACTAAGCAAAGCCGTAAAAGACGAGTACCGCAGTGCAGAGAGCATCGTATGGCTGCAAATATGGCAGCAAGATGGTGTAGCTCTACAAGCAGCGCGTTGAGCAAGATGGTGTGCATCAACAGCTGTGCCGCAGGTAGGCCAGGTGGAAAGGCTTCACAGGCGGGCAAAGTCGCAGAAGCATGGCACCGGCTGCTTGTCGAAAGGCGTTCTCTTCGGGTCACTACTGTAGCGAGAGACAAAGCGACGTGAACTATCTTGAAAAACATGGGACCTACTTGAGTGCAAAGGGATTGAGTGGTTCTGAGTCATCAGTATGATGAAGCTCTGACTTCACCGCAGATACGAATAACCCACCTATGTCTTCTGTTCTTGTGTCATCTCCTGCAGTGCAAGGATGCTCTTTTTTCATATGCCATGTTCACACTGTCAGAAGAATTCACTTCTCGATAAAGCTTCCTGCAACCCTTTGTTCTTCTCATAACCGAAAACTCTTGCACATCCATTTATTCAGTATCAGCAACATTATACTGTGGGGAATGTCTCGGGTGCCTTAAGGACATTGACTGAGCTTGCACCAGTCAACTGCCTGATCCAGCAACAAGCCTTCAGATCCCACTTCCCGCTCCCACCACATCTTCCCCAGATGCCTTCCTTCTGTAATAAAAATAATGAAGGACTGAAGTCCGTCATGCTTGTTTTGCGTGCCGTGTAAAGAGAAATGAACTCTGAGACGACATGTTAAGACACACGACATTCATCACACGTCACAAGAAAAAATACAGCAAACACTGAGGTACAAATAGAGCAATGCAAACAGAGAGAAACTAAGCTTGATTTAAAAAGTGACCAACAAAAGTTCAAGAAAGCATGCTCAAAAACCCGAGGGCAAGATGGGTGGTACAACGGACGCTGAGGTGCAGGTCAAAGGCAGATGGAAGACGCGATGGAATGTCTCACGGGTTGAAGTGCGACACTATGGCGACGATGACACTTGACAACGTGGGGTCCCACTACGAAAGCAGCTAACCCTTATCGGAGACGCAATGCTCCATGCGGGCAATGGCCAGCCCGTCCAGCGAACAGCTTGCTTTGAGACGCGATGCTTGGCACAACTGTGACCATTTGCCAGGCCACGTCAGTCACTGTGCCGAACAGCTGACCGCCAAGATGCCTCGCTGAGATCCCCGATGCCCTCGGCAAGAAACAGAACAGCAGGCCAGGTCGTGCTACGAGATGCAGTACTCGTGCTGGCAATGCCGCCCCAGCTGGTAATTAGACGGCAGCAGCGTCGACGGCCACGTTCTCTGGCTGGAACCTAGGCTGCCAGCATCCGACGCTTCGGCCTGCTGTCTTCCATCTGCCACTGCTTCGGCTCGTTCCCAGCCCCAAAGCTTCCCGCCACGTAATCTTCACACGTGGCCCAATCATAGCGCACCACATTTATGGACCAATACAAGTCATCAGCTGATTGGATAGCTGATTGGACAGCTTCACGTGCACAGCTGGCTCGAAATCATATGCACCTTGCCCTGCACTTTCGTTGTTGTCAACGTTTTCATCATTCATCACACCTTCATCCATTGATTCTGATCTTCCTGTTGCTCAATGAACCCAACTACTCACACTTCTCGGCAGCCTCTCAGATGTTTTTCGACTTCAAACAAACCAATATAGATCGAAAATATGCAATCGCTCATTGTACTGACACTGGCATCCATGCACCATTGCATCAGTGTCCATACTGGGTCTCACACACTTAATGCCAAGTTATTGATGATCAGGTGACTAATAAGCTAAATCGTGGCATCATACAACTGTCCAACAGTCTGTGGGCCTCCCTGGTGGCACTTGTCAAAAAGAAGGATGGTACCATCCGATTCTGTGTGGATTATAGGCACTTTAACAAGATCATGCGCAAAGATTGATTGATTTGTGGAGTTTAACGTCCCAAAACTACCATATAATTATGAGAGACGCCGTAGTGGAGGGCTCCGGAAATTTCGACCACCTGGGGTTCTTTAACGTGCACCCAAATCTGAGCACACGGGCCTACAACATTTCCGCCTCCATCGGAAATGCAGCTGCCGCAGCCGGGATTCGAACCCGCGACTTGCGGGTCAGCAGCTGAGTACCTTAGCCACTAGACCACCGTGGCGGGGCATGCGCAAAGATGTTTATCCGCTCCCCAGAATCGACGATGCTCTCAACTGTTTGCAAGAGGCAGAGTTCTATTCCTCGCTGGCCCTTCGGTGGGGGTACTCGCAGGTACCCATTAATGATGTTGACTGCCTCAAGACTGCGTTTGTAACACCAGACGGCCCATACTAGTTTGATGTGATGCTGTTTGGCCTTTGCAACGCCCTTCAACTTTCGAGCGTCTGATGGACAACACACTTTAAGACCTCATATGGCAGATGTGTCTTTGCTATCTCGATGAAGCCGCCTATTTTTTTTTTTTTTTTTGAAGGACTTTGACACACATTTCCTGCGCCTCGCAAGTGTCCTGGAATGCCTCACACATGCAGGTCTTCAGCTGAATTTGAAGTGTCATTTTGCCACCCGGAAGCTCCCCATCTTAGGGAATGTTGTCAGCAAGGACAGTGTTCTACCTGACACAGCAAAACTCAATGCCATCACACAGTTTCCTAAGCCATTGACTTCAAAGGAACTCCAGAGCTTTATAGGCCTATTTTGATACTTTTGTCGATTCGTCTGTAATTGCACCTTAATAATAGCCCCTTCAACATGCCTACTTGCTGACAGCCATGGCATTTCCGCATAGTCTTCCACCTGCAAAACACCACGCCCAAATAAGTGGCAAGAGAGGCAAAGTGCAAGTGCTAAGAAATTATGATGATGCAGATAGATGATGATGGCAGCCAGCCTTACTTGGTATAGCATTACAATTTGTTGCTCTCGCATTCATTGCAATGTATTCAACGCACCGTCGAGCCGGACGCGTTTTTGCTAGCTTCTCAGTTTTTCTTGTTCTTGCCATTTATTTTTTTTAAATCTAGTTTTACAGTTTTGATTTTTCCTTCCCTTCCTATCATTTGATTTACTTATCTATTATTTTCTTATATCGCCACACAGTCTTCTTGGACTTACCGTAATTACTCGAATCTAACGCGCACATTTTTTCCGGTTAAGCGAGTTCATAAGTCGCATGCGCGTTAGAATTGAGTACGAACGAAAAAATTACGGTCAATCTATTGCCATCGGCAAATCCAAAATGGCCGCCACCTACGCGCGTCGGCATGGCGCGTCGGCAATTTCTGCCTATGTGTTTCCCATGTGCGGCACTTCGTACGTGTGCTGAGGAGTTCGTCATCTAGTAGTGCATTAGCATCGACGGCGTGGAAGGGCCGACTCCGAAAACTCGAGTGCACCACGATGCCGCTTTTAAAAGAAAAGTCGTCGCGTGTGCAGAAACGGACGGAAATCGGGCCGCATCGCGGTCGTTCGGAGTTCCCGAAACGTGCGTGCAGGACCAGCGGAAAAAAAAGCAGAAAATTGTCGACAGCAAAGCTTCACGCAAAGGCTTCAGTGGACCACAGCAGGGTCGGTTTCCGCAAATAAAGAGCTGCTCGGCGAGTATGTGCTTGAGCAGCGAGCGGCACAGCGGCCCGTGACGACAGAACTGCTCCAAGTGCGGGCTACGCAATTAGTCTTAGAAAAAGGTCTAATGCGGAGCCAATTTAAACGAGCAGGTGCTGGCTAACTAACTTTATGAAGTGGAAAAGCTTTTCCCTCCGAAGGGGAACGTGCATATGCGAAAAGTTTTGCGGTCGAGTACGATGAAAAGCTTCACAGTTTTCAGAGGTTCGTCCTAAACTTGCGGCGCAACAACGGCTACCTGCTTGGGCAAATCGGGAATGCCAATCAGACGCCTCTTTACTTCGACATGCCTGGCTCCACAACCGTCGAGAAGAAGGGAGCGAAGCAAGTTCGCGTGCTGACATCGGTCCACGGTAAAACTACAGTGACGGCAATGCTCTGTTACACGTCAGATGGGCACAAGCTTCGCCCGTACTTCATATTTATATGGAAGACACTCCCAAAAGGAGTCATTTTTTCGGGTGGTGTGATCGTGGGAGCCAGCGAGAAAAATGGGTGCGCGTTGCAATCGATGTCTTACGTTTTTTTTTTTTGCGGTGGGAATCGGGTGCGCGTTACAATCAAGGGCGCGGTAGAATCGAGTAAATACGGTACGTAGGATGATGTAGGCCCACCTCGCCTGTTTCTCTTTTTCGATCGTCTTTCTTTTTTAGTAATGTTTTTTATTACCTCGCGCCAGCCGATGTTATTGTCTCCTAGCACTGCTTGTGGTGGACGAAAACCCTAGGACAACCTCTCCACCATCAGCGACAACTCTAAACGCTCGCGAGCATTTGAACTTCTTCTCTGGTAGGCAAACAGCTTCCATCGGCAAGATGAGGCCAGAACACCGCTGTCACCTCGCCGCAGTCCTCACAAAGTTCGCAAGAGTTCTGCTCAGCCATGCAGGTACAAACAACTGGCAACGGTTGTCTCTGGTCCCACGAACCTAGCACTAGCACCGCCATCCAGCCCCAGCCCCTTCAACTCACTAGGTGCCATAGTTTGGCCAGCCGAAGAAGCCACTGCTGCCATCTTGCCTCGCCCTCCCTCCGAAGATGGCCATCTTACTGCCGAGACAAATTCCACCGAACAAGCTGCAGGGGAACATGAGGGCAATGTCTGCATTTGCATTCCAGAGGATAATCAGGCGGGATAGTTCACGCTTCCAAACCAAAAACCTCCCTCTAGCATCGAAGATGGGTGTGAAGAAAGTATAAGCAACCCAGCTCCCTCCCCACCGTTCACAGCTACTTTGGGCATGACCAGTCTGATGGCACATGCTCGCCTTGGTTCAGGTGAGCAATTGCTCGTCCCCAAGAAAAAGAAGCCCCTCAATGGCCTTCCCTAATCCCTCGCGCCAATTGCGTGCTGGAACCACAACAAACCCCTGTCCTGTCTGCTCCTCCAGGGGATCTGGCATCCAAGCCTGCACAAGGAGTGCAAAACTCTATGCCTCAATACGACACAGTCCTCCATTGCCCTGCAGGCAGAAAAACTACTTTTGGGCCGGCCTCTAAAGAGGAAACCTCTGCCTTCCTGGCACCGCTTAAGGGCGTAGAACTTGTGAGAGTGAACCATCAAAGAAACGTTGCTGCTGCGGATGTCCCTACCGGTGCCTATCTGGACTACCTCCTGGCCATGGCTGACATTTGCGGTGTTGCGGAGAGGGCCAAGCAAACTTCACTCAGCGCTTGTAATGGGGCGATCTATAATGTTGATCCCGCTCTCGATGAGCAGCAAATCCGAAACAATATTTCATGCTGTGAGGCAGTTCTTGAGTGCTCTCGAGTGGGTTGAAACATAGTTTTACGGTTTACCAGCAACAAAGCACCGTCAGACGAACTCTTCGAACAACGCTGCCGTGTTCGCGCCACACGCTTGCGTCCAACCTAATGTGTTTGCTGCTGCCAACATGGCCACACTGACGTCACATGCACTTCCCAACCACGCTGTGTATGTTGCGGTGGTCCCCACCCCAACACTGAGTGGTCAGCTGGGAGGTCCAAAGGCGTTTACTGCTGCGACTCCCATCCAGCCACTGAGCCACGCTGTCCCCGATGGCAAGAGGAGCGGTGTCTTCTTGAGGTAAGCGTTGAGTTGGCTCTGCCGATATTGCGACGCAAGGCGCTCGCCATGATGCGAGGCAAGGGCTCAAACTCGCGCTCAGAGCACGAATCTTGCACTAGCTTTTCAGGAAGGCCTCTATTACGCGGCAGCCTCTGGCTGATTGTTGTTGACACTCACACAGCCTCCACTCAGCGTCCCTACACTTCCTAGCACGTGTGCACCAGCGGCAAGAAGGACTTCATTATCTCCATCTTTATTGCGGATCTGCTATCCGCTATGAATTTCCAGCCCACCAGTTGTACTGTCCGACCACTCTGAGCTGCAGCTCTGGCCACTCATGTTACACTTAAGAGTGATGACGAGTGATCTGAGTGAAGGCCAAGGCCATGCATACTGCAGCGGAACTGCCGCTCACTGCATTGCCATCAAGCAGAGCACGCGGCAATTCCTCCCCTGCGCGACTATGACGTCCTTGCCTTGCAGGAGACGTATGCTCGCGCAGTAGATGTTTCGGTGGCCGGCTACATTGGCTACAGCAGTCCCACTGTGTGCACCAGCCAAGCACAGCATTACATGCCGCCATGCCACCCATAAGCCTGGGAAGTCGCATGCAGGGCGATACATTTGTGCTACGCTCCATTATGCGCTTGTCCCTACTGAACAATTCTGCAGTGCAACGACTTGGGGCGTTGCTGCCACTGTGCTGGTAGTTTCAATGGTGTTGGCACTAGCTACGGTAGTGTCAACGGTGTTGACACTATCGTCGCAAGTGTGTATGTGCGTCCTGTTATTGTGGCCAACTGCACAGTTGTGCCGCGTCTTGCCACCGCGTTTGTGCGTGACCACGTACTGTGTGGAAACTTTAACGCGCATCAAGTCAGTTGGGGGTGCCATACCACAGATGCACGTGGTCAAGACCTTTGCGACACAATCAGCTCGTGGGTCATTTGGTACTGAACTCCTGCGAACACACCGTCATTCGTGGCAGCGTGACGTTGACTATGATAGATTTGACGCCTGTGTCAGAGCGCTGCTCTTAAGTGCGGTGGAAGCATCACGCTGACACCGCTGGGTCTGATCACTACTCGATCATGCTCCTTCCGTGTCACCCCAGCCGTGGTGCCGTTCCCGAAAACAGAGTTGTGCGGTGGCCACTTTTTCACGAGCTGTGCGCGAAAACAGAGCAGTGATTTCTTTTTGCGCATCGCGGACTGTACTGAGTGTGACAACGCACTCTACTGTTCCTGCTTGCACGTCCTGCTCTGACATCAAGCTGCTCAACCTCAACGCAGTGCACTAGCGCACACAGAGGCGAGCGCTACGCTCCTCTGTTGGGGGCGCATGGACAGAGACAACCGACTGGACACCGTGTGGCCACCTCACGCGCAGCGGCTATGCGACGGCAGCTTGACGAGCATCTGTTCTTCTCTGAGGAACTCACGCCGCTGTCGTCGCAGCTGTCTCATCTTGTGTATGATGATCAACTCGAAACTGTCGTGATACCCAGTCCTCGCAATAGCCGTTGCGCAGGGCATCACTGAGAGGGAGCTTGATAAACTGCTTGCATCCTCATTTACCCCTCCTTCTTCTTCAAATAGAGTGAGTGTTACCAGTGTCAAGGCAACTGGAGCGTTCGCCCTTCCTGCCGTGGAAACCGCCATCTCAGATGACATTCACTCTCTCTGTGAGGAGGATTTCTCTCTCATTGAACTGGAACGGGTTCTCCTCAGAAGGCGCAAGCGCAGTGCCCCTGGTCAGGACAGAACCACACATCAAATACCGGGAATCCTGGACGCCTCCCAGCACCCTTTCTTGCTGGATGCATTCAACAGAGTTTTCTTCAGTGCTGTCCTCCCGGATCAGTCCAGCTCCGCTACTATATTTCCTGTTCTCAAGAAACGCAAACTGCCACACTCGGTCAAGTCATGTAGACCAATCTCCTTTACCTCTGTGGCGGGCAAAGCGATGGAAGACATGGCCCTTTATCGACTGCAGCGAATCGCAGATGCTCACACTGCTTTCTTATCAAAACAGTGTGGATTCCGGCTTCATCACGCGACAGCTGATTGCATCACTGCGATTGTGAGCACCCTGGAGCAAGCTCTACACAATAGAGAAATAGGCCATTCTACTCCTCCTTGACATACAGTCGGCGTTTGACTCGCTCCCCACGCGTCCATCATCAGTTCTGTGCACGCGCTCAGTGTCAAGGGCAAACTCTTGAACTACGTTCAGGCCTTCCTCACCAACCGGACGTTTACTGTGCGCGTAGGTGGGGCAACAAGTGCACGGCGTCCCGTCAGCTGCAGCGTCGCACAGGGCAGCGTGCTCAGCCCTTTTTTGTTTAATATGAAACTCGCACTCACGAAGAGCCTTCCAGAAATAACTGTGTTCACTGAACGCTTGGTTGTGTACTCTGACGACGTCACTCTTTATGTGCGTGGACCAACCCGTAAGTGCTGAGCGGTGTGCGCCTATATGCAGGAGGCCCTCCAGTGTGTGGCCACCTTCATTAGAAGCATCAGCCTCACGATCTCAGCGCCGAAAACCGAGGGCCTCATCATTCACCCTTGTGCTGAGGCCCAATGACATCTTCCGTGTCTTCAGCTAAAAGCTGCGCCGATAGCTTGGCGCAACGAAATCCGCTACCTCGGCCTCACGATAGAAAATTGCCTCCGATAGTTTCCAGCGGTATGACGCGTACACCAGATGATACGTTGCGTGGAATCAGCTGTGCATCGTCTACTTGCCCGTGGCAACGACTTCCCCGCTGCCTTCGCCTGCACGATATACGAGGCGATGGCTCTATCTATATGCACTACGCACTGCTGAACTGCAAACTCCAAGCACCATAGTGGTGACTAATATACCAAAACCAACGCCGTGCCATCCTTATGTGTCCCAGAATGCCTCGTAGTTGTCCTGTGGCGAAGACACTTGCGGAAGCTCGCACATGCCTGCGTGGCTCATGGCGGACCTGCGCACAGTGTGCCACTTGAAGCGTCTCCACCGGGCACCCGATGATGGCCCCCTGCTCGCGCGGTTATGTGCTTTGCGAAATTCCTGTGTCGGTCAACTCCTGGATGTCTACGACGGCGTCGTGGCCGACTATCCCGCACGCTCTTCACGCTGGCGAGCGCCCCTTCAAGTGAATCTGCACTTGCCGGGAGTCAGATCGAAGCGCCACACTCAACTTAGTGCCATGACACAGGAGGTGGCAGGGCGAATGTCCGGGGGCCTGGCCGGGAGGACGCAAGTGTTCACTGATAGATTTGTCCTGTGGGATGGCTCTGTTACGGCCGCATCCACAGTTCCTAAGCTTGGCATGGAGCGACAGTACCGCTTGTGGCATTGTGCATCTTCTACAACAGTTAAGCTAGTCGGGCTTCTATTGGCTGCTGACCTCCTACACGAGTAGTGAGCGGTCACAAGCGCAGCAATGTTCTGCAATTCAAAGCGTGCCCTGAGCCAGCTCTCAAGGGAGGAACGTGGCCCGCTCCTGGCTCAGCACGCTGCACGCAGCCTACTTGCCCTTCAAGAGTGTGGCTGTGACATTGTGCTCCAGTGGCTCTCTTCACACCGGGGAACGAGGCTGTCGACGAACTTACCAAACGAGAACACTCCACTGAGACGCCACTAATGAACTACGCAGGCTCTTTTGACTCGGCACACAGCAACCTTCGCTCCGAGTTAGCGCGCAAGCATCCTGATGCTCAGGTTACCGCAGGACACAACCTCCTCCCATGTAAGCGACTGGTTTCACCCACCGCGACTGAGAGCTCCTCCTACCTGAAAGCCGGCTCTCTATGGCCAGCGTAACGTAAGCATTGTCTGAGCGGCAAGGTCTCCCCGAACTGCGCCAATTGCGGCTCGGTGGAAACATTCTCCCATCTCTTGTGCGAGTGTCCTGCTCTCGTATATGCGCGCCAGCGGCTCGTCAAGAAAATACCGCCTCGCGGGACTGCCATGTGCGACCCTGCAGGACATCCTACATACCACCAGCTAAAAAGATTATCGCCCCTATGCCCTTGCGGACTTACTTAACTTTTTTGAGAACACCAACTCGACAGAGCAACTTTTATAAGCCGCTCGTCACAATGAACCGTGTCCTTCTCCCATCACGCGAGTTTTCTTTTTCTCCTCCTTCATGTAGCCCCCCCTTTTCTTTCTACCTTACTTCCTCTCCTTCACTCTTACGGTCCGTTCAGTCCCCGTTCCCTCGGGAGTATATCGGTTGAGTTGTCCTTACACGAGACACAGTTATCATGCACTCCAGATAGATTTTTTTACCTTTCGCCTTTTACTAAAGGATCACCCCCCCCCTCACTCCTCCCCATGTTATTGCTAGAGCTAATCGGCTATGACGATAGTTATAGCGCGAGAACAAAACGACGACACAGAGACAAGAAGGACACGAAAGACACGAGCGCTAACTTCCAACTGAGTTTATTGCGCAGAGCACAAAAATATATAGACGAGACAGTAACCATGTGATAAAAACCATATGGCACAAAGAGCAGAACATGAGTGAGTAAGAAAAACAAAAACAAACAACACAAAAACAAAAGCACTGAAAAACAGCAAAGAAAAATCTAGAAGAAAACGAAACAGAAAGGTAAAGATAATATAACTACCTGCCCGCACCGAAACCTTCGAGGAACCTGCGTTCCTTCTCGAACAAAGTTACGGAGGGCTTGCTAATACAAGGCACCTGTTTGCGTGCCATCTGCGCGGCCTTGACAATGACTCGGGTGTTTCATCTCTGTGTTTGTACAGCGTCGCTGTGTCCTTGAAGAGGGGAACACAATTGCACTCAGTGCAGTGCTGAGCAAGAAAACCATCTTTCCCGTTTCTAACATTGTTCGCGTCTCAGACACGCACACCCAGCACACGTGCACAGTGTCGAAAATGGATTGCGAATGACATGAACACTGCCGAAAACTATTGAATAAAGCGCCCTCCACATCCAGCGCAACTCTACATATGTGATGCTAACTAAATACGAGGCACTGCAAACAAAAAAGTTGTTTTCTTTTCTTTCTTTTTAAAAGGGGAGGGCGCATGCATCTGCAGCGGATATAACGATGGCAATGCCGGCTAGTGGGGAACAGGCCCGCATGCTCTTGCCTGGTAGTTACCGGAGCCATGAGGGGGCCGTGCACGCGCTGTCACCGCTTCGTGCTTCATCGCAATCGGGCAACAGTGGAAGATGCATGCTCGTGCACAAATTACAAAATCCGAGGCAAAATTGCTAAATTATCTGTCCCGAAAATTCGTTATATTAAAGTTGTCTCCCAGTGTTACTTTGTTACATAGAGGTCACAAATACATGTGCTTTTATGGAGTAATGGAGGGGAATATAAAAACTTTGTTATGTCGAGGAATTTGTTATATGGAGGTTCGTTATAAGCAGATTTACCTGTACTGTAGTTTCATTTACAGTGGTTGTGGCAAATGACAACCACAGTTCTGTGTGTGTGCTGGGCATGCACGTAATTCTGATGGATCTGGGGCATGATGCTCTCAGTCAGGTTTGAATGTTTCGGTAACCAAGTTACTATCGCCCGACCTGGTGTGGAAAGGTGTTCGTACCACCGAAATTCTACTTTGTTGATGTCCTGGCGACGATGCTTAAGGCAACTTGCACACACAAGGCCGCACACACAAGGCTGCAGTTTCGTCCAAGTGTTGCAGTGCCTTGAAGCACACTTGTGTGATTTGTTGCAGTTGCCATTAGCTTTGCCAGAGGAGCAAATCATGCGATCACTTGCAGAGTGCTTGTATTATCTTTGTCACAGCAGTAAGACAGACCCACTCGTTGGAACTTTGGCTCCAGAAACATTCCTCGTTCACTGACTCCTCATCAGTCAAAGTCTTTCTCTCAGCATCTGCCTCATGTGAATCTTGTAGACTTCATGTGGCCTCAGTTGACCACTGTTTTACATGGTTATTCTAAAAAGTGAATAAGGAGCAGGCACCCACCGTTGGAGCGTTGCTGCTGTCCCTGCAGGAAGCACGGGTGCACAGGCGGAGGATCGGGGCTGGCCCCTCCTCCATCGGGCCGCCAGGGAAAGCTGGTGGTTTCGAAGAAGAGGGGACCCCTGCCCAGGGCCTCCAGGCAGGCACCCCTGTCGGCCGGACGCCAGTTGGTGGCCACCGCCCGTGAGCAGCCGAGCTGCAACTCGCGACTTTCTCCGCCACCTGAGGAGTGCTCCTCAGGCCACAGAGGGCGCTCACGCTCAAACTGGGGCACTGCAACCTACGCATTCGAGGATTCACCCACATCTCTAAACAAATGTTGCCACAGCAGCGCATATTTAACTTAATATACATGGCTCACGCACAGTTTGTACCAAAGGCTTTCATGTCGAGTGGTTGCAGCCAAATTGAAATGCACGAACGACGGAAAGAAACACGAAGACAGCGCTAACTTCCTGTTTCTTTTTTTCATTAGTGTTCTTAAATTTATCTCCAATCACTCAACATACCAGACCACCAACTAGCCCAGATGCAAACCATTCTAAAGGCTTTGCACATGCAAAAAGTCCTTCCCTTCATCAGTGCATCTGCGTCTTTATAGATGCAATGCATTTGTGGGAAATAACGGCATGAACATCATGGAGACACAAGTCAAGAAGAACACATTACAAGCACTGCACCACGTGCTTGTCTAGCACCTACATCATATTTGCTCTGATTTCACCTGTTATGGCTTTGTCCACAATTGTTTGCCACAGCCATTGCAAGAGAAACCACAATTGCTATTAAGGCAATCATGTATGGTGACAACAAAACTCTGAAAGTGCATGTGCATCCAACGCTTTCTGGTCGGAGTGACTACCACAGTCACCGATAATGAAAACCTAGTAGATGTTTAGAGAACGTGACCAGCAGCTTCTAAGCTACACAGCTAACTTAATAATAAATAACTAGCAATAAAAACATTTACTTTATTTTATTTATTTACTTATTGATACTGCAGTCTCAAGCAGAGACTATAGCAGGTGTGAAACATTGATAATGATATTTAAAAAAGGCCGAATAGTATTCAAAGAAAATACATGATGTGAAAAATACAATGCAAACATATAAAACAATGAGACCAAGAAAATGAACAAGAAGAAAACAGAATTTAGCTGCAAATAGTGACTGTAAAATGCAAGAGTAAAAGAACAAGCTGAATAAACACAAAATAAATATAATTTCCAGGAGAAAATTTATAAAATTGAACAAAAATGTGCAATTAATTGGAACAAATAACAAAAGAAAGGTATATTCAACGATGCTAACATGCTACTGAAAATATTTTTAAAACAAAGAAAGCGAGGCTTGTGCTACAATATTGTTTGGAAGGTTTTTCAAATTAACAATAGTTCAAGGGAACGAAGGGTATTTAAAGCAGTTATTTTGTGGAAGTAAAGGTGTTATCGTGAAAAAATGTCTTTGCCTACTTCCATAACCCTGAGAATAATTGATAACAGGAGAGGAGTTTATGTTGTAATGTCCTTTAACTATTTGGTAAAATAATTTCAGTCGGCGAATTCTACCTCTATTGCTAACTGAGGGCAAACCAAATTGTTTCACGAGTTCAGTAATTGATGAACGACCATATGAGTTATATATAGGGTCCCTAACTTTATGCAGCGGAAAATTTGAAATTCTGCAATTCCAGATAAAGGAATCTGCGAAATTTCGCAGCAACCCTAAGCATGCAAAATTCTGCGGCAATACTGAACAAATGCAAGGAGGCACAAGTAACAATTTATCACACTTTCAGGCTCGCAACATGCCTGCAATAATTAATATTGAAGAAAGCTATTGTGGCACAGCATCAGATGATGCTCTTCACTTAGAGAGTGACGCTTGTGGGACACAATGTCACCATAGCGACTGAACGATCTCTCTGCATCAACTAAGTTGATTTGTATTGCTAAGTATTTCAAGGCGATTGATGAAAGGGTTGGAGTAAGCTGCTCCATGCTCCATCCCTGCCCAGAAAGCCAGGATATGAATGTCTCATCCTGAATTTTGTTGTTTGAACACAAATGGAGCCAAGTCCCTGTCACTGGTGTCAGTTTTTGTGCAGTCTTCAGGTAAATCTGCCATTCGGCAGCTAGAGCTGGTGATTCTTCTGCAAGCAAGCTGCGGCACGCCAGTCAACTCTGTCCTCTTCTCCGGAAGGCACTTAACTTACAGAGGATTTAAGCACCTAACATCCTTGAAGAAGTGCCAGGTATTGGACTTCTCCAAGTATACGTAAGCTTTGTTAGCCGCTTTGGTCATTGCAGCCTTCATCTTGCTTGCAATTTGATTGGCCTCATTATGTGCAACACCTTCACTCTTTAGCTGTGTTGCAAAATCCTCCTTTGAGCCTGCTTCAAAGTACCCCCGAAGCGTAAACAATGCATTGTACACTTTGTGGCAGGCTACGCACTGCTCCTCTGCTGCTTTCAGCAAGCTTCAAACATTTTTCCGAGATATCGCAATGCAACGCATGCTGTACCTGAGCTCAATTGAGTCTTCATTAAGCAGGCTTCAGAAGAGAATCAACACACGCTGCTTAACCATACTTCTGATGGACTTCCTGAAGCAATGAAGGATAGTGCTCAAAGTAGGGAGAATGTTGTTCCACAGCCTCAATCCATGAATTCCACCTACTTAGGAGAGGTGCTGGCGGTGCTTTGGCACACTGAACTCCGCACTCTTCCAGATGTGATTTGTAAAAAGCTCTCCTTATACTCGACAGATGAAAGGCCTTTTTCATACAAGCGGAAAACTTGTACACTAAGGGAAATGACGCCTGCAGTGTGCTGCCAACAATGTTCACTGTATGGGCTACACACGTAATGTGAACAGCATCCTCAAAAAGTGGCTTTATGCACTCCCTAAAGGACTTCACCATGTAAGTGGCACTATCGCTAACAAAACCCAATACTTCCTCAAGTTCAACTTCATACTTTGTCAGTGTTTTTGTCACGATGCATCCAATGAAAGATGAGTTCACTTCATCCACGAATTTCCCTTCCACGAGTACAGGTTGTAGCGCTGCACTCGCGGTTCTGGCCGACTGAACGAACAACGCATTCACAACCGATTTTGATCGGTCGTCGGTTGTTTCATCTATAATTACAGAAACTGTGGTGCCTTGAAACATAACTTTCAAATTTGCCTCGTGCTTCTCGAACAATTCTGGAAGTCGTCAGTGGAGCGCATCAAATCCAGGCACCGATCCGCCATTCCGAACGTGTGTCTGCAGAAACGTTCTCAGTTTCGGATTCTCCGCCATCTCAAGGAGAATACTTGTGAATATCAGTGCACCAGAGAACTTGAGCACAACGTCGTTCCTCGCTTCACCAGCTGTGATTAGGGATTTCAACGTCTGCAGTCGACTTTGCTTTCTAGGCATTCCTGAAACCCTGGCTCCGTCTTCCGATGATTCTTTGCCGCTTTTTCGTTTAGAGGAGTCCTTTGTTTCGACAATCTTGCGATGACGGTCGCTCTCGATGTGCTCGTCAATAGTTGACTTGCGGCGATGGTGAACTGCTCTTGCGCAAGCCTGGTAAAAAAAGTACACCTCCATCTTTGTAAAACTCGGCGTGCTTGTATTCTCGAGCGCATTCCTTGGCAGTTTTTTTACTTAAATGTGACCCTGAAGGCACCATGTCTATTCCCTCATCGATCTTGAAACAAAGCTAGAACGACCAAAGCGAAGGAGAACAAGGCTTACCAGAGAACATCTACACGCGGGTACACCACAGAGCACACGTGCAGCCGCAAAAGAAAACCAAGTACATTGGATGGGTAGGTGGCAATGACTACGGCTATTTATGCCTACCGTTAAGCCTTATCAGTGGCGGCTTCAATTTTTCCTACTACTAAAAGACGACAAAGCAACATGAACCATTTTTCTATTAAGTAATAAAGTACACGAGCGCATTGATTCGCCGATACTTAATGCGAACTTTTCTTTCTTTTTTTAAGAAAAAAAATGAGTAAAGAAATTTTCTCTGCCTTTCTATCGAGTACGAAACCGGAACCACCTTCGCGACAGTGTGTTGCGAGCATGCGAGTTCATCACACAGCCCCGTTTCGCGCTAGACTAGTCTGCGTCATATCCGTTCCCAAAGAAGTGCAAATGGTGACTTCCCCATCCTATAATCAAAGCTCATACTAAAAGCAAGTTATTTTACAGGCTACAACGACGTCGATTTTTTATTGCGCGCCTGAGAACTTGTTAGCTGGCGTTGCAAACAAACTTATGCCTTTTCACATTCCCGCAAAGGAAAAAAAAAAACGCGATTCCATGTTTTCTCGAGGAATCAACCTGTTTTTCATATTTCAACGGAAAAACGTGAATTCCAGAATTTCGCACGGTATCTCGGAAGTGCGGAAAACTAGGGGCCTTAGTTATATATGTAACGAACTACTTTTTTTTTGTATTTTTTCGAGTTTGCTGATACAGTAAAATTTTGGTAGAACGAACACCACTTTAACGAACTTTTCAGATCCACAAACTTTTTAAAACTATCACGCAGACTGCTAATAGTTTCAATGTAAAATTGTTTAACTATAACATACTTCAAAATACCGGACCTTTCATAATAGTGAGCACTAATTCAGTTCCGCATTATATTAACAACGCCTCAGTACTATGAACTCATGTTCTGAAATTCGTCGCGACAACCGGAGCGTTATTCAAGCAGACGACACAGCGAACGAACGCCTTGCTTCTCCGAAGATGTGCGATGTTGTGGAGGGGGAAAAAGAAAAACGAAAGGACGACTGTTTTTTTCTATTTTTTCATTGAAATTTCAACGTTGCAGGTCTACAAGCGCAGAGGCGAGGTGCGAGGGAAACACGGGAGGGCAAGGTCAGCGAGGCAGAAGACAAAGTGTGAGTTGCGGAGCGGGAAGCATGGGCGCGGAAAACCTGAGACAGCGAGGGAGCAGAAAACGAAACCGAGGAATTTTCTTTTTTCAGCTCTTTCTTTTTTTCAGAAGAGGCGATGACAGCTGCGACGCTTCGGGCTTTTCTTTGTCACTTCTACATGTGATCTAGGACTAGAAAGCCAAAGTATAGGTGTTCTCTGAGGAGGCTTTGTCAGTTGTGTTCATCTTTACAGTGATTACTTATCGTGTCCGCAAAGCAAGTCGGCATTCGTGCTGCAGTGCTACTACAATGAGTTCATCTCTGCTTGCAACAAAAAAGCGGAAGATGTTTTCACTAAGGAGAAAGTAAAGAATGTGGATGAGCTGGGAGCCCTTTTGCTGCATGCGTCAAAAAACAAAAACAAAAAAACACAGACTTCTTCAAGGAAAGGTGCAATTTTTGGTGTTCACTTGCGCATTTGTTTTTTATTGTGAAAAACGAGTTCAAGGAACCACCGTTGTAAAGGTAAGTCATTTTGATCAATAGAAAATAAGCATTTATGGTCCCCTGAAATTCGTTATACCGAGATTTAACTGTATTTGTTTTGGTGTATGGGTCCCAAATTGGTACAGCATACTCAAGGATGGGAGATATAATGAACTGGTATGCAAGAAACCTACGGTATAAAAACGCTTGAAGCATTTCGGTGTTCCAGCTGTTCACTTAAGACTATGATGGAGTGAACGTCAGCACTCGTTTTCAGCAATGTCACGCCAAAGCTTTGACGTATGCATTCATGGCAGCTGCTGTTTCTCAGTGGTTTGCTCATTTGTGTCATAGAAGGACATGAGCAAGTTCTTTCAATGGTAATTAATGTTTTGTCTGAACATGGTGCATTGAAAACTGATCTTGCAAATTCTGTGAAGAATACATAAAATTTTTGGGTGGTATTAAATATTTCACTTCCCTTTCAGATTTATATCATGAAATTTTACCATAGTGTCACACGTTCCTGCCAATATACAAAATTGCACGCATCGCTACACAAGCCAGCAAAATAATTAGCCTAAGCATGGACCACGATACCACACATGACTGTTTCGCAGTTGTTCGATAAATTTAAGAATATCTAAGACTCAATCAACAGAATGGAATACATAGCACAGTTCATAGACAGTGATAATGTGTTATCCAAATCTCATGATAATGAAATAAGCTTTACATATTGTCACGCAGCAAAGGACGACGCAGTTGTCTATGAGGAAAACAAGTTTATTGGAGCGAACCTGTGCTCCCCTAACAACTGAAAAAATACACAGGCGGCAAAGCAGCGGCCAGCAAAACGACGGGCACGCTAGTGAGCGTCGGCGATCGAATGACGCGGCATCGGCTGTGTGGAAATTTATATCCCTCGGCGCGAGGGTTTCTCGAATAGTTGAATTGTATGGGGAACGCCGTGATAGCGTTTGTTCGAAACGCTGTGGTAGCGTTTGTTCGAAACGCTGTGAAAACGGCGATAGCACAGGCCGGCGCAGCCAGGCCGAAAAAACAAAACACAAATAAACAAACCCAATGCATGGTTCGCGGCAATACCCCCCCTCTAAGAGTGCATCGACCTGATGCTAACATAAGGGACAGTCCACACAAATTAAAAGTTCGTCATCATCCGTAGAAAGGTTTTAAGCGAACCACATGGACGACTGCGGGCCCCGTGCGTCGTCGTGATGTACGGGAGTACCCATCGAGGATCACTTCGTACGTTAGTTCGCCAACACGTCGTAGAATCTGGTAGGGTCCGAAATAGCGTCGTAGAAGTTTCTCACTGAGTCCACGTCGTCCAATGGGAGTCCAAACCCACACACGATCTCCAGGATGGTACTCGGCGTCTCGGCGTCGGAGATTGTAGCGTCCGGCATCCACCAGTTGCTGGTCCGTTATACGAGCTCGAGCAAGCTGGCGGGCCTCCTACGCACGTTGGAGGTATCCTTGGACGTCGGCGTTGAGGTCGTCGTCTTCTACGTGCGGAAGCATGGCGTCAAGCATCGTAGTCGGCCGTCTTCCGTAGACGAGCTCGAACGGTGTCATCTGCGTGGTTTCTTGAATAGCCGTGTTGTACGCAAACGTGACGTACGGGAGGACTTCGTCCCACGTCTTATGTTCAACGTCGACGTACATAGACAGCATATCCGCGATTGTCTTATTGAGCCATTCCGTTAGTCCATTCGTTTGGGGGTGGTACGTCGTCGTTCTTCGGTGATCTGTGTTGCTGTAGCGTAAGATTCCTAGCATGAGCTCCGCAGTGAAGGTCGTTCCGCGGTCCGTGATTAGGACCTCAGGGGCTCCATGTCGCAGCACAATTTGGTTAATAAAGAACTTTGCAACTTCTTGTGCAGTTCCCCTAGGAAGAGCGGTGGTCTCTGCGTAGCGCGTCATGTAGTTTGTCGCTACGACAATCCATTTGTTCGCGGATCGGGATGTAGAGAACGGGCCCAGATGGTCCATTCCGATCTGTTGGAAGGGCCTCGTTGGGACGGCGATCGGCTGCAGAAGTCCGGCTGGTCTCGTCGGTGGTGTTTTTCGTCGCTGGCAGTCACGGCAGCTCCGAACGTAGTGGGTGACATCGGATGTAAGGCGGGGCCAGAAGTATTTCGCCTTGATTTTTGTAATCGTGCGAGCTGTTCCGAGATGTCTGGAAGACGGGTCGTCGTGGCATGCTTCCAAAATTTCGTCACGAAGGTCTGCGGGGACGACAAGTAGATAATTCGTTCTCGTTCCGGGGTTGAAATTCTTCTTCACTAGGATAGAGTTTTTCAGGCTGAATGCTGGTAAGTTGCGCTTGAACGCCCTAGGCACGGCGACGTTGGGTCCTTCGAGGTAGACGATCATGGCACGGAGGTCAGGGTCGGCACGCTGCTGGGCGGCTAGGTCGCTCTCTGTCACGACTCCGAAGAACGCGCTGTCTTCATCGGAGTCCTGTGGTGGTGGGTCGACGGGGGCGCGGGACAGGCAGTCGGCGTCAGAGTGTTTCCTGCCGGATTTGTAGAATATTGTAACGCCAAACTCTTGCAGGCGCAAGCTCCACCGCCCAAGACGGCCAGAGGGGTCCATCAAATTGGCGAGCCAACACAGCGCATGATGGTCTGTCACAACCTTAAACGGTCTACCATAGACGTATGGGCGAAATTTGGAAATGGCCCATATGATAGCCAGGCACTCTTTCTCGGAGGCAGAGTAGTTTCTCTCCTCCTTCGACAGACCACGGCTTGCACAGGCGATTACCTTTTCGTAACCGCTTTGCTTTTGGACGAGGACGGCACCCAAACCGATATCACTGGCGTCCGTGTGCATTTCCGTTTCGGCATTTTCGTCGAAATGAGCGAGCACGGGCGGGTTTTGCAGGCGTTGTTGCAGCTCGCAGAATGCCTTTTCTTGGTCGTTTTCCCAGCTGAAAGGGGTGCTTTCTTTCGTCAGGCGCGTGAGTGGCTCTGCAATGCGTGCGAAGTTTGCGACGAAGTGCCGGTAGTATGCGCACAGTCCGAGAAACCTTCGCACACCCTTCTTATCTTTCGGCCTTGGGAAGTTCGCAATGGCTGATGTTTTTGCCGGGTCAGGTAGGGCTCCCGCGGCGTTCACGACGTGACCCAAGAACTTGAGTTCCTCGTACGCGTAACGGCACTTCTCAGGCTTCAGCGTTAACCCCGACGTACGAATGGCCTCGAGTACAGATTCCAACCTTGTGAGGTGTTCGTCGAAAGTCCGGGCGAATACGACAACGTCGTCGAGGTATACGAGGCAAGTGTGCCACTTCAGGCCTGCTAGCACAGTGTCCATGACTCTCTGAAACGTTGCGGGCGCCGTGCACAGCCCAAACGGCATCACCTTGAACTCGTACAGACCGTCCGGGGTTATAAATGCAGTCTTCTCTCGGTCTCTCTCGTCCACTTCAATTTGCCAGTAGCCGGTCTTCAGATCCATGGATGAGAAGTACTTGGCGTGGCAGAGGTGGTCGAGGGCGTCGTCGATTCGTGGCAGGGGGTACATGTCCTTTTTGGTGATTTTGTTTAGTCTCCGGTAGCCAACGCAGAATCTTAAAGTGCCATCTTTTTTCTTCACGAGTGCAACCGGCGCAGCCCACGGACTTTTTGATGGCTGTATTATGTCGTCGCTGAGCATGTCATCAACTTGAGTTCGGATGGCTTCGCGCTCGTGTGAAGAAACGCGGTACGGTGACTGTCTGGTAGGTCGGGCTCCATCTTCGGTTATTATCTGGTGCTTCGCCAAAGGTGTCTGACGTAACTTCGAGTTCGAGGAAAAACACTCGCTGTAGCGACGGAGCAACTCCAGTAATCTGTCCCGATTTTCTTGCGACAGCGCCGGGTTCATGTCGAAAGGACGTGGCAGCCCGGAAGCATCTGCGCGTGCGCGTTCAAAGGTGGCGACCGTGATCACTTGACTCGCTTCTTGCGTTTCTTCGAGGAACGCAATTGCAGCGCCCTTGTTTAGATGCTGGTACTCCTCGGTGAAATTGGTGACCAAAACGTGGGATCTGCGTTGCTTAAACTGCGCAATGCCTCTTGCGACAGACACACCGCGGTCTAGAAGCAACCTTTGGTCAGTCTCCACGATAGCGTCGACATCAGGAGCAGCACCTTCACAATAGACGGCGATCATCAAGCTTGCGCGGGGTGGCAGAGTGACGTGATCGTCGGCGATCCTTACAGCAGCACGGTGTCCGAGGTTCGGCTGCGGCGTCGTGGAGTGATCGGAAGAAAACGTTATCGACCTGGTCTGCAGATCAATTATTGCGCCATTGTCCGTCAAAAAGTCCATTCCGAGAATTACGTCGCGGGAGCAGTTAGGCAAAATGACGAACTCCGAAGGGTACGTAGTGCCGTCTATGGTGACGCGCGATGTGCAGATTCCACTTGGGGTCACGAGGTGGCCTCCTGCTGTGCGTATGTGCGGACCATCCCATCTGGTCGTAACTTTCTTTAGCTTGGACGCGAATAACCCGCTCATGACCGAGTAGTCGGCTCCCGTGTCGATGAGGGTGACTACGTCAAGGCCGTCGATGGACAACTGGCCGTCAGATACCGCTTTCCTCGAATTTCGGGTGCGTCGGGGCGTCGGGGCGTCGTATCGCGGCTTGCACGTGTTGATGGTCGGGCGCTATGCGTCGTCATCGTCGTCTTCTCAGCGGCGGGCTTCGTCATTTCGGGTACGCGTCGCGCAGCGTAGCTGTCGTCGTTTCCGGGGGTCTTGTCAGGGTGTCGTCGGGATGAGGGCATGTCGTGAGTCACGGTCTTGCATCGTTGGAGGGTTTTCATTTTCTCGCCGTTGTGCCTTGCTGTCGGCGGCTGACACGAGTTGGGCGTGCTTGTCGGCTTGGCAATGGCTTAGGGTTCATGTACCCCTCACCTCCACCAGACCGCAAACCCATATCCAAGGTCCTCTCGATCATCGACGCCTCGGTGACGAACTCAGCGACGGTCTTAGGGGGGTTGCGGATGAGTCCAGCGAAAAGCTCTTGTTTAACTCCCCGCATCAGAAAGCGCACCTTCTTCTCTTCTGCCATTTCGGGGTCAGCTCTCCGAACAGCATCTTCATCTCCTCAGCGAACAGTACAACACCTTCATTAGGGTGTTGCATTCGCGTCTCCAACAAAAGGGCGGCTCGTTCTTTCCGCACAACCGTAGCGCATGTTTTGACGAATTCGCTCTTAAAGACAGTCCAGTCGTTTAGGGAGCCTTCATGGTTCTCAAACCACGTTCAAGCTGCATCCTCCAAATAGAAGAAGACATGACGAAATGTTTCTTCGTCATCCCACCTGTTAAAGATGCAGATGCGCTCCAGCTTCTCCAGCCACTCTTCCGGGTCTTCACCAGGAGATCCTCGGAAAGATGGGGGCTCACGAGGTTGTTGCAGAACGACGGGAGGGTTGGTAGCGCTGGTCATGGTGCCTGCGTTGATCATCGTGGTTTTTACGTCTTCTTTCCTTTTTTTATCCGGGAGCAGTCCAAACTCTGGCTGAAGGCCTTGCTGTCGGCAGCTGACACGAGTTGGGCGTGCTTGTCGGCTTGGCAATGGCTTAGGGTTCATGTACCCCGCACCTCCACCAGATGTCACGCAGCAAAAGACGACGCAGTTGTCTATGAGGAAAACAAGTTTATTGGAGCGAACCTGTGCTCCCCTAACAACTGAAAAAATACACAGGCGGCGAAGCAGCGGCCAGCAAAACGACGGGCACGCTAGTGAGCGTCGGCGATCGAATGACGCGGCATCGGCTGTGCGGGAATTTATATCCCTCGGCGCGAGGGTTTCTCGAATAGTCGAATTGTATCGGGAACGCCGTGATAGCGTTTGTTAGAAACGCTGTTCGTTCGAACAGCGTTTCTAACAAACAACGCTTGAAGCGTTGTTTCTATCGAACAACGCCTGAAGCGTTGTTCGATAGCGTTTGTTCGAAACGCTGTGAAAACGGCGATAGCACAGGCCGGCGCAGCCAGGCCGAAAAAACAAAACACAAATAAACAAACCCAATGCATGGTTCGCGGCAATATTTACTCTTCCACATGGTAAAGCTTGCCCATTTCAGCCTTTTGTACTACTGGAATCCTTGACAAGCTGAGTTTTGTTTGCTACAGAAACCACATGCATGCAATTCTACATGGCAAATAATTAGTTCAGTCAGTCCTGTCACGAGTGAATGGAGGCTCGCTACCGTTTGATGGTGTAGGTATGTATTTCAGACTCCGGAAACTAATATAAAAGTGGTCTATAGCGTGTAACGATGTTTATTGACTGATTCACTTTTAAGCACAGTGCGTTTGAATCCATGATTTTTCTTAGCGCCAAAATGTCGCTGCCTTACCTTTGGCAGGATCATTTCAACCCGCACCGCCAGAGGTGACGCTCCATTGGCACAAGACAGGTGCGCCTGCACACGTGAAAGCAACACAGCCATTCAGATTAGACAATTACCAGACAAGTGCAACAAAATCATAGACTACATAATAAGCCCAACTTAAAATAGCGACAACAGAGAGGCGACTGTATGCATAATTTAACTATTGAAATGCAAGTGCAAATGTCAATGAAAGCTGAAAAGACACCTGTTTCAATTGCACAAGTCACAATCTTGTTTCTCTTCCAAGCACTTGTCGTTTCCCAAATATTCGGTCCATTTGTTTTCAAAAATAAAAATGAATAGAAATTAATGGTTGTGGTTCAAGTTAAAGGGCCACTCACCAGGTTCGGCAATTCTGAGCTGACAAGCCCAATGCGTAGACGAGGCGTTCATGATCATGTCTGCTAAAATTTGCAGCGCTACGCGCCGCAGCAATAGGTCAAATTTCAAGGTGAAAGCTGCTCCCCCTCCCCTCTGCCGGTACACACGTAGAGAATGAGGGCATGATGTGGGAGTAGGAATGGCCCCAGGTACACGGCAATGCAGTGACGTTGGTCCTCTACGTAGACGACTCTGCTCTGACGTGGTCAACAGTATACCACGTGACATGGCGAAAATTATTTAACACAACATGCGTAGTTTATGTATTTCTTGCTTTAAGAGATGAATAAAACTTGAAATAAATAATGAAACGCAATAAAAAATTGCAGGTGTTTTTCTTACATTTTTTTCCCGTGAAATGCTACGAGATGCGAGGCTAATGTGCCAGCGTTTCGCATGCGTTCAGGTCCCAGCGGTCAGCGAATTGAGAAGACGACCACCGTGGAACGCTCCTACGCATTCGCGCACTCATTGTGCTCATCTACTCTACCGCGTCTAAGTCAGCATTTCCAAACAATCCCGCAGAAACAGGCAGAAGACCACAAAATAACGTTGGTCAACAAAGCAACGCCGCTCGCGTGCACGGGGGCTGGGCTTGTTCGGGCACGTCAGGTGCACGTCACCTCTTGGTCGGATGCAGGAGAGTGTGGGGAAGAGATTTGGCTTGCAAAGGTGACGCGGAAGAGCGGCAAGGGTTTCGAGCTTGCCTCCTCTCACCCTCGTTTCGCGTCGCTTCAAAAAACCTGTTTTCTCCGCTTGTAATGAAGCGATTCGAAAAATTTTTGTGGCAAAACGTTCCTCATCGGACACCCAACAACTTCCACTGTCTAACTAAAATTCGTTATGGGGCCTGGTGAGAGGCCCATTAAGAGAGTTACATTAGGCACATTATATCACAGTACAAGTTTACATAATATAAGGGCCAACTGTCATGGTAATTAACAAAAATCAATCGACTGAGTTCGTTTAAGACAGATTTATAAATTTTTTTCTTACAAACAGCTGGGATTGTTGCGCCACCTGGAGGAGCACATCGCAACCACTTGCTTTTCTCTACGTGGCCTCAGAGATACAGTTAAACCTGCTTATAATAAATATCCATATAAATTCTTCAGTATAACGAAAATTTTCTATTTCCCGCTGTTGCTCTATTGAAGCACCTCTATGTAACAAAGTAACCGCGGGAGACAACCTCGATATAACAAACTTTCCCTAGGAACAATCTACGAATTTCACCCCAGATTTCGTCATTTTTGGTACGAGCATGCAACTTCTGCGGGTGTCCCGCCACCGACAAAGCATGAAGCAGCAGCGGCACGCTCTGCGTTCTCATGACCCTGGCGACAACCAGGCGAGAGCGAGCCTTTGTTAGAGCGTGTGAGATAGTGCAAGGCCAGCAGGAGTATCTGCTGCCCGACGTGCCGGCGCTGTCGCCGTTCTTGCCACAATGGGCGCATGCATGAATGTTCCCTCCCTCCCAACAAAAATAAAGACAACTACTTTTGCGTTGGCAGTGCCTTGCATTCAGTTAGCATCATACATTTGCGGGGTCGCGCTGCATATGGAGGGCGCTTTACAGAATAATTTTCAGTGGTATCCGTGTCATTCCCTCTTCTTTTTCGATGCCACACCTTGCGCATGCAAGGTGTGGCACCCGACGATGTACATCTATGCTTTCTTTTCCTTTTTTTATTGTCAACAATCGTGTCGTCACTGCCGAGGGGTTATTATGCGCTAATGGAAACTCTCCGAGACACCAGTGATGACGGATCTTTGGAGGTCGACTTGCCATGTGCTTCGGTCGTGCGCTGCGCCATGAGTTTACAGGCTTGTAGCCTTCACAATTAGTCAGTTAGCTCTGACAACAACACGACAGCGCCTTAAATGTGATACACTGAACTCGATAAAAAAAAATTGTAATGTTATTCAAAATAAGGCTCGCAGCCAACTCTTTTGAATCTGGTATCACGGGATTCCTACAAAACGCAGTGTGAGCAAACACGGCCGCTCCAGGGAGAAGTGCTCTTTTTCACAGTCTTCGCGTTGAAAGTGCACTAATATACTTGCCAAGATAGCACAGGCACCAACGATTGCGACTACCCTTAAAAAAAAAAGTTCATTATTGCTACTCGAGCGACCCCCCCACCCGCGTTTTTTCCAGCTCGTTCAAGACGGGTGGCTTCATTTCTGTTTGAGCATTTGACGGCAGTTGTAACACGCGGGGGATGTTATCTTGTGCACCTTCGTGGCGATTAGAGATGGGCCGACTCATTTTATCTCTGCTTCAGCAGCGCTCTCACGTTTTTGCCCGCTCATGAAAGTTACAATGCACGGGGACATGTTATCAGTTTAGCCTTGCTACAAAACATGGCAGCGACGGTGGAAACCCGTCGAGAGTGTCCATATAATTGCTATTGCAATAATAACAGTTTTTTACAGCTGGATAAGTGTATTAGTTTAGCTTTGCCTTCTGTCCCCCATTTGTTTATTTTGTGCATTCATTTTCAGAATTTTCGTACCGAACCTGTACATAACGAAATCCTTTTTATAATAAATTTTTTGTGGAATTTATTGATTTTATTATATCCTGGTTTAACTTTACGCCTTGTCAGCTCGTGAAAGACATGGTTAAGCCAACGCAATCCTTCGCAGTGGTGTAGCGGTTACGGTGCTCATCTGCTGACCCGAAGGTCGCAAGTTCTGTCCTGGCCACCGCGGTTGCATTTCAATGACGGCAAAATGCCCGAGTTCCGTGTACTTTGCTATGACTTTGCATGTTTAACAACAACGCAGGATCAAAATTTCTGGAGCCCTCCACTACGGGTTTACGATAATCATGTCATATTCTTGGTACATAAAATGCCATATAATACAGTCGAATCTCATCAATTTGAACACGCTTAATTCGAACTTCCGGTTAATTCAAACTCACGATAAGGTCCTGTCAAAGCCATGTGTATTCCAATGGACAAAAACGCCCTGTAGTACGAACGCGCAAGCACTTGCGACGGTTAACTCGAACATACCGTGCTCCGAAAATGCTCTCACCACCACGCCCAATACCGCTCCGACACTTCCGACACATCAAGGCTGCGTGCCAAGGAAAAGAAAAGCAAAGGCTGCAGTGAAACGTTTGCTCTCTCTCAAATGCCGATGTGCGTCATGCCTGCGCCACGCTTCTCCCTTCTCCTTGTAATGCCCTGAGCTGAGAGGAAAAAAAAAAGCTGGAAAGCTGTCGTGGAGTGTTGGCCCTTTCACACACAGGTGCCACGCTTCCCCCTTTCCCGTCTCTGCACGTAGACCCTTCTCCTTTCAACAACGCGTGCGAAGAGAGCACAAAAAAAAAAAGCTGCCGTGGAGTGTTGGTTCTATCTCAAATGCAGATCTGCTTCTCTTCGCGTGGAGATCTGCTTCTCTTCGCGTGGAGATCTGCTTCTCTCCTAATTTCTTGTCATGTGCTGGCCACGCTCCGACTGTGGTGCAGAGGGTAGCAGCGGAGACGCAGTCGTTGCCATCGTCTTTAGTGAGTGTTGACGCTGGACATTACCGCACGCAGCTTCTATTTTCAGGAGGATGCTGAAGCTGAAGTAGAAATGCTTTGCAAGCTGCGTGCGAAATTGATTTACTCGCTGCAAGGCAAATATGTGCAAACCCGAACCACCGATTACATCAATTAATGACGGGTGTCCTGTGATTTGTGAATAAATGCAAGTCTTCTGAAACTTCCCCCTCGTGTGTTAGCTTAATGCACATGCGCCACTGCATAATGAGCTCTCAGTTCATTTAGCTTTCATTAATACGAACTTCTTTTGACTAACAAATTTTCTGGCCCCTTTTAGTTCCAATTATCAAGATTAGACTGTATTATTACGAGGCTATCAGACTCCTCGATTAAGCTTTCAGATGTTTTGATCCGAGAATTGTGGCTTCTTTCTGTATCTACAGACCACAGTAATGACGCACACATACGCACCGTGCACTTGTGGACGCTGTGCAGAAAAGCGTGCCCCCAAAGCACAGTGGCAAGGTCCAGCCGTAATGCAGTGGGACCCAGGTAGGCGAACAGATGCGGCTCGGGCACGGAGCTGCCGGCCAGCGACGACGCGATGCTGCCTTTGCCGGAGCCCGGACTCCTGACGTGGCCATTGGCCGTGACGGGTGTCGTGGCCGGCGAAGGTCGCGCGTAGTAGTGGGTCAGTTCGAGATGCAGGGCTTCCCCTGGAAGTAGCACGGTGGCACCCTCCGAAGCCAGGAACGGCCGACGCTGGCTACGCCCTGCCATGCATACCTGATGTGAAGTGAAGAAATGATAAGGATTACACCTGCTTGCAGTCGATTGCCTTAGAAGCACACCACGCCTGAGTCATTGCTTCGGGCTTGACTGAGTGTAAGCGCTCACTGACAACCTGAAGGAACCAAAGATATGGCTTCGTCTTCCCAACAAATTTTCTTGAACTGTAAGGGGGTTGTAAGAATTCCATTAAGGTGCCTAAGCTACGTATCTTTCAATGTACAGTGGTGCAGGCAGCACAAAAAACTATCTCTATGATATTCACGAAGACCAAAACAGCAAATTATATTTATGTACTTGCGAAACTCGCACGCTTTTTTTTTCTTATGTTAGGAGTCTAGAAAGTCAGAGTATAAATTATGTGAGAATTTCAAAAGCATATCGTCAATGACGCCCACTAAAGTTGTAACAAGCGAAATATCACATTTAACATGCATTTTGTGTTTAACTACCATATAAACGAGTGTAAGGGCCGCACTTTTTTTCAGGAAAGGAGGGCCAATTTTCAGGGTGCGGCCCATACACAGAAATTTTTTTTTTTGTGAACTAAAAACAACGTACCAGTTAGCGAACGAAGAGCGTTTATTGCAGTATACGGCGTGTGCGCTTAATCGTCGTCACTCGACGAGTCCTCTAACTCGGAGTCCGAGATGGTGTGTTGCGGAGCACCATCATTGTGCCATCCAGGCTGTTGGATATCCCAGTGACCTTAAAACTTCGGGACAGAATGTCCGTCGGCACCGAGCTCCATGCCGACAATACCCAACCGAGAACAGTAGCAAGCGGTGCCCTCTTCAGCTGTCCGGTCGGCGTCTGCTCATGGTTGCCGGTTGCCATCCATTCCGTGTAGAGTCTTTGGAATTCAACTTTGAACGATCGATTCACGCTCACATCCAATGGTTGCAACATTCCTGTGAGGCCCCCTGGAATCACGGCCATGTCTGTGCCGACACGGCGCAGCTGCTCCTTCACCTTATCGGTAAGGTGGCCGTGGAAACTATCCAACACTAAAAGTGAATGTTTCGCCAACAAAGCTTCGGGTCTATTCTGCCAAACACTTTTCACCCAGTCAAGCACCAAATCATCGTTCATCCATCCCTTCTCTAGGGCTCTAAATATGATGCCCTTGGGGAAAACTTCATTGGGAATTCTTTTCCTTTTGAAAACAACGTACGAAGGTAGCTTCCGCCCATCCGCGGTGACACAAAGCATCACGGTGCAGCGTTGGCGCTCAGCGCCGGTGGTCCGCAAGGCGATATTCTTTTTGCCTTTTACTTCCGACTGTGTAGTTCTCGGGAGAGTCAAACCACACAGGTGTTTAATCAGCGTTCGCTATTTGCAACAACAGACAATTGTGCTGATGACACAGGCCGATAACATGCTTGTGAAAACTAAGCACCTTGTCGGTATAGTCTTCTGGCAGCCGCTGGCACAGCGTGGTCCTTCGCCGAAAGGAGAGTCCCTTTCTTTTCAGAAACCTTCGCACCCAGCCAGCACCAGCCTTGAAATCCCCGGCCGGTATATTTTTCGCACGTGCCAAGGCTAGTGCCTTCATGCACAGCATGTCCGTAGTGAGAGAAAAACCATCGTTCCGCACCTCAGTCACATAGCGGAGCAACTCCTCTTCCAAATCAGGATACTTGCACTGTTTTCCTCGGAAAGCGCGCTTTTTAATGTTGGTGTTCTGCAAGGCTTTCTTCTGAGCGCACCAACGTCGAACACACTTCTCGTCAACGTCGAATTTTCTGCCGGCGGCCCGTATCCCATGCTCGAGAGCAAACTCGATCACCTTCAACTTACAGCCAGCTGTATAGCTATTCAGCTGCTTGCCCCTCGTGCCAAAATGTAAACGTCCCGCAGAAAACTAGCTATAGTCCCAGAGTCATTCAACGGTGCGCAAAACTCAAGCACATGGCAGGCTGAACAGCACAATAACCAAAAAACGCACAAATACCAAAGTTGGTGATGCTAATGCCGATATGAATAGCGCGTTTGTATAGAAGTGTCAGAAGTTAAAGATAAAATCCCGCTTTAACCTTTAGTTGGCGGGTGTATGAACACTACTAAAAAAACTTGAAATTTTTAGCCAACTTCATGAACATATTAGCATGAAGAAAACCAACAAATTATTCTAATGACGTACTATATGATGATGATGAGAATTGCGTTCTCTAACGCCATCTAATGACAATGCCTAATAGCTCACACACGCGCGCGCATTTTGAATACGTATTGGTCAAAAAAAATGCGGCTGCGGCCCTTACACGCAACTGTTTTTTTTTAATATGTGCTTCTTAAAAACGGGATGCGACCCTTACACGGGTGCAGCCCTTACATGCGTGCATACGGTAATAGCAAGACTAGCTGCCTTCAAAGAACCCACTCATTTGTTTTAACTGGTTGGCTACATCAACTTCCAAATTCTCTGTGGCATGTACAGAATGCAAATGGAGCATGCACGATGTCACATGTTTATAAGTCAACATCTTACGCCTAGCAACCTCCAAAACAAGCTCCACTATTTCTTTCAATACTTTAGCTGCAATGGCCAACAGAGTGTGAAGAATGATGCAGTGAAATAATTACTGCAAACTGTGAAGCTGAAGGATTAGCTCCCAGCTTGTACTAGGACATCGTTCTGGCCATCATTTGGAAGAGAATATTGTGAGTACTCAAATTGTGTCGCCGCTTAGGTTTTAAGCAACTTCGAAGAAAATAGTGATTTGAAAGATTAATTTTGAATCGAATTCAAATAGCATATATCATATAATACAGGGATATTAGTATATTTGTCACGACACAACTAACCTGCATAATGTTTTTTTAAATTAAAGAAGGCATATGAAAACGCCACTTTTATGGGTTCGAAAAAAGTCTGGAAATCGCTGGCAATGGTGGCCGCATCTCAATGGGTGTGAAACGCAACAAACACCTGTGTGCTTATATTTAAGTGAATGTTAACCATGCTGTTCTGGCACATAAAACACTCCCAATCATAATGGGACACACTTAGTTGTCTGAATGGACGAGGTGCTTTTGAGTTACACAGCTATTGAAGATACAGTCGAATCTCGATAATTCAAACTCGTAGGGGCCCAAAAATTTGTTTGAATTAAAAAAAGTTTGAATTAATGAAGGATAAAAGAAAGGAAGGCTCACCGTGCAGTGACGCATGTGCATTGAGCTAACACACGAGGGGGAAGTCTCAGAAGGCTTGTACTCGCTAATCACAGGACATCCGTCATTATTTGAAGTAATCGCTGATGCGCGTCTGCACACGTTTGCCTTGCAGCGGGTCAATCGATTTCGCACGCAGCTTGCAATGCATTGCTACATCGGCTTCAGCATTTTCCTGGCAAGAGAAGTAACGCGCGGCAACGTCCAGCACCAACACTCTCTGAAGACGACGACAACAACGACTGCGTCTCCGCTACTACCCTCTGCACCACAGCTGCAGCGTGGCCAGCACTTGACGAGAAAGGAGGTGCGTCTCCATGCGGAGAGAAGCAGATCAGCATTTGAGAGAGAACCAACACTCCATGGCAGCATCTTTTTTCTCTCTCTCTCTTCAAGCAGGTTGTAGAAAGAAAAAGGGTCTACATGGCAGGGACAAGAAAGGGGAAAGCGTGGCACCGGTGCATGAGAGAGAGCCAGCACTCAACAGCCTTTTTTTCCCCTCTCACTTTTCGCGCAGGGCATTGAAAGGAGAAGGGTCTTTACGTGGCAGGGACAGAAAAAGGAGAAGCGTGGCACAGGCGCGTCGCAGATCGGCATTTGAGAGAAAGCAAACATTCTACCACAGCCTTTTCTTTCCTTTTCTTTTCCTTCGCGCCCAGCGTTGAGGTGTTAGAGGTGCCGCCACGGGATCGGGCGTGGTGCTGAAAGCATTTTCAGAGAGCGGTATGTTCGAATTAACCGTCGCAAGTGCTCGCACATTCGAATTACAGGGCTTTTGGCCCATTGGAATACACATAGCTTTGAGGGGACCTCAGCGTGAGTTCGAAATAACCAGAAGCTCGAATTAGGCATGTTCGAATTATTGAGATTCGACTGCATCTAGTTAACAGGTGTGTTATTAACACAGCTTAAGCGGTGACCACTGTAGCTTGCCGAAAAATGAAAAACAGACAGAGCAATAATGAATTTCATTTGTAAAATAAAAGGAGATGGTTCCGAAGGAACTTTCATTCCTTCTGTCATCATATTCCGCCTATAGTTTGTCCCACTCAGAATGCAGTAGATGATGGGACACCTCACCTGCTGCATGGAAAACTCCTCGAGCCGCACAAGCAGGCAGCTGGACATGAGCGTGCGCCAGTCACGTGATGATGGTGTGTTGCTGCCCGGTGTGGACGAAGACGATGGCCCACCCTCAGCCCACTGGGACAGCATATGCTGCACCCAGGTCTGCCGCCCCGATGTGGGCTCGCTGTACTTGAGCCACTGGCTGCGAGGGCTCGCTGCACCACATACATGCCGCTGGTTCATTCAGAGAGCGTTGAATATATTCATGCTTGATGGATACATGTGCACTGCTACAGCAACAATACGATGAAGTTCAAGAGCAAAAACACCAGGCCTGCACGGATATCCCAGTACAGTCCCAGCAAAAGCTAGAAATGAGGCACTTTTTGAACCAGCTGTAAACTCTCTTGGACCTAGTAATACAAGTACGCTTGCAAGGTACCCCCTACTCCATAAATTATTTTGGTGGCTGATAATGAATAACTATAGCTGAACCCTTTGTAATAGATTGGCAGCATTTAACGAACCACTCGTTGCACAATTATTATTGTGTGACACCCCGTTACACAATACATATTCCCAGATGCCAAAATTCTATTTTTCTACCCAGCTATATATACTACATATGTTAACGCGGTTCCCTGCTGACATGACGGTTGTATAGGGATTTTGTACGGAGGAGTTGGGAGCACCGGTAGGCACTGTGGTGAAATACTGGGCTGCCAAGGAAAGGACCCAGGCTCGAAAGCCATTCCATCCAGAATATTTTTCTTATTACTTTTTTTTTTTTTTTCATTTCCCAGAATGTCAGTTACGGACACCAGCTGTGGTGGACAACTGTGGGACCCTTATTGTGATAACAGCTTTCGCAGTAAAAAAGGGAACACCACGGATCAGTGTAAACAAACAGAAAAAAACAAAAAAAGTGTTTATTGCATCTTACATATTGTTGGGAAGCAATATGAACATGAGCTAGAGTTGTGTTGATGAAGATGATGACTGTGCCTGAAATGCTTGCATATGGGGCTACTCAGTCATCTTGGTTGACTGCCACTAGACTACTGCTAATATTCATTAAATCGACCACTCACCTCTGCAATAATGTGCTGATAGTGAGTCAATCACACAACTTATGTGGCCAACCAAAAAAATACATTGCTCAACAATTTTTACTGCCAATGCCAAGATATTGAGTGATTAATGTTCACCCCTGCCCAAAATCATGCCAGCAGACACAAACACTTCTAGTTTTCCAACATGTGGACATGAATAAGAATGTGGGCAGTTCCGTAGAGTTGCAATTGAGTATGTGATGTTGGTACATGAAACAGTGATCTCAAGCCACAGTGGAACAACAAAAAACTTTTTGTAGTCAAGTAACTACAGTCGACGTCCAATTTCCCGGACCCTCAAAAGACTGCGAAAACGTCCGGAAAATCGGCCAGTCTGGAAAAACGACTGCACGTAAAAACGCACCTTTTTTTGTAGGTATTTTTCGCTGCAAAAAGGGCAATGGCCGGAGTACAAGATTCCCAATTTAATTCAGCCAATGCATTGTTTAGGTGGCTTCGAAAAGAGTCGTTCATAAAAAAAAAAAAATCCGACGTGGCCCACGCTACGTCATAGGTCAGCACTTTGGTGCAAAGAAGTCGCCTGTTTACTTTTACACGGCGTTTTACTTGCCCGCCATCATGTCTGCCTGAATTTCAGTCAACGTAATGTTGCCGCTGTACACCGTTGACAGTGTCATCAGTGCTCGTGTGAACTCCGAGCTCGTTGGCTGTGTAGGAGATGGCTCTTCCCTAGCGAAAATTCTGATAGAGGTCTGAATCAGTCTGATACAGTTTCCTATAAGTTGTACCAGCCTTGTACCAGACTGATACAAAGTCTTACCAGTTCTTATAGACATCCATATCAGTCTGATACATTTTCTTACCAGTGCTACCAGTCTCATATCAGAGTGATACACAGTCTTACCAGTGCCACCAGCTTTTGAATAAGTTTGATTGGTCATTTATATGGCATGTATTAGTCTATAGGTTTTTAGTCTTTTGTTCATTTATTGGATCTTTATAAGATGCATTACTGTCATTTTAACTGTGGTTCTTTATATGAACACACTGCCCACATATATGTGATTGGTCACTTCTGCATGTATATTAGTGTATCAGTGTTTTCTATTGAACACTTGACGACCATTGTGTGAAATATTATGATGACCCAAAGAGTGCAACTGGCAGCTTTTGGATGCGTAGAATAGAATGTACAATGTTTTATGGTGGTGCATAATTGACAAACTGAGCTTTAAATATGCAAAGCGGCTTTCAGCCTAGATAAAAGCTTTATTCCGTGTACAAATGGGATTGCAGGTGCCAGATAGCAACACAGTTAATGCTGAAAATGATAGATGACATCTAGAAATTTCAAGATACTAGTATCCAAAGCTAATCAGATGACAGTATAAACATAACTTGAAACAATACAATCAAAACTTCACATCACACGGCTATATTAACATAATTTCTGAATTTCTAATTTGTAAGTTATAGGGCCAGTAAACATTCCAAGGGAGATAACCTAATAATCAGTCCACTACTGTGAAATGAGCATGCTGATACAATAATTTTTCGAAACGGCGTGGATTCGAAAGCCTCGGGTGGTGCTGTAGTTTCTCCCTTTCACAACACAAGCCAACCCCAGCTGTCTCTCCCACATTGTGCTTTGCCTTTAATGGCGAGCCACTACATTAGTGTCATAATCCATACTGGATGAGATACTTTAAAGAAACAATGAAATGCTTCTTTGAGTAATCATTAATTGACCTCACCATCAAAACTTAATGCCTCGCAAATCCACAGCCAGAAATATCTCAAAGCAAGTTGAGGGGTTTATTGCGCACTTCAACCGCTTTCTTTTTTTTCTCGTCGGTCCCAACAAGCTGTGCCGAAAACTACAGGGAGGAATGGTAGTAAAGAAGTGCGATATGTCAGCACACATTATGAACTAGAGCATGCTTGAAGAAACACAGTAGCTTTTTCGTGTTATCATTCCCATGTGCGAGTGTGACTATGCAATGTTAGAAGATTTTGGACAGCAGTGCCAGCATGTGGCAGCACACTGTGGCAAGAAGCACATTCGATTAGAAACGCTGCTCTTGATTTATTTTGGCTATAGGCCAATAGCATGCTTTCAGTTGTTTTACACTACATACAGGCATCCGAAAGTTCGAAGTGAGTACAGTCATCTATATGAAAAAAGACACTTGCAGCTGCAAGATTTGGCTGATATGTTGATAGCAGCATCTATTATTCACAGGTGTGTCTTTTCACAAAGCCCAAGCGGTGGCACAGACCTGTTATATTACTTGCCTACAATCCTCACAAGATTGATAAACCAAAAACCATGTACTAATTAAAGCTAAAGCATTTGACTGCAAAACACACACACACACACACACACACACACACACACATGCACACATGCACACAAACACACACATGCACACACACACACAAACACACACACACACACACACACAAGAAACTGCCTACCATGAGAAAAGTTCAGTTGTGAAGAGAACAACAATAGAAAGAATCAAGCCAACACTTAGTTGTCCTACCTTGCTAAACTAAACTCATATTAGACTGGCTATATATGTCACAAGTTTTAAACAAGTTTGGTACATCAGCAACATAGCAAACACATCCAACTTTCATGTGCAAACACACTGGCCACATCCTTCGGCAGAAGCACAACTTTTTTCTCTGTTTCTGAGCAAATACTAATGTGAGATGTGTTCTTGGATAGTTTTGATGTAAGCCTCACATACATGAGCACACACACAGAGCCTGGCAGTTTATTGACATGCACCAGTGTAAAATACATGCCATTATTGCATTTAAAAAGTGTCGCTCATGCCAACATTGTCGTGAGCCGCATCTGCAGTCCGGTCAGAATCGCTGAGCGAGTTTTCCTCGAAGCCGTAAGTGTCGTCGGAATCAGGATTTTCATTGCTCTCACCATGCGCATCACTCAGACTTCACGTGTCGAACGCCGCTACTCCAGAACATCAATTACCAGCTAAAGACTGAGGAATGCTCTTGCTGAGTGTAGCTGGCTGGCCGACTGCGCCTCCACCGCTCCTTGTCCGAGGTACTACATATTGCGATCCAGGCTCCAAATAGCGTTTTTTTTTTTTCTTTTTGATCGAGGCTGGGGTTGAGTTGAATCCAATCCATCTTTCGTCGAACTTGACACAAAGTTCAAATAGCGCGCTTGATGGTGTCCACGCAAAATGAGGCTGCGGGACTGATAAAAAGTGAAAGATCGATTACATCGACCAAGGCTTCCCATTCAACACCTGGTTGCTGTGCCTTGAGTGTTAAGCACGTGGCACGGATTTTGCCGAAAACTATAACATGTGCCGCGAGATCACGGCGCGAGGTTGTGACCCTACAGAACACCTCGCATGCTTGAGGTGTATTGTACTGTGGTCGCCACGGAGGAAGGTGGTCGTCGCCATGGTGGTCGCTGACTGCCATTATGGCTAGATGATTGTAGCCATAATGATGTGATAGATGGATAGATGAATGAATTAATATGGCTGTACCCTTTAAATTGGGCGGCGGCTAACGCCACCTAGCCTAACAAACGCGAATATGACGACACAGCGCATGACCTCTGAAATTGGCGCTGCGCGCCCGTCATTGCGCGTTTGCCCTCTCGGAGGCTATGCACAGCGTCACCATTTTACAGTAATTGCATTCATTGTTTATATATTATTTGCTGTGAGCTCTAAAAAACTACCCTATAAAGTTGTAAAAACATGGAGTAATTGTTTTGCAAACAAATATTTTTGTTTTCAAAAACTAAATTGCGTCGTGTTGAGGAAGTCGTGGACTCGTGGTTGCATAAACTACTCAGTTGATTCACAAATGGCACTGCCATCGTCATCAATAGCAAGTTCGTGGCGGCCTTGGTGCGTGTGTCGTGTATGTGAACATTGTTGCGTCTCTTAATTGCTCAGTATCGCGCCTGTACACTCGCAATTCTCCAAGATGTTTGGTTCCGCGATGATAATTAAAGATTAATAGTAACTGCATGTAACTGCATGTACGTACATCAATCCGAAGGATACGGGCTATTTCGATCCTCACAAGTGGTACCGGGTGTTCTGGAAGGATAACACACACTGCGGCCACTACCATGCTCAAGTGATTAAGCTTTACGGTAAGTCTGCGCCTCTTGTTTTCCCAATACGGAAACAAAGAGGAGGAAGCAGTCATTCTGAAGTTATTTACTGGTCGTATTTTCTTAGGTACCGAGGATGATGCAAGGAATGCAACAGAAAAACGACCATGCATTCGCAGACCCGATTGCGACTCCTCCGATAGCTGCACTTCAAATGAAGTGGACAATGAGTCGTTTAAAAAAGTAAGTTGCAATTGGTCACACTGCAGCTGATATGCTACTCGCAGCATAATTATTACCGACAGCCAAGTTTTGCTAATGACATTGCGGCTGATGTGCTACTGCGGCGCAATTATAATCGACAGCCAATTTTGTTCTGCACGTGGTGCCGTGTCACACATGAAGCACCAATGCTCTGATATACTCCACGCCCCCTTAGCGAATATATCAGAGCATCGCTGCTCCACGACTGCGCCGGCCCCGGATTGTCGTATTGAAGGCGGTAGTAAAGTTACAGTATGCTGAAGAGCTATTTTTATTTTATTCTATCGCGGTGTGAGCGCAGCTTAGTCATATTTTTTTGTACAATTGACTGGTTTAAAATTATTTTTGCTGGTGCGGATATACGCCCTCTTTGTGTTTGCGAACTAGCAGTGAAATTTGTGTGTTGGGTTGTCTGCGCTTGTAAGAAACACGACGTCAAGCTGCTGTTAAGCAGAAGACAAAGCACGTCAGCAACCATTTTAAGAAGAAGCAGCGAGGCCTGCTGATGCTGAAAAAAAGAACAGAGAAACAGCTTCTGAAAGAAGTGAATATATAAGCTGAGGGCTCAAAATACCAAGGTATTTAGAAAGAATAAGCCTACCGGAAAATGCCCTTCGCAGCAAAAATTTCCAAACAGGTTTATCATTACTTCATAAGCTGTTGTAACGCACTGCTGCTAGGGTTGTATGCATCAGCAAGTTGCCCTATTCTTATAGCGTGCAATTTTGCTGAAAATCAGAATGCAATGTAAGCTCATGGGTGGCAGGGATGCATGCATGTTTTTCTAATCACTTGTAAATGTGCTTTTACAACTTTCACAGTGTGGTGGATATTAAAAAGAACACCACTTGGTCAAGATTTCTTGAGCCCTACTACGGCATCCCCTATATCACACCATGGTTTCGAGACGTGACATGCAACGTATCATTACACTTTAATTGCATATCTCAACTGCATGCTATGTTTATCATATATATTGTTTGACCATGCACACCTAGGATGCTATCATGACAAATAAGGGTGCAAATTAATTTATTTCTGCACACTCTACTTTTTCATTGCAGCAAAGAACCTTCTCCTTTGCGGGTGTTGCAGCTGCAAGCCTCAAAAACAGAAACGACTTGCACCTTTGCCACCACTATGTGCTGCCACGCTGGCGCCACCACAGCGACCACAGACAGCCCTGAAGTAGCCCACTCAAGTGTGAGGGAGGCTGCACCACTTATCAATTATGTGCCCACTGACAGAGAGGTATCATAAAACTCTAGTATGCTTTGTCTTGAAGGTATATTGCTTTGCTTTAATGAGAAAATGTGCATTGACAAACTGATGTGTGCACATCATCTTTGACTTGTTTTATAGGTGCATCAGGGCAAAGGAATTGCCGTTCCCAAGAGGTTGTACAATCACCTCATGGGCTTGAAATGAGAGACCCGTTTTGTTCGTGAGGCGGCCGTTGCCATTTTTTATACAGCAGGCCTAGTCAGTAGAAGTGTTACTGGCGCAGCCTCCAATCGGTCTAGAGGGGAGGCGAAATCTCCCTTGGAGAAAGAAACATATGCTGTGTTTTCAGGTAGACGAAATTTTGCAATCTGACCAAAATTCTTGAAAGTTGGTGGCTCCATTTTTGCACATAATCAGTCGAGGTTTCACTACCAACTTGTGTTATAATTACTTACTAAAGCATCAAGCCTAGCTTTTGCCTACTGGAGCTGGGTACTTTTATGCAAAAATCCATAAACTAATTTTAAACAATAATAGAGAGGCAGACTGGTAGCACTCCTACTTATTTCCTTGTCATATTGACACCTCTATTTAGAGTGCACATAATTGTCGCTTAATAAGTGCCCATAACTTGCTTTGTTTTTGATCACGTAGATTTCTTCAACCATTTTTTTTGAAGCACACCGTTCTGATTGGAGAGGTTGAGCAAACGAAGAAGCTCCTCAATAAAGCTTTGGCAAGCAAAATTAATGACTTGATGAAATCAAAAGATTAACAAAGGAATGGCACATCAAATAAAATATTTTGTTTGATTTCCGTGTTCATACTTGTGTCCTGCTTGCTCTGATGTAGCGGCACACCTGCCAGTTGGCTAAGCACCGAATCGCTTGTGGGCCTATCAGAGTAGAATGCTACACTTATAGGCTGGTACACCAGTACTGGTACACTGATAGACTGATACACTGATAGACTGATACACTCGTAAACTGATACACCTATAGACTGAAACACCTATACACTGATACAACTGTCAATAACCTGATAGCCTATCAGTTTTTCTATCAGAATTTTTGCTAGGGTTCGTTCTCTGTGTCGGAGTTGTCGAAATCCTCCGCAACTTGACAAATGATTTCATCATCAGTCAAGTACGCACATAGCTCAAGGTCTTCGTCAGCATGCGCAAAGCCCTCAAGAATTATCCCGGCTGGAGTCAACACGCCGGCAGCGTGCAGATCGTCGAAGGCAACATCCGCGGATGGCAGTACGTCACACACGGTGTCCACTTGGGGTGAGACGGCCGTCTCGGCGTCAAGAGTGAAGCCCACGTGGCGAAAACAGTTCCGCAGAGTCTCTTGCATAACCGCCTTCCACGATTCCGCTAACATGCTGACGATAGACCTGAGGCCAACAGCGTAGCTTTTCTCATTGTCGGAACAGAGCACCAAGCGGCTGAGCATTCATTATTTGTAATGATGCTTCAAGTTCCGAATCACACCTTGGTCCATCGGCTGCACGATTGCTGTGGTGTTCGGCAGCAGAAATTCAATCAGTATAGCCTTTAGCTCTTCGATGTGGCCACGCGCGGCACAGTTATCGACAAACAGCAGAACTCTTCGATTTTGCTGCTCGAACCTTCTGTCCAGCTTGTGCACATACGCTTCGAATAACTGCTGTGTTACCCACGCCTTCTTGTTAGCTTCGTAGAGAACAGGCAGAGTCACTGCCCCCCTTGAAACATCTTGGATCCGTCAACTTCCCTATCACAAGCAACGGAAGCTTCTTGCTACCTGACATGTGGCTACCAACGACAACAGTGAGCCGCTCCTAGCTGTGCTTGCCGCTGTGGCAGAGGTCACCAGCAAATGCAAGTGTTTTCTCTGGCAGCAGCTTGTAGAACAGTCCAATTTCGTCGCAGTTCAGAATATCAATAGGTGGAAACTGCTGAAGCAAGTACTGCCGCTTTCCATTGCGATGTTCGCTGACAATGGAATCGTCGACGGCGCCCCTTTCACCGCACATCTTCTTGAACTTCAAGTCTTTGCGGCTCTTGAAATTCCGAAGCTATCCATCGCCGAACTTCTGGAGAGCAAGAACCTTTGCCTTCTACTTCAGGAGGTCGCCTGATACCAGGATATTTTTAGCACTGAGCCACACAACTAGCGCTTCCCCGAGTTTTGGGTAAACACCCTGGCTCGCATTCTTCTTTCCAGCGCCGGTTGAGTTGGCAGCCACTTCCAAGATTTTTGCCTTGTTTTTGATGAAGTCCGCAACAGTTCGCTTCGAAATTCCAAACTACCTCCCCACCTCTGCCAGCGACCGACCGCGTTAGACCTGTTCAATGATGGCGGCTTTCTTCTTCATCGTGAGCCTGTAAAGGGGGCTTTGTGCGCTTCAAAGGCGCGGACGAAGACGAAAGGGCAGTCGATGCCATCGCTGTAAACGGAAAATCTGCTCGACGAAAAGCGCAGCACGAAACAGCTAGGAGCTCAGTGGACGCTAAAGGCCTGAAAACGTGATCACTAGCACGCAGCAGCAAACGATCAACCGCAGACACGACCGCAGAGCTGACAAAACAACACCTGAGGGAACACAGATTTGGCTTGGCTAAGCCGCTAAGCAACAGCTGGCAAAGGATCGACACGTGCAGTTTCAAGGTTACAGCAGCCGCGGCGCGGTGTTGCTGTTGGTGGCGGTGCTTCTTGGCCATACCAGAGATGCGAGTATGGCGAGTTCGAGGATATGAAAACAACCAAAATGGGGGTGTCGGTGGCGACTTTGAGTCGGCGGTTAACAGTAAAAAGTCCCGGAAATTTGATGCCAAAGGCTATAAGCGTTCGGAATTTCTGACTTTTTATTACATTGACTTTATGGGGAACTTGAAGGTGCCACAGATGAGTCCGATAAATCGGGCATGTCCGGAATATCAGGCGTCCGGGAAATCAGACGTCGATTGCATCCTGTCAGATGGAGTCACTACATAAACACCTTTTTCTGTGATGAACACTCATGCGATCTCTCACTCATGCATAACTATGTTGAATTCTGTGTCCAACAGACATAGAAAGCAAAGTGTGTGATTACACGGCGCGCGTCTGGAGACATGTCAAGAAAGCAGCTTTAGGGGATGCAAGAGAGTCTAACACATCCACAAAAGAGGGTTGAAGTGAGTTTCAATGCTGTAATATTTATTTGAATACTGTAGACTCTGAATAAATGGAAATCTGTTAAACCGAACTACTGCTTAAATGGAACGATCGCCTCTGCACTACTTGGTTTTGGGCTTGTATTCTGCCCCTATGTTCACCTCACAGTAGACGGAACTCCTGTTAAATGGAACATATTTTCCCAGTCCCTTCAGATTCCATTTACTGAGAGTCTACTGTATTTGAAGAAGCCTACCATTGACATGATAGCGCTAGATTACTGAAGTAAGGTGTCAAATACACATACCTTTGAAGAATTTTCAAGGGGCTTTACAATTACTTTGTTATATCAAATACATCCTTTTAAACGATTTCATTATGACAAAGCTCAACTATTATAGATATATATCCCATCACACATCAAGCCTGGGAAAAACAATGAACAGCAATCCAGGCACACTATAGCGCAAAACACACGAAGAGACCCGAGAGATGAAAGAAACACAAATGACGAGCGTTTAACCTTCAACTGAATTAAGTACCAGTAAGCCCAACTCCGCACATTACACAGCAATCCACTTGGAAGAGGCGAAAAGAAAAAAGCTTCCCTTTTAAAGCTCACCTGCTCCGTGGAAAGGGTAGTAGTCGATGAGGAGCTTCTCCAGCAGGACCTGGAGAGCAGCACCACCTTGAAGGGGACCCCAGCTAGACCGAGTCTCTGCACATCCCAAGGATATACGTACAATCTCAAAGGATGACAACATTACTAAACTCATGCAGTTTACTGCCAATTCTTAAGTTACATCAGGAGCTGGCAATCTGCATTTAAGTGAGTTGCACACAGTTGACAGTTGGCACTGCATTTCAACCACAGCCGAGCACACCGATTCCAAGTACAAAAAAAAAAGCCAACTAACAGTTATGACACTGCCTAAAGGGAATTTTGAGCACCACTGTTTAAGTGTTTTAATTTTGCGACAAATTGAGCCATGTCTGCCTTGCTGACCTCGAGACCACGGAAGGCCCCGCATAGGCACAGTCCACCACCGCCACAGCAGAGAGGCCTTTGTTTGACAAGCGCTTCAGTTCCACATATGGTATTGGAGGACACCTTTGCTGTTTACCTAGTGCTGACTTAAGTGGCGGCTCCACAATGGCGCGCAATATGGTGGTGCCGCGGGTTGCTACTGTGAAAGCTGTCGTTTTACCACCGTCGCTTCCTCCTTGTTATTGCAGTTTTTCATCCGCTGTGTTCACGCTTTTGTCCTTGTGTGCTCTGCTGGTGATGACGACAACGACGACGCTCAACGCAGGAAGAGGCACCCAAGCTTGTTCATCATGAACGAGCTTGTGCCACAAAAACTAGACACAAAAACTAAGAATCCACTAAAGCATTTTACAGGTCAACTCACTTTCTCATGGCAATACGTGAGAGGCATGCTTTGCTTTATCACCAGAAGCTAGAGCAGGCTTGAGTCAATGCAGACGCTAACACAGAGGCACGCTGCGCTTCGAGTTCGCTCTCTTTCATCCACGTTCACTTTATTGGTAACACTAATGACGACGCCACCACTCAGTGCAGGAACGGGTGCCTAGGAACTCCCTGTTCAGACTAACCAGTTCTACATGTCCAGACTAACCAGTTCTAGACTAACTGAAGTGACTGCCTCTTGCTGTACTTCCACACCAAATGCTGTTTCTACACAAATTAGGAATCAACCCTTAACCTCTTTTAACTACTAATTAGGGCAAATTAATCCAAATCATTCTTCTTAGATTTACGATCATAGTATGTTTGTTCCTGGAAAAAAATACCCAAGGCTGCAGAACACTTAAAGCAACATTGCTATGCGAGTGTATTATCAAATACAAGTTCTCTAATTTGAGCCCTCTGGTTTAAAAATATTCCTTAAACTTGCACATTTTAATCAATTTGTCCTTTAGATGACAATGTCTTATACAAAAAATTAAAACTGCCGGAGAAGACAGCACCTTCTTTAAACATAATAATGTTATGGCAAGCTGGTGTGGGCACTTTAAAAGCGGCATTGCTGGCCTCTGTTGTTTTCTAGTATTTTCTGGCTTAAGAAGCCTCTTCCACAGAAGTCTATTAGCACATTGACCTTAATTGCCAAACAAAAGCACCGTACACTCTAGTTTCTCACTTTAGAACCTTTAGCACTTGAACTGAGCTTCTAGCACATTCCAAGTAGGCGTCGTGGTTTTGACATGACCACAGATTACCAAAACCTACAAGACCAAAAGTTAACTTCAGAGTTCGAGTTTGGTTTCAACAGCCATGCCCGCGGTCATCTTTCACCAGCTGGCCAATCTGGTTTAAGAAGTTTTATGTCCTTCATTTATGGCTAAAGGTCTGTGCGACAAACAAAAATGCGCGACATTCACTTATCGATCAGAAAATATTTGAGAAACATAGCAGCTGAGATGCCACTGGACTCTTTCTTAACAGGCCTGACAAAGCCACAATAAATAAAAAGTCTAAATGCACACAAAAAGTCAAATGGTAAGTCATTGAACATGACTAAAAGTAAAAGTGCCAAAGTTGACCCAAATAACTGAACATCAGCATTACGTTTAAGCAATATACTTAATATGTGCAAAACTTACGGCCTCGCATGGGACCTGCAAGAGCACAGAAACATTAGCTCGCACACAGAAACATGTCGTACTGCACTACTTGTGACACTGGAACTCAAGTCAATGTTGCACGAATGAGTCCTAACTCACCCTTGGGCTCCATGTCGTCGCAAAGATGGAGATCGATGCGAGTGCAGAACATATGATATGACGTCTCGAGCACGTCGTGCTGCCTGAAGAATTCCACCAGGGGGCTCCTGGGTGTTCCTCCTGAGCCACCCCTTTGAGACGAAGCAGGGGGAGCGCCAGAAGTCGAGAAGTGGTCGGGAGTTGGTAGGGTCGAGCTGGTCACTCGGTGACGGCGCCCTTGGGCGGCCGCCTTCTTCACCAGGGCGGCCAAAGAGTGGCCCAGGTGCAAGGCTGCCACCAACTGAGCGTCAGTCAAGGCCCAGAGAAGCTCATCCAAGATTAGGACCAGGCGGCTGGAAACCAGGCTGCAGTCTGCACAATGAACAGGCAAGAGATCTTTTAGGCGAGAAAGGCTTACTTAGAAGGCCATTAACAAATTAATGTTTTACAGTACCAAAATCCCCACTGTTACCATGAGAAGACACTTGGTAAGCGAGAAAATGCACAAAAACAAAAACATCGGTGGGAAGGCCACCTTGAAGCTCCTGCGCTAATTACCATAGCATCGAAAATTTCTACACGATCCTCTACAACAGGGATTCTGAAAGTGGGTTCCATGAAGCCTAAGAGTTCCGCAGATCCCTCCTCAGGGTTTTACAGGCCACTGATGAATTTTCCTTGGTTTGCACTTGCTCATTCCACCAACCAAGATGGCGATCCCGAGGTGTTATCGATCTAGGGAACTGCCATTATTCAAGCCTGAGCATCAATGTCATGAGTAAAAGAGAGGCACTAGACGCATGCAGAATGCAGAAGCCTCACATCTCGGTGGGTAACAGAAATGTGCAAGTTGTACAATGAATCCCGCCAGCAGTTTGTACGTACTGTAGCCAGCCAGACTATGAAAATGAGTGCACGGTGGCTGAAATCTCGAAGGCCTTATATGACCACCATGCGCATGTCAACTATTTGAAGATAAATGCCACTAGCGGACGCAGAAAGTCCCAAGGTTTAAAAAAGAAAAAAGAAAGAGGATTGCGCATCACGTGAAAAAAGCTTGCAATGGAGGGGTTCCTTGGCACTTAATGTAGCTTAGCAGGGTTCCCTGGCACCAACATACTCTATAACTTGTGTCTTTCTTGACTGACTAAAGTACATTTTCATCCGAGAGAATACTTGGTTTCAGAAAATCACCTTGACCAACATTTCCAAAACATGAAAACTACAACCTGAAGTTCATGACATCCCACGCAAAGATTCCAGACAAAATTTAAGATGGTACTGAAACATTGATTTTTCCCTTCTATCGCGGAAGCAATGATGATAAAATGAATGCATCAGAGTTTTTGGAGTGAAATTGATCAATCTAAACCAATTCAGTGTTTGATTTTTGTACCCTTTTCAACAGTGACCTACGCTGAATACCAAAGGCAGATTTGGAGGACCAAACATATGCCATGCTTGAGCATTTTTCCTCTAGTAGTTCGCAGAGCAACAGCTCCTTAGCCGCAATCACAAATTGATTACAGTTGCCGAAGCAAAGAGAGATCAGAATCACTAAACGCTACATACAGGCTTTGCATTCTTTCAAACGCCAGCTCTTAAAGGGGCCCTGTTACACTTTTTGAGCATGGTCAAAAAACGCTGCCGATCAGTTGTAGAAGCTCCTGAGAACACATGAACCAAAAGTTATAGTGCAGCACGCGGCCTGTAAATCACAATAAACGATCAAAGTCACCTAAAAAAATGCTTTTTCTTCTCTCAACAAATGACGGAAGCCACCCGAAATTAACTCGCAGGAGGCCATCTGTCAGTCATTGGCTGATTTGAACATAGCGTACTCGGCCATTATAGTGATCACCGCAGAAGGCCATGACTTGTCCACGCGTGCGCGCACGATCACACACAAAAGGGCCCGTATTTGAAGAAAAAAAAAGAAAGAAGAAAGTGTTTAAGGTCACGAGGCGCGCGTGACCTTGGTCAAGACGAGAGAATGCGATTGCAGAATGCGTTCAATCTTTGTAACTCCCCTCGTACAGGGAGTTACAAAGATTGTTAAAATTTTTGCAGCGTTGAATTAGTGAGGCAATAAGCTCTTTCAGTGAATTCATTTCATTGTTACTTGAAAAAGTGTGTCAGGGCCCCTTTAAGCAACAGTTATGGTGTCAGTGTTCCAATGAACCTTGAATACGTCATTATTGTGTATGAAAAGCCATGCGATGTGCTGCATTGAATCCTCCATGTTCTTCAACATTAGTATGAAAACTTTCCCCTAATGCGAAAACATCAAGCAGGTGAACATGCAATTAGGCAGCAGAGTTGCAGTTGGCTTTGCCTACTTTTGCAGAGCAACCTTTCCTTCCGCACACTACATAGAATTCACCACAATAATAGAGAAAAATCTGGCACCACCATCTATGTGAAGTTCCAAATGGGCTCTGTGTTGGAATGGGGATCATGATATATACTTGTTTGCAAGGATTGTGTTGGTTGGCATTGCACGAGGATTCAGCTAAAAAGCAAGGATGATGCCACAAATACAGGTTTTTCAAAATAAACTTTATGAACAGATCCCACTAATCAGTTTTGCATGTAAAAACAAAATGTCACAAAATACAGGGTACAGTCGACTCTCGTTCATTCAAACTCGAGAGAACCTCTGAATTTAGTTTGAATTATCAATAAGTTTGAATTATCCGAAGTTCTCAGATATGAGAATCTGGGCTAGATAACACCATATATTATGATTATGCATTGATTTTGTCACATTAAAAATTTTTTTAGGTGTTTTTACACCTTAAATGCAGCGGATGAGCAAAAAGCAGAGGTGTTGGGTCCTCAAGTTTATTAGCCATTTACTGCTGATCAGACCTTTTAAAGGAATTGTGAAATGCCAACTGCTTTTTTGCTAAATGTGCCTTTAGCACAGACTTTTCTTTACCAGTTGAGAAGCATTACGGTTCACCATGCATGTGCTTCATTAAAACATTTGTTTATTAGCAAAGCCTGTTTCTTTGAAGGCCTAAGGCGCTCATGTGTCATTTTTAGACTGATTGGATTATATAAGCATGCACATTTTTAAATAGTAGTAGTAGAAGAGCAGATATTTTCTGGTATGGAACTGTGAAAACTATGAATTAACCAAATGATGGAGTTTAAATTAACAGCCTTCTAGACACATTGAAAGTATAGAGGGCCAACCAAACAATGGAATTCTGTTTAAACTAACTGAAAGCATGAATTATCAGAGTTTGAATTATCGCGAGTCTACTGTATAAGGAAATTATGAAAGAAAGAAATATACAACAAAAAACTTCAAACATAAGCAGTCAAAGTTATCAATAGAGTTGCTTTTGGCCAATTCGCTAAAAAAATAATAACTCAATTAATTCATTTCAGACTCCTTCAATGCAAAATTAAAGTGAAGAACAATTATAGCCATATACAGATGCCAGTTGTCCAGGCTTTTTGTAAATGATGCCAATCCAAATTCGACATATACCAGAATTCTCGTGCGTGCAATGCATCGCAGCACCCATTTTTCTCTCCACTTAAGAGTAGAAAACTCTTCCTCACACAGTGACTGCAGCTCTGATTCCGGTATCATTCACTCTGAGGAACATGTGCCTCATGCCCACATTCTGCTATGGGAACAAACTTTCCAATGAAAACAGGAAGACTGGGTACAACTGTGCCATTGTAAGCAAACATCAATAACTAAGTTGCTTGAGCTACAGCAACATTAGAGTAGAAGCAAACCTCGTTAATTCGAACTCGGTTATTTCAAAATCCCATTTAATTTGAAAAATTTCCGTGGTTCCATATTTTGCAATGTAAGTTTGAGTGGATAATTTGAAGCGGCAAACAGCATCATTCCGGTCAATTCGAAAACTTTGGCTGCAATGTGCCAGTTTCAAAATCCAATTTTGCCACAAATCTGCCAAAACAATGGCCCTTAATAGCCACAAGGCAATATAACATAGCGATACTAACGAGTGGTAGCTGAAACACCCTAGCCTCGCTATATCCAGCGGGAAAACCTCCGATTGTCGGTTGCTCCAGCTATTTGCCCCTTTGCACTGCTGGCGGAGTTCGTGCCAGCAACACCTACTTCGAAAACTAAGTTCGAAAGTTTCAAAAGACCATTTTTTCCAGCCAGAACAAATCGCGAATTTGTAATACTGGTCATCAATAAATTCCTAACTATACCAGAAAGAATGTGCGAATGGTCGCATCATAACGTGCTGACGCAACGAGGTGCAAGCGACAAGCTGCCCGAGTGTCACTACAGTGTTGCAGTGAAGACGTCTTGCTTTCTGTAGGTGTACATATTAGTTAATCTTGACATTGTTTTTTTTTTTTTTTTTCAGCGGCAGCAGTGAGGCTCACTGTTCCCTCTTGTTTGCGGCAAAATTAAGACCAGTATTGCTGGAAAACATAACCTTTGGAGCCTCAAGCTAGCCGGCACAACAAACGACGAGCACTGATTAGAAGTGTGGCAGCTTGGGCTAGTTGGTATGACATGATGATAGTTGTAGCGCGAGCACAGGACGACGACAAAAAGACAAGAAGGACATGAAGAACATGAGTCAGCGCTCGTGTCCTTCGTGTCTTTCTTGTCTCTTTGCCGTTGTCCTGTTCTCGTGCTATAACTATCGTCAGCACTCATTACTTTTAACAGTTCTAAGCTCCTTGCATCCCACTTTTTGAATGTTCTGTTAATTCGAAAACCCACTTAATTCAAAGATTTTTCACGGCCACAGTGACCTCAAATTAAGAAGGTTTTACTGTACATTATATACAAGCCACATTTTTTAAATATATTTTTTGAAAAATATTCACAGAATATATTCAAGAAAAAATTTCCTGAGACTTGTTAGTCAACTCTCCGGCTTCAACCGAACATGTTGGGGGTAACCTACGATGTCACAGCAAGTTTGTGTACAATCTATATGCTAGCAGCATCACCAGCTGTACTTTATGAAATCCCTGGCAAAAAGAAGGGAGGTGCAATTCTACGAAAGCCATTTTTAAATTGCAATGCCTAATAGTTGCAGTGGTGAATGTCATCAACTGCATCTTGGGGCTAACATATTTGGCCCGTTCATAAGTGAGTCAAAAGCTCAATTCTTTGCTACCTCTGAAGAAACGGTAAGCAGATAAAGTAAACTCTTCACATGTTTGAGTACACACATGCTTTTTGCCTCAACATCCAAGATAAACAATTTCAAATTTCCAAAATAGACTAAGAAACAAGTTCACTGCACATACAATAGTGAGCTCTGTCAGACGAAGTCAGCTGATGAAAACGGGGAATATAATTCGAGACAATACACTAAGCGGATGTCGATGACAGTGACACTGACCAGCGAGGCGCTTCTTGAGCACAATGCGGCAGCGTGCCCCGTTGGTGATGAGGCGCAGTGGTGCCCCTGCATATGCTCCTCGGGCATGTGCCTCCAGTCGCATCATCTGCCACTGGAGTTGTCGGAAAAGCAGCAGCTGGTCGGGACCCTTGATTCGACAGAGACGTAAGTCCCCAGGGTCCCAGCGAGGCGTTCGGCTGTCCAGCACCACCCGGGACAGCTAGGCAGAAACAGCGGGACATAACAAAGAAGTAAGGCACAGATTTGGCACGCTCCATTTCAAGAAAACCGCAGCTACACCTGAAGCAAAAAAGTGCCACACTAACTATTAATTATCCTGCAGTTTGACACTGTAAAATGGCTGCAGATATTTCTTTTCCTGGGGTCAATTTTCCAGGCATAGACCATACATGAATTTTCAATAAATAAATGTATAATTCAAAGTGAGAGATTTTCTGGATGATTACATCAATGCCAAAGGTTGCTCACAATACACTAAGCAATTGTTTACAGAGCTGTTTTCATGAATGATGCTATCGCGATTTTTTTTTTCATTGCTAGCAGCCATAATCCATTGCATGCAGCATCATCTGAATGCAATCTCGAACTAGCAAACACCTACAGACCAAGGGGTGCAGTAAAAGAGTAAGCACTTCGACAGCCTCAATATCTCTTCATGATTTTCATAGCTTCTACTGAACATTCTGCATTGATTGCTTGCCGATGCTACAGAGCCCCGAAGGCCACTGCGTAGTAAGCCTGGCAATGGCGGGCTCGCTTGTATTCAGTCGATTAGTACACAGACACAAAAGCGTTCTTTATAACACCCTTTTTTGTTTTTTCTTAGGAGTATAACCTGTCTGCTGCGCCTTAGCCATGCTCTAGAGTTCCGTTGGTAACGAAGCTTTTTTAAAACAATGCAGTGTTAATGTACTTCGCTGTCTCTGCTATTGCAACAAGGCAACAAAGACTAAAGTCAAGTGGCTCGGGCCTGAATTTGCCATGAACCACTAAGCGACCATCAATGTTACACGACAAACAAGCAACAAGGATCTGGCAAAATATGAAGCAGCTGAGCTGTACGGCGTAGTTAGCACAAATTCATACATTGTCCAAATAATAAAGCATAAAAATAAAGATTCAGATATGGTGTGGGTGCATGCCAAGTGGCACTAAATGCTCAACTGGTGTGGTATACCAACCTGAAATGAAGCAACAAACGAAGCAGACTGGAAGTTCACCACTACAGAGTTGACAACCACTTTCATGCCGTCGACGACACGATCTGAAAAGCCATAGCGGCCTCCCGAGCTGCACAAAAAAGAGACACACATAATTGCAGAATGACTGCGGATTCTCTGAACAGTGCCACAGATGCTGAACGGTATGCTTTTTAACTTTAAATTCTGTACACTTTATGAACACAGCAAACATTCAGCACTTCACATCCCTGTGTAAAGACGAGAGCTGCATGCTAGTTTTCGTGTAAATCCCACCTCCATTGACATTTCTATAGAAATAATAAAAATGACTGTGTTTTATGTGCAAGCAGTAAAAAAAGAAATAAAAGTAATTAGCTTGGGGCTCACTTGGTCAAACACTAATCCTTCCTATTTAAACTAGATTTAAAGTCAACAAAACACGCAATAAGGTACACATAAAGACAAGCCAAATTCCTACTTTCACAATTCATCTGCACGTAAGTAGATCGAAAGTTAACCCTCAGAAGTTTCGTCTCTGCTACACCAGACAAACTCACATTCACTAACGTAGTTCAGGTGACTGCAGCCTATCGCAGATGCACTTGGATTTGACTAATACAGGGCTCAGATTTAAACTCGATGGTGGAATCAGTCTCTGATGGAACACTGACAGGGTCCCTAACACATTTGCATAAGACGACTCAAAAGTTAAAATCGTCATGACTATCATCATTATCAGAGCTAGAGAGGTCAGGTTAGTTCTTGTATAGCGTACTAGAATATGAGATAGTGTGTTCAGGGAGCAGCCGTGGCTGCCGCAGTTGGTGTCGACAGCCCCGAGATGGCACCACCTTAGCATGGACTGTCACCTCACGCATTGCCCTACATGCACTTCAGTGCTTTGATACTAGTAATAGCAGAGGTTTAACGTCCCGAAAACACCATACGGTCATGAGAGACACTGTACAGGAGTGCTCTGAAAATTCAGCCACCTGGGGTGCTTTAACGTGCACCTAAATCTAAGTACACACACCTCAGAATTTGCACCTTCACCGAAAATGCAGCCGCCGCGGCCGGGATTTGATCCCGTGATATGCGCTTGCATACATCGCGCTTAATAGTCTTGTGTTTAATTGCTGACACGTTTGCGAAAAGCTTTCTGAATGGGTGTGTTTGTACTGCATTCAAAACAAAACGAAATGTCAAAGCTGCAACGCACGGTCCGAATACAGGTATTAACAAAACGACGGCGAAGCAGTCATCCCAGGGGAAACTGCCTACAGTTTTTAAAGCTCGGTTGGTGAACGAATAAAAAATTAGGAAGGTTGAGGTATCGAAAGAGCACCTACAAACCCGGAAGTTTATTGTTATATTACTGCTATATCGTTTTGTAGTATGCACACTGCGACAGCTTCGACTTCATTATGGGCGCGGCACCGTTCTTGTCGATAGTTGCATCATGCAATTGTAATTATGTGGCTATGGTGACAAAACTGCCATTTGATTGAGAGGCACGTCGTAGCTAAAGACTTGGGAATAATTTTGAGAATCTTTGGTCCTTAAACAGTTACGTGCCCGCCACAATACTGCTGCTGTGGCTGGGATATTGCCCTGTACAGTCAAAACCACTGTCCAACTGTAAGAAGAAACTATTTACGAGCGCGCATACTGCAGTGAGCAGTAACGCTGATCAAATTTGTCCCCATTCCATGAAATCATCAGTTCACGATCACTTCATCACAGTGGCATCTATATGAACAACGACAGATTTTTGCTTGCAGCTTTTTTTTTGTTTTTTTTTCTTCTCAAGACTCGTTAACACCCTTCACGAAAAAATGAAGTCATGACAGCACGTAAATTACCGCTTTCTTTGACACGAGATGCAGTGCGATTTAGCTCATATAAATTGAAGGTAAACAAAGCTTGAGTAAGCATTCCAGCAAAGCTGCAGTCTCTGTAGTGTTCGCCACCTCGGGTTCGTAGTCAGCAGGAAGGTCCGTCGATGAATCTGAATCAGTGGCCCCACCCTCAACACAGGGTGCTGCAGTTTTCTTGGAGCTGGAAGATTCGACCGCCCAGTTCTTCCGCTTTTTCGGTGGTCTTGGATGCAGCGCTTTCTTTGATAAGTAGCTTGGAGCATTTGACAGTAACATTGGCACGGCATCTGGCGTTAGCTCTGGTCTCCTACGTGATACGTGAACTTCCTCGCCGTTTATAACGTGCAAGTAGTCTCCGTGAACACATGAAGGCTCGAAGTGTTGTTCATATACAGAGCAGCTTTCGTTCAAGGTCCCATCCTTTCGATGTAAATTCTGTTCCTAAACCTTCCTCTGTGCTCCGTTTTTGGGTGCAGCGAAAAGCGACGGCTGCTCACCTTTTTTTCCAATGGTGTAACCTGTTTTGCACCTATGTGCAAAGCAGTGTCGTTACTCCGATGACTCGGCATTGCCTCACTGTCGCGTGGCCAGCAAAAACATTGCCAGAAAAACTTTCGTTAAGCGGGCGCGAACACAAGCAACAGGTCACTGAACAGCACCGGAGAAGGCAGAGCGGCGCGATGCTGACAATTCTGACAGCCCATGCTACGGCAGCGCCGCCTTGAGAACCGGTTTTTTGTCCACGTGCGCTGCTTCACACGACACAAGGCGAGAGAGGGTGCCTGAACACACTACCCCATATTCTAGTACACTATAGTTCATGTTCCACATGCCACGTTTTCAAGGCTGGCATCTTTGTTCATGTTGTGCTTGCTGACTATACTGAATTACACCTCGACTGTCAATGATTCACTGATTACACATTTTGAGTGGTGTAGGCGATGCAGCTCCACGCTTCTGCTGGGAAATACTATACCTGTTAAGTCACTGCTCACCAGACAAACCCCTATGTAGAGTCTTCTTCCAAAGCAGCTTCAAGCACTGGTATCGCTCTGTGGTTGAATGCTCAGCTGGCACACAGAAACCTAGGTTCGACTTCGACACAAACCCAGATTTTCATTAAGGTCACGTGAGTTCTCGTACCACAAACCAGATTTCAAGGCCAGCATCAGAGGCTTTTGCCTAAATAAATTAAGAGGCTTCAACTCACAGGGAAAGCATACATCAATTAGCCATCTTGACTAAGTTTCGGATCTTCTTGGAACTGACCTATAGCTGGGCTTGCTGCTCGAAGGTGGCCTGAGTTGCTCACAGGTTTCCACTTCAACCAGCACTTCGTCCAAACACTGAAAGCAGTAATTGCACGGGTAACTTTATGCAGTGTGCCAACCAACAGTTCAGCATGCCAAAAGTGTACAATGGCAAACTCAAGTTTTAAATTAAATATAGGGAGAATTTAAAAATGTAATGCTATGAAACAATCAAATACAATTGGATGTATAATGGTGAAAATAAACTTCAGAGGACTTTTTTTTTTCTGCAATCACTATCAATGTCACCTTTGTAAGCTACAGTATTTTCTGATGTCATATCTGCAATGCATGTATGGATGCCACAGTCTCGGATAATACACTGATTCTCAAAACACCACGCACGTTAGAAGCGTGAAAGTTAAAAAGAAAATGAGCAAGCAGCCTGTATTTTGCCCGTAATTTAAAGATTATAGTTTTGATCCCCACCAATGGCAAGCTCTTATGCACACTATAATTTCTGTAACGTTATAATCGGAAAACTTCCATTAAAAAGAACAACCAATAATGCTCTACCACACTTTCCTTCACTTCATTCTTTGCTGGTTTCATAAACGTGAACATTGTGCGCTAAGCAGTAAGTTCACCAGTGTAAAAATACAGTAACTGCACTAAAAGCCATAAATTATATCCCTATTATTTGGACAATCTGATAACTAGGACAAGTTCTCAAATTACAGTCAGCATAAGAAATATTTTATGGCCCTGAACTCTCATAAATTCAGTTGGATTTAGCCACAACCGTGTTAATTTAGATGATCCTAGGCATCTACCGATGTCTAAAGCCAAGGAGCAAAAATAGGAGGACTGCCAGTTGGGCATGTTGGTAAAGGTTCATGATGAAACAAGTGCAAAAATACACACACTCACTCAGAAAGGACACAGACAAGCGCTTGTCTGTGTCCTTTCTGAGTGTGTGTATTTTTGCACTTGTTTCATCATGAGCAAAAATAGACCTGCCACCCACTGAAAGGACCATGTGCTTTTGCCACCATAAATTTGTGATTGTCATTCATGATTGTGCATCAGCAAGCCAGGTTTTTTTATCAGAAGATTCAGTGCTCAGTTTTGTTTCTACTATGGGCATAGGTCCCACCAGTGGGTTCTAAACTGCATGGTAGCTATGATCGTGTCTTTACCTCCTACCGTTTTTTCCACAGAGGATGTGGTGCCAAATGACTTTTGGGCAGTGCACACTATGTCATAAAACTCAAATAATGGAAACCCTTGACCACGGAGAGCTTCAGCTGCGATTAGCATGATAGTACAAGCTTTCTCGGCAGTAATGTGATAGATGAACAGCAAGTCGCCGGCCATTTTTACAGCAGAAAAAATTTACCATCCTATGCGCGTGGTGGTGTTGGTGGTGGCAGTGCTTAATAAAGCATGGGCTCACAGCACGTGTTGAGCTTTCCAGCAATGCTTCCTCTGTTTTGTCAATGCCAGCCAGATGTGCCCAATCCAGCCATTCACCATCTTTGCCTCTAGCCTATTCCTGTTCTCTCCCATCGCCTAGCCTTCGCGTGTTCTTGGCAGTCGTCAGGGAAGGAGCCCTTCATGCAGTGCCTCATGACGAAAATGATATGAAGTAATTTTTTGTTCAGTTGAGTACAGATCCATGGGACAGCATCTTGCAGTCCTTGTGTTTTCAATATTAACGGTCACACAGGCTCTGTGAAAGATACAGTGTTTTGAGATAGCGAGCTGCCGTCCGTGGCGCTATACGAGCAACCAATAGGGTTGCTGCAACGATTCTGCATGCACTGCTCTGTGACGCGGCGGCAGCATTGCTTCCAGCCACAAAGAAAAAGCATGAAGGAACAAATCTCTCAGACATACGACATTGCAGTGGGAAACACGTCTATCGCATCTGCAGGGGAAAGCGCTCGAAAGCACGCATAATGCAAGCAGCACTACCCATCATGTAGCGTCACATCCCGACCACTCTCTGAACTAAGGCGGACCGACAGCTCCCGTCGAGAAGTGCGCGTTAGCACTGGAATTGAAAGAAATTGAGGAGGCATTGTTTTCAGCCATGGTCACATTGTGAATGTACTCGCCAATGACAAGAATTACGACTTTTGCACTACTTTTGTGCAAAATAATTGGTGGATTTAGATACTCAATGAAAAAATGGAGGGGCATCATGCATTAGACACTTGTTTATTGTTTTCTGCAATAGACACTCGTTTATTGTTTTCTTCATATTTATTATAATAGTTCAGAACTCGGTTACCTTGAAACTTTTTTTTCCAATCTTGTGAATCACGTGATGTTACTGTAACTCCAGGGCAAAAGCTGCTTGACGGGTCCATACTCTAATTCATCAACCACACACACACACACCACTATGACACGTACAATATTACATGTTTCCAGCTGCTCAAATGCCTGCGGCATGAGAGTTCTAATTAGGAACAAAATACAGTAGACTGGTATATTGAAGAAGAAAATGATTCATGGTAATCAATGCGAATGCCTTTGACACGTAAAGTACAAGTAGAATCCTTATTACATATCACGAGCAAGTACTATACGTGTGATGAGACGCAATTAGACAAAATACTGAGCTTCTTGCCCCCTAAAATTTGTTTCGTTCCACTGACAACAGTTTTGATGCTCCGGCTACCAATTGAAAAAAAAATCCAATTTTCATCATCTTCGATCTTTGATCCGCCTATCACAAGACAACTAATATTTTTCACAGAATACTTCGTCCTGCCAGACCGACTTAGTGTTTCCGTTTATGGTCTTTTCATGTTCCACACACCAAATTGTTGGCATTGATGCATGTTACTTTGCCAAAATGCAGTAAGATTCACGAGTAATTGAATAGGAAGAGCAAAAGAAAAAGACTCACCAAGTGGATAGGAACATATTTTAACTTTGTCCAATGTATCTGCAACAGATGAACCAAGAAGTAACAGAAATACGACATTAGCACATTTCCCTCCATTTAGCATGCTGCAATACATAACTTACACTCTCCACCAAAAACTCGACTTTCCCTTCGGATCAGAGATAACAACAATCATAGCACCTTTCACCGGTACTATCATTGATCTAGAAAGCCAAGCACGGTCAGGTTCTAATATCTCAGTTCCACTTTCACTGCATATGCGCTGTATGCTGGGTTCTTTAATTTTGGCTTGTACATTTTTTTCAAGTGCAGGGCGTAAAAGTCGAGTGCTATTTTTCAAGCTGATAATCCGGAAGGGGTCAGGTTTTTGTAGAAGCATTCCAAAATTGAGATTTTCTCAAATGAAACTTACAAATGTTCCAAGTAACAAATTTGCAAAAATTTCTAAGTATACCAAAGACAACTATGAGCTAGGCACACTCATTGTGGGATTGGTTGAGAGCCGTGAAGCATTCACAGCTTTTAAAATGAACTATGGGGCAGTGGTGAACTATAGGCCAGAGGCGTTTAAAGTCCAACAGCACCTTAAATTCGTTGTCCCGAGGCAGAGCAGCTCGAAGGTATTCAAAAGTTATGATTTCTTATATTCAGCGAACTCCAGAGAAACATTCCGCTCTTTTTTTTTAACAGGAAGTTGCTATGAGAAAAACTGCTTTTAAGCCAGAAGACCTTCTAAGAAAACTATAATATTAACTATAATATATTATTTATTTATTTATTCAACAATACTACCAATTCCATTCGAGATGATTGTAGGAGGAACACATGTTAAAGTGTCACATGAAAATCATAAAGAGAGTACAAAACAAAAATTGCATTGTACACTAAAAATTAGTTTCAACTAGATTATGTCGTCACTGCTGCAATACCCATACAATAGCGTCTGGAAAAAGCCGCAATGCACAATCGAATATGCACAATGGGATATATTTTCCAAATTACAAAGAAATTAAAAGGTATTTTTTTTGAGAACTTTGGTCTACCTTGTGTCATTAAAATTAACTGACATCAACAGCAGTAGCAAATGAGGTCCTGCATACATGAATGTTTTGTTTGTATTTGTGTGAAATAATCGAGAAACTATCCACTTGCAAATCAGCACCTGCTGTGTGCACTGCTAATATTTCGGTCCTCGTTTCTATAAAGGGACACAATAAAAAAGGATAATTTTTCGTGCGTTAGTAAATTACTATTTCATGATTAAAAACACCATTCTTATCATGAGAAGATGTTTTGTAAGCAAGAAAGTGCACGCAAAGAAAATGTGGATGATGACATCACTTTGAAATTCCAACAAAAAACACCCAGACATTCTACATTTTGACGGTGCCTACTAGGTCTTACATTGTTCCTAATTGGTAAATATTTGAAATAAATTGTCCAGCGAGGGGGCCACAAACTTGACATAGCAAGTTTAAGGAGATTTCATTGAGCTTATGTTGCAAAAATATGAAAAATTCACTTTGAAATTTGTGATAGCACAAGCTGAAATTTCGGCACTAAATTTACAATAAAATTTTCACCTCGATATTGGTCTTTAATACCAGACCTACGGTAGTAAAATTAATGACACCAGATTTCAGTCTAAGCAAATTCAGTGATTTACTTGAGTGTCCCTTTTGGCACAGTATTAGTTTAAGAAACTTATGATATTGTGGTCTGTGTTAGCTTCCGTCAGGGCAAACAGAGTGGCACGGGTGTAGCACCTTGAGAGTGAGATAGTTGCAGACAGCCCGTGTGAGGCAGAGCCACGTGGGCAGTTCAAGCAGCTCGGTGAGAACCTGCTCATCGAGCTCCAGGTGGCGCAGCTCGCAGTGGCCTCGAAGAGTGCTCAGCTGGATTTTGTCCAGCGACAGGTTCTTGGTGAACCTGCAAGCAACAACAACAAAAAGATGAGTAGTTGCTTTTAAGCACCACTAAGAAGTCAACACGTTCAAATACACATTGCCTTATAACCATGAGAGTACACCAAGTAGGTAATGACACTGGAGCTCAAGTCCAAGCAATAAATTCTGGAGTTTTATATACCAAAACTACGACATGACTAAAAGGCATGTCAAAGGATGGACCTCAGATTTATTGTGATGACCTGGAGTTGCTTGATCATGTGCACCAAAGTTCCAGTACACTGGTGTCTTTGTGCAATAACTCTTGAGACACATTAAACTACTCCTGAAATTAATACCAGATACAACAGTCTCCCATTGCCACATTGTGCCTGCCTGAAGGAATTTACATAAGTTTTGTGGGGCTTGTTGAAAGCATGCTAAATGTGAGGCCCACATTGATTTCCATTTTTTGGTAACACAAATGCATGAATTTGAAAAAAAAAATTGAAAAATAATTTTCGAGGCTCAACTCAACGCGGAAAATATAGTAGCACCAAATTGAACGAACTTCAAAAGCCTCTAGCTTTCAATGTTATGCCTGCTAAAACTGTAAGAGAGGTACTATTGTAGAACCAAGATATATTGAAGCGCACCTAACATGCTTCATTTTATGTACATAATAACATATGTTTATCACTAAAACTATCAGTGAACATTGAGTGTCTATAAGGATCATAAAGGCTTGAGCACAAACAAAGATTTGCGAAATGGACAGCAGACAATGACAAGTAAGCTTTAAGCAATGTAAAGCTTTTCACCGAAGTATATAAAAACATGGGGCGTACCTAAATATTGCATTTAACTGGGCTAACATTTTGCACATTTATATGAAGAGCTCAAATCTTCTCAGATTTGCAATGAACAAATAACTCTCAATGCCATCTGGCAAACAAATACTTCGTTTTGCTAGAACGGCCTAGCAAAACATTGTTTAACATACGCATTTTGGGTTGCTGGAATTCTAACACTCCCCAAATATTTCCCTTCTGATTGCATAAAATTTCATCCTTGTAACGTACACTTTATAACACACAAAGCCTAGAGTATTTGTTCTCTCATGCTAAAGCTGTCCACTAAGCTTGTCAATGCCAACCCTACAGCCTTCAGTATGAACCACCTTTAATGATTTTATAGAGAAAGGCTGGCTACAATTTCATATAACCATTTTCGCACACACGTGAATGAAAAATCACATGTACAAAACCAGAAGTCATAAGAAACGGTGCATCTTGAAAATCACAACGGAGGAAGCTACTGTTAAGCAACCTAATTTGATAGCCTAATGCAGGATTCTCAAACATGTGGCCCACTGACCTTTCACTAGTGGCCCACTCTCACACATGATAGTCATCTTCCTAAACTTTTTCTTATGACTGTGTAGCTGTTTATGATATCGCTAAATGGTGGTCACATTCTCGCATATCATGAATAATAACCCTTTGTTCGGGTACACTTGAGGAACTGTATACTAAAATCTACATTTTATTTATTTTCGACTGTGCAGACTGGTATGAATATATTTCTCATTCCCCACATCAACTACATGTCAGAAATGATCCATATATGAGATGTGGGTTAAGCTTTCCTTTAACATTCAGCTTAGCTTTGTTCAGGCTCATCACCCCAACCTTCTCAATTTCCAAATTTTTGCTGTCCAAGCTCTCCTGAACTAGATTGGCGATTGTGGTCCGGTACTTGATGCAAGTTTAAGACCCCTAATCCAATGCCTGTAACAGTTTTGCTTGACAATACATCAAAGTAATTTATCTTTTCATCCATCAGTTATAGCCCTGTAGCTTAAAGGTAGCCACTCTGAATAACATCAAACGTGAAGCGAAAATTAGAACTGCACACAGAATTAATTTGTTGTTTTTCTATTATTTGTGTAATAGCTGTAAAGGTCAATGCATTCTTTTTTCTTCGTTACCTACCACAAAACATGCCACTTCCTCTACCGGATGCCATCAGTAAAAAAACCAACCCGTCAACTTAGGGCAAATTGAACCATTGGCCTGCAATCTGTAGCTGATTGTGCTCTGCTATTGTCAATAGCCAACACCAGTGTCGTAGATAGTATTCACAAAGCATTTGCTCAGCGTGCCTCAATACAGCTGACTTGTCATACCAGAGATGCCATCGTCTGACTTGTCATACCAGAGGTGCTGGTTGAGACACCACAAAATGATGGCAGTTAGGCTGTCTCTGAAGTTAGCCTCAGAAGATTGATATGGTACACTGCCGTATTAAAAAAAACATTTGATTGTGTACACTCAGATTACATGTGCCCCAGTTTCTAATTACCATGGCCATGACAGTTATAAAATTGAAAACTATAAGTACCTTCAAACTGCATGGCTAACTGAGGTCTAGGAGGATACTATGAATATTCTTGTAATATATCAGTCTATCTGAATGTATATATACACAGTAAAACTATGCTGTATTCAGTTACTTTGTAAATAGAGAGAATTAAATGCAATGCTACATTCGCCACATACGAAGATATTTCACGAAGACAAAATATGTAACATTTACAATTTTGTACTTCATTTCATGCTTTAACATGAAAAATAAATAGACACCCTTTCAGAGTTCATAATGGCACACCTACACATATACAAAGAACTTTTTCATCCAACTGACATTTGCAAGAAACTTTCTTTTCTCCTGTAAACAATGCACTCAGCTTGCAACCAGTCTTGCAGAACATGTGCATTGTAAACTTCAGCAACAGTCTTAAGGTAGCAATACCTTTATTTATAAAAACGTCTTTTTTTTATCCCCCTTAGTTTCCAACCATTTTTTTTTTTTTCTGGGAACCAGACCCTGCACTTTTCTATCCAGTACAAGTACCTTAATAAATGCATTCATGGAGACTTCACAATAGCGGAGTATTTTTGAAACATGCACGCTCCTTATTCTTCACTGTGTACAATGCGTCATGTTTCTGAACGTACGCTGCCATGTGGAAAGTTTTGCAATGCCAGATATAAAAATTGTACCCATTTTTGCAAACTACTGTTTCCTCTTGGGAATGCTGTGCAGTATTCGAGGCTTAAAATTGCAAATGTGTATCGCAAGATTGGACGGCTAATCTGCATTTTCAGACTTGTGCGCCCGAACTATTGGGCACTACAGTTGACGAAACAAACAGCGTAATTCTAAAGGGCTCAGGCAAGTGGTTCACGCTACCACTACAATGCTCCCACCTAAAACAAGGCATCGATACAGTAAACACTGCCTCATAAAAATAAAATGACAAAAATACATAATTCTTTTGTAGTCCTAATTATATCATGCCCTTTGCAATCTCAGATATCTCATAAATGAGGCCTCCAAGGACAGAATCTCCAAAATATCTAAGAGGCAAAAAAAAACAGCCACTGAGGCGCATCTGTCTACAGTAGTTGCTGAACAGCTCAGAAATACAGAAAGCAGTGAGGAAAACCACACCGAGTCTATGTTAAAGACAGTGCAACTATGGAGGTGCATGAACACGTTTAAAGAAATATCCATTCAAGAAACCTATTCGCACTACTTTTGGTTTACCTCTTTGTACAGCTGTATACACCAGCCTTTATTCGTTATTGAACTATATTTGTCACTGTTTCACAGGAGTGTGTTTTCTGTCATGCTTATTGCAAGCGAGCTTTTCATTTGTAACGCTAAGTTATTTATTTCAAGCATAATATTTAAATGTTAACTAGCTAGTGTGCTACTGAGCTACTCACCACAGCTTTCTTTATGAAAAGGCATTACCTTACATTAAATATTAGACATGAGAACAATGTTCAATGTCACACTTTGTGTAATATCCTTACTATTGCATCAAACATCGGACTCTCACAACAAGATTCAAATGTAAATTATGTATATTTCCTATAGATTTTCATCGATAAAATTCTTGCAAAAAGCCAGTGGGATGCAACAGCACCTGTTTAAAAAAAAAGCTATTTTCAGCCTGCAGCCAGCTACCTTTATCACTGAAATATAGTATTTAATTATTACAGCAAGCCACCATGGCATGTAGGAAAAACCATAAAAATTCCGCAAAGAAACTTGCAGCAAAATACCAGCTACTCATTAAGTTAGATAACACTGAACTTCACCAAATAGTAGAGAACGGCACCAAGACAATGCATTGGCGTCATGATTACATAGGCATCATGTTTGACTCTAGCGTAAACTACACAACTCAATTTCTTCAATACAAAGTTTTGCACCCAAGACATTGTACTTTATTCATCAGAACAGCACCTAAATCTGCTGGCATAAGTACTTTGAATACTCATATAGCAGCTTCTGAAAGGTTTTCTCAATGTTTTATACATCATGATCTGGCAAAACTAGGTGAATAAATGATCGAAGTACTCACCTGATCATCCTCCAACCATTTCACCCTACTTCAAGTAAATTTGGTTAGACAGTAGTTATTGCATCTTCTGAACTGTGCAAATTGTGGAAGTACATGAAGGAGAACAAAAGTTCCTGCGAGTTTTCTTCAACCCCCGACCAACAACCGCCCCGACCACCATATCACAACAGAACTAAAACAGAAAACTAAAAAATTATATTTTTGACCGGAATGATTACCCCAACCGAAACATGATAAATCATTTCGTTTTGGAATGAAAGCAAATTTTTTTTAATCGTTTTTCATTTCATGAAAAAACTTGGCACTGAGGTGATGATGATGATGTTTGATGTTTTGTGGCGCAAGGGCCATTTCACGGCCAAAGAGCGCCACTTCATCTTACTAAAAAATATGGACAATGATTGTGATAAGCGGCTGTAAAAGGGCCATAAAATTCCTCGTGGTAAGGCGGCTAAAAACATACAAGTATTAAAATCATGACCATGCCGTGAAAAGTGAGTGTGGTATGAATGGGTGACAAAAGTTGGTGACAAAAAACGATGGTGGACATGTATGGCATTAGCACAAGTGCCTCACTCATTCACACCCTTGCGTCCAAGGGACGTGAGGCAAATGCTTTCTTGTGTAGCCACCGCAGCAAAAACCTCTCTGGAGAGGTCGTGCTACGGAATGCCCGGGTATATGATATGAAAACTATGAATTTCTTTTAAAAACGCTAACAATAATTTATGGCTAAAAAGCGGTTCCCTACCGACGAACATTGCAGAGTGTAAAAGCATATGTTGTCGGTAGGGTAATGGAAAATGTTGTTTTTTTAGAGTTTCTAAGTGTTTGCACTGGATTAACATGTGAAGGACTGTTAATGCTTCACCAGATCTGTCACACAATTATGGATCGCCACTGGACAAAAGATATGTGTGTGTCGTGTATGTGCGTCCTGTCCTGAGCCTCGTTAGTATTACCTCTGTATGACGCGATTTTGATACTGGCAGCCAATGATTAAGGTGTGGCTTAATAATGTGTAGCTTATTTTTTGTGTCTATCCCACTTGCTCTGCCAGTAGTCCCCGAGGTTTCGTTTGAGAGACGGCTTAAGATCAAGGGCCGGGATTGATATGGGTGTAGAAGCAGTGCTTTTGTGGACAGATGCAGCGAGCTGATCCGCCCTCACGTTGCCTTAGATCTCACGGTGCCCTGGCACCCAGTACACTACAACATGTTGTTTGAGTGTGTAGAGTGTGCACAAAATGGAGTAAAGTGAGACAAGGACTGGGTTTTTTTTATTTTTTAAGAGTGTGTAGAGCCGTTACCACACTGAGGCAGTCCATATAAATTACTGCTTTTTGTATTTGTAACTGCTTGATGTGTTTAGCCGCCACAAGTATCGCATACGCTTACGCTGTGAAGATACTTGTGTCTGGATGTAGAGGGCCAGCATCCGAAAAGAATGAGCCGATAGCAGCGTAGGACACAGAGGAGTTAGACTTGGAGGCATCTGTAATGAACTCAGGACGTTTGTATTTGTGTTGAAGTTCCAGGAAGTATGTTCAGATATGAGCAATAGGCGCATGTTTTGTAACTTCTAGAAAAGACACATCGCAGTCTATAGCCTGCCCCTGCCATGGTGGCGGGTATGCTACAGGAGCCATTAAACTGTGTTCAAGTGACACTCCAGTTTCCTCAGCTAGACCCTTCAGGCGAACTGAGAAGGGCTGCCTCATCGAAGGTCTGTTTTGAGACAGAATTGAGCTCGACAAATCATTAATAGTAGAGCATGAGGGGTGCTTCTTGTCTGCTTTCACCTTAAGGAAATAAACAAAGGGATTGTAAGTTCTCTGCAGATGGGCTGGTGCGAAAAGCACCCGTAGAAAGGCGGATGCCCAAATGGTGCACGGGGTCCAGCATCTTCAAAGCACTTTGAGTCGCAGACTGATAAACAACGGCCCCATAATCTAAGCGGGTGCGAATGAGGCTTCTATACAGATTCATGAGACATTGCCTGTCACTACCCCACGTAGTACGTGACAACACTTTTAAAACATTCATGACTTTTAAACATTTTGTTTTTAAGTACTTGATCTGCGGTACGAAGGTCAACCTGTTGTCCAAGATTAAGCCTAAGAATTTATGCTCCGCATTAACAGACAGACGCTGACCGTTCAGTTCAATGTCGGGTTCTGAGTGCATGCCTCTCTTTCGGGAGAACAAGACACATGTGCTTTTTTGTGGGTTCAGTCGGAATCCATTTTTCTCTGCCCATTTGGAGACCTTGTTTAACCTAACTGAACCTGCCGCTCACACATTGCCAGATTGCAAGATCTAAAGCCAAGCTGGACGTCATGGACATATGTACAATAAAATATATTGCGAGGGATGAACAAGCGCAAGGAATTCATTTTGATGAGAAAAAGTGTGTAGCTAAGTACACCACCTTGTGGCACGCCTGTTTCCTGGACAAATGTTTGGGAAAGAACCGTGCCCACTCGGACACGCAATGTCCGATTTGACAGGTAACTTTCGATTATGTGAAACATTCTTCCGCGCACACCAAGGTCGGACAGGTCTCTTAGAATTCCAAAACACCATGTTGTATCATAACCCTTTTCGATATCGAGAAACACAGAGGGAAAATATTGTTTATGGACAAAGGCGTCTCTGATCTGTGCCTCGATACGAACAAGGTGGTCTGTAATGGATCTACTCTCTCAAAACCCGCACTGAAACGGGTCGAGCAAATTGTTTTTTTCAAGGACATGTACAAGTCGGCAGTTTATCATTTTTTTGAAGACATTGCACAAGCAGCTTGTAAGTGCAATAGGCCTATAACTCGAAGCTAAAGAAGGGTCCTTGCCCTCTTTCAAAATGGGAATAATAATAGCCTCTTTCCAGGAGGTAGGGATAGTGCCAGAAAACTAGATAGCATTGTACAAACAAAGTAAGGTTTTTAGTGTTTCAATTGGTAGGTTTTTTTAACATTTCATACACCACACGGTCAGAACCTGGGGCAGAAGTACGGCAGGAGTTTAGAGATGTTCGGAGCTCAGCTAGACTGAAAGCTTGGTTATATGCCTCGTATCTAGTGCATTTGTGTTCGAGTTTCTGCTTTTCTATTCTTGTTCGGTATTTTTGGAAAGTGTCAGTATAGTGGGACGAGCTGGACACCTGTTCGAAGTGTGCACCGAGGGAGTTCGCCTGATCTTCCAGGCTGCCACCTTGTGTGTTTACGAGTGGGAGTGAGTGTACTTGTCTTCCTGCTACCCTACGAACCATGTTCCAGACTTTAGCCTCTTATGTATATGAATTTATCCCTGATAAAAACTTGTGCCAGCTTTCTCTTCTGGCCTGCCGACGCGTTCTCCTGCCTCTAGATTTTATTTTCTTAAAGCTCTCAAGATTTTCCGCTGTCTGCGAGTTACGCAGCAACCTCCATGCCCTGTTCAGTTCCTTTCGCGGATTCTGACACTCAGTGTTCTACCACGGGACGTGTCGTTTGCCGGGCAGTCCAGATGTTTGTGGAATGTACTTGGCTGCTGCGACAGTAAGAAAAGCCGTAAAGTACTGCAGAGCTTCATCTATGCCTAATCCGCATATGTCAGTCCAACTCAAGTGAGTAATCTTTTGAAATTGTTCCCAGTCGGCTTTGTTTACCAGCCATTTGGGAACATGTGGAGGACATTCATATATTATTGGTGTACTCAAAACTAAAGGAAAATGGTCACTTCCGTATGGATTATTTATGACTTTCCACTGAAGTAATGGTACAAGTGAAGGAGATGCGATACTGAGGTCTATGGAAGAGTAAAATTTGTTGGCAAGGTTATAGAATGTTGCCTCTTTCCTATTCAACAGACAAGCACCTGATAAAATGAGGAATTGTTCAATGAGACGACCTCGTGCATCACAGCGAGAGTCACCTCACAGACCATTATGTGCGTTCAGGTCCCCAAGGACCAGATAAGGTTCAGGTAGTTCGTCTATTAAAGACTGGAATTGAAGTTTTTCAAGACGGTGGTGCGAAGGTAGGTACAAAGAGCAGACAGTGACAAGTTTGTTTAGAATAACTGCTCCGACAGCCACCACCTCGAGGGAAGTTCGAAGGGGTAATTGTGTACATGCTATACCTTGACTAACTATAACCGCTACACCACCGGATGGTGGCATGGCATCAACTCTATCCTTTCGGAAGATTACGTAGTTACCGTAAAAACCCGCGTATAGCCCGGGGTTTTTTTCTAGATTTTAGGGTGCGAAATTTCGGCCCCGTACTATATGCGGGTCCCAAGAATTTTCGGCCCAAATTCAGTTTCGGTTTCGGCATAGCGCGGTGCTATCATCATCATCAGCTGTCTGCGCGCTTCTGCGCTAGGTAGTGTTAGCGGCGTTAGTCTTAACTGGTCAGTTGGTCAGTGGCCTTTGCTTCAACTTGGTGCCCATAATGACGGCCTCGATTTTGCTCCTGTGATTTTACGCCATGTCAGGACCGCGCAGGCAGTACTCTGCTGCTTTTAAAAGAAAAGTTATCGCTGCTGCCGAAACCATCGGCAACTGTGCCGCGGAGCGGCAGTTCGGAGTCAACGAGCGGAGCATTCGCGGTTGGCGGAAGCAGAAGGAAGCCCTCTTTGCATGCAGCGGCCAGCGAAAAAGTTTCCGCGGACCAAAAAATGGAGCATTTCCTGACGTGGAACGAGAACTCACAGACTTTGTGCGGGAGCAGCGAGCTGCACATCTCGCTGTCAACATCGAGCTGCTACAAGCGAAGGCAAGGGAGATCGCTCGAGACAAAGGCATTCAGCCGGAGGATTTCAAAGCGAGCAAGCATTGGGTGTCTCGCTTCATGCGCCGCGCTGGGTTCTCCCTACGTCGGCGTACGTCGATCTCCCAGAAGCTACCAGAGAGCTACGAAGAGCACCTCGTGGCTTTTCAAAGGTACATAATTGTGTTGCGAAAGGCAGTCCCCTTTCAGCTGGGCCAGATCGGCAACGCGGATCAGACGCCGGTCTACCTGGATATGCCCTCGGCGCTGACGGTGCATCAAAAAGGCTCCAGGCAAGTTATCGTGCGGTCGACTGGAAACGAAAAAACGCGGGTGACTGTAATGTTATCCTGCACGGCTGACGGTCGCAAGCTGCCACCCTACGTGGTGTTCAAACGAAAGACGCTGCCGAAGGGGGAGAAGTTCCCGAAAAATGTCGTCGTCCGCTGCCAGGACAAGGGGTGGATGGACGAATCGTTAGTCCTTGACTGGATAAAGTCCGTGTGGTGTCGACGGCCCGGAGCACTGCTGGGGCTCCCTTCGATGCTTGTGCTCGACGCGTTTCGGTGTCACCTGGCCGACTCCGTAAAGCGACTGCTGCGCGACTCCCGCACCGAGCTCGTCGTCATCCCGGGAGGGATGACATCACAGCTGCAGCCGCTTGATGTGTGCCTTAATAAGCCATTTAAGGACCATGTCAAGCGCCTGTACGTGGAGTGGATGAGGTCCGGAGAACCAGAAGTGACCCCTGCCGGACGGCTGAAACGGGCCTCGCCAGCGATGCTCTGCTCGTGGATAGTCGAGGCTTGGGCCTGCATTCCAGAGGCGCTCGTTTGCCGCGCCTTCAAAAAGTGCTCCATCTCCAACGCGCTTGATGGCACTGAGGATGATGTGCTGTGGGAGAACATTTCCGACAAGGGAGCTTCGGAAGAGAGTGCGTCCGACGACGAGGATGAATGAAATGTCAATAAATGCATTTTTTCCATTTTCCTCGGACTATATTCGGGTGAAAACTTTTTTTCTCACGTTTGCTATCCCCGAATTACACCCCGGACTATATGCGGGTCCGAGCTATATGCGGGTTTTTACGGTACGTAAAAAGTTTGTGTTTGTTCGTTTTAAGTGTGTCTCTTGTACACACAGGACTCTAGGTAGGATTGTGTTCATGGAGGGGTTCTTGTAAGTCATCAAGGTTTCGAAGAAGGCCTCGGATGTTCCACTGTAATATTTCTGTCTGCATATTAAAAGAAGAGATGCTGCTGTGTGTACAGAGAGTATCCTGTGTTAGAGTGAGCTTGTTAATTCAGGTGGCAGGACGGTCGTCCGGCCCCGTTATTGGTTTTTTTATTTTTCTTGGCGCGCTCCAAGGAGCCGCGCCGCTCTTTCGGTACCAAGGGTACTGTTGTATCCATTGCCTCCTCAGAGGCACTGAATGCCCGCACTTGCTAGCTGGTGGTTCGGATTTTAGGCCTCGCCTAGTGAAGTGAGGCCTTGAGACCTGAGGATTCTGGAGTCTCCGGTCTCTGTTTGGGAGTAGGCAGTGTAGCCTGGACTACGGCCACCTTGGGGGCAGGTGGCACAGCCGCCGGCTCGGTATGTGCGGGCCAAAGGAGTGGCGAGGGCTGGTGCTACGCTGCCCCCTCTACGCGCCGCATCAGCGTAAGGTGTGTTGTAGAAAGGAGAGACCCTCTTCCGGGCTTCCTTGAATGATATATTTTCCTTGATTTTAAGAGTGATTATTTCTTTTTCTTTCTTCCAGTTAGGACATGAACACGAATACGTGGCGTGTTCCCCGTCACAATTCACGCAGTGAGGCGTAGTAACACAGTTATCAGAAGGGTGGCCGTGGCTACCACATCTTGCACAAGTTTCCTGACCCCGGCAGTTCTGCGAGCCATGACCAAATCGTTGACATTTATAACACCGCCTTGGATTGGGAATGTAGGGACGGACCGAGAGTTTGATGTAGCCTGTGTCTATAGATGAAGGCAATGTGCTAGATGCGAAAGTGAGTATAAATGTTCGGTAGGTATTTCTTTGTTGTCGCGTCTGATGCCGATTCGTTTCACATCCGTGACATTTTGCTCTTTCCACTCTTCAAGCAGTTCCTGTTCAGACATTTCAAGAAGGTCTGCTTCTCAAACAACTCCGCGTGAGGTGTTCATTGATCTATGAGGTGAAACAGATACTGGGATATTACCAAATGCTACGAGACTGCCAAGTTTTTCATAGTGATGTTTTTCAGGCAGCTCAAGGAGAAGGTCTCCGCTAGCCGTCTTTGTAACCTTGTATCCTGGGCCAAAGACCTCAGTCAGAGATTTGGCAAAAAGAAATGGAGATATGGCCATGGCTTGTTTTGTTGGATTTTCGCTGGGCACAACATGTAATTTTGGAAAGCATTGTCTGGGTTGACTGAAAACTGATATTTCATCGGTGCGTCCCCTCTTAAGCAGAAGATGATCTAGGAGACGGGGAAATGCAGGTGCTCCCATAGTAGTGTACTTTTTTTCGGCAGCAATGGCGACCACCCACCATGGAGTCCAACCAGGGGACGCTGAAGCACTTAATAGCATAAGGCTGCAGACGCCAGCCGTACATTGCCACTATAACCAAATATAACTACTCAAGGTTGAGTAACTACACAAGGTTAACCCTTGCCACCAGGAAAATTGGAAGTAAACAGAAGAGAGAAATAGACAGGACAGACTAAAAGTGAGAGATAAAGATGAAGTTGTAGGGGAGAGAGATAGGAAAAGGTGACTGCCAATTTCCCCTGGGTGGGTCAGCCCAGGGGTGCCGTCTACGTGAAGCTGGGGCTAAAGGGGTGTGTTGCCTCTGCCGGGGGGCCTTAAAGGTCCAATCACCAGGCGTCGGCTCAACCCCAGTATCCCCTTTTCCCCGGACACGGCTGAGCCACGTACGGCTAGGCGTGGGAGGGAGCCAAAACTCCCCCATTAGCTCGGGTCCGTGGTTGGCACTGAGGTTATGCAATGTGATAAATAATGCACATCTCAGAGTATTGTACTGGTTTGCATCTCAGGCATGAATCCCAAAGTGAAGATGTGCTAAAATTGCGCAATAAACGAAAACAGTGACAACCACAGATCGAAAGGAGACTTTCGTGTGGCTGCGACTCAGGCCAGCATGAAAAGGGCTTTCATTCTCGGTGTGAAAGTTTGTTTTTTATGAAAAGAGGTCTTCCATATAATAGGTACACTCAATAGCCGGCTGCTTCTGAGAACATGCTCATCCTCTTGACACAAGGCATTCAGCCCGCTCAAAAGTTCCTAATTCTTTTCAACGACGAAATCTACAATAGCATGGAAGCACACTGGTTGGCGCTGATTTGTAGGAATTCGTGGTACAGTAAATAATGCTTCTCATAATAACGTGATAATATGTCTTACCTCTGTTCCACTCTCTTGAGAGGAGCACAAATAAAACTGTTTAACAAATCGAATCTTTTAGTGTTACTCCAATTTCAAATTTTGGCATACAGATAAATAATGTTGTAAACCATGCCTAAACTCTTTTTTCATTAAGGAACAGAAACACAACAGAAAATCCTGCGCTGAGATAAAACTAAAACCATAACAAAAAACATTTCATTCCAACACCTTGTCCCTGACAGCACCGCCACACTTCAACAAGGAACTATAACAGCCGAATTGATAACAGTGTATTCTTTATCTGTTATTTGGTTTCTTATGGTCGCATCTGAAACAATGAACCACTCGACTGTTCCCTTGCCTTTTTTTTCAACAGTAACGTAAAAAATCAGATCACCCAGTTTGTGAACAGCATTGTGTGCCTAAGAAGCCAACAGAAATATAATAGTTCATTTAACCCTCGTCAAGAATGGTCATTTGTCTGTCCCAAAATCCCATGGTAGTTTCAGTAACATGCCCATGTTTTGGAGAAATGCAGATATATTAGGTCATAGCATTGCAAAAAAAAAAAGAAACCTCAAAATGCCAAACTGGCTATATCAGGGGTACGAAAGATGAAGCCGAGGAATGCACAGTATTGCAGTTTTTTTTTTTCATTCAAGGTATAAAGATTATGAAATAGAGGAAACAAAAGCGTAAAAGAAAAACCAAATTGTTGCCGGTAGAAACCAAATTTGAAAATTCCACGCTATACATGTGGTGCACAAAAGTTGTGGGTACTACCGCTTACTAGAAACAAATTGTTTTTATATCGAACTTCATTTTCTATTGTTGTATATACACTACACTTTGAGCAAAAAGTATAGATAAGTGTTAAAGACAAAAACACCTACCACAACCAATTTGCTTTCTTCTTGTGTGGTGTTTACAATATTGTCGAGCGTAGCTTGACTGGTAGCATGATTGAGTGTTCGCATACAACGCACAATAGGAGAAAAGAATGCGCAAACTGCTTTTTGGATCTCAAGAAATGAACTTACAGTTCTTACACTGTGTAGATTTAACGGTGTTTTCCAGTGCATGTCGAAACAAACATTTTTGCTTTCCTAGGTGCACATGTGTGCACGAAACAAAATTTGAAAAAAAATTCCGATAGAATAAATATTACCACTTGAAATGACTACAACACTTTTTACGACTCAGTTAATACAACGAGCTGTTGTGAGAAATGTGCAGTTGATAAGAGGCACAAACGAGGAGTGTCCACAAATGGCTCCAAGATAGGGTATTTCACAGTTCGCCTCTTAAAGGCTTGCTCTTCACTCTAGCAACAAAAGGGACTGCTTGCCACAGTTTCTAACAAACATTCCCCATCATGAACATCCCATTTCTAGCTTACAGAGGACAGTAATATATATGCAAGCTCCATTCACCACAATTCCTCAGTATCTACTTTGAAACACATCTTCAGCTGTCCCCTGTCTACCTTTGTTTCTCAACTAAACCTAACACTTTTTTTTTCCATTTTTGCATTTATTTCTTTTTATTTCTATGACAAATTAGTCAATTCTATCCAGCCATGCAACCACTATGATGCCTTGTTTCCTTATTTTTTTACAACCCGTGCCTTGATATTTTGTTCATGTGCGCCAACTTTATGCAACATGAAAACCTCGAGGGTAATGAATATAAATGTTCAAGTGACTGCATGCCTTTGGAGAAAAAAGTTTACTTGGTGCTGCCACAATCTGCGAGATAACTGCTAAAAGAATGTTCAAGCATTCATTTGTAAGCAGCAGGATTGCACTGTTTAACACTGCCATGAGCAAACATTCACAAGTGTCCATAGGAAAGGTATGCTAGTGCAAATGCCCAGACATTTCATATAAGGCCCCACACAACCTAACACGGTGATGAGATGGTGATTTTTCAATGCTTCCAATATTGAACTGAATGATCACTACCTTTTCCAACAAATTAAAGATATTTACAAAGGAAAATGCTTCCTGGAATGATTGCGGGAAAAATAGAAGTCTACTGCACATCGCCTTGTAAGTAGCTGGTAACCAGTTCATACTGATCCAGCCTTAAAAATATAGTTTTTCATTCCTTCATGCTATTAAGTAGAATGAATCAAAATTGACTGAACTGTAAAAGAATGCACTATTCCTCCACTGTTTGCCACATCACACACACAAGTTATGAAACAGTACAAATTAAAACTGAACTTTCCTGCTGTGCGCTTTTTGAAATGTAAACAAATGCCTAATCTGTGACATCTATTGAAAAAGCTCAAATGACTAATACAGGACGAGGAAGCATAGAAAGCGTGATACAAAAAGAGCGCAATTCGTTGCAAGAAATTTATCTATGAGGTACCGTTCCAGATGTTCCTCATTGCCTAAACATATCAACAAACCTGGAAAAGTAAAGAGTGGGAAGAGCAGCAAACATAAACAGAGCACATGCCCCAACTCCCCCCACTACACTGTTTACACAATTAAGGTAAACAACAACCCAACAAATGATTAGGAAAGATGTCTAAAACATCTGTTGAATCACTTTTTTTCAACGGCTTCTTATGCAGACACTGCCTTGCACAAGCAGAAAGCTTCCAACTCGATTCTCGCAACTGTCAACATACATTTCGTAGCTTTGATATCCCACCTAACCAAAAAGTCCGTAAGACTGTCAAAGTAGAATACGACCGAACTCGTAGCCGGCGGCTATTTCGTTTGTCTTTCCTCGGCTCTCTGGAAAGCAGTGACCCAGTTTCTTCAAAACCCATGAAGCGTGTCGCCGAGTCAAAGCGAAAGGTGCAACACAACTGCGTGGACACATTCGCGCAAGCTGGGCGCACGCCCGGAGAGTTGTACGAGGACAGCGCGAGCTTTCGGTTTCATAACAGCGCACTCAAAGTGCCCTGTTGCGCGCCGCATCGGTTATCACACGATTCAAATGAAATGAACCAACGCACACGCCATGCCAGCACAGACACAACCTGCCCCTTTACGTCTGAAGCAGCTGGTCGCATATCGTTAGTGCCCGTGAGTGATCGAAGGAAGAACAATAACAGTACACGTATCATGTACAGACAAGCGGAGTTACTTTCGTGTGCCACGAGTTACTTTCGAATGGCGTAAGACAGAGGGGGGGGGGGGGGGGCTAAGGCTTTCACAATTTCCGTATACTTCGACTAGTTTCGATTCAAAAGAATCAACAGTTTATAGCGTTCCTTTTTCGGCAACACCTATTATCTTCTCCGGCAGCATCGCGTTACTTCTCGCAAGGTTGCTATGTTATACAACAGAAACAGTGAATCTGCGAGGGCTGTTGTGAAACACTCCGAAACACTTCAGGAGTCGCTCGCAAATGTGATTTGATTCCAATTCCTATTTTCCTGACGCGGCGAAGAGACGTCGCAGTGACACTGAACACAATTAGTTTCGTTCAGCTTTCGCACCACACTGCTCTCAGTGAATGCGCGAGCAGCAGCAACATTTTCATGCAAGCCTGTGGGCGATCACATTTGCAAGGGATATTGCGTACTCACTTGGAAAGGTGCTTGAGAATCTGATTCTTGATTATGGACACCATCGTATTGGCAGTAAGGTGACGCACACACGCCCCGTGACAATTTGTTTTTTTTTTCCTAATTTGCTTCTCACGAGCCTAGTCCTCGGTTTAAACAGCAGCAGCGGGTTCCAGCGGTGCCTTTCATAGCCGCCGCTGACGGCTGCTGAGAGCGACAGGCGGCGAGTGGTCACCGGTCGTCAACACCACCGCAATCCCGACATTGGTTTCGTCCACGACGTCGATGCAGTACGACGGCATCGTCGGGTCCGGTTGACGCCCGTGGTGGGATGGGCGCTCTCAGCTGATGGTTCTAAGGTCACTGCGCCGCAGCGACGACACGAACGCGATGGGACACCTCGCGCAACCACGAAGTGCCCGGAGTTTTGCGATGTGAGACACTCCGCAGAGCCATGTCGGCGCCAGGCTCGCCGAGTGCGCCTCACTGTAGGCAAGCGCTAGAAAGATAACCAAGGTAGCCGCAGCTGTTTGCCTCTTGATTCGCAATAGATGGATGAGCCGATGAACAATCACGGCAGCGTTAGAGGGGAAACAAACGCTGGAAGGAAACTGCTTTTCGCGGAAGCAACACGGCAAGGACCGATTTTCGCGCCATCTCTGAGCAGAGTTTATAAACAAATCTAGCGAAAGCGAGGCAAGCGATGGCGATTTGGTAGGGGGTGAATCAGCAGTGTGCATTTCGCGCGCATTATCATGATTTCTCTCTTATTACATGGTATGCTTATAATAACCACTCAGAGTGGGTGCAGCTAAACACGCCGCGCTTCCCCCGCTACATTTGCTTCCATCTAGGGTAAAGATGTTCTCTGGAAAAAAAAAAAAAAAATGGGTCTCTCTATTTTCTCTGCATTCGTTGTCATCGTCTCGTAAACCAGGAAAATGACATATCGACAAATCCAGGTGGCCGAATGCAATGTTTTTCAAGAAATTTAGATGACAAAGGAAAAGAATTCGTCATCCGGGAACTTTATTACGAGTATCGTTTCGGGGGAACAGTGGCCTTTTTGTGAGAAAAAGGCCTGTGTTCCGATCGGCACATCACAATCAATTTATAATATATATATATATATATATATATATATATTGTAGGCATCTATTATGCGCTTCATCCTCATCTGAACAGCAGTCAACCATCATCATATGTTCTAGCTGACAATCATCTTCTTGGAACGTGCGCTTCTTTTTCGGGTCCGTTGCGCTTGTTCGTTCACGAGTTCACGACCAATAAACCTCGTTAGCACCGCGTCGTCATACGTGGTGGAGGTGGATTGACGTTCCCAGTACCTCTCCTTACAACGTTTACTCGCTGGAGCTCCGTTCAGGCCGCCGCTTGGACCCTCAGTCCGCCAACATGTCTCAGAGTGAGTGGGTGGATGCCCTTTCTGCTCCCGTCTCTGCGCCGCAAGCCCCTCCTCTTTACATCGTAAACCACCAGCGTGACCCTCCGATCTTCGCTGGTCTCCGCGGCGAAGATGTGGAGGACTGGCTCGATAACTACGAGCGAGTAAGCGCAACTAATCACTGGGACGACTCTAACAAGCTCCGCCAAGTATCACTTTATCTCACGGGCGTTGCCAAGACATGGTTCTTGAACTATGAGATCGACCTCACCGACTGGCCTGCCTTCAAGCAGCAGCTTCGCCAAGTATTCGGCACGCCAGCCGTTCGATCCGCTCTAGCGAGGAGGGCCCTAGATACTCGCTAACAACATCCCGGCGAGTCATACACATCTTACATCGAGGATGTCCTTGCGCTTTGCCGGCGCGTCAATTCTTCGATGTCCGAGTCGGACAAACTGCGCTACATCCTGAAGGGCATTGGAAGCATTGCCTACAATGCCCTTGTTGCCCAGAATCCTTCTACTGTCACTGACGTCGTCTCTACGTGTCAGCGTCTCGACGAACTTGATTCTGTTCGCCTTCAGTCGGGCAATAGTGAACACCGTACAGCAGACCGGGACCTGCGTGACATGATACGGGAGATCATACGAGAAGAACTTCAATCAATGGGCATCTCACAACCTTCTCCATCTGTCACACAGCCTTCAAGCATGGCCCTCCGTGACATCGTAAGGGAGGAACTAACATCATTCACCGGTCCAGCCTACGTACAGCCACCTCCGTGTAGCCCTCCAACGTAAGCGCAAGTTGCGGCCGCGCCTCCTCGCAACGTCACGGAGGAAAGAAAAAGGTAAGTAGAGGGCATACCCAGCCGGCGCAGGGCGTAAAAAATGTGGCGGAAATGACATCATGGCGGCCATATTCAGTAGGCACAATGGCGGCGTTGCTATGGTTACGTGTTGCGCAGTAAAGCTGGTCTAGCAGTGAGCGGCCGCGGCTGCCGGCGGAATGTGTGCCTCCCCAGGTCTCGTGTTGAGCCGTGGCGGACAATATCTGTGCTCTGCGCCGCGTTATTGGTTACGCAGTGTTCGTCTGGCTGTTACATTATTCTTAGCAACGTTTACAAATCTCTTTGTCAATCACGGGGTTTGAACAGTGCGTAGAACAAGTGCATATCCATGTGCCGTGCGGCGGATGACGCGGATGAAGCAGTTAGTGTTCAGCGAAATGGCGTTGGGCACCATGACGAAGCTGAATGACGACGAACGCCTTGCAGGTCAGTGACGGTTGAGCAGTGCTCCTTCTTGTGACAACGGACGACGCTGTTGAGCCCAGCAAGACGCCTTGAGGACCATGTGCACATACGTAGTTTCGTGTTGTGTGTGTACAGTAACAACTTGCATCTGCGTATTAAAACACCTTTTCTGTTCCGCTTGGTACACTCTCCACCAGCATTGCATGTAATCTCAACGTAACAGCAACCGCGTTCAACTGTCACTAGCACCGTGCTCAAAGTCACCACGGTCGCAGAATGCTGACGCAGGAGAGTTTCACGCGGAACACGGACACAGTGGCAGGACGCTGCGTCAGTCGCGTGGCGGAATGCAACCGTAGAAGGCGCACGACCAATCGTGTTGTCTGTACAGTTGCTGAATCACGTGAAAGCACTCGATGTTGTCAGTGCATCTAGCGCGCGTTCTTTCGTAGTTGCTTCGTTGTCACTGAGCTGTTACTCTTTGTTATTACTCGGACGAAGCGATTTCGCTGAAGGTGTCCCGCTGGCTCTGAGTGATGAGCCCAGTTCCATTAGTTTCGGATCGTCACGACACACGCGCTGCGCAGCCCAGGTGCTTTCCGAGCCGGAGCGGGAGTCGCGCCTTCTGCTTCGCATTCACATGTAAACAAGAAAGGAGAATTTGCCTACTCAATATGGCCGACTTCCGGCTTCATCGCGGCTTCACAACGAGTGACGTCAGGGCCTCTCCATACCTTTTCCTTCCTCCGTGTCGCAACGTAAACTCTACTTCGCCGCTGCCATCATTCACGCCGGTTGCTGCTGCACCACCAGTCCACTTCCGGCCAATCCCACCCGACCCTCCGTCTGTCCACTTGAGTGCGCTATCTCCCGGTGCACCGAACGCCCTCTACTACCCGCCTTGGCACCCATCTCGCCCAACATGCTTTTACTGTGGATATCGTGGCCATATATCGCGCTTCTGCCGCAAGTGCCAGCAGGACGAGCGTCGCGGGTACCACATGCGCGAACGGGACTTTTCCAGTAGAAATTCTTACGCTCGGCGTTATTCATCTGGACAGCAGCGGTCTCCATCTCCGCTCGCGTCGACTGAGACGCGGAACACTACCGTTCAAGCCGACGCCGATCACCTTCGCCCTTCCATTCGCTCCTCCTCTCCTCTTCGGCCAGCCTCGTTTACGACTGACAAACAGTCGGAAAACTAAATGATGCAGTTTTCGGAGGAGAAACTGCATGTAACAGTAGGACTCATATTCCTCCAGCACGCCCGTTCAACATGGTTTCTGTTAAGGTGGAAAGAGTTCTCGTGGACGCTTTGGTGGACACCGGTGCTACAGTTTCTGTGATTAGGTATGATTTGTGCAAATGCCTGAAAAAAGTAATGACACCTTATAATGGGCCCAATCTAGTCGACGCCCAGGGGAACACTATCCACCCTTTTGCTCTTTGTACTGCTCGTGTGTTTATTGATGACATTTTGCATTACATCGAGTTCCCTGTGCTTACCCGGTGCTCTCACCAGCTAATTCTAGGGTGAAACTTCCTATCTTCTTCTTCAGCCGCTATATGTTGTGGTGAACGGATTCTGCACCTAACTAATACGGACTCCATGTTCGACGAAGGCGTCTACAAGCCACTACGCCTGTTCGCTCGCGAAGATCTCGAACTACCGCCACATCAAGAACGAATTGTGACCCTGATCTCTAAGGACATCGACCACGGTGACGTCTTGGTGTCCCCTTTGTCGACTTGCGTCGCAAAAGGCGTAGCCCTTGCATCAGGTGTCGTACGCTTTCACCATGGCTCCGCGCTCGTCATTGCTACGAATGAAACGCCAGAGAAAGTTCTCCTGCCAGAGGGCACTGCAGTAGCCTGTGTTGTGGATGCTGAGCCTGTCAGCGTCACGCCACTTAAACCTGCCTCTACAATGACCATTCTATGAGTAAGCCTGGCTCATCCTCTCCCTTCACAGCTCTTATCAGTGATGACTTAACAGCTATCCAGGCGCAGCAGTTGCTTGCGTTATTAATGAAACACGCCGATTCTTTCGACACCTGCTCCTCAACGTTGGGCCGAACTACCACTGCAGCGCATCGCATTCAGACGGAGGGAACATCTATTGTACATCGCCGCCCGTACCGCGTGTCTTTCGCTGAGCGAAAAATCATCGAGGAAAACGTCGCTGACATGCTCCAACGAGAAATAATTCGTCCATCAACTAGCCCTTGGTCATCCCCTGTTGTTTTGGTACGAAAAAAAGATGGCTCCGTGCGCTTTTGCGTTGATTACCGGGCACTTAACAACATCACACACAAGGACGTATACCCCATGCCACGCATCGACGACGCCCTTGATTCACTGCAAGGCGCCGAATACTTTTCAAGCCTTGATTTGCGTTCGGGATATTGGCAAATTCCCATGCATGATGACGACAAAGAAAAAAACGGCATTTGCAACCCCCGATGGCCTATACGAATTTAGCGTGATGCCTTTCGGGCTCTGCAATGCGCCCGCCACGTTTGAACGCATGATCGACACCGTCCTGCGTGGTCTGAAATAGAAGACGTGTCTCTGCTACCTTGATGACATTATCATCTTTTCATCAACGTTTTCTCAGCACCTGAGGCGCTTGTATGACGTCCTAACATGCCTCGCCGGTGCGGGTCTGCAGCTCAACACTAAGAAGTGCCGTTTCGCCACCAAATCTATCAAGGTTCTCGGTCATGTTGTCAGCAAGGACGGTATTCGCCCTGACCCCGAAAAGATCGCTGCCGTCCTTCGATTTCCATGCCCCACAAGACTTAAGGATTTGCGAAGTTTTCTTGGCCTCGCATCATATTTTCGTCGCTTCATACGAAATTTCGCTTCAATAGCTGCGCCACTTCACAAACTGCTTGCATCTAATGCACCCTTTGTGTGGTCCGAGGAATGTCAGTCGGCGTTTCACCTATTGAAGAAAGCTTTGACGTCAGAGCCTCTACTCTGCCATTTTGATGACACCGCCCCAACACTCCTGCATACCGACGCCAGTGGTTGCAGTATAGGTGCTGTTCTCCTCCAACGCGATAACTCTGAACGGGAAAGGGTCATCGCATATGCTAGCCGAGTGCTTACTTCTACCGAAAAAAAACTATACCATCACTGAGCAGGAGTGCCTCGCTGTGGTTTGGTCCATACAAAAGTTCCGTCCTTATCTGTACGGCCGTCAATTCACCATCGTAATGGACCACCACGCCTTATGCTGGCTTTCTACAATGAAGAACTTGTCCGGACGCTTGGGTCGTTGGATTTTACGCCTACAGGAGTATCAGTTTGAGATTATTTATAAATCGGGCAAAAAACATCAAGACGCCGACGCTCTTTCTCGTTGTCCACTACCTACAGCGTCGTTCGACACTCCAGCTGCCACCTCCAACGACACTAGTGCGGACGTGACTCCCACGTCTGTTGCCTTGCTCGCCTCGCTGTACCAACCGCCAATCGACGATGAACAACCCTTAAGTTCTCGCCAGCAGGCTGACCCGTATTGTCGGCGCATTATAGACCACCTCTCAGGAGCTACGCGTCCACCCAATGCACGCCTTCGTCGACAACTCGAGCACTTCAAATTTCAGGACGGTGTGCTGTATCGTCACATATATCATCCTGCCGACCAACGCTGGGTACCTGTTCTGCCACGCGCTCTTCAACATGATGTACTTAACGCCTTTCATGACGATTTGACTGCTGGCCACCTAGGCTTTCACAAAACCTACGACCGCATTCGAAGCCGCTTTTATTGGCCTGGGATTTCTACTAGCGTAGCAAAGTACGTGGGTTCCTGCTCTCCGTGCCAACTTCGCAAACTTCCGACATCTCCCCCGGCTGGTCAGTTACAGCCAATGACGTGCCCTACAACACCTTTCGAGGTCGTCGGTGTCGATCTTTATGGGCCCCTTCCTGTTACTGGTGCTGGAAATAGATGGATAGTCACCGTTGTAGGCCATATGACACGCTACGCAGAGAGAACTTCAGTAGCTACTGGTTCAGCATTGGAAGTTGCTGACTTCGTCCTTCAGGCCATAATACTACGTCATGGTGCTCCTCGTGTACTTCTAAGTGACCGTGGAAAGGTGTTCTTATCACAGCTTTTAGCTGAAGTTCTTCGCGTTACTCATATATATATATATATATATATATATATATATATATATATATATATATATATATATATATATATATATATATATATATATAAAGAGACTATGTTTACTTAGGGCAGGTAATAACCGCGGAGCCGAACCACGAGATTGAAGTAACTAGAAGAATAAGAATGGGGTGGAGCAAATTTGGCAAGCACTCTCAAATTATGACAGGTAGATTGTCACTATCCCTCAAGAGGAAGGTACTTAGCTACGGAGCAGAAACCTGGAGACTTAAAGAGAGGCTTCAGCTTATATTGAGGACGACGCAGCGAGCAATGGAAGGAAAAATGGTAGGTGTAACCTTAAGAGACGAGAAGAGAGCAGAGTGGATTAGGGAACAAACAGGGGTTAAGGATATCATGTCTGAAATCAAGAAGAAATGGACATGGGCCGGGCATGTAGCGCGTAGACAGGATAACCGCTGGTCGTTAAGGGTAACTAACTGGATTCCCAGAGAAGGCAAGCTGGTTAGAAGGAGACAGAAGGTTAGGTGGGCAGATGAGATTAAGAAGTTTGCGGGCATAAAATGGCAGCAGCAAGCACAGGACCGGGTTAACTGGCGGAACATAGGAGAGGCCTTTGTCCTGCAGTGAACGTAGTCAGGCTGATGATATATATATATATATATATATATATATATATATATATATATATATATATATATATATATATATATATATATATATATATATATATATATATATATATATATATATATATATATATATATATATATATATATATATATATATATATATATATATATATATAAACTGCGGATGCACCTAGTAAGAGACCCTGAATCCACCGTCCCCGGAGCGCCTCCTCCTCTCCCCTAGCAACGGCGGGAGGAGCGGAGAGGAGCGTCTGTAGCAACGGGGCAGCGACGTCACACATCACGAGGTTGTGCGGGCTCCTCCCTCCGCTCCGTTACTGTAGCTCCGTGGCTGCGCGCGCAGCGCCGGCTCCCGCACTGCTCTCCGCACCGTGGCGTCACAGCGCGCTGTGCAGCTGGTGCCTCCGTGCCGTGGCTGCGCGCGCCGGCGTATTTGGAATTGCTAGCCCCGCATCCATCGCACGAAAGAGAGAAATGAAAGAGTGTGAGAAGGATGTCAGCGCCAGCGTCCGGATTGCTCACGCGCTATTGGTTCCTCTTTGTAGGTGACGTGCGCGCCGGTATGTGACGTCAGGTGACGCAGACACGCGCCCGCGACGGAATGTTCGGAGTTTTCGCGGCTGTTCCACCATACGAAAGCACCCACAACCTGCTGCCACACTCTTTCTCTACCTTTTCCTTCTGCCTTTCGGCGTCTCTCTTTCCGTCTCCCTGGAGGGGAGCTGAACCATGCTACCCGCAAGAGTTTTAGAAGAGTAACTGCTTGTTTTTGTTTATTTATTCAATCAACCACTACATCATACGTGCCTCTTCTGGCGTGGTCGGCACTCATGTGCGAAATAAAAGTTCGAAATTACCATCTAACGTTCGGTCACGTGCATTGCGCTTACGTCACACACCATACCTGTTCCAACTGCCCTTGCAGAAACGCGATTCCGACTCTCATGGCGGACGCTCACGTCTGAATTAGACGCCAGCACATCAAACGTGCAGCGTGTTTCGGTCAACGACGTGGTTCTGAATGACATGGCAGCCACCCGAACATTTACGTGAGAAATAGACACCAGTTCAGCCTGCCCATCTGACGTGAACTGCCTCCTCGTCGACCTCTGCCCAGACGGATGCGGACGAGTGGCTCACCAGCTACAGCAAGGGAACTTATACCACGATCCACGTTGTATTAGTTGCTTACTGCTGTCTGTGCTGAAGGCGTCGCGGAGGCACTTCACGCTGACAGTCGGAGCCTCTTCGCTCATTGAAACCATCACCGTGCTATCGCCATTCTATCGAAACCCACTCGCTCATGCCCTCGCCGCACGGTAGCGATCCATCCAAGGCACCGAAGGGGTGAGGGGGCTTCTGCACGATGGAACAGCCCTAAACGCTTCTTTTGCCCCATGTCTTTGCTTCAAACGACCACGAAGCGGGTAATCTTGGGGGAGTTAACAATCCCCTCTCCGAGGCTTCCAGGGCGTCTGAATAGGCAGTTCCAGCACACAAGTGAAGTCTCTTCTTCGCTACCCTATTGTGTATCCCCGACCCCGTCCCTCGTAACCACTGATTGTGGCCGGTACTGCGCTGCTTAGCCGGAGAGGTAGAATGGCAGAGCGGGGAGCATGGCTGAAAATGAGGTACAGGTGTGCAAGCTTAGTCTGTGTGGCGGCATCCCCGGCGTGCGCGTCAACAGCACGTCACCTTCAGAGGTGGACCAATGGCGCGCGAGCAACTCTGACCCCCGTATTCTAGAACCTCCCTTCACTCAACGCTTCGCCTTCACTTGAGAAAGCCGATGGGAGCGCCATCTCTAGACATGGCAAGTCGCTGCATATCAGCGATAGTCTGCTGCGATTCTTAAGTAGCGCAGCGTCATTTTCAGCCGAGTGGTGACGCAGTGCTCAACTCTGTCAAGTGAAGGGTGAAAGTCGAGTCGAGGAGCGTTTGTAAATACGAGGGTGAGTCTGGCACTGGTGTCCTCGTCGCACTCTTTCTTTTCCCTCTTTCGTGCGATGCCGGGCCAGCAATTCCAAATACGCCGCGCGCCGCGTCGCCTATTTGCCCCCCTCTCCCACGCGTTGACGTCACGGCGCCATGCAGCTGGCGTGCCTCTCCCCCGTTAGGTTTGCACTCACTCTCGGCGCGCGCCTCTCCCCTGAAAGTTCCTGCATATGCTACCTTTAGGTAGCATAAAGGTAGTGTTTACTACCTAAAGATATATGCTACCTAAAGGTGCCATATACAGTAACTCAATCTCCCCTCGCCTGACAGCTCCCTCTCACCGGTACTGCGCCTTCGTGCGTGTCTCACCACCGCTCCCCCCCCCCCCCCTCTTCGACCATGTTTCGCTCCACTGTCCTTGTGTGCGCGTCCGTGGCGCCTGAGCGTGGTTGTGATTAGAACAAGGAAAATGCGCCTAATTTCTGCAGCCCGTTAGGGAGCACCACGCAGCGTCAGTCCGTATATATACGTCCGCCGCCTGCCGCTCGCTCTCACTTCTCGCTCGCGGTTTGCTGGATGGCTTGCTATGACGACTTGCTGCTATGACGACTTGCCCGAGATCGGCAAGTCATCATAGGTATGGATCCATCGCAGGCATCAACCTCGACTGCGATACCTCCAACAACGAGTACAAAGCAATCGAATGCGAGCATTGCACGCGTCGTTGAAGATGTCGCGCTGGTTGAAGACAAGGCAGCGCGGCGAAGGGCCCGTGATGCTGAGCGCAAGCGGGCGAAGCCAGCCGCGGACATAAACATCATTGTAGTGCGAATTTACTCTCACATATACGCGTAAACTCACCAAGATTTCCCGAGAGGGTCTAATGGTTCCTGGGAATCGCAATATGTGATCACACGGGGGAGTTCACGTTAACTCACTGGCGAATGCCAACAGATTTTAACTTTACTCCCCCCCATAGCATCACCCCGTGCATTCGCACTTAACCATGTTCGCCCTCGGCGAAATGCTTGGGAGTTTTTAAGAAGCATAATTGATTGGATCAAAGATCCAATAAATTGTGCTAAACATGACAAAGATCCAATCAATTGTGCCAAACATGACATGCCCAACAACAACCCTGGGCACAGTCGGGAGGCCCCTATTGCACGCGTAATCCAGAAGCGGGCAAGAATTGCCATTGCACCCGCTCGCCAGCCTCTGCGGCAATACGCGGCATCCCTCTTTCTACGACGACATGTCGACGGGGCGCTGAGTAGTTCTTAAAAAAAAAACATCTTAAAAAAGCTCTTTTTCCCTTACACCGAACCGCCAGAGCCAGGAGGCGCCGTCTGGTCGGGAACAATGTGTTAGTAAAAGGAAGGATACAATGCCCGCAGACATTCTAAACGTGAATAGAAGAAAGGGGAGAGAGACGGAGGGGAAGGGGAAGGAAGAGTGATAGAGGGCGCCCGGGGGAGTCCACCTTATATTCTCCTTTTCTTTCTTTTTTCCTTGTTTTTCTCTTTTCTTCTTTTTTTCTTTTTACTTTTCTTCTTTTTCTCTTGTTTTTTATTTCTCTCTCTCCCTCTCTTTTTTTAAGATTGTATAAAGCTGAGCACCTACAAACTGTACCCTCAATCCTGCTGAAGCCAGACTCTAGGCCGAAACGTCGAAATAAACCACGTTGTGACCGCTCACGGAGGACCTACTTGACTACTTGCAACGCTTGGGCCCCTCAACCCCCCTGCCTGTATATATATATATATATATATATATATATATATATATATATATATATACATAGTTGAGCATCGAACGCGTCATTCGTAGGTCGCAGGTTCGGTTCCTGCCCACGGCAGGTGATCTTTTCCCCCACTTTTCTTTCTTCTTATTTATATTACGATTCGGTCCAATAACATCCCCTATATTTTCCTTGGCATTCTTGTCTCTTCGATCTTCTTAATATTGTGTCAAACACAGAAAATTGCGCCCTTAAGTATACAGTTCTTTCCATATATATATATATATATATATATATATATATATATATATATTGTAACGGATATAACAACCTCACAACCGGGACGTCCTATTTACAAGGTTTAATAAGGGCGAACTTGTGCCCAAAGCCAAAAGAACTACACAGTAGCTGGGAGAAAGCAGCGAACGCTCGTCGTCCTCTTCTTCTCCTCTTTTCTTTGCCGCTGCTCGGTAGCAGCTCGTGCACAGGCTGGGCCGGCTCGTGCCTTCCGGCGGGCTTCATGAGTCGTAGCGATGCCGTCAGCGTTCCTCTTTTAACAACGTCTGCGTTGTACTGCGCCTTAGCAATTCCTCGTGGCATTATCCCCCCTCTCAAGCGGCATCGCCCCGATGCTTGCGATGAGGCTGTTCAGTACTTTTTTTTTTTTTTTTTTGTGTGTGTACAAGTTTGTAAAAATGAGGTTGCAGTACGTCAAGGGATTGGGGTGGCTAGGTTTGGAATCGGTCGTAGTACGGTTTCATCCGTACAATGTGTACACGCTCCGTGGGATTGCGTCGCCTCGGATGCAGGTGGCCTGCAGGCTTGACTTCGTAGACGAGGTCATTGTGTCGCTGTACGATCTCGTAGGGGCCAAAATACCGGGAAATGAGTTTTTCGGAGAGGCCTCGTCGTCGTACTGGAGTCCATATCCACACTTTGTCGCCAACGTCATATCGCGTATCAAGTCTTCCTCGGTTGTAGCGGTCGGCATCGATGCGGTGTTGGTGGCGTATTCGGTATCTTGCTAACTGGCGGGCTTCTTCCGCTCTTTGTAGAAAGTCGTCAAGATCGGGGGGGTAGTCATCTTGGTCTATTGGTAACATAGCATCCAGTGTTGTGGTAACAGCACGACCGTAAACTAGTTCAAATGGGGTGATTTTGGTGGTCTCTTGCACAGCCGTATTGTAGGCGAAAGTGACGTATGGTAAAATTTCGTCCCACTTTTTGTGCTCGACATCCACATACATGGATATCATGTCTGCTAGAGTTCTGTTAAGGCGTTCGGTCAGGCCATTGCATTGAGGATGATATGCAGTGGTTTTCCTATGAACAGTGTGAGTCATGTTGAGCAGGCACTTCAAAAGTTGCGCCGTGAAAGCCGTTCCGCGATCGGTGATTACAACCGTTGGAGCGCCATGTCGCAGGACTATTTTGTGTACGAAGAATTGGGCCACTTCTGCTGCCGTTCCTCGTTCCAAAGAGTCTGTTTCGGCGTATCTAGTTAAATAATCAGTGGCCACAACGATCCATTTCTTGCCGAGTAAAGATGTGGGGAAGGGTCCAAGGAGGTCCATTCCAACTTGGCGGAAAGGCGCTTTCGGTGGATCTATAGGTTGTAGAAGGCCCGCTGGTTTAGAACTTGGTGTTTTTCGTCTTTGGCACTCGCGGCATGTTTTGACGTAGTGTTGCACTGAAGCTAGTAGCTTGGGCCAATAATAATGGAGACTGATCCTTGCAAGCGTTCGCGTCACACCCAAATGTCCAGATGTGGGCTCATCGTGACACGCTCGAAGTATTTCTTGTCGCATAGTTGCTGGAACGACAAGCAGGAACTTTTCGCGGTTGGGCTTGAAGTTTCTCTTGTAGAGAACGTTTCCTCGGAGGCAGAACGATGCGAGGCTTCGAGAAAATATACGGGGTACTTGTACGTCAATTCCTTGCAGGTGTTCGATAAGCGGGAGTAATTCTTTGTCTGTACGTTGGAGTTCGGCTATTTGAGTGGTCTCGACAATTCCTACGAACGGAAAGTCGTCTTCTTCTGATGGTGGTGTGTCTGTAGGAGCCCGTGACAAACAGTCGGCATCGGTATGTTTTTTGCCAGATCGGTATACCACGGTTATATCGTATTCTTGCAGTCTGAGGCTCCACCTTGCTAGTCGTCCGGATGGTTCCTTTATGTTCGCCAGCCAGCAAAGCGCATGGTGATCGCTGACTGCCTTGAATGGTCTACCATATAGGTACGGCCGAAATTTACTGATGGCCCAGATGACGGCAAGGCATTCTTTTTCCGTGGCCGAATAGTTTGTCTCTGCTTTTGTTAGAGTCCGACTGGCATAAGCTATCACTTTTTCTTCACCTTTCTGCCACTGTATTAGAACGCATCCAAGGCCGATGTTACTGGCATCTCTGTGTATTTCCGTGTCGGCTGTCTCATCAAAGTGAGAAAGAATCGGGGGGTTTTCTAACCTCTTTCTCAATTCGTTGAAGGCGCTTTGTTGCTCGTTTTGCCACTGGAAAGGCACATCTTCTTTCGTAAGTCTCGTTAAGGGTTCTGCGATCTTTGAAAAATTTCTCACAAATCGTCTATAGTACGCACATAGACCTAGAAATCTCCGTACTGACTTTTTGTCTGTTGGCACCGGAAACCTTGCGACGGCGGTCGTCTTATCAGGATCAGGGCGAACACCTTGGGCGCTGACGACATGCCCAAGAAAACGAAGCTCTTCGAAACCTAATCGGCACTTCTCTGGCTTGATTGTCAAATCTGCCGAACGGATTGCCTCTAACACTGACCGAAGGCGCTTGATGTGCTCCTCAAATGTAGCCGCGAAGATGACCACGTCGTCTAGGTACACTAGGCAACACTGCCACTTCAATCCGGAAAGCACAGTGTCCATCATGCGTTGGAACGTTGCCGGCGCACAACAGAGACCAAACGGGAGAGCCTTAAATTCGTAAAGTCCGTCCGGGGTAACAAAAGCAGTCTTTTCGCGATCACGTTCATCAACCTCGATTTGCCAGTATCCACTTTTCAGATCTAGTGATGAGAAGAACTTGGCACACCGAAGTCGATCTAACGTGTCGTCGATGCGTGGAAGGGGATATACATCCCGTTTAGTCACAGCATTCAGTTTCCTGTAGTCGACACAAAACCGTAGCGTGTTATCCTTCTTCTTGACAAGCACCACGGGAGATGACCACGGGCTGTTAGAAGGCTGGATAACATCATCTTCAAGCATTTCTCGTACCTGCTTCTTGATGACTTCCCTTTCCTTAGGGGAAACACGATACGGGTGCCGGCATACCGGCCTGGTTGTCTCGTCCGTTATGATCCTGTGTTTTGTAATGCTCGTGCGCCGTACCTTTGAACTGTTGGAGAAACAGCTGCCAAATTCCCGCACGAGGTCGTATAGCTGTTGACGTTGAATCTCTGAAAGATTAGGATTTACGTATATTGTGTCGCAGGCATCAGATGGAAGTTTCACATTCGGTGACGTCGTTTCAAGACTGCATATTTCTGTCACTTCACAGAACTCATGAAGAAACGCTATTGCCGTCCCTTTTGCGATGTGCTGGAATTCGTTACCGAAATTCGTCAAGAGGATGTCTGTGCACCCGTTTCGCAGCTGGATAATCCCTCGTGCCACACAAACGCCTCTTTTCAAGAAAACATCCACGTTGCTCTCCGCCACACCCTCGTAGTCGCTGAATGCATCATTATGCACGAGAACCATTATACTGCTCCGTGGCGGTACAGTCACATCATCGTCGACGACGCGCAGTGGAGTGGTACATCGTTCATCTGATCGTGCTACCTTTAAAGCTTGCTCCGTCGAAAAGGACACGCTCGACCTCTGTAAATTGATAATCGCACCATTAGCTTGTAGGAAATCCATTCCCAGTATCACTTCCCTCGAGCACACAGGTAGGACGACAAAGTCACCGACGTAAGTGAAGCCCCGTATCATGACCCTTGCGGTACATCGGCCGGAAGGGGTTATGAGGTGACCACCTGCAGTACGTACTTGAGGTCCACCCCATTCGGTCAGAACTTTCTTGAGTCGCTTCGCTAATTCGTAACTTATCACAGAATAATCCGCACCAGTATCGATCAAAGCATTGAGCTCTAGTCCGTCAATCACCAACGGCAAGTCTGAAGTAATTTTCTCTGTACTGCACTCCTTTACCTGGAAACAGTCGTCGTTATCAGGCTCGTACCGCAGTGGAGGATCTTCATATCCCAAGTCGCCAGCGGCCTCGCCTCCACAGGTCGCCCTCTTCAGTTTCCCGGATTTGGGCTAGGCGAACGCTGCCTAGACGTGCTTGGGAAGGGACGTGGGCTAGACGAGCGGTAGCGCATAGGGGATGGTGAGCGTGGTTGATGACGACGAGGCGGGTCAAATTCCCGACGTGAGCATAGGTATTCTTCAATCTCGGAAGGTCTTTCGCCGTTTCGCGGACACGGTGCATTGATGGCGAATCCCCTAAGACCAGCTTGACGATATCGGCAGAATCGGTACAGGTGGCCAGCCTCTCCACAGTGGAAACACAAGGGCCTACGTGTGGCATCTCGCCACACATCGCTCTTCCGTGGCATCATCTCTCTCGCACGAGGTGGAGTGCGTGTTGCCTCTACGATTTCAGGCGGGCTGCGCATTGTCTGCACATAAGTACTTGGTGTCTCGATCGGCGAACAGTGCGGAGTAGGTCGCCTGAGCACCTCGGAGTACGTTACCGCCCGTCGTGTCGCTGGCACATCACTCCGCGGCTCCCGCATGGCCTGTCGAATTTCATCTCGGACAACTTCAGCAAGAGACAGCTCGGGGGTGACATCAGGTGACTGCAGTTTCCTTAATTCTTCCCTGACAACAGACCGGACGAGCTCGCGCAATGTGTCAAGATTATCCACGACGCCTGCTGAGTAGACTCCTGCGGATGCACCGGCTACGTCGCGGTTGTACTGTCGGGCTCTCTGCTGAAGCGTCGTTTCGATGGTTGTTGCTTCCGACCGAAACTCAGCAACAGTACGGGGCGGATTGCGGATGAGTCCCGCGAACAATTCTTGCTTTACCCCGTGCATGAGGTGGCGCACCTTCTTGTCTTCCGTCATGCCAGGATCAGCTCGCTTGAAAAGGCGGGACATGTCTTCGATGTACATCGCGACAGTTTCGTTCGTTCGTTGAATCCGTGTGCGGAGAGCTGCTTCCGCCCTTTCCCGGCGATCACTGTTGGCGAACGTACTCAGTAGCTGCCGCCGAAACTCTTGCCACGACGTCAGAGATGCCTCGTGGTTTTCGTACCACACTCGTGCAGAGTCTTCCAACGCAATGTAGACGTTACGCAGCTTGCCTTCCTCGTTCCACTGATTTAGATTTCCCACTCTCTCGAAATGCTCTAACCAGTCTTCGGCGTCCTCGTATGGGTCACCATGAAACACCTTTGGAATGACCGGTTGGCTTACGATGAGTTGTGCCGGCGTAACTTGGCTCGTCATGGTGGTGGCGGCGCTTGTCTCCGTCACCGATGCCCTTGATACAGAAGGGAGTGGCCCAAATTCTGGCAACTCTCCTCGGATACGGCGGCTGACTCGTTGGTGCACCGGTGTAAGCTCCACTGGTTGCGGCTGGTCAGTGCTTGGACTTCGCTCTTGCGTGGGGCTCGGAATCATGTACCCAGCTCCTCCACCAGAAAATGTAACGGATATAACAACCTCACAACCGGGACGTCCTATTTACAAGGTTTAATAAGGGCGAACTTGTGCCCAAAGCCAAAAGAACTACACAGTAGCTGGGAGAAAGCAGCGAACGCTCGTCGTCCTCTTCTTCTCCTCTTTTCTTTGCCGCTGCTCGGTAGCAGCTCGTGCACAGGCTGGGCCGGCTCGTGCCTTCCGGCGGGCTTCATGAGTCGTAGCGATGCCGTCAGCGTTCCTCTTTTAACAACGTCTGCGTTGTACTGCGCCTTAGCAATTCCTCGTGGCAATATATATATATATATATATATATATATATATATATATATATATATATATTGTAGTGAATAAGAAAGACGTTGATACCATCAGGCCAGCTATCATCAACACAAGAAAAAGGCACGAGATCGGCGATCAAGCACCGTCATATGAGTCCGCCTGCGTTCCTTTAGAGCCACCACCCACCAGTTCAGTCCTTCAATAAACCCCCTTTACATTTGGTGGAGGTGCTGGGTAACTACATCACCTACACCCTGGAACTCCGATCCCGTACCCTGCCGTCGACCATGCAAGTTGACGCTGCCCAACAGACAGCACCTCTCGCGGCTGCTACTTGCCCCGGCCCGGTTCACCAGCGAGACCCCCCGATTTATTCGGGCGCCGAAGACCAGGACGTCGAGGACTGGCTGTCGTCCTACGAAAAAGTCAGTGGACCAAACAGGTGGGATGACGCTGCTAAGTTGAGCACCGTCAAGTTTTACTTGGCTAATGTGGCGAAACTGTGGTACACAAACCACGAATCTGAGTTCGAAAACTGGGCCACTTTCAAGCAGGCAATATCCTCGGTTTTCGGTCGCCCTGCCGTGCCGAAGTTGCGCGCCAGACAACGCCTGCGCTCACGGGCACAAGAACCTGGCGAAACGTTTACCGCCTATATCGAAGATAAACTCGATCTCTGCAGGCGCGTCGATGCCGCAATGAGCCAAAGTGCCAAGATCCAGAACATTATGAAAGGTGTTGATGACGACGTATTTCAAATGCTCCTTGCGAAGTCTCCTGGCACGGTGTCTGAAGTGGTAACTCTGTGCCAGAACTACGACGAATTGCGACGGCAACGAGCTCTCACCCGTTGTCCATTTCAGCCTAACCAACCACTCGCTGCACTGGACGTCGTATCTGACCACTCCCGCCTTCTAGCACAAATGAAAGACTTCGTGCGTGAGGAGGTAGCACGTCAGCTTTCCCACCTGCCGTTTTGTCAGCGCCAAGAGCTCCCGCAGCAGCAGCAAGAGCAACAACCGACACCGTTAGCTCCCATGCTCCGACATGCACTTCAGGACCAGATTGCCGAGGCTATGCCAGTGCCCTTTCAGCAGCAAGTTGTCGCCGCGCCCCTTACTTACGCTGACGCAGTAAAGAGGCAGCAGCCACACCAGCCCTCGCCGTTCAATGGACTGCCACATGTCATCGCTCCTACTCAGTCTTCCGTCGCATGGGCTCCTCCCCTTGCTACCACAGCCTCGACTCAGCCGTATGCCGCGGGGGCGGCGCCCCTCGCTGCAAATGCCTGGCAAACGCGCGATAACCGGCCGATCTGTTTTGCGTGCGGTGACCCTGGCCATATCTCCCGATACTGCCGTCGTCGCGTGCCCGCCTACACAGACGTCCGACCACAAAGCAACTACATGGACCAACCCCCTTTTGGTTATGAAATTTCGGATCGCCAGTCAAACACGTCTTCCCGTGACTATCCGGCAAATTCGTCTCGTCGCTCACCTTCACCCAATCGACGCTCCTTGTCACCCGTGCGTCCACCACCAGCCCCTCAAAAGTGAAGGAAACTAGCCGTCGTAGTTCAAGGGGCAAGAACTGCGCTATCGAAATGTTCAAGTCCTCGCACCTTGCCGTCAAATATCGTCGAAGTTTTTGTAGACGGCGCCCATGCATACACTCTTGTAAATACCGGTGCGGCTGTGTCTGCTATAGACGCCAAACTTTGCCGCAAGCTCTGAAAGGTGACCACACCGCTTGATATGATGTCCTTACGTGCAGCAAATGGAGAGCCTGTTCGACCTATAGCCGCTTGCACTGCCCGACTCACAATTGCGGAAAACCACTACATTGTTGAGTTTATCGTCCTTTCCTCGTGCTCTCATGACATCATACTTGGCTGGGATTTCCTATTGCGTAATTGTGCCGTTATAGATTGTGCCCGTTCCGAACTTGAACTCTTTCCGTTGTTCGACCAGCCCTACGACCACACTAATCAAGCCATGCACAAGCTAGTTGTCAAAGAGGACACTGACATGCCACCGACAACAGCTGTTTTGCTCTCTGTGGTCTCCGACGGCATGCGTGATGAAGTAGCATTTTTTGAGCCATCAAGCCTCTTTCTAAGTCGGAAACCACTTCTGCTCCCTTATTCAGCCCTCTCAATTTCTAATGGAGCCAGTGCTCTCTGCCTTATCAATCCCTTTCCGCATACCATCAAACTGTTTAAAGGCGAGTCTCTCGGATGCGTACAGCCCATTGATAATGGACAAATTTTTACCGTGCCGCAAGAATCATCCCAAAGTGACCTCGCCACCGTCAGTGCTCTTATCTACTCTGATCTACAGGCTTCGAAAGTGTTCGATTCGGCGATCGCAGACGGACTGTCACCATCTGAACAATATGAACTCCTCCAACTGCTGTACCAGTACCGCGAATCTTTCAATGTTGTTCAACCTTCACTTGGCCGCACTTCTACCACTTCACATTACATCGATACCGGCTCCCATGCTCCACTACGACAGCGACCATTTCGTGTTTCTGCGACGGAACGCCAAGTTATTACAGAACAGGTGAACGATATGCTGCAACGCGGCGTCATTCAACCTTCACAAAGTCCATGGGCCTCACCTGTAGTGCTCGTTAAAAAAAGGATGGTTCCGTTCGCTTCTGCGTGGATTACCGGCGCCTAAACAAGATCACTCGAAAAGGCGTGTATCCTTTACCCAGGATTGACGATGCCCTTGATACTTTACAAGGTGCCGAGTTTTTTTCATCATTAGATTTGCGCTCAGGGTACTGGCAGGTCCACCTTGCAGATGCCGATCGACCAAAAACAGCCTTCGTGACACCAGACGGTCTGTATGAGTTTAATGCCATGCCCTTCGGCCTCTGCAATGCGCCTGCCACCTTCGAGCGCATGATGGACTCGGTTCTTCGGGGTTTGAAATGGCAAATCTGTCTCTGCTATCTCGACGATATTGTCGTCTTTGCGCCAGACTTTGGAACACATCTCGAGCGCCTCAAACACGCTGTCACGTGCCTGAAGAATGCTCAGCTCCAACTCAACCTCAAGAAGTGTCACTTCGTTGCTCGGCAACTTACGATTCTCGGGCACGTCGTATCAAAGGACGGTATACTTCCAGACCCGGCTAAGTTACGTGCTGCAGTGTCGCAGACTTCGCCAAACCAACGACTATGAAGCAGTTACGGAGCTTCGTGGGGTTATGCTCCTACTTTCGCCGGTTCGTGCGCAACTTCATCTCTATCATTGCGCCTTTGACCGAACTTATAGGCAGCACCACTGATATTTCGTCATGGTCTTCTGAGTGTGACCAAGTCTTGTGTACCCTTCGTCGTCTCCTCACTTCGCCACCAATACTGCGTCACTACGATCCTACGGCAGCAACTGAGGTCCACACCAAGGCCAGTGGTGTCAGCCTCGGTGCGGTTCTCGCGCAACGCAAGCCTGGATTCGCCGAGTATGTCGTCGCCTACGCCAGCAAAACTCTCACCAAGGCTGAATCTAACTACAGCGTCACCGAGAAGGAATGCTTCACAATCGTTTGGGCTCTTGTCAAGTTCCGCCCATACCTTTATGGCCGTGCTTTTGATGTAGTAACGGACCACCACGCATTATGCTGGTTATCTTCGCTTAATGACCTATCGGGTCATCTTGCCCGTTGGACTCTTTGGCTTCAAGAATACGACATTCGCGTTGTATATCGTTCCGGCCACAAGCATACTGATGCTGATGCACTGTCACGATCTCCCCTATCCCCGGACATTGCATCTGTTTCCTCGGACAACACGTTGTCAGCTCTTGACGAGGACACCATCTATTCTGCACAACGCAATGACCCATGGATCGATTCGCTTCTTGACGCGTTATCCGAGGCACCGACACTTCCAACCACTCGAACCCTGCGCCGCCAGGCTCCGCACTTCAGTATTCGGGAGGCCTTTTTGTACCGGCGCAACTATTAAGCAGATGGTAGGAAATGGCTACTAGTCATTCCCCAAACGCTGCGCTCTACCATCTGCGCGTCGTTTCATTCCTACCCACAATGTGCTCAGGCCGGTGTTTTCAAGACCTACGAGCGCCTACGAAAAAGGTATTACTGGCGCGGAATGTTTACCTTCGTCCGCCAGTTCATTCGCGGCTGCCACGAATGTCAGCGGCGGAAAAGCCCACCACATCCTGCAACAGGTTCATTGCAGCCACTTCCATGCCCACACCGCCCATTCTACCGTGTAGGAATTGACCTCTACGGACCACTACCATTAACAACGGCAGGCAACCGATGGGCTATCGTGGCAGTGGATCATCTAACACGGTACGCTGAAACTGCTACTACAGCTGCAGCACAACACGTTGCAACTTTCATACTCAATCGTTTTGTGTACGTCATGGTCCTCCTCGAGAACTCTTCAGTGACCGAGGGCGTGTTTTCCTCTTCGATGTAATACAAGCACTTCTTCAACAGTGCCATATTGTTCACCGGAAGAGTACCGCCTACCGCCCACAGACGAACGGCTTGACTGAGCGGTTTAATCGTACTCAGGGGGACATGCTCGCTACGCTGTCGCTTCTGATCAAACAAACTGGGACCTCGTTCTCCTATTTGTGACATACGCGTATAACACCGCTACGCAAGTCACTACCGGGTTTTCCCCATTTTTTCTCCTGTACGGTCGCCAACCATCGCACACCATCGACACTTTACTGCCATACTCGCCAGATCCCTCCGAATGCAAGCCTGTCTCGGAAGCCGCTAGTTACGCAGAAGAGTGCCGCAAGCTAGCCAAGCGGCTTACTACATCCGATCAACAGCGCCAGAAGGAGACCCGTGACGACGACCATCGTTCTGCACCAACGTTCGTTCTTGAAGCACTTGTATGGCTTCATGTGCCGCCCTGCGCCCCTGGTGTATCACCCAAGCTACTCTATAATTATCATGGTCCCTACCGCTTGGTCGAGCGTACTTCACCCGTGAACTACACCATTGAACCCCTCACGCCACCGAGCGACCGTCGTTGGCGTGGACGTGATATCGTTCACGTAAACCGTCTGAAGCCCTACTTTGACCCACTTGTCCCCACACTCTAAAAAAATATCGAGTAAAAACGGTGTCTTTTTGTACCACAACAATAATCGTCATCAGGCTTGCGTGCACTTCCTTTCTTGAAAACTCGGCGCTGGTCACTTTCCTATCGAGAATGCAATGTAACCCTGATAATGGGCATGTCGATCGTGACTGGAATGTACCGGGCGCGGGGCGATAGCGCAAGGATGGAACGCAATATAGATGACGATTATTGTTGTGGGACAAAAAGACACCCTTTTTACTCGCTTTTTTTAGAGTGCACATGTTAGACTGCCAGGATGGCTTCAACTTTTTCGCCGGGGGTAATTGTAGTGAATAAGAAAGACGTTGATACCATCAGGTCAGCTATCATCAACACAAGAAAAAGGCACGAGATCGGCGATCAAGCACCGTCATCTGGGTCCGCCTGTGTTCCTTTAGAGCTACCACCCGCTTGCTCAGTCCTTCAATAAAACCCCTTCACAATATATATATATATATATATATATATATATATATATATATATATATATATATATATATATATATATATATATATATATATATATATATATATATTTATATATATATATATATATATATATATATATATATATATATATATATATATATATATATATATATATTCGAATGACGCACTTCATTCCTCAATTCATTAACGAGGGTCTCGTACTGTGGCAGACTTAGCGCCTTTAGGTTGTATACGAGGGACTATTGGTCACCTGCCAACTCGTAATAGGTTCACGTGCTACGTGACGCCAAATAGGCTCAAAAGAGTGTGCTACACTCGCCGCCATGGCTACTGGTGGCGCTGACTGACACTCCCATGTTTAATTCACATATAAACCCAATAAAGTGGCTGGGGGGATAGCTGTCGTGGTAGCTCAGTGTTAGAGCATCGAACGCGTCATTCGAAGGTCGCAGGTTCGGATCCTGCCCACGGCAAGTTATCTTTTCACCCACGTTTCTTCATACTTACATTACAATTCGGTCTAATGTCTTCCCCTATACTTTCCTTGGCCTTATTGTCTGTTAGATCTCATTATTATTGTGTAAAACACAGAAAAAACGAGCCCTTAAGTATACACTTCATTCCTCATTTCATTAACGAGGGTCTCGTACTGGCAGACTTAGCGCCTTTAGGTTGTATACGTGGGACTATTGGTCAGCTGCCAACTCGTAATAAGTTCACTTGCTACGTGACGCCAAATAGGCTCAAAAGAGTGTGCTACACTCGCCGCCATGACTACTGGTGGCGCTGACTGACACTCCCACGTTTAATTCACATATAAACCCAATAAAGTGGCTGGGGGGATAGCTGTCGTGGTAGCTCAGTGGTAGAGCATCGAACGCGTCATTCGAAGGTCGCAGGTTCGGATCCTGCCCACGGCAAGTTATCTTTTCACCCACTTTTCTTCATATTTACATTACAATCCGGTCTAATGTCTTCCCCTATACTTTCCTTGGCATTATTGTCTGTTAGATCTCATTATTATTGTGTAAAACACAGAAAAAACGAGCCCTTAAGTATACACTTCATTCCTCATTTCATTAACGAGGGTCTCGTACTGGCAGACTTAGCGCCTTTAGGTTGTATACGAGGGACTATTGGTCAGCTGCCAACTCGTAATAAGTTCACGTGCTACGTGACGCCAAATAGGCTCAAAAGAGTGTGCTACACTCGCCGCCATGACTACTGGTGGCGCTGACTGACACTCCCACGTTTAATTCACATATAAACCCAATAAAGTGGCTGGGGGGATAGCTGTCGTGGTAGCTCAGTGGTAGAGCATCGAACGCGTCATTCGAAGGTCGCAGGTTCGGATCCTGCCCACGGCAAGTTATCTTTTCACCCACTTTTCTTCATATTTACATTACAATCCGGTCTAATGTCTTCCCCTATACTTTCCTTGGCATTATTGTCTGTTAGATCTCATTAATATTGTGTAAAACACAGAAAAAACGAGCCCTAAAATATAGACTTCATTCCCCAAGTCATTAACGAGGGTCTCGTACTGGCAGGCTTAGCGCCTTTACGTTGTATACGAGGGACTATTGGTTAGCTGCCAAATTGTAATAAATTCACGTGCTACGTGACGCCAAATAGGCTCAAAAGAGTGTTCTACACTCGCCGCCATGACTACTGGTGGCGATGACTGACACTCCCCCGTTTAATTCACATATAAACCCAATAAAGTGGCTGGGGGGATAGCTGTCATGGTAGCTCAGTGGTAGAGCATCGAACGCGTCATTCGAAGGTCGCAGGTTCGGATCGTGCCCACGGCAAGTTATCTTTTCACCCACTTTTCTTCATATTTACATTACAATTCGGTCTAATGTCTTCCCCTATACTTTCCTTGGCATTATTGTCTGTTAGATCTCATTAATATTGTGTAAAACACAGAAAAAACGAGCCCTTAAGTTTACACTTAATTCCTCAATATATATATATATATATATATATATATATATATATATATATATATATATATATATATATATATATATATATATATATATATATATGTGTGTGTGTGTGTGTGTGTGTGTGTGTGTGTGTGTGTGACGTGCCATTGTGGCCATCGGACATACCGGGTTCCGAGGCGGCCTAAGAAGGACGTCCACACTCTTTCAAGATCAGGAAGGGACCGCCACACTTTATTTTTATTCCACGTTCCTAGAGCACCCGCGAGCTCGGTGCCGATCTACTTTGCTTTCCTCGCGCAAAGGTGCGAGACATGCACCGAGCGTCGTCTGCTATCGCTCGTCACATGCCCGGGTTTGCAAACAAGCATTCCCGACTTCATACACAAAACATTAAGGCAGACGTAACTAAACTAACTTAAACAGTCCTATTTGTAACTATTTACAAAAGTCAACAAAACATTGTCTATCCACTTTCAGGCACACAAAACTATACACAAGCACCAACAACTATTTACACGGCACGGCACCCATGTTGACCTTAGTCCGAAGCATTGGGTTGCTCTATGTTAGATATGGGGCTCAGATATGCTCTTAACTTTTCAACATGCACAATGTCACTTCCCGTGTTGTTCGCGAGTTCGATCTCGTAGTTCATGGGAGAGTTTGTTCAATATCTTGTGAGGTCCGGTGTACGATGTAGTTGCTTTCACACCGGACGTTGGAGCCTTGAGTAGCGCCAGTTGACGTCTTTCAAACACAGCGTCCTTGTGGCGCTTGTCAAAGTGCCACTTCTGCTTTTCATGAGCCAATCGGATGTGCGTGGCCACGAGCTGCCTGGCTTTTTGTAGTCGGTCACGCACTACCGTGAAATGGTTTGATTCTTCTTCGAGCTCTTTAAGCTCTCGGCGGCTGTATACAACATCTAATGGTAGCACCGGATCCCTACCATAGACCAGGAAGAATGGAGTTTGGTGAACCATGTCTTGGTACCCGGTGTTGTAACAGAATACAATATAAGGGCGGACATCGGCCCATTTTTCTCGCCCGGTAGTAGTCATTGCAATCATCTGTTTGATTGTCCTATTGGCTCTTTCGTACAAGCCGTTTGCTGTGGGGTGATATGTGGTAGTGGCAGCATGTCTGATGCCCCAATGTTTGAAGTATGCTTCAGTAGAGCGCGCCATCATTTGAGTACTATAGTCTGTAATAACTGTGCCTGGGCATCCATACTTTAAGATGATTCGTCGTTGGAGAAACTTCTGAACTGTTGCGGCCTCTATGTTCCGGAGTGGCTTTGCCTCCACGATCTTTGTGAGGTAATAATTGGCTACAATGATGTACTTGTAACCTATTGAAGTTTTGAATGGCCCTATTATGTCAATCCCAACTGTGTGGAATGGTCTGTGGAGTTCTATTGGCTGTAATAGACGTTAAGGCACCGATGTCGACATCATCATCCTCTGACAAAGGTCACAGTGACGCACCGTCTGACATCTGCAGATAACTTCAGCCAGTAATACTTAGACCTAAGGGCATCGAATGTTCGCCTAATGCCCATGTGGCCACCGTATCGTCCTTCATGCATTTCCCAGAATGCTTCAGCTTATCGTTGTGCAGGAAGGCAGAGGAGAAATAGACTGCTGACTGGGTCTTGGTCTCTTTTGTACAACACGTCGTTATGTGTGATAAACTTCTTCTGTACGCGTTTCTGTTGCTTTTTCGTGCCCAGCGCACCCCTAAGTATGTCCAGGACTTTAGCGCAAAATGCATCTTGATGCTGCTCACCCCCCATGTTGTCACAGAATAGCACAGAATGATACGGCAAGAATTAGTTCAGCATCATCAACAATGGGGGCTTCCTGGAAAGACGATCTGGTGCGCTGTGCAAAATTCCCACTTTATAGATGACATCAAAGTAAATTCCTACAGAATCAGTGACCAATGAAGAAGGAGTATGTTTTCTTCCTTGTAATGCAAGACCCAGCACAGTGCATGTTGGTCGCTGACAACTTGAAATTTTCGGCCAATCAGGTATGTTCGTAGCTCTTCTAATGCCTATTTTACTGCAAGAGCTTCCAGTTCTGTCGAATAATAATTAAACTCTGCGCCTTTGAGAGATCGGCTCAAGTATAGTACTAGACAATATCGTTGCTCTTCATCTTCTTGCAGCGATAGACCTCTCAAGCCGAGCCGAGATGCATCTGTATGTACTTGGACACCAAATTCTGGTTTTTCAGAGAATAGTTTATGGACAGGCGGCTGGCACAACGTGCGCTCGAATGTCTCAAATGCCACTTGCTTATCTTCTTCCTAAGAAAATGTAGCGTTTTTCTTTAAGAGTGACCGAAGAAGTGCTGCGATAACGCTGTAATTCGGGATAAACTTCCTAAAGTACGATGTGAGCCCGATGAATGATTGTAGTTCCTGTGCATTTTGAGGAGGCCGGAGAGCCTGAACCACTGCCAGTTTCGATGGGTCAGGAGATACATCGTCTTTTGGGACAACATGCCCAAGGTAATTGATGGCAGTACAAAAGTACAAAAAAGAAACACTTCTGTGGCTTGAACTTTATAGCTTCTATTTCGAACCTTCTAAATATTTTCTGAAGGTGCGAAACGTGTGTGAATGGGGTGGGTACCTTTAAGGCCAAATGGCATCCGGAGGAATTCGTGACCAAGTGACGAGAAGCAAGTGACCTTCGGGTCAGCAGAAGATCACCGTAGCTGCTGATCTACCCTAGTGGGCCCCGTGCATTGACAACTGATAGTTGGCCATCCTGTCTGAAATATTTTACAGGAACTGTTCACGCCCGCTTCTTTTATAGCGACAGTGCTGAAGAGCTCGTTTAGCAGCAAACCCGGTGACGGTGTCAGCGTCGTTGGTTGTGAGCATAAAATTATCATTTTGTTCATGACCGAAAAATCAAGAGGTAAGCAAAATGATCAATATAATATTCTGTTCGAAAGATGATCAAAACCAGGCTGGCTGCATTGCAAGCAAGTGTTCTACGACAGATACAGGCTATTGCTTAAAAGTGTTTCGAAAAAAAAGCGAATTTCTTAATTTCATGTACACCTAGAGGAGCATTGTTATTATTGCGTGGCAAAAGCGCAGAATCACGCCAGACGTTCAAACATGTGATTTGCACAACGGGTGAGTATAGTGAATCCTTAACAAGTGTACTTGCAGTAGCCATTGTAAGTTAATTTGAAACGGCTGATACTGCGTGCCCAGTCGTTTGTTTCCTTACGGCGTGGTTTAGGCCTCCTCCGAGAAGCCAAGGCAGGCTAGCAATTGAGAAAACGGATGCGTGGGGGGATGGTTACGCTATCGCGTTCTGCTTTTGAAGGCGAAGCTCAAACGCCTTTTAAGTTTTCTTTATTTCATTTCAGGCTTATAAAAACCGGATGATGGGCTAGTGACAGGCCAAACATTAAGTCAAACAAGTATTCTGTGCGTACAAATCTACAAACGTATTTGTATGTGCAGAATATGCTGTGTTGATGAACGGTTGAAGCGACCCCTTTAACTACGGCGAGTAAAAAGTCTTCAGCTGGCTAGCGACTGCTTTACAGAACACAAAAATACAAAGCAATCCCGATGAAATCAGTCAGTGAATGCTCTCGCTCAAACTTGCTCGCCCATAAAAACAGGCCAATTTCTTGTGTACGAACGGGTGCCCTTCGACAAGCTGTAGCCTGTAAAAGTGCTTCGAAAAGACGGTATGCACACTTGACTTATCAGCATGGGTCAGTGTCCGAACAGCAACTGAAGTGCTCTTCCAGACAACAACCTTCGGCAGAAAAGTTCGTGACCACATCTCGAATTATTTGCGCAGGCACACGGGGACACACAAGAGACACACAAACAGGCGCCTGCTAACAACTGGTTTATTTTTTAACAGCGTTCAGTTAACAACCCTTAGATCTGCTCTGTCTGGCAAAAAAAACATTTGAACTGCGCACATGGCACAACCTATGATGACATGCTCACTGAACAGCAGACAGGAGCAAAATTTCCTTCTGAAACAATGTAACCGACCGGTGGCTAACACTCTTCTCTTCCAGCTTCCATTATTTCTCTTGTACCTCGGCGTCAATGCCTCTATTTCATGGTAGTGTTATTGAGACCGGGTGAACATGCGTGCTCATTGCAATGCATGTGGTGCTAAGTGTGTATTAGAGAAACCTTTCAGACTCGACATATCCTTCCTTAGGCTCGCTGCCAGTCTGTTCTACATACACATGACCACACGTCAGATGTATACTATACACTACATTATTTGCAGATTAACAAACTGGATCTTGTGTTTAATGCTACATTCGTTTTGTACACTGCTCAGTTAGTCATATGTCTGGTTCATTCACGGGAACACTCGTCCGATTTTGTTTTTCGCTGAGAACGCACGCTTTACATCGTACATTCCAGCGACCTTTTTCAGATGCGAGGCAGCCCTTTGGCTAGCCTGTGTAACGCTGTCCCCCCGTACGCACCGCACTACCCCGGCCGCAGGTGTTGGGTAGGTGCCAAGTAGGTCACGCCTTCCCTCGCAGTGCGCGTGCGCTGACGATGCTCTCTCTCTAGCGTGTAGCCGCTCGTCGCGGGTCATCTTCTCGCTTCAACTTCTCCACCACTCGAAACGTTTGATCGCTTCACCCCCTCCACCGCTCGAGCCCACTCCTCACGTGGGCATCATCTCACCCCGCACCACTCTCGCCTTCTGTCACCGAGAAGAAGTCGAGAGCCGGCGGGTGCGCGCGCCTCGAGAAGCTCGCGGCGCCGACAATGTGGACAGCGTGCGGCTGCTTGCCGCGCGATCGCGATGACGGGCATGCTTCCCGGCATGCTTCCCGCGGCATGCTTCCCGCGAGTGTGCACCTAGACACAGGACAAGTGGCTTTGAAAAGAGGAAAAAAAAAGAAAAAAGCGCAGTCCCGTTACTCCCTCTCTCCATCGAGGGCACCTCCACAGTTATGCACAGAGAAGGAGGGAATGGGAATTAAAGAGACAGAAGAGGTCAGAGAAGGGTAATGAAAATCATTCGATCACTCGCATCGCGCACGCGCGCGTAAGAAACCAAACGCGGCACACGCAACCCACTGAAAGACCGCCGAGAAGCCGGAGGCGAAGCAATGCTCCCGTGAAGCGAAGAGAAAAAAAAATAACCACCACCGGACAGGTAGAAAGAACTTTGGGTGCTCCCCGACTAGAGTGTACCCCGACCACGAGGGATGGGGAGAGAGTGTCTGCTCCGATGGGGCAACGCCCCCATGGGGGAGAAGGAGAAAAAAAAAAGGTCGTCAGCAGCCTACGTAAACAAAGCCTACGCAAGCCTACGTAAGCAAAGCCTACGTAAGCAAAGAGCAGCCTACGTAAGCAAAGTCACGTGGGACTCGGAGGAGGCATGGCGAGCGCGGGTTGTAAACAACGACACGAGCGTGTGTAACGGGCCTCTGTAGAGGCGTGTAAAAAGGTCTGCATCGCCGAAAAAGTTCAGCAGCACATGGAACGTCCGGCAGAGTGTCGCAACGTTCGCCGAGGGGAACAACATGTGTTTTGGACTCACGTGTGGCAACCCTAGTTGCGCTTAGGTGTTGCAGAGACGGCGACGAATATCCGCGTATCCCGGGCACTGGCACAGGATATGTTCGACGGTCTCGTCTGCCGGACACCGTAGCTTTCCCTGTTGTAGCCGGGGTTGTGAGGGTTAGCGAAGCCAACCGCATTCGCGAATGGCGACGTAAACGCCGACGAGGCGCGAGCCAGGGAAGCTGAACGCAAGCGTCGCCAGTGGAGGACCCGCGACACCAACGAGGTTCGAGTGCAGAACACCGATCGTGTTTGAGAATACAGATGGTACGCAGCTAACACCGACGTTACGCGAGGCAAGGAAACTGAGCGCGAGCGCCTTCAACGCATCCAGCGTACTGTGTCTTTGCGTTTCAAAGAAACGCCTACGCGAGTAAACACTACACCAAGTTTCGCTTGAGACCGTTCTTTCAGGACTCGCGTCGACGCCCGTTTCAACCGGGTCGATGCCGTGCGCACCGCTACTGCTTTGCGTCCCATCATGGTTCCCTTCCAGGAGATTATCCACAGTTTTAAGTGCGAATGCATTTCTTAGTCGGGGATGCGTCAGGCGTCTGACGGGATCCGTCCACCGCCCTCTCCCATAGCAACAGCTGCGGGTGCGCGCTCTTATCCTCGCCCCTCCCTACTGAAACGTTCCGTATGAAATCTTACGGAAAATATATGGACTCCGTAACATTTCCATATGCTACATACGGAAAACATATGGAGTTTTATGGAAATATACGGAAGTTGTATGGCATTTACGGAAAGCTTCTTATGGAGTATAAGGAAGGATAAGGAAATGGTATGGCGTATACGGAAAGCTTTTTATGGAGTATACGCAAAGATAAGGAAAATGTATGGCATATATGGAAAGCTTTTTATGGAGTATATGGAAGGATAAGGAAAGATAAGGAAACTTAGGGAGCATACGGAGAGTTCATGATTGAAGATAAGGAAGGATAAGGAAAGTGTATGGAGTGTACAGAAGCTTGCATAAGGAAAATGCAGAATGTAAGGTCTTACGGAAATATACAGATTTTGTAAGGTGCTTACGAAAATGTGCAATAGTGTATGAAAGGCATGTGGATTGTTGCAAAAATGTGGAAACTCTACAGTTGTTGTCACATTTTCAGCATGAAATCCGAGCTCTATAAAGTTATAAATGAATGCACAGTGACATATATAGTACAAAAGAATAACGCAGGCTAGTCTGTGTTGTCAGTCACCGCTGTTCGCCCTTTTCCAGAATGAATACAACTTCTGCAGATGACCAGGTGCTAAAGTCTGTCACACGGAAAATGTGTCATTCACAAGGAATGACAATAACTGTCATTTTACTTGCATGCTGTCACACGAAAACAAATCAAGCAAAAAAGCATAACTTCAAGGGCTCGTTTTTTGGTAGAAACAATAATAATGAGAACTAAATTCAATGTGAATGAACTTGTCAATATTAGTGAAATTGTTCTCATTAACATTGGCAAAGAGAAATGTCATTTTAAAATATCGACCATGAGCTTAGCTCTCCTGAGCACCGACAAAAGAAATGAAAATCTATGAAAACTAATTGCATGAAGCCTAAAAATAATTTTTTATTGATAGTATGTGCTCCTACAATATAAATACAGCTATACACAACTTGCCACAGCTTCCCGACAGAAACGAGGTAGGGGCAGAGGGAGTGGTCAGAAAAATAATTAAGTATGAGAGCACAACTGATATGTACAAACACATAATGGTGCTTATCATTGATGCACGGATGGTCGTGTGTAGAGCTGGGTCGTTTTGAGATTTTCAAAAGCATTGTTTCAGACCACCATGCAGATTACGCTTCAATTGTAGTGCTACATAAGACACAACTTATGGGCCAGCTTTAATAAATAAGAAAAGTATAGGTTAAACAAATGCTTTAAAATATATCATATCATGGCTGCATGGACGCATACAAGCTATGTAAAGCGCATAAAGTGAGGACGCATGAGCTTCTCTTGATGCTTCATTTCTACATAGATGCTTCAACTGTGCTGCAAAGAAATTTAACCAATGTCTGTGTGTGCAACATTGTCCATTTTAAACTATCTATATGTATATATAAAATTCCTACTGCGAGTTAAGCTACGTAGCACTCCATAACTCTTCCTTTTATTAAGGGCAATTTTTCAAACAATCAACATTATTCATTTTCTGTCTCATGACTTCGTGCCCGCCATTCTTGGTTTGGCTCGATCACAATTGTGCAGCCCTTATTTTGGAGGAATCAAAAAACATCAAACAAAATTTTGGAACTGCTTCTCGGTGATATTGCCTTCCCTCAACTGCCACAGCTTGAGATGAGTCATATAGCAAGTCTCGCGCATACCTAGGGCCTACCCTTGAAGAAACTGGTCCGGTTGTGAAATGCTCAGTTTTTTCTCAAATAAATTTTTTGGTTTGAGTTTTCTCACTTCTCGAGTCCCTTCACAATCAAGCAGACCCAATGTTCCCTTAGTCCTTAATTTTGTTGTATTATGAAATAAATAAAAAAATTAATAATGAAAATAAAAGTACTAATAACTGTTGTGCAAAAACACAGTCCCACATACGTACTTGAACGCAATATTGCTTTTATTTTGTTTTAGAACCTAAGGCATTAGAAAAGATAGCAGTACAATAAAAACGTTGAAAAAAAAAAACAAAAAAAAAATTTTGACTCGGCGGGACTCGAACCTGCGCCACTCAGTTGTACTCGCGTACGTGAACTGAGTGCGTTAGCTTGCTGAGCTATTCGCGCTTGGGCGTGTGGTTAGTTTAAGTAATGTATATAAATTTGCTTTTTACACGCTATGTGTTGGTATATTTATGTACGATATGCGATCGTATCTATTGTGTGCATATGTTTTGGGATTGCATATCTGTAATGCTTCGGCCTTGAGAGTAAATAAATGAAATGAAATGAAATACGTCACATGCTTTTCGCATGTCTTTCAACTATAGATTGCTGCCCCGCCGCGGATGAAAACAAGTATTTTTACACCCACACACAAGCTTGAGCAGTTGAAGGTTGTTTCCCGGGGCTCTCTTGCGATTGAGTCGGCCACCACAGGGAATTAGAGTGATACGCCATTAATCCCTGCATCTAGCTGTATTCCACTTAGTAGCTCTATCGCTTGATGACAAATCGAGCGCGGGGCGCGACGCTATTGCGCACGACCATGCCTCGCGTAGTGGCCACATCAGCTGATTGCGCCGGCCGGCTTGCTTCGATTTGCTTCAGAGCAAAGAAATGTCATACCTTGAAAGATTGCGTACTGCACTATGTCAAAATGTTACTGCTTTGTGGCCATCCTATGATTCATTGAGAATTGATAACTCTGATATCACTACTGTAGAGCTTTGCGTCGGCGACACGCACCGAACGTGAAACCGCACTACGTCTGTCGTAGAAGCAGTAGGAAGCTGTCGTCTGCTAGAACAAAAACAGAACAAAGACCTGGAAAATACTCATAAGTTGTAACTTGTTTTTTGAATAACCGTTTATCACTTTTAAAGTTATTTTGCCAGATAACATACATTTTTTTTCAGTTTAGAGCAGCGACAGATTTTTTTTTTTATTTTCCTCACACAGATATCCAAGTCAAATCCATTCACAGCTAAAGCCACATGTTGCTTGTCTTCTTTGTTTTCGTGGGCAAGCCGTTTCGGTGCGTCTATGTGTTCGCGCTGCTACACACGAGAGCACGAAATGTTAAATTTACGCAAGGAAGCGCCGTTCCTCGTTCGTGTGATGTGCTAAGATTGCGCCCTATTCCCGCGGTTGTTCGAGTGCGGATCAAGTGCGAGTCGTCCAAGGAATCGGCGGGTTGGGCGGGCGCTCGAAGGACTCCGAGGTGACGGCTGACGCCTGTGGTCGCTTCGCTCAGGACAGTGTGAAAGAAACTAAAGGTAAGGGGGACACTTTTTTATGTAGACCAAATATGCCACTCAGTGCAAGTGTGTGTTGCTGCACTCGAACGAGGCGTCGTGAAACGGCAACCTTACGCGCCTTTGCGAGTGCGGTTGCCGATTCGCTTCGACAATGCTAACGCCAGCAGAGCCATGGCGCATCGGCGCGGCCTTACTGGAGCTAATTGGAGACAACTGCGGCAACATGCATGTGTATGGTGATCGATTTTTTTCATATGTGCAATGTAGTGAGGAAGACGCACATGGCGCTTGCTACGTTGTTGATTAAACGAAGCCTGCAGTGCCATTTGATGCAAAGCAGCATTTTGTTTACGTTCGCGGGCGATACAATTTGTAACTTGGCTCGATTCACCTAGCCAACCGCCTAAGTGGGTTGATTATCATACGTTCACGGTAGAGCGTTATTATGCCGCTAAACAGTGGCGTGTGCTTGTTAAAAGATATAATGTGTGTGCCTAGTGTAGAGAGAGAGAGGTGTTCGTGCAATCTGCATGTGTACCTGCAAGACGCCTTTGCTTGTAACTAATAATGTACCGGCCAGCACCTACATTGTACGCCTGACTTTGAAGAAAACTTGCATGCACAATGTGAGATTTTGTAATCTGCCAGAGTTGCTTTTTATAAAATAATACACTGCCAGCATATTCAAAATATGTTTCGCTGCTGTGTGGCAGGGGTGCGGTTATCACGCTGTTGTGTAGTTGCTGATGCAAGCACTTATAGTTTTGATGCGTTAATATTTCTCATCTAACTCATCAGGTGTTTGGCTGTTTCAGCACAAACAAGGCAAAGAGAGAAGGAAGACAGGTAATGACAGGACCAGTGCCGACTTTTGTTTGCAGGAGAATACCCATGTTGGTGCATTTATTGTGACAGCCTTTCTGTGTTGCTTTTTTGACCAATTTATGCAACAACACAGTTGTCAGCAATATGAGAGAGAACACTGAAATTTGCTTTTAAAGACCATGGAGACTAAATGCCTAGTAACTCACAGCACAAAGTAACAACAAAAGACATCAGTATGATCAATGTGGATGAGTACAGTCTTGCATCTAAAAAATATATTGTGCAAAATGTTGCCTAAGTAAGAAACCTCTCTATGTTTGCAAATAGTGTGACGTCACTTCGAGTACCGTGCCAGCCATTCCCTTCCTCTGTGCAAGGGCTGGTTGGCAAGGAAGTTGTTTGTGACGTTCCTGATAGACTACTGAGATGTATGCGATTCTAAACCTGTAGCCTAATATATACGTAATCTTTTGTGCAGTTACATCGCTGCATCTGACACCTACAACTTATTTGCATATTTACATTGCTCCCTTAGGACCTAACAAACAAACTTGTTGTTTGCATTGTCACTTCATGAATATCGAGCGGTAAAGGTACTGAGTATATGTGAAACAAGAATCTCTGCTTATTACATGAAGACATACGAGGCCTTCGATAAAACGAGTTATACCTTTATTGAGCTTGCGTACTCGTCGGGGCGATTCATACATGCAGCTTCAGCAAATGGTATCTTCCAGCCCGGTGACCTTGCAATTTTTTTCTGCACACAGCGCAAACACCGAGATGTACCCACTCGCAGATGGTCGCGTCAAGTGCATATTTACCTTGACTAAAATGTCGAATCAAGTTTTTTCATCGACCGGTCCCTGCCATGAGTGCTAACGTCTTTGCAAACAAGACACATTGTTATTGACACTGCACACACCACACACAGTATTCTCAGTTGAACCGATATTCTCAATACCTTTCAATGCACACTACATGCCGCAATCAACAGTGCACATTTTTGAAGACTATGCCGCTGTTGCTCGCACAGGCCACCACGTGTGTTCACTTCAAGATAAACAGACAGCGTGGCAAATATTTTACCACACAGCTGGATGTTTGCTGACACATACTACAGCTAATGTCGACATTGTAACGTGAAGTGTAAGCTTTCAAAAATTAAAACTTGCCCCAAACACCGCACGACTGTACCGGGCTCAGCCACCAGCGGGAGTGTTTTTCCAGCCACACTTTTTACATGTGCCAGTGACATCATGCTGTGACGTACCTCGGTAGGGGCCTATCGCTGCATACTTTATGTGAATGAGGGTCCTGTTAGTGAAAGCAGGCATTGTTGATTTCGTAACTTGTTCATGCCCAACTGGACCTTCATTTGCACAAGTTGTCTGACTGATATTCAGGCGAACTGTTGTGTGATAATGTATACAGTTGGCAGTCTGTGCTTGCCCCATACTGTTGTTACTGGTGTTTTTTGTTGTTACTTTGCACTGCTCATTACTGCTCACCTACAGAAACTAGCCTATCTTGCCGCTGTTTTGGACAAGATGCAGCTGGCAAGTGCGATAGTGTTCATAACTCTAAATTCTCGAGCAAAAATTATCGTTTCATATTCAGTTAGTTGCATTCATATAAGTACATTATAAGAAATCATTGATTAAACATGAATCCGTGTTCCTTTACATAATGCTCACAACTTTTATATCAAATTGAATGGTGTTTATAAAAAACATGGGTTTTAGCTAAACTTCATGATCTTTTCTCGAACAGCTGACAAAACCCTATTGCATGCTTACTTGCCATGAATCGGACTGTGTTCGAAATACATTGCAATTCTTCACCGGACTGCCAGTACACTTCACATTGGGGGAACATTTATTAACCATGGATTGATTAATTAAGAACGGAAAGAAAGAAGCGGCAGGCCGGGATACTCGATATTGGCATCCGTTTTGCTACCCAGCGCATTATTATGCAAACTTCCTATAGAGTGGTTATGTGTCTTGCATGTGTGTCTGTAAACCAAGAACTTTGGGTAGAACTATATTTATCTTACAAATGGTTGCAGGACTGTGGAGGCTGTAGGGCTGCTTAGGAATGGTGGAATCCCTGGACATGTGTTCAACCTTGCTGCATCAGCTCCTTGGTGTTTTCACGGCATCTTTACAGATGTGTTGGGTGAGTAAAGCAAGCAGGTTTCAACACAAGGAAAAGTATAATATGGCAGCACCTCTTGTGCGTGCCTTACATCCCAAGTATATCAAATATTTATCTTGCACCTTGTGGCCTGTAATTTTTAAAGAGACACTTCTTTTTGCTTTATATTTGAGTCTTGATGCTTCGACAGCAATATATTTGTGTTTGACAGCAAGTGTTCTTGAACAAATAACTGATCTCAATAATGACAAAACACCCTTCATACTTGGTCCTTAGCATAAGCTAGCACATATCTGTAGCAGATTCAATTATTCATTTTTTGCTGGGATGATAATGGGCAAGTAGCAAAGGCAAGTTCAGATTGGAGTGGTCGGTGACGTCTGTTTAGGCTCTGCCATATTGCTTTGCAACCAGAGTTTAAATGGGGTCATGTGGCCACATATACAATGAAGCCACATGACGTGCATTCTAAATGAGATTACCTTATCACATTTCACTGCATTTTAGTATGTGCCAAACAAATGCAGATATCATTAGCTTGCCACTATAAAGGGATCCTAAACCAACACAAGGTTGAAATTTAGTCGTGGTGTTGCAGCTGTGTATGACTCTACAATGGATACATAGCCGTGATAATTTGTCTATATGTTGTCGCAATAGTAATGTTACACACATTGTACGATACAAAAGAGGTCCTCGCTTATTTCGCTTTTTTTCGCTATGCTTCTTTCTTGTCTCTTCTTGCCATGTGCTCCTCCTCACTGTACAAGGAGCAAGAGCAGTGGGCATACAAACACGTATTTAAAAAAAATGTTGTCAGGTGAGCACTGAGAAGCTGAACACTTCCAAAAGGCTCAAAGAGGTAAAGGTATTGTTTCTAGCTACTTTTTGGGAACCCATAGCTAGTTGTGCTGTTGCAGTTAAAAAATAAGTTAAATGTTAAAAATTAATTGGAGATGGTTTGGCACCCATAATTGCAGTTACATACAGAACTAGGTTTCAATGCGTAAGCAAAATCTGTTTACTCTAAATCAATCCTAATGATATCTGAAATTCAGGAAATATTCACAGAAAAGCCCAGGAAAAGGCTAAGTGATTGCCCCTTGAATGTGAAGGAGATACCCTTCTTCTAAAAGGTCAATAGACAGTCTAGTAGTCTCGATATTACATGCACTATAAAATATTCTGGTGTGGTGCTTTTCATGCATGTTATAATGAGAGGGGTTTTTAATAGAACTGTTGTCACTTTGCCCTGCATTGCTGAAATTGTTCACATAGTTATAATACATGAATCACTTTATGCCTTTTGATTTTATGCAAATGGTTTGCTTACCCAGTCGGTTTAACTTGATTTGGATAAAATCATAAATGCTCTAAAACTTTTTTTTCTATACAGCAGGTTCATTTTTAAAATATGCGACCATTGATGTGAACGCAGTTGGTGGCGTGCTTGATTAATCCTTCACTATCACCACTCTAACTACACCTGCTACAGTGCATACTGTGACAAAAGTAATGGTACTTAACATTACTGGCAGCATACACTTTTATGTCTCAAAATAGGTTAAAAAGCCTGGTAAAAATGTGTGTACGTTTTTTTTTTTTTTCGCTCCAGCTAAATATTCTGGTCTACTCAAAGTAGCTTCCACTCTTTTAAGTTCCTCAAACTTTTAGGTGTTCAAAAGAAGTATCAATGCCATATACTTTCTTTGTCAGCCTACTCACCACTCTAATAATGAGAATTACCCGACAACATTACCCAGTAAAATAAAGGGATGTTATAAAAAGTAATGTCAATTCAATTGTCAAAAAACGTTGCCAAGTTACGTTTTTGTTCACTTTTCTTTTCACAATTTTGTTAAAGTTACTTTTGATAACATCCCCTATAGTTTGTTTGGCATCATTTTCTGCTAGTTCTCATTATAATGTGTTCAACAAAGACAACAAACCCTTAAATTTATAGTTCTTTCCTTTACTCATGAATCTGAAACAGTGAATCTCAGTAATCTTAGCGGTGTGTGACTTGTTTTTTTTTTTTTTGATCAGTTGTGCATGTGTTCAAGTACATGCATTTAGGTGGGAGGGCGAACTATTGCCTCCTCCTGTGACTAGCAGATTTTCTGAGAACGGGCAGATGCATAATGCTGCCAAAGAAGTATAGGGATATTGGAAGTAATTGTAACGTAATTGCAATCTTAACGTAATTGCCAGTAGGCAAAAAAAAGGTGTCCCACACTCGCCTTAATGGTAACAGGCAGCGCTGACTGACTCTTCCATGTATAAATGCACATATATACTGTACAAAATGGAAGAGGGATAGCCGCCATGGTAGCTCAGTTGATAGAGCATCGGACATGTTATTCGAAGTTCGCAGGCTCGGTCCCTGTACAGGGCAGGTTATCTTTTTTTTTTTTCCTGCCCCGCCACGGTGGTCTAGTGGCTAAGGTACTCGGCTGCTGACCCGCAGGTCGCGGATTCGAATCCTGGCTGTGGCGGCTGCATTTCCGATGGAGGCGGAAATGTTGTAGGCCTGTGTACTCAGATTTGGGTGCACGTTAAAGAACCCCAGGTGTTCAAAATTTCCGGAGCCCTCCACTACGGCGTCTCTCATAATCATATGGTGGTTTTGGGATGTTAAACCCCACAAATCAATCAATATCTTTATTTCCTTCTACTTTTCTTTCTTCACAATTACAACACTTCTATTCTTCTTGAAGATTTTCTGGTGTAAAAAAGGTACCTTATAATCTGAAGAGGCAAACAGAATGTGCCAGTGTACGAGTTAGCTCTTGCAGTGGTTACAAGTAAGATATGTTTTGAAGAATAAATCATTCTGCCACTTGCCTAAAGAATGGCTACAGGACATCGCGCTGGATGCACTTTGTTATTTTTGAATCAAGCTATCTTGTATTCTATTTTTATAAATTACATGGGATACACATGACGGTATCACACACTTTAACGCCACAAAGATTATGCAGCGAACAATGTTATAAATGCGAAATTGCATAAGGATAAGGTGAAAACTGCACCCTCAACGAGAATGTACAGAAAGCACAGGGTGCAGGCGTTTCCTTCTGCCCGTGCTTTTCAAGTGCGAGCTGTTTTCACCTTGTTCTGACCAACTAACTAGATTGAGATGTGTTGTTATAGTGCAAGAGGATGCTCCACGGGAAACTAGGTTTGTCTCAAAGTCTGTGTGTGTGTTTCAACCTATATGGTGCCCGGTTCAAGAGTTCATGCAGACCAGATCGTGTAAAACAGGACCGTGTAAAATGGACCGTGTAAATAAAATAAAATGGACCATGTAAATAAACAGGATCGTGTAAAATGTCGTTTTCGTGTGCAACTGTAGTGGTGGTTGTGCTGAATGACCTTTCTTTATATACACTACATAACAAACTTGCTTCTTTAGAGTCGAGTGCATCTTCGGATCAATTGTAAATGTTTGCATATGCGAGGCCTTAAGTTTTATAAGAAATTCCTCAGTGTGCCACGAGGAAATGTGTGTTCAGCGCGAAAATTTGTATATCATTATATACAGCTCTTAAAGCCTCGTCTACAACTTTATGCAGGTTGACCTTGAGCAGAAAACGAGGAGCGGCAGCAGCCCCCAGAAAAGAGCAAGCACCCTCCAAGCTCCCGAAGCTCTCTTCGACAGGAACAGCAAGGTCACTGTGTGGCATTGAAAACCATTGCAAGGAGTGCCTTATCAGTACACTGTGCTGCTCTTTCATCGCAGAAGACGAAGTTGACCACTCCAGAGGAACTTCACGCTGTGTATTGTGAGTGCTTCAGTGGTTTTGTTTTTGTCCAGCCAGCAGTTAAGAAATCATGTGTCAGATTCAGCCAGGATGGCTAGAGGGAGTCGGGCAGGCATGTTTGGACATTTGTCTAGCCAAGTAGTGCCAATTTTCGCACTGGTCCTGTTGGAGTTACTGCCACAATCACAGAAGCTACGTCACCTCTCTAAATGTACAGATGTGTCGGGGAAGATTAGCTGCATTAGGTTTTTCTATAACTGATAGCTGCCAGCATTCTTCATTATACAGGAGTTTTGTTCCTCACTTATGGGTCTAGAGCCCTCTACAGAAAAAATGCAACACGTCTACTTCCAGAAGACTCCAAGGCCCTACTTGTAGGTTTTTTCGGCTTGTATCATAAGCACCTCGTTTGTGGTACATGAACATTTTATAAACATGTACAGCGAAAATTTTGGGTGGCTGGTCGCTTTGTCGTTATCTTGTTCCTCGCAGTATTCTTAAGCATGTTGTGCATTACGTTGTCAATCTGGTTCATGTGCATAGAAGACATTACGAAGTTTCAGGCTACAGTATAAAAAGCCTGGAAGCAAGCTATCAATAATTTTTCAACAGAGTTGCTTAATCTGATACATGATACATCACTAAACTTTCGTGCGTATTCATCAATGTAAGCTCGTCTTAGTGTTATCCAAAATGAAGATGTGAGTCGACAGATGGAAACATCTAGTGGGGTAATCAGGGTGAACAGTAGAAGTGCTTCAGACAGGCTGGCCGATGTTGCGATAGGAGGACCTATTTTTTAGAAGTCACCTTGTCATCCTTGGCGTGTTAGTTTAATTGGGGTCAGTAATGACATTATCTTTTGGTTGGAAATGTTTGTCTGAAAAAAGAAAAGAAACCTATAACGCAGAAGAGTGCAGCCCTTGCTTCTTTTCAAGTTAGGTTGCGCTGATACAAAGTGCTCTCCTGTCGGAGGTTGGGGGTAAGGGAAGCAAAAAAAAGATAAATGATAGAAACGAAGAAAAAAGAAGAAAGAAAAGGGGAATGCAAAGTAAAAGTAGTGCTACACTGCTCCTACTTTGCATCCCCCCTTTTCTTCTTTTTTTTCCCTTGTTTTCTTTTTTCACCTTTTTTGTTACATTTGCATTGTCCCATCTAGTGCATGAATCAATGACACATGGCTTTGCTATAGCAAAGATGCCTATGTGGTGTTTGATTGAACAGTGCATTGTACTTCATTTAGTTAATTACAGACTGATCAGTCTTGTAATAAGTGCTTCCTGCCTATCACCACACATGTTCAATTGAAAAGTTTGTGCTTGGCTCTTTGTATGCTGGTATATAGCTTGTGTCTTGGGCTACTCAAAATGAATGTTATTTTGCTGCTGTTTATGGTAATGAATTTATCCAACATGAAAATATCTTGCCTTGTGAACTTTGTCGGACCTGCCTTTTTTTTTTCTTTCCTATGCAGGCATTGTATGTGAGGGAGGCAGTAACAGAGAGGTGATAGCTTGAGCTTCGGAAGAATAAATGCTGGCAGTGAGGCAATTACGCATCAAACATCCCAGCCATTTTGCCAACCGTCCTAAATGTGTTTTGAAAAAAAAAAATATTGTGCTCGTTTACTGTATTTTTCTGAAAACAGCAAAATGCTAAAGTATATCGCAGAGAACAAAATATTAGGCCACGTTGGTGCCTTCTGGACTTCCCAGGATGTTGTGTGGGTGTTGTTTGTAAAAAGTAAAGTGTTTCAAAAATACTGCCTCTTCTACACCAAATTCGGTCTAGGTATTAAGTAAAGGTGATTGTGTGTAGTGCATTAAGCTCAGTGATATCAGTGCAATTTTTTTGCCACATCAAAAGCAAGGAAGCAGTTCTCTTTATATGGCAAGTTATATGATTACACTTTGTCTTAAAGTAGAAATGAATTTTTGAAGTTTTCTTATGATGGCTGTTTTCTGCATTTGATATACGACAGCTTCCGTTCCGAAGTTCCCCATGGCCCTCAATAGGAGACTTCAAAAATCATTTTCCTCATTTAAACAAAAATTGTAATGATAACACTTGCCATGTAACAAGAACTGTTTATTTGCTTTCAACTTACATATAAAAGTAATTTTCAATTAGACAAACACACAGCTCAAATTGCATCTCAATGTGGACAAAAACGATTATATAGTGATATTTGTAATCTGGACCTAACATTTTTTTTTTTTGTAAAATATAACTTCTGTGCAGTGAGTATTTGTGGCTCAAATATTCATACAAAATGCAGTATTGCCATACAAGAAACGCAAACGATAAACAGTTTGGCTGAATTCTTCAAAGCCTATGTAGCAGAAAAATTGCACTAATGTTACTTGACTTCAAATACTTTAAGAAGCATCTTTACTTAATATGTAGATCAAATTTGATATGGCAAGAAAAAGCGGTACTTTGAAATTTTTCTCACAAATAACACCCGCACGACATTCTGCGAAATTCTGAAGGTACCCACGTGACCACTACTCTTTTCTCTTCAAAACATTTCTGCAAATAACTATTTTCAGAAGAGTAAATTACCATCATTTTTTAAACTATACATCTGTGATGGTCACCAGGCAGTATGGTTTGTATGTTTGGTGTAGAATAGCCCAGTGCAAAAAACAACAAATGGCTGAGCATCCTTTGACGCTCGGGCAATTTCGAAAGCATTTGTTTGTTAGCAGCAATTCAGTTAAGCCCTTGTCTTTATGCTTAGGCCCAGAAACAAAACACAAGTAACTAAAGTAGTCCTAAGAGTCATGTAGTCTCACTGTTCCAAGGCTTGTGGAGCCTAATTTAGTGCAAGCTTCACCATTTTTTAAAAATTCAGATTCAACCAACAGGTTTTGGAGGCACAGTGCATTTTCAGCTAACTTGTTTCACACCAGTTACTTAGATAAAAAGCGGAAAGTAGAGGTAAAAATACCATTTTAAAGGCATTGTAGGTAATAACAAAAAGGACTGCTTTCTTTTTTTGTGTGGTGCTTTGCCTGAACGCTGTGCTTTTTGTGGTATAGTTCATTGTCTAGTGAACATAGGCCTTAAAAACTAACATTAGCCATGTTGAGGTCGATTTCTTGGTTATAGTCATAGTAGCCATATAAATAATGATGACTTCGAACTTGATTGTTCTTTTGAAGATTTTTTCCTTGCATAATGATATTTGAGAGTCTTAGTCAATTTTGTTATAAGAAAACGTGATGTCATAATAGGGTCACTTTTTGTAGAGTCGTTCAGTTCTACCTTACCTTTTACATTCCTAATAGAGCAGTTATTTTCAATATCGGTATTTAAAATGGAATGAGCATGCTGTATGTAGTAAGGTGTAAGCACTTACAGATAGCACATGCATCCAACTTTTCTGTTGGCAGTTTATTTCTGTTATTCTTGATTTAAATGTGGGGTTTCACGTCCGAAAACCACTATATGATTATGAGAGATGCCGTAGTGGAGGGCACTGGAAACTTCGACCACTTGGGGTTCTTTAACGTACACCCAAATCTGAGCACACGTGCCTACAGCATTTCTGCCTCCATCGGAAATGGAGCCGGGGTTTGATACCGCGACATGCGGGTCAGCAGCCGAATTTCTGTTACTCTTGCTCCCCTATATGTGTGCAGTTCGGTTACAGTTATCTGGCTTGCACAGATATTTAATGGCACCTGCCTGGCCCTGCTTGCTTTCATGGTGATTTTAACCTTCATAAGTTGCATAGGTTTAACTCTCAAAATTGTTCAAGATGCCAATTTTGTGCACAAACTGTATAGTGTAAAGGCAGCAGATGTACATGCACACACTATTAAATGAACATTGAGAGCTTTCACTTGCAGTTCCTAAAGTTTTACTGTGCAGGAAGCGTTTAAATCATAATTTCATAAGGACATATTAATCGATTATCTCTACCATTGAAAATCGTGACAACCTAGTTATTTTCACTGTGATAAGCATGCTGTTTTTTTGATGTGGCAGAACTAATTTATACACTCATTCCTTCTATTATTCACATATGCATAACATGAAGGATTGTGTGCCTTAAATTTTCAGTTTCATTCTGTGTGTTATATTTCTTTTGCATGTAAACTATTGTGCTAACATGTGTCTCTGACATTATTTGTGCCAATTATTTTCATTTCCAGGTGCCTATGAAGGACACATAAGTTCTATCGCAGTGACCTTCGAAATTTACAGTGGTGCCGGAGCCTCAAGCAGCATTTCGCCGATCTCCACAAGGCATTCATGAGATAAACACAGCGCCACACTTTCACAGTGCTATGATTATTATTTATGTTTAAACATTTCGTTCTAAAATTGCTGTTACATTGTGCCATCATCCTGTGGTTTAGGTGGAGCTCGTGAAATTCCTGTGCTGTCACCTCATTTGTGTACGATCAACACTGCAATGTCACTATTCACAGCTGGAGCATACAGACAAATAAAAAAACATATTGATTGTAGCAGGGCTGATGTGTATATTAATGCTTCTCTATTGATAATAATAACTTTATAAGTTCTTTAAGTCTTGCATAGAACACTGCATTAATGTGTTGCAATGTAACCACCATTTATGATCGCTAGCATGTTTAGTAGTTTTGTAACGTATTTTATTTAAAAGGTAATTTTGCTTCCGCATCACGACAATTAGTAAGATGCCGATGATTCAATCCCTCATCATGCACATTTAAGAAATATTGTGATTTGTACACAGTATTGCATGTACTCAAGATGTGGACGTCTATTCAATTTACACATTATATTGCTTTGCACTAGATTCAGACGTAAAATGCACACATTTCAGTAATTTCCGCATGATACGTCTTTCCATAAGATGCGGAGTCCGCACCATACGTCTTATGCGGAGACCGCATCATACGTCTTATGCGGAGTCCGCATCATACGTCTTCCATATTCCAATAATTCCGTATGTGAGGTCTCCGCATCTTACGGAACGTTTCAGTAGGGCTATTGACTGAAACATGTGGTGTGAGGGAGTGTGGAGAGGGTAGGTGCTGCTTGTGCTTCACCACACCTTTTTTCGCCGTTTGCTCTCTTTCCTCCAGTGGCCCTTTTCCTGTCTGCTCTATCGCGCCTAGCTCTCGACCGTTGTCTACGACGCGCCCTGCAACGCGCCTCGCAACGCAGCGAACTGGGCAGGGGCCCGATTCGCGGAGACGACCACCATCAATTCTTACTTACCAGACCAACTGGACTGCATGGATGCTGACGACTTCGAACCCACGGACAATGTCGGGCCCAGCGACTCTACCCCCGGTCCGAGCGGCGTTGCTGAAGCGTCCAACAATACATACCTGCGGCCATCCGTGCCTCACACTCCATGGTTTCGGGTGATCGACGCTCGCCGAAAGAAGTTGTTGCCGAGAAGGCCTCCGTGACGCCACCAGCCACATTCCACCCACGCGAGCACCGACATGGAACCGGCCGGCCCCACCTGCCACGCCTTCCTGTAGAGGACCACAAGGTGATATTTCGTATAAGAGGAGGCATATCTCTACAACAAGAAGCGGTTTTACCCTTGCGCGCTGCTATACAAACCGCGCTCTGAGCCCCCTTGCCCATGAGTGCGCGGGTACGAGTACGCAAGGAGTAGAACATCGCCCTAGTCAGCACCTCAGACCCAGACCTCGTGGTACAGCTGTGCCATGTGCAGACGCTCAAGCTCGGCATCAGATCGTATGAAGTCTCCGCTTACGTGGCTTCCCCAGATAATTCCTGCAAGGGAGGAATCACAGGAGCCCTCCCTATACCCACAGAGGACGCCCTCATGAACGACACCGTCACTTATCCCCAAAGTATCAATATTATCCAAGCGCGACCATTCGGGCGAATGGAGCATGCTTCTACACCTTCGAGGGAAAGCGTGTCCCCGATACGCTTACTTCCAAGGCGTGGAATTTCGATGCAGACCTTTCCGACCAGTCACCCAAGTGTGCCACTGCTGCCTCAGAACTGGCCACCGACAAGACATCTGCCCATATCCACAGAAACGCCGGTGTGGAAATTGTGGCATTCTCAACGCAAGTGAACACCACGATGGTTGCGTCCCGCGGTGTTTAACCTGTGGCTCCGACGAACACCCCACCATCGACCTGGGTTGCCCAGCCCGACAAAGGAGACCTGAGCCCCGTGTTCTCAAAGATGAACGCCAGCTCCTAGAAAAGCCCAATGATCCTCCACTGAAACAACTTTCTGAACAGTTGCCACCAAACAACCAACCTCGCAGCCGTCCTCAGCACGCCAGCAGCGAAGGCCACGGTAGGAGTGCTCGATCCAAGCGCTCAAAAACTCCAAAGCATGGAAAGCAGACCTCGCAACCTATTCAACCCGGAGCACCTCCACCTATCCAGGCAACTGCGAATTCATCCAGGAACTACCCACCGCCTTCTTCGCAGTGCAGTGCGAAAAGCTACAATACGTGGCCAGCACTCCCGAAACGAGAGCCCAACCATGCACCTGGCTTGGAGGCCAGGGCAGTGGCCTCAAGTTCATCTGGCTTGGCTGCAGGAGGTCACCTAGATCAAGCCCCACACTCACAGCTACAGTGACGGCAGGCCCCCCTGGCCGTCCCTGGTAAGTCATACGTGGAGCAGGCCTCCCAAAATCCTTCGCGATCAACACCACCCCATTCACCAGCCCTCGTTCAACAGACGTGGGCCCAGTATTTATAAACCCCAGAATTCACTCAAGCCCTCACACAACTAGTTCTAAAGTTCGTAAGTGATAGCCTCGAGGCTGTTAAAACACAACTGATTAACGAACAAGAACAGGCCCTACAGAGAATGGAGACTACGTTTAGTCACCACATGGAAAAAGTTGAGGCTGCAATTAATCACCTGTACAATATGGAAGCTCAATAATCATCAACCCGTAAGCATAAACAACGCAAATCTGCCGCCGCTTCCTCTCAGCACACGGCGCAGGCGAACAGCCCACAATCGGGAGTTTTCACTCCCACAACGACCCAACATGGCGAATTCTAGTAATTGACAAAATCCCAGAAGAGCAGGCTTGCCTTCTCCATCCGGAAATCGAAATTCATCTGATATCAACATATGGCAGTGGAACTGTAGAAGCATCAGAAAAAAAAACACTCTCAATTGGCCGCCTACATTCAACACTCCGCTGAACCACCTCACATAGTGGCTCTGCAGGAGACGGGGTCTGTCCCCTTCTCTCTGCAAGGATATCAGGTGGCATCGGTAACATCGCGCACCGCTATTCTTATTCATAAAACTCTTCCATTCATAGATCGGACTCCTACGAGAAGCTCATCAGAGAATGGAACCGAGTACACTGCTCTTGAGGTAATCCCGTCGAATCACACATCGGATAAAGGACTCTTGGTAATCAACATATACAGCACCCCTAAAGATAAGGGCACTGGCACACCCGAAATTCTTACTCAAACGCGGTCCACACATCGCATTATAGTAGGTGACTTTAATGCACGCCATACCACATGGGGTTACATAAGTACCTCACCGAAAGGTAACCTTGTACATAGCGCCATGATGTACCACGCACTTACCTTAACTACTGATCCTACTGTGCCAACGCGAGTAGGCACTAGCACCGCCAGCGATACCACGCCTGACCTCACGATGGTTAGTGCACATGTAATAGTAAAAACACATGAGGTTCTGCCGGATACATTAGGTAGTGACCACCATGTGATTCGAACTGTCATAACGCAAAATTCTAAAATTTTCCGACCTAAAATGCAGACCCTCGTTGACTGGGATAAACTCCGCACATATATCGCCACGGAGGATACCACTCCGCAATCTATAGAGTCCTGGACTCAAAGGATACAAGATGCTGTTGTTAGGTCTGGTAAAAAAATTAAGAACACGTCAAATGCACCTCAAGTTGACCCCCCCTCCTCCATCTGTGGGAGGCCCGACGAAGCCTTTGTAAACGATGGAAGCGTCAGAGGCTAAACCACAAACTTCGCCTACGTACCGCTGCCGTCACAAAGGAAGCCGCACAGTATGCCACCCAGTTAGCGAAAGCCAATTGGGAAAACTTTTTTGGGACACTGAAAGGAACACTTGGCATAAAACGTACATAAAACATCCTAAGGGCCCTTCTAGATCCCATGTCGACCAAAAACCACATTCACACCGCTACCCAACGGCTCATTTACCTAGAAGAGCAAAAAGGCGCAGACATGATGACACATATAAAAAACTCTACATTCTTCAGCCCATACCGGTGGATCTGAACGCACTCCCTTCAACACCCCCTGATCCGGACGAAAACGTGGATGCAGATATCACGCTTGCAGAGGTAAAACAGACCCTTGCTTGTATCACCCGGGACACTGCACCAGGGCCGGATCGTATAACATATAAGATCCTCCGAAACTTAGATGACGTGTCTCTAGAGGAGCTCACGGATCTCTTTAACGAACACTGGAGCAAGGGCATACTGCCCTGTGTTTGGAAACATGCACAGATTAATCTGATTCCGAAATCAGGCAAATCACTACTTCTCGAAAATTTACGACCCATCTCGCTCCGAGCTGTGTAGGAAAACTTTTTGAGCATGCTGTTCTCCGTCAACTACAGCCACATTTAGAAGCTAGAAATTTCCTTCCCAACACCCAGTTTGGCTTTCGCCCCAATCTATCGGCGCAGGATGTCCTCCTATAGGTTAAAGAGACTCTATTTCGTCCCAAACGGCAGACAGCCCAAACCAGAGCCATTCTCGCATTAGACATACAAAAGGCTTTCGACAATGTAGGCCACAACTGGCTGTGGTCGTAGGACCTGTCATTATGTCAAAGCTTTTTTAGAAAACCGCACCGCCGAGGTTAGATTAGGTACACTTACATCCGCCACTTTTTCTCTCTCAAACAGGGATACACCCCAGGGAGCTGTCCTATCGCCACTCTTATTCAATGTATCCTTGGCCCCATTGGCCAAAGAGCTTGCTGATATTCCTAAACTACAGCATGCATTTTACGCCGATGATATGACTCTGTGGGTGTGCCATGGCTCTATTGGGAAGGCACTAGACGTTCTACAAACTGCCATCAACGTCATCGAGCGGTATATTAGTAGAATGGGCCTCCACTGTTCGCCAGAAAAGTCGGAGTTACTTACAATTAAACCCCACATGCACGACCCAAGCATTGACCTGCACGTGCATGGTCAACCTGTGCCAAGAGTACATAAAATCAGGGTATTGGGTCTACACATACAATCAAACTTAGACGCAAACTACACCTTGAACATTCTTGATAAGCAGATAAAGCAAATTTCAGCACTGATCCACCGGATTGCGTCGAGCAATCATGGTCTATCTGAAAAGGACACCATGCAAATTGTTGAGGCTTTGGTGGTTAGTCGCCTCGCTTATCATCTTCCTATCACCATCTCACTCAAAAGCAAATGGAACGGGCTAACAGTCTAATCAGGCGGGCGGTTAAAGCCGCATTGAGGTTGCCGATGCGCCCAAAACTACTCTCCTCCTAGAGACAGGTCTGCATAATACAGTGCAAGAAATAATAGAAGCACAGAGAAGCAATCAGCTCCTGCGCCTTTCTCGGACACCTACAGGGCGGAACCTGCTCCGAACCCTGGGGCTTGAATCAAGTGACACGATGCGATACGAAGAAGCGTGGTCGCCTATTCCAATAAGGGTCGCGGTACACATGCAACTCAAACCATTGCCGCGCAACATGAATCCACAACGCCATCCAGGCCGACGCAAGGCACGTGCTGATTATTACATACGAAGGTACAAAAATCGTGAAGACGTCCTCTATGTCGACGCTGCGGTAGGCCCACTTGAAGGAACGGCCATGGCTGCTGCCATGACAGAAGACGGGCGCATTAGCATTTCCGCGTCCGTTAAAACGGCACGCCCCGACGTGGCTGTGGGGGTTGCACTAGCCCTAGCAGTGGTGCATGCGGCCGCAGATTCTACCATTACAGATATTTGCACTGATTCCCAGAGCGCTTATCGATACTTCCGTCGAGGCATAGCACCAAAGACAGTCTCACGCATACTGAGCAACATTCCTTCACTTCTCCATGCCGTGACTATCACGTGTGTGCCTGGCCATGAGTGTATCCCCGGGAATGAGCGCGTTCATGCGCATGTTCGAGGTCTTTCCATCCGGACCCTGGGGGATCGCTCACCCGAATCTGTGAGAAAACCACAAGAGGGAATCCGCACCTACCATGAGATTACGAGGTATTACCGGAACGGCAGACGAGATTTTTCTGCCCCGCACTTCTCTCTCACCCCTAATCAGAGTTCAGTTTGGCGCCAGCTGCAGACAAAATCATTGATTTCTCCCTATTTGGCACACCTATTCTACCCCACTCTTCACCAACCACATTGCACCACCTGCGGGACACCCCAGGCTGATCTTTTCCATTGCTTGTGGAACTGCCCAAAGCCCATGGCGGTAGACCATATCCCTAACCCTTCCCTTTCCTTGTGGGAGCCTGCTCTTCGGGTCACTGGTTCGGACGACCAGTTGTGGCTGGTGCACCGGGCCTGCCTAGAGATTTCGGCCAGGAGGCTCCCGGACGTCTAGGGGCCCAACCGCATATACTTTGATTTTTTTTCAAATAAAGTTGTATCTCCTCCTCCTCCTCTCGACCGTTTGCTGGCTAGGCGCCTCTCAAGAACACCCAGAAATGTGTGTTCGAGACGCCGCTGTGCAACGCCAACGCCGAGCCGAGAACGCTGTTAAATGCGATATATTTCTCAGCGAAGTTCAGTGAGTTTGAGCGTATATATCTAGCCGCTTACGTTTGGGTGCTCTTGTGGTCGCCGCCTTAATTTGGCGTGAACCAAAATTAGCAGGGGAGGGTAAGATGGTTTGACAAATATGATGCACTGGTCAAGACATGAATAATGTCACAATCTCGTCGCGTACATCGTTCAACACTTTCCGCCAGACAGTGGGACATACCAACAGACGAGTGTGTGCCGCTGGTATGTGATTACGTGCCACAGGTGATTATAACACTTAGTATCTGCCCAGAACAACGAGAACACACATGGGTAATTTAAAAGGGCCAGTGAAGTGAACAGGCTCCAACATTTTTTACACCCCCCATTCAAGCTCGGCAATTCGAACATTAGACCGCAGCGATCACGTTTTATGATTATAACAGCTCTGCGCGCCGCGCAGAGCCTCTATTTAAAAAAAACAATTCCCGTGCATCTTTCCTACGACTACCGACCCCCTTGCACGCGCAGTAAGGTCAACTCGGTGATCGGCGACGTGACGTAGTACGCAGCTCCCCGGTTGGTCTAGATCAGGTGTGAAAAAACAGTAGTGAAGTCACCGTCAGTTCCTATTCCCACCCACAGCTACGAAACTGTCTGACTGCTTTTTGTTTGTTGGCACTGCTGTGAAAGAACCAGCCTCGCAGTTGTCGATCGCACGTGTACACTCCTCGCTCAACTACAGCGCCTGTGCGCACGTACGAACGTACTTAGCCCTTGACATGAGCAACACGCGTAAAAGCGTTGCTCTGTCGTCGGCTGCAAATCGAGCGACTGGGCACTGGGCAGCGGAGAAGCATCGGCACCGGGTGCCTCACGATGGGGCCCTGTGCGCTGCTTGACTGAGAGAATCAGCCATCCAGCGACGTACTTCGGGGACCTGATCGTTTGTGGTCGACACTTCGCACCTGAGGCTTACACGGTTGACCCGCGGCTGGTGCGGAAAACGGTAAACAAACAACCACGCTTCGCAGTAAGTGGAAGTATAGTGTACTAGAATATGGGGTAGTGTGTTCAGGGAGGAGCCGTGGCTGCCGCAGTTGATGTCGACAGCCGTGGGATGTCGCCACCTTAGCATAGGGTGTCACTTCATGCATTGCTGTTCATGCACTTCTGTGCTTTGATATTAGTAATAGCAGGAGTTTAACGTCCCAAAACTACTTATGATTATGAGATGCTGTAGAGAAGTTCTCTGGATATTCGACCACCTAAGGTGCATTAACGTGCACCTAAATCTACACTCTTAGCCAAAACAGAGCAGCGGGAGTATAGGTGTTCCTCCTTTGAGGGAGCAAGTGCATTGCCACTCCCATTACTCCCCTAAAAGGAGCAATTGCAAGGGGACGAACCGTTACTCTCCTTTCACTTACTCCTTTAGGGAATGAACTATTACTCCTGCCACTTGCTCCTTGAGGACCAACCGTTACTCCTGCCAGATGCTCCCCAAAAACCAATGGTTACTGCTGCCACTTGCTCCTCTAAGACAAACTGTTACTCCCGCCAGATGCTCCCCATAGACCAACGGTTACTCCTGCCACTTGCTCTTCAAAGACCAACGGTTACTCCCGCCAGATGCTCCCCAAAGACCAACGGTTACTCCTGCCACTTGCTCTTCAAAGACCAACTGTTACTCCTGCCAGATGTTCCCCAAAGACCAACGGTTACACCTACTACTTGCTCCTTTAAAACCAACCGTTACTCCCGCCAGATGCTCTCCAAAGACTAACGGTTGCTTCTGCCACTTGCTCCCCTAGGACCACTTGTTACTCTCACCACTTGTTCCTCAAGAACTAACGGTTGGTCTCACCGACTGCTCCCCAAGGAATAAATGTTTGTTCTTGCAGTAACTCTGCGAAATGAACCACTCATTCCCAGCTTACTTACCCGGAAGATGAACTGTTCAGTTCTGCATGCATATCTGCAGTTACTCCTGAGGATTAAATGTTGATTCTGAAAATGTTTTTTAAGGTCTCAGCACGTTGCCCGAGCTATTTAGATTGTGGTTGAATTTATCAAGTCAAAATCACTTTTCTGACTCTTGCAAAACAAGCAGAGGGGCCTCATAAAGTGCTCCTTAGGTGCTAGTAACACGTAAATAAAGAAAAAAAATCCATTCAGACATTTTATTGGTTCTTTACTGCAGCAGTGTCTGTGCCACATGCACTATAGGCGTTGGCTGCACACCGCTAGCAACTCCTATGAGTCGGCACAACAAATTAAAAGTTCTTTGTGCTTTCACCGGAAATACAATATCGAAGGCCCAGTACAAGGTGATCGAAGTTGCCAGAGCGCACAGCAGGTTGTCTTCGGCAATGGTGACTTTTTCCACCTGTACATTGAGGCCTGTTGATTAAAACAGGTTAGTGCCCTCAAATGTAACCTTGGGCACAGGGTATGAAGTATCAGGGCACTGCAGAAGGGAAACTGAATTAAGAGATGCTACATGTCAAACCACGATAGAGCTATAAGGCATGCTGCAACAAACGTCTTTGCATTAATTTAGACCACATAATGTTCTTTATTGCATTGCTGCGAAGAATTAAGTCAATTCTTCTCAATGTTGCATCAAGCCTTTTCCACACAGGGATTAGTCTGTCAGCTAGGAAGTTCATTCTGATAAGAGTGGTGTTAATACAATTGCTCCGCAGCACATCCAGCCATTCATTGCTAGTTGAACGTTTTGAAATATCTGACATCTCTGATGCGTAGTTTTAGACAGAATAATGAGCCTAGATTTTTATACCCGCTTTACTGGTGAATAGTTTTCCTAACTATGAATACAGATTAGAAACAAAAGCTAGCAGGACGCTTCAGCTTCGTCTTCAAGAGCGAAGAGCATGATAGCATAATCTGGCCCCCTGCGCACAGCAATGAATAGTGCCACAAAGAACGGTACATTCATGTGTAACGTGGCCATTTGAAACTATCCTACAATGCATACTGCAACTACACTTGTAAAGCACGCACTACGCAAAAATTGGTCCTTTTGTAAATTGGTGAAGTACTCACTGTGCGAGTGTAAGCTATCCCGGGCACCTTCGCTTTTACACACTTTGTAATGGGTGGGCAGCTTTAAACCACCCATTTATTATCCAATTCTTATGTTTATAAGAGTATGGTGGAATCCCGCCTGGCAGGGAAATGACTAGATAGTGAAAACACAGCACCAACCAGAGTAAAAGTATATTGTTTAAAAAAGACGTTTCGGCCCTCACATGGGAGCCTTGTTCACAATGAAGCATAAGTAGCAAGTTCGCCTATTAATACGGTCATGTAATCACATGTCTGGAGCCACGCATACGCTGGTGGCAGATTACCACAGCTCTTGGTTTGAATCAACAAGAATTCTCGATTAAACCGTGGAAAGTTGTTTTTTTTTCTGTGGCTATGGAGGAAGCACCTTCACAGTTGATCACATGGCCCATGGATACAATATGTTCGGCGAGGGCATTTTACATCACCCTTTTTGTTTTCCCCGTCATCACAGTGTTCGCGTAACTTTCCCTTGAAATGGTTGGTCTCACTGATATAAACTTGTGTGCAATCTGCGTATGGAATTCGGTAGACGACACCTGAATACTTCTTCCACTCTAACTTGTCCTTGATGTTTGAGAGGCTGTTTACAAGTTTCAGAGCAGGCATATGTGATACCTATATGCCGTAGGAATGTAAAAGTCTGGAGAGTGCCTCATTGAAGTCCGGAACACACAGCACCAATGTTCTCTTCTTTGCTGAAAGATTGCATGGTTGGATTGACCAAGAAAGTTGACGATGGACTGAATTGATGCATGAGGACAGGTAATCACATGTGGCCAGCTAATGATGGACGGCCTCCACGTAGCTCCGTGCGTCCGCTGAGCCCGTTGTAAGTGTCGAGACTCAGCGTTTGTGGCAGGAAGGATTTAGGGATGTAAAATTCAGGTCGCAGTTAGTATGCGTGGTCTTCTTGTAGACGAAGAACTTCAAGCCCCTCTTTTCTCGTTTTACGAGGATGTTGAGGAAAGAAAGGCAGTCATCCGATTCTTACTCCCGTGAATTGTACAGATTCATGAATTGAATTCAGGTGATCCTCGTAAAGTGAGAAGACAGGGGCTTGAAGTTCTCAGTGTAAAGGAAGAGCACGCATTCTGCCTGCTACCTGAATTTCACATCGCTGAGTCTACCTGATTACCCGTCATTAATCATCAACTCTGTCCATTGTCAACTTTTACAGTTAATTCTGCCAAGCAATCTTTCAGTAAAGAAGAGAGCGTCTGTGTAGTGTTTTCCGGGCTCCAGTGAGTCACTCGCCGAAACTTTACGTTTCTACGACATACAAATATCACGTGTGCCTGCTCTGCAACCTGGAAACAGCCTCACGAGCGTCAAGGACAAGTTAGAGCAGAAGTTTCTAGGTGTCGTCCATCGATTTCCATGCACAGATTGCACACAAGTTTATATTGGTGAAACCAACAATTTCAATAAAAAGTTATGCGAGCAATGTGATGACGTAAAAAACGAAAGGGTAATGTGAAATTCCCTCGCCGAACATGTATTTACAGGCCTTGTGATCAACTGGGAAGGTGCTTCCTTCATAGCAAAAAAAAAAAAAAAAAAGAAACTTTCCACGGATTAATATAGAATCCTATTTGATTCAAACAAAAAATGTGGTAATCTTCCACCAGCGTATGCGTGGCTTCAAACAAGTGAATACACGACCGTATAAAAAAGCGAACTTACGTACTGCTCATGCTTTATTGCGGACTAGGTTCCTGTGTGAGGGCTGAAACGCATTTTTTAAAGAATATACTTTTACTCTGGTCGGCGCAGTTTTTTCATTGTCAATTCTCATGTTTTTTGGGAGCACTTTTTTTACGACGTAATTTCAAGCAATGTTGTGGCTTCATGGTAGAACACCTGCTTGCCACACAGAAGGTATAGGTTTGATTCTCACTTTGGTCAAAGATTTTTTTCTCAGTACTTATTTCCTTTCATCTTTCTAGAATTTTCATTTGTATACAATGCCGGCTTTTCCCTCTCAGCCAATAATTTTGCCACCAAGAATGCCAGAACATTTGCGGAAAGAGCGCTTTAAATTCACATGTTAATAAAAGGTCCCTGATACACTCAATATATCTCCGAATACTTGGAACCATTGCTCCCGAACTCAAACTATTGTTTTCATAAAAGGTTAATGGAGTGGTGTCGCTGTTTAGCATATGGTGATATAGCACCTCAGTATTTGCGCCTCCGCCGAAAATACAGCCGCCGCGGAAGGGATTCGATCGCATGACATGCGCTTGCATACGTCGCGCCTTGTGTTTATTTGCTGACACGTCTGCGAAAAGCTTTCTGAATGGGTGTGTTCGTACTGCATTCAAAAGAAAACGAAATGTCGAAGCTCCAACGGATGGTCCGAATGCGCGTATTAACAAATGACGGTGAAGCAGTCATCGCAGGGGAAGCCGCCTACAGTTTTTAAAGCTTGGTTGGTGAACAAATAAAAAACTAGAAAGGTTGAGGTATCGAAAGAGCACCTATATACCCGGAAGTTTATTGTTATATTACTGCTATATCGAGTCGCTGAATGCACACTGTGACAGCTTCGACTTCACTACAGGCGCGGCACCGTTCTTGTCGATTGTTGCATCATGCAATTGTAATTATGTGGCTATAGTGACAAAACTGCCATTTGATCGAGAGGCACGCCGTAGCTAAAGACTTGGGAATAATTTTGACAATCTTGGGTCCTTAAACAGTTACACGCCCACCAAAGTACTGCTGCTGTGGCTGGGAAATTGCCCAGTACACTCAAAAAGAAACATTACTTGGCACCTTTGTCAGACTGTAAGAAGAAACCCTTTATTTACGAGCGTGCATACTGCAGTGAGCAGTAACACCGATGAAATTCGTCGCCATTCCTTGGAATTATCAGTTCACGATCACTTTATCACGATGGCACACCGACTGATTTTCGCGTGCAGCTTTTTTTTTGTTTTGCCTATCGAGACTGGTTGATACGTTTCACGAAAAAAATGAAGTCGTGACAGCACGTAAATTACCGCTCTCTTTGACACGAGATGCGGTGTGATTGAGCTCATGTAAATTGAAGGTAAACAAAGCTTGAGTAAGCGTTTCAGCGAAGCTGCAGTCCCTGTAGTGTTCGCCACCTCGGGTTCGTAGTCAGCAGGAAGGCCCGTCGATGAATCTGAATCAGTGGCCTCACAGTCAACGCAGGGTGCTGCAGTTTTCTTGAAGATTGTAGATTCGGCCGCCGAGTTCTTCCGCTTTCTCGGAGGTCTTGGATGGGATGCTTTCTTCGATAATTAGCTTAGAGCGTTGGGCAATAACATCAGCACGGCGTCCGGCGTTAGCTCTGGTCTCCTACGTTACAGTGGCTAGAATAGGAAAGTGTTATGAACGCGTCGTCTATCGCGTAACGCCTTGGGAGGAAACCGCCAGCTGGCGCTGGCACACGTTTGCACGTCACCCAAGGTGGCGATGCGCTGCACAGAGACGGGAATCAACCACGCACGCAGGCAATACGGAACATTTAAAATATATTTTGTTGCTCGTGAAGGACCTCAAATGGTGACCGAGAAAATATGTTAATTAGCTTCTGAAATAACAGGATATCTATATGCGGGTGCACGACTGAACTGACAAATTGACAGGGTGCCAAAAGTTAGCGCGTGACGGCAGTGAAACATTTTGTCGATGTGAGCAGGCAGAAGAGTAGAACGATGAACTCAGTTGTGAGCCATTTCTTTAAACACCTGCTACGGCAAACCATCATTTTCTCAAGCACTAATCTGTGGTGTAGTCTCATGGGGCAACACCTGTGCTTGTCATTTATCATCAATACAGCACATTCAAAATTAGGCAATCCGCATTGTCACTTCTAGTTCTTCGCAATCGAACACCTACACATTGCTACGCTCTTACAATATCTTGCCAGCAAATCTTTTGTTCCGGTTAAATCTTGTGACCTTATTCCACAAACTGCTGTATATTCAACTGGTATTCCCATTTACTTAATCTGATCTTTTGCAGAATAATAATGTGACCAGGTTTGCGGCTGATAAAAATTTCCTGTTACCCCCCGCTCATACTAACTATGAACTAAAAACTTCCGATTTAGCGCGATCATCCTTTTGGAATGCGTTACCTTCTAGCATTAAGCGTTGCACTTCATTTCCTTTGTTCAAAAAGTCCGTCAAAAATAATTTTCTTGAATAACCTTACTTGTGATCGTTTACCTGTTTGACTCGTTTGTTCTTCGGTTCTTTTTATATCATGTTGCGTGTTTTGGCTCGATTTGTGATGTAAAAGTGTATTTTGATGTCCGTATATTGTAAGAGTTTTCTGTTGCTCTGTATAAGTTTACCGTAGATTTTTATCGACAAACCGAGGGTGCCACTAAGGTCTCTGGCTTTGGGACCCTCGTCTGTATATCTAAGATTTTGTACCTTGTTTTTGGAAATAATAAAACTTGAAAACTTGAAACTTGAAATAAAATCCCATCATTCGTGACGTCAAAATCAGAGACGAGAATCACGAGCGGTATGGATGAAAACGTTTTATTTTCTGCACACAGGTCATGCAACACATTTCCGAGTAGTGACTCACTATCTGTTCGCAACAATGCATTCTCAATATTTAGTCGCGTGTCTTTTTTCATTCCCAAGAAAAAAAAGTTTTATACTTCACAAGCCCTCCACAGAACATTGGGCTGTAAGCCTAGGTGACGCGCCTGAGCTTCAGGTACTTCCTCTTTTCACGGGAAGATTCTCACATCCTTGTGGAGTGCCTTTGTCTAAGAACGCAAATGGGTGAGCCGGAAAACCTTGGTCACTCGATTGGTGAGGCTCAGACCATGTTGTGCGCAGCCCAGTGGGACATCTTTTTTTTCCAAGCAGTAAACAATTAAGCTGTTCCAAGCTGTCACTGTGAAGCTTGTTGTAGGTAAATCACTTCGAAAAAAAATTTTCAAGGGCACCTACATATGGGAAGAGCTTCTCCGAGAGCCTATACTCATAGGCGTCCACGTGAGGGGGCAAAGGGGGCCGGTGCCCTCCAGCCCCCTATAGTGACCTGGGAGGGGGGCGTTGAATCTGCTCTCTATATTGACTAGGCAGCAGGGCACTCCTTTAGTCATCTAAAAGGGATTCATAGGTGGTGGTGGTGTTGCAGCAGGCTGGGTTTGCCTGGTCTGCATGGCCGGCTATTGTTCCGCCTGAGCATCTCCTGAATTTGGAAATTGTCACCACGTGCCAGACAGCCCAGTGTCTCGCAGGAAGACCAACAAAATTCCTTGCACGTTCCTCCTAGTTGCCACGGATCCTTCAGGAAAAAATGACGTCGCCAACTGTCCGGTGCCTATGACAGCCTTTTTGCAAGGGGCAGATCATCGCTGCTCTTTGCACACCAAACTGTAGACAAAGCCAAATGAAATGTTCAATATCTCCGATGTCACCTCAGAGGCACAGAACGGGGAAGCGTATCTCCCAGTCTTGAATGACCAGGCTGGGGTGTATGCGGAGCCGGTTCTTATGCGGTACAACAGCGTCGCTTGTTTACGAGAAAGTCCATGAATACACATGCTTGGGGTGGAAACTTGTAGATTGCCTTGAAATGATTGCGTATCACATCTTTGTTGTTGTGGTAAGTCTTCGGAGTTCTCACTTTTGGAACAGATGTCCATGCTTCGCATGCAAGGGCATCAGCCTTTTCATTGCCTTCAATTCCTACGTGGGATGAGATCCACTGAAACTTTATATTAAAACTCTTGACAATTAGGTGTCTAATTAGTGCCAGATATTGCCTGGGAAACTTTTCTTGAGGTAGGCCACGATGCAGTCTTTCTGGCGCCAATTTGGAGTCTGTCAGCACTGCAGCAACTCATGCAGAAAAGGATCGCTATTTTCGCAAAGCCGCCGTCTTTGCAGCGCTTTCTACCGTTGTGGACAAAACCACGCGATCCAGGCGGCCCGACCATGACACGCCACGGCAGGGTATGCAGAAAGCCGCTGCGCAGCTATCCGTTTGTGTGCACACTGACTCGTCGGTGTACACTTGTAGGTGGCCGCGGTACATGGTGCTCAATTGGCCCAGCACAAGAAATTTTGCTTCCGCGGCCGGAATGGTGCTCTTCGCTGGTAGCTTGGGTACGCTGAAGTTACACGCAACATCCACAAAAGACCATGGCGGGTTCACAGGGCGCCGTTTAGGCAGTTTCAAGCCTAAGTATTGAAATGTGTTCAGTGCCACGCTGAAATGTGAGCCAGTTCTTGCTCTTAGCCGCCGGAGAAGCGCCGTGCCTGCGAAGGACTCGCCCAGTTTTGACAGCTGCTTCAATAAGGCCTGAGACGCCAAAAGGCAGAGCGGAAGAGACTCGGCTTCATTGGTGACCTTCGTGTTTGAAGCTGCCTGAGGAACTCCCGTCGCCAAGCGAAGACCCTTTCTGTGCACTGCCTCTAGGTGTTTGAACTGGCTCGGTCATGGTGATATCAGGGGCAGCTGATAAAGAATGCGGCTTGTTATAAGCGCAGCATTATATTTAAGCATGGACATAGGATTGTTGCCCCAATGTACCCCTGTCATGCGACGAAGAGAGTTGATCCTTTCCCCTGATGCAGTGACTATACTATCAACCGCACGTCGCCATAATAGCTTGTTGTCGATGGTAATGCCCAGGAAACGGACACTCGTTGCACAACGAATAGAGTGGCCTCGAATATTCAGCGACAGCCGTGTTGACTTTCGTCTCGCTCCCACGAAGAGCAAGAAGGCCAATTTTTCCGCTGATAACGATAGGCCAAGTGTGAACAAGTGAAGTTTAATGATTGAAATAGCACTCAGTGCTATCCGGCCAAACGTTTGTGCTGGTACCCTGAGATCCAAATGCAGATGTCATCGGCAGAGATGGATACTTTAACTGCTTTCAGAGCTAAGTGCAGAGTGTCAGGAAGGCTGGCCATGGCGTAAATCTGCCTCATACACTGATTTAATAGGGAGGAGGCGCCCTGAAATAAACCTGCACCCCCCTCCCCCCCACCCCCCATCTCTGAATGGCAAGCATGCCTATTGGCCTACCCCTTTCAATGCGCACAATTTCGCCATTTACAGTGTGCTCGAAGTGCCGGGAGGTATACCTGTTGTCGAAGTGCAGCTCGCACACAGACGAGTTTTCTTGAAGCAGCTTGTCAGCGCGCGGCATCGCTCTCCGCCACTGCGCAAACAAAGCTTCGTCCTCTGGAACGCCGAACAATGCATGCTTTTTTTAGCTGACTTGGACTTGTAGCCGGTAGTGCACCCAGGGACGAAGAAATCACTTTGTTTTCGCGCCATGAGAGTGCATACAGAATAATTACTGTCAGAATGCCACCGCAAAAAAAAAAAAAGAGAATGAACGCGTTGGACCAAACTGTCCGAAAACGCGCAAACAACGTGGATGGATGGATGGATGGATGTGGCTGTACCTTTTAGATCGGGCGGTGGCTAGCGCCACCAAGCCGTAATACTTAATGAACGAAAAACTAGATTTATTTTGTCTACCTTAAATAGTCAGGTTGAGGATTCGTAATTTGCATGAATGGTTTATATTTCATTCGTGACTTTAGCCACCAATTGACTATAGCCACCAATCAGCCAACCTCCTTCTAGTTAATTCTACCCGCTTAAAGTCTCTTTTGCTCTCCCTGTCCCTAAACCCCAGTGCTTTGAAAAACTCTGCGCCATGATCCTGAACTATAGGGTGAATCCCTTTACAGAACATTAGCAAATGTTCGGCAGTTTCTTCTTCCTCTTCACGCGCACTGCATACCGTGTCTACCCCTTCGTATTTGGCCCGATATGTCTTGGTTCGCAATACTCCCGTCCTGGCCTGAAACAGTAGAGAACTACCCCGATTATTATCATAGATCCTTCCCTTGGCAATTTCCTTCTTAAAAGTTTGATAGATCTCTAGTGCGGACTTCTTAATCATGCCAATTCTCCACATATCGGTCTCAGCTTCCTTCACCTTCTTCTTAACAGATAATTCTTTTTGGTTTGGCGCTTTGCTGTTTTCCAAGTATTTACCAGTCAATTTTCTGGTTCGCTTCCTTCATTTTGTATTGACATTCTTCATGTACAAGTAGCTTAATAGCTTCCTAGCCCGACGCTCTTCCCCCATTTCTCTCAATCGCTTCTCAAATTTTATCTTGCTGCTAGCTTCCCTGCCCTCAAATGATTGTCAGACCATATCACCTTGTACTCCCTGATTTGGTGTATTCCCGTGAGCTCCTAAGGCAAACCTACCTATTCCACGTTGCTTAATTTCTAATCTTGCTTGAACTTCTGAGCTCATGCACAAGGCCGCATTGCCGAACGTCATACCAGGAACCATGACCCCTTTCCATATTCCTCTCACAGCTTCATACCTAATGTATTTCCACAGTGCCCTGTTTTTCATTACAGCTGCATTCCTGTTAACTTTAGTCGACGTGTATATTTTGTGTTCCCTTAGGTACTCGGCCCCATTGCTTATCCATACGCCCAGATATTTGTATTTATCAGTTATCTCTAGTATGACCTCCTGTATTCTAAGCTCACTACCTTCATTGTCATTAAAAATCATGACTGCTGATTTTTCCTTACTGAATCTGAAATCTAACCTATCTTGCGCATTACCGCAGATGTCCACCAATCTCTGCAAATCTTCCTAGTTGTCGGCCATTAGCACTATAACATCTGCGTACATCAATGCTGGTAGTGCCTGTTCAATGAGTTTTCCTTGTTTGACGAAAGAGAGGTTGAAGCTCAGTCCACTTCCCTCTAATTTGGCCTCTAATCCTTGTAGGTACATCATGAATAATAAGGGTGACAGGAGACACCCCTGCCTAAGCCCTCGTTTTACGTCTGCAGGCTTAGATACCTGTTTTTTCCACTTTATAATTACCTTGTTACCTTTATAGATATCCTTTAAAAGATTAGTGACTACATCTTCTACGCCTAGTGTGTGCACTATTCCCCACAATTCCTCTTGAACCACGCTATCGTATGCTCCCTTGATATCCAAAAATGCTAGCCACAGGGGCCTGTGTTCCTTTTCTGCCAATTTGATGCACTGCGTCTGTGAGAACAGATTGTCTTCCAACCTCCTGTGTTTCCGAAACCCATTCTGCAGTTCTTCTAGCACCCCCTCGTCCTCTATCCATGCCTGCACTCTTTCCTTTATAGTCTGCGTCGCCAGCCTGTAGACCACTGATGTCACTGTTATAGGACGGTAGTTGTTTATGTCAGCTTTGTCCCCCCTTTACTTTATAGATCATGCTCATTCTGCTAAGTTTCCATCCATCGGGAACTTCTCCCGTATACCGACTATACGGGAGAACATATAAACGGCTGTGCGCGCCCCCACACGGCTCCTCCTCGGAGGCTTCAGTGTGCTCCGTAGCCTGCGCTTGCCGCTCATCACACTTCCCTATTCTAGCCGCTGTACCTACGTGGTACGCGAACTTCTTCGCCGTTTATAACGTGCACGTAGTCTCCGAGAACATATGAAGAATCGAAGTGTAGCTCACATACAGAGCAGCTTTCGTTCAAGGTCCCATCCTTTCGATGCAAATTCTGTTCCCAAACCTTTCTCCGTTCTTTGTCTTTGGGTGCAGCGAAAAGCGACTGCTGCTCACCTTTTTTTCAAACGGTATACCCTGTTTCGCATCTAGGTGCAAAACAGTGTCGTTGCCGCCGATGACTCTGCATTGCCTCACTGTCGCGTGGCCAGCGAAAACATTGCTAAAAAAACTTTCGTTAGGCTGGCGCGAACACAAGCAACAGGTCACTGAACAGCACCCGAAATGGCAGAGCAGGCGCGGAGCTGAAAGTCCTGCGAGTCCATGCTATGGCAGGGCCGCCTTGAAAACTGGTTTTTTGGCCACGTGCGCCGCTTCACGCGATGAATGCCGAGAGAGGCTGCCTGAACACACTACCTCTTATTCTAGTACACTATAGTGGAAGTGCGTTGCCACTGATTAAGTTCGCCGATGACGTCAATCGCTGACGTGGTGTCACGTTGCCGAAGTAGGCGGAGTCACGACGATGGGCTACGCCTTCCCCTTCATAGAAGGAAGAACGGGGGTGAGGCCGCGCAAAATTTTGAAACAAGCTTTGACCGATGTTCTAACCCACGTAACTTCCTTAATATAACACGTATTCGCAAAATTTTTGTGGCAGCATGTTCGCAACGAAAAACTGCACATATATCTCTTTTTAATTTTTTTTTTTTGATCTTAGGGCTGTTTACTGGCCCTTTAACCCGCGATCGTTAAGAAGTATCCGACATCTGTAGCGTCGACCCGACGAATGCAAAGAATAAATGTCAGGGTCCAGGCTGGAATCGAACCGAAGCATTCTGCGTGGCAATGAAGCATTTTACAACAGAGCAACGCCAGGTTTCAGAACTACTTTTCAAATATACGCTTATCTTCGTGAAGCGTCAGTAGAGGTTGCAGTGCTGCCTACCCAATTTTACAGACATTGCATAAGTACTCATTTGGTACAGCCGTCTCGTAGGGATAACGTCATTTGTGGTTAGTTGCCATGCGCTGAAGTTGATTTATGGCAGTGTCCAGGACTAGCATCCTCGCGAGTATTGGCGCTTCATGTCAGCTTCTGGTGTTGCCAATAGGCATCCTCCACTTCGCATTGTTGCGCAAGTGCAAACATCCGGTTATATAAACATGTACAACTCTTCAACATATATCTGTGCGTGCAACATTTGTACATATATTTAGCGTCATTTCATGATGTGCCACTCAATAAAAAAATTGCAACAGGGTCACCTTCCCTCCGCATGCTTCGCATACCATCGATTTCCAGGTATGTGGGATCTGTCAAATTATTTGTTTTTTTCACTTCGTGCATTTTTAACCATGCATGCTAGCTACTAGAGCTGGAAATAAATACCGCATTTCTCGCGAAAGAAAAAAAATGGCAACATATCCACGGAGTGAATGATGGATAGTGGGGCGAAGCATCCGTACGTCCATTCGTTCTTGCTTCCGTCCATTCATGCGTGCGTCTGTGTGGCCACCCGTGCGTCCATCCGCCCGTCTGTGCATGCATCTGTTCGCGCGTCCGCACGTTCATCTGTGCGTCCGTCCCTGCTTTCGTTCATGCATCCGCTCCTGTGTCCGTCCATACTCCGTCCGTCCTTGCAGCCCTCCGTGCGTCCGTCCATGCACCTGTCCGTGTGTCCGTTTGTCCACCTATTCAACACTCCAATTACCACCATCTCGCATCTTTTCATCATATATTCTTCATATAGAAGCACCGCCATCCAGTGGACATTCCAAGGGTTGAACGAGAGGAGGCACACGCACACTTTCTTACGGCTTGCACTTCTTGTCTACTTCCCACCTTTCACCAGCTCGAGTTCATGGTATATTCTAGTTCACTGTACTCATGGCACTGTGGCCCAACGCTCGCTAAACCTTTCTAAAACCTAGGAGGTTACGCCCAGCGAGTATAACGTAGCAACCGTTTCTTGTCTTCTGTGCGTTGTTGAAAAATAAGAAAATTGAAACGTGCGTGTTCTCTAAAAGCCAAATTCTCCTGTCTCTCATTCCCTCTTAGCAGCCACTGGCATGTACATTGAGCACTACCTTTAATTCTTCAACAACGCACAGAAAAAATCTCTCACCGGCACCACCTTGGAGGTCAAAATGTCATACTAGTAACACACTACTACTACGGCCACGAGAGACGAACGAGTGCCGCTATAAAAAGCTTCGCCCCCAAAACGCCACGTGCGGCAAACTGCGCTATTGGTGGCATGTTGTAAGAAAAAAAGGAAATATTATTCTTCTAACAGTAGATTTTCATGTGCGAAACACCGTTTTGACGCTACACAATTTATTCGTAGTTCCTCATATGCTTCGGGGAGGGGGGCGTATTTTTTTATTCTGTTTGATGGCCCTTATACATTAGGGATTGCTACCTCCTTTGAACTAAAATCAGTCTGCCCATCCGTTTCCGAAAAGAGCTCAGTGCCTTGTTTAAGCTTCTTTAACAGCCTGATACCTACAGCTCGCATCCCTGATAACGAGTACCCTGTGTCCTGTAACCGAGCAACCTGTACATGAAACGAGATATGAGCAGTGTGAATACAACTTTTTACAATGCCGACCGAAAACAATTTTAGATAATGTCATTCTTGACCAGCCTTGAATATTTTGAAGCAAAAGCGCGGAATAAATTGCTACTTATGCTACAATTGTGCTTGCCAAGGATCATCCGGTCAGGACATATACAATTATAGACTGCCTCAACGCACATATTGGACGAAGCTTCCGCGTCCCTGACCACCACTTCGCCCTTTTATTCCAGAAAGATTGATTGATATGTGGGGTCTAACGTCCCAAAACCACCATATGATTATGAGAGACGCCGTTGTGAAGGGCTCCGGAAATTTCTAGCACCTGAGGTTCTTTAACGTGCATACAAATCTGAGGACATGGGCCTACAACATTTCCACTTCCATCGGCAATGCAGACGCCGCAGCCGGGATGAATCATCCCGCGACCGGCGAATCAGCAGCCGAGTACCTTAGCCACTATACCACCGTGGCGAGGGCCCAAATTGACGTCGTGCTACTTTTTGAGACGTTGTAGGCAAGCACCTATACATCACTTCATCAGGATATACGCCAGATACGAGAATTGCATGTCCTTTGGGGTGCCTCGACTAGTCACTGCATGGTATGCTTAGAGATTCCGGGTATCATAAAGAAAACGAACCACTGCTGAGTAGCATCGGAGCAAATGACAGTGCTAATATTATATGAAACGTATGATTGAAATGACTACATATATACGCTCATGGGCCTGTCTCGTCCAGCAGGTGCCGCTGTAGTTCTTGCTGCAGTAATGAAAAAGGAAGCTTAACATTTTCCATACAACTGCGTCAGGGCTTGCTGCTACAAGAGCCGCTTTACAATACCTCATCCAAGAGCGTGTAGACAAGTCGGTCGCATTCTGCGATTGGAACGCAGCACTTCAGAGTTAGCAGTTTGCTATGCGTAAAAGGACACATGACAAATTGGTGCGTGAAATAAAACATTTACACCATCAAGCTCAAGCAAAAGGAGATGATATTATCTCTAAGTGACTACCCAGAAATATCGGTATTACTGGAAATCAATTAGCCGATGATGCAGCCCACTCAGCCCGTGAAGGAACATGTGTGGTTACGATTCATCTGATGCGGCAACACAATTTTATTTGCTGGCTCGAGATTTCACACGCCCGTTTTTGCCACCTGCCAGCTTGCAAAGGTGTTACTTACATAAACTTGACCCTTCGCTCAAGCTGCAGCTACCATCACAACTTTCCCGCTCCGATGCGACACTGTTATGCGACACCGCCTTTGATTGGGTGTTGCACACACAAAGGCGTGCTTCTTTCCCATCGGTATGACAGACATCTCTATATGCGACTCCTGCGGAGCTGAAGAGACAATCGAACACGTCCTGTGCAGCTGCGCTCGCTACGACACCCAGTGGTGCAAGCGCCGGATGGTGTTGAACCAAAAAGACTCCAGAACATTTACTGTGCAGAAGATTCTACATACCTTGGGCGTGTGCTTCGATAGTGCAGAAAGTGACAAATGCGCTATTGCAGTATCTGAACACAAATAATCTGAGCGACGATATGTACACTGCATGTGCTCCCCGAAATCTTCTCGTGATCATGTGCATCTTGCTTCCTCCTCTCTCTATTTTCCCCCGTCATTCCTTGCCCCAGTGCAGGGTAGCAAACCAGACCGGCGTCTGGTTAACCTCCCGGCATTTCCCTACATCGTTCTTTCTCTATTATATTGCCTGTGTGATATTGTGTGAAGGCAGTAAACCAACAGGCAGTAGGCTTTGTTTTTGTGCTTCCACTTTCTATCTTTTTTGCAGGCATATTACGAAGCATATTGTCGGCAATGCCGTCATTCAATCAGGAAAGCCACTAGCTTTTACCTGCTCATCAGAACGTTCAAACCCTTTGAACTTAACTGATCGCGTGATTTCCCAATTGATAACGGAAGACATGCGTGTGCAACATTTATTTTAACAAACTTAAAGGCCGTGATGATGGCTCATTAAGCCTTTTTTTTGTTCGTCACATGGGCCCGACATTTATGGCAGTGTTTCCAGTATATTTGTTTATGTCAAACATTTTAATAACAGGGTCATTTCACGCCAGCTGCCCCAACTTTGGTGCTGGACCATTTGTGATTTTTTTGAAGTAATTGAAGAGTATCTAGGAAAGATGTCTTCCACAAAAATATTTTTTACGAAAAAAATTTTCAGCAACGTTATGCCCATGTGATGTTTTTTGAGAAGCTCAAAAGCATGGCTCAGAAAATAAATCACAAAAAGATTTTGTTTTTCCCGAATCAGGTCAGCTCACAATTTTTAATGCAGAAGAAAAGACTTTACAATTAAAAAAAATGTTTCGTCAATTTCAACACGTCTGTGCTATGAGCCTAAATATAAGAATTCTGTTCCAAATTCAGTCTTCTTTAGATGCGAAGCAGCTCTGTGACTAGCCTGTGTAACGCTGTCCCTCCTTACCCCCCCCCCCTTCCATACGCATGCTCGCGTGTCGTGCCGCCCCAAGAAGACATCCGCAAAACTGTTGCCCCCCCCCCCCCCGCCCCCTCCCTTCTCACCGCGTAAAGCCGCGTTCACACGGAACATTCCGGTCGCCGAAAGTGCTCCGAATCCGGTTCGGCGGCGGCGAGATCTGCCGAAAGGGCCCTCTCCGCGCCGATCGTTCACGGACCGATTTTTGCGGCGTCTGCCACCGAATCGGTCACCGCGGACCAATAGGAGCACTAGTCAAGGAATTTTGAAAAATGGCGGCCAAGCCCTACTCACTTGTTATGCCGCTGGTCACGTAACTGAATGTTGAAACCAATGGGAGTTTAACTTACTCTGTGTCTACATCCCCTCCGTATTTCGGAAAAGAGGTGACCAAGCTTGCTGTTGGCGTGACCGAGCTTGTTGCGGTCTTGCAGAGTAAAACGAACCCACCAACACCGCTGGCGTCGGTGGTTTTTCTGCTCTTCGTGCATTCCAAGACAGCCACTTGCCAGCAAAGTAAGCAGTACTGTCTTTTTTTGCTTCTTGCGTACGCGAACCGTCGAAGTATACACCACCGGATAGCGTAGAGGCGTTTGCGAACCACCACAACAGCCGGGTGACAGCGCATCCATCCCGCGTTCGCCACGTAAAAGATGGCATATTCGGCGGCGCGGGGCGCGTCCAGTGCGAAAGACGCTGCGTTTCGGCGGCAGGGGAATTTCGGTCGCTGTAGAAAGCGGATGTTTCAGTGTGAACTAGGCATAAGGCCGACGCAGACAGCGTGTGCAAGTGAAAAAAACCGATTGCTCGCGCGGCATGATCTTCATTGGCCACCCCGTATATTTAGGCACTGTGTGTCGCGTTCGGAATTCAGTCAAGGGCGTCTTTCCTTCGCTTTCGCTTGATGAGCGCCAGCGTCAACGTCGCCGCCAGTGTAAGCGTTAGCGCCCGCTTCTTCACGTATGCACATCATTCACTTTAGCCGGAGATGGTTTAAGTTTTAAGGAAGTATTACTTTTAGTAAATTGGCATATATTATCTTAAACTACGGTCATGCAGTCATACAAGCAAAGATAGTTTTAGCCACCAACAGCACAAAATAGTTCGTACAGACGGCGAAAAATGTTAGTTGTGGTCAATGTTCAGCCATAACTTGAACATTGAGGTGGTCATAGCAATAATGCTCCATTAGAAGCGTCCATTACCCACAAAACGAAAAAGTTTTATGCAATTACTATTTGCTTTGAACAAGAAAATTATGAAGGTGGCTCCCACAACTCCCACATACGTTTCGCTATCTGCGAGGGAGTGGCCCTGGTGTACCGAGAGTGCATGACGATGTTGATAATATATAAAAGTCAGGGGGCCCAATTAGTTTGCAACGTTCGGTTCATCATGGCTGCTATGTCAACCACTGTTATTCTGCACATATATCAACACTGTAGGCTTGAAAGTGAGAAAGAAGACATTGTTAGGGCTTCTCTTGTCAGTGTTGCTCAGTTGCTGGTGGACCACCTAATTTGCAGACACTTTTTATGCTATCTCAACACGCTCACAGCATAAACAGAGCAGAATGTGGCCTCCCTGCTGCTGTTACTGGGCAACGCTTCCCAAACGAACCTCTCCTCCACACCCTGGTCCTGAGACTCACGCAGCTGTTGAATTACTGCCATGGAAGCGGCCGGACATGCAAAGAGCCAAAGGGTACTAAATATTTTTTACTCGAACAGGCCACTACTTGAAACTGAACCCCAGAGCTCTTAACACAAGGGCCTTATCAAGTGGAACTAGGCTAGAAGAATTACTTCAGGAGTTAGGAAACGTTAACTTGAATATTATAAGCCTTATAGTTAAGTTAGATGAATCAGGGAATCATATTTTGTACTAACCAACCAACACGTTATGTGCTTTAGGGAACATGCTGACTAGAAGGAATGTGGCGTTGGGTTTCTCATTTACTTAGATCTCGCAGGCAACACACTGAAGATTTATTTAGTGCCCGTCATGGAGTACTATAATATAATACCCAGAGAGGAATGTGGTGCTTTGATCGTGTACCCCCACTGGAATAATGGGACGTACTGGCTTTGTATTGAATCGCGTTAGCCAGCAGACTGTCCACAGGTCTTTTTCTATAGTTTCAGTTTTGTTCTTCGCGCAGCTTGGGTAGTGGGGTGTGGTGAAAAGCACTGAAGCAGCGTCTCTGTTGACTCGCGACTGTTATACCAGCTCTTCAATAACTTCCTGCAACTCATTCGACAGCTCTGGTAGTGACTTACTGGTTATTCTTGTGTTTATTTTTATCATCGCCGTCGGCATCAGCAGTACTAGATACATTTAATCCATTCATCACAGCAAACATTCGTCTTGTGTGATTGATATGGGTGTCATGTCACCACGGTATACTTATAAATGAGATGACTGACTCACTTGCGCGAGCATTCCTTGATGTTTCTATTGTGCCACTCATGCCTCTTGCAGCTTATGTAACAGCCGCGAGGTTCATAAAACTTTATTTTCTTAGAGACTCATCAAAGATTACGATGCCGAATCCATTTTGAGGGGCGAAGCTCCAAATAGCAACATTCGTTCGTCCTTCGTAGCCGCTTTAGTGTGTAACAAGTATAACATCTTGACTTCCAAGGTGGTGCCGGTCAGAGATTTTTTCTGTGCGTTGTTGAACAATAAAAAAATAGTGCTCAATGTACATGATAATGGCTGCTAATGGAGAATGAGAGGCAGGAGCATTCGGCTTTTAGTTAACGCGCACGCTGCGGTCTCCATTAGCAGCCATTAGCATGTACATTGAGCACTATCTGACAAGAAAGTGTTGCTACGCTATACTCGCTGGGTGTAACCTCCTTAGTTATAGAAAGGTTTCGCGAGCGTTGAGCCGCAGTGCCATGAATAGGTGGTTAAAGGCGCGAAGTAGAGCCGAAGCGCAAGCCGTAAGAAAGTGTGCGTGTGCCACCTCTCGTTTAGTCCTTGGAATGCCCGCTGGATGGCGGTGCTTCTATATGGGGAATATATTACGAATCATATTATATACGAATCTACGTATATATATAAAATCTACGTATTATATACGAATTATATACGAATCTTCGTAGCACTTATTTTATGGTACAGCTTTTTCGGGGACCAGTCACCAGGTATTTATTACTTAGTGCGGGTGTGTGTGTTTGAAATTTTTGTTGTTGTTTTTTTTTCTTTTGCCACCCGTGGGGGAGGTGCGCGTACATTGAACACACAAATTTTTGTAGTAGAGCTTGGACTTTCTTTTTTTTTCGTAGTACACGGCTCGAGTTTAGTAATTATCGAGTATAGGGACTAATGGTGTCAGAAAGACATGGCTAAACAGACTGTAAAGTGTTCAGGATGTGGACCGGGTTTGAAAGTAGACCCAAGCGTAGAAGCGGATGGAGAAGAGGCTGACGCGAAGTGTAGGCAATGTGAGGTCGAGGAAAAAAATGGAGAAAATTATGGTTGCCCAAAGTGAACTGCTGGTGAGAATCGATGAGCTCGAGACTGCGTTGGCGACCGAGCAAGAGAAAACGAGGGCAATGGGAGAAAGACTGAAGTCCACTGAGGAAGCACTAGCGAAGCTGAACAAAGAAGCGGCCTACGGAGAGAACAGTAGAGAACCGGCAACCAGAACGGTGGAGAAGAAAGAGCAAGCAAGTTTGGAAAAAACAGGTTTAGCCGGTTACTGTCGCAAGGCCCAGCTTCAGCGAGGTAGTGGTGGGGCTGGTAGGGGACAAAGCAGCCGGCGTCACAGGTGCAAGTAGCCCCCAGGGGCAGGACGCTCCAGCTGAAAAGTCACAGCATGTGATAATCGCTGGGGACTCGAATTTAAATCGATGCACAGAAGCCATCAAAGAGAGGGTAAGAGGTGACAAGAGGGTTGCAGTAAGGGCGTTCACAGGACGCAAGCTTGAAGCAGTCATGAGGCAAGCGAGCGCAAAACTCAAAACTACAGCTGATAGACGAAACCTCGTGATAATTTCAGGCGGTTTAAACGATGTCTTAAATGAAGATACAGCAGGACTAGCAGCCACACTGGCGAAAGGCGTCGATGACATGGGCGCCACTTCTCCTAAGGTACAGGTAGTGATATGCACGATACCGGAGGTACCGGTGCGTGATAGCAACCTGCAAAGAGTGGTTGTCAACGCAAACCAAGAGATATGGCGGAGGAGTCGAGAGAAAGGCTTTGAGGTGGTGGAAATAAACAGAGAGGTGCATAGGTGGGGTGGTTTTCAAAGAGACAGAATTCACTTCGATGAGCGGCTAGGTCATGAGGTTGGTTGGCGACTTGCAGGACGCGCAGTAGCTTTTTTTGGGGGCAAGCGAGCACTTAGGGGTGCAGGATAGCTAGTAACGAGGAAAACAACCAGGGAGACTCTTCGATAGGTGTTATGGACAGATACGATTCCAAAGTGGCACCAATGTCTAAGATAGGTAGAGTCCGGGGCATAAATAGACGTAGCCACGAGCGCCGAGCCCATTCAGACATAGGGTATATTAACATGCAGGGTGGTAGGAACAGACTGAAGTGGGAAGAGATAGAAGAACAGCTAAGGGAAGAAAGGCTGATGGTATACTGTTTTGTAGAAACACATCTCAGGGACATAGAACAACCTCCGAACAATCCGGACTACGCATGGGAATATTGTAATAGAACAGAAGGTAGCAGAAAGGGTGGTGGTATTGGGGCATTCATTCATAAAAGTACAGACTGGCAAAGGGTCAAGCAGGAGTGCAAGGAACATTTATGGCTAAAAGGGAAAGTGGCAGGTCAAATGACACTCGTTGGTTTCGTGTACTTGTGGACGGGAGCAAAGGCCAGGGAGGAAAACCAGGCAATGGTAGAGTGTATATCAAAGGACATTCAGGAGTTAGGAAGAGAGTGCGAGATAATTATACTAGGAGACATGAATGCGCACATAGAAGATATAGATGGGTATACCGGCCCGACATGTCAAATGTTCATAGATATGTGTGAAAGGCTTGATTTGATCATTTGCAACAGTACCGAGAAGTGTGAAGGGCAAATAACATGGGAGGTAGGAAGGCTGCAGTCGACGATAGATTATGCACTGATGTCACATAGGATGTATGATAAGCTCAGGGAAATGCACATAGATGAAGGTGGCTCCAGAAGTCTGGGTAGTGATCACAAACGTATCAAGCTAAGTTTTGGAAGAGCAGTGAAAGTGGGAAGGAGACAAGATGAGCAACTACAGGAAAATTTTTATTCAGAAAGGCAAATTGAAATAGCCACTAAATAAATTGAGAAAGTAATCACGGAGGATAATAAGACAGTGTGGACATACACGAATATATTTAGACTCTTTGAGCTAGAGCTTGCTAAGACGCGTAACAAGTCACCCCGGAAAAGAAGACACAAACCAAAAAGTTGGTGGAATGAGGAAGTTAAGAGAGCCATAGCAAAACGTCAGGAAGCCTCTAGGGAACACAGACATGCAAAGCAGCGGGGTGAACCGACAGATGATGTTGAAAAAAAAATGGGAAACCTTTCTAAGCTGTAGAAGGGCTGCATACCTTCTGATCAATGAAAAGATTAGAAGAAAGGAAGCTCAGTGGCTGGCAGAAGTACATAGAAAAGATAGAAAGGCAGCTGCGAAATTTTGGAACCATCTAAACTCCCTAAGAAATGAGACGAGCCTAGAGCAGAGTTTTATAACTACAGTCCAAGGTGCCAGGCTAGAAGGGGACGAAGCTATTGAATATATAAGAACAAGGGTGACAGAAAAATTTCAACAAAGAGGTACTTTATGCACCACAATAGACAAGGACGAATCAAGTGGTGCAATGGCTCCATTTTCACAACCAGAGTGGGAAAGGGCTGAAAAAAGGGTTCCTAGTAGTACATCAACAGGCCCAAATGGCATTCCAATTAGGCTGATAAAGACATTAGGTCCGAAGTCTAAGCAGGCTTTGAGAGAGGCAGTGAGCAAAATAATAATCGATGGTGAAGTTCCCGATGGATGGAAACTTAGCAGGATGAGCATGATCTATAAAGGAAAGGGGGACAAAGCTGACATAAACAACTACCGTCCTATAACAGTGGCATCAGTGGTCTACAGGCTGGCGATGCAGATTATAAAGGAAAGACTGCAGGCATGGATAGAAGATGAGGGGGTGCTAGAAGAACTGCAGAATGGATTTCAGAAACACAGGAGGTTGGAAGACAATCTGTTCTCACTGACGCAGTGCATGGAAATAGCAGAAAAGGAACACAGGCCCCTGTGGCTAGCATTCTTGGATATCAAGGGAGCGTACGATAGCGTGGTTCAAGAGGAATTGTGGGGAATACTGGACATACTAGGCGTGGAACATGTAGTCACTAATCTTTTAAAGGGTATCTATAAAGGTAACAAGGTAGTTATAAAGTGGGAAAAACAGGTATCCAAGCCTGCAGAGGTAAAACGGGGGCTTAGGCAGGGGTGCCCCTTGTCGCCCTTACTATTCATGATGTACCTACAAGGATTAGAGGCAAAATTAGAGGGATGTGGCCTGGGCTTAAACGTCTCTTTAGTCAAACAAGGAAAACTTATTGATGAGGCACTACCAGCATTAATGTACGCAGATGATATAGTGCTAATGGCCAACAACAAGGAAGGTTTGCAGAGATTGATGGACATCTGCGGTAACGAGGAAGATAGGTTAGATTTTAGATTCAGTAAGGAAAAATCAGCAGTCATGATTTTCAATGACAACGAAGGTAGTGAGCTTAGAATACAGGAGGTCACACTAGAGATAACAGATAAATACAAATATCTGGGCGTATGAATAAGCAATGGGACCGAGTACCTGAGGGAACACGAAATATACGTGACGACTAAAGGTAACAGGAATGCAGCAGTGATGAAAAATAGGGCACTGTGGAATTACAATAGGTATGATGTTGTGAGAGGAATATGGAAAGTGGTCATGGTTCCTGGGCTGACGTTCGGCAATGCGGTCTTGTGCATGAGATCAGAAGTTCAAGCAAGATTAGAAATTAAGCAACGTGGAGTAGGTAGGCTTGCTTTAGGAGCTCACGGGAATACACCAAATCAGGGAGTACAAGGTGATATGGGATGGACATAATTTGAGGGCAGGGAAGCTAGCAGCAAGATAAATTTCGAGAAGCGATTGAGAGAAATGAAGGAAAAGCGTTGGGCTAGGAAGGTTTTCAGTGACTTGTACATGAAGAATGTGGATGCAAAATGGAGGAAGCGAACCAGGAAGTTGACTGGTAAATACTTAGAAAACAGCAGGTGGCCAAACCAAAAAGAACTATCGGTTAAGAAGAAAGTGAAGGACACGGAGACTGACATGTGGAAAATTGGAATGATTAAGAAGTCCGCACTAGAGATCTATCGAACTTATAAGCAGGAAATTTCCAAGGAAAGGATCTATGATAATACTCGGGGTAGTTCTCTACTGTTTGAGGCAAGGACGGGAGTACTGCGAACCAAGACACATCGGACCAAATACGAAGGGGTAGACACAGTATGCAGTGCGTGTGGAGAAGAAGAAGAAACTGCCGAACACTTGATAATGTTCTGTAAAGGGCTTCACCCTATTGTTCAGGATGATGGTGCAGAGTTTTTCAAAGCACTGGGGTTTAGAAACCGGGAGGGCAAAATAGACTTTAAGCAAGTAGACTTAACTAGAAGTAGGTTATCTGATTGGTGGCTAAAGTCAAGGCACGAGTGAAAATTAAACTCTTCACTGCAAAGTACGAATTTTCAAACTCACTTTTTAAGGAAAAAAATAAATATAGTTTTGGGTTCATTAAGTATTACGGCTTGGTGGCGCTAGCCACCGCCCGATCTAAAGGGTACAACCATATCCATTCATCCATCCATCCAATATATGATGAAAAGATGCGAGATGGTGGTACTTCGAGTGTTGAATAGATGGATGAACGGACACACAGACAGATGCATGGATGGATGCTTGAACAGACGCAGGGGCGGATGCATGGACGAACGCAGGGACGGACGCACGAACAGACGCACGCACGGCCGGGTGGATGGACGCATGGACGGTAACGCACACGGACGCTTGGACGAGTGGAAGCAAGAATGAATGGACGGACGAATGCTTCATCCCTCTCTCCATCATTCACTCCGTGGATATGCTGCCAATTTTTCGCACCTGCACTTCGCATGGAATAATGAATGGTGTCCCACGCGTAAGTTTGATGTCTCCGTAACAATGTTATGCAGTGTACCACCTCTTATTTCCTACTTAGATAGGTCTAATCTGGTGCCATCCCCTCTGTGCTCTAGCTGTAACGAAGCTGAAAATATTGACCTTTTTTTTTCTAGCATGCCGCCATTTCAAAAATAAAATAAAAACATCATTGGAAAATATATACAAAAAACTAGAAATTTCATTTGTACTCAGAATATTTTGTCCTCTCGGGCTGTTTTATTAGAATTCAGCGATAGGAACGTCTGCGAGGCCCTCTGGGAAATCGTATGTGACACAGGGAGATTACCTTGCTGAGCCGTTAATTAGCTCTCGTCTTTTTTCTAACCAATCTTATATTTAGTACAGTTAAATCTGCATATAACAAAACTGATAAATTTCTGGAAAAATTTATATAAAAAGAATTTCGTTATATGCAGGTTCGGGACGAAAATTTGGGAAATAAACGCGCAAATTAAAAGCGCGATTGAAAGCAGAGCTAACCCAAAACACTTATTTTACAGTAAAAAAAACTGCATTAATATTGCGATAGCGATTATATGAACACTCTTGGCAGGTTTTTGCCGTAGCCACCTTGTTCCGTAACAAGTCCAAATTGATAACATGCCCCCGTGCATCGTAACTTTCACAAGCGGGTAAAAGCGAGCGAGCGTTGCTGAAGCAGAGATCAAACGAGTCAGCCCATCCCTATCGCCTACAACGTGCATAACATCTCCCGCGTGTTAGAACTGCCGTCGAATGCTCAAACAGAAAGTAAACCAACCGTCTTGAAAAGAACCCCAGGTGGTCGAAATTTCCGGAGCCCTACACTACGGCGTCTCTCATAATCATATGGTGGTTTTGGGACGTTGAACCCCACAAATCAATCAATCACCCGTCTTGAACGAGCACGAAACAACGCGAGAGCTGGGGGAAGCGGGGGGGGGGGAGGTAGCGATCGCTTCAGTAGCAATGATGAATTTGAATTTTAAAGGTGGTTGCGATCACTGGTACGCTTGCTATCTCGGAGATTATCAGTGCGGTTTCAACGTGAAGAGACTGTGTGAAAATAGCACTTCTCCCTGGAGAGGTCGTATTTGCTCACACTAGCATTTTGTAAAGGTTCCGCGATATCGGATCCATAAAAGTCGGCTGCCACCCTTACTTTTATATGTAACATTACATTTTTTTGCTCTCGCGTTAATTGCATTACATTTAACGCGCCGTCTTGTTGCTGGAAGTAATCGGCTAGTCACGAAAGCTACTGCGAACTCGCGGCGCAAGACGGAAGTGCGTGACGAGTCGACCTCCAAAGATCCGTCGTCTCCATGGTCTCCGAGAGTTTCCGTCAGCGCCTAATCTGACATCCCCTAGGTGGTGAGGACACGGTTATCCGAAATTAAGAAAAGTCACAGTTTCGCCGCAAGGGCGAAGCAATGCGATAGAAACAATTTAGATTTAACGCTAAGAACGGCAAGCAGAATGAAAGGGGCAGCGCGCTGCTCCCGCACAAATCACGCAAAAAAAAAAAACAACATACACAGCATGACAGCGAACTAACAACGTTTACCGCTCGACACTTCACGCGCTGCTTAAACAAAGGCGAGGCACGAAACGCAATTATAGGTACAGATATGAGTGCGAACCAACAATATGCCCTAGTTGTTACTTTGCTGTATTTGAAAAGCGCACTATTTTTGCAAACGGTGCATATTCTGCGAGCGAAGTGATCTTTTTGCGCCCGACAACTAAACGCAATCGTTCCAGTCATAGTTGAAGGCACGCGATTCTCTTCACCGAAGGAGAAGCGCACGCGCACGAGCATCTAACCCCCACCATCCCCTCTCCCCATCCGCGGGGCAAAGTAGTCGTGGGAGTGAGCGCGCGTCGGCGTATCGAGACGAATTGGGCGCCGTGCACGGTGGCTTTTTTTTTTACCTTTTATGAGTTTTTATTTATATAGGTACGTATAAGGTGAATGGTGGCGGCGACGGCAAAAACGCAGCCGAGACTGTCCATATAAATGCTATCGAAATAATAAAAAAGCAAAGCTGAACGTCGTCGGGGGCCGCACCATGCGCGCGCAATACAACTATTCACGCCCGCACGGCGTCGAGAACGAAGAGCGAACGACACGGACACCGCGGTAAACTATTCGGTAAAGCGCTCCCCATTTGCAGCGTGGTCCCCCATATGTAACGCTAACTAAAAGCGCGGCACCGTCAATGCGCAAAAATATTTTTTTCTTTTTTTTGGTTTAGAGGGGGGTTGGGGGTGGCACACACCTGCGCACGCCCGCTCGTGGGGTGCAGGTCAGCCTCGCGCTCCCCCACCCGCGCCCAATAACGAGCGATCACTCTCGCCTGGTGCACCGTGCGCGACGCCGCCGCTTCGCGCTTCGTCGGCGGCGGGGCAGTCGCGGAAGATGCATGCTCATACCAAAAGGCGGAGTATAATTCCTAGATTGCTTGTCGGGAAAATTCGTTATATCAATGTTGTCTCCCACTGTTACTTCGTTACATAGAGGTCACAAATACGTGCGCTTCTATGGAGCAATGGCGGGGAATAAAAAAGCTTCGTTATATCGAGTGATTTGTTATATCGAGGTTCGTTATAAGCAGGTTTAACTCTATTTCAATAATTCACTACAATAACTTGACCTAACTTCACCTACTGAAAATTTATGAATTATGATTATGCCCCAGTTACTCGAAAAATCTTATTATTTCTCTTTTTTCACTTTTTTCACAATGTTCCAAAATGATCCCCTCTTGTTAAAACAATGTTGTCATGTTTATCTAGCCTGCATAATCCTAACTTTTTCACTTATAATTAACCACCGACTTCTTCCCCAATCCTCCTTAGTGGGTAAGAGCCACCAGATAGGATTAAGCAAGCAAGCAAGCAAGCAAGCAAGCAAGCAAGCAAGCAAGTAAGCGAGCGAGCAAACGAGCAAGCCAGTAAGAGGCTGAAGATTTGATTGATATATGGGGGTTAACGTCCCAAAACCGCCATATGATTATGAGAGACGCCTTAGTTGAGGGCTCCGGAAAATTAGACCACCTGAAGTTCTTTAACCCGCACCCAAATCTGAGCACACGGGCCTACAACATTTCCGCCTCCATCGGAAATGCAGCCGCCGCAGCCGGGATTTGATCCCGCGACCTGTGGGTCAGCAGCCGAGTACCTTAGCCACTAGATCACCACGGCGAGGCAAGAGGCTGAAGAGCAGTAGGTCTCTTGATTTGCTGGGACGATGGAGCTTTACAGGTTTCATTTGACAGTTTAAGTGAACCGTGATCCACTCACCGCTGCGCATCGATGCAGCGTCCCACACCTGTGCAGAATATTAGATGAGATTTATATATTTTTTCTGAATAATTCGTGTCACTAAAACTAGTTTAAATTGATACAAAACGATGACGAAATTAAGTACAGGCATCGTCACACTCCTCTGACTCGACTTCACAAGGAAACGAGAGGTCCGTTGTGGGCGGACGACTTGGACAGAGACACTTGGCATCGCAGCAGACGATAATAAGGATTTCTCACTTACGATATAATGTACTGTTATTTCAATAAATAGGTAATACGAAGTTTTGAAAAAAAAAACATGTTTCTTTGGAAGTGTTGCAAAAATAATTAATTAAATCTTGATGCGAAATCTGAAACGCAATAGCAGAGGAATGCATACTGTGGTAGTTAAACAAGCCAAGGTTTCACTTCCACCGCCTGGTCACAAAATTGTTTTGCAATAAAATTTGCGTAAAAAAGCAATTTTCAGTTGAATACATTATGATAAGACTTTGTTTTACACTCGCCAACAAGTGGTGCGAATTTCAACAACGTAATCTATTCGAAGCAGATCCGAAGCCTGCACTTCCCATAATTTCCTTGAGGGTACAAGCACCGCTGAAGGATTCCACGTATACATTAGTGCTAGATTTCTCTCTAGGTAATATTGTATGAAACTCCATGTTGTCAGCGAAAGGGTAACTATAGCCTCGTGATAAAACTAAACAGGCGACGCAAATTCACATTAGTGGAGGTGTATGTGAAATCATCCAGTAAAAATAACGGACAAGTACAGGGCCTATAGGAGAATAACGAACTAAGAATGATAAAAGGAAACACGCAGTACACCCGAAATGTGAGAGTTTTAATGCGAAAGTAAGAAAAACTAAATTGGCGAAGGGGCATTTGGTAACTGGTATTGACTCTACTTATAAACAACAGTGGAGAGATGTTCGTAAAATGTGCAGTGTGCTAGAGGATTCGCATATTAAACTCGTTTTTCCAAAATCAAGAAAATAAGAAGGTACTGAAAAGCCAAAACGGCCAAAGATGGACGAAACAAATCTTATTTTGGGCTGCAGTCAAGGCATAATACAAAATGTTGATGCCAAAAGCCAGGTTGAGTACACTGATCAAATGTTAGTGCGGGCGAAAGCATAGGGCATAATTTGAAAGGATATCGAGCAAGGTTAGGTACGAGGAGACAACTAGACGTAGTAAGAAGAAACTCCGAAGATTTGAAGATTACGATCAAAAACAAATGGGCAACTTTACGAGAAAAGGGTAATACTGGCAATAAAAAATTTATGAAACAGTAACTATAGACCTATATCTGAAGCAGCCGTCAAAGTTCGAAGTAAGGCACTAGGACAAAAACTATGCAAGCACTCCCATTTGACAACAAAGTTATTAAAAAAATGGCACCACATGATGGAGATTAACTCAAGAACCTAAATGAAATTTGCACATGCGACAAAGCTGAGGAACAAGAAGAAAGTCAGTGACATAATAAACTACGACGTCAAAGTGATAGAAGTAGCAAACAAAACAAATGCACCAACATCAGAACAACGAAAAAGAGGCTCTGTATAGAACGAGAGACGCTTATTTACAGAAAGGCAGAGAGGTTGGCTTGAGCGATAGCTTGCCCTAGCCTGCTACTTTACACTGGGGGAGAGTAAAGGGGAGAAGAAAGACTAATGGATGACAATGGTGAGATAGAGAGGTGAGTATAGAGAATTCTTTCTAGCTGAGAAAAATTTTATAGCCGCGCATATAGTCCAGTTGCTTCCAAAAACTCCCAAGTATTTCCAGGAGGGTGAACATTATTAAGTGCGAATGGACGGGGTGATGCTATGAAGGTAAGTAAAGTTAAAATTCGTTGGCATTCGCCAGTGAGTTAACGTGAACTCCCCCGTGTGATCACATTGCGATTCCCAGGAACCACTAGACCCTCTCGGGAAATCCTGGTGAGTTTACGCGTATATGTGAGAGTAAATTCGCACTATAAAGATGTTTACGTCCGCGACCCGCTTCGCCCACTTGCGCTCGGAATCACGGGCCCTTTGCCGCGCTGTCTTGTCTTCAACCGGCGCGACATCTTCAACGACGCGTGCAATTCTCGCATTCGATTGCGTTGTACTCGTTGTTGGAGGTATGGCAGTCGAGGTTGATGCCTACGATTGATCCATACCTATGACGACTTGCCGATCTCGAGCAAGTCATGGCTGCGCGGGCGCGCGCAATCACGTGGCGTGTGACGTCACTGCGCCGTTGCTACAGACGCTTCTCTCCGCTTCTTGCGCCGTTGCTACGGGAGAGGAGGAGGCACACCCCGGACGGCGGATTCAGGGTCGCTTATAAAGTGCATTCGCACTTAAAAGGTTATAACTGCTCTCATGACCACAGTTGAACTGTTGGTGTCTGGCCAAGGGCCCAGCACGGTCTCATCAGTTAATGCCTTACTGCGATATCGTACAGTAGAAGAAATCAGTGTTTGTCGTTCACGTCTGTATGCTGGACAGTTACAAAATATGTGCTGAAGTGTTTCCGGCATATCACAGTGCTCACAATTAGGACCGGGGCCACTGCGACTGATGATATGTGCGTAACGTCTGGTGTACGTCACAATAAGACGAATGCGAGGAATCGCACTTGCCAGTAGCCGTTTCAATTTAGGGGGCATGCGAAACCTCATTCCCGGGTCCCATTTGTGAAGCCGCCGGTGTCGCCGATCCGGTTTGGTCCAGTGCTGAAGTGTGTAGCTGCTCATCACGCAGCGAAGCAGGGCGTTCATGTCAGCTCGTGAAAAGGCAATGCGTATACCTCAGGGGCGATTGTTAAGGCATTTTAGGCTTCAGCGTCTGCCTCTTCGTTTCCCATCACGCCGCAATGAGCGGGAATCCACTGGAAAGTGATAAGATGACAATTTGTTGAAAGCAACCTGAATAAGTTCAGCGATTACTATTGTCAGGATGTAATACGAACCTTGCTTCATGACGCAATTAATTGTTTGCAAAGCGGGTTTGGCATCATGGAAAATTGTCCAGGCTCGAGGTTGCTCTCAGAAAATAAATCTTATTGCCTCCCGGATATCGACAAGTTCTGCAGCAGTTGATGTAGGTGTATGGTCCACTTTGAATCGTCGAGTGATATCTATGTCTGGGGTGACAAAGACTGCGGCGGAGGTGTTTAGTGTGGTGGCCCGTCAGTGTAAACGTGCCGAGAATCACCGTACGTTGTATAAATGTGATGTCTGACGCCAACAAAAGAAACGAGTGACTTCTTCGTAATTCCAAGTATCATAAGACAAACAGGTGGTTTAGGCAGGACCTATGGAGGCATTGCAGGAGCATTCGGTAGGGAAAACCTCGATGATTGAATATTCTCATGCCATGATATCACACTCGAGAAACTGCAGTCTGGGTAAGTGGCGGGCAGTACTGATAGTGGGGGCTGTCTGTGTCGGCTCAGCAATCTAAGTTGAACTCCAGTGGCTCGCAGAGCATGTATACACTGATGGAACAGGCCCGAGCCTCTGCGATGGTCCTATTTGTTGACGTACAACGTGGTAGACCTAAGCATCTTCGTAAGCATTGAGCTTGAACACTCTCTAGCGTCTTCACACAACTGGGTCTAATATTGGAGAGCACAGGCACGGTATCGTATGTATTCCACAAATAGAGCGTTGTACAATTGAAGTAGCGATGATTCTGATAGGACCCAGCTTGTTCCTGCCACGGGACGAAGAACGAGAGCAGAGCTCTTCAATTTAGATTTAAGTACGGCGACGTGTCTTGTCCACGATAGATCTCTGTGTACGACTACCCCAAGAAACTTGTGGTGCGTTACAGCTGGTTTCGCTGTCCCATTAATAAATATTGGTTATTGCGACATATGCTTGCGCGTGAACGCAAGCACTGCGTATTTATTGATTGAAAGAGTGAGCCCCTAACGTCTCTAGATATATTTATGCGATCGTCACTGCACGCTGTAGTAAAGCTCGCAATTCTGGACGAGTAGTTCCGGATGCTCATATGCATATGTCATCAGCGTATACATTGATCTTCACCATGCTGGGAAGTTCTGCTGCTATGCCGATCATTGTGACATTGAGTAGAATCGGGCTGAGACGATGGAGGCGCAATGGTAGTAAGAGGCTCATTAGTGGCAAGACCATCAGGGGTGTCGATGACGAGGCTACAGTAGTCGCTGGCTATCTCAACTTCTGTCCGCCCTTGATGTAGAGCAACAGCTTGAAATGGTTGACGTTGTTGGGGAGTTGTCTGAAAACTTCGTACCACCCGCCAGATCTTAAGTAGAGGTTGACTAGGGTCTAGAGATCCACAGAATTTTCTCCAACGCTGCCTGTCAATCTTGTCAAGATGCTGAAGAACATCTCGTTGAGTTCGACGACAGGTGGAAAGGCTTGAAGGCGACTTCGTTTGTTTGTGTCGGCGTTCTGCACGGCGACGGATTGCACGAAGGGTCTCGTATTAGGAGTCAACTGCTGATCTCTGCATGGGTAAGTTAACCTGTTTGGTTGCATCATGCAGTGAAGAAGCAATGATGTTTTCTACCTTGTATGGACCAGTCGTGTGCTCACAGCCGGACTAGACAGATGCCTTGAACAGTGTCCAGTCTGTTTGACGGATGTAGAGTGTGTGTGTGCGGCGAAACCACCTGAACTGAACATATATAGGTTGGAAGGTGGTCACTGCCGCGAGTGTTCAAATCTGTGCACCAACATGCGGAAGACAGAAGGCTCCTGGAAACAAAACAGAGGTCGAGGCAGCTGCTGTAAGACGTGCAACGAAAAAATGTTGGTGATCAGTCGTTGAGCACATTTAGTCCATAGTTGCATATAAAATTGGCCAAATCCCTTCCGCGATAATTCATTGTAGTGCTACTCCAGAGAGGATGATGTGCATTAAAATTACCAATCACAAGGTGTGGCATTTGTGCGGCTGGAAGAATGGTCCCCAGGTGCAAGCAGTCTATCTGTGAGCTTGGGTGTATGTATCCTCTTATTACTGAGAATGTCCGCTTTTATGTGTTATAGTCAGACTCACGTAATCATTGCTGGTATGCGGCGTGACATCATGTCTCAAGAACATCAAATCACGGCGTATACAAACGAGAACTTTGCTCGTACGCTGATCACTGCGAGACTAAATCTGGATATATCTAGATATACGAAAAGTTGAAACCATATTCTGTTCACGTATAACGATAACATGAAAGTGATATTTAAAATCTCATTGTCAGAAATCTGACAGATGGCCACGTAGACCACGAGCTAAAAAGGAATAAAAGGAATAAAAGGATTAAAAAGGCATGAAATGCAGACTCTAAAGGGCAAGTGGCGAAATATTATCAACAACCTAAATTGCATAGCTCGGGTGACAGAAGAACTGTACGCTGATCTGTACAATTCGTTAATAAATAATTCAACCTCGGGTAGCAGTAGTGATGAGAAAGGTATGAAAGTCCGATATATAACAGCTGATAGGGTCAGAAAGGCCACACTTGATATGCCAGCTGCAGCTGTGAATGACAGAATATGATGTAATCAAAGATGGAGGCCAATTTTTTTCGAAAGAAACTAGCTACAGCTTACGCCAGATGCCTCAAAACTGCAATGATTGCAATGCGGTGAGAAATGCCCATATTACACCAATACGCATGAAAGGAGGCATCAAAGACTTACAGAGCTATATGGCCATCAGGCTACTTTTGCTGATATACAAAATATCCACCAAAGTAATGTAAAACAGATTACAGAAACACTTCAGCAAATTGAAGAAAATAAGCTGGATTAAGGGAACGCTACGACGGATTACATTCTTCAAATAAATCAGTTAATAAAAATCCGCTTGATGCCCCAATCCCCCATTTTCCTGCCTTATTAGACTGCAAAAAGCGTTAAACTTAGTAGAGATATCTAGAGTTTCAAAAATACCAAGTCGACAAGCAGCTCCTGAATGCTATGTCAATTGTAAAGACTTCACAGCTATTTCAATGCACCATAATAAAGGAGATAGAATTGCGATCAACAAAGGAGTAAGACAAGGAGATACTAAATCCATAAGTTTGTTGACTATTACTACGACGAAGTCAGAAGTAATACTAAATATCCAGAAACGGAAAGAGTTTAAGATCGAAAGTAATACATGGGAGTGTGCTCAAGAATATGTATACTTAGAACAACTGGCCACTCGAGAGCCTAAGCACTAAAAAATAGAAATATACCGAAGTGTAAATAATGGCCAGAGAACGTTCGGCTGCAACTCTCAAATAATGCTAAAAAATCTGCTACTGTTATTGAAGCGAGAACTATACAACCGCTGCTTACTGGCAGTTATGACGTATGCGGCTGAAAGATGGAGAATAACAAATCAACTCGAGTCAATGAAGGACCCGACAGAGCACTGCAATGTCAAATGATAGGAATAACATTTAGAGCTGGGATGGCATGCAGAATGGGCTAGGGAACAAAAAGGACTGAAAGTTATCCTACTTGGCGTAAAAAAAAGGAATGGCACTGGCCTGACAACGTATTGCATTGAACAGACAGGCGTTGGACAGTAAGAGCAACAGAGTCGTTACCGTTGGATGCGAACACAGTAGGCGAAGGAAAAGTTGAATTGAGCAACGAATTCATGAATTAGAATCAGCTCGCGCGGGATATGGTGACTGGGGGTCATTCGAAATGGCCTTCGTCCACAAGTGGGTGAAAATAAGCTGAGAATGATGATGATGATGATGAAGATGATGATGATGACGACAGCGACAAAACAAAAACAGTCGTAATAGGACTGAGTGGACGTCATATAGCCTGCATCTCTGTACTGTCATGTGCACGTATTATGAGCAGAAAAAGATGCTCTTAGACGTGTATCAACGAAGATACCTTTGTTTTTGTTACAGAATAGCACGCTCCTTGCTAAACTGTGGCTATAGGAGAAGGCTCTTTATAGACCGTGCGTGGGGAAATGTATGATTTGGCGTGGGCTAAAATGACTTGATCAAAAGAATTTTTCTAGATTGCGCTTTGTGTTCATGTGGGCCACCCTCCAAAGGACTGTGAAATACTTTCCGTCTACGCTATTTGAAATATGCTTCTTGAGATGGGAACATACAGGGAATGTGTTTTATGACATGATAATGCTTGTCATTATGCGAATTGTGTGGAAAACCAGGACAAATATCTTACACGAAGTAAAAGAAACGAAGCCTGTGAAGTTGAATCTCTTTAAATACCTCGCGTACAATAGAGATGTATTGTGTGAACTTATTGAACCACCTGAATGGCTACCCATAATTGAAAAAGCGGCAAGAGTGAAATATCACTTGAATAAAGAGGACAAGACGCCGATTAAGTTTTTAGAATGTAAAGTGCTGTCATGCAGTGTTGAATTCAATTGTAGCTATAATTTTTTATATAAAAGTAACCATGACAAAAACAGCGAATGAACATCAAAACAAGAAGAAACGTATTTCTGTTTATTTCATCTGTCTGTTCTTTTCGTAATGTGCGTTACAATGCAGTTGAGACTAATAGCGGCAATCCAAAGAATGCTAGTTCACTGTGCACGCGTTGCCCTCGTCGCCGCTTCGAAGGATTTATCGAAAGATTTTCTCCGCTTCGAAGGATTTATCGGCCATGGGCCGAGGTGCAGCTCAGGCTTTAGCCAGCGGCGATGACTACCGTGTTGTACGTCCTCGCCTTCCCACCGGTAAGCTCGTTGTAGACTCTGTTTTTCTACATGCGGACTTAGCTGGTCGACCTTACCCGGTTCAATATTTCAGAGATGCTCTTCGGGACATCATTGACTAGAAGGAAATAAGCTCCATAGTCCAGTTTCAAATGCCTCACGTTTGATGGTCACATGCAAGTCAACGCTGAAGAAAACTAATTTGGTCACAGGAGGCAAATATTTCGTCAAAAGTCATCGATGCCTCGTTATTTACCCGGAGCCCACGGAAGTGAAGGTGAAGCTTATGTGGCTTCCTGAGTGCTTGGAGGACGCCTATGTTTGTGAGGCACTACAAGCTTTTGGGAAGGTCAAGACAATATCACAAGAAAGCTGGAAATATAGTGGACATGGAACAAAAGCGGACGCTAAAAAGGCTATTGTTTTGTCCCTTGCTGATGGAGTTCGCGTTGCTCACATTTCCCATATTCTTGTTGTATGCGGAGTGCAAATCCTTGTCCTAATACCTGGCCGCCCACTACTTTGCCTTCGGTGCAGTAAGGTTGGACACATCCGTCGAAACTGCAGGAACCCTCGCTGTGACAACTGTCGACGGTCATTCGGCCGAAGATTGTGTTATGACATACGCCAACAAGTTGCGACAGCGCAGACAACAGCCAGATAATAGTCTACAAGATCATATTATGGATGCCACCGAGGTTCTGGACGCAACGGGAGACACTCCAAGAATTTCAGCTGCTGTGGGCTCTACCACAAAGAATCAAGAAGAGCAAAGGAAGTCACTCGCTGTTGACACAGTTGAAACTTCTGCGTGCAAAGATCCAAGTGAATCATGCAAGCAGCATACCCAAAATGGCTCTGCACAGCCCCAAGCGCAAGTAGAAATTCCTATGAAGAGTGCTGTTGCGCTCACCCATGAAGATGCTGAACAACCGCTAGTACAAGACTAAGACTCTGGGCTGGATCCCGCAGAGAGCTCTTCATCTGCTTGCGCTGAAGCTCCGAAGCAGCTTTTTCATCATGGTGAGGGGTTAGAAGATGATATGCAAATCTATATAGATGCAGCAATACAGAAGCTTTGCGCATCGTACAGCTCGGATTCAAGCAAAGAGAGTGACCCAGCGTCAGTGACTAGGAAGTCACGCCGTCGCCGAAAGTCTATGCCCGAAGGGAAGTGTCACCGATCCCGATCTAGGAGGCCTGGTAGGGATTCACGGGAAGCCTCAGCGCCAACTCTTGGGACTGATCAAGTGGAACGATAAGCGCATTGGAAGGTGGTCACCATGGGGTAGTCTGAGCGACTTATCTTTGCTACCTTGAACGTACGCGGCCTTAGGTCTTCACAGAAACATGCACAGCTCCGTATTCTTTTCAATCGGAAGTGTCTCTACTTTGTCGCCATTCAAGAGACGAAGATCGAGAGCAAGGAAGAGACCGTGAAGACCCTGCGGCCTTTTGTGTTTCAGTTTAATGTGCGTGTCTCACATGCTAAAGGTTTATCTGCGGGCTGTTGGTTGTTTCTGAGAAAGAGCCCACCCTGTTCAGCATTATGCACTAGTGTTGATGAAGAGGGCAGGTATATATGCTGTGATTTTTCGTTGCAAGGAGTGCCATGTAGAATTATCAATCTATATGCGTTTAATGAGGTTCCGAAACGACTTGAGTTATTTGAAAAAGTGCGTAATTTAATTGACGTCGACAGATGCACGGTACTTATGGGAGATTTCAACTGCGTATGTGAAGCTATTGATCGTTTTAATTCGTCTGGAAAGAGAGACAGGAGTGGTGAGCTTTTATCCGGTAATGTAGATAATGCAGGACTAATTGACACCGGGGTCTTGAATCGGGCAACGGCATATACAAGAGTACAGGGCAGTTCTCATGCTCACCTTGACCGGATTTACATGTCCTCAGCACTCCTCTCTCGTAAAATTTCCTGCAGCACCGAAGCTGTATCATTCTCAGACCATTGTATTGTTATTGCGCAAATTGGTAAAAATCGTCACAAACGATTCCGTCCCTAGTGGGCCCTTTGAAAAATAAATGCGAAGCTCCTCTGTGATCAGTAATTCATGAATCGTGTACAGATGGCATTGAGGCAATCCTTTTCGATTGGTTTGCATGTCTTCGCTGCTTGGGAGCTTTTTAAACAAGAAGTTCGTGCTATAGCTTTATAAATCGGGGCTGTTAAGTCTTTCTATAGAAAGAATGATGAAAAGATACTTCTTAAAAGTTGTTGCAATCTTTATGAGATGGAATGCTAAATGCCGAGAAAGTACATCAAAGACATTGAGAATATTCAGTGCCAACTACAGAGATATGTGACGCTGCTCGCTACAAAGGGGCACGTATTAGATCTCAGAACCAGCGCACTTTGAATTCTCAGCAACCGACGCGCCAAGCTTTACTTGATGAGCAACGCCATGCGATTGCTAAAGTTATTGCAGACTGGTACTTTAACGGTGTGCTCATAAAAGATAATAGAAACATTTCTTTGGCTTTAGAAAAGTACTATAACACTTTATTGAGCTCTCCCTGTGATGATCCTGACGTTCACCTCAAGGCCAGTTTTGTTTCTCTTGTGAACCCCTTGAATGACATTGATTGTACCGTGATTAATTGGCCCATTACTATACAGGAAATTTAGCAGACAACCAACAACTTGCCGTTATTGAAAACATCTGGCTCTGATGGCATCACAGGCGAATTTTACAAAGCTTTCAAGACAACGCTTGCTCTTATATTGCTGAATATTTTTCAAATAAGTTATGACATGAATACACTCCCACAATACTTTTGCAAAAGTCACACTGTGTTAATACCGAAAACGACTGACAAGGAAAAACTTCGCTTCGTCGAGGGCTACCGAACAATATCGCTGTCAAATGAGGACTACAAAATTTTCGCAAAAGTATTATCAAACAGGTTGAACTTTGCTATGTCGATTCTCATTGGGTCTTATCAGACATGTGGAATCAGGGGTTCATACATACATACCAATATACATGTCACTCGTACAGTGCTTCAGTACTGTCATGGTTTTCAGAAACATCTCGCAATGCTACAGGTAGACATTGCAAAAGCTTTTGTTCGTGCTTGTCATTCCTTCCTTTTTTTCTCTTCTCGAACAAGCCAATGTTGGCAAAGGTGTTCCTAAAGGCGTTAAACTATGTTATAATGAATGCTCAACTCGTCTGATAGTTAATGGTCAACTCTCCAAGCCTGTTCCTATTCGCTCTTCTGTAAAACAGGGATGCCCGATGTCACCTCTTCTATTTGCACTTTATCTAGAACCACTTTGTTCAAGCATACTACAGTCGAGTTGCATTCGTGGCTTCAGTATATTAGGCAGTGAAGTTAGAGTATTAGCTTATGCAGACGATCTTGCATTCTTTTGCACAGATAAACCAATTGTCGAAAATTTGGTACATACTATTGAAATGTTTGGCGTAGTACCAGGAGCTCATTCAAAAGCCTCGAAAAGTTTGGGTCTGTGGTTTGGCTTGTGGCGTTGCACACCAAACCACTTTGCAGGGATTAATTGGAAGAGAGCTCCTCCAACATACCTCGGTGTACCATTAAATGCATATAGATTCAGTGCGCATTAGCAAGGAATGTGTCCCTAAGCTTGAACGACAGGCCCAGACATTTGTTCCCTATCGCCTTTTAATCTTTGGGAGAGCTGGAGCTTGCAACTTATCCATTGCGCAAGATTTTATATACAACGCTTTCATCGGACTTTTGCTACTTTCATATGGTATTCGACTTTTGAGCCCATGCGTCGTGATAATATATTCAAGCCAGTTAGTGAGGGTGGGTTAGGAATAAAACACCTTTATCTATAACAAACAGTGTAACAATTCTTTTTTTCGATACAATTCTCATCCTGTTATCCGTTCCTTCTTGCAGGTTAAACTTGTTGATTGCTTGCGCGATTCATTTGTTTCATCAAACTTCTCCGAACACCCATGCATGTGAGGATTCATGCAGGAAGTTTACCTCGCAGTTCGGTTCCTTAAAGCTCACTTTTCTGTAGACTACCTGTCTACAGTATCACACAAGGTGCTGTATAAGGATCTACTGAGTACACGTTTCCCACCTCCTTTGTACCACTCACTGTACTCCAATCTTCCAGGCCACGATGTGTTGAAGCGAGTGCACAAAATGTACATTCCACCGAATTCAAAGACATTTTCCTTTAAACTCCACTCTGAAACATTGGCGGTAAACACATCGTTAAAAGGAAAGGGTATTTTTATTTCGTCTGTTAACTGCCGTCTGTGTGATGTGCCGGAAACGGTTGAACATTGCTTTGTTGTCTACAAAGACGCCATACTGTTTTGGGATGTCCTTCAGCGAGCACTAAAAGAAAACGTTTCGTCATTAATTCTCACACAATACGTTATCTCCTACAAGCAGCGCTTGATGAAGTGCCATATGATATGTTTTTCCTCAAGGGTGTGCACAGCTTGTAGAAGACACGAATGCAAGAACGCAATGCAGAGCCCACCACCTCTTCAAGCACACACTTCATTCAAATGGCTATCCACCTCAAAAACATTTACGACGAGCTAGACTTTACACCAGACTGGTACTCTATCTTAGAGAGCTGTTTGACGTCACCCCTTTCTTGTTTGCATAAAACGACGTGAACAATTCTTGATGTGTAGAACTCACCCTGTGTTAGCCATTGAGTGTTTATGAGTAACGCTTGGGCGTTTATTGTCGCCATTTCATTGTACTTTGATTTGCTTGATTTTGTCTTTATTACGCAAATACTTTAACAAATGCCATAAAAAAGCCCTCGTGGCCAGTAAACGAGGTGATAATTTCATTCATTAAAGAGAAAAAAAAACCTCGTGGCCTAACGGGTAAGGCATCGCACTCCTAAACCGGGGATTGCGGGGTCGAGTCCCGCCGAGGGTATGTTTTTCTTGCAAAAAAAAAAAAAACGTTTTTCAATACGTTTTTTGGTTAAATCAAGGCCAATTGTTTCCATTTAATCTATTTGCTCTCCACTGTGCGTTATAGTGTAATTCAGAGTGAAAGTGACCGTGGAAAGTGCGCAAGCGCACCGTTCGCACGCCACCCTCGTGGTCTAATGTTTTCTATTATTAGACACTTTTACTTGGGAGTACGTAAAGAGCCTACGTACGCAGCGTGCTTAAGGAAAAAAAAGTGCGCATGCGCGGTACGTAGCATATCTAATGCATGGATGCGTGCGTACGCAGAAAAAAAAAAAACGCGGCGTGTATAAACGTGACGAGGCGGAGCTTACGCGGTGTGACGCTAGGAGCCAGATAGCAAAATGGCAGCGATGGCGTAGAATGCAGAGAGCAACAAAGCCGGCCCAAATCGAGTACACTTTACTTTGAGGGACGATATTGCGCTGCTATCGCAAGTACACACCAGCGATCCGTTTAGGCATCCGAAACAAACAAACGTAAACCATGGATCCGAAATGTTTCGCCTGGGTTTGGATTCTAGTGGCCGTTATGACGGCCGCTACCACACAAGTGCGCTAAAAAGCACCCAAACGCTGTTTAATTCCTAATAACATACGTCTACTTGAACCAAACTATCTTGGTACGGTCAATAAGGTGAACTAAATGTGTCGTTGAGCACTTCGCATGCAGCGTACGCAACGTATCGTGCCACGTACGTAGGCTCGTTACGTACGCCCAACTAAAAGTGTATATTGCCTAGCACATAGCATAACGTAAAGCAAAACATACGTGGACTGGCGATGTCTTCTTTGGCTTTCGGGCGACTGGTTTCGCGACCCGCAATAGATGCGTCGGTCGGCTCAACTGACTGCGGGGGGCCAATTTTAGAGGTCGTACGAGCACTCGCAGTACTTGTTTCCTGCATAGTTTGAAAAATGCCGGACGTTCAATGAGCGCAGAGCTTGCGACTCACCTTGGGCATGGGTTAAGCGGTAAGTATACTTTTGTAAAAACGTGGTACATTCGCTCGTTAAATAAATCTGAGAAAGATGTTCAGATTTGTTTTGGTTGCAGTGAACATTAGTAGGTTGGAAGAAGGGTGGTTGTACACGCATTGCTCAGTTATGGTTGTCGGAAGAAAGCATCACTTAACAGAGGTAAGATAGAAAATTGTAATAATTAGAGGCTTCTGTTGGGAACTTATCATATTGCATGGACTCATTAGTCTCCTTTGAAACGTTTACAGCTGCTAGCTAAAATGTAATAAACTTGTCAATTAAGTGGGATTATGTGTACTTGCTGTCTCTTGGTGACCGGAAGTCTGACTGAAGGATGTAGCGTTTAGGTTTTGAAGTTGTGACCTGCTACATCAAAATGCAGTGCCGCTGCTTTTGATCATTTATTCGCCATGTCTGCGCGATGCCCGTTAAAAATAACATAACATGCTGTCCTCTTCCACAAATGTACCGTTTCTGACAAAGTGAACAGACGATCATGCAGACAATGTTTGAACTAGAGTAGGTAAAGCTTGAGCTTATAGGATGTACCGAGGGGTCCACTGTTAAAGAGAACACCGGAGCGCGTGTCGTAACGAACCATGCGTACCGTAACGAAGCGCTTGCTGGGCCAGCTGCGGCATGGTCTGGCTTTCGGAGGGCGACCATACATGTTCCGTGGTGGTGGTCCTGGGTGACTGACGCACCCCATAGTTAAAAATAGGAAGTGATTTATGTAGTTTATTTTAATTCAATTCTATATATACGTGAATTCGGACACACAGGAAATTAATCTAGCGCTTGAAAATAAGCGCTATTGGTGCTATGGGCGTTAGATGGCACATGTCAGTATGACTAATATATATATATATAATTTATTTATTTATTTAGTACATACTGCAGACCACGTCGTGGTCCTTGCAGGACGGGCATACATAATTGTACACAAAACTAAAAACATACATATGTATATACATACACAAATAAACAGAAATATATATCTATATACATACACATATACACAAATATATGCACACTATTATATAAATGCCTATGCAAACATAATCAAAAGAACTTAACAAAATTGTAATAGAATGCACATAAAAAAAGGTACAGAAAGTACATGTCACCCATCGTCACAAGTTCTACAGTGCGGGCAGAGAATTCCATTCTGAAAATATATATATATATATATATATATATATATATATATATATATATATATATATATATATATATATATATATATATATATATATATATATTGTCTATTTTGTTTTATGCTTTTGTATTTATCTCTTAAAGATTCTCTATTTATTTATTTTGAGCTTTATTGTGGCCAATGCTTGCCTAAAGATGCAGCAGGTCGTATGTGTGTATCCATTTTGGTTTGTACGGCTCAGTGCCGTGGGTGAACCAGCGAGTGACCGAGCCACCTGAGTTTGAACTCAGACCATGTGTGTGATGCGAAATGTAATTTTTAAAATTTTCCCCTTTTCTCGGGTCGTTTCTTCCGGCGGCCATTTTATCTCCCTCTCGGGACAATAAACAGACAGCCCGCCCGCTTCCAGCGGCACCCCGTCTCCCCCCCCCCTTTTTTTTTTACTCTTAGTCAGTATGTATCTTTTCGAGAATTTTCGCATTTTTGAAAAAAGTTTTTCTGCTTGTCTTAGCAATTGGCTGTTTAAAGCTTGATGTTTCACCATGACGTACAACACTTATACAAGGCTACTTCGTTCCAAACATCCTTCTCTCTGGGTTGTTGCAAACAGACATTTTCCCTTTCTTCTCTGGAACTGTAGAGCACAGGCATTTTTTCAAAATTCCCTGCAGCAGCGCAGTGACATTAACGTCCATGAGCATTCCTTTTATGATTTCTAGTTTTTCATTCTTTGTACGCTCAGAATTTGGCTTTCGCGAAATATATACATTTATGTTTGGGGCACGCGAAGGATGGCCAGTCGGTAGACGGCACCCGACGAAAAGGTAAGTTAATGAAAAGAGGCTACCCAGACGCGGACTAAGCCGTTCTCCTCGGAGCGCGTCTTAGTCGTCAAACCCCGTGAGCCTTTGTTCACCGCACCTTGTGCTGGGGAATCACCCGCACGGCGGTAGCGCTCTCACTCTGAGCCAGACTAGACAGCTATAGTTTAGCGTTAGCGTGATAGCGTAGGTTAAGGGAATGACGTTACCATGCAGCAAACGTTGGTTGTGGGCAGTGTCTTATAGTTTAGCGGAATAGTGTTTACGTGGTTTAAGTGTCTCAGCTGGGATGGTGGCGCCACTTATTATATGATCAATAAGTTAAACAGTAAAAATGAAAAAAAAAATTAATGAGAATGTTTGCCTGTGCCACCGCGCGAAGCATTGTTAGAAGATTATTTTAGTGATAATAAAAGCAAATAAATATGAACCACGCACCAAACGCGAAAACATCTATGTTGCTGATTTGTTTACATCGATCTTGTGGTTAGGCCTAGACGCGTTCGAAATAGGAAGCTATCTCAAAAACTACGCCAACTTATTCGTAATATTCAGTCATCGAAGCTAGCTGAGAGCCGACGAAGCCACTTTGAACACTCGTTTGCTGCGAACAAGGTGAATCTTTCAACAACTACGCTAAAATCACTTCGAAGCGGGCGTCCGAGAGCGCCACCATGTTTACGTACACTACGTACACATACGCTACCACGGAAACATGAAATCTGAAAAATAGCGCGCGTACGAGAAGCGGTACGGGTGACGTGCGTATCTGCGCATGCGCACTTCGATTCCGGTATCACGGTACACCCGGTCAGAGCAGCTGCCGTACAAGTCTAACGCAACGGCATGTACTCGGTTCACAGAAATAGTGGTGTCGGTGTAGTCAGTTGCGAGTGAAGCAGCATCTCGCCCCTGATCGAAAAATTGAGAAACACAAAAAATAGAATAGGCAACAAAAAGCTTCCGTCACACGCATAAACAAACGAACCCAGGTTTTCTGCGTAGCAAGCAGGTATTCTACCACAAAGCCAAGCTATTTCATCGAACTACTTTCGAAAAAAGAAAGCAGTATATAAATGGTAGCGTGCTAGTGTGGACTACAAGAATTTGACCAGGAGAAGACGATGACGCCCCAAGCACAAGATACCCTCCTCGCTGCGCCGAATAATTCTTGAAAGACCCATTGGTATGCTCGGATTGCCAGTCAATACATCCACCCTATTATCGTTTGGAGCCAGTCAGTTGGGTGTGGGTCGCAGTGCTATTCTGTCAGCGCTACATAAATTCATTCAGGCAGACGGAAGGATACGCTGCTAGTGGTACTGCCAGATATATCCAATTCTTTCTCCCCCTTCCTCATTCTTGTTAATTTGTTTTATATTTTCTGGTTTATTGCATTCTTCTGCAATTTTTCACGTTTTTTTGAAGGAACATTATTATTGTTCCTATCTAATTTCTCTTTATTTTTTAGCAAGCGTTGTAAAAAATAATCTATTATGAGGTACAGTGTGGCCAATCCCCCATGTGGGTATGAGCCAAGATCTCCTAGGAGACGACAAGACAAGACTTGCAGCTGTTCTTGTTAAATTTTCTTTTTATATCAACCACCGGGTTAATGGCTAATCCATCTTGTGAGTATGAGCCAAATATAAAGGGTCAATCATTCAAGCAAGAAAGTCCCGTCTGCACAAATTGCTTCCAACGAAATATATAGTTTGTGGTCTCACAACACCGACATTGCTGCCTGTTTCCAGATGGAGTGGAGGGAGCCTCCTTAACGCCTGCAAAATCGCCTAGCAGAAGCGTAGACTCGCAGCAGGTGCCAAAACTAATTTGTGCAACGAGGGATGCTTTCAAGATCCGTGCATTGTAAAGTTCTTAGACCTGTTTAATCATCATCAGCTGCTAATGCATCAACAAAGATGATGCTAATGCATCATCTGCATAGGTTCGGGTGTTGCCTTTCAGACGCGTAGTGACCCCTTCACTATTCAACCAAATGAAGAATTATGGCTGCATTTAACTGTACTTGTAGCAGACATTCCGGGAAAATTGGAAACGCCAATTTTACAGGCAAAGTCGTTCGTTTTCTCACGGCATGGTTGAGACATGCACCTAGCAGCTGAGAAGGCCATGTGCATAGAGCATGATTACGCTACCGCGTTCTACCCTCGGAAAAGGAGCTCAATTTAGATTTAGCTTTTACTTTCTAGAAGCACACCACACTGCGTCTTCGTCCGTTTTCCTCCGAATAAATAAAACTTTGAGTCAATGAAAGAAATTTCACGTGGTCTGCAGCATTAGGTCTTATCGGTATTTCTATTTTTCAACTTTAAGATTTTAGTCATTAAAATTCAGGGTGTTCTCACAATCCGCCTTTCCATAATTCAGTCTCTCAATTTTCGGCTTTTTATAGACGTTCAAAACAGCGAAATTGAAAATGACGAATTATTGGAATGGTGAAACTTGACACACAGAAAATATAAAAAGCCGAATTGAGAAAAAACTGAAATTTGAAATGTCGAAAAAGCAAAATGGCGAAACATAGAAATGCCGAAACGACAAAATGCCTCCATAACCTAGCTATAGTCGAACATGAAGTATTTCGCTAGAATAAAAGTTCCGTCGGCTTTGCCCAATGTTTGTACGCTTTGAACCTTTTTTCCAACAGCCATGTTCTTTTTGCATGTGGTTCAAGCCCTCAAAAAAGAAAAAAAAGCATAGCTCCATATGTCATGGAAAAGATGAGCGATTCATTTCACAGACGTACACGTCACTGAAACTGCAATGTTGGGCACCACATTACACGCGCAATATTTGTGACGTCACGTGTTTATGCTATCATTATGTTTTTAATTTTTTGTTATTGACGTAACTAATTAAAGGGAGTGTTTGGGCGAGCTGGCATTTCGTCATCAACAAAATTTAGACAGTGCGAGAGTGAACACGGACAGCGCTTGCCTATGTCATCTCCTTTTTGTGCATTCACGTTTATTTCAGTTCTGTCAAAATTTTATTTATTGGCAGACGGAGGCCAACGTAATTTTCGCCGCATCGTCACCATATCGACGCAGGTTCAACACGCTGTGATTATGCTGCCTTTATGTCAAAGGTGCCATGTTGGTGAACGAGTATGTTAGGAAGCTATGATCATGACGTCACGTGCATGAAAGCTATATTTCATTTCATACAAACATGCTGTGTTAAAATTTGATACGCCGATATCGTACTGGTTGCCTATAGGGAGGCTGCGATATAATTTTCACGTTACCCTTGGCTTAATAAAACTTTTTATTTGGCTAGTTGATACATGTTTACTGAAATGCAAATAAAAAAAAGATGCGTACCATCAAGGAAAAACAAATAAGGAAAGAACATTAGAGGCGTAACCCACAACTAACTTCATTCTCAGAACAAAAGCGGCATATATCACCGCAGCAACTGTCCGCGCACTTAGCACCTCCGTCACAAAACGAGCGCTCAAAAAGGGCGCGCCGCCTAATTCTCGCGACGAAGCGCCAGAGTGACGCCGCGAGGTCAACCTTAAAAAAAAGAAACAAACATCCAACGACTCCCCGGGCGCACGCCTCTCCCCTCGGAAGCGTGGCTTCGCCGACGAACCTCGTCACCCCACATCGGCGGCCGAGCAAGCACTCGAAATTTCTAGAAGGAAAGAGCGTGGTGGTGCCGGGTTGAGTCATCCATCGCGGACGGCCTTCGAGCCGTCTCGTCCTCTCCCCAGCCTTCGCCTCATATCGCGCCGACGAAGTGACGAGAACTTTCTGGAATCTCGCGCGGAGGATATTTAATCGAGCAGCCGAGGTGAGAGATCAGGAGAAGACGGAAGTTAGCGCCAGAGCGCGTAGGGGTTCCGCCGTGTAGTCGGTGAAGGTTTTGTCCTTAGAGACAAAGCAGGAGAAGAAGAGGATTTCCACCTGAGGGGTGACGACTCGAGCTACAGGCGAGAGTGTGTGTTTACCGCTATCGAGCGAAGACGCGTGGCAACAGCTGCGTGTGTGAAGCCGACGTGCTTCCGGCGAAGAAGTTTGAAGCTTGGAGAGTGGCCTATTGAAGACGTGAAGGTTTCCTGGAAGAGAAACTTCGGCGAGGTTTCCTGGAAGAGAAACTTCGGGAGTAGCAGAACGACAACAACACTGGACTTTGAGTGAGTGATTCTCGGAAGAGTATCATTCAGACTTTTGTTCCAAGAACTTTGGACTAAATAGGTTTTCTATCTCTTTAGTCTTTAAGTGTCTTGGTTGTTCAATGCATGCGACTGCATTGTAGTGCGTATTGTTGTCTGTGTCCGTTGTTTCGAGTGTGGCTGATTGTACTGTGTAGTACGTTGTTAGATCGGTGACATATTGTATGCAACTATTGTGGAGTGTGCATTCTTGTGTATTGTTTTTGATCTGCCATTATTGAGAATATAATTTGGTTTGTTTATCAACTCTCGGCTCTGACTTGTTCTTTGGGCCACAGCCGGCGCCCGCTGGCGCGCCAAGAAGGACCACTTCTAAATTCTCCACGCTTTCGTTGTGCGGTTCGGGGGGCCGGTACTTCGGCCCTTGGAATTAGCCCGGCGATCGCCTCCCTAATTAATGGGACCTGTGTGACAATTATTCTGGCGTACGCGACGAGGACCTTTTGGTGCACACTGTGTCCAAAGTAGTGAGAAAGAGCCTCGAGTTGTTGATACTGCTATCGGAACAATTTTGTGTGTTGCTCAGTGTGCTCGTTAACGAGTGCAGGGGAGTGTTCCGATAGACTGATTTAGGCAGATACTTTTTGCACGCGGCAAGACTTCATTTGCGAGACACGACGGATCTCGAAAAGTTATTAGCTCTTGGTGAGAAGATGGGTCTTTCTGGCGTCGAACTACGGAAATGGGTCACCCAGAAGGAGAAAGAAAAAAAAGAGAGGGCCAAAGAAGAAAAGGCAGCTGAGCTGGAAAAAGAAAGGTTGGTGGTCGAAAGAGCCAAAGCGGAAATAGAAGCTGAGTTGGAGAGAGAGAGGTTGGCAGCTGAGAGAGCCAAGGAAGAAAACGCAGCTGAGTTGGAACGAGAGAGGTTGGCAGCTGAAAGGGCGAGGGAAGAAAGAGAAGCAAAGGAGTGACAGCTGAAAGAAGAAAGAGAGGCAAAAGAGCGACAGCTGAAGGAAGAAAGAGAGCAGCAATTGAAGTTGGAGCTTGAGAGAGGAAAGTTGGCAGCTGAAAGGGCGAGAGAAGAAAGAGAGGCAAAGGAGCGACAGCTGAAAGAAGAAAGAGAGGAAAGGGAACCGCAGCGGCAGCACGAGATGGAACTCGAGCGGCTCCGTTTGCAACAGCGAAGTGAAACGACCTTCCAAGCTAGAGTTGAAAGCAGCGAACTGGAAGATCATGGCTTCCGCTTGAACCCAAGCAAGCTGCTCGTAGCGTTTGATGAAAGGAAGGACGACCTTGACGCGTACCTTCACAGATTTGAGACGATTGCAAGGAGCCAGAATTGGCCGGAATATCAATGGGCAACTGCTTTGAGTACCTGCTTGAGTGGTGAAGCGCTCAGTGTGTACGGCAGGCTGACGCCGACCGATGCAGCCAACTACGTAAAGGTGAAAGCTGCTTTGCTGAAGCGATTTAGATTTACTGTGGAAGGATTCCGGGACCGATTTCAAACAGGAAAGCCAGCTGATGGTGAGACGGCTACGCAGTATGCCGCCCGACTTAGCCATTATTTCGACAGATGGATTGAACTTTCAGGGACAGCGCAGGAGTACGATGAGCTTAGAGAGCTCCTAATTAGAGAACAATTTTTTACTAGTTGCCACCGAAGCCTGTCGCTGTACTTAAAAGAGAGGAAGGCTGAACCACTTGAAGGAATGCTTGAATTGGCTGATCAATTCTTGGAAGCGCAAGGTGGAACTAATTTGGCCAAGGTCAAGAAGGAGTGTCCTGAAGACTTGAAAAATTTGGCACCCGAACAAAAGAAGCGTGCACCGGAGAGTGTTCCGCGATGTTTTCTGTGTAACCGAGTGGGTCATCGCGCGAGCAACTGTCGTACTAACTTTACGAGCCCTACGGTAGTAAAATGTTTTAAGTGTGGTCAGACTGGGCGCAAAACAGACGCATGTCGAAACGGAGCGAGTCAAACTCACCAGGTATCCTGTGTGCAAGCGGCACCGAAATCCGGTAATAATGCCATCACCGATGGATTCGTAGAGTTGAAAAATTGGGAGAAAATTCCTATTGTGGGTGCTGTAATGACAAAACAGCCGGCCGGTGTCACGAAGGGAATGTCGACGCTGCCTGGAAAAGTTGTGGGCAAGAAGGTTACGGTGTTAAGAGATACCGGCAGCTCCACGCTTATCGTGCGGAGAAATTTGGTACGGGAAAGTGAGTTGACAGGCAGAACGAAACCGGTTTGCCTAATTGACCGTACGGTTCGGATGCTTCCCGAAGCAGAGATTGAGGTTGAAACCCCGTACTTCAGCGGGAAGGTTAAGGCTCTATGCATGACGACCACCCTGTACGACCTCGTCATCGGAAACATCGACGGGGCGCGAGGGCCGAATGATCCAGAATGTTTGGGGGAAGACCCGAAGATGGAGCCCCCGCCGACGCAGGGACCGCAAGATACAGGGGAGAACAATCCCGCGAATGATTTCACTCGAGCCCAAGGTGAAGCCTGGGCGCAAGTGACAGTGAATGAGAAGATGATCGTGTTGAATGAGTTCATGGGCCGGGCAGCTGGACTTACGTCGGCACGACCCCAACTGACCGACAGTTTAAAGGTGGCGGAGTTGGCCAGCCAGGCCAAATGTCGGGACGTGAACAAGTGGGTGAATAACAGGGCAGGATTGGTTGAGCGTCATGACCCGTTAGCAGTGTTGGAAGTGACAACGATGGCTGAGACGCTGCCTCAGATACCGTCGTTGGAAGGGGCTCGCCGGAACAATACGAGCAAAAACAATAAAAAGAGATCGAGAGAGCACCGCAAAAAGGGGCGTAAACGCCACTCGAAATGCACCGGATAGGTGTCGAAGTCGATTTGGAATGTGTTTGACAGTGCTATATGTTAAGTTAATGTGATTGTTTTCCTGTGCCACAACTGTATGTCGAGTGAGTCAAAATGTTTGTTACGGTGATGTGATGTATATTATTGTATAAGTGTTGTAATAAGAGAACTTTGTACATTTGTATTGTTTGGAATATGTGATGGAGTGTTGCATTCATGTACCTGGGGCTATATTTCATGTGTTGTGGAATTGAATTACAATGTACAATTGTATTGAGTGATCTATTGTGAATGTGACGTGTCATGAGCGACGGACTATGTTACAGTCTTTAAGTGTGTGGGGACTGTTCGCGCTCGTTTGTGTGGTTTTGAATATTATGAGATAATATTCTTAAAGTGGGGGGCAGTGTCACAAAACGAGTGCTCAAAAAGGGTGCGCCGCCAACTTCTCGCGACGAAGCGCCAGAGTGACGCCGCGAGGTCAACCATAAAAAAAAGAAACAAACATCCAACGACTCCCCGGGCGCGCGCCTCTCCCCTCGGAAGCGTGGCTTCGCCGACGAACCTCCTCACCCCACATCGGCGGCCGAGCAAGCACTCGAAATTTCTAGAAGGAAAGAGGCGTGGTGGTGCCGGGTTGAGTCGTCCATCGTGGACGGCCTTCGAGCCGTCTCGTCCTCTCCCCAGCCTTCGCTGCGTATCGCGCCGACGAAATGACGAGAACTTTCTGGAATCTCGCGCGGAGGGTATTTAATCGAGCAGCCGAGGTGAGAGATCAGGAGAAGACGGAAGTTAGCGCCAGAGCGCGTAGGGTATCCCGCCGTGTAGTCGGCGAAGGTTTTGTCCGTAGGGACAAAGCAGGAGATGACGTGAAGTTTCCTCGAACAGAAACTTCGGAGGAGAAGACGGAAGTTAGCGCCAGAGCGCGTAGGGGTTCCGCCATGTAGTCGGCGAAGGTTTTGTCCGTAGAGACAAAGCAGGAGAAGAAGAGGATTTCCACCTGAGGGGTGACGACTCGAGCTACAGGCGAGATGTGTTTACCGCTATCGAGCGAAGACGCGTGGCAACAGCTGCGTGTGTGAAGCCGACGTGTTTCTTGCGAAGAAGTTTGAAGTTTGGAGAGTGGCCTATTAAAGACGTGAGGTTTCCTGGAAGAAAAACTTCGGCGAGGTTTCCTGGAAGAGAAACTTCGGGGGTAGGAGAACGACAACAACGCTGGACTTTGAGTGAGTGATTCCGGAAGAGTATCATTCAGTCTTTTGTTCCAAGAACTTTGGACTGAATAGGTTTTCTATCTCTTTAGTCTTTAAGTGTCTTGGTTGTTCAATGCATGCGACTGCATTGTAGTGCGTATTGTTGTCTGTGTCCGTTGTTTCGAGTGTGGCTGATTGTACTGTGTAGTATGTTGTTAGATCGGTGACATATTGTATGCGACTATTGTGGAGTGTGCATTCTTGTGTATTGTTTTCGATCTGCCATTATTGAGAATATAATTTGGTTTGTTTATCAACTCTCGGCTCTGACTTGTTCTTTGGGCCACAGCCGGCGCCCGCTGGCGCGCCAAGAAGGACCACTTCTAAATTGTCCACGCTTTCGTGGTGCGGTTCGGGGGGCCGGTACTTCGGCCCTTAGAATTAGCCCGGCGATCGCCTCCCTAATTAACGGCACCTGTGTGACAACCTCAAATGCTTCTCAGGAAACGTGATCAGATTTACAAAAAAACAAAACAAATAATGACAGAAAAGCCGCTATACAAAACAAAACCTGAAAAAATGAATTCCCTAAGTTGCAGAGCAACAAACCTCACTAACACGCATATCTCTCTTCTCTTTAATGTAGGGTGCTTTCGTGATTTTACCCACTGAGGCATCAGAATTCTTTCCAAGAATGGGTGACTGGAAAGCCCAGGCTCACACTTGCAAGAACCACAGTGCGCATGCAAATGGGCCGAAAGTTTATTTTCCACAGAAAGTTCATGCTTCCTAATTCTGTCGTTTATGCACTGGCCTGTTTGGCTAATAAAAACCACACCGCAACTAAGCGAAATTTCGTACAGTTCGCCAACAATGCAGGCTGCATACCACCTCGCGTGCCTCTTCCGAAATGGCGAAGGGGGGGGGGAGGGGGCTACAGTAAACTTTTAGTTCTTGCTCTGTGGGCGGTTGTCGTAGTCTCTAATTGCTTCCTCGATGTTGTTTTGGAATGACGATAGTTATAGCGCGAGAACAAAATGACGACACAGAGACAAGAAGGACACGAAAGACACGAGTATCCTTCTTGTCTCTGTATTGTCGTATTGTTGTCGCGCTATAACTATCGTCATGCCATACGAACTAGCCCAAGCTGCCACACTTCTAAGTTATTTTGGAGTCCAGATGGGCCAGAAAAGCATGAATCACTTTTTTTTTTGGAAATTATGGCTTAACCTTCTAAAGAAAGGTCGGTAATCACTTCGGCACGGCATTTTTCTCTCGTCTCACGCCTCCAATAGCGTCTATAATGTGCTTCCATGTAATAATAATAATAACAATAATAATAATAATAATAATAATAATAATAATAATAATAATAATAATAATAATAATAATAATAATAATAATAATAATAATAATAATAATAATAATAATAATAATAATAATAATAATAATAATAATATAAAATAATAATAATAATAACAATATTAATAGTAATAATAATAATAATAATATTATTAATAATAATAATAATGATATTAATCATTCTGGGGTTCTTCAACATGAACCAAAATTGAGCTACACGAACCTCAAATACTTTCTCCTTCATCGAAAATTCAGCAGCCGTAGCCAAGGTGTGGTCTCGCGACCTTCGGGTTAGCAATGGAGCGCCATAATCTTTAGACCACCACGGCATGGCAGAACCTACTTTCTTGTCAAACAAATAAACATAACAGTCCCTGCCAATAGGTGCAGCTTTTCCCTTCTCGGAGCACACACACTGCGTCTTCGTCCATTTTTCTCGGAATCAATCAAAGTTCACGTGGTTCTCAAGATGGTCCAAGTATAGTTCCCGGGGTTTTATCTTCTCGGTATAATTCTCTCTCGGTATTTAAATTTTTGGCGTTTTGATGTTAATGCATTTGCGTAATTCGGCTTCCCAATTTTCCTCCTTAAATACATGCAAATAAACATTACACAGAAATTTTATGCCTGCCTGTGGTGAAGCGTCATGTCTCACTGAATCTGGCAGATTTCTGGGCGTAAAGTGTTTTGTCTTCTCGTCACACGAGGGCATGTGTAAACTTTTTATAATTTTTTTCAGACAAGCCCTTAGATCTTAGGTGGCCAACAACCATGCGCTAATTTTTGCTCAGAAAATGCGAGATTATAGGTGCCGACACACCACAAGCTACTTTTATTACACATTTTCCGCACGAGCAACAAGGACTCGCATTTAAAGCAAGTGCTTCAACGCTCCGCATGTGCATCGGCCGTGCCTTGCGAATACAAAAGTTGCACGTGACGTCACAGACTGGTCGCTGTGCTAGGTACCTGAGGGTGGTGGCCACCATGACCTTTTATCGCACTTGAGAGCGCTAGTGCAAGGGACTAAAGCCCCTCCAGTACGTCTGATTAATTGATATGTAAAGTTTAACGTCCCAAGACCATTATATGATTATGAGAGACGCCGTAGTGGAGGTCTTCGGAAATTTCGACCAACTGGGGTTCTTTACCGTGCACCCAAATCTGAGTACACGGGCGTACAACATTTCCGCCTCCATCGGAAATGCAGCCACCGCAGTAGGAATTTGATCCCACGACCTGCGGATCAGCAGCCGAGTACCTTAGCCACTAAACAACCGCAGCGGGGCTCTCCGGTACGTCTACAGCCACTTTTTTAAGTAGCGTGAACCATAGTTCCACCACCGCCACCTTGTTCCGGAGCTTCCGAAATGAAGTTATTAAGCCACTTCTTTCCGCTTTTTCCTACCCCTTTGTTTCTAAACACGCGATAAAGTAAAAAATATTTTCTTTGTTCCACAAGTGTTGTCTGGAGTTTGCTCCCAAGCTCGCAAAGAATGCCACCTCGAGGCGGCGCATGGGGCTGCATGACGGGGTCAACGACCGAGCGGTGGACAGCATGAATGAGGAGGAGTGGGCGCATGAAGAGGTGTGAGCTTTTTTGAGGGCTAGCCGAGAGGTGGGTCATGAATCGGAAAAGCAGCAGAAACATCATGGCGGCACCTCCACTTCCGCTGGTCGGAGGACAGGTAGGTGTAAAGGAAGTGGGGAAGAATGAGTTGGCCCTACTTAAACTAGCCAGTGGAGGAGCTGTCAGCGAGACAAGGGACGACAATGAATCGTGAACGAAGTAGTCTTTGAAGGAAAAGAGGAAGAGAAAAAGCACGTCATCGTTACTGTCTCTCTCTGAAGGAGGTCACCTCAACAATGACGCGCGGGGGATGGGTAGCGTGGAGAGAAAGGAGCAGGATTGTGGGAGAGAAGGGAAGAAGAAAGCAGTACTAAAGAAATGTCAGTGGTGTCTGCTCGGGCCGCGCACGTACCACGTGCCATCCCGGAACTGGGACCTTTCGCATCTTTGTTTTTTGTGCTTTCTCCACTTCCTTGCGTGCCAACTGCGCCAAAGGGGTACACAAAGAACTGGTGGGGATGGTAGTAAAAGTGGTTAGAAGAAGAAAGCGCCTAATTTTTGCAGCCTGCTTGGGAGCATTGCGCAGCGCTTCGGTACTAATCTGATGCCACCTTTTCTTGCTCCGCGTGGTCGTGCAAAAGTTCATGCAGCATCTCAACTAGCTGGTATCTGAAGATGGTGGCAATAGTGACGTCAATGCAAAGTATTTTGATAAAGATACCGACTTTTGACTCTCAGTTATGGCTGATAGTCAATGGCGAGAACAGGGACCCCAGAGTGACAAATATTGAAGCGCCGGCGACGAACCTCATTGGGAAAAGCTCGTTTTCCATCTTAACAGCCACTTATGCAAAGAACGTGGTAGACGCCACAAACGTCAAATTTATGTGGTGTGTTCAGCGTACAGAAGCGTCGTTCTAGAATTGATTTAAAATATGTTCTAGAATATAATAACAATTGATGTTTATTTTAATATGTATAAAAACGACATTAAACTCAAATATTAGCGTTACAAATAAGAAATTTTGCGCAGGAAGTGTATGCACAACAAAGACCTAGTAACATTGTTTGAAACTTTTGAAAAAAGCGCAGAAACATATTTTTGAGAAATGTCTAATTATGCAATTTTTCATGATAGTTAATAGGCTGCAGTTTATACTAATTTGATCAGACTTATCAACTTTGCTTCCAGAACAAGTTTTGCTTCTTTGTCTTTCCGATGGCAACTACGTTGTTGGTTATTAGACTCCTGAGCCCAGGCTGAAGCTTGAACACCTTCACATGAACGCTCGCAAGCTTTCGTAGTAACTACACAGGTTGAACAAAAAATTGCGCAGATATCTTTTTCGTGCGTAGGCCATTAAAGCATTTCTTTACTTCCACAAACTTTGTGCATATATTTTAATAGTACAAGCACGCCCCTTAAAAAGGGTAATTAAAAAGGCACCAATGCAGGCCTTCGTGATTGCCTGAACTGGCACCTGGTGCACAATATCAGAGTGATTTCAAGTAGATGTGCTGTTATGAACAGGAAAAAAAACAGTTACACTAAATTTCTTGCGTTTCATTATGCTTTCTTTCGGACAGCTGACGAACAATGCTTAGTTTTGGTAAATTTGTGGAAATAATTTTTGTTAAATGAGAATCGCGGGTGTAATCCGAGTTAAGTTTAAAGCTTTATGTTTATGTTTAAAATCTCAAACATAGGTTTGAGATTTTAAAATTTGTTATTTGATATCCTGCAGCAAAGACACATTTTAAGACTTACGACCACAGAATAATGGCCAAGGTAACAATCTATTACCTTTTTGGTAATTGTAACGGCAACGCGCTACCTTTTTTACTCAGCTGGTGTAATGTGAAGCAGCCTGCAAGGAGTAAGCTATGTTTACATAACACGCATGTCATAATTTACATGTTCAGACATGTAGTTTACTTTGTCTTACCATCATATTACGCAATATCAATTAGGCTGTACAAGCTAGTGACATGATTGTTAGCGCACCGTGATCAGGGCACGTAAATCATGTTGTACATGCCATGGATTTCATGATTGTCTTCAAAACTTCTACAATAATCGTAATGCAGTGACGTGACCAAATTCCGAAGCGGGAACTTGTAAAGCTAGCCAAACGGCCACATACGCACCATGCGTATGGTATATTGTCATGCTACATGACATGCATGTCACGATTTTCACATTACTATCTGTCATTTATGTTAGTCATACACAAATGTCTCATCATATCGATTTTCGTATATATCAAGTTAACGAAACGGCCACTATAGCACCATGGCATAAAAACAATGTTGTTCATGAGAAGCAACACATGATTTTAATAAGAACTGTCATTTATGATCGTCATACAGTCGTGTTTGCCACACCAGTTTTGGTATAAACCTCATGAACGATATGGTCCGGAGAGCACAAAGTCGTAAGCGGCAAGATAGAAAGACAGATACGCCCAAAGTTACCGAAGTTCATTATTGAATGCTTCACATGTAAGCACATGGTGCTGGCAAGATTGGAATGGCTGCTGGAGAATATTGATGGCTTACCAGATTTTGTAAATGGCTTCCGTAGAGGTTGATCATCTATAGACGGTGTTGCAGACCTAGTTTCTTCTGTTGAAAAGGAAAGACAACGTCGTAGATTGGTAGGGGCCATTTTCTTAGATATGAAGGGCGCGTACGATAGCGTCCACCATGAGGCCATTCTTGACGCACTCGAAGATACTCGGCGCAGGTGGCCGACTACACGCATGAATAGTGAGCTATCTCAGAGGACGTATCATTTTTATGTTGACATCTGATGGTGACACGGCCAGGCACCTCGTATGCTGTGAAGTTCCGCAAGGTGCCGTCCTGAGCCCCATGCTTTTTAACATAGCCCTCATTGGCCTTGAAGCTGAGCTTCCCGACGTTGTCAGAATCAGTGCGTACGCCGACGACATATGCATATGGGCATCTGGGGCAACGCGACCACAACTGCGAACAAGCATACAAGGCACATCAGTAGCATCTAAGTACTTGCGCCCTCAGGGCCTGGAACTTTCAATAGTAAAATGTGCTGCATCGGCATTTACGAAATAATCAATATCGCGGCACCTAATCTTCGCTCACGGAGCAGTGATTCGCGCGGTGAAGCACCACCACTATTTAGGGGTCGTCATTGATCACAACCTGTCCTGGTCAAAGCATGTGACTGCGCTGCGGAACAAACTAATAAGTTTTGTGTATGTTCTTCGTGTTTATACCAGGACTGAGATGGGGTCCTTCAGAGAAAACTCTTCTGCAGTTATACAAGGCACTGTTTGCGGGCTATATACGGTACAGCTCACCTGTACTTTTTAGCATGCGGGCAACGTGCCTTCGTACTTTAGGGAGCCTTCAGGCACGAGCACTGAGAATATGCCTTGGCCTGCCACGGTGCATGTCAACCACTGGCACTATAGAGGAGTCCTGCACATACCCTATACAGGTTTACACGTCCTGTGAGCCTCTTCGAGTGCACCATTGTTTGCTTACCCGACATGCACAGCACCCGTTGTCTTCGCTACAAGTGGACCGACCAGGCGGTACCTATTCGCGATGCCTCGATACGCATAGACACATGATCTCTTCAGGCTTCGCACCTCCCGTAATCCCTACAGTGCCTCCATGGACATTGACTAAACCACTGGTGTGCCTTCACATACGTGGAATTTTGTATAAGTCGCGTGTTTCTTATATTGCCCTCAGGCAACTCACCTTGGCACATTTGAATGACCGATACAGCGACTCTGTGCACATTTACACCGATGGATCCGTAACTTCATCCGCCTCAGCTGGAGTCTTCATGATCCCTCAACTCGGTATTTCCAGACAGTACAAATTAGGTCACAGGTCATCTTCGAGAGCTGCAGAGCTTGTTGCTATACAGGAAGCCATAAAATTTGTGAACGACCAAGCACCGCGTAAATGGACGATTCTGTCTGTTGCAAAATCAGTGCTTCAAGCTATCTATTCTTGCTCAAGAAGAGGCCAATTTTACGAGTTAGCGTTAGGAATTGTCCAAGCATTGGACCTAACACACAGGAGCGGTTACTTGATTACACTTCAATGGATTTCTGGACACTGCGGCCTGGTTGGCAACGAAACAGCCGATAGCAAAGCAAGAGCGGCAGTATACAACGCTCCCGTGTACGTCAAAGTACCGTATTCGCGAAGTGACGTCAACACATTGTTGAGATCGCTCATGCGTGAATGCGCTGCTACTTACTGGTTGCTACCACATTACCGGAACAAGCGTCAGCGGGAAACAGACCCCGGTATGACTTTTCGTCTTCCAGATAAAATCAGCCGAAGACATGCTAATATACTGCACCGAATTCGCCTGGGCGTCGCCTTCACTCGCCACTACACCCACCTAATGGGCCGTGCGGACAGCCCGAATTGTGAGTGCTGCCAAGTGCGTGAAACTTTAGCTCATATATTTTGTGACTGTGCATTATACGTGGCGCAAAGAAAAATGCTAACTGCAACGTTGGCAAGCATCGGACGAACGCCATTAAGTGAAAGCCACATATTGTCAGCAATGAACGACCAAACAGTGTCAAAAACGGCGACAAAGGCTGTTTTAGACTTTATAAAAAGCACTGGACTAGATACTAGACTGTAGGGTACTACGCTAAGTGGCTACTGTACATACGCACCACCTCGTTTTGTCCCCATCATCACCCTGCATCCCTCTTTTCTTCCCCTTTCCCTTATCCCCTGTGTAGAGTAGCAGTCTAAAGCGAACTAGCTCAGGCCGACCTCTCTGCCTTCTAATAAATTCTCACTCTCTCTCTTCACACTTAAGGTACTCCTGCACGACATGGTTATTCCGAATGATATCACTCACAACCCATTCTATTGTCACTGCAGCAATCCTTAGTCCTCTATCTGGTGCACGAATTGCAGTTCAAACATCGTGATTTTTTTTATACAAGTGATACGTTGAAAGTAAATGCAAGACAAAGTACATGCATTGAAAAAATTTGTGAGTGCTGCGAGCATTTCTGAAAAACACCGATGCAAATGCGGGCCTTGAAAACAACAAATGAGCAGTTTTCGTATTCCGCAAGTTCGCTTCCCTGCACTGCATATTCGCCCAACTAACGGCAGTACCTGCCGTTCATCAAGTGGAAATGAGCCCCTCGTTGCACATGTACGCGTTTTCTTTGTCAGCATGTGAGCAAACAACGTAACACGTTATTTACTAATTGTGAGCTGGCTTCTCCGTTATGCAACGTACATTGCAGAAAAGCAAGCTTTATATTTATGAAAACGCTCTCTCTATAATGTTGACAAAAACGACTCAGGAAGCTACATGGCTTTAGCTACAAAATAAAGCGTTATATCAATCGAAAGATAGTTTATCGGCCAATCTAAAATCGGGAGTAGTTTTTGAAATTTCTTTTCTAAGATTTACAATTGATGTTTAAAGAGGCCAATGTGTGTCAAAAATGGGGCCGCTCCCATAGGCTGTGTGGAAAAATATTCAGATTGTCTGGGAAAGAAGACACGTAGTGGCACGTTATTGAAATCAGGCCTCAAATGTTCTGGTTGTTGCTTAGTATGATAAACCGGGAGTCTCTTTTGATATCGTGTCTGGTTAGTGAGATATGATTTTTTTTCATGGTCTTCCCATTCAATTACGGTGAGGCGACCAGCCGCCGCCGAGAAGAGCGACATGTTATGTCTAGAATTCCTGGGGATAGGGTACCATTGAGGGCGCGTCTACGGGTGGCGAACGTGGCGTGCGGCTGACAGGTTCCGCTGCACTGAGTGGCAGAGGTAAGCATCATGCTCCCTATCTCAGTCGAGTGCATGCAATACGAAAAGCGTTATACGTTTTGCTTCACTTATCGTTCGGGGTATCGCTAGCCAAAAGAAACAGAATCAAATGTATGCACTAGTTGTAGAGCGAGATATCTGCATTATAGCTATACAGGAAACCAAAGTTGAAGGTGAACAAGAGACCGGGAGCATGGTGCGGCCTTTTAGCTCACAGTTCAGTGTTTGTGTAAGTGATGCAATTGGTTCCTCAGCCGGTTGCGCTTTATTTGTCCGCCAGATACAGGGGCTGGTCATTGAATCTGTTACATCTAGTTTCTCGGGGAGGTTAGTAGTATGCGATTTCAAGCGCTTTTTCCCCCAAATGGCGCGTAATGACCGTGTATGCACCTAATGTGCACTCTAAAAGTGTGATTTCTTCTAATTCCTATATGGATATTGCGATACCGACAGGCAGGTTGTAAGAATGGGAGACTTTAACTGCCTGCTTCCTACACAAGACATGACCAGCAGTGCACCATAGAGGGATCAGAGTACGGTAGCCCTTAGCAATATCATAGAACGATTTATATCCCTGCCACATGGCAAATATATTGTCATTTACAGCGACTGTTATTCGTTTGTAATGCCATTTGTTTGCTGTCATACGGAGAAACTAATGCCATTAAACGAAAATGACAATTTTTGTCGAATGAGTTCCCGAAACACATTCGCACTTGACTTCGGACCAAATAAGTAGTCTCGACACCAGGGAATTTTCGGGAGATGACTGTTAACTTATGTATACATAACCTTTATCATTTTAAGTATCCTATCTTGAATGCGAAGCATTTTTTAGAACTTCACTGACTTTGAGCGTATCTATCTATCTATCTATCTATCTATCTATCTATCTATCTATCTATCTATCTATCTATCTATCTATCTATCTATCTATCTATCTATCTATCTATCTATCTATCTATCTATCTATCTATCTATCTATCTATCTATCTATCTATCTATCTATCTATCTATCTATCTATCTATCTATCTATCTATCTATCTATCTATCTATCTATCTATCTATCTATCTATCTATCTATCTATCTATCTATCTATCTATCTATCTATCTATCTATCTATCTATCTATCTATCTATCTATCTATCTATCTATCTATCTATCTATCTATCTATCTATCTATCTATCTATCTATCTATCTATCTATCTATCTATCTATCTATCTATCTATCTATCTATCTATCTATCTATCTATCTATCCATCTAGCCGCCTATGACCTGTAACTCTCTTGGCCGTTTCGATAATTATATAAATACCAAACTTGGTATGGCCAAACATGACTGTATGAAGAACACATTTGACTAGTCATGACATGAAAATCATGACATGTATGTATTGAATGTCATTATTTATATTTCATGGACCTGCAGCTCTTGCGGTGGTTTCGTTCACATGGCATGTTGCAAAACTGGTATGGTATGACATGATTTCAAGGCAAACACAAGCGGCAGACCCCAGCATAAAAATCATGATATGCATGTTATGTAACAACATGACTACATGCAGCGCTCATGATGCGCTGGCGGCCGTTTCGCTAGCTTCACTTATACCAAATTCAGTATTACGGGATATGAATGGATGAAGAAGGTATGATACTGGTGCAAACATGATAAACATAAGATGCGTGTCATGTAACAACATGACTACATGCGACGCTCATGATGCACTCGCGGCCGTTTCGCCAGCCTCACATGTACTAAACTCGGCATTACGTGACGCGAATTGGCGACTCAGGTAAATGACACATACAAACATGATAATCACAACATGTGTGTCATGCAGCAACATGACTACATGCCACACTCATGATGCGCTCGTTGCCGTTTAGCCTGCTTCAAATATGCCAAATTTGGTATTGCGTGACATGAATTGATGACGAAGCTATGTGACTGGTGCAAAAATAATAATCATGAGATGCATGTCATGAGAGAACACGACTACAGTCCACAGTCAGGGTGCCATTACATTCCGACATGACGCGGTGTGTGTGCTTGCCGGCGTTCATTTTTTCGCGTTACTTCGGCGTTGCCACTCCAGGCACGGGTCCTGCCATATACTCGCAGGCGCGCACCACACTGCGTTGCTTTGATGCATGCACGTTTCAGCGCGTTCCGGCATCCCTCCGTCACGTAAAAAGAGAGACGCGGTGTTGTTACTATATGGCCTCGGCGTTAAATGCAGCATGTTGCATTTCGCGCCAGTGGCCGCCAGGCCGCGCTGACGAACGCTGGTCGCGCCTGGCGTCAGACTAAAGAGTGCTCGCGTTTTGCTAACGTATAGCGTCGCAGTGCCTAGCGTGCGCGTGCCTCAACACTCCATTGGAGTACACTTGGGCCCTTCATGATGCGCTCGCGGCCGTTTTGTTAGCTCCACATATACAAAATTTGGTGTTACGTGATGTCAATGGATGACAAAATATATGACTAGTGCAAACTTGATAATCCTGGCATGCGTGTCATTTAAGAACATGACAGCATACCACGCTCATAGCGTGCTCGCTGCAGTTTCGCTTGCTCCACATCTACTAAATTTGGTATCACGTGACGTGAATAGATGAAGAAGGTAAACGACACATCCAAATATGATAATCATGACATGGAAATCATGCAAGGCGCCATTTACCTCCAATTCGTAACGTGTTGATTTTGAAATGACATACCAACATTTCTCATTCATGCTTCGCACATCATCGATTCCCACTGTTGTGAGATCTGCCAATTTTTTACTAAATCAAATTTCTACTGGTTTGATGACATGATAGCACGTGCGAAATTGTCTAAAAAAGCTACTCCCAGGTACAAAGGTTGGATGATGACCATGTTTGATTTTTGCTCTTTTGTCGTTGTTTCCCTTATCGCGGATGGTGATCGTCTGATATTGCACGTCTTGTAGTGACCAATGTGGTTACTACACGATATCACTGCCGCCGTCTCATTTCTGCAGCCGGGAAGCCAGCTGTGGCAAGTTGTGTTAAACGTCCGCGCTTCTTTCATAGGAGCACCTTTTTAACCATAAAAAGTATTTTTTTGTGGATCTACGCCTGTTACACGCAAACTCTGGTGTATTATTTCTTCCGAAATTCTCGGCTCAGGAGGGCTCAAGTCATGGTCATAACTTCAAAATGACATTTGTTTTTGTCATGTGGCAGCACGCAGGTAAAATGACATTAGGTTCACCTAATGTCATTTGTTTTAAATGACTAGATTTGCCGTAGGGCAGGGGTATTAGCCTCGATGATGTGACGGAATGTCTAGATGCGGGGCAAACCATTCATTTTAAACACATTCAGAATTTCAGTCACGCTCGTCTGAAGACAGCTAATGTAACAGCGAGAATAATACCAACGTGTTACAATTATGTTGTCGAACCAGTTTTTTTTAGTGATCACTGCCTGATCAGCTTTAATATTCGTTGTAGTGGTGCGAGACAAGATAAGTTTTCCTGGGACCTTTGGAAGCGAAATTCGCAACAACTGGAGGGTGACGTTTTTAAAGTGACGGTACTAGAACGTGTCAGCCAAATTAATGAAAAAGGCGAAATAACGATTGGTGCTCAGTAGTAATACTTTAAAAGTGAGATTAAAATGATGGAATTTGAAAGAGATTGTGGAATAAGCGAGAGAAGAGAAAGGAGGAAGAATTGCTGAAACATAAATCATAAGGAGTTGTTGGCTGGTGAAAGACGATCAAAATGGTCACTGGGTGAAGAGACGAGGTATGCTTGCAGATACCATAGTGGAAATACATCATAATGGTGTCGTTTACACACATTATAAATAAATAGAAAACGTTTCTTCTTACTTCTGTCGAGATCCGTTTAAGCGATCAGAGGTTGAAATAGCAATATTAAAAAAAATTCTAACCTTTGATGTCTCAAGCGCCCGAAAGTCGTGTTGTAGGGTTGGAACTGCCCATTTGAATTTTGGAAGTTGAAAGAACTATTGAACGGCTGAACCCAAGAAAGTTACCTGGACCAGACGCGTTGAGTGGGGCCTTTTACAAAACGTTTAAGACCATTATTTTTCCAATTTTTACCTGTCTTTTCAAAGAAGTTTACAAGTATAAGACGCTGCCTCCCAGCTTTCAGATGTCGCACACAATTCTAATGCACAAAACAGAGAATAAACCTAAACTCCGCTTCACAAAATCGTATCGCCCCATCAGCTTAACAAATGTAGATTGCAAGATCTTCATGAAAGTTATATCTAACCAATTACAAGGTGTAGTAAGGGACATAGTAGGTGCACAATAGACGTGTGGAATGAAAGGATGCACAATCGTGACCAATATACATAAAGCCAGAGCTGTTCAGGAGTGCTGCGATGTGACTGATACATGTGTGGCAATGAATCTCTTGGATTTTGAGAAAGCTCTTGATCTTGTGCCACATGATGCTCTGATGAGTGTCTTGGATTTTGTAAACGTAGGTTGTATTATTAAAGAGGGTGTGGCTATGACATATAAGTGTTGTACAATGCGACTAATGGTTAATAAGTTAGTGGGGGCACGCAATAACTTGCAATGCTCCGTGCATCAAGAGCTGCCCTCTTTCAACATTTCTGTTCAGTCTTCTTTTTAAGCCTTTCTGTGTGAGGGAGGTTGACAACTTTGCCGTCCGCGGATTCAAACTGCATGAGAATGAAGTTGCGAATACTTGCATATGCTGATGATGTGGCAGTTTTCTGTTCAGATCGTGACAGTGTTAATGAAGTTGTCACTAATGCAAAACAGTTTTGTACGGCCAGTTGAAGTTCAGTGAACTGGTAAAACTGCTTGAAATATTGGCATGCAGATTGGCCTTCCACTCCTGACGTTTTTGCCAAAATACCATGGGTGAATCAGCCTGCGGAATATTTGGGTGTACCACTATAATTTTGTCGTGACAGTGAGCCGTAGTGGCGGCGGAAAGCCACTGAACGGCGTGAAAAAGTGGATAAAGTTATAAGATGGGACTTTTTGATTTTCATGCGGGTCACAGTAAGTAATGCTTTCTTTGTCTCCAAACTCTGGTACTCTTTACAAGTTTTGGCCTTCTCGCGTATAAGCAAGCGGAAGCTGCGCTGTGTATTTGCAGTATTTGAATGGGGATCATTGTGGGAATGATCTAGTCACACCAGTTTTTTTTTTGCCGTGTTCGGTTTGGAAGTCTTAGCCTGTCGCATTTGTTTCTAAGACATGTCGTTAGTTGTTTTATGTTTCTGCGAGACACAAGAGACACCCGTTTCTATGTGCAGTACTTCAGCTGAGGCTTGGTAGAGTTCTACCTCCACTCGTTGTCACCTCGGACTAAGTGCATGAGATACTTTGTGATCATTTAAAAGAAGTCGTTGGTGCATGCAATTTTCCATAGGCACGTTTTCCTTGCAAGTATCTAGCGATAGTAAAACAAAAAAGGTGGTGTAGAAATCTTCTTGGCATTGTTTTACCGGTACCATTTTACAGGAGTTTGTATCCTGCTAGACGTGGCCGATTTTACTGGCCCGAGTAAAAAACGGCTGTCTCATCTAGTTCAAAATAATTTTTCTTTAAGGTCCATACAGGGACTCTAGGAATTAAAACGTGGATGCAAGAAAGGGGTGTGTTGGTACTGTAGGGAACACACTGTTTTCTTTGTCGTAAACCTGAAACATTCAAACATATATTTCTAGATTGTTGGAAAGGTGCGTTCTTCTGGGACATTCTTCTGCGAATTCTAAAAAAAGACTTACCAATAGATGCCTACGGAATCAGGCTTTTAGCACATATTGAAGAAGACGATGGAGCACCTTATTATACTGTTATGTTGCTCGGCCTTCGCAGTATTTGGAAAAAGTACATAGCAGTCCGCCATGCCGATATCAATACACTGCCCATCCGTGAATATTTCCGCCCAATGATCACGATCTTCATTGAAGCTTGTAAAATTAAAAGCGAAGTACCGGAGTGGCTTGAACAACTTGAGCCACTTCTCTGTATAAAAAAATTCTAGTCACTATGTAGCCATTCCGTTCGTTACCTCTGCAGGTGCTGTTTATGCACTGTATTATTATTCCGTAATGTGCAAAAGTAAGTAATCCAGAAAATAAAAGCATCGAGGTCCAACAGATAAGGCTGATCTCCTAAGCGGAAGATCACGGTTTTCCAGTTTTCTGCTACATTTTTCTTGGTTGAAGCAAAGCATAGGCGTTTCCTTGTCCCCTATATTCCTTTCGATTGTGTGTTCATCTGCAACCTAGAGTAAAAGCGCTAATGAAAGGAACGCCCGTGCACCACTCGCACATCGCCCTCGTGGCCTAACGGATAAGGCATCGGTCTCCTAAACCGGTGATTGCGGGTTCGAGTCCCGCCAAGGTTAGGTTATTTTCTTTTTTTCATTCACAGAAAGGGTTTCTCCTACAGTTTTCTTGCTTGAAGCAAAAGATATGCGTTTCCTTTCCCCTATATTTCTTTCGATGGTGTGTTCTACAGCAACCTAGAGTAAAAGCGCTAATGAAAGAAACGCCAGTGCATCGCTCGCACATCGCCCTCGTAGCCTAACGGGGATTCCCACTTCCGGTCACCGCAGTGTACGGACGTGTGCATCATGTGCTCCGTAGGGGCGGTTACAGTGGGCCGTGGAAACAGGATTGTTGCCGATGAAGAAGAGGATTACGAAGTCGTGCTGCCGCAATTGCCTACAGGTGCGTGTGTTCAGAATACTATTTTTCTACACGGAGATATTAAGGCAAGACCTTATCGTGCTGAAGATGTGCGCGTCTTTGGTGCATCTGGGTATGGTGCCTGATGTAGTTGCTCTAGGCGCATTCCAAATGAATCACGTCTGGGCTGTGACTTTCAGTACAGCACAAGCCACGAAGAACATGTTAGCGCTTGGCGACGTAAAGATGAAGGGCAAGCGTTGCATCGTCATTACCCCGAACAATCGGGACGTGTGCCTAAAGCTTCATTGGCTACTACATTATGTACCGGACAAAGTATCCTTGACCTGGATAGTAAACCTGCAGCTTAAAAATGGCGTGACCATCGAAGACTTGCCACACCAGCTCCAAGAGGGTGGCGTAATCACGCTTTTGGTTGTGCCAGGACGGGCGCCACCTTGCTTACGGTGCCGACAAACGGGCCATATACGCCGGGACTGTCATGTACCTCGCTGCGGCCGGTGCAAACACTACGGGCACGAAGACGGCGAATGTGTCCAGACCTACGCCAGCGTGACTGGGCCTGTGACTGGTGATCGCGTCGCGGAATAAATAATGAACGAAGTTGAAGCAGAAGACGTCGCTGGTAGCAAGATTGAGGGTCCAGTGTTCACGCCCCCCTCTAAGGGCCCCAAGGACGATGTATGCGAAGAAGCTCAGTGGGTGCAAACTGGACGTATCAGACAACAGAGCAAGGATTTTAGCATCGTACCGTCAGACAAAAACGTGACGAGAAGGACGACAATACCGCAACGTCGACCGAACAGCCTGAAGTCATGGACGCCACTAGTGGGGTGTCATGTGCAAAGCGTTCGCGCGAGGAGAGCCCTGAAGAAGACGCAGGACAACAGAAAACGATTGGAAGTGAGCCGGCAGCCAAAACATCTGCACACAGGCGACTCAGCTCCGGGTTCAAGACGAACGTCACGGCGGGCGTGCGCCCACCGCCCAAGCCACCCTCGTAGTCACGGGGGAGAGACTTTCAACGAGAGACCAACATCAGTAGGTGAAAAAGAATGTGACAAAGATGGCTTCATTATTATGTAAAGCATGTGGAGGGGGCACGACTTGTTCGTGTATACCCACAAAATTCTTCCACGAAAGCCAGGGTTGTACCACGCGGCGAGGTAAGAACCATGCAGTCCACACTATCGTTCGCACGGCCTTCACAGCATGAAACAGGGTTACGTGTGGCTACCTTAAATGTGCGTGGCCTACGGTCTCGACGAAAGCAGTATCAGGTTAGTCACCTCTTTCTCGAGAACGACCTCGATAGTGTAGCGGTACAGGAAACGAAGGTCGAAAGCCAAGAACAAGTGGACTGTATTGTCGAACCTTTTAGGCCCCGCTATAATGATTGTATTTGTCACTCTGTTGGTACCTCGGGGGGGGGGGGGTTGCGCCATCTTTTTGCGCAATTCTTTAGGGTTAGTTGAAAAGTGCGTTCATACTACCGATGATGGCCGCCTTGTCTCGTGTGATTTTGTTGGGTTTGGTGTGAAATGGCGTATTATTTGTATATATGCACCGAACAGCGCAACTGAGCGGTCACCCTTCTTTGCTCGTGTCGAAGAGTACCTTAAATGTGAAAGAAATGTGGTACTTCTGGGCGATTTCAACTGTGTGTGTTTCAGAGAAGATAGGAGCAAAAGGCTAACCACACGTGATCAAAGTCCCTTGTTGTTGTCGGAGCTTATGCAAAATAGGGAGTTGGAAGATGTAGGCAATAATCTGCTAAATGGAAATGGCCTTAGGTACACGCATTTCCAGCATGATTGCTGTGCCTGATTAGACAGAGCGTACTTATCACGAGCACTTGCGCCGCTATGTAACAGTTATAAGCATAAGCCGGTAGCCTTCAGTTACCATAGCGCTGTAATGTTTACGATAGGTGTGAAGAAGCAAAAGCCAATCTTTTCATAGAAGTTGTGGAAAATGAACAATAAATTACTTAGCGATGAAGTTTTCGTGGACAAAGTTAAAACGCTTATTGATAAAATACTCTTGACTGAGTCGGGGCGATTGGTCGCTGCATGGGAAGAGTTCAAGCAAGAAGTTAAAGTTGCTGCAATTGAAAGATCATGCACGGTGCGTTACAAGGAAAAGACAAATGAAAAGGAACTCCAGGGCCAACTTGAACTATTGTTGTCACTTGTGAGCAAGCGACCAGGCACCTTAGCTAAAGAGATACGAGAAGTAAAAAACCAGCTTGAAAAAGCGGATATAGAAAAATACAGAGGAGCAGTTATACGCACACGAGCAGAGCGCTTCTGGGTGGGCGAAACACCGACGAAACGTTCGCTTTGCGAAGAAAAGCGCTACGCGTCCCGCAATGAAATAAAATGCATAAAATATGGGGAGGTGACCACAACGACAAACAATTGATAAAACAAGCGTTTGTAGATTATTACAAAGGATTGCTGGGCAGCAGCGGCAAAAGAGAAAAAGCCTTGGACGGCGAGTTTTTGTCAATATTGCCTACACTAGATAAGGAGACCACCGAACGCCTGGAGCAGCCAATTTCAGTTGGTGAAATAGAAAAGGCCATTGAAAAATTGTCTGAAGATAAAACTCCCGGCCCAGATGAACTACGTGAAGCCTTTTACAAAACATTCAAAGATGAGCTGTCGGGGGTACTTTGTCACCCCTTTGCAGAGACTTATGAAGTAGAGGAAATGCCGCCGTCCTTTCGAAGGTCACATATTGTACTTATCCCAAAGAGTGATGACCCGGTAAAGCTCTTGTCGGTGAGCGGTTAACACCCTATAAGCCTCACTAACACAGACTATAAGGTTTTTATGAAGGTGCTTGCCAAGAGATTACAAAGTGTAATAAAGGTATTAGTAGGACCCCACCAAACATGTGGAATTAAGGGTAGAACACTTGGCCCCAACATCTACACCGCGAGGACCATTCTCGAGTGCTGCGATGTATAAGACAGCCAAGTAGCGATGTTGCAAATAGATCTGAAAAAGGCTTTTGACCGTGTTGTGCATGCAGTACTGTTTCCAAAATTGGAACATGTAAATGTTGGAAGTGCTATATTAAATGGCGTGAAAATGTCGTGTAGAAACTGCTTTGCTAGCCTTGTTATCAACAAGGAAGTCACGGAAAACTTTCCAATTGCTAGGAGTGCTCGTTAGGGATGTCCAATTTCCCCATTGTTATTTGCCTTGTATTTGGAGCCCTTTTGTTTGAACATAGGTAGCAATGAAAGAATACGTGGCTTTCAGTTGATGACGACTGAGGTCAAAGTATTGTTATACGCAGACGATATCGCTGTGTTTTGCAAGGACAGGGAAAACATTAGTGAAGCAGTTAGCGTAGCAGATAAGTACTGCAAGTGGTCAAGCAGTACCTTAAATTGGGATAAGAGTGCAAATTTATGGCATGGAACCTGGGACAAAAAGCCTGACGTCTTCGAAAAGGTGAAGTGGAGCTCCATGCCGACTAAGTACCTTGGCGTACAATTGCAGAGTTACAATGATCCCACTGAATATTGGAAAGAAGAGACAGAAAACTGAAGAAAGTGAACAAGTGGGGAGGGAAAAACTTCTCGATATTCGCGAGGTCAACGGTCTGCAATATATTTCTAGGGGCCAAAATTTGGTATGTACTTCAAGTACTGTGCATGAACCGCCCAAGCATAAAAAAATAGAGTTTTTGCCACTTTTGTTTGGGCCACCAGGTGGGAACGCTCGAGCCGTACAAATCTGTTCCGCTCAGTGAAAGCGGGTGGGCTGGGACTAGCCTACGTATTTCTCAAGCAAATAGTCTAAAGGTTTATTTGTTTTTGCGTGATCAGAAGCATCCTTTCCTGCGTACTATGCTTCAATGTAGATTATGCTGTTATCTACCCGAATTTGTTGTATCTTGCTGTTGTGCTGGGTACATAGGCATTCATGGTTATCTGCGCGAAGTGGTGTCGGCTTTCAATATACCAAAAGTACAGTTTTTTTTACAGTATCTAAGTTGGGTGACAAAAAGACAACTATACAAGGACCTTACCGAAGTAAGGCTACCTGTGCCGATGTACCGCACGATGTACGGAAAAGGTCCTGGTAAAAACGTCCTGTAAAGGGTTAAAATAAGGGGGGTACGACCATCAGCAAAGAAATTTTTCTTTCAACTACACACCGGCACGCTTCCTGTAAAACCAAGGCTACAGGAAAAAGGTTTATTTGTTCCATGGCCTGTTAATTGTCTTTTATGTCACAAGCCAGGGAGCATTGATCGATTTTTTTAGGTTGTTGGAACACTACTTTTCTTTGGGACATTCTGCAACGAACTTTAAAAAAAGAACTACCTTTAACGCGCTATGAAATCCGTTTTCCACCTGTCTATAGTGACACTGGCATAGCGTATGATATGTTTGTGCTGTTAAGTATGCAAGCTATCTGGAGAGCATGCGTGGCATATCGCCATCTTGATGATAATTCTCGCTCTGCCAGAAAATAGTTCATTGAAAGCATAGCCTATATAAGAGATATGATTAATTCAGGAGATGAGCAACCAGAGTGGCTACCTGTATTGAATGAACTGGCGGCACTTAAACGCTTTTAATCATATTACACCAAGCAAAGTGTGTTTGGCGTTTTTAAATGCTTGTTTGTACTTCTTGAGAAAGTGTTTGTATTAATGTGTGTACAAGATGTACTTAACGCTGAATAAAGAAAAAAAAACCTCGTTGCCTAACGGATAAGGCACTGGTCTCCTAAACCGGGGATAGCTGGTTCGAGTCCCGCCGAGGGTAGGTTATTTTTTTTTTCACAGAAAGGGTTTCTGCTACAGTTTTCTTGCTTGAAGAAAAGCATATGCGTTTCCTTTCCCCTATATTTTTTTTTCGATGGTGTGTTCTACTGCAACCTAAAGTAAAAGCGCTAATGATAAGAACGCCAGTGCAACACTCGCACATCGCGCTCGCGGCCTAACGGATAAGGCATCGGTCTCCTAAACCAGGGATTGCGCGTTCAACTGCCGCTGAGGGTGGGTTATTCTTTTTCATTCACAAAAAGGGTTTCTGCTACAGTTTTTTTGCTTGAAGCAAAGCATATGCGTTTTCTTTTCCGCTATATTCCTTCGGATGGTGTGTTCTACTGCAATCTAGAGTAAAAGTGCTAATGAAAGGAACGCCAGTGCATCACTCGCACATCGCCGTCGTAGCCTAGATTCCACTTCGGGCTGTCGAGCGATACGGTCGCGGAATGTTCGGCTCCGACGGAGCGGTTTCAGCGGCCCGAACGGGCTGCGGTAACAGGGCTTTTGCGCTTAGCGCTGACGATTATCAGGTGATTCTGCCCAATGTGCCTTCCGGACGTATCGCTGCGAATACCGTTTTCATGCATGGTGATCCGAGAGCCCGGCCTTACCGCGTCGAGGATTACCGGGACACATTGGCCAAGCTTGGTGCGCTCGCCGACGTTTTGGCGTTGGGGGCGTATCAAATGAACCACGTATGGGCTGTGACACTGACGAGTGCTGAGGCTGCTCGGAAGTTGCTCTCCGCCGTCGATGTGAAGGTGAAGGATCGCTCATGTTCGCTTTTTGACCCAAATAACCGCGAAGTTCACTTGAAGCTTCACTGGTTGTTGCATGGCGTGACCGATGAAGACGTGCGTGTTGCCTTGACTCCCTACGGGAAAGTATTCGAAGTGAAGCGGGAGAAGTGGAGAGCACCGGGCATCACTGAAAAGGGCTCAACGACGTGGTCTGTAGGACTAAAGCTGCACTCCGACGTCAAGGTGGATGACATTCCGCACCAGCTCAAGATTGCCGGAGAGGTGACTCTCGTTGTCGTTCCGGGCCGTGCACCGTTGTGCCTACGGTGCAAGAGTACCGGTCACATACGTCGTGACTGCCGAGAACCCCGCTGCAGTCGTTGTCGCTGCTTTGGCCACGCAGACGACGACGGCGCGAAGACATATGCCAGTGTGACCGGACCAGGGCAGGAGAGTGACGCACTGGAGCACCTCATAGACGAAGCGGACTCGGAAGAAACACCAGGAGTTAACCCAAACTCGGCTGTGGAAGACGGGTCGTCATGCTGTCAAGAAGAGGGCGTGTGTGAAGCACCAGGTAAGCCCGACGCCGGGCTTCCATACGAAGGCGTAGGAGAAAGCAGTGAAAAGGTGGATGCAAGCAGCACCGGCGACACGTTTCTTGGCTTAGCAGACGAGACCCCCTCCGAGGCGGAACCGATGACTGGGATTGAAAGCGACAGTGGCACTGTGACGGGGAAGCGTCCCCGTGACGCAGGGAAAAAGGAGAAGGGCACCACTGCTGCCACGCCGGACGAACCACCCACCAAAACGACTCCCGCTCGGTGGCCTCTCTTTCGGCCACGGCCAAACATTTCGACGGAGCACAAGACGGCGGAAACGCCGCCTTCGCCACCTTAAGGACTGTACTGGGACAAGGCGTTCAGGAAGGAAATGCAGTTGTAAGGTAAGCGCCATGCCCGTGGGTTTGTCGCAGCCTTACAATGGTGCAAATAGAAAATTCAATCCGTGTGGCCACTTTAAATGTGCGTTGCCTGGCCTCACGGAGAAAACAATGTCAGCTTTATCGACTAGTAAGTGAACTCGACCTTGACATCCTGGCAGTCCAAGAGACTAAAGTTCATGGCGACAATGAAACTGGGGGCATGGTGCGCCAATTTTTGCCGCGGTATTCTGCTATAGTTAGCCATGCCATAGGGACTTCTTACGGCTGCGTGTTGTTCGTCAGACAGAGTCTGGGCGCTAAAATAGAAGCTTTAACGTCATGTCCGTCTGGTCGGCTCATTGTTTGTGATCTTTTGTTTTCGTGTTTGGAATGGCTCGTAATATGCTTGTACGCACCGACTGTCACTGACGAAAGACGCATATTTTTCGAACAACTAAAGCAGTATACAAAGCAGTATACCAAATGTAATAGGCTCCTTATCAATATTGGCGATTTCAACAGCGTCCTTTAGGCCAAAGACAAAACTAGCGAACGACATTACAGGGATGCAAGTACCACTGTCTTAAGCGATACAGTAAGGAAACGTGGTTTGGAGGATGTGGCTGAATGTCTCGGTGGTGGCAGGACTATGCAGTGCACCCACTTTCAGGCAGCCAGCCATGCCCGACTAGATAGGGCGTACGTGAGTGTTGAATTGGTACCGCTTTGCAAGGCATACAGTGTTAACGCCGTTTCATTTAGTGACCACTGCTTGGTTAGCTTTGTAGTAGCTAGCACGAAAGAAACGAAAAGGGCCTTCGAGTGGCAACTATGGAAATTCAATTCGAATCTGCTGAGTGATGAAAAATTTATGGAGGAAGTAATGATGGAAGTTGAAAAAATGAAAGTTCGCAGTAAAAAGACGTTTAGAGAAAAATGGGAGAACTTCAAGCAGGTCGTTAAATTGAAGGCTTTGGAACGCTCGAGCGCTATAAGCAGAGAAAAGGGAGCAGAAGAAAAGCTCATGCGCAGAAACCTGGAAAAAATGCTCCTCGAAGAATGTAGAATGCCCGGCATGTTTCTTGAAGATATTCGCGCGTTGAAAAGTAAAATTGAGCGGTTCGATGTAGAAAGATACCGCGGTGCTATGGTTCGGGCAAGAGCCGAGCGACTGATAACGGCAGAAGCACCGTCAAAAAGGGCGTTGAGCTCAGAAAAGTGGCATGCGCGTCGTAATCAGATAACAGAAATTGAACACGAGGGTGAAGTCAGCGATGTCGCAGATGTTATCGAGCGTGCTTTCTTTGAGCACTTCAATGGTTTATTCGCCGCCAGCTCAGTTGATGTCGATCGTTTTAAAAAAGATTTTTTACCGCTGATGCCAAAGCTTGACAATAATGCAAAAGAATGAATAGAGGAACCCATTTCGGAAGAGGAAGTTAACAGTGCTATTGAAAGTATGCATCCCGGGAAATCGCCTGGCCCTGATGGTCTGACTTCCGCCTTTTATAAGTGTTTCAAGTTTGAAATAACACCAGTCTTAGCCGACGTTTGAAATGAGGCATTCGAGCTGAAAATATTACCCCCGTCCTTTTCATCATCTCGCACCGTTCTTATACCGAAATCGGAAGACCCCGTTGCACTGCGCAAAGTAAATTCTTACCGCCCAATCTGCCTCACTAATGGAGATTACAAGATATTCATGAAAATCCTAGCTAAAAGGTTGCAAACAGTCATTACGGAGCTCGTGGGGCCGCATCAGACGTGCGGCATTAAAGGTCGAACTATCCTCACGAATATACACGCAGCCCGGAGCATCCTCGAATGTTGCGACGCTATAGGTGCGTGAGTCGCAATGCTGCAAATCGACCTCGAGAAGGCTTTTGACAGGGTGCCTCATGAAATTCTGCTGTGCATCCTAGATTATGTGAATTTAGGGAAAATAATCAAAGAGGGGGTTGTCATGGCGTACCGAGACTGCTCAACGCGGCTAATCGTTAACAAGGTGGTGGGGAAGCGCATCCCAGTCAAGCGTTCGGTCCGTCAGGGTTGTCCTCTCTCACCACTATTGTTTTGTTTGTAGATAGAGTCCTTTTGTTTAAGTGTCATAGAGAATGACTGTGTCCGTGGGTTTAAGCTGCACGAGGTTGAAGTTCGACTGTTGGCTTATGCGGACGATATTGCCATTTTTTGTGCGGACTCTGACAGCATAACAGATGCTGTCAAATGCGTTACTAACTTCTGTGCTGCAAGTGGCAGCGCTGTAAACAGGGGAAAATGCCTTGGCTTTTGGCACGGTGACTGGGCAGAAACCCCAGACAGTTTTGCCAGCATAAGGTTTGTTACGACACCGGTGAAATACTTGGGTGCCCCCCTCGAATGCTACAAAGACAGCGACTCGTACTGGAGGAGCCAAGTGGATAACCTGCGGGAAAGAGTGAACAAGTGCAATGGCTGGAATTGGTCTATGTTTTCTAAAGCCACAATTTGCAACATATTCTTAGTGAGTAAAATTTGGTATATCTTGCAAGTCTTACATTGTTCAAGGGTAAACATCCAAAAATTTCACCGTGTGTTCGCTGTCTTTGTGTGGGAATCGTCTTGGGAAAGATCGAGTCGGACCAATTTATTTCTTCGAGTGCGAAATGAAGGACTCGGCTTGTCGCATTTGTTTTTAAGACAGGTAGTCAATCGATTTTGTTTCTTTAGAGACGTCGACAACCCATTTCTTCGCACTGTCTGTCAACTTCGCCTGGGGCAACACTTGCCTAACATGGTTGTATCAACCTGCAGCGTACCTGGTGGTGTTTATGGCTTTCTCCGCGAAGTTGTACTTTCTTGTAGGTTTCTGTCAGTGCGGTTTTCACTTGAATACTTGAGTCAAGTCCGACGAAGAAGGTTGTACAAGGACCTATGTGATGTGTTTTTACCAGTGCCTTTGTATCGGTCCCTTTACAATGTATGCCATGGCCACACTGTACTAAAGCGCGTCAAGGTGATGAAAATATCGCCAGGTGCTAAGAATTTCTTTTTTAAATTACATACCGGTACGCTGACCGTCAAAACCTGGATGGCTGCAAAGGGGTTCTACGTTCCTTGGGGCACGCATTGCATAATATGCAGAAAGGAGGAGACAATTGAGCATGTATTCATTGACTGCTGGGATGCTATCTTTCTTTGGGACGTGCTCCAGCGCACGATCAAAAAAGACTTCCCCATTGATGCATATGGCATCCGCTATTTGCAAATACAAAGTGACGATGGTACCCCATATGATATGATAATGCTTATGGCTCTTCATAGCATTTGGAAATCCAGGATGGCAGCCATGCACTTTGATGTAGATGCACGAGCACCCACCCAGTACTTCAAAGAGTATATAAGAAATTTTGTGGATGAACAAAAGTTGCAGGATTTCCCCCCAGAATGGCTGCCACGCGTCGAATTACTATCGACGATAAAAACATTTTAACAGATGCGTGGCCACATCGTTTGAGCCACGGTTTTTACAATGTTTTGGATTGTGTTGTGTAATTATCAGTTAATATGTCTATTGTTTACGTGAGCCGAAAACAGGCAATAAAGAAAAAAAAAGCCCTCATGGCCTAACGGGTAAGGCATCGGTCTCCTAAACTGGGGATTGCAGGTTCGAGTCCCACCTAGGGTGGGTTACTCTTTTTCATTAACAAAGGGTTTGTGCTACAGTTTTCTTGCTTAAAGCAAAGCATATGCATTTCCTTTCCTCCTATATTCCTTTCGATGTTGTGTTCTACTGTAACCTAGAGTAAACGCGCCAATAAAAGGAACCCCATGGCATCACTCGCACATCGGCCTCGTGGCCTAACGGATAAGGCATCGGTCTTCTAAACAGGGGATTGCGGGTTCGAATGCCGCGGAGGGTGGGTTATCCTTTTTTATTAACAAAGGGTTTCTCCCAAAGTTTTCTTGCTTGAACCAAAGCACGTGCATTTCCTTTTCCCCTATATTCCTTTCGATGATGGGTTCTACTGTAACCTAGAGTAAACGCGCTAATGAAAAGAACGCTAGTGCATCGCTCGCACATCGCCCTCATGGCCTAACGGATAAGGCATCGGTCTCCTAAACCGGGAATGACAGGTTCGAGTTCCACCGAGGGTGGGTTACTCTTTTTCATTAACAAAGGGTTTGTGCTACAGCTTTCTTGCTTGAAGCAAAGCATGTGCATTTCCTTTCCCCCTATATTCCTTTCGATGATGAGTTCTACTGCAACCTAGAATAAAAGCGTTAATGAAAGGAACGCCTGTGCATCGCTCGCACATTGCCCTCGTGGCCTAACGAATAAGGCATCGTTCTCCTAAACCGGGGATTGCGGGTTCGAGTCCCGCCAAAGGTGGGATATCCTTTTTCATTACCAAGGGTGTCTGCTACAGTTTTCTTGCTTAAAGCAAAGCATATGCGCTTCCTTTTACCCTATATTCCTTTCGATGGTGTGTTCTACAGTAACCTAGAGTAAACGTGCTAATGAAAGGAACGCCAGTGCATCGCTCGCACATTGCCCTCGTGGCCTAACGAATAAGGCATCGTTCTCCTAAACCGGGGATTGCGGGTTCGAGTCCCGCCAAAGGTGGGATATTCTTTTTCATTAACAAAGCGTTTCTGCTACAGTTTTCTTGCTTAAAGCAAAGCACATGCGCTTCTTTCGCCCAAATTCCTTTCGATGATGAGTTCTACTGCAAGCTAGAGTAAAAGCGCTAATGAAAGGAACGCCAGTGCATCGCCCGCACATCACCCTCGTGGCCTAACGTATAAGGCATCGGTCTCCTAAACCGGGGATTGCGAGTTCGAGTCCCGCCGAGGGTAGGTTATTTTTTATCATTCACAGAAAAGGTTTCTGCTACAGTTTTCTTGCTTGAAGAAAAGCATATGCGCTTCTTTTCCCCTATATTCCTTTCGATGTTGTGTTCTACTGTAACCTAGTGTAAACGCGCTAAGGAAAGGAACGCCAGTGCATCACTCGCACATCGCCTTCGTGGCCTAACGGATGAGGCATCGGTCTTCTAAACCGGGGATTGCGGGTTCGAGTCCCACCGAGGGTGGGTTATCCTTTTTTACTAACAAAGGGTTTCTCCCACAGTTTTCCTGCTTGAACCAAAGCATATGCATTTCCTTTTCCCCTATATTCCTTTCGATGGTGTGTTTTACTGTAACCTAGAGTAAAAGCACTAATGAAAGAAACGCCAGTGCATCGGTCGCACATCGCTCTTGTGGCCTAACGAATAAGGCATCGGTCTTCTAAACCGGGGATGGCGGGTTCGAGTCCTGGTGGGGGTGGGTGATCCTTTTTCATTAACAAAAAATGTTTCTGCTACACTTTTCTTGCTTGAAACAAAGCATATGCGTTTCCTTTTCCCCTATATTTCTTTGGATGATGTGTTCTATTGTCACCTAGAGTAAAAGCGCAAATGAAAGAAACGCCAGTGCAACGCCCGAACATCGCCCTCGTGGCCTAAGGGATAAGGCATCGGTCTCCTAAACCCGGGATTGCGGGTTCGAGTCCCGCCAAGGGTGGGTTATTGTTTTTCATTAACAAAGGGTTTCTGCTACAGTTTTTTCGCTTTAACCAAAGCAAGTGCATTTCCCTTTCTCCTATATTCCTTTCGATGGTGTGTTCTACAGTAACCTAAGGTAAAAGCGCTAATGAATGGAACACCAGTGCAACAATCGCACATTGCTTTCGTGGCGTAACGGATAGGCATCGGAATTCTTAACCGGGGATGGCGGGTTCCAGTCTCGCCGAGTGTGGGTTATCCTTTTTCATTAACAAAGGGTTTGTGCTACAGTTTTCTTCCGTGAAGCAAAGCATATGCGTTTCCTTTTCCCCTATATTCCTTTCGTTGGTGTGTTCTACTGCAACCTAGAGTAAAAGCGCTAATGAAAGGAACGCCAGTGCACCGCCCACTATTGCCCTCGTGGCCTAACGGATAAGGCATCGGTCTCCTAAACCGGGGACAGCGGGTTCGAGTGCCGCCGAGGTTGGGATATCTTTTTTCATTACCAAAGGGTTTGTGCTACAGTTTTCTTGCTTGAAGCAAATTATTTGCGTTTCCTTTTCCCCTATATTCCTTTAGATGATGTGTTCTTCTGTAACCTAGAGTAAACGCGCTAATGAAAAGAACGCCAGGGCATCACTCGCACATCGCCCTCGTGGCCTAACGGATAAGGCATCGGTCTCCTGAACCGGGGATTGCGGGTTCGAGTCCCACCAAAGGTGGGATATTCTTTTTCATTACCAAGGGTTTCTGCTACAGTTTTCTTGCTTCAACCAAAGCATGTGCATTTCCCTTTCTCCTATATTAATTTCGATGATGTGTTCTACTGCAACCTAGTGTAAAAGCGCTGATGAATGGAACGCCAGTGCAACAATCGCTTATTGCTCTCGTGGCGTAACGGATAAGGCATCGGTATTCTTAACCGGGGATGGCGGGTTCCAGTCCCGCCGAGTGTGGGTTATCCTTTTTCATTACCAAGGTTTTCTGCTACAATTTTCTTGCTTGAAGCAAAGCATATGCGTTTCCTTTTCCCCTATATTCCTTTCGATGGTGTGTTCTACAGTAACCTAGAGTAAAAGTGCTAATGAAAGGAACGCCAGTGCATCGCTCGCACATCGCCCTCTGGCCTAACGCATAAGGCATCGGTCTCCTAAACCGGGGATTGCCGGTTCGAGTCCCACCAAGGGTGAGTTATCCTTTTCATTAACAAAGGGTTTGTGCTACAGTTTTCTTCCGTGAAGCAAAGCATATGCGTTTCCTTTTCCCCTATATTCCTTTCGTTGGTGTGTTCTACTGCAACCTAGAGTAAAAGCGCTAATGAAAGGAACGCCAGTGCACCGCCCACTATCGCCATCATGGCCTAACGGATAAGGCATCGGTCTCCTAAACCGGGAATTGCGGGTTCGAGTCCCGCTGAGGGTGGGTTACTCTTTTTCATTAACAAAGGGTTTGTGCTACAGTTTTCTTGCGTGAAGCAAAGCATATGCGTTCCCTTTTCCCCTAAATTTCTTTCGTTGGTGTGTTCTACTGCAACCTAGAGTAAAAGCGCTAATGAAAGGAACGCCAGTGCACCGCCCACTACCCCCTTGTGGCCTAACGGATAAGGCATCGGTCTCCTAAACCGGGGACTGCGGGTTCGAGTCCCGCCGAGGTTGGGATATCCTTTTTCATTACCAAAGGGTTTGTGCTACAGTTTTCTTGCTTGAAGCAAATCATATGGGTTTCCTTTTCCCCTATGTTCCTTTAGATGATGTGTTCTTCTGTAACCTAGAGTAAACTCGCTAATGAAAAGAACGCTAGTGCATCGCTCGCACATCGCCCTAATGGCCTAACGGATAAGGCGTCGGTCTCATAAACCGGGGATTTCGGGTTCGAGTCCCGAGAAGGGTGGGTTATACTTTTTCATTAACAAAGGGTTTCTCCCACAGTTTTCTTGCTTGAATTAAAGCATATGCATTTCTATTTCCCCTATATTCTTTTCTATGGTGTGTTCTACTGCAACCTAGAGTAAAAGCGCTAATGAAAGGAACGCCAGTGCATCGCCCGCACATCGTCCTCGTGGCCTAACGGATAAGGCATCGGTCTTCTAAACCGGGGATTGCGGGTTCGAGTCCCGTCGAGGGTGGGTTATCTTTTTTTACTAACAAAGGGTTTCTCCCACAGTTTTCTTGCTTGACCCAAGCTTATGCATTTCCCTTTCCCCTATATTCCTTTCGATGGTGTGTTTTACTGTAACCTGGAGTAAAAGCGCTAATTAAAGGAACGCCAGTGCATCGGTCGCACTTCGCTCTTGTGGCCTAATGAATAAGGCATCGGTCTACTAAACCGGTATTGCGGATTCGAGTCCGGCCGAGGGTGGGTTATCCTTTTTCATTACCAAGGGTTTCTGCTACAGTTTTCTTGCCTAAAGCAAAGCATATGCGTTTCCTTTTCCCCTATAGTCCTTTCGAAGTTGGGTTCTACAGTAACCTAGAGTAAAAGTGCTAACGAAAGGAACGTCAGTGCATCGCTCGCACATCGCCCTCGTGGCCTAACAAATAAGGCATCGGTCTCCTAAACCGAGGATGGCGGGGTCGAGTCCCGCCGAGGGTGGGATATTCTTTTTCATTAACAAAGGGTTTCTGCTACAGTTTTCTTGCTTGCAGCAAAGCATATGTGTTTTTTTCCCCCTATATTCCTTTCGATGGTGTGTTCTACTGCAACCTAGTGTAAAAGCGCTGATGAATGGAACGCCAGTGCATCGCCCGAACATCGCCCTCGTGGCCTAACGGATAAGGCATCGGTCTCCTAAACCGGGGATTGTGGGTTCGAGTCCAGCCGGGGGTAGGTTATTTTTTTTTCATTCACCGAAAGGTTTCTGATACGGTTTTCTTGCTTGAAGCAAAGCTTATGCGCTTCTTTTCCCCTTAATTGCTTCCGGTGTTGTGTTCTACTGTAACCTAGAGTAAACGCGCTAATGAAAGGAACGCCAGTGCATCACTCGCACATCGCCCTCGTGGCCTAACGAATAAGGCATCGGTCTTCTAAACGGGGGATGGCGGGTTCGAGTCCCGCCGAGGGTGTGTTATCCTTTTTCATTAACAAAGGTTTTCTGCTACAGTTTTCTTGCTTCAACCAAAGCATGTGCATTTCCCTTTCTCCTATATTAATTTCGATGATGTGTTCTACTGTAACCTACAATAAAAGCGCTAATGAAAGGAACGCCAGTGCAACAATCGCACATTGCTCTCGTGGCGTAACGGATAAGGCATCGGTATTCTTAACCGGGGATGGCGGGTTCCAGTCCCGCCGAGTGTGCGTTATCCTTCTTCATTACCAAGGTTTTCTGCTACAATTTGCTTGCTTGAAGCAAAGCATATGCGTTTCCTTTTCCCCTATATTCCTTTCGATGGTGTGTTCTACAGTAACCTAGAGTAAAAGTGCTAATGAAAGGAACGCCAGTGCATCGCTCGCACATCGCCCTCTGGCCTAACGGATAAGGCATCGGTCTCCTAAACCGGGGATTGCCGGTTCGAGTCCCACCAAGGGTGAGTTATTCTTTTTCATTAACAAAGGGTTTGTGCTACAGTTTCCTTCCGTGAAGCAAAGCATATGCGTTTCCTTTTCCACTCTAATTCTTTCGTTGGTGTGTTCTACTGCAACCTAGAGTAAAAGCGCTAATGAAAGGAACGCCAGTGCTCCACCCACTATCGCCATCATGGCCTAACGGATAAGGCATCGGTCTCCTAAACCGGGGATTGCGGGTTCGAGTCCCGCCAAGGGTGGATTACTCTTTTTCATTAAAAAAGGGTTTGTGCTACAGTTTTCTTGCTTGAAGCAAAGCATATGCGTTTTCTTTTCCCCTATATTCCTTTGGAAGATGTGTTCTACTGCAACCTAGAGTAAAAGCGCTAATGAAAGGAACGCCAGTGCTTCACTCGCACATCGCCCTCATGGCCTAACGGATAAGGCATCGATCTCCTGAACCGGGGATTGCGGGTTCGAGTCCCACCAACGGTGGAATATTCTTTCTCATTACCAAGGGTTTCTGCTACAGTTTTCTGGCTTCAACCAAAGCATCTGCGTTTCCTTTTCCCCTATATTCCTTTCGATGGTGGGTTCTACAGTAATCTAGAGTAAACGTGCTAATGAAAGGAACGCTAGTGCATCGCTCGCACATCGCCCTCGTGGCCTAACGGATAAGGCATCGGTCTCCTAAACCGGGGATTGCGGGTTCGAGTTCACCAAGGGTGAGTTATTCTTTTTCATTAACAAAGGGTTTGTGCTACAGTTTTCTTGCGTGAAGCAAAGCATATGTGTTCCCTTTTCTCCTAAATTTTTTTCGTTGGTGTGTTCTACTGCAACCTAGAGTAAAAGCGCTAATGAAAGGAACGCCAGTGCACCGCCCACTACCCTCTTGTGACTTAACGGATAAGGCATCGGTCTCCTAAACCGGGGACTGCGGGTTCGAGTCCCGCCGAGGTTGGGATATCCTTTTTCATTACCAAAGGGTTTGTGCTACAGTTTTCTTGCTTGAAGCAAATCATATGCGTTTCCTTTTCCCCTATATTCCTTTAGATGATGTGTTCTTCTGTAACCTAGAGTAAACGCGCTAATGAAAAGAACGCTAGTGCATCGCTCGCACATCGCCCTAATGGCCTAACGGATAAGGCGTCGGTCTCATAAACCGGGGATTGCGGGTTCGAGTCCCGAGAAGGGTGGGTTATACTTTTTCATTAACAAAGGGTTTCTCCCACAGTTTTCTTGCTTGAACCAAAGCATATGCATTTCTATTTCCCCTATATTCCTTTCGATGGTGTGTTCTACTGCAACCTAGAGTAAATGCGCTAATGAAAGGAACGCCAGTGCATCGCCCGCACATCGTTCTCGTGGCCTAACGGATAAGGCATCGGTCTCATAAACCGGGGTTTGCGGGTTCGAGTCCCGCGGAGGGTGGGTTATACTTTTTCAATAACAAAGGGTTTCTCCCACAGTTTTCTTGCTTGAACCAAAGCATATGCATTTCCATTTCCCCTATATTCCTTTCGATGTTGTGTTCTACAGTAACCTAGAGTAAACGCGCTAAGGAAAGTAACGCCAGTGCATCACTCGCACATCGCATTCGTGGCCTAACGGATAAGCCATCGGTCTTCTAAACCGGGGATTGCGGGCTCGAGTCCCGTCGAGGGTGGGTTATCCTTTTTTACTAACAAAGGGTTTCTCCCACAGTTTTCTTGCTTGAACCCAAGCATATGCATTTCCCTTTACCCTATATTCCTTTCGATGGTGTGTTTTACTGTAACCTGGAGTAAAAGCGCTAATGAAAGGAACGCCAGTGCATCGGTCGCACTTCGCTCTTGTGGCCTAACGAATAAGGCATCGGTCTTCTAATCCGGGGATGGCGGGTTCGAGTCCTGCTGGGGTGGGTGATCCTTTTTCAATAACAAAAGGGTTTCTGCTACAATTTTCTTGCTTGAAGCAAAGCATATGCGTTTCCTTTTCCCCTATATTTCTTTGGATAATGTGTTCTATTGCAACCTAGAGTAAAAGCGCCAATGAAACGAACGCCAGTGCATCACTCGCATATCGCCCTCGTGGCCTAACGGATAAGGCATCGGTCTCCTAAACCGGGATTGCAGGTTCGAGTCCCGCCAAGGGTGGGCTATTCTTTTTCATTAACAAAAGGTTTCTGCTACAGTTTTCTTGTTTGAAGCAAAGCATATGCGCTCCTTTTCTCCTATATTCCTTTCGATGGTGTGTTTTACTGTAACCTAGAGTAAACGCGCTAATGAAAAGAACGCTAGTGCATCGCTCGCACATCGCCCTCGTGGCCTAAAAAAAAGGCATCGGTCTTCTAAACGGCGGTTTGCGGGTTCGAGTCCCGCCGACGGTGTGTTATCCTTTTTCGTTAACAAAGGGTTTCTGCTACAGTTTCTTGCTTCAACCAAAGCATGTGCATTTCCCTTTCTCCTATATTTATTTAAATGGTGTGTTCTACTGTAACCTAAAGTAAAAGCGCTAATGAAAGGGACGTTAGTGCGTCAATCGCACATTTCTTTCGTGGCCTAACGGATAAGCCATCGGTCTTCTTAACCGGGGATTGATGGTTCGAGTCCCGCAGAGTGTGGGTTATCCTTTTTCATTACCAAGGGTGTTTGCTACTGTTTTCTTGCTTGAAGCAAAGCATAAGCGTTTCCTTTTCTCCTATATTCCTTTCGATGGTGTGTTCTACAGTAACGTAGAGTAAAAGCGCTAATGAAAAAAGCGCCAGTGCATCGCTCGCACATCGCCCTCGTGGCCTAACGGATAAGGCATCGGTCTCCTAAACCGGGGATTGCGGGTTCGAGTCCCGCCGAGGTTGGGATAACCTTTTTCATTACCAAAAGGTTTGTGCTACAGTTTTCTTCCTTGAAGCAAATTATATGCGTTTGCTTTACCCCTATATTCCTTTGGATGATGTATTCTACTGTAACCTAGAGTAAACGCGCTATTGGAAAGAACGCTAGTGCATCGCTCGCACATCGCCCTCTTGGGCTAACGAGTAAGGCATCGGTCTTCTAAACGGGGGATCGCGGGTTCGAGTCCCACCGAGGGTCGGTTATCCTTTTTCATTAACAAAGGGTTTTGCTAGTTTTTTCGCTTGAACCAAAGCAAGTCCATTTCCCTTTCTCCTATTTTCCTTTCGATGGTGTGTTCTTCTGTAACCTAAAGTAAAAGCGCTAATGAAAGGAACGCCTGTGCATCGCTCGCAATTGCCCTCGTGGCCTAACGGATAAGGCGTCGGACTTCTAAACCGGGGATTGCGGGTGCGAGTGCCGCCGAGGGTGGGTTATCCTTTTTCATTACCAAGGGTTTGTGCTACAGTTTTCTTGCTTGAAGCAAAGCACATGCGTTTCCTTTTCCCCTCTATTCCTTTCGATGTTGTGTTCTACTGTAACAGAGAGTAAACGCGCTAATGGAAGGAACGCCAGTGCAATACTCGCACATCGCCTTCGTGGCCTAACGAATAAGGCATCGGTCTTCTAAACCGGGAATTTCGGGTTCGAGTCCCGCTGAGGGTGGGTTATATTTTTTTACTAACAAAGGGTTTCTCCCACAGTTTTCTGGCTTGAACCAAAGCATATGCGTTTCCTTTTCCACTATATTCCTTTCGTTGGTGTGTTCTACTGCAACCTAGAGAAAAAGCGCTAATGAAAGGAACGCCAGTGCACCGCCCGCTATCGCCATCATGGCCTAACGGATAAGGCATCGGTCTCCTAAACCGGGGATTTCGGGTTCGAGTCCCGCCGAGGGTGAGATATTTTTTTTCACTAATAAAGGGTTTCTGCTACAGTTTTCTTGCTTGCAGCAAAGCAAATGCGTTTTCTTTTCCGCTGTATTCCTTTCAATGGTGTGTTCTACTGCAACCGAGTGTAAAAGCGCTAATGAAAGGAACGCCAGTGCATCGCCCGCACATCGCCCTCGTGGCCCAACGGATAAGGCATCGGTCTCCTAAACCGGGGATTGCGGGTTCGAGTCCCGCCGAGGGTAGGTTATTTTTTTTTTCATTCACCGAAAAGGTTTATGCTACAGTTTTTTTGCTTGAAGCAAAGCTTATGCGCTTCTTTTCCCCATGTATTCCTTTCGATGTTGTGTTCTACTGTAACCTAGAGTAAACGCGCCAATAAAAGGAACCCCATGGCATCACTCGCACATCGGCCTCGTGGCCTAACGAATAAAGCATCGGTATTCTAAAAAGGGGATTGCGGGTTCGAATGCCGCGGAGGGTGGGTTATCCTTTTTTATTAACAAAGGGTTTCTCCCAAAGTTTTCTTGCTTGAACCAAAGCATGTGCTTTTCCTTTTCCCCTATATTCCTTTCGATGATGGCTTCTACTGTAACCTAGAGTAAACGCGCTAATGAAAAGAATGCTAGTGCATCGCTCGCACATCGCCCTCATGGCCTAACGGATAAGGCATCGGTCTCCTAAACCGGGAATGACAGATTCGAGTTCCACCGAGGGTGGGTTACTCTTTTTCATTAACAAAGGGTTTGTGCTACAGTTTTCTTGCTTGAAGCAAAGCATGTGCATTTCCTTTCCCCCTATATTCCTTTCGATGATGAGTTCTACTGCAACCTAGAGTAAAAGCGCTAATGAAAGGAACGCCTGTGCATCGCTGGCACATCGCCCTCGTGGCCTAACGGATAAGGCACCGGTCTTCTAAACCAGGATTGCGGATTCGAGTCCCGCCGAGGGTGGGTTATCCTTTTTCAATACCAAGGGTTTCTGCAACAGTTTTCCTTTTTGAAGCAGAGCATATGCGTTTCCTTTTCCCCTATATTCCTTTCGATGGTGTGTTCTACAGTAACCTAGAGTAAACGTTCTAATGAAAGGAACGCCAGTGCATCGCTACACATCGCCCTTGTGGCCTAACGGATAAGGCATCGGTTTTCTAAACCGGCGATTGCGGGTTCAAGTCCCGCCGAGGGTGTGTTATCCTTTTTCAATACCAAGGGTTTCTGCTACAGTTTTCTTGTTTGAAGCAAAGCATATGCGCTCCTTTTCTCCTAAATTCCTTTCGATGGTGTGTTTTACTGTAACACAGAGTAAACGCGCTAATGAAAAGAACGGTAGTGCAACGCTCGCACATCGCCCTCGAGGCCTAACGAATAAGGCATCGGTCTTCTAAACGGGGGATTGTGGATTCGAGTCCCGCCGAGGGTGGGTTATCCTTTTTCAATACCAAGGGTTTCTGCAACAGTTTTCTTGCTTGAAGCAGAGCATATGCGTTTCCCTTTCTCCTATATTAATTTAAATGGTGTGTTCTACTGTAACCTAGAGTAAACGCGCTAATGAAAAGAACGCTAGTGCATCACTCGCACATCGCCCTAATGGCCTAACGGATAAGGCATCGGTCTTCTAAACCGGGGATGGCGGGTGCGAGTGCCGCCGAGGGTGGGTTATCCTTTTTCATTACCGAGGGTTTGTGCTACAGTTTTCTTGCTTGAAGCAAAGCATATGCGTTTACTTTTCCCCTATATTCCTTTCGATGTTGTGTTGTACTGTAACCTAGAGTAAACGCGCTAATGAAAGGAACGCCAGTGCAACACTCGCACATCGCCTTCGTGGCCAAACGGGTAAGGCATCGGTATCCTAAACCGGGATTGCAGGTTCGAGTCCCGCCAAGGGTGGGCTATTCTTTTTCATTAACAAAAGGTTCCTGCTACAGTTTTCTTGTTTGAAGCAAAGCATATGCGCTCCTTTTCTCCTATATTCCTTTCGATGGTGTGTTTTACTGTAACCTAGAGTAAACGCGCTAATGAAAAGAACGCTAGTGCATCGCTCCCACATCGCCCTCGTGGCCTAAAGAATAAGGCATCGGTCTTCTAAACGGGGGATTGCGGGTTCGAGTCCCGCCGAGGGTGTGTTATCCTTTTTCATTAACAAAGGGTTTCTGCTACAGTTTTCTTGCTTCAACCAAAGCATGTGCATTTTCCTTTCTCCTATAATAATTTAAATGGTGTGTTCTACTGTAACCTAGAGTAAACGTGCTAATGAAAGGAACGCCAGTGCATTGCTCGCACATCGCCCTCGTGGCCTAACGAATAAGGCATCGTTCTCCTAAACCGGGGATTGCGGGTTCGAGTCCCGCCAAAGGTGGGATATTCTTTTTCATTAACAAAGGGTTTTTTCTACAGTTTTCTTGCTTGAAGCAAATCATATGCGTTCCCTTTTCCCCTAAATTTCTTTCGTTGGTGTATTCTACTGCAACCTAGAGTAAAAGCGCTAATGAAAGGAACGCCTGTGCATCGCTGGCACATCGCCCTCGTGGCCTAACGGATAAGGCACCGGTCTTCTAAACCAGGATTGCGGATTCGAGTCCCGCCGAGGGTGGGTTATCCTTTTTCAATACCAAGGGTTTCTGCAACAGTTTTCTTTTTTGAAGCAGAGCATATGCGTTTCCTTTTCCCCTATATTCCTTTCGATGGTGTGTTCTACAGTAACCTAGAGTAAACGTTCTAATGAAAGGAACGCCAGTGCATCGCTACACATCGCCCTTGTGGCCTAACGGATAAGGCATCGGTTTTCTAAACCGGCGATTGCGGGTTCAAGTCCCGCCAAGGGTGTGTTATCCTTTTTCAATACCAAGGGTTTCTGCTACAGTTTTCTTGTTTGAAGCAAAGCATATGCGCTCCTTTTCTCCTAAATTCCTTTCGATGGTGTGTTTTACTGTAACACAGAGTAAACGCGCTAATGAAAAGAACGGTAGTGCAACGCTCGCACATCGCCCTCGAGGCCTAACGAATAAGGCATTGGTCTTCTAAACGGGGGATTGTGGATTCGAGTCCCGCCGAGGGTGGGTTATCCTTTTTCAATACCAAGGGTTTCTGCAACAGTTTTCTTGCTTGAAGCAGAGCATATGCGTTTCCCTTTCTCCTATATTAATTTAAATGGTGTGTTCTACTGTAACCTAGAGTAAACGCGCTAATGAAAAGAACGCTAGTGCATCACTCGCACATCGCCCTAATGGCCTAACGGATAAGGCATCGGTCTTCTAAACCGGGGATGGCGGGTGCGAGTGCCGCCGAGGGTGGGTTATCCTTTTTCATTACCGAGGGTTTGTGCTACAGTTTTCTTGCTTGAAGCAAAGCATATGCGTTTACGTTTCCCCTATATTCCTTTCGATGTTGTGTTGTACTGTAACCTAGAGTAAACGCGCTAATGAAAGGAACGCCAGTGCAACACTCGCACATCGCCTTCGTGGCCAAACGGATAAGGCATCGGTATCCTAAACCGGGATTGCAGGTTCGAGTCCCGCCAAGGGTGGGCTATTCTTTTTCATTAACAAAAGGTTCCTGCTACAGTTTTCTTGTTTGAAGCAAAGCATATGCGCTCCTTTTCTCCTATATTCCTTTCGATGGTGTGTTTTACTGTAACCTAGAGTAAACGCGCTAATGAAAAGAACGCTAGTGCATCGCTCGCACATCGCCCTCGTGGCCTAAAGAATAAGGCATCGGTCTTCTAAACGGGGGATTGCGGGTTCGAGTCCCGCCGAGGGTGTGTTATCCTTTTTCATTAACAAAGGGTTTCTGCTACAGTTTTCTTGCTTCAACCAAAGCATGTGTATTTTCCTTTCTCCTATAATAATTTAAATGGTGTGTTCTACTGTAACCTAGAGTAAACGTGCTAATGAAAGGAACGCCAGTGCATTGCTCGCACATCGCCCTCGTGGCCTAACGAATAAGGCATCGTTCTCCTAAACCGGGGATGGCGGGTTCGAGTCCCGCCAAAGGTGGGATATTCTTTTTCATTAACAAAGAGTTTTTTCTACAGTTTTCTTGCTTGAAGCAAATCATATGCGTTCCCTTTTCCCCTAAATTTCTTTCGTTGGTGTATTCTACTGCAACCTAGAGTAAAAGCGCTAATGAAAGGAACGCCAGTGCTTCACTCGCACATCGCCCTCGTGGCCTAACGGATAAGGCATCGGTCTCCTGAACCGGGGATTGCGGGTTCGAGTCCCACCAAAGGTGGAATATTCTTACTCAATACCAAGGGTTTCAGCTACAGTTTTCTTGCTTGAAGCAAAGCATCTGCGTTTCCTTTTCCTTTATATTCCTTTCGATGGTGGGTTCTACAGTAACCTAGAGTAAACGTGCTAATGAAAGGAACGCTAGTGCATCGCTCGCACATCGCCCTCGTGGCCTAACGGATAAGGCATCGGTCTCCTAAACCGGTGATTGCGGGTTCGAGTCCACCAAGGGTGAGTTATCCTTTTTCATTACCAAGGGTGTTTGCTACAGTTTTCTTGCTTGAAGCAAAGCATAAGCGTTTTCTTTTCTCCTATATTCCTTTCGATGGTGTGTTCTACAGTAACGTAGAGTAAAAGCGCTAATGAAAGAAACGCCAGTGCATCGCTCGCACATCGCCCTCGTGGCCTAACGGATAAGGCATCATTCTCCTAAACCTGGGATTGCGGGTTTGAGTCCCGCCGAGGTTGGGATAACCTTTTTCAGTACCAAAGGGTTTTGCTAGTTTTCTCGCTTGAACCAAAGCAAGGGTATTTCCCTTTCTCCTATTTTCCATTCGATGGTGTGTTCTTCTGTAACCTAAAGTAAAAGCGCTAATGAAAGGAACGCCAGTGCATCGCTCGCCTATTGCCCTCGTGGCCTAACGGATAAGGCGTCGGACTTCTAAACCGGGGATTGCGGGTGCGAGTGCCGCCGAGGGTGGGTTATATTTTTTTTACTAACAAAGAGTTTCTCCCACAGTTTTCTTGCTTGAACCAAAGCATATGCATTTTCTTTTCCCCTATATTCCTTTCGATAGTGTGTTTTACTGTAACCTAAAGTAAAAGCGCTAATGAAAAGAACGCCAGTGCATCGCTCGCACATCACCCTCGTGGCCTAACGGATAAGGCATCGGTCTCCTATACCGGGGATGGCGGGGTCGAGTCCCGCCGAGGGTGAGATATTTTTTTTCATTATAAAGGGTTTCTGCTACAGTTTTCTTGCTTGCAGCAAAGCAAATGCGTTTTCTTTTCCGCTATATTCCTTTCGATGGTGTGTTTTACTGCAACCTAGAGTAAAAGTGCTAATGAAAGGAACGCCAGTGCATCGCCCGCACATCGCCCTCGTGGCCCAACCTATATTCCTTTCGACGGTGTGTTCTCCAATATTCCTTTCGACGGTGTGTTTTAGTGTAACCTAGAGTAAACGCGCTAATGAAAAGAACGCTAGTGCATCGCTCGCACATCGCCCTCGTGGCCTAAAGAATAAGGCATCGGTCTTCTAAACGGGGGATTTCGGGTTCGAGTCCCGCCGAGGGTGTGTTATCCTTTTTCATTAACAAATGGTTTCTGCTACAGTTTTCTTGCTTCAACCAAAGCATGTGCATTTTCCTTTCTCCTATAATAATTTAAATGGTGTGTTCTACTGTAACCTAGAGTAAACGCGCTAATGAAAAGAACACTAGTGCGTCGCTCGCACATCGACCTAATGGCCTAACGGATAAGGCATCGGTATTCGAAACCGGGGATATCGGGTTCGAGTCCCGCCGATTGTGGGTTACTCTTTTTCATTAACAAAGGGTTTGTGCTACAGTTTTCTTGCTTGAAGCAAAGCGTATGCGTTTCCTTTTCCCCTATATTCCTTTGGAAGATGTGCTCTACTGCAACCTAGAGTAAATGCGCTAATGAAAGGAACGCCTGTGCATCGCTCACACATCGCCCTCGTGGCCTAACGGATAAGGCATGGGTCTTCTAAACCGGGATTGCGGGTTCGAGTCCTGCCGACGGTGGGTTATACTATTTCAATACCAAGGGTTTCTGCTACAGTTTTCTTGCTTGAAGCAAAGCATATGCGTTTCCTTTTCCCCTATATTCCTCTCGATGGTGGGTTTTACAGTAACCTAGAGTAAAAGTGCTAATGAAAGGAACGCCAGTGCATTGCTCGCACATCGCCTTCGTGGCCTAACGGATAAGGCATCGGTCTCCTAAACCGGGAGTGCGACTTCGAGTCCCGCGAAGGGTATGTTATTTTTTTTTCATTCACAGAAAAGGTTTCTGCTACAGTTTTCTTGCTTGAAGCAAAGCATATGCGCTTCTTTTCCCCTATATTCCTTTCGATGGTGGGTTCTACTGCAACCTAGAGTAAAAGCGCTAATGAATGGAACGCCAGTGCATCGCCCGCACATCGCCCTCGTGGCCTACCGAATAAAGCATCGGTCTCCTAAACCGGGGAGTGCGAGTTCGAGTCCCGCCGAGGGTATGTTATTTTTTTTTTTCATTCACAGAAAAGGTTTCTGCTACAGTTTTCTTGCTTGAAGCAAAGCATATGCGCTTCTTTTCCCCTATATTCCTTTCGATGTTGTGTTTTACTGTAACCTAGAGTAAACGTGCTAATGAAAAGAACGTCAGTGCATCACTCGCACATCGCCTTCGAGGCCTAACGGATAAGGCATCGGTCTTCTAAACCGGGGATTGCGGGTTCGAGTCCCGCCGAGGGTGGGTTATATTTTTTTTACTAACAAAGAGTTTCTCCCACAGTTTTCTTGCTTGAACCAAAGCATATGCATTTTCTTTTCCCCTATATTCCTTTCGATAGTGTGTTTTACTGTAACCTAGAGTGAAAGCGCTAATGAAAAGAACGCCAGTGCATCGCTCGCACATCACCCTCGTGGACTAACGGATAAGGCATCGGTCTCCTATACCGGGGATGGCGGGGTCGAGTCCCGCCGAGGGTGAGATATTTTTTTTCATTATAAAGGGTTTCTGCTACAGTTTTCTTGCTTGCAGCAAAGCAAATGCGTTTTCTTTTCCGCTATATTCCTTTCGATGGTGTGTTTTACTGCAACCTAGAGTAAAAGCGCTAATGAAAGGAACGCCAGTGCATCGCCCGCACATCGCCCTCGTGGCCCAACCTATATTCCTTTCGACGGTGTGTTCTCCAATATTCCTTTCGACGGTGTGTTTTACTGTAACCTAGAGTAAACGCGCTAATGAAAAGAACGCTAGTGCATCGCTCGCACATCGACCTCGTGGCCTAAAGAATAAGGCATCGGTCTTCTAAACGGGGGATTTCGGGTTCGAGTCCCGCCGAGGGTGTGTTATCCTTTTTCATTAACAAATGGTTTCTGCTACAGTTTTCTTGCTTCAACCAAAGCATGTGCATTTTCCTTTCTCCTATAATAATTTAAATGGTGTGTTCTACTGTAACCTAGAGTAAACGCGCTAATGAAAAGAACACTAGTGCATCGCTCGCACATCGACCTAATGGCCTAACGGATAAGGCATCGGTATTCGAAACCGGGGATATCGGGTTCGAGTCCCGCCGATTGTGGGTTACTCTTTTTCATTAACAAAGGGTTTGTGCTACAGTTTTCTTGCTTGAAGCAAAGCGTATGCGTTTCCTTTTCCCCTATATTCCTTTGGAAGATGTGCTCTACTGCAACCTAGAGTAAATGCGCTAATGAAAGGAACGCCTGTGCATCGCTCACACATCGCCCTCGTGGCCTAACGGATAAGGCATGGGTCTTCTAAACCGGGATTGCGGGTTCGAGTCCTGCCGACGGTGGGTTATACTATTTCAATACCAAGGGTTTCTGCTACAGTTTTCTTGCTTGAAGCAAAGCATATGCGTTTCCTTTTCCCCTATATTCCTCTCGATGGTGGGTTTTACAGTAACCTAGAGTAAAAGTGCTAATGAAAGGAACGCCAGTGCATTGCTCGCACATCGCCTTCGTGGCCTAACGGATAAGGCATCGGTCTCCTAAACCGGGAGTGCGACTTCGAGTCCCGCCAAGGGTATGTTATTTTTTTTTCATTCACAGAAAAGGTTTCTGCTACAGTTTTCTTGCTTGAAGCAAAGCATATGCGCTTCTTTTCCCCTATATTCCTTTCGATGGTGGGTTCTACAGTAACCTAGAGTAAAAGTGCTAATGAAAGGAACGCCAGTGCATCGCTCGCACATCGCCCTCGTGGCCTAACGGATAAGGCATCGGTCTCCTAAACCGTGGATGGCGGGGTCGAGTCCCACCGAGAGTGGGATATTCTTTTTCATTAACAAAGGGTTTCTGCTACAGTTTTCTTGCTTGCAGCAAAGCATGTGCGTTTCCTTTTCCCCTATATTCCTTTCGATGGTGTGTTCTACTGCAACCTAGAGTAAAAGCGCTAATGAATGGAACGCCAGTGCATCGCCCGCACATCGCCCTCGTGGCCTACCGAATAAAGCATCGGTCTCCTAAACCGGGGAGTGCGAGTTCGAGTCCCGCCGAGGGTATGTTATTTTTTTTTTTCATTCACAGAAAAGGTTTCTGCTACAGTTTTCTTGCTTGAAGCAAAGCATATGCGCTTCTTTTCCCCTATATTCCTTTCGATGTTGTGTTTTACTGTAACCTAGAGTAAACGTGCTAATGAAAAGAACGTCAGTGCATCACTCGCACATCGCCTTCGAGGCCTAACGGATAAGGCATCGGTCTTCTAAACCGGGGATCGCGGGTTCGAGTCCCGCCGAGGGTGGGTTATATTTTTTTTACTAACAAAGAGTTTCTCCCACAGTTTTCTTGCTTGAACCAAAGCATATGCATTTTCTTTTCCCCTATATTCCTTTCGATAGTGTGTTTTACTGTAACCTAGAGTGAAAGCGCTAATGAAAAGAACGCCAGTGCATCGCTCGCACATCACCCTCGTGGCCTAACGGATAAGGCATCGGTCTCCTATACCGGGGATGGCGGGGTCGAGTCCCGCCGAGGGTGAGATATTTTTTTTCATTATAAAGGGTTTCTGCTACAGTTTTCTTGCTTGCAGCAAAGCAAATGCGTTTTCTTTTCCGCTATATTCCTTTCGATGGTGTGTTTTACTGCAACCTAGAGTAAAAGCGCTAATGAAAGGAACGCCAGTGCATCGCCCGCACATCGCCCTCGTGGCCCAACCTATATTCCTTTCGACGGTGTGTTCTCCAATATTCCTTTCGACGGTGTGTTTTACTGTAACCTAGAGTAAACGCGCTAATGAAAAGAACGCTAGTGCATCGCTCGCACATCGCCCTCGTGGCCTAAAGAATAAGGCATCGGTCTTCTAAACGGGGGATTTCGGGTTCGAGTCCCGCCGAGGGTGTGTTATCCTTTTTCATTAACAAATGGTTTCTGCTACAGTTTTCTTGCTTCAACCAAAGCATGTGCATTTTCCTTTCTCCTATAATAATTTAAATGGTGTGTTCTACTGTAACCTAGAGTAAACGCGCTAATGAAAAGAACACTAGTGCATCGCTCGCACATCGACCTAATGGCCTAACGGATAAGGCATCGGTATTCGAAACCGGGGATATCGGGTTCGAGTCCCGCCGATTGTGGGTTACTGTTTTTCATTAACAAAGGGTTTGTGCTACAGTTTTCTTGCTTGAAGCAAAGCGTATGCGTTTCCTTTTCCCCTATATTCCTTTGGAAGATGTGTTCTACTGCAACCTAGAGTAAATGCGCTAATGAAAGGAACGCCTGTGCATCGCTCACACATCGCCCTCGTGGCCTAACGGATAAGGCATGGGTCTTCTAAACCGGGATTGCGGGTTCGAGTCCTGCCGACGGTGGGTTATACTATTTCAGTACCAAGGGTTTCTGCTACAGTTTTCTTGCTTGAAGCAAAGCATATGCGTTTCCTTTTTCCCTATATTCCTCTCGATGGTGGGTTTTACAGTAACCTAGAGTAAAAGTGCTAATGAAAGGAACGCCAGTGCATTGCTCGCACATCGCCTTCGTGGCCTAACGGATAAGGCATCGGTCTCCTAAACCGGGAGTGCGACTTCGAGTCCCGCCAAGGGTATGTTATTTTTTTTTTCATTCACAGAAAAGGTTTCTGCTACAGTTTTCTTGCTTGAAGCAAAGCATATGCGCTTCTTTTCCCCTATATTCCTTTCGATGGTGGGTTCTACAGTAACCTACAGTAAAAGTGCTAATGAAAGGAACGCCAGTGCATCGCTCGCACATCGCCCTCGTGGCCTAACGGATAAGGCTTCGGTCTCCTAAACCGTGGATGGCGGGGTCGAGTCCCACCGAGAGTGGGATATTCTTTTTCATTAACAAAGGGTTTCTGCTACAGTTTTCTTGCTTGCAGCAAAGCATGTGCGTTTCCTTTTCCCCTATATTCCTTTCGATGGTGTGTTCTACTGCAACCTAGAGTAAAAGCGCTAATGAATGGAACGCCAGTGCATCGCCCGCACATGGCCCTCGTGGCCTACCGAATAAAGCATCGGTCTCCTAAACCGGGGAGTGCGAGTTCGAGTCCCGCCGAGGGTATGTTATTTTTTTTTTCATTCACAGAAAAGGTTTCTGCTACAGTTTTCTTGCTTGAAGCAAAGCATATGCGTTTCTTTTCCCCTATATTCCTTTCGATGTTGTGTTTTACTGTAACCTAGAGTAAACGTGCTAATGAAAAGAACGTCAGTGCATCACTCGCACATCGCCTTCGAGGCCTAACGGATAAGGCATCGGTCTTCTAAACCGGGGATTGCGGGTTCGAGTCCCGCCGAGGGTGGGTTATCCTTTTTTATTAACAAAGGGTTTCTCCCACAGTTTTCTTGCTTGAACCAAAGCATATGCATTTCCTTTTCCCTATATTCCTTTCGATGGTGTGTTTTACTGTAACCTAAAATAAAAGCGCTAATGAAAGGAACGCCAGTGCATCGGTCGCACATCGCTCTTGTGGCCTAACGAATAAGGCATCGGTCTTCTAAATGGAAGATTGCGGGTTCGAGTCCCGCCGAGGGTGGGTTATCCTTTTTCATTAACAAAGGGTTTCTGCTACAGTTTTCTTGCTTGAACCAAAGCATGTGCATTTCCCTTTCTCCTAAATTAATTTCGATTGTGTGTTCTACTGTAACCTAAAGTAAAAGCGCTAATGAAAGGGATGTTAGTGCGTCAGCCGCACATTTCTCTCGTGGCCTAAGGGATAAGGCATCGGTCTTCTTAACCGGAGATTGATGGTTCGAGTCCCGCCGAGTGTGGGTTATCCTTTTTCATTACCAAGGGTGTTTGCTACAGTTTTCTTGCTTGAAGCAAAGCATAAGCGTTTCCTTTAACCCTACATTCCTTTCGATGGTGTGTTCTACAGTAACGTAGAGCAAAAGCGCTAATGAAAGAAACGCCAGTGCATCGCTCGCGCATCGCCCTCGTGGCCTAACGGATAAGGCATCGGTCTCCTATACCGGGGATGGCGGGGTCGAGTCCCGCCGAGGGTGAGATATTTTTTTTCATGATAAAGGGTTTCTGCTACAGTTTTCTTGCTTGCAGCAAATCATATGCGTTTCCTTTTCCCCTATATTCCTTTCGATGGTGTGTTCTTCTGTAACCTAAAGTAAAAGCGCTAATGAAAGGAACGCCAGTGCATCGCTCGCCTATTGCCCTCATGGCCTAACGGATAATACATCAGACTTCTAAACCGAGGATTGCGGGTGCGAGTGCCGCCGAGGGTGGGTTATCCTTTTTCATTACCAAGAGTTTGTGCTACAGTTTTCTTGCATGAAGCAAAGCATATGCGTTTACTTTTCCCCTATATTCTTTTCGATGTTGTGTTCTACTGTAACCTAGAGTAAACGCGCTAATGAAAGGAACGCCAGTGCAACACTCACACATCGCCTTCGTGGCGTAACGGATAAAGCTTCGGTCATCTAAACCGGGAATTTCGGGTTCGAATCCCGCTGAGGGTGGGTTATATTTTTTTACTAACAAAGGGTTTCTCCCACAGTTTTCTTGCTTGAACCAAAGCATATGCATTTTCTTTTCCCCTATATTCCTTTCGATTGTGTGTTTTACTGTAACCTAGAGTAAAAGCGCTAATGAAAAGAACGCCAGTGCATCGCTCGCTCATCACCCTCGTGGACTAACGGATAAGGCATCGGTCTCCTATACCGGGGATTGCGGGTTCGAGTCCCACCGAGGGTGGGTTATCCTTTTTCAATACCAAGGGTTCCTGCAACAGTTTTCTTGCTTGAAGCAAAGCATATGCGTTTACTTTTCCCCTATATTCCTTTCGATGTTGTGTTCTACTGTAACCTAGAGTAAACGCGCTAATGAAAGGAACGCCAGTGCAACACTCACACATCGCCTTCGTGGCCTAAGGGATAAGGCATCGGTCTTCTTAACCGGGGATTGATGGTTCGAGTCCCGCCGAGTGTGGGTTATCCTTTTTCATTACCAAGGGTGTTTGCTACAGTTTTCTTGCTTGAAGCAAAGCATAATGTTTCCTTTAACCCTATATTCCTTTCGATGGTGTGTTCTACAGTAACGTAGAGTAAAAGCGCTAATGAAAGAAACGCCAGTGCATCGCTCGCGCATCGCCCTCGTGGCCTAACGGATAAGGCATCGGTCTCCTATACCGGGGATGGCGGGGTTGAGTCCCGCCGAGGGTGGGTTATATTTTTTTACTAACAAAGGGTTTCTCCCACAGTTTTCTTGCTTGAACCAAAGCATATGCGCTCCTTTTCTCCTAAATTCCTTTCGATGGTGTGTTTTACTGTAACACAGAGTAAACGCGCTAATGAAAAGAACGGTAGTGCAACGCTCGCACATCGCCCTCGTGGCCTAACGAATAAGGCATCGGTCATCTAAACCGGGAATTTCGGGTTCGAATCCCGCTGAGGGTGGGTTATATTTTTTTTACTAACAAAGGGTTTCTCCCACAGTTTTCTTGCTTGAACCAAAGCATATGCGCTCCTTTTCTCCTAAATTCCTTTCAATGGTGTGTTTTACTGTAACACAGAGTAAACGCGCTAATGAAAAGAACGGTAGTGCAACGCTCTCACATCGCCCTCGTGGCCTAACGAATAAGGCATCGGTCTTCTAAACGGGGGATTGTGTATTCGAGTCCCGCCTAGAGTGGGTTATCCTTTTTCAATACCAAGGGTTTCTGCAACAGTTTTCTTGCTTGAAGCAGAGCATATGCGTTTCCTTTTCCCCTATATCCCTTTGGATAGTGTGTTCTACTGTAACCTAGAGTAAACGCGCTAATGAAAGGAATGCCAGTGCATCGCTCGCACATCACCCTCGTGGCCTAACGGATAAGGCATCGGTCTCCTAAACCGGGGATTGCGGGTGCGAGTCCCGCCGAGTGTGGGTTATCCTTTTTACATTACCAAGGGTTTTTGCTACAGTTTTCTTGCTTGAAGCAAATCATATGCGTTTCTTTTTCCCTTATATTCCTTTGGATGATGTGTTCTACTGTAACCTAGAGTAAACGCGCTAATGAAAAGAACGCTAGTGCATCGCTCGCACATCGCCCTCTTGGCCTAACGAATAAGGCATCGGTCTTCTAAACAGGGGATTGCGGGTTCGAGTCCCGCCGAGGGTTGGTTATCCTTTTACATTAACAAAGGGTTTTGCTAGTTTTCTCGCTTGAACCAAATCAAGTGCATTTCCCTTTTTCCTATATTCCTTTCAATGGTGTGTTGTACTGCAACCTAGAGTAAAAGCGCTAATGAAAGGAACGCCAGTGCATCGCTCGCACATCGCCCTCGTGGCCTAACAGGTAAGGCATTGGTCTCCTAAACAGCGGATGGCGGGGTCGAATCCCGCCGAGGGTGGGATATTCTTTTTCATTATCAAAGGGTTTCTGCTACAGTTTTTTTGCTTGCAGCAAAGCAAATGCGTTTTCTTTTCCCCTATATTCCTTTCGATGGTGTGTTCTACAGCAACCTAGAGTAAAAGCGCTAATGAAAGGAACGCCAGTGCATCGCCCGCACATCGCCCTCGTGGCCTAACGGATAAGGCATCGGTCTCCTAAACCGGGGATATCGGGTGCGAGTGCCGCCGAGGGTGGGTTATCCTTGTCCATTACCAAGGGTTTGTGCTACAGTTTTCTTGCTTGAAGCAAAGCATATGCGTTTCCTTTTCCCCTATATTCCTTTCGATGTTGTATTCTACTGGAACCTAGAGTAAACGCGCTAATGAAAGGAACGCCAGTGCATCACTCGCACATAGCCTTCGTGGCCTAACGGATAAGGCATCGGTCTTCTAAACCGGGAATTGCGGGTTCGAGTCCCGCCGAGGGTGGGTTATCCTTTTTTACTAACAAAGGGTTTTTCCCACAGTTTTCTTCCTTGAACCAAAGCATATGCATTTTCTTTTCCCCTATATTCCTTTCGATGATGGGTTCTACTGTAACCTAGAGTAAACGCGCTAATGAAAGGAACGCCAGTGCATCGCTCGCACGTCGCCCTCGTGGCCTAACGGATAAGGCATTGGTATTCCAAACAGGGAATTGCGGATTTGAGTCCCGCGGAGGGTGGGTTATTTTTTTTATTACCAAAGAGTTTCTCCCAAAGTTTTCTCGCTTGAACCAAAGCTTATGCATTTCCTTTTCCTCTATATTCCTTTCGATGATGGGTTCTACTGTAACCTAGAGTAAACGCGCTAATGAAAAGAACGCTAGTGCATCGCTCGCACATCGCCATCATGGCCTTACGGAGAAGGTATCGGTCTCCTAAACCGGGGATTGCTGGTTCGAGTCCCACCGAGGGTGAGTTACTCTTTTTCATTAACAAAGGGTTTGTGCTACAGTTTTCTTGCTTGAAGCAAAGCATATGCATTTCCTTTCCTCCTATATTCCTTTCGATGATGAGTTCTACTCCAACCTAGAGTAAAAGCGCTAAAGAAAGGAACGCCTGTGCATCGCTCGCACATCGCCCTCGTGGCCTAACGAATAAGGCATCGGTGTTCCAAACGGGGGATTGCAGGTTCGAGTCCCGCCAAGGGTGGGTTATTCTTCTTCATTAACAAAGGGCTTCTGCTACAGTTTTCTTGTTTGAAGCAAAGCATATGTGCTCCTTTTCTCCTATATTCCTTTCGATGGTGTGTTTTACTGTAACCTAAAGTATACGCGCTAATGAAAAGAACGCTAGTGCTACGCTCGCACATCGCCCTCGTGGCCTAACGAATAAGGCATCGGTCTTCCAAACCGGGATTGCGGATTCGAGTCCCGCCAAGGGTGGGTTATCTTTTTTCAATACCAAGGGTTTCTGGAACAGTTTTCTTGGTTGAACCGAAGCATGTGCATTTCCTTTTCTCCTATATTAATTTCGATGGTGTGTTCTACTGTAACCTAAAGTAAAAGCGCTAATGAAAGGAACGTTAGTGCATCAATCGCACGTTGCTCTCGTGGCCTAACGGATAAGGCATCGGTCTTCCAAACCGGGATTGCGGATTCGTGTTTCGCCGAGGGTGGGTTATCCTTTTTCAATACCAAGGGTTTCTGCAACAGTTTTCTTGCTTGAAGCAGAGCATATGCGTTTCCTTTTCCCCTATATTCCTTTCGATGGTGCGTTCTACAGTAACCTAGAGTAAAAGTGCTGATGAAAGGAACGCCAGTGCATCGCTCGCACATCGCCCTCTTGGCCTAACGAATAAGGCATCGGTCTTCTAAACAGGGGATTGCGGGTTCGAGTCCCGCCGAGGGTTGGTTATCCTTTTTCATTAACAAAGGGTTTTGCTAGTTTTCTCGCTTGAACCAAATCAAGTGCATTTCCCTTTTTCCTATACTCCTTTCAATGGTGTGTTCTACTGCAACCTAGAGTAAAAGCGCTAATGAAAAGAACGCCAGTGCATCGCTCGCACATCGCCCTCGTGGCCTAACAGATAAGGCATTGGTCTCCTAAACCGCGGATGGCGGGGTCGAGTCCCGCCGAGGGTGGGATATTCTTTTTCATTATCAAAGGGTTTCTGCTACAGTTTTTTTGCTTGAAGCAGAGCATATGCGTTTCCTCTTCCCCTATATTCCTTTCGATGGTGCGTTCTACAGTAACCTAGAGTAAAAGTGCTGATGAAAGGAACGCCAGTGCATCGCTCGCACATCGCCCTCGTGGCCTAACGATCAAGGCATCGGTCTTCTAAACCGGGGATTGCGGGTTCGAGTTCCGCCGAGTGTGGGTTATCCTTTTTACATTACCAAAGGTTTTTGCTACAGTTTCCTTGCTTGAAGCAAAGCATACGCGTTTCCTTTTCCCCTATATTCCTTTCAAATGTGTGTTCTACAGTAACCTAGAGTAAAAGTGCTAATGAAAGGAACGCCAGTGCATCGCTTGCACATCGCCCTCGTGGCCTAACGGATAAGGCATCGGTCTCCTAAACCGGGGACTGCGGGTTCAAGTCCCGCCGAGGTTGCGATATCCTTTTTCATTACCAAAGGGTTTGTGCCACAGTTTTCTTGCTTGAAGCAAATCATATGCGTTTCCTTTTCCCTTAAATTCCTTTGGATGATGTGTTCTACTGTAACCTACAGTAAACGCGTTAATGAAAAGAACGCTAGTGCATCGCTCGCACATCGCCCTCTTGGCCTAACGAATAAGGCATCGGTCTTCTAAACAGGGGATTGCGGGTTCGAGTCCTGCCGAGGGTTGGTTATCCTTTTTCATTAACAAAGGGTTTTGCTAGTTTTCTCGCTTGAACCAAATCAAGTGCATTTCCCTTTTTCCTATATTCCTTTCAATGGTGTGTTCTACTGCAACCTAGAGTAAAAGCGCTAATGAAAGGAACGCCAGTGCATCGCTCGCACATCGCCCTCGTGGCCTAACAGATAAGGCATTGGTCTCCTAAACCGCGGATGGCGGGGTCGAGTCCCGCCGAGGGTGGGATATTCTTTTTCATTATCAAAGGGTTTCTGCTACAGTTTTTTTGCTTGCAGCAAAGCAAATGCGTTTTCTTTTCCCCTATATTCCTTTCGATGGTGTGTTCTACTGCAACCTAGAGTAAAAGCGCTAATGAAAGGAACGCCAGTGCATCGCTCGCACATCGCCCTCGTGGCCTAACGGATAAGGCATCGGTCTTCTAAACCGGGAATTGCGGGTTCGAGTCCCGCCGAGGGTGGGTTATCCTTTTTTACTAACAAAGGGTTTCTCCCGCAGTTTTCTTGCTTGAACCAAAGCGTATGCATTTTCTTTTCCCCTATATTCCTTTCGATGATGGGTTCTACTGTAACCTAGAGTAAACGCGCTAATGAAAGGAACGCCAGTGCATCGCTCGCACGTCGCCCTCGTGGCCTAACGGATAAGGCCTCGGTCTCCTAAACCGGGGATTGCTGGTTCGAGTCCCACCGAGGGTGAGTTACTCTTTTTCATTAACAAAGGGTTTGTGCTACAGTTTTCTTGCTTGAAGCAAAGCATATGCATTTCCTTTCCTCCTATATTCCTTTCGAGGATGAGTTCTACTGCAACCTAGAGTAAAAGCGCTAATGAAAGGAACGTCTGTGCATCGCTCGCACATCGCCCTCGTGGCCTAACGAATAAGGCATCGGTCTTCCAAACGGGGGATTGCGGGTTCGAGTCCCGCCAAGAGTGGGTTATTCTTCTTCATTAACAAAGGGTTTCTGCTGCAGTTTTCTTGTTTGAAGCAAAGCATATGTGCTCCTTTTCTCCTATATTCCTTTCGATGGTGTGTTTTACTGTAACCTAAAGTATACGCGCTAATGAAAAGAACGCTAGTGCTACGCTCGCATATCGCCCTCGTGGCCTAACGAATAAGGCATCGGTCTTCCAAACCGGGATTGCGGATTCGTGTCCCGCCAAGGGTGGGTTATCCTTTTTCAGTACCTAGGGTTTCTGCAACAGTTTTCTTGCTTGAACCAAAGCATGCGCATTTCCCTTTCTCCTATATTAATTTCGATGGTGTGTTCTACTGTAACCTAAAGTAAAAGCGCTAATGAAAGGAACGTTAGTGCATCAATCGCACGTTGCTCTCGTGGCCTAACGGATAAGGCATCGGTCTTCCAAACCGGGATTGCGGATTCGTGTTTCGCCGAGGGTGGGTTATCCTTTTTCAATACCAATGGTTTCTGCAACAGTTTTCTTGCTTGAAGCAGAGCATATGCGTTTCCTTTTCCCCTATATTCCTTTCGATGGTGCGTTCTACAGTAACCTAGAGTAAAAGTGCTGATGAAAGGAACGCCAGTGCATCGCTCGCACATCGCCCTCGTGGCCTAACGAATAAGGCATCGGTCTTCTAAACCGGGGATTGCGGGTTCGAGTCCCACCGAGTGTGGGTTATCCTTTTTACATTACCAAAGGGTTTGTGCTACAGTTTTCTTGCTTGAAGCAAATCATATGCGTTTCCTTTTCCCCTATATTCCTTTGGATGATGTGTTCTACTGTAACCTAGAGTAAACGCGCTAATGAAAAGAACGCTAGTGCATCACTCGCACATCACCCTGTTGGCCTAACGAATAAGGCATCGGTCTTCTAAACGGGAGATTGCGGGTTCGAGTCCCGCCGAGGGTTGGTTATCCTTTTTCATTAACAAAGGGTATTGCTAGTTTTCTCGCTTGAACCAAAGCAGGTGCATTTCCCTTTTTCCTATATTCCTTTCAATAGTGTGTTCTACTGCAACCTAGAGTAAAAGCGCTAATGAAAGGAATGCCAGTGCATCGCTCGCACATCGCCCTCGTGCCCTAACGGATAAGGCATCGGTCTCCTAAACCGGGGATGGCGGGGTCGAGTCCCGCTGAGGGTGGGATATTCTTTTTCATTAACAAATGGTTTTGCTACAGTTTTCGTGCTTGCAGGAAAGCAAAGGCGTTTTCTTTTCCCCTATATTCCTTTCGATGGTGTGTTCTACTGAAACCTAGAGTAAAAGCGCTAATGAAAGGAACGCCTGGGCATCGCTCGCACATCGCCCTCGTGGTCTAACGGATAAGGCATCGGTCTCCTAAAGAGGGGATGGCGGGGTCGAGTCCCGCCGAGGGTGGGATATTCTTTTTCATTAACAAAGCGTTTCTGCTACAGTTTTCTTGCTTGCAGCAAAGCATTTGCGTTTTCTTTCCCCCTATATTCCTTTCGATAGTGTGTTCTACTGCAACCTAGAGTAAAAGCGCTAAAGAAAGGAACGCCAGTGCATCGCTCGCACATCGCCCTCGTGGTCTAACGGATAAGGCATCGGTCTCCTAAAGAGGGGATGGCGGGGTCGAGTCCCGCAGAGGGTGGGATATTCTTTTTCATTAACAAAGGGTTTCTGCTACAGTTTTCTTGCTTGCAGCAAAGCAATTGCGTTTTCTTTTCCCCTATATTCCTTTCGATGGTGTGTTCTACTGCAACCTAGAGTAAAAGCGCTAATGAAAGGAACGCCAGTGCATCGCTCGCACATCGCCCTCGTGGCCTAACGGATAAGGCATCGGTCTCCTAAACCGGGGATGGCTGGGTCGAGTCCCGCCGAGGGTGGGATATTCTTTTTCATTAACAAAGCGTTTCTGCTACAGTTTTCTTGCTTGCAGCAAAGCATTTGCGTTTCCTTTTCCCCCATATTCCTTTCGATGGTGTGTTCTACTGCAACCTAGAGTAAAAGCGCTAATGAATGGAACGCCAGTGCATCGCCCGCATATCGCCCTCGTGGCCTAACAGATAAGGCATCGGTCTCCTAAACCGGGGAGTGCGGATTCGTGTCCCGCCGAGGGTGGGTTATCCTTTTTCAATACCAAGGGTTTCTGCAACAGTTTTCTTGCTTGAAGCAGAGCATATGGGTTTCCTTTTCCCCTATATTCCTTTCGATGGTGCGTTCTACAGTAACCTAGAGTAAAAGTGCTGATGAAAGGAACGCCAGTGCATCGCTCGCACATCGCCCTCGCGGCCTAACGGATAAGGCATCGGTCTTCTAAACCGGGGATAGCGGGTTCGAGTCCCGCCGAGTGTGGGTTATCCTTTTTACATTACCAAGGGTTTTTGCTACAGTTTTCTTGCTTGAAGCAAATCATATGCGTTTCTTTTTCCCTTATATTCCTTTGGATGATGTGTTCTACTGTAACCTAGAGTAAACGCGCTAATGAAAGGAACGCCAGTGCATCGCTCGCACATCGCCCTCGTGGCCTAACGATCAAGGCATCGGTCTTCTAAACCGGGGATTGCGGGTTCGAGTTCCGCCGAGTGTGGGTTATCCTTTTTACATTACCAAGGGTTTTTGCTACAGTTTCCTTGCTTGAAGCAAAGCATATGCGTTTCCTTTTCCCCTATATACCTTTCAAATGTGTGTTCTACAGTAACCTAGAGTAAAAGTGCCAATGAAAGGAACGCCAGTGCATCGCTCGCACATCGCCCTCGTGGCCTAACAGATAAGGCATTGGTCTCCTAAACCGCGGATGGCGGGGTCGAGTCCCGCCGAGGGTGGGATATTCTTTTTCATTATCAAAGGGTTTCTGCTACAGTTTTTTTGCTTGAAGCAGAGCATATGCGTTTCCTTTTCCCCTATATTCCTTTCGATGGTGCGTTCTACAGTAACCTAGAGTAAAAGTGCTGATGAAAGGAACGCCAGTGCATCGCTCGCACATCGCCCTCGTGGCCTAACGATCAAGGCATCGGTCTTCTAAACCGGGGATTGCGGGTTCGAGTTCCGCCGAGTGTGGGTTATCCTTTTTACATTACCAAGGGTTTTTGCTACAGTTTCCTTGCTTGAAGCAAAGCATATGCGTTTCCTTTTCCCCTATATTCCTTTCAAATGTGTGTTCTACAGTAACCTAGAGTAAAAGTGCTAATGAAAGGAACGCCAGTGCATCGCTCGCACATCGCCCTCGTGGCCTAACGGATAAGGCATCGGTCTCCTAAACCGGGGACTGCGGGTTCGAGTCCCGCCGAGGTTGCGATATCCTTTTTCATTACCAAAGGGTTTGTGCCACAGTTTTCTTGCTTGAAGCAAATCATATGCGTTTCCTTTTCCCTTATATTCCTTTGGATGATGTGTTCTACTGTAACCTAGAGTAAACGCGCTAATAAAAAGAACGCTAGTGCATCGCTCGCACATCGCCCTCTTGGCCTAACGAATAAGGCATCGGTCTCCTAAACCGGGGATTGCTGGTTCGAGTCCCACCGAGGGTGAGTTACTCTTTTTCATTAACAAAGGGTTTCTGCTACAGTTTATTTGCTTGCAGCAAAGCAAATGCGTTTTCTTTTCCCCTATATTCCTTTCGATGGTGTGTTCTACTGCAACCTAGAGTAAAAGCGCTAATGAAAGGAACGCCAGTGCATCGCTCGCACATCGCCCTCGTGGCCTAACGGATAAGGCATCGGTCTCCTAAACCGGGGACTGCGGGTTCGAGTTCCGCCGAGTGTGGGTTATCCTTTTTACATTACCAAGGGTTTTTGCTACAGTTTCCTTGCTTGAAGCAAAGCATATGCGTTTCCTTTTCCCCTATATTCCTTTCAAATGTGTGTTCTACAGTAACCTAGAGTAAAAGTGCTAATGAAAGGAACGCCAGTGCATCGCTCGCACATCGCCCTCGTGGCCTAACGGATAAGGCATCGGTCTCCTAAACCGGGGACTGCGGGTTCGAGTTCCGCCGAGTGTGGGTTATCCTTTTTACATTACCAAGGGTTTTTGCTACAGTTTCCTTGCTTGAAGCAAAGCATATGCGTTTCCTTTTCCCCTATATTCCTTTCAAATGTGTGTTCTACAGTAACCTAGAGTAAAAGTGCTAATGAAAGGAACGCCAGTGCATCGCTCGCACATCGCCCTCGTGGCCTAACGGATAAGGCATCGGTCTCCTAAACCGGGGACTGCGGGTTCGAGTCCCGCCGTGGGTTGGTTATCCTTTTTCATTAACAAAGGGTTTTGCTAGTTTTCTCGCTTGAACCAAATCAAGTGCATTTCCCTTTTTCCTATATTCCTTTCAATGGTGTGTTCTACTGCAACCTAGAGTAAAAGAGCTAATGAAAGGAACGCCAGTGCATCGCTCGCACATCGCCCTCGTGGCCTAACAGATAAGGCATTGGTCTCCTAAACCGCGGATGGCGGGGTCGAGTCCCGCCGAGGGTGGGATATTCTTTTTCATTATCAAAGGGTTTCTGCTACAGTTTATTTGCTTGCAGCAAAGCAAATGCGTTTTCTTTTCCCCTATATTCCTTTCGATGGTGTGTTCTACTGCAACCTAGAGTAAAAGCGCTAATGAAAGGAACGCCAGTGCATCGCTCGCACATCGCCCTCGTGGCCTAACGGATAAGGCATCGGTCTTCTAAACCGGGAATTGCGGGTTTGAGTCCCGCCGAGGGTGGGTTATCCTTTTTTACTAACAAAGGGTTTCTCCCGCAGTTTTCTTGCTTGAACCAAAGCATATGCATTTTCTTTTCCCCTATATTCCTTTCGATGATATGTTCTACTGTAACCTAGAGTAAACGCGCTAATGAAAGGAACGCCAGTGCATCGCTCGCACGTCGCCCTCGTGGCCTAACGGATAAGGCATCGGTATTCCAAGCAGGGAATTGCGGATTCGAGTCCCGCGGAGGGTGGGTTATTTTTTTTATTAACAAAGAGTTTCTCCCAAAGTTTTCTCGCTTGAACCAAAGCATATGCATTTACTTTTCCTCTATATTCCTTTCGATGATGGGTTCTACTGTAACCTAGAGTAAACGCGCTAATGAAAAGAACGCTAGTGCATCGCTCGCACATTGCCATCATGGCCTAACGGATAAGGCATCGGTCTCCTAAACCGGGGATTGCTGGTTCGAGTCCCACCGAGGGTGAGTTACTCTTTTTCATTAACAAAGGGTTTGTGCTACAGTTTTCTTGCTTGAAGCAAAGCATATGCATTTCCTTTCCTCCTATATTCCTTTCGAGGATGAGTTCTACTGCAACCTAGAGGAAAAGCGCTAATGAAAGGAACGTCTGTGCATCGCTCGCACATCGCCCTCGTGGCCTAACGAGTAAGGCATCGGTCTTCCAAACGGGGATTGCGGGTTCGAGTCCCGCCAATGGTGGGTTATTCTTCTTCATTAACAAAGGGTTTCTGCTGCAGTTTTCTTGTTTGAAGCAAAGCATATGTGCTCCTTTTCTCCTATATTCCTTTCGATGGTGTGTTTTACTGTAACCTAAAGTATACGCGCTAATGAAAAGAACGCTAGTGCTACGCTCGCATATCGCCCTCGTGGCCTAACGAATAAGGCATCGGTCTTCTAAACGGGAGATTGCGGGTTCAAGTCCCGCCGAGGGTTGGTTATCCTTTTTCATTAACAAAGGGTTTTGCTAGTTTTCTCGCTTGAACCAAGGCAAGTGCATTTCCCTTTTTCCTATATTCCTTTCAATAGTGTGTTCTACTGCAACCTAGAGTAAAAGCGCTAATGAAAGGAACGCCAGTGCATCGCTCGCACATCGCCCTCGTGCCCTAACGGATAAGGCATCGGTCTCCTAAACCGGGGATGGCGGGGTCGAGTCCCGCTGAGGGTGGGATATTCTTTTTCATTAACAAATGGTTTTTGCTACAGTTTTCTTGCTTGCAGGAAAGCAAAGGCGTTTTCTTTTCCCCTATATTCCTTTCGATGTTGTGTTCTACTGAAACCTAGAGTAAAAGCGCTAATGAAAGGAACGCCTGGGCATCGCTCGCACATCGCCCTCGTGGCCTAACGGATAAGGCATCGGTCTCCTAAACCAGGAATGGCGGGTTCGAGTCCCGCCGAGGGTCGGTTATCCTTTTTTACTAACAAAGGGTTTTTCCCACAGTTTTCTTGCTTGAACAAAAGCATATGCATTTTCTTTTCCCCTATATTCCTTTCGATTGTGTGTTTTACTGTAACCTAGAGTAAAAGCGCTAATGAAAGGAACGCCAGTGCATCGCTCGCACATCGCCCTCGTGGCCTAACGGATAAGGCTTCGGTCTCCTAAACCGGGGATGGCGGGGTCGAGTCCCGCCGAGGGTGGGATATTCTTTTTCATTAACAAAGGGTTTCTGCTACAGTTTTCTTGCTTGCAGCAAAGCAATTGCGTTTTCTTTTCCCCTATATTCCTTTCGATAGTGTGTTCTACTGCAACCTAGAGTAAAAGCGCTAATGAAAGGAACGCCAGTGCATCGCTCGCACATCGCCCTCGTGGTCTAACGGATAAGGCATCGGTCTCCTAAAGAGGGGATGGCGGGGTCGAGTCCCGCCGAGGGTGGGATATTCTTTTTCATTAACAAAGGGTTTCTGCTACAGTTTTCTTGCTTGCAGCAAAGCAATTGCGTTTTCTTTTCCCCTTTATTCCTTTCGATGGTGTGTTCTACTGCAACCTAGAGTAAAAGCGCTAATGAAAGGAACGCCAGTGCATCGCTCGCACATCGCCCTCGTGGCCTAACGGATAAGGCATCGGTCTCCTAAACCGGGGATGGCTGGGTCGAGTCCCGCCGAGGGTGGGATATTCTTTTTCATTAACAAAGCGTTTCTGCTACAGTTTTCTTGCTTGCAGCAAAGCATTTGCGTTTCCTTTTCCCCCATATTCCTTTCGATGGTGTGTTCTACTGCAACCTAGAGTAAAAGCGCTAATGAATGGAACGCCAGTGCATCGCCCGCATATCGCCCTCGTGGCCTAACAGATAAGGCATCGGTCTCCTAAACCGGGGAGTGCGGATTCGTGTCCCGCCGAGGGTGGGTTATCCTTTTTCAATACCAAGGGTTTCTGCAACAGTTTTCTTGCTTGAAGCAGAGCATATGCGTTTCCTTTTCCCCTATATTCCTTTCGATGGTGCGTTCTACAGTAACCTAGAGTAAAAGTGCTGATGAAAGGAACGCCAGTGCATCGCTCGCACATCGCCCTCGCGGCCTAACGGATAAGGCATCGGTCTTCTAAACCGGGGATAGCGGGTTCGAGTCCCGCCGAGTGTGGGTTATCCTTTTTACATTACCAAGGGTTTTTGCTACAGTTTTCTTGCTTGAAGCAAATCATATGCGTTTCTTTTTTCCTTATATTCCTTTGGATGATGTGTTCTACTGTAACCTAGAGTAAACGCGCTAATGAAAAGAACGCTAGTGCATCGCTCGCACATCGCCCTCTTGGCCTAACGAATAAGGCATTGGTCTTCTAAACAGGGGATTGCGGGTTCGAGTCCCGCCGAGGGTTGGTTATCCTTTTTCATTAACAAAGGGTTTTGCTAGTTTTCTCGCTTGAACCAAATCAAGTGCATTTCCCTTTTTCCTATATTCCTTTCGATGATGGGTTCTACTGTAACCTAGAGTAAACGCGCTAATGAAAAGAACGCTAGTGCATCGCTCGCACATTGCCATCATGGCCTAACGGATAAGGCATCGGTCTCCTAAACCGGGGATTGCTGGTTCGAGTCCCACCGAGGGTGAGTTACTCTTTTTCATTAACAAAGGGTTTGTGCTACAGTTTTCTTGCTTGAAGCAAAGCATATGCATTTCCTTTCCTCGTATATTCCTTTCGAGGATGAGTTCTACTGCAACCTAGAGTAAAAGCGCTAATGAAAGGAACGTCTGTGCATCGCTCGCACATCGCCCTCGTGGCCTAACGAATAAGGCATCGGTCTTCCAAACGGGGGATCGCGGGTTCGAGTCCCGCCAAGGGTGGGTTATTCTTCTTCATTAACAAAGGGTTTCTGCTGCAGTTTTCTTGTTTGAAGCAAAGCATATGTGCTCCTTTTCTCCTATATTCCTTTCGATGGTGTGTTTTACTGTAACCTAAAGTATACGCGCTAATGAAAAGAACGCTAGTGCTACGCTCGCATATCGCCCTCGTGGCCAAACGAATAAGGCATCGGTCTTCCAAACCTGGATTGCGGATTCGTGTCCCGCCAAGGGTGGGTTATCCTTTTTCAATACCAAGGGTTTCTGCAACAGTTTTCTTGCTTGAACCAAAGCATGCGCATTTCCCTTTCTCCTATATTAATTTCGATGGTGTGTTCTACTGTAACCTAAAGTAAAAGCGCTATTGAAAGGAACGTTAGTGCATCAATCGCACGTTGCTCTCGTGGCCTAACGGATAAGGCATCGGTCTTCCAAACCGGGATTGCGGATTCGTGTTTCGCCGAGGGTGGGTTATCCTTTTTCAATACCAAGGGTTTCTGCAACAGTTTTCTTGCTTGAAGCAGAGCATATGCGTTTCCTTTTCCCCTATATTACTTTCGATGGTGCGTTCTACAGTAACCTAGAGTAAAAGTGCTGATGAAAGGAACGCCAGTGCATCGCTCGCACATCGCCCTCGTGGCCTAACAAATAAGGCATCGGTCTTCTAAACCGGGGATTGCGGGTTCGAGTCCCACCGAGTGTGGGTTATCCTTTTTACATTACCAAAGGGTTTGTGCTACAGTTTTCTTGCTTGAAGCAAATCATATGCGTTTCCTTTTCCCCTATATTCCTTTGGATGATGTGTTCTACTGTAACCTAGAGTAAACGCGCTAATGAAAAGAACGCTAGTGCATCACTCGCACATCATCCTGTTGGCCTAACGAATAAGGCATCGGTCTTCTAAACGGGAGATTGCGGGTTCGAGTCCCGCCGAGGTTTGGTTATCCTTTTTCATTAACAAAGGGTTTTGCTAGTTTTCTCGCTTGAACCAAAGCAAGTGCATTTCCCTTTTTCCTATATTCCTTTCAATAGTGTGTTCTACTGCCACCTAGAGTAAAAGCGCTAATGAAAGGAACGCCAGTGCATCGCTCGCACATCGCCCTCGTGCCCTAACGGATAAGGCATCGGTCTCCTAAACCGGGGATGGCGGGGTCGAGTCCCGCTGAGGGTGGGATATTCTTTTTCATTAACAAATGGTTTTTGCTACAGTTTTCTTGCTTGCAGGAAAGCAAAGGCGTTTTCTTTTCCCCTATATCCCTTTCGATGGTGTGTTCTACTGAAACCTAGAGTAAAAGCGCTAATGAAAGGAAAGCCTGGGCATCGCTCGCACATCGCCCTCGTGGCCTAACGGATAAGGCATCGGTCTCCTAAACCAGGAATGGCGGGTTCAAGTCCCGCCGAGGGTGGGTTATCCTTTTTTACTAACAAAGGGTTTTTCCCACAGTTTTCTTGCTTGAACCAAAGCATATGCATTTTCTTTTCCCCTATATTCCTTTCGATTGTGTGTTTTACTGTAACCTAGAGTAAAAGCGCTAATGAAAGGAACGCCAGTGCATCGCTCGCACATCGCCCTCGTGGCCTAACGGATAAGGCTTCGGTCTCCTAAACCGGGGATGGCGGGGTCGAGTCCCGCCGAGGGTGGGATATTCTTTTTCATTAACAAAGGGTTTCTGCTACAGTTTTCTTGCTTGCAGCAAAGCAATTGCGTTTTCTTTTCCCCTATATTCCTTTCGATAGTGTGTTCTACTGCAACCTAGAGTAAAAGCGCTAATGAAAGGAACGCCAGTGCATCGCTCGCACATCGCCCTCGTGGTCTAACGGATAAGGCATCGGTCTCCTAAAGAGGGGATGGCGGGGTCGAGTCCCGCCGAGGGTGGGATATTCTTTTTCATTAACAAAGGGTTTCTGCTACAGTTTTCTTGCTTGCAGCAAAGCAATTGCGTTTTCTTTTCCCCTTTATTCCTTTCGATGGTGTGTTCTACTGCAACCTAGAGTAAAAGCGCTAATGAAAGGAACGCCAGTGCATCGCTCGCACATCGCCCTCGTGGCCTAACGGATAAGGCATCGGTCTCCTAAACCGGGGATGGCTGGGTCGAGTCCCGCCGAGGGTGGGATATTCTTTTTCATTAACAAAGCGTTTCTGCTACAGTTTTCTTGCTTGCAGCAAAGCATTTGCGTTTCCTTTTCCCCCATATTCCTTTCGATGGTGTGTTCTACTGCAACCTAGAGTAAAAGCGCTAATGAATGGAACGCCAGTGCATCGCCCGCATATCGCCCTCGTGGCCTAACAGATAAGGCATCGGTCTCCTAAACCGGGGAGTGCGGATTCGTGTCCCGCCGAGGGTGGGTTATCCTTTTTCAATACCAAGGGTTTCTGCAACAGTTTTCTTGCTTGAAGCAGAGCATATGCGTTTCCTTTTCCCCTATATTCCTTTCGATGGTGCGTTCTACAGTAACCTAGAGTAAAAGTGCTGATGAAAGGAACGCCAGTGCATCGCTCGCACATCGCCCTCGCGGCCTAACGGATAAGGCATCGGTCTTCTAAACCGGGGATAGCGGGTTCGAGTCCCGCCGAGTGTGGGTTATCCTTTTTACATTACCAAGGGTTTTTGCTACAGTTTTCTTGCTTGAAGCAAATCATATGCGTTTCTTTTTTCCTTATATTCCTTTGGATGATGTGTTCTACTGTAACCTAGAGTAAACGCGCTAATGAAAAGAACGCTAGTGCATCGCTCGCACATCGCCCTCTTGGCCTAACGAATAAGGCATTGGTCTTCTAAACAGGGGATTGCGGGTTCGAGTCCCGCCGAGGGTTGGTTATCCTTTTTCATTAACAAAGGGTTTTGCTAGTTTTCTCGCTTGAACCAAATCAAGTGCATTTCCCTTTTTCCTATATTCCTTTCGATGATGGGTTCTACTGTAACCTAGAGTAAACGCGCTAATGAAAAGAACGCTAGTGCATCGCTCGCACATTGCCATCATGGCCTAACGGATAAGGCATCGGTCTCCTAAACCGGGGATTGCTGGTTCGAGTCCCACCGAGGGTGAGTTACTCTTTTTCATTAACAAAGGGTTTGTGCTACAGTTTTCTTGCTTGAAGCAAAGCATATGCATTTCCTTTCCTCGTATATTCCTTTCGAGGATGAGTTCTACTGCAACCTAGAGTAAAAGCGCTAATGAAAGGAACGTCTGTGCATCGCTCGCACATCGCCCTCGTGGCCTAACGAATAAGGCATCGGTCTTCCAAACGGGGGATCGCGGGTTCGAGTCCCGCCAAGGGTGGGTTATTCTTCTTCATTAACAAAGGGTTTCTGCTGCAGTTTTCTTGTTTGAAGCAAAGCATATGTGCTCCTTTTCTCCTATATTCCTTTCGATGGTGTGTTTTACTGTAACCTAAAGTATACGCGCTAATGAAAAGAACGCTAGTGCTACGCTCGCATATCGCCCTCGTGGCCAAACGAATAAGGCATCGGTCTTCCAAACCTGGATTGCGGATTCGTGTCCCGCCAAGGGTGGGTTATCCTTTTTCAATACCAAGGGTTTCTGCAACAGTTTTCTTGCTTGAACCAAAGCATGCGCATTTCCCTTTCTCCTATATTAATTTCGATGGTGTGTTCTACTGTAACCTAAAGTAAAAGCGCTATTGAAAGGAACGTTAGTGCATCAATCGCACGTTGCTCTCGTGGCCTAACGGATAAGGCATCGGTCTTCCAAACCGGGATTGCGGATTCGTGTTTCGCCGAGGGTGGGTTATCCTTTTTCAATACCAAGGGTTTCTGCAACAGTTTTCTTGCTTGAAGCAGAGCATATGCGTTTCCTTTTCCCCTATATTACTTTCGATGGTGCGTTCTACAGTAACCTAGAGTAAAAGTGCTGATGAAAGGAACGCCAGTGCATCGCTCGCACATCGCCCTCGTGGCCTAACAAATAAGGCATCGGTCTTCTAAACCGGGGATTGCGGGTTCGAGTCCCACCGAGTGTGGGTTATCCTTTTTACATTACCAAAGGGTTTGTGCTACAGTTTTCTTGCTTGAAGCAAATCATATGCGTTTCCTTTTCCCCTATATTCCTTTGGATGATGTGTTCTACTGTAACCTAGAGTAAACGCGCTAATGAAAAGAACGCTAGTGCATCACTCGCACATCATCCTGTTGGCCTAACGAATAAGGCATCGGTCTTCTAAACGGGAGATTGCGGGTTCGAGTCCCGCCGAGGTTTGGTTATCCTTTTTCATTAACAAAGGGTTTTGCTAGTTTTCTCGCTTGAACCAAAGCAAGTGCATTTCCCTTTTTCCTATATTCCTTTCAATAGTGTGTTCTACTGCCACCTAGAGTAAAAGCGCTAATGAAAGGAACGCCAGTGCATCGCTCGCACATCGCCCTCGTGCCCTAACGGATAAGGCATCGGTCTCCTAAACCGGGGATGGCGGGGTCGAGTCCCGCTGAGGGTGGGATATTCTTTTTCATTAACAAATGGTTTTTGCTACAGTTTTCTTGCTTGCAGGAAAGCAAAGGCGTTTTCTTTTCCCCTATATCCCTTTCGATGGTGTGTTCTACTGAAACCTAGAGTAAAAGCGCTAATGAAAGGAAAGCCTGGGCATCGCTCGCACATCGCCCTCGTGGCCTAACGGATAAGGCATCGGTCTCCTAAACCAGGAATGGCGGGTTCAAGTCCCGCCGAGGGTGGGTTATCCTTTTTTACTAACAAAGGGTTTTTCCCACAGTTTTCTTGCTTGAACCAAAGCATATGCATTTTCTTTTCCCCTATATTCCTTTCGATTGTGTGTTTTACTGTAACCTAGAGTAAAAGCGCTAATGAAAGGAACGCCAGTGCATCGCTCGCACATCGCCCTCGTGGCCTAACGGATAAGGCATCGGTCTCCTAAACCGGGGATGGCGGGGTCGAGTCCTGCCGAGGGTGGGATATTCTTTTTCATTAACAAAGGGTTTCTGCTACAGTTTTCTTGCTTGCAGCAAAGCAATTGCGTTTTCTTTTCCCCTATATTCCTTTCGATAGTGTGTTCTACTGCAACCTAGAGTAAAAGCGCTAATGAAAGGAACGCCAGTGCACCGCTCGCACATCGCCCTCGTGGTCTAACTGATAAGGCATCGGTCTCCTTAAGAGGGGATGGCGGGGTCGAGTCCCGCCGAGAGTGGGATATTCTTTTTCATTAACAAAGGGTTTCTGCTACAGTTTTCTTGCTTGCAGCAAAGCAATTGCGTTTTCTTTTCCCCTATATTCCTTTCGATAGTGTGTTCTACTGCAACCTAGAGTAAAAGTGCTGATGAAAGGAACGCCAGTGCATCGCTCGCACATCGCCCTCGCGGCCTAACGGATAAGGCACCGGTCTTCTAAACCGGGGATAGCGGGTTCGAGTCCCGCCGAGTGTGGGTTATCCTTTTTACATTACCAAGGGTTTTTGCTACAGTTTTCTTGCTTGAAGCAAAGCATATGCGTTTCCTTTTCCCCTATATTCCTTTCGATGTTGTGTTCTACTGGAACCTAGAGTAAACGCGCTAATGAAAGGAACGCCAGTGCATCACTCGCACATAGCCTTCGTGGCCTAACGGATAAGGCATCGGTCTTCTAAACCGGGAATTGCGGGTTCGAGTTCCGCCCAGGGTGGGTTATCCTTTTTACTAACAAAGGGTTTTTCCCACAGTTTTCTTGCTTGAACCAAAGCATATGCATTTTCTTTTCCCCTATATTCCTTTCGATGATGGGTTCTACTGTAACCTAGAGTAAACGCGCTAATGAAAGGAACGCCAGTGCATCGCTCGCACGTCGCCCTCGTGGCCTAACGGATAAGGCATCGGTATTCCAAACAGGGAATTGCGGATTTGAGTCCCGCGGAGGGTGGGTTATTTTTTTTTATTACCAAAGAGTTTCTCCCAAAGTTTTCTCGCTTGAACCAAAGCATATGCATTTCCTTTTCGTCTATATTCCTTTCGATGATGGGTTCTACTGTAACCTAGAGTAAACGCGCTAATGAAAAGAACGCTAGTGCATCGCTCGCACATCGCCATCATGGCCTTACGGATAAGGTATAGGTCTCCTAAACCGGGGATTGCTGGTTCGAGTCCCACCGAGGGTGAGTTACTCTTTTTCATTAACAAAGGGTTTGTGCTACAGTTTTCTTGCTTGAAGCAAAGCATATGCATTTCCTTCCCTCCTATATTCCTTTCGATGATGAGTTCTACTGCAACCTAGAGTAAAAGCGCTAATGAAAGGAACGCCTGTGCATCGCTCGCACATCGCGCTCGTGGCCTAACGAATAAGGCATCGGTCTTCCAAACGGGGGATTGCAGGTCCGAGTCCCGCCAAGGGTGGGTTATTCTTCTTCATTAACAAAGGGTTTCTGCTACAGTTTTCTTGTTTGAAGCAAAGCATATGTGCTCCTTTTCTCCTATATTCCTTTCGATGGTGTGTTTTACTGTAACCTAAAGTATACGCGCTAATGAAAGAACGCTAGTGCTACGCTCGCACATCGCCCTCGTGGCCTAACGAATAAGACATCGGTCTTCCAAACCGGGATTGCGGATTCGTGTCCCCCCAAGGGTGGGTTATCCTTTTTCAATACCAAGGGTTTCTGCAACAGTTTTCTTGCTTGAACCAAAGCATGTGCATTTCCCTTTCTCCTATATTAATTTCGATGGTGTGTTCTACTGTAACCTAAAGTAAAAGCGCTAATGAAAGGAACGTTAGTGCATCAATCGCACGTTGCTCTCGTGGCCTACCGGATAAGGCATCGGTCTTCCAAACCGGGATTGCGGATTCGTGTTTCGCCGAGGGTGGGTTATCCTTTTTCAATACCAAGGGTTTCTGCAACAGTTTTCTTGCTTGAAGCAGAGCATATGCGTTTCCTTTTCCTCTATATTCCTTTCGATGGTGCGTTCTACAGTAACCTAGAGTAAAAGTGCTGATGAAAGGAACGCCAGTGCATCGCTCGCACATCGCCCTTGTGGCCTAACGATCAAGGCATCGGTCTTCTAAACCGGGGATTGCGGGTTCGAGTTCCGCCGAGTGTGGGTTATCCTTTTTACATTACCAAGGGTTTTTGCTACAGTTTTCTTGCTTGAAGCAAAGCATATGCGTTTCCTTTTCCCCTATATTCCTTTCAAATGTGTGTTCTACAGTAACCTAGAGTAAAAGTGCTAATGAAAGGAACGCCAGTGCATCGCTCGCACATCGCCCTCGTGGCCTAACGGATAAGGCATCGGTCTCCTAAACCGGGGACTGCGGGTTTGAGTCCCGCCGAGGTTGCGATATCCTTTTTCATCACCAAAGGGTTTGTGCCACAGTTTTCTTGCTTGAAGCAAATCATATGCGTTTCCTTTTCCCTTATATTCCTTTGGATGATGTGTTCTACTGTAACCTAGAGTAAACGCGCTAATGAAAAGAACGCTAGTGCATCGCTCGCACATCGCCCTCTTGGCCTAACGAATAAGGCATCGGTCTTCTAAACAGGGGATTGCGGGTTCGAGTCCCGCCGAGGGTTGGTTATCCTTTTTCATTAACAAAGGGTTTTGCTAGTTTTCTCGCTTGAACCAAATCAAGTGCATTTCCCTTTTTCCTATATTCCTTTCAATGGTGTGTTCTACTGCAACCTAGAGTAAAAGCGCTAATGAAAGGAACGCCAGTGCATCGCTCGCACATCGCCCTCGTGGCCTAACAGATAAGGCATTGGTCTCCTAAACCGCGGATGGCGGTGTCGAGTCCTGCCGAGGGAGGGATATTGTTTTTCATTATCAAAGGGTTTCTGCTACAGTTTTTTTGCTTGCAGCAAAGCAAATGCGTTTTCTTTTCCCCTATATTCCTTTCGATGGTGTGTTCTACTGCAACCTAGAGTAAAAGCGCTAATGAAAGGAACGCCAGTGCATCGCTCGCACATCGCCCTCGTGGCCTAACGGATAAGGCATCGGTCATCTAAACCGGGAATTGCGGGTTCGAGTCCCGCGCAGGGTGGGTTATTTTTTTTTATCACCAAAGAGTTTCTCCCCAAGTTTTCTCGCTTGAACCAAAGCATATGCATTTCCTTTTCCTCTATATTCCTTTCGATGATGGGTTCTACTGTAACCCAGAGTAAACGCGCTAATGAAAAGAACGCTAGTGCATCGCTCGCACATCGCCATCATGGCCTTACGGATAAGGTATCGGTCTCCTAAACCGGGAATTGCTGGTTCGAGTCCCACCGAGGGTGAGTTACTCTTTTTCATTAACAAAGGGTTTCTGCTACAGTTTTTTTGCTTGCAGCAAAGCAAATGCGTTTTCTTTTCCCCTATATTCCTTTCGATGGTGTGTTCTACTGCAACCTAGAGTAAAAGCGCTAATGAAAGGAACGCCAGTGCATCGCTCGCACATCGCCCTCGTGGCCTAACAGATAAGGCATCGGTATTCCAAACAGGGAATTGCGGATTTGAGTCCCGCGGAGGGTGGGTTATTTTTTTTTATTACCAAAGAGTTTCTCCCAAAGTTTTCGCGCTTGAACCAAAGCATATGCATTTCCTTTTCCTCTATATTCCTTTCGATGATGGGTTCTACTGTAACCTAGAGTAAACGCGCTAATGAAAAGAACGCTAGTGCATCGCTCGCACATTGCATCATGGCCTTACGGATAAGGTATCGGTCTCCTAAACCGGGGATTGCTGGTTCGAGTCCCACCGAGGGTGAGTTACTCTTTTTCATTAACAAAGGGTTTGTGCTACAGTTTTCTTGCTTGAAGCAAAGCATATGCATTTCCTTTCCTCCTATATTTCTTTCGATGATGAGTTCTACTGCAACCTTGAGTAAAAGCGCTAATGAAAGGAACGCCTGTGCATTGCTCGCACATCGCCCTCGTGGATTAACGAATAAGGCATCGGTCTTCCAAACGGGGGATTGCAGGTTCGAGTCCCGCCAAGGGTGGGTTATTCTTCTTCATTAACAAAGGGCTTCTGCTACAGTTTTCTTGTTTGAAGCAAAGCATATGTGCTCCTTTTCTCCTATATTCCTTTCGATGGTGTGTTTTACTGTAACCTAAAGTATACGCGCTAATGAAAAGAACGCTAGTGCTACGCTCGCACATCGCCCTCGTGGCCTAACGAATAAGGCATCGGTCTTCCAAACCGGGATTGCGGATTCGTGTCCCGCCAAGGGTGGGTTATCCTTTTTCAATACCAAGGGTTTCTGCAACAGTTTTCTTGCTTGAACCAAAGCATGTGCATTTCCCTTTCTCCTATATTAATTTCGATGGTGTGTTCTACTGTAACCTAAAGTAAAAGCGCTAATGAAAGGAACGTTAGTGCATCAATCGCACGTTGCTCTCGTGGCCTAACGGATAAGGCATCGGTCTTCCAAACCGGGATTGCGGATTCGTGTTTCGCCGAGGGTGGGTTATCCTTTTTCAATACCAAGGGTTTCTGCAACAGTTTTCTTGCTTGAAGCAGAGCATATGCGTTTCCTTTTCCCCTATATTCCTTTCGATGGTGCGTTCTACAGTAACCTAGAGTAAAAGTGCTGATGAAAGGAACGCCAGTGCATCGTTCGCACATCGCCCTTGTGGCCTAACGATCAAGGCATCGGTCTTCTAAACCGGGGATTGCGGGTTCGAGTTCCGCCGAGTGTCGGTTATCCTTTTTACATTACCAAGGGTTTTTGCTACTGTTTTCTTGCTTGAAGCAAAGCATATGCGTTTCCTTTTCCCCTATATTCCTTTCAAATGTGTGTTCTACAGTAACCTAGAGTAAAAGTGCTAATGAAAGGAACGCCAGTGCATCGCTCGCACATCGCCCTCGTGGCCTAACGGATAAGGCATCGGTCTCCTTAACCGGGGACTGCGGGTTCGAGTCCCGCCGAGGTTGCGATATCCTTTTTCATTACCAAAGGGTTTGTGCCACAGTTTTCTTGCTTGAAGCAAATCATATGCGTTTCCTTTTCCCTTATATTCCTTTGGATGATGTGTTCTACTGTAACCTAGAGTAAACGCGCTAATGAAAAGAACGCTAGTGCATCGCTCGCACATCGCCCTCTTGGCCTAACGAATAAGGCATCGGTCTTCTAAACAGGGGATTGCGGGTTCGAGTCCCGCCGAGGGTTGGTTATCCTTTTTCACTAACAAAGGGTTTTGCTAGTTTTCTCGCTTGAACCAAATCAAGTGCATTTCCCTTTTCCTATATTCCTTTCAATGGTGTGTTCTACTGCAACGTAGAGTAAAAGCGCTAATGAAAGGAACGCCAGTGCATCGCTCGCACATCGCCCTCGTGGCCTAACAGATAAGGCATTGGTCTCCTAAACCGCGGATGGCGGGGTCGAGTCCCGCCGAGGGTGGGATATTCTTTTTCATTATCAAAGGGTTTCTGCTACAGTTTTTTTGCTTGCAGCAAAGCAAATGCGTTTTCTTTTCCCCTATATTCCTTTCGATGGTGTGTTCTACTGCAACCTAGAGTAAAAGCGCTAATGAAAGGAACGCCAGTGCATCGCTCGCACATCGCCCTCGTGGCCTAACGGATAAGGCATCGGTCTTCTAAACCGGGAATTGCGGGTTCGAGTCCCGCCGAGGGTGGGTTATCCTTTTCTACTAACAAAGGGTTTCTCCCGCAGTTTTCTTGCTTGAACCAAAGCATATGCATTTTCTTTTCCCCTATATTCCTTTCGATGATGGGTTTTACTGTAACCTAGAGTAAACGCGCTAATGAAAGGAACGCCTGTGCATCGCTCGCACATCGCCCTCGTGGCCTAACGAATAAGGCATCGGTCTCCTAAACCGGGGATTGCTGGTTCGAGTCCCACCGAGGGTGAGTTACACTTTTTCATTAACAAAGGGTTTGTGCTACAGTTTTCTTGCTTGAAGCAAAGCATATGCATTTCCTTTCCTCCTACATTCCTTTCGATGATGAGTTCTACTGCAACCTAGAGTAAAAGCGCTAATGAAAGGAACGCCTGTGCATCGCTCGCACATCGCCCTCGTGGCCTAACGAATAAGGCATCGGTCTTCCAAACGGGGGATTGCGGGTTCGAGTCCCGCCAAGGGTGGGTTATTCTTCTTCATTAACAAAGGGTTTCTGCTGCAGTTTTCTTGTTTGAAGCAAAGCATATGTGCTCCTTTTCTCCTATATTCCTTTCGATGGTGTGTTTTACTGTAACCTAAAGTATACGCGCTAATGAAAAGAACGCTAGTGCTACGCTCGCATATCGCCCTCGTGGCCTAACGAATAAGGCATCGGTCTTCCAAACCGGGATTGCGGATTCGTGTCCCGCCAAGGGTGGGTTATCCTTTTTCAATACCAAGGGTTTCTGCAACAGTTTTCTTGCTTGAACCAAAGCATGCGCATTTCCCTTTCTCCTATATTAATTTCGATGGTGTGTTCTACTGTAACCTAAAGTAAAAGCGCTAATGAAAGGAACGTTAGTGCATCAATCGCACGTTGCTCTCATGGCCTAACGGATAAGGCATCGGTCTTCCAAACCGGAATTGCGGATTCGTGTTTCGCCGAGGATGGGTTATCCTTTTTCAATACCAAGGGTTTCTGCAACAGTTTTCTTGCTTGAAGCAGAGCATATGCGTTTCCTTTTCCCCTATATTCCTTTCGATGGTGCGTTCTACAGTAACCTAGAGTAAAAGTGCTGATGAAAGGAACGCTAGTGCATCGCTCGCACATCGCCCTCGTGGCCTAACGAATAAGGCATCGGTCTTCTAAACGGGGGATATCGGGTTCGAGTCCCGCCGAGTGTGGGTTATTCTTTTTACATTACCAAAGGGTTTGTGCTACAGTTTTCTTGCTTGAAGAAAATCATATGCGTTTCCTTTTCCCCTATATTCCTTTGGATGATGTGTTTTACTGTAACCTAGAGTAAACGCGCTAATGAAAAGAACGCTAGTGCATCACTCGCACATCACCCTGTTGGCCTAACGAATAAGGCATCGGTCTTCTAAACGGGAGATTGCAGGTTCAAGTCCCGCCGAGGGTTGGTTATCCTTTTTCATTAACAAAGGGTTTTGCTAGTTTTCTCGCTTGAACCAAAGCAAGTGCATTTCCCTTTTTCCTATATTCCTTTCAATAGTGTGTTCTACTGCAACCTAGAGTAAAAGCGCTAATGAAAGGAACGCCAGTGCATCGCTCGCACATCGCCCTCGTGCCCTAACGGATAAGGCATCGGTCTCCTAAACCGGGGATGGCAGGTTCGAGTCCCGCCAAGGGTGGGCTATTCTTTTTCATTAAAAAAGGTTTCTGCTACAGTTTTCTTGTTTGAAGCAAAGCATATGCGCTCCTTTTCTCCTATATTCCTTTCGATGGTGTGTTTTACTGTAACCTAGAGTAAAAGCGCTAATGAAAGGAACGCCAGTGCATCGCTCGCACATCGCCCTCGTAGCCTAACGGATAAGGCATCGGTCTCCTAAACCGGGGATGGCGGGGTCGAGTCCCGCCGAGGGTGGGATATTCTTTTTCAATAACAAAGGGTTTCTGCTACAGTTTTCTTGCTTGCAGCAAAGCAATTGCGTTTTCTTTTCCCCTATATTCCTTTCGATAGTGTGTTCTACTGCAACCTAGAGTAAAAGCGCTAATGAAAGGAACGCCAGTGCATCGCTCGCACATCGCCCTCGTGGTCTAACGGATAAGGCATCGGTCTTCTAAAGAGGGGATGGCGGGGTCGAGTCCCGCCGAGGGTGGGTTATTCTTTTTCATTAACAAAGGGTTTCTGCTACAGTTTTCTTGCTTGCAGCAAAGCTTATGCGCTTCTTTTCCCCTATAATCCTTTCGATGTTGTGTTCTACTGTAACCTAGAGTAAACGCGCTAATAAAAGGAACCCCATGGCATCACTCGCACATCGGCTTCGTGGCCTAACGAATAAAGCATCGGTATTCTAAACAGGGGATTGCGGGTCCGAGTGCCGCGGAGGGTGGGTTATCCTTTTTTATTAACAAAGGGTTTCTCCCAAAGTTTTCTTGCTTGAACCAAAGCATATGCATTTCCTTTTCCCCTATATTCCTTTCGATTGTGTGTTTTACTGTAACCTAGAGTAAAAGCGCTAATGAAAGGAACGCCAGTGCATCGCTTGCACATCGCCCTCGTCGCCTAACGGATAAGGCATCGGTCTCCTAAACCGGGGATGGCGGGGTCGAGTCCCGCCGAGGGTGGGATATTCTTTTTCAATAACAAAGGGTTTCTGCTAGGGTTTTCTTGCTTGCAGCAAAGCAATTGCGTTTTATTTTCCCCTATATTCCTTTCGATGGTGTGTTCTACTGCAACCTAGAGTAAAAGCGCTAATGAAAGGAACGCCAGTGACTCGCTCGCCCATTTCCCTCGCGGCCTAACGGATAAGGCGTCGGTCTTCTAAACCGGGGATTGCGGGTTCGAGTGCCGCCGAGGGTGGGTTATCTTATTTCATTAGCAATGGTTTGTGCTACAGTTTTCTTGCTTGAAGCAAAGCATGTGGATTTCCCTTTCTCCTATATTCCTTTCGATGGTGCGTTCTACTGCAACCTAGAGTAAAAGCGCTAATGAAAGGAACGCCTGTGCAACACTCACACATCGCCTTCGTGGCCTAACGGATAAGGCATCGGTCTCCTAAACCGCGGAGGGCGGGGTCGAGTCCCGCCGAGGGTGGGATATTCTTTTTCATTAACAACAGGTTTCTGCTACAGTTTTCTTGCTTGAACCAAAGCATATGCATTTTCTTTTCCCCTATATTCCTTTCGATTGTGTGTTTTACTGTAACCTAGAGTAAAAGCGCTAATGAAAGGAACGCCAGTGCATCGCTCGCACATCGCCCTCGTAGCCTAACGGATAAGGCATCGGTCTCCTAAACCGGGGATGGCGGGGTCGAGTCCCGCCGAGGGTGGGATATTCTTTTTCAATAACAAAGGGTTTCTGCTAGAGTTTTCTTGCTTGCAGCAAAGCAATTGCGTTTTATTTTCCCCTATATTCCTTTCGATGGTGTGTTCTACTGCAACCTAGAGTAAAAGCGCTAATGAAAGGAACGCCAGAGCATCGCTCGCACATCGCCCTCGTGGCCTAACGAATAAGGCTTCGGTCTCACAAACCGCGGATATCGGGTGCGAGTGCCGCCGAGGGTGGGTTATCCTTTTTCATTACCAAGGGTTTGTGCTACAGTTTTTTTGCTTGAACAAAGCATATGCGTTTCCTTTTCCCCTATATTCCTTTGGAAGATGTGTTCTACTGCAACCTAGAGTAAATGCGCTAATGAAAGGAACGCCTGTGCATCGCTCGCACATCGCCCTCGTGGCCTAACGGATAAGGCATGGGTCTTCTAAACCGGGATTGCGAGTTCGAGTCCCGCCGACGGTGGGTTATACTATTTCAGTACCAAGGGTTTCTGCTACAGTTTTCTTGCTTGAAGCAAAGCATATGCGTTTCCTTTTCCCCTTTATTCCTTTTGATGGTGGGTTCTACAGTAACCTAGAGTAAAAGTGCTAATGAAAGGAACGCCAGTGCATCGCTCGCACATCGCCCTCGTGGCCTAACGGATAAGGCATCGGTCTCCTAAACCGTGGATGGCGGGTTCAAGTCCCATAGAGAGTGGGATATTCTTTTTCATTAACAAAGGGTTTGTGCTACAGTTTTCTTGCTTGAAGCAAAGCGTATGCGTTTCCTTTTCACCTATATTCCTTTGGAAGATGTGTTCTACTGCAACCTAGAGTAAATGCGCTAATGAAAGGAACGCCTGTGCATCGCTCGCACATCGCCCTCGTGGCCTAACGGATAAGGCATGGGTCTTCTAAACCGGGATTGCGAGTTCGAGTCCCGCCGACGGTGGGTTATACTATTTCAGTACCAAGGGTTTCTGCTACAGTTTTCTTGCTTGAAGCAAAGCATATGCGTTTCCTTTTCCCCTTTATTCCTTTCGATGGTGGGTTCTACAGTAACCTAGAGTAAAAGTGCTAATGAAAGGAACGCCAGTGCATCGCTCGCACATCGCCCTCGTGGCCTAACGGATAAAGCATCGGTCTCCTAAACCGTGGATGGCGGGGTCGAGTCCCACCGAGAGTGGGATATTCTTTTTCATTAACAAAGGGTTTGTGCTACAGTTTTCTTGCTTAAAGCAAAGCGTATGCGTTTCCTTTTCCCCTATATTCCTTTGGAAGATGTGTGCTACTGCAACCTAGAGTAAATGCGCTAATGAAACGAACGCCTGTGCATCGCTCGCACATCGCCCTCATGGCCTAACGGATAAGGCATGGGTCTTCTAAACCGGGATTGCGGGTTCGAGTCTCGCCGACGGTGGGTTATACTATGTCAATACCAAGGGTTTCAGCTACAGTTTTCTTGCTTGAAGCAAAGCATATGCGTTTCCTTTTCCCCTTTATTCCTTTCGATGGTGGGTTCTACAGTAACCTAGAGTAAAAGTGCTAATGAAAGGAACGCCAGTGCATCGCTCGCACATCGCCCTCGTGGCCTAACGGATAAGGCATCGGTCTCCTAAACCGTGGATGGCGGGGTCGAGTCCCATAGAGAGTGGGATATTCTTTTTCATTAACAAAGGGTTTCTCCCACAGTTTTCTTGCTTGAACCAAAGCATATGCATTTTCTTTTCCCCTATATTCCTTTCGATTGTGTGTTTTACTGTAACCTAGAGTAAAAGCGCCAATGAAAAGAACACCAGTGCATCGCTCGCACATCACCCTCGTGGCCTAACGGATAAGGCATGGGTCTCCTATACCGGGGATGGCGGGGTCGAGTCCCGCCGAGGGTGAGATATTCTTTTTCATTAATAAAGGGTTTCTGCTACAGTTTTCTTGCTTGCAGCAAAGCAAATGCGTTTTCTTTTCCGCTATATTCCTTTCGATGGTGTGTTCTACTGCAACCTAGAGTAAAAGCGCTAATGAAAGGAACGCCAGTGCATCGCCCGCACATCACCCTCGTGGCCCAACGGATAAGGCAACGGTCTCCTAAACCGGGGATTGCGGGTTCGAGTCCCGCCAAGGGTGGGTTATCCTTTTTCAATACCAAGGGTTTCTGCAGCAGTTTTCTTGCTTGAAGCAGAGCATATGCGTTTCCTTTGCCCCTATATTCCTTTCGATGGTGTGTTCTACAGTAACCTAGAGTAAACGTTCTGATGAAAGGAACGCAAGTGCATCGCTACACATTGCCCTTGTGGCCTAACGGATAAGGCATCGGTTTTCTAAACCGGCGATTGCGGGTTCAAGTCCCGCCGAGGGTGGATTATCCTTTTTCAATACCAAGGGTTTCTGCTACAGTTTTCTTGTTTGAAGCAAAGCATATGCGCTCCTTTTCTCCTAAATTCTTTTCGATGGTGTGTTTTACTGTAACACAGAGTAAACGCGCTAATGAAAAGAATGGTAGTGCAACGCTCGCACATCGCCCTCGTGGCCTAACGAATAAGGCATCGGTTTTCTAAACGGCGGATTGTGTATTCGAGTCCCGCCGAGGGTGGGTTATCCTTTTTCAATACCAAGGGTTTCTGCAACAGTTTTCTTGCTTGAAGCAGAGCATATGCGTTTCCTTTTCCCCTATATCCCTTTGGATGGTGTGTTCTACTGTAACCTAGAGTAAACGCGCTAAAGAAAGGAACGCCAGTGCATCGCTCGCACATCGCCCTCGTGGCCTAACGGATAAGGCATCGGTCTCCTAAACCGGGGATGGCTGGGTCGAGTCCCGCCGAGGGTGGGATATTCTTTTTCATTAACAAAGGGTTTCTGCTACAGTTTTCTTGCTTGCAGCAAAGCATATGCGCTTCCTTTTCCCCTATATTCCTTTCGATGGTGTGTTCTACTGCAACCTAGAGTAAAAGCGCTAATGAATGGAACGCCAGTGCATCGCCCGCATATCGCCCTCGTGGCCTAACGGATAAGGCATCGGTCTCCTAAACCGGGGAGTGCGGATTCGTGTCCCGCCGAGGGTGGGTTATCCTTTTTCAATACCAAGGGTTTCTGCAACAGTTTTCTTGCTTGAAGCAGAGCATGTGCGTTTCCTTTTCCCCTATATTCCTTTCGATGGTGCGTTCTACAGTAACCTAGAGTAAAAGTGCTGATGAAAGGAACGCCAGTGCATCGCTCGCAGATCGCCCTCGCGACCTAACAGAGAAGGCATCGGTCTTCTAAACCGGGGATTGCGGGTTAGAGTCCCGCCGAGTGTGGGTTATCCTTTTTACATTACCAAGGGTTTTTGCTACAGTTTTCTTGCATGAAGCGAAGCATATGCGTTTCCTTTTCCCCTATATTCCTTTCAAAGGTGTGTTCTACAGTAACCTAGAGTAAAAGTGCTAATGAAAGGAACGCCAGTGCATCGCTCGCACATCACCCTCGTGGCCTAACGGATAAGGCATCGGTCTCCTAAACCGGGGACTGCGGGTTCGAGTCCCACCGACGTTGCGATATCCTTTTTCATTACCAAAGGGTTTGTGCTACAGTTTTCTTGCTTGAAGTAAATCATATGCGTTTCCTTTTCCCTTATATTCCTTTGGCTGATGTGTTCTACTGTAACCTAGAGAAAACGCGCTAATGAAAAGAACGCTAGTGCATCGCTTGCACATCGCCCTCTTGGCCTAACGAATAAGGCATCGGTCTTCTAAACAGGGGATTGCGGGTTCGAGTCTCGCCGAGGGTTGGTTATCCTTTTTCATTAACAAAGGGTTTTGCTATTTTTCTCGCTTGAACCAAATCAAGTGCATTTCCCTTTTTCATATATTCCTTTCAATGGTGTGTTCTACTGCAACCTAGAGTAAAAGCGCTATTGAAAGGAACGCCAGTGCATCGCCCGCACATCGGCCTCGTGGCCTAACGGATAAGGCATCGGTCTCCTAAACCGGGGATTGCGGGTTCGAGTCCCACCGAGGGTAGGTTATTTTTTTTCATTCACCGAAAAGGTTTCTGCTACAGTTTTCTTGCTTGAAGCAAAGTTTATGCGCTTCTTTTCCCCTATATTGCTTTCGATGGTGTGTTCTACTGCAACCTAGAGTAAAAGCGCTAATGAAATGAACGCCAGTGCATCGCCCGCACATCGCCCTCGTGGCCTAACGGACAAGGCATCGGTCTCCTAAACCGGGGATATCGGGTGCGAGTGCCGCCGAGGGTGGGTTATCCTTGTTCATTACCAAAGGTTTGTGCTACAGTTTTCTTGCTTGAAGCAAAGCATATGCGTTTCTTTTTCCCCTATATTCCTTTCGTTGATGGGTTTTACTGTAACCTAGAGTAAACGCGCTAATGAAAAGAACGCTAGTGCATCGCTCGCACATCGCCCTCATGGCCTAACGGATAAGGCATCGGTCTCCTAAACCGGGGATTGCAGGTTCGAGTCCCACCGAGGGTGAGTTACTCTTTTTCAATAACAAAGGGTTTGCGCTACAGTTTTCTTGCTTGAAGCAAAGCATATGCATTTCCTTTCCTCCTATATTCCTTTCGATGATGAGTTCTACTGCAACCTAGAGTAAAAGCGCTAATGAAAGGAACGCCTGTGCATCACTCGCACATCGCCCTCGTGGCCTAACGAATAAGGCATCGGTCTTCCAAACGGGGGATTGCGGGTCCGAGTCCCGCCAAGGGTGGGTTATTCTTCTTCATTAACAAAGGGTATGTGCTACAGTTTTCTTGTTTGAAGCAAAGCATATGCGCTCCTTTTCTCCTATATTCCTTTCGATGGTGTGTTTTACTGTAACCTAAAGTATACGCGCTAATGAAAAGAACGCTAGTGCTACGCTCGTACATCGCCCTCGTGGCCTAACGAATAAGGCATCGGTCTTCCAAACCGGGATTGCGGATTCGTGTCCCGACGAGGGTGGGTTATCATTTTTCAATACCAAGGGTTTCTGCAACAGTTTTCTTGCTTGAACCAAAGCATGTGCATTTCCCTTTCTCCTATATTAATTTCGATGGTGTGTTCTACTGTAACCTAAAGTAAAAGCGCTAATGAAAGGAACGTTAGTGCATCAATCGCACGTTGCTCTCGTGGCCTAACGGATAAGGCATCGGTCTTCCAAACCGGGATTGCGGATTCGTGTCCCGCCGAGGGTGGGTTATTCTTTTTCAATACCAAGGGTTTCTGCAACAGTTTTCTTGCTTGAAGAAGAGCATATGCGTTTCCTTTTCCCCTATATTCTTTTCGATGGTGCGTTCTACAGTAACCTAGAGTAAAAGTGCTGATGAAAGGAACGCCAGTGCATCGCTCGCACATCGCCCTCGTGGCCTAACGGATAAGGCATCGGTCTTCTAAACGGGAGATTGCGGGTTCGAGTCCCGCCGAGGGTTGGTTATCCTTTTTCATTAACAAAGGGTTTTGCTAGTTTTCTCGCTTGAACCAAAGCAAGTGCATTTCCCTTTTTCCTATATTCCTTTCAATAGTGTGTTCTACTGCAACCTAGAGTAAAAGCGCTAATGAAAGGAACGCCAGTGCATCGCTCGCACATCGCCCTCGTGCCCTAACGGATAAGGCATCGGTCTCCTAAACCGGGGATGGCGGGGTCAAGTCCCGCTGAGGGTGGGATATTCTTTTTCATTAACAAAGGGTTTCTGCTACAGTTTTCTTGCTTGCAGCAAAGCAATTGCGTTTTATTTTCCCCTATATTCCTTTCGATGGTGTGTTCTACTGCAACCTAGAGTAAAAGCGCTAATGAAAGGAACGCCAGTGCATCGCTCGCACATCGCCCTCGTGGCCTAACGGATAAGGCATCGGTCTCCTAAACCGCGGATATCGGGTGCGAGTGCCACCGTGGGTGGGTTATCCTTTTTCATTACCCGGGGTTCTTGCTACAGTTTTCTTGCTTGAACAAAGCATATGCGTTTCCTTTTCCCCTATATTCCTTTCGATGTTGTGTTCTACTGTAACCTAGAGTAAACGCGCTAATAAAAGGAACGCCAGTGCATCAATCGCACGTTGCTCCCGTGGCCTAACGGATAAGGCATCGGTCTTCCAAACCGGGATTGCGGATTCGTGTCCCGCTGAGGGTGGGTTATCCTTTTTCAATACCAAGGGTTTCTGCAACAGTTTTCTTGCTTGAAGCAGAGCATATGCGCTTCCTTTTCCCCTATATTCCTTTCGATGGTGTGTTCTACTGCAACCTAGAGTAAAAGCGCTAATGAATGGAACGCCAGTGCATCGCCCGCATATCGCCCTCGTGGCCTAACGGATAAGGCATCGGTCTCCTAAACCGGGGAGTGCGGATTCGTGTCCCGCCGAGGGTGGGTTATCCTTTTTCAATACCAAGGGTTTCTGCAACAGTTTTCTTGCTTGAAGCAGAGCATGTGCGTTTCCTTTTCCCCTATATTCCTTTCGATGGTGCGTTCTACAGTAACCTAGAGTAAAAGTGCTGATGAAAGGAACGCCAGTGCATCGCTCGCAGATCGCCCTCGCGACCTAACAGAGAAGGCATCGGTCTTCTAAACCGGGGATTGCGGGTTAGAGTCCCGCCGAGTGTGGGTTATCCTTTTTACATTACCAAGGGTTTTTGCTACAGTTTTCTTGCATGAAGCGAAGCATATGCGTTTCCTTTTCCCCTATATTCCTTTCAAAGGTGTGTTCTACAGTAACCTAGAGTAAAAGTGCTAATGAAAGGAACGCCAGTGCATCGCTCGCACATCACCCTCGTGGCCTAACGGATAAGGCATCGGTCTCCTAAACCGGGGACTGCGGGTTCGAGTCCCACCGACGTTGCGATATCCTTTTTCATTACCAAAGGGTTTGTGCTACAGTTTTCTTGCTTGAAGTAAATCATATGCGTTTCCTTTTCCCTTATATTCCCTTGGCTGATGTGTTCTACTGTAACCTAGAGAAAACGCGCTAATGAAAAGAACGCTAGTGCATCGCTTGCACATCGCCCTCTTGGCCTAACGAATAAGGCATCAGTCTTCTAAACAGGGGATTGCGGGTTCGAGTCTCGCCGAGGGTTGGTTATCCTTTTTCATTAACAAAGGGTTTTGCTATTTTTCTCGCTTGAACCAAATCAAGTGCATTTCCCTTTTTCATATATTCCTTTCAATGGTGTGTTCTACTGCAACCTAGAGTAAAAGCGCTATTGAAAGGAACGCCAGTGCATCGCCCGCACATCGGCCTCGTGGCCTAACGGATAAGGCATCGGTCTCCTAAACCGGGGATTGCGGGTTCGAGTTCCACCGAGGGTAGGTTATTTTTTTTCATTCACCGAAAAGGTTTCTGCTACAGTTTTCTTGCTTGAAGCAAAGTTTATGCGCTTCTTTTCCCCTATATTGCTTTCGATGGTGTGTTCTACTGCAACCTAGAGTAAAAGCGCTAATGAAATGAACGCCAGTGCATCGCCCGCACATCGCCCTCGTGGCCTAACGGACAAGGCATCGGTCTCCTAAACCGGGGATATCGGGTGCGAGTGCCGCCGAGGGTGGGTTATCCTTGTTCATTACCAAAGGTTTGTGCTACAGTTTTCTTGCTTGAAGCAAAGCATATGCGTTTCTTTTTCCCCTATATTCCTTTCGTTGATGGGTTTTACTGTAACCTAGAGTAAACGCGCTAATGAAAAGAACGCTAGTGCATCGCTCGCACATCGCCCTCATGGCCTAACGGATAAGGCATCGGTCTCCTAAACCGGGGATTGCAGGTTCGAGTCCCACCGAGGGTGAGTTACTCTTTTTCAATAACAAAGGGTTTGCGCTACAGTTTTCTTGCTTGAAGCAAAGCATATGCATTTCCTTTCCTCCTATATTCCTTTCGATGATGAGTTCTACTGCAACCTAGAGTAAAAGCGCTAATGAAAGGAACGCCTGTGCATCACTCGCACATCGCCCTCGTGGCCTAACGAATAAGGCATCGGTCTTCCAAACGGGGGATTGCGGGTCCGAGTCCCGCCAAGGGTGGGTTATTCTTCTTCATTAACAAAGGGTATGTGCTACAGTTTTCTTGTTTGAAGCAAAGCATATGCGCTCCTTTTCTCCTATATTCCTTTCGATGGTGTGTTTTACTGTAACCTAAAGTATACGCGCTAATGAAAAGAACGCTAGTGCTACGCTCGTACATCGCCCTCGTGGCCTAACGAATAAGGCATCGGTCTTCCAAACCGGGATTGCGGATTCGTGTCCCGACGAGGGTGGGTTATCATTTTTCAATACCAAGGGTTTCTGCAACAGTTTTCTTGCTTGAACCAAAGCATGTGCATTTCCCTTTCTCCTATATTAATTTCGATGGTGTGTTCTACTGTAACCTAAAGTAAAAGCGCTAATGAAAGGAACGTTAGTGCATCAATCGCACGTTGCTCTCGTGGCCTAACGGATAAGGCATCGGTCTTCCAAACCGGGATTGCGGATTCGTGTCCCGCCGAGGGTGGGTTATTCTTTTTCAATACCAAGGGTTTCTGCAACAGTTTTCTTGCTTGAAGAAGAGCATATGCGTTTCCTTTTCCCCTATATTCTTTTCGATGGTGCGTTCTACAGTAACCTAGAGTAAAAGTGCTGATGAAAGGAACGCCAGTGCATCGCTCGCACATCGCCCTCGTGGCCTAACGGATAAGGCATCGGTCTTCTAAACGGGAGATTGCGGGTTCGAGTCCCGCCGAGGGTTGGTTATCCTTTTTCATTAACAAAGGGTTTTGCTAGTTTTCTCGCTTGAACCAAAGCAAGTGCATTTCCCTTTTTCCTATATTCCTTTCAATAGTGTGTTCTACTGCAACCTAGAGTAAAAGCGCTAATGAAAGGAACGCCAGTGCATCGCTCGCACATCGCCCTCGTGCCCTAACGGATAAGGCATCGGTCTCCTAAACCGGGGATGGCGGGGTCAAGTCCCGCTGAGGGTGGGATATTCTTTTTCATTAACAAAGGGTTTCTGCTACAGTTTTCTTGCTTGCAGCAAAGCAATTGCGTTTTATTTTCCCCTATATTCCTTTCGATGGTGTGTTCTACTGCAACCTAGAGTAAAAGCGCTAATGAAAGGAACGCCAGTGCATCGCTCGCACATCGCCCTCGTGGCCTAACGGATAAGGCATCGGTCTCCTAAACCGCGGATATCGGGTGCGAGTGCCACCGTGGGTGGGTTATCCTTTTTCATTACCCGGGGTTCTTGCTACAGTTTTCTTGCTTGAACAAAGCGTATGCGTTTCCTTTTCCCCTATATTCCTTTCGATGTTGTGTTCTACTGTAACCTAGAGTAAACGCGCTAATAAAAGGAACGCCAGTGCATCAATCGCACGTTGCTCCCGTGGCCTAACGGATAAGGCATCGGTCTTCCAAACCGGGATTGCGGATTCGTGTCCCGCTGAGGGTGGGTTATCCTTTTTCAATACCAAGGGTTTCTGCAACAGTTTTCTTGCTTGAAGCAGAGCATATGCGTTTCCTTTTCCCCTATATTCCTTTCGATGGTGCGTTCTACAGTAACCTAGAGTAAAAGTGCTGATGAAAGGAACGCTAGTGCATCGCTCGCACATCGCCCTCGTGGCCTGACGGATAAGGCATCGGTCTTCTAAACCGGGGATTGCGGGTTCGAGTCCCGCCGAGTGTGGGTTATTCTTTTTACATTACCAAGGGTTTTTGCTACAGTTTTCTTGCTTGAAGCAAAGCATATGCGGTTCCTTTTCGCCTTTATTCCTTTCAAAGGTGTGTTCTACAGTAACCTAGAGTAAAAGTGCTAATGAAAGGAACGGCAGTGCATCGCTCGCACATCGCCCTCGTGGCCTAACGGATAAGGCATCGGTCTCCTAAACCAGAGACTGCGGGTTTGAGTCCCGCCGGGGTTGCGATATCCTTTTTCATTACCAAAGGGTTTGTGCTACAGTTTTCTTGCTTGAAGCAAATCATATGCGTTTCCATTCCCTTATATTCCTTTGAATGATGTGTTCTACTGTAACCTAGAGTAAACGCGCTAATGAAAAGAACGCTAGTGCATCGCTCGCACATCGCCCTCTTGGCCTAACGAATAAGGCATTGGTCTTCTAAACGGGAGAGTGCGGGTTCGAGTCCCGCCGAGGGTTGGTTATCCTTTTTCATTAACAAAGGTTCTGCTAGTTTTCTCGCTTGAACCAAAGCAAGTGCATTTCCCTTTTTCCTATATTCCTTTCAATAGTGTGTTCTACTGCAACGTAGAGTAAAAGCGCTAATGAAAGGAACGCCAATGCATCGCCCGCACATCGCCCTCGTGGCCTAACGGATAAGGCATCGGTCTCCTAAACCGGGGATTGCGGGTTCGAGTCCCGCCGAGGGTAGGTTTTTTTTTTCATTCACCGAAAAGGTTTCTGCTACAGTTTTCTTGCTTGAAGCAAAGCTTATGCGCTTCTTTTCCCCTATATTCCTTTCGATGGTGTGTTCTACTGCAACCTAGAGTAAAAGCGCTAATGAAAGGAACGCCAGTGCATCGCTCGCACATCGCCCTCGTGGCCTAACAGACAAGGCATCGGTCTCCTAAACCGCGGATGGCGGGGTCGAGTCCCGCCGAGGGTGGGATATTCCTTTTCATTAACAAAGGGTTTCTGCTACAGTTTTCTTGCTTGCAGCAAAGCAAATGCGTTTTCTTTTCCCCTATAATCCTTTCGATGTTGTGTTCTACTGTAACCTAGAGTAAACGCGCTAATAAAAGGAACCCCATGGCATCACTCGCACATCGGCTTCGTGGCCTAACGAATAAAGCATCGGTATTCTAAACAGGGGATTGCGGGTCCGAGTGCCGCGGAGGGTGGGTTATCCTTTTTTATTAACAAAGGGTTTCTCCCAAAGTTTTCTTGCTTGAACCAAAGCATATGCATTTCCTTGTCCCCTATATTTCTTTCGATGATGGGTTCTACTGTAACCTAGAGTAAACGCGCTAATGAAAGGAACGCCAGTGCATCGCTCGCCCATTGCCCTCGCGGCCTAACGGATAAGGCATCGGTCTCCTAAACCGGGGATGGCGGGGTCGAGTCCCGCCGAGGGTGGGATATTCTTATTTATTAACAAAGGGTTTCTGCTACAGTTTTCTTGCTTGCAGCAAAGCAATTGCGTTTTCTTTTCCGCTATATTCCTTTCGATGGTGTGTTCTACTGCAACCTAGTGTAAAAGCGCTAATGAAAGGAACGCCAGAGCATCGCTCGCACATCGCGCTCGTGGCCTAACGGATAAGGCATCGGTCTCCTAAACCGCGGATATCGGGTGCGAGTGCCGCCGAGGGTGGGTTATCCTTTTTCATTACCAAGGGTTTGTGCTACAGTTTTCTTGCTTGAACAAAGCATATGCGTTTCCTTTTCCCCTATATTCTTTTCGATGTTGTGTTCTACTGTAACCTAGAGTAAACGCGCTAATGAAAGGAACGCCAGTGCATCACTCGCACATCGCCTTCGTGGCCTAACTAACCTGCGGGAAAGAGTGAACAAGTGGAATGGCTGGAATTGGTCTATGTTTTCTAAAGCCACAATTTGCAGCATACTCTTAGTGAGTAAAATTTGGTATATCTTACAAGTCTTACATTGTTCAAGGGTAAACATCCAAAAATTTCACCGTGTGTTCGCTGTCTTTGTGTGGGAATCGTCTTGGGAAAGGTCGAGTCGGACCAATTTATTTCTTCGAGTGCGAAATGGAGGACTCGGCTTGTCGAATTTGTTTTTAAGACAGGTAGTCAATCGATTTTGTTTCTTTAGAGACGTCGACAACCCATTCCTTCGCACTGTCTGTCAACTTCGCCTGGGGCAACACTTGCCTAACATGGTTGTATCAACCTGCAGCGTACCTGGTGGTGTTTATGGCTTTCTCCGCGAAGTTGTACTTTCTTGTAGGTTTCTGTCAGTGCGGTTTTCACTTGAATACTTGAGTCAAGTCCGACGAAGAAGGTTGTACAAGGACCTATGTGATGTGTTTTTACCAGTGCCTTTGTATCGGTCCCTTTACAATGTATGCCATGGCCACACTGTACTAAAGCGCGTCAAGGCGATGAAAATATCGCCAGGTGCTAAGAATTTCTTTTTTAAATTACATACCGGTACGCTGACCGTCAAAACCTGGATGGCTGCAAAGGAGTTCTACGTTCCTTGGGGCACGCATTGCATAATATGCAGAAAGGAGGAGACAATTGAGCATGTATTCATTGACTGCTGGGATGCTATCTTTCTTTGGGACGTGCTCCAGCGCACGATCAAAAAAGACTTCCCCATAAATGCATATGGCATCCGCTATTTGCAAATACAAAGTGACGATGGTACCCCATATGATATGATAATGCTTATGGCTCTTCATAGCATTTGGAAATCCAGGATGGCAGCCATGCACTTTGATGTAGATGCACGAGCACCCACCCAGTACTTCAAAGAGTATATAAGAAATTTTGTGGATGAACAAAAGTTGCAGGAATTCCCCCAGAATGGTTGCCGCGCGTCGAATTACTATCGACGATAAAAACATTTTAACAGATGCGTGGCCACATCGTTTGAGCCACGGTTTTTACAATGTTTTGGATTGTGTTGTGTAATTATCAGTTAACATGTGTATTGTTTATCTGAGCCGAAAACAGGCAATAAAGAAAAAAAAAAGCCTTCGTGGCCTAACGGATAAGGCATCGGTCTTCTAAACCGGGAATTGCGGGTTCGAGTCCCGCCGAGGGTGGGTTATCCTTTTTTACTAACAAAGGGTTTCTCCCACAGTTTTCTTGCTTGAACCAAAGCATATGCATTTCCTTTTCCCCTATATTCCTTTCGATGGTGTGTTCTACTGCAACCTAGAGTAAAAGCGCTAATGAAAGGAACGCCAGTGCCTTGCCCGCACATCGCCCTCGTGGCCTAACGGATCAGGCATCGGTCTCCTAAACCGGGGATATCGGGTTCGAGTCCCGCCGAGGGTAGGATTTTTTTTTCATTCACCGAAAAGGTTTCTGCTACAGTTTTCTAGCTTGAAGCAAAGCTTATGCGCTTCTTTTACCCTATAATCCTTTCGATGTTGTGTTCTACTGTAACCTAGAGTAAACGCGCTAATAAAAGGAACCCCATGGCATTACTCGCACATCGGCTTCGTGGCCTAACGAATAAAGCATCGGTATTCTAAACAGGGGATTGCGGGTCCGAGTGCCGCAGAGGGTGGGTTATCCTTTTTTATTAACAAAGGGTTTCTCCCAAAGTTTTCTTGCTTGAACCAAAGCATATGCATTTCCTTTTCCCCTATATTCCTTTCAATGATTGGTTCTACTGTAACCTAGAGTAAACGCGCTAATGAAAGGAACGCTAGTGCATCGCTCGCACATCGCCCTCGCGGCCTAACGGATAAGGCGTCGGTCTTCTAAACCGGGGATTGCGGGTTCGAGTGCCGCCGAGGGTGGGTTATCTTTTTTCATTACGAATGGTTTGTGCTACAGTTTTCTTGCTTGAAGCAAAGCATGTGGATTTCCCTTTCTCCTATATTCCTTTCGATGGTGCGTTCTACTGTAACCTAAATTAAAAGCGCTAATGAAAAGAACGCCAGTGCATCGCTCGCACATCGCCCTCGTGGCCTAACGCATAAGGCATCGGTATTCCAAACAGGGGATTGCGGATTAGAGTCCCGCGGAGGGTGGGTTATTTTTTCTATAAACAAAGGGTTTCTCCCAAAGTTTTCTTTCTTGAATCAAAGCATATGCATTTCTTTTTCCCCTATATTCCTTTCGATGATGGGTTCTACTGTAACCTACAGTAAACGGCCTATTGAAAAGAACGCTAGTGCATCGCTCGCACATCGGCCTCATGGCCTAACGGGTAAGGCATCGGTCTCCTAAACCGGGGATTGCAGGTTCGAGTCCCACCTAGGGTGGGTTACTCTTTTTCATTAACAAAGGGTTTGTGCTACAGTTTTCTTGCTTAAAGTAAAGCATATGCATTTCCTTTCCTCCTATATTCCTTTCGATGATGAGTTCTACTGCAACCTAGAGTAAAAGCGCTAATAAAAGGAACGCCTGTGCATCCCTCGCACATCGCCCTCGTGGCCTAACGGATAAGGCATCGGTCTTCTAAACCGAGATGGCGGATTCGAGTCCCGCCGAGGGTGGGTTATCCTTTTTCAATACCAAGTGTTTCTGCAACAGTTTTCTTGCTTGAAGCAGAGCATATGCGTTTTCTTTTCCCCTATATTCCTTTCGATGGTGTGTTCTACTGCAACCTAGAGTAAAAGCGCTAATGAAAGGAACGCCAGTGCATTGCCCGCACATCGCCCTCGTGGCCTAACGGATAAGGCATCGGTCTCCTAAACCGGGGATATCGGGTTCGAGTCCCGCCGAGGGTAGGATTTTTTTTTCATTTACCGAAAAGGTTTCTGCTACAGTTTTCTAGCTTGAAGCAAAGCTTATGCGCTTCTTTTCCCCTATAATCCTTTCGATGTTGTGTTCTACTGTAACCTAGAGTAAACGCGCTAATAAAAGGAACCCCATGGCATTACTCGCACATCGGCTTCGTGGCCTAACGAATAAAGCATCGGTATTCTAAACAGGGGATTGCGGGTCCGAGTGCCGCGGAGGGTGTGTTATCCTTTTTTATTAACAAAGGGTTTCTCCCAAAGTTTTCTTGCTAGAACCAAAGCATATGCATTTCCTTTTCCCCTATATTCCTTTCGATGATTGGTTCTACTGTAACCTAGAGTAAACGCGCTAATGAAAAGAACGCTAGTGCATCGCTCGCACATCGCCCTCATGGCCTAATGAATAAGGCATCGGTCTTCTAAACGGGGGATTGCGGGTTCGAGTCCCGCCGAGGGTGGGTTATCCTTTTTCATTAACAAAGGGTTTTGCTACAGTTTTCTTGCTTGAACCAAAGCATGTGCATTTCCCTTTCTCCTATATTCCTTTCGATGGTGTGTTCTATTGTAACCTAAAGTAAAAGCGCTAATGAAAGGAAAGCCAGTGCATCGCTCGCCCATTGCCCTCGCGGCCTTACGGATAAGGCGTCGGTCTTCTAAACCGGGGATTGCGGGTTCGAGTGCCGCGGAGGGTGGGTTATTTTTTCTATAAACAAAGGGTTTCTCCCAAAGTTTTCTTTCTTGAACCAAAGCATATGCATTTCTTTTTCCCCTATATTCCTTTCGATGATGGGTTCTACTGTAACCTACAGTAAACGGCCTATTGAAAAGAACGCTAGTGCATCGCTCGCACATCGCCCTCATGGCCTAACGGGTAAGGCATCGGTCTCCTTAACCGGGGACTGCGGGCTCGAGTGCCGCCGAGGGTGGGTTATCCTTTTTCATTACCAATTGTTTGTGCTACAGTTTTCTTGCTTGAAGCAAAGCATGTGGATTTCCCTTTCTCCTTTCGATGGTGCGTTCTACTGAAACCTAGAGTAAAAGTGCTAATGAAAGGAACGCCAGTGCATCGCTCGCACATCGCCCTCGTGGCCTAACGAATAAGGCATCGGTATTCCAAACGGGGGATTGCGGGTTCGAGTCCCGCCAAGGGTGGAATATTCTTTTTCATTAACAAAGGGTTTCTGCTACAGTTTTCTTGTTTGAAGCAAAACATATGCGCTCCTTTTCTCCTATATTCCTTTCGATGGTGTGTTTTACTGTAACCTAAAGTAAACGCGCTAATGAAAAGAACGCTAGTGGTACCCTACTGAAAAAACCTATATAATTCCATACAGGATCCGTATGCTTCAATACAGGGGTTTCAGGAGCTAATACAGGAGCTGTACAGGAACCAAATGGGGGTAGATGGGTCTTATACAGGAGCTATATGGTGGTATGTAGGAGCTGAATGGGACCTGGGCAGGACATATAGGGGTATGTAGGAGCTATACAGGCATTATGGGTTTGGTATGTAGGACTCTCATCTAGCAAAATATAGGAGCTAATGGGGCTGAATGGGGGCCATACATAGGACTTGATAGGGCTCAATGTCCACCTTGATAGTCAATGTAGTACATCAGTAAACTTATTAGACCAAATACCTAGGCATGCATAACATTTTTGTTTTTTTTGTGTGTTGAAAGGGCTAAAATACTAAGTTTTTCAGCTCCATTAGTTGGCTGTACACAACCTCAAGAAATAACCAATTTTAACTAGTTCATATCTTGAGATGCAAATATGTGCAAAAGTATAACAGATAAGTATATCAGATAATTACCAAAAAACTTTATTTCATTTGATCACCTTAGTTGTACACGTGTTATATTTGCACAATTATTGCTGTTCAATTTATGAAAAAAAAGAATATTTTAAATGTTGTATTTGTGCAATGAATAATCTTTCTATGAGAAATCTCTAACAGAAAATAGTGAGTGAGTAATTTTCTATTATATGAACATACACAAGAAGATAAAAGACAATTAATCCTTATATTCAGAGAGATATACCAAGCCGCGCTCACGTGCTTTGTCATTGAACCAAGGCACAAAGCACAAAGGGCCATGCAGGACTGCCAAGGAAGAGTGCGAATGAGCTCTACGAAGCTTGGACCTCGAGGAAAAAGTGCACAAGACACAGTCGAGAGGCAAGGCGTCTCTGTTATGACATAGCAATTGCGCTCTCTGGTCTAAACACACACAATGAAAGATATCTATTAAGTCTTTAATCTGTACAAGTACAAACTAATTACATACAAACACATTAAAAAGGTTTTGCAATACTGGTATTGTTGAAAGAAAACTACATCCAATATTCAGATCAATTTTCCATGCACTGCTCAAAACGGTCGATCTGAGAGTTTGGTTGGCTTCGCACAAGCTTGCTCACTTGTGAACGGTACTTGACTGTGTTTATTCCTCAGAATCAGAATAAGAGCAAATAATTATAAAATTTCGTTTGGTGTGCTTCCATCTGAGCCTTTGAAAACGGCTTATTGTACGTCTGCATCAAAGTATCTTCACCACTGGCCAACTAAGTATTTCTAATGCTACTCCTGTCTTACAACAAAATTGATTCAAATATACAGTTTAACTTTCAACACATTACTTTAAATAGTTGAATAAGTGTTTGGGTGGCACAAGCTTGCTTGCTCGTAAAATGTACTTGGCTGTGTTTATTGCTCAAAAGCTAAATAGGAGCAAATAGTTCTCAAGATTTTGTTTCGTGTGCTTTCATCTGAACCTTTGAAAACTTCTTGTTGTACGCATTCATATATCACATCGTTCCAACTCAACAGCTAATGGTCACGATACTCATATCTTGCAAACAAGAGTTGCTCAAGTTGTTGTTTTGAGCTTCCATGCACTACTTGAAAAGGTTGGCAAGAGTGTTTAGTGGCACAAGTTTTCCTCTTCGTGATACTTGGCTGGGCTATCACAGAGAAGGTGTACATTAGCAAATATTTCTCCACGATTTGTTTTGTGCGCTTTTGACTGAACCTTTCAAAACGGCTTGTTGTATGCTTGCATGTATAGCGTCATCCCCATTGGTCAGCTATTTGTAACAGTACTCTTGTCTTGCAAATAAAAGGGGCTCAATTTTTCATTTTGAGTTTCCATGTATTGCTTAAGATGGTTCATGAGAGTGTTTTTGTGGCACAAGAATGCTTGTCTGTGATACTTGGCTGTGTTTATCACTCAGAAGGTGGACAAGAGAAAATAATTCTCCAGGCTTTCTTTTGTGCGCTTCCATCTGAACCTTTCAAAACGTCTTGTTATATGCTTGCATGTACAGCATCATGCCGATTGGACAGCTATTTGTAACGGTACTCATGTCTTGCAAACAAAAGGGGCTCAATTTTTCATTTTGAGTTTCCACGTATTGCTTTAAATGGTTCATGAGAGTGTTTTTGTGGCACAAGAATGCTTGTCTGTGATAGTTGGCTGTGTTTATCACTCAGAAGGTGGACAAGAAGAAATAATTCTCCACGCTTTGTTTTGTGCGCTTCCATCTGAACCTTTCAAAACGTCTTGTTATATGCTTGCATGTACAGCATCATGCCCATTGGACAGCTATTCGCAATGGTACTCATGTCTTGCAAACAAAAGGGGCTCAGTTTTTCATTTTGAGTTTCCAGGTATTGCTTGAAATGGTTCATGAGAGTGTTTTTCTGGCACAAGAATGCTTGTCTGTGATAGTTGGCTGTGTTTATCACTCAGAAGGTGGACAAGAAGAAATAATTCTCCACGCTTTGTTTTGTGCGCTTCCATCTGAACCTTTCAAAACGTCTTGTTATATGCTTGCATGTACAGCATCATGCCCATTGGACAGCTATTCGCAATGGTACTCATGTCTTGCAAACAAAAGGGGCTCAATTTTTCATTTTGAGTTTCCAGGTATTGCTTGAAATGGTTCATGAGAGTGTTTTTGTGGCACAAGAATGCTTGTCTGTGATACTTGACTGTGTTTATCACTCAGAAGGTAGACAAGAGGAAATAATTCTTCACGCTTTGTTTTGTGCGCTTCCATCTGAACCTTTCAAAACGTCTTGTTATATGCTTGCATGTAAAGCATCATGCCCATTGGACAGTTTTTCGCAATGGTACTTATGTCTTGCAAACAAAAGGGGCTCAATTTTTCATTTTGAGTTTCCAGGTAATGCTTGAAATGGTTCATGAGAGTGTTTTTGTGGCACAAGAATGCTCGTCTGTGATACTTGGCTGTGTTTCTCACTCAGAATGTGGACAAGAGGAAATAATTCTCCACGCTTTGTTTTGTGCGCTTCCATCTGAACCTTTCGAAACGTCTTGTTATATGCTTGCATGTACAGCATCATGCCCATCGGACAGCTATTCGCAATGGTACTCCTGTCTTGCAAACAAAAGGGGCTCAATTTTTCCTTTTGAGTTTCCAGGTAATGCTTGAAATGGTTCATGAGAGTGTTTTTGTGGCAAAAGAATGCTCGTCTGTGATACTTGGCTGTGTTTCTCACTCAGAATGTGGACAAGAGGAAATAATTCTCCACGCTTTGTTTTGTGCGCTTCCATCTGAACCTTTCGAAACGTCTTGTTATATGCTTGCATGTAAAGCATCATGCCCATTGGACAGTTTTTCGCAATGGTACTTATGTCTTGCAAACAAAAGGGGCTCATTTTTTCATTTTGAGTTTCAGGTAATGCTTGAAATGGTTCATGAGAGTGTTTTTGTGGCACAAGAATGCTCGTCTGTGATACTTGGCTGTGTTTCTCACTCAGAATGTGGACAAGAGGAAATAATTCTCCACGCTTTGTTTTGTGCGCTTCCATCTGAACCTTTCGAAACGTCTTGTTATATGCTTGCATGTACAGCATCATGCCCATCGGACAGCTATTCGCAATGGTACTCCTGTCTTGCAAACAAAAGGGGCTCAATTTTTCATTTTGAGTTTCCACGTATTGCTTGAAATGGTTCATGAGAGTGTTTTTGTGGCACAAGAATGCTCGTCTGTGATACTTGGCTGTGTTTATCACTCAGAAGGTGGACAAGAGGAAATAATTCTCCACGCTTTGTTTTGTGCGCTTCCATCTGAACCTTTCAAAACGTCTTGTTATATGCTTGCATGTACAGCATCATGCCGATTGGACAGCTATTTGTAACGGTACTCATGTCTTGCAAACAAAAGGGGCTCAATTTTTCATTTTGAGTTTCCACGTATTGCTTTAAATGGTTGATGAGAATGTTATTGTGGCACAAGAATTCTTGTCTGTGATACTTGGCAGTGTTTATCACTCAGAAGGTGGACAAAAGGAAATAATTCTCCACGCTTTGTTTAGTGCGCTTCTATCTGAAACTTTCAAAACGGCTTGTTGTATGCTTGCATGTACAGCATCATGCCGATTGGACAGCTATTTGCAACGGTACTCATGTCTTGCAAACAAAATGGGCTCAATTTTTCATTTTGAGTTTCCAGGTATTGCTTGAAATGGTTCATGAGAGTGTTTTTGTGGCACAAGAATGCTTGTCTGTGATAGTTGGCTGTGTTTATCACTCAGAAGGTGGACAAGAAGAAATAATTCTCCACGCTTTGTTTTGTGCGCTTCCATCTGAACCTTTCAAAACGTCTTGTTATATGCTTGCATGTAAAGCATCATGCCCATTGGACAGTTTTTCGCAATGGTACTTATGTCTTGCAAACAAAAGGGGCTCAATTTTTCATTTTGAGTTTCAGGTAATGCTTGAAATGGTTCATGAGAGTGTTTTTGTGGCACAAGAATGCTCGTCTGTGATACTTGGCTGTGTTTCTCACTCAGAATGTGGACAAGAGGAAATAATTCTCCACGCTTTGTTTTGTGCGCTTCCATCTGAACCTTTCGAAACGTCTTGTTATATGCTTGCATGTACAGCATCATGCCCATCGGACAGCTATTCGCAATGGTACTCCTGTCTTGCAAACAAATGAGGCTCAATTTTTCATTTTGAGTTTCCACGTATTGCTTTAAATGGTTCATGAGAATGTTATTGTGGCACAAGAATTCTTGTCTGTGATACTTGGCTGTGTCTATCACTGAGAAGGTGGACAAGAGGAAATAATTTTCCACACTTTGTTTTGTGTGCTTCTATCTGAACCCTTGAAAACAGCTTGTTGTACGGATTCATGTACCGCATCATCCCAACTGAACAGCTAATGGTCACGGTACTTATGTCTTGCTAAGAAGAGTGGCTCAAGTTGTTGTTTTGAGCTTCCACTCATTGCTTAAAATAGTTGACAAGAGTGTTTAGTGGCACAAACTTTCTTGTTCCTGACGCATGGCCGTGCTATCACAGAGAAGGTGCACAATAGCAAATAATGCTCCACGCTTTGCTTTGTGCACAAGATGCTCATGTGCTGTGACATGAGTATTGTTACAAATAGCTGTCCAATGGGGATGATGCTGTACACGTAAGCGTGCAACAAGCCATTTTCAATGGTTCAGATGGAAGTGCACAAAACATAGCGTGGAGAATCATATGCTATTGTGCGCCTTCTCTGTGATAGCCCAGCCAAGTTTCAGGAAGAAGAAAGCTTGTGCCACCAAACACACTCATAAACCATTCAAAGCAATGCATGGAAGCTCAAAACAACGACTTGAGCCACTTTTGTTTGCAAGACATGAGTATTTTGACCTTTAGCTCTTCAGTTCGAATGATGTGGTGCACGAATTTGCATTGTTTGAAATATGTTATCTGAGTAATTGTGTGACACAAAGTTGCGCATTTTCTGCTTGCCTGTTTTGAGTTTTCTTTAAAGACCTAGAAAACGTCATTTGAAGACATCTCTCTAATTTTATTGAGTGACGTAATCTTGCAGTGCCATGCAAGCATGGTTTAAAGAAAACGTTGGTGTAGTGTAACTGCAGAGAGAATTCATTCTTCAAAGAATTGAAGAGAAGTGTCTAGTGTTAGCCCTTTTTATTTACTTTAAGGAAGTATTACACTCATAAAACAAAACCAAGAAATACTTTGTGTCAAGCTTGAATTTCCGTAATATGATGGCAATTGAGTCTTATAACTTGTGAATTCTTATGCGTCACTTTGACATCAGCATGTTAATATTGATTAGCACTCATGAGAAACACTGGATCCTATGCCAGCTAGGAGTCACATAGAGAATCATACTGGTTTGTTTCTTGTTTAACTTATTATTAACAAGACTGTTAGTATATATTACTCATTTTGTTTTGCACACTTATGCATGGGTGTCAGTAAGGGGAAAAAATTGGGTAGTTGTCCCCCTCAAGCCTCACTAGCACTTGCACCCACCCAAGCTATGGCAGTGCTTTCGCCCTACACCAGCCATTTTCACCCCTCAAGAGAGAATCCTGCCGATGACCATGCACTTATGGCACCGATAATACAGTTGTGTGAGAGAGCTGATCTCAAGGCGTGTGCTCCTCGGTCATGCGGCTTCGCTGTCTGCGTTGGAGGGGTAACCGATAGATCGAAGACGAGATAGTAAGCGCGGAGTCTGTAGATATCAAGAGCGACTGCAGCCTCGTTTGCTTCCTCAGTCACACAGGCTGTCTCCCCACTCCTCGCTTTCATTCCTTATGAATGAAGTTTGTGCGCATGCAGTGTGGCAGGCTTCGATTGTCCTGAAGTGGCTGTAGGCGTTCCGCTTAGTTCGCGGCTCCTTGAATGCACATAGTGGTGTGCGTGAAGCTTGAGCACCGGCAGTTTTAGTGGCAACATGTAGCGAATTAATGTTATGTTTCTACAACTGCGGAGTGCATGTTGCTGCAGTTAGCATTGCTTAAACAAGAAGCTGCGCGTTGAATGTGCGTTAAGTACTATCGTAATCTTCGTAGAATTTTTGGTTAGTAAAAATGGAGCGTGACTGGAAAAAGTACCCTAGAAATTGTCGTGGCTAATACGAGAGGGATCACTTTTTGGCCACGGGGTGAAGCATGCGCTATGACAGGAATCAGTGACTTGCAGCTCTGGAAACATAAAAAATGTGCTAGCCATGTAAAATTCTAGAAGTTTGGTTAACATAAAAGTTGCTGAGGGATGTGCAGGCCAGTCTCGTGCGTTAAGCTGTCTCACGTTTTAATTGTTCTTCCTACTAGCAGCACTTTAAAGAAGCTCCACCTTATTCAAAACAGAGCTTTACGCATAATTTACAACTTAGCCAAAGATAATTCTCCTCAGCTCAGCTGTTTTTACACTATTACGCTGAATTCTGGCATATGCATATACAAAATAAAGAACATATTAATGCTTACAGATACAGTAAGGTCAGTTGAATACTCATCTATGTAACACTTACGGTTCGTGAAAAAATTCTAAACAACACCACACACTAATTACAGGGCCTAGGCGAGAATATCTCTACCATTACTCTGTGTATTGAACAAAAAATAGTCAACATCTCGCAGATCTGCGCTTTATGCTTTCGTCGTTAATCTAGATTAACACGGACGAATTTTATTTTTTATGTGTTTTTTTTCTGTTGGTCTCCTCGAAGTTGGGTGTACTGGTCGCGTTCTTTTGGCGATTATGTATGCTTATGTACGCCAGTTAACGTATGCCGTCACGGCATGCTGCTGAACAATAATCAGCTGGGAAGCTTAGTGAAGTTCAAAAAAGCTTTTTTTTTCCACATGCTCTCCGCTGTAGGTAGGTCCAGTTTGTTACTGCGTCGATGAGAATCAACGGGATCATCGCAGAATGCTTAACTGCCATTTGCATTTTTGCGCGACCGGATGTTTTCGAGCTATAAGTCAACACCACCTGACAGCCGCACTACGGAAGCCAAAATACAAATTTTTGGTAGCGTGAAAAAAAAATCTATTGAGACCAATCAAACTTACTACATGCTTTTTTATGAGCGCAAAAAAACGTGAGTTTATGAATTTGAAATTGTGTCAATGAGTTTTCTCTTTCTCGCCAGCTTCGAGTTTTTTTTTTCATTGTAACTGCGGGAGAGTCGGTTAACGACAAGCGGCCAAGACAAGCCCATTTCGGAGTCATTCGTCGTCAATATGGCGCTTGCAGGTTGTGCGAAGGGGTTTGTTGCTTGTCTTGTGCTACCGGATTTAAACGTTTCCGGTGTGCAGCCTCTATGCCTCTTCGAACTGTGCGGCAGGTGTGAAACAGATGTGGTTCAGTAAAACCATGAGAAGTCATTTGAAATGCGGGGTGCACCAAAAGTCACGTTCGTCATTTGCGGAGACGGTTACCGCGCCGTTGTGGACAACCTCGAGAAGTGCTTCATATCGCTGAGCGTTGCCGATATGGCAAAAAAGGCCATTATCGGCAAAGTGAGCCGGGTAAGGACATCAAGAAGAGCTGCTATTACAGGGATGTCCACCTTCTTTGAGGTGAGTGTCATTTTATTTTCCATGACGTTTTCGCTGGCGTGCGTTTAGGCGAACAAAGGAGGGCACAACGAAAACATGTTTGAGTGCGTGTGTGTTTTATTTTTTTATGTGGCACATTTTATCCGTGTGTTGTGTATGTTGGCATGCTGCACCTGATACCGCGCGCTCGTGTCCCATGGGATCTTTCGATCGCAATCATGACCGATCTGGATCAAAATGTATTATGTGCGGCTGCACAGTGACCTAAGTTGTAGCTGGCACTGTTGATCGCGATCAAAAACCGCATTCGGGTCGGCCCTGATGGGGCTGGAAATGTCCGGTGTGACACTGGTAGAGTTATTAATATATGAACAAGTCGACGTCGCTATTCCTGATGGCAAACCTGCACTACATTGCATTTATTTATTGTTCGCATGTAATAGTCACACATTCTACGTTTTCATTTGTGTGGTTATTTATATTAGCCTGCTCTCCAACTTTATGTGTTCTCTGATTAAACTATTTTACTGACCTCGTGCAGATGGAGAAGAAACGACTCGCCGTGCAACACAATCTTTTCTACCAGAGTGACGACTGTGAAAGGAACGTCAGAACTTGGAAGGTAAATGTGGTTTAATAGTAAAACTTATTTTAACAACATACACAAAATGCTAACTTCCAATGTCCTGGTTGCTTTCACAAGCCGCACATCTATACAATAGTCGCTCATTCATGTACATTTGTGCTAATTGGCTAGGCAAGGGTCACTCATTCTATGTTGCAATTTTTTTTTCAAGTTCTGTTCGGTCGTGAAGTAGTAACCAGAGCGAAAATGAAGACTGCTTAATTTGAAATGTTTAGGTACATATACCAGCTACATCTGTACATATTTGCCATTTTGATTCAGACATTTGACAGTGTGTAGCACCAACTCATTAATTTATTTATTCACAATACTGCAGCCTAGCATAGCCCAAGCTGCAGTGGAATTACAAGAAAGGAGAATGGTACAGAAATAATTAGTAACAATACTGACACCACACGTAAATACGTCAGTTTTGCCGGGATGATTCTTACAAAGAAAAAGAACAGCACTAATAGTTAGCAACCACACTTCTGACTTAGTAATGTAAGAGTCTCAGTGATTTAGTATTCAGCACAACAAATGTTGATCAAGGGCTTCATCAGAACTGTCTACCTTGCAAATTCCTTTACTCTCCGCCTAGAAGTTCAGTAAGCGAGTCTGCATCAAGCAGCAGAGCGAAGAACAGGACCGGGTGAAAGCACAGGCCTCCTAGCCAGCATTTCATGTTAGCAAAAATATGGCAATCAGAGATAGCTATGTTGAGTCTGTATGGTGTTGGGCGACTGAACTTCCCGCTGCTTCCTCTGTGGCCCCTTGTTGTCATGAAAAAAAAGACAGTGTCTTATGTCTCTCTTTGCTTATTCTTAATTGCGCTCTGTAGACATTTGAGAGTTAGACCAACAATACTGCAGTGAGGGTCATGCCATGTCCCATGAATAAGTGAGGCATAAACTTGCAAATGCTCATGGGATTCATGCCATCGGCACCAGCTACCATTTCAATGGCTCTCTGCGTGCTGCATCACTCCTTGAGTATTGGCGTTTATCCGTGTCACTCGCTTTCTTCATGGTAACCCGACGCCTATGCTGCAAATTTCTGGCACACAATAGCATGGCCGCACCTACGACTGACCACAAAAGAGAAGCATGTGCTGTGATTGCCAAATAATATTTTCATTTGAAGTGGCAAACAACCGACTGTATGTGCTATCACAATTATGTGTTTTCTTTTAAGTGGCGTGGCCTTGGTTGTCACGTCTTTCAACTAATTTTACACTTGCATAATAATGCACATCACCGACTAATGTGCTTATTTGTGCGTGTTTGCCTCAGTGAGGGCGCTCAGCTGTTTTTGCATTTGCAATTGAAACACTCTGTCGCTGTCTCAGATTGTTGGATATATAGTATCTTGTATCAACGTTCACCATGTGCAATGAGTATCATATGTTACTAAAACTACGTGTTCAGCGGTGACGGCCTGGTAAAATGTTCATGAATGACATCGACTTTTATTTAGTAAAGTCGAGCTTCTTAGGCGTTTCGGCATTGCATCGTTTTTGTGAACAAGCTGGTATAGGCGATGCTCACCTCACAGTCAGGCACCATGTTTGTTAAGCCTTGTTACCTGTCCTGCTCGCATGTGTACCAGATCAGGTATGAATAAATTTACTACGTAATGAATGCTTGGAGGAACAGTTGAAATCACTAGCAACACATTGTATACCTGTTCTATATATAGAATAGTGGAGCGCCCTTTCTTGTCTACATAGCATTACTGACACATCATTTTTTCCAACTGGTACGAAGTCGTCGCCTTCTTAACCACTACTAATTGTGTGTACATCACTGCAATTGGTGCCGTGGATTCCACGGTGTCACCCCTGGCATGATATCGTGTGGCTGTTGGCTGCTCTGTCTTGCTGTTTTCTGTATCAAGCTCAGAGCTGGCTGCACGTTGCATAGCGGCCGTGCATTTTAAAACAAATGCCGTATGCTTGTCGTAGCTGTGTAGATAGTGATTGTGGTTGTGCTGATGAAAACTACACATCCAAACGACTTTTGTACTTCAGTCTTGGCGCCTTAGATTCTCTTTCGACGTGCCAATATGTTGATGGCACGTAGTCAACCTGCCATGGATCTTTGCTTGGAGCGCCTGTACATAAATACCGAATGTGTCAAACGAAACCATCCATGCAGGATTGCCGATAAATATTACTCACCTTACGCTAGACATATACCACTCACCATGTCTCTCCACAAAATTTCCTTCAATTTTCTATCTTTGTTCAAAGGAAATCTGAACATTTTTTCCCGTTTAACACTATTTTCGACAGCTGCACAGCCGACTATGGTTGTGCAAATGACTAGATTTCAACACAATTGAAAGAAAAGCCCTGTCTACGTCTCCAAAAGCGTGGCCAGCGAAACAGCGTGTCACGAATATCTTTAACTAGGAGCCGATGCAGATGGCTAATCTCATGAGTCTTTGTGGGTTTAAGCCTCACCTATTTTATCAAGGAAACACCACCATTTATCTCCCCAAACACAGCAGCCATGCACTTCTTCTTGGAGAAGGTTCACTTGATTTTCTTTGCGCTTATCGGAATGCTTCTGTTTGTATTGCACCTTCAGTTCTGGAGTACATCATGGTAGTGCCAGAGAAATGTCAAAATGGCACCCGTTTATCGTTTTGTTTTCATGACCAGTCAGCATTTTCGGAACTGACTGCACGCAGTTTGCAGCACTAGAGTCTCACTCTGTGTCCAACCATGGTATACCAGCTGTGCTGTATTGAGCTGACTGCAATATTTTGGGAAATGAATTACTCAGCCCAAAAATTCTGACCCCATGATTTTACCGAATTATCTGATCCGTTCAGTCAACAAAATCATAGTTTTACACTTGCTTCATTCCCAGTCAGTTTGCATTGTAAATATTGTACATCATGCTTCTAATTTCCTACACTATTGCAGTGCCTTGCTGTCATGTATTGAAAGTGGTGCTGTACACATTGCACAATATTCGATGAATTTCAGCTGCACTGCACTGCTGAGCACCCTGAAATTGAATTCTAGCACACATTTCACACTTATCCGAGGCAAGCTTACATGGGTTTTGCGTCAAGAACTTAAAGCTGTGACCTCATAAGATTGACAGGCACACTAAAGAAATCGTACAACACATATGCGTTGCATCATGAAATTTTAATTGCTTTTTATTCGGAGGCCAGTTTGACTTTGAAAAATATAGGCATTGTATTTTATGAGCTGAAATGTATCTCCGGAGTGTCAACATGCCAAAGCAAGCTTCTCAAGTTATACTCATGCTGACTCTATGTTTGTTACGTTCATGAAGCAGTTAATTTTGTAATGATTTGCATAAATTCATGTGGCTAAATCACTGCATAAACATCAGTCTGCAAATATGATGTGCAATTATTGCATAGTTATAAATTAAGGAGCACATGCAGCTGTTGCAGTCAGCAACACAGCAGACAGTATGATATTCAAGTGAATATTCATGGCTACCTATGAAGTAATATATGACTTAGTAAGGTAGTTACTGCAACTCTAGTCTTGAGGTACGTGTAACTGGAAAGTACAGACTTTGTAGTATGTTGTGTTTATCGAAAAATTCTCAGCAAGTGCTCCTGGAGAGTGAATGATAATTCGACAAGGTTTGAAGAGTAGGCTCTTGCTCAGTCATCGGTCAATATTTAACATGGAAGTGGAAGAATCACTGAGAATAAAAAATGCACATCTGTGCGTCTACTTAAGCACTTTCTTGAATGCCCATGCCTACACGGCTTTATTTCGCATTCACTCGGGAAATGAAAACAGTGAAGATGGTGGTAGAGGATAAGAGGCTACTTATTTAGCACCTCTATTTAGCAAGAAAGTAGGGAGGTGCTTGCTCTGTTAGGAGTGCTTACTCTGGATTTTATGGCATTTAGAGCGTCTCTACTGAGTGGTAAAATTTTGGGTTTTATATACACTCCCAAGGCCCCCCCCCACCCCTTCAAAAAAAAAGTCGCAGAAGGCAGCGATTCAAGAAAGAAAAAGAGCCCTGTAGGATGGCTCTGGCAATTAAAAGCTTGTTTGATTGAGCCTCCTCCAGAAAGAGAAAATTTTTACAATGGAACGAGTGGATTGAGCAACAAATAGAGGCTTTGGAGGAAAGGAATGGCAGACTTCAGAACCCCTCTCAGCCATAGGTCGGCAAACTTCCTCACAAGCCGAGTCAGTCAAACTCGGATTGGGCCATAAATGAGAATCTGAATGAGCTATATGTGCAAATACATTTTGCGATTGAGTGAGCTTCACTTTTTTTTTGGTCGGCCTGTGCTTTCAACACACCTTCGACAATTTAAAGATAGAATTTTTGGTGAGCCTGTAGTTCGCGCTCTCTTCTTTTTCATTCATCTATAGTTAACAGTGGCCCATCTTCCCTATGTAGGTATGGCCGAAGCTAAAAGGAACATGTTACTTTACGCCTGTATGGTAATCAACAAAATTTTTGGTGTGTTTACGAAACAAATGTGAGTCCAGCTTCTTGTCCCCTCTCGATGTTTTTCAGCATGACATTATATCTCGCCTAGTACCTAGTCTATTGGTGGCCATAATGTATTTATGTTGTATCTGTTTATCACTCTCTTTAGCCCCTGAGCTATGTTGTGAATGTAGGTACTACCCACGACACACCCTTTACATGCTACGCTTCTCGCTTATTATGTTCACAGAAGTCCAACATAAATCTCTACCAACAAGCTCAGCTGTCCATTACTCTAAGTTGCAAATTTCTATAATGTAGTGAACATTCTTTTTCATGATTTCTTAATGCCTATTATCTGTCACCCCTTAGGTTTTAGTGATATCCTCCAGGTCAGGCACCTTCGGCAGAAACACTGCAGCTGCTGCTACCACCACCACGACCTATATTTCACTTCAGCCATTGCTGCATCACAACCAGTATTACAACTTCTGAGCCGCTACCACAGTCCTTCCCAATGATGCCTCACCTTGACAGGGCTTCACATGCTTCAAGAAGAAGCTGTCAGGCAAGTGTGTACTGTTAGGAAATTTAGCTTTCAATAGCACTGATGTTTTCAATGGGCAGAATAATTGACAAGTCTGCCAACTTCATGCTTCTTGAACAGGGTTGAAACTACGTGTGTCTGTCAGTGTAGGGAACCAAGTTTATGTGAATTTCGAAGTAGCTTATTTTTATTTTATTTTACAATATTGCAGGCCCCTTCTCGGGCCAATGCAGGAATGGGTTGAACTTGAATACACAAAAATGTGAGGAAAATAAATCGAACTTATGTACAAAGCAAGTAAGAGCAAGAAATATGCACATTGTATAGTATACAGGTGTTAAGATAAGTTCTGAATTCTGTTCATAAATTTGACAGAAGAGCAGTTCACAATATCAGCGGGCAGCATATTCCCTTGCTACAGAACTAAATAATATTTGTAAGGGTTATGTTATTAATTTTGTGTATGAAGGAAGCAGGGTAAGCAAACGTTAGAAGAAAGTACTTTTTCATTGTTTACTAGATATGAAAGCAGATTCTTTTTCTACAATTTTCGTGTACCGTGCAATCCTGAGCGAGTGCTCCCACTATGGTGAAGGTGACGAGATTTGGAGGGGGGGGGCGGGGTTCTTGCTCCGTCTTGCATCAAAAAATCAAGATTATGGCGAAAAAATCGCATGTGCTTCCAACGAAACTGATACACTTTAATAAATATGCATGAATTCACTATGATTCTGCAACCTCGTTGCGCTTCTAAATAAAGGAAGTGAAGGAAACTACAGAAATGGCAAAAAGGCGGAGGGGGGGGAGTGCTTGCTCAGTTGTTCGTACATGTTTTAAATATCTTGAAAGAGAGAGGATGGAACTTGCTTATGTTGGGGCGCTTGCTTGAGATATTACAGTATTGTCCTCATCCTGCGTATCTTTTTTTAATCAACTGAAAAAAGCGACCTGAAAGCAAATGGCCCTTTTATATATGGTATATTTGTAGCTTATTTTCTTTCTAAATTGACGAAAAGCATGAAGTTTAGCATTTTTTAGCAAAAAGAAAAGGCTGTCCAACTAGTGTTGTTTAAGCATTTACCGAAGTCAGACACAGTGAATTAGATAAGGTGGCACAGTAAAAAAAATAAGTCAGCACAGAAAAAAAATGTGCAATTTTTATTGCATAAGTAGAACTCCATCTTCTCGAAATGGCATTTTTTGTTATGTCAGTATGATAATTTTAAAATGGCAAAAGATGTCATGCTGATTGTTTGTGTACGTACTCAAGCAACACATGGTGGTGTACTGAACTGAACTTGATCCTTTAGAATAACTTTCATTTGATCCTAAAGAAAGTGTGCAAAATGTCCAAAATTATGTACAGGAGCAAAAAATTGCACATTTTTTAAATAAAGTAAACCATACTTTGGTTCGGTAAATAGAACGCAAGGCTCTGAACAAATTAGTATAAACTTCTGCTTGCTATCATTACATGCTCAAAAATGATTACAATAGGGTAAAAAATACGTGGAAGTCTGGGACTTGCCGGTCTTCTCTAATCAACACAGTGCTCTGAAGTAAGGCAGTGTTTACATACACCCGCAGAGCTGTCATATTCAATAATGGCAAAGTAGATACATAGAGCAGAAAAGTTATTGTCGCTACCCCTTAATTGGAGGCAGTGACCGGGTAGACTCCAATGGCTGACTTAACATCCCCCAAAATGCACTGCTAAAGCTTGAACAGTTTAACATCAGGCCCTTTTAGCAGGGGTGCAGCAGCTGTGCCAATTGCGCCAATTTGATACAATTCCCGATTGTTGCACCGAGCTGGGCCGAACCAGTGAAATTGTTAAATTTGCACCACGCTGCGCCAAAATGCCCAGCAAGCCTCAATTTTTTTCAGGTGTACTAATTGCGCTGAGCAATGCAGGCCGTGTCGGCCACCTGCAGCTTTGCACCATCACTAAAAGCGTGCAAACCCGAAGTAAACTGCCTAGAATATACCTAAAATAATCTAGCCACCCACCCTATGCTCGTGAGACATGATCGACCTGATAAAGTAACAACACTGCATGTCTATCGGTCCGCTGACCACAACAGATACGTATCGGCGGGATAGCAGAACTTTAAAACAAAAATGTGTTGCGCCAACCCTTCGCGCAAAATGTAAGTTCTCTTGCCAGAAACGCGGATATGGCTTAATAATGCTTCGACGTGCTGTAAATGCCGGTGTTGATTACCTTAGCAGTGGCAAATAACAAATTTTGGCTGGAAGCTGCGTCCTTGCCACGGTCTTGGCGATAGATATCTAGTACCAAAGCCGGGGCAACGGGGGTGCGCCGTTGTTACTTTATCTGGTCAAACTCGTCTTGCAAGGTAGCCGAAGCGGCACATAGCCCCATGCTGAAAAGGGTGGGTGGGAGGGGGGTGGTGAGCGGTAAGAAAATTTGTTGACTTTCGTTCTAAAGCTGCTTGAGTCACCTTTGCCGCACTAGACCGGTGCCTGCGAAAAAGCGTGTTGAGATTTACAAGGGGCTGTTCGCGATACTGGGACACTTCACATCTTGCTCAGTTACTCATGCGTTTGTACACCATTAAATTCTGAGTACCAGTATAATTACTGACGTATAAATAAGCTACTGTCAATCATTTGAAGCAGTGTGTGACATTTATGCTTCTCTTCAGAAATAAACTAAATTGTGCGCCAATTTTTTTTTCACCACCTCTACTTCTCGTTTTTACGAATCTTCCAAATTTCAAGCTCACAATATCGGCAGATTGATATTGAAATTCTCAGAGTTTGTCAATTGATTTAACAGGTGCAGTAAACGCTAATATGGACTTTATCATTGGTTCCTTAGCAAGGTGGTTCAAAATACTACGTTCATTGAAATAGTAATAAATAGTATGCTCACACTACATAATTTAGGTTATGTTGAATTGTTTATACATGTTTTTTCTCTAAATGTAAGCCACCTTTTTTATAGTGCTCCAAATTCGCTATGTCATGATAAATATGCATGTTCTTTTTTTCCATAACCAGCTTCGAACTTGGAATTTAGTGCTCCAAAAGTAACATTTTGCTGCTCCAAAAATTGCTCCAAATACTATTTCGGCTGTTGTACCCCTGTTTTAGCACGCCAGCAAATGCTGGTTGGGGTCCAAAGATAAGTCTTAGCTCAGAGTTTTGTTACGAGCACGAAGCAATGAAGGAAATAGGAGCAAATGGGAATGCTATACAAAGATTAGCACTTAACTCTTCAGATTCCATTTCACAAAACGAAACACTGGTTAAAGTCAATGTCAGTGCTGCTGAGAGTGAGTGGGTTTTTGTGCTGTCGGTAGTCTCAACGAATAGAAAGTGCTGAGAGCACACCACGTAAACAAGCCGTGTAGTGATATTTATCCAAATAGCACGCACCAGCACTCATAACTGCGCCCTTATGTTCAATGGTAGCAGCTGTTGAAAGTGTCCATATAATTGCCATTGCAATATTTTATTCTAAATGAATGGCTAGTTAAATCACTGGACAACTCAAGTGGGTCTAACAATGATGGTGAGACAATCATCAAGTATTACTCATCGCAAGCATGAAACTCAGGCACTCCAGAATATTCAATCCTTCAAGCAATGATTTCATCACCAGCCCGACTAGTCCCTCCATGTAGACTGCAGTATTGACCAGGAGCTCCCCTGCTGCAGTCGGTGAATACTTGTTACTCCTCAGTGTCGAGACTCTCTTTCAAAACACCTCCTCAGTGACTGCACAGCATCATCTATAAAATCTTCATCATAGACCGACTGACTGATGCCCTATTAAGGTGCTATTAGGAGTTGTTTTGTATGCAAAACATCACACTGCATTGTTTCAAATTTTTTCTGGTCAGTGTTTTTCTCGGCAGCGATGTAAGATGATCGATGGTACTACTTAATAATGTAACACTTCTCTGGACAACCGAAGAACTCTTCTATATCATAACACATTGCCTTACCAGCTGAACCACTTCTGCATTTACCCTGTCTCTGCGTGCTTATATTGAGCAGCACCCTGCATAGGTTAAAAAGAAATCTGCGAATCATTCACACTCACTCATGAAATATATTTTTTCCTTAGGCCTTACTAGTGGACTCAGACTCGCTGCTCATTGCAAGTCTGACAAGTCTGGTGAGTAGACTTCCGAGTCCGTTAAAATATGATGATCTTTTCCACACATGATTTCAATGCTCCTGAACAGCAATGTGTTGCATAATTGGTGCTCCAGTTGATGATCTTTTCCACACATGGTTTCAATGCTCCCTAACAGCAATGTGTTGCATAATTGGTGCTCCAGTTACAACCTTTCAATCTCACACCTTTATATAGTGACTGCAACCCAGTAAGGTAATCTCTATTCAAAGAGATGGCACCTCAGATATTTTATGAGAATGTCCCGGGAAGAAATTCACAGGAGGGCATGTCAAGGAACCTCGACTCCCCCCCCCCCTCTTGTAGTTCTGGCCTCTCAGCTATAAATATTGAGTCGGTGCACAAATGCTTGTGCATTGAGATATGTGTGAGCTGTGAAAACTGAGAGCTCAAGGCGCGATTTCATGTGGAGAGAGGCCGCTACACTGCCACGAGACACTGCAAGGTGCCAGCTGGAGCACCTATTATGCAATATATTGCTTTTATGGAGCACTGAAACTATAGGTGAAAAAGATAATCATATTTTAACGGACTCGTAAGTTGACTCACCAGACTTGGTCATTGGTCACTAACAGCACAAAAACCCTTCACTCTTGGGAGCACTCACATTTGCTTTAACCAGCGTTTTGTTTTGTAGAGTTAAGTGAGATTGAATCCAAAAGAGGTTACTGCTAATCTCGATTCTCAATTGCTATGATTCTTGAACAAGGGTGCCAATAGTTGCCATTTGCACCCTGGTTCGAGGAATATTGACATGACTCATCCATGCATAGCAAAACAAAGGCAAAGCCTTGAAATGAATAAGTTTCTTGCATGCTTTTTTCATAGCACTGTAGAAGCTTCTACATGACATTGTGTCCTGAGTTCTCATTTTTCGGGGGGGCTTTTGCACCAGCATTTGGTGTGAAGCATGCTGGCTATTGCGCGGTGCCTTCTTTTAGAGGACGGTGCAGGAGCATGCATGCTTCAGAGAAACAGCTGTTGATAGCTCGTGTAGCTGCAAAGGGCTCATTAGAGGCTATGCTTGGGGGCTTCTTTTTTAATGCTGTTTAAGTGCTCATTTGTGTCAGCTGTGATTGCATGCTTGTGTGGAAGCACCTTATTTTATGGCTGACTTAACTATCCACTTTTTTTGCTTTTTGGGGGGCAGCACCCAGGGGGGGGGGACTGCCGCTTACAGTTCTGGCCCTCATAAATAACAAATTGGGCAGCTTTGCTTTTTTTAATTTTTGTTTGCTGTTGATGCATTAATACTCATCTCTACCAGTTCCACGACATTCGTCATACAGCCTGAATATGCCATTTATACTCCTGCAGCTTGCACTTATCTTTTTTATATCCATGTACTGTATTTGCTCACATAATAATTGTATTTTCTTCATTTTTGGACAATTTACTGATATAAAGGTGTGGTTTGTACAGTGGGTAAAGTTTTGGAACAGGTCGACTAAATTTAAAACTGGAAGCTGGAATTGTAATGACTACGTTGTGCCATAACAAAACCATATCAGGTTGAAGATTTCCTACCTTCAAGTTACAGGCACATGTTCGCATTGCCTTGTAATGCAGAAGCCCTGAAAAGCCTTTCCAAGTAATCATCAAATGTCTTCATTAGAGAAACTTAATTCATCCTAAATCGACTGTTGCAAAAAATTTTGCAATCTGCGAAATACTAGCGGAGCTACAGGAATTCGTCACATACTTTACGTGCTTTCTTTCACCTTTCGTTCGAGTGAGCTCACACAAAGCCACGCAGGAGGGGATGACTGGGGGACAAGAAGCTATGCCTATTTATCAACGTGCGTCCTGAAGTTGAGCTCTTTTATCCCCCCCCCCCTTTTTTTTTTCTTCAAACATGGGGCTTCTTCTCAGTGTAATCACGAACATGTGCACGGGCATAAGGCAGCCTCCGGTTGCGGTTGTACAAATTGCACTTGAAGCGCAGTCAGTTGAATTTGGAGCCTTATTTGTTTAGGGGAAACAGCGTTTTTCAGGTGACTGATAATAAATTATGAATTACAGGCTGCGTGTTGCCCCATCATGTCTGTCTCACATGCTCTCAGGTGCCTCGACTACCCTCGGCAGCATTTTCTGACCATGCTCGAAAAGGGTTGCTGGGCCACTTAAACTGCTTCATGGAGAGTGTTGTGTATACTATACTGAATTTGTGAAAGAAATGCCCATTTTAGCATGCCTAATTCCTGCATATCTGCCATCTGCTACACTATATAAGAACAATTTGAAAAAGATTTAAGTGATGACAGTAGATGATCGAGGCCCTTAAATTGCTGGACATTAAGTGTTACCGTCAAGGCACTCAAAGAACAGGAGGAAAAGGTCGCTCTGGTGCAAGTGTGCCCTTAATTGGCTATGCTTTATATGGTTTTGCCTGCTTCAACATCATCAAAGTGCTTGAAGAACAAGAAGAATAATTCTCTGTGGCAGGAGTGTGCGATAAAATGCTCAACTATTTCTGGTTTTCCCACTTCTCTTGAACTTTATAGTATGTGTGAGAAAGTGAATTCTAATATTGAAGTGTGTGTGCAAATTGAATATTTTTGTAAAATTTCTCGAATACTTCTAGAATTTTTTCAAATACTATTGTGAAATTCTAGAAAAAGTTGGAGAGGCTTCCAAAGTTTATTCTTATAGGATGAAAGTCTTCCTTTTCGCAAAATTGATAAGTGTTGGTAGGGTAGCGTTTCCTAGTTGCCTTATAAAGAATAAGGCAATGCACAATTGAATTTATATATGCACAGATGTGTTCATATGCACGATTTCATGCAGCCAAAGAGTTGGTCAAATTTCAGGTCAAAAAGCAGTATAAGTAAGCCCTTGTCTCTGCCACACCTATCTTCTCCTTTTTAGAATCAGCCTTTTCTAGAGTCAGTACATTTGCGACCGTAGCAGAGCCAGAAATTCAGCTTTCATGCAATACGAGTGTGATGAGGTGAAACATATTAAAAATTTGGAGGGTCCCTTTCAGTCAGACATTGACCCAATTTTTTGTCTCTGGTAAGTTATAATAGTTCAAATAGCAAAATTTGCCGTACGAATTGAATCAAATAGCAAATATTATTCAAACGATATTCAAAAATATGAATATTTGCGTACCCCTACTTATTGTTTACTTCAAATGTTTACCCCATTTTTCGTTCTCAGTAGAAAAGACATGTGCCCTTCTAAATGCTGTGCTAAGGCCACAGATCACAACTCATGCACGTGCCTAGAGCTCCACGCATATTCTTCTGTGAGACCTTCTATTTAGCTGTTTGAATTCAAAATTGTGAAACCTCGTGGATCAATTTTCACTATTGAAACTTCATTTTTTGAAGTAGTTATGCTAGTAAGTTTTCAGTGTTAAAGCAACAATTTGAGGGTGAGTGTAACGATGTTAACTCCCACACACAAGAAAGAAGGTTCACAGAGACATTTTTCCCCTGCAGGTTCATTTGAGAGGCAGAAGAAGGAGCAGTGGGCTTGGCTGCGGTCGTAATGCAAGGAGGCGACAAAGCTCCTGTGGAGTGTCCTTCAGCTTCAGAACAAGAGCCTCATAGTAGCCCCGCATTGGAGTATTTGTGCATCAAGAGGACAAACAAGTGCCCCTGAACGGGGCTCTGACAGCGAGAAATTTGGAGGTTGTGGCTAGTGATTATTGCTTAAAGAGGTACTGACGCAAATTTTTGTCTTGCAATATTAACATTGTTGACAGCCTATTAGTCACAATGTGGTGGATTGCTTGCTGCAGCATGGGACAGATGGACAATTGCTGTCTGTTTATTACAGACTAGTTTTAGCTTGGCACAGCTCTAAGAACACAAGCCACGGAATGCAACAAATGCCAACTAGTGTGCTAAATGGTACACATAAAACGGGGCTTCCAGGTGTAAGTAGCACTTGCACAGCAGGTCTATCAATATTGAAAGTGGACGGTGACAACCGACAAAGTAATCAAGGCGCTGGGGCAAACAGCTCCCGCTCGGCGCTTCTGGCTTAAGAGATGGCCCACCATGGCGTATTGTTCTTCTTCCTTCTTACACACAGAACACTGACGCACTTCTGTGCTGCCTGCGTTATGTGCTCACATTGTTTTGCTGCTGCATGTGCAGCACAATGTCGTCGTCAAGTTGATCGTTCTCGTTCGGGTGCAAAGATTTTCTTGAGGCATCCTCACGTTCCACATGTTTACATTAGGCATGAACACAGCAGTCGCTGAATAGTAGCCTGCTAGCACAAGTGTGGCCAAAAGGCAATAACGACTATGATGTCAATAATGTAGCTGTGCCAACTCTGAGCTCAGCAACAATGGTGGCACCTGGAAGTTGGGACTCAGCTTCAGGTCACTTTCAGTGATTCAATGATGCGAGATGCGGCATATAGCACTGGATCAGGCACGCAAACTTTAATATTCATATAATTGGCCGTCTGAGCTCTAATTGTTCATCCAATTTGTAGATATATGTACGTTCAAGGGAATCAATGTCGCAGGCTATATTAGCCACAAAATTTTGTGTCAGTACTCTTTATGGTATTTTGCTTTATGTTTTAACTTACAGTTAAACAAATAAGTAAAGAATTTAGTAAATTATAGTAATCATATAAATAAATTCGAGGATGCAAAAATATTTGTCTTGTTTTTCTCAAATGTCCCGACACTACACTACATACAACACTTCCACCCGTTTAGTCTACTGTACTTTCGAAGCACCATTAAATTGCCCATTGTGGCATATTCATATTTTTTACAGTATAAACTGGTATAGTCTTATTACCATGCTTAGACAAACATTACTTATGACCCTTACTACTTGCCCAAAGCAACCGGGGTCGTTCTGCAGAAGGGCTTGTTTTTGGGCTAGTTTATGCTTGCTTAAAATTATATGGTGTGTGGTTTTGTGTGACTGTTCTCTCTTTTTTGCACTATATTATGATTTTCAGCAGGACCGGAGAATTCCTCGGACTCCTATCAACTATATTACCCACGAACCCTTAACTCCTGTATGGCCCATATACCCCATAAGCCCTGTATCTTCCATATGGCCCGTCATCCCTGTATCCCCCATATGGCCCATAATCCCTGTATCACCTGTATCCAATAACATCGTATGATACGGGTCCTATCTGCACAGGATTTTTCAGTAGGGTACGCTCGCACATCGCCCTCGTGGCCTAACGAATAAGGCATCGGTCTTCTAAATGGGGGAATCGGGTTCGAGTCCCACCGAGGGTGGGTTATCCTTTTTCATTACCAAAGGGTTTCTGCTACAGTTTTCTTGCTTGAACAAAAGAATGTGCATTTTCCTTTCTCCTATATTAATTTCTATGGTGTGTTCTACTGTAACCTAAAGTAAAAGCGCTAATGAAAGGAACGTTAGTGCATCAATCGCACGTTGCTCTCGTGGCCTAACGGATAAGGCATTGGTTTTCTTAACCGGGGATCGCGGGTTCGAGTCCCACCGAGTGTGGGTTATTCTTTTTCATTACCAAAGGGTTTGTGCTACAGTTTTCTGGCTTGAAGCAAATCATATGCGTTTCCTTTTCCCCTATATTCCTTTCGATGGTGTGTTCTACAGTAACCTAGAGTAAAAGTGCTATTGAAAGGAACGCCAGTGTATCGCTCGCACACCGCCCTCGTGGCCTAACGGATAAGGCATCGGTCTCCTAAACCGGGGATTGCGGGTTCGAGTCCCGCCAAGGGTGGGTTATTCTTTTTCATTAACAAAGGGTTTCTGCTACAGTTTTCTTGTTTGAAGCAAAGCATATGCGCTCCTTTTCTCCTATATTCCTTTCGATGGTGTGTTTTACTGTAACCTAGAGTAAACGTGCTAATGAAAACAAGGCTAGTGCAACGCTCGCACATCGCCCTCGTGGCCTAACGAATAAGGCATCGGTCTTCTAAACGGGGGATCGCGGGTTCGAGTCCCGCCGAGGGTGGGTTATCTTTTTTCCTTAACAAAGGGTTTCTGCTACAGCTTTCTTGCTTGAACCAAAGCATGTGCATTTCCCTTTCTCCTATATAAATTTAATTTCGATGGTGTGTTCTACTGTCCTCTAAAGTAAAAGCGCTAATGAAAGGAACGCCAGTGCATCGCTCGCACATTGCCCTCGTAGCCTAACAAATAAGGCATCGGTCTTCTAAACCGGGGATTGCGGGTGCGAGTGCCGCCGAGGGTGGGTTATCCGTTTTCATTACCACGGGTTTGTGGTACAGTTTTCTTGCTGGAAGCAAATCATATGCGTTTCCTTTTCCCCTATATTCCTTTTAAAGGTGTGTTCTACAGTAACCTAGAGTAAAAGTGCTAATGAAAGGAACGGCAGTGCATCGCTCGCACATCGCCCTCGTGGCCTAACGGATAAGGCATCGGTCTCCTAAACCAGGGACTGCGGGTTCGAGTCCCGCCGAGGGTTGGTTATCCTTTTTCATTAACAAAGGGTTTTGCTAGTTTTCTCGCTTGAACCAAAGCAAGTGCATTTCCCTTTTTCCTATATTCCTTTCAATAGTGTGTTCTACTGCAACCTAGAGTAAAAGCGCTAATGAAAGGAACGCCAGTGCATCGCTCGCACATCGCCCTCTTGCCCTAACGGATAAGGCATCGGTCTCCTAAACCGGGATGGCGGGGTCGAGTCCCGCTGAGGGTGGGATATTCTTTTTCATTAACAAATGGTTTCTGCTACAGTTTTCTTGCTTGCAGGAAAGCAATTGCGTTTTCTTTTCCCCTATAATCCTTTCGATGGTGTGTTCTACTGAAACCTAGAGTAAAAGCGCTAATGAAAGGAACGCCAATGCATCGCCCGCACATCGCCCTCGTGGCCTAAAGGATAAGGCATCGGTCTCCTAAACCGGGGATTGCGGGTTCGAGTCCCGCCGAGGGTAGGTTATTTTTTTTTTAATCACCGAAAAGGTTTCTTCTACAGTTTTCTTGCTTGAAGCAAAGCTTATGCGCTTCTTTTCCCCTATATTTCTTTCGATGGTGTGTTCTACTGCAACCTAGAGTAAAAGCGCTAATGAAAGGAACGCCAGTGCATCGCTCGCACATCGCCCTCGTGGCCTAACAGATAAGGCATCGGTCTCCTAAACCGCGGATGGCGGGGTCGAGTCCCGCCGAGGGTGGGATATTCCTTTTCATTAACAAAGGGTTTCTGCTACAGTTTTCTTGCTTGCAGCAAAGCAAATGCGTTTTCTTTTCCCCTATATTCCTTTCGATGGTGTGATCTACTGCAACTTAGAGTAAAAGCGCTAATGAAAACAAGGCTAGTGCAACGCTCGCACATCGCCCTCGTGGCCTAACGAATAAGGCATCGGTCTTCTAAACGGGGGATCGCGGGTTCGAGTCCCGCCGAGGGTGGGTTATCTTTTTTCCTTAACAAAGGGTTTCTGCTACAGTTTTCTTGCTTGAACCAAAGCATGTGCATTTCTTTTTCTCCTATATAAATTTAATTTCGATGGTGTGGTCGACTGTCCTCTAAAGTAAAAGCGCTAATGAAAGGAACGCCAGTGCATCGCTCGCACATTGCCCTCGTAGCCTAACAAATAAGGCATCGGTCTTCTAAACCGGGGATTGCGGGTGCGAGTGCCGCCGAGGGTGGGTTATCCGTTTTCATTACCACGGGTTTGTGGTACAGTTTTCTTGCTTGAAGCAAATCATATGCGTTTCCTTTTCCCCTATATTCCTTTGGATGATGTGTTCTACTGTAACCTAGAGTAAACGCGCTAATGAAAAGAACGCTAGTGCATCGCTAGCACATCGCCCTCTTGGCCTAACGAATAAGGCATTGGTCTTCTAAACGGGGGATTGCGGGTTCGAGTACCGCCGAGGGTTGGTTATCCTTTTTCATTAACAAAGGGTTTCTGCTACAGTTTTCTTGTTTGAAGCAAAGCATATGCGCTCCTTTTCTCCTATATTTCTTTTGATGGTGTGTTTTACTGTAACCTAAAGTAAACGCGCTAATGAAAAGAACGCTAGTGGTACACTCGCACATCGCCCTCGTGGCCTAACGAATAAGGCATCGGTCTTCTAAATGGGGGAATCGGGTTCGAGTCCCACCGAGGGTGGGTTATCCTTTTTCATTACCAAAGGGTTTCTGCTACAGTTTTCTTGCTTGAACAAAAGAATGTGCATTTTCCTTTCTCCTATATTAATTTCTATGGTGTGTTTTACTGTAACCTAAAGTAAAAGCGCTAATGAAAGGAACGTTAGTGCATCAATCGCACGTTGCTCTCGTGGCCTAACGGATAAGGCATTGGTCTTCTTAACCGGGGATCGCGGGTTCGAGTCCCACCGAGTGTGGGTTATTCTTTTTCATTACCAAAGGGTTTGTGCTACAGTTTTCTGGCTTGAAGCAAATCATATGCGTTTCCTTTTCCCCTATATTCCTTTCGATGGTGTGTTCTACAGTAACCTAGAGTAAAAGTGCTATTGAAAGGAACGCCAGTGTATCGCTCGCACACCGCCCTCGTGGCCTAACGGATAAGGCATCGGTCTCCTAAACCGGGGATTGCGGGTTCGAGTCCCGCCAAGGGTGGGTTATTCTTTTTCATTAACAAAGGGTTTCTGCTACAGTTTTCTTGTTTGAAGCAAAGCATATGCGCTCCTTTTCTCCTATATTCCTTTCGATGGTGTGTATTACTGTAACCTAGAGTAAACGTGCTAATGAAAACAAGGCTAGTACAACGCTCGCACATCGCCCTCGTGGCCTAACGAATAAGGCATCGGTCTTCTAAACGGGGGATCGCGGGTTCGAGTCCCGCCGAGGGTGGGTTATCTTTTTTCCTTAACAAAGGGTTTCTGCTACAGTTTTCTTGCTTGAACCAAAGCATGTGCATTTCCCTTTCTCCTATATAAATTTAATTTCGATGGTGTGTTCTACTGTCCTCTAAAGTAAAAGCGCTAATGAAAGGAACGCCAGTGCATCGCTCGCACATTGCCCTCGTAGCCTAACAAATAAGGCATCGGTCTTCTAAACCGGGGATTGCGGGTGCGAGTGCCGCCGAGGGTGGGTTATCCGTTTTCATTACCACGGGTTTGTGCTACAGTTTTCTTGCTTGAAGCAAATCATATGCGTTTCCTTTTCCCCTATATTCCTTTTAAAGGTGTGTTCTACAGTAACCTAGAGTAAAAGTGCTAATGAAAGGAACGGCAGTGCATCGCTCGCACATCGCCCTCGTGGCCTAACGGATAAGGCATCGGTCTCCTAAACCAGGGACTGCGGGTTCGAGTCCCGCCGAGGGTTGGTTATCCTTTTTCATTAACAAAGGGTTTTGCTAGTTTTCTCGCTTGAACCAAAGCAAGTGCATTTCCCTTTTTCCTATATTCCTTTCAATAGTGTGTTCTACTGCAACCTAGAGTAAAAGCGCTAATGAAAGGAACGCCAGTGCATCGCTCGCACATCGCCCTCGTGCCCTAACGGATAAGGCATCGGTCTCCTAAACCGGGATGGCGGGGTCGAGTCCCGCTGAGGGTGGGATATTCTTTTTCATTAACAAATGGTTTCTGCTACAGTTTTCTTGCTTGCAGGAAAGCAATTGCGTTTTCTTTTCCCCTATAATCCTTTCGATGGTGTGTTCTACTGAAACCTAGAGTAAAAGCGCTAATGAAAGGAACGCCAATGCATCGCCCGCACATCGCCCGCACATCGCCCTCGTGGCCTAACGGATAAGGCATCGGTCTCCTAAACCGGGGATTGCGGGTTCGAGTCCCGCCGAGGGTAGGTTATTTTTTTTTCATTCACCGAAAAGGTTTCTTCTACAGTTTTCTTGCTTGAAGCAAAGCTTATGCGCTTCTTTTCCCCTATATTTCTTTCGATGGTGTGTTCTACTGCAACCTAGAGTAAAAGCGCTAATGAAAGGAACGCCAGTGCATCGCTCGCACATCGCCCTCGTGGCCTAACAGATAAGGCATCGGTCTCCTAAACCGCGGATGGCGGGGTCGAGTCCCGCCGAGGGTGGGATATTCCTTTTCATTAACAAAGGGTTTCTGCTACAGTTTTCTTGCTTGCAGCAAAGCAAATGCGTTTTCTTTTCCCCTATATTCCTTTCGATGGTGTGATCTACTGCAACTTAGAGTAAAAGCGCTAATGAAAACAAGGCTAGTGCAACGCTCGCACATCGCCCTCGTGGCCTAACGAATAAGGCATCGGTCTTCTAAACGGGGGATCGCGGGTTCGAGTCCCGCCGAGGGTGGGTTATCTTTTTTCCTTAACAAAGGGTTTCTGCTACAGTTTTCTTGCTTGAACCAAAGCATGTGCATTTCTTTTTCTCCTATATAAATTTAATTTCGATGGTGTGGTCGACTGTCCTCTAAAGTAAAAGCGCTAATGAAAGGAACGCCAGTGCATCGCTCGCACATTGCCCTCGTAGCCTAACAAATAAGGCATCGGTCTTCTAAACCGGGGATTGCGGGTGCGAGTGCCGCCGAGGGTGGGTTATCCGTTTTCATTACCACGGGTCTGTGCTACAGTTTTCTTGCTTGAAGCAAATCATATGCGTTTCCTTTTCCCCTATATTCCTTTGGATGATGTGTTCTACTGTAACCTAGAGTAAACGCGCTAATGAAAAGAACGCTAGTGCATCGCTCGCAAATCGCCCTCTTGGCCTAACGAATAAGGCATTGGTCTTCTAAACGGGGGATTGCGGGTTCGAGCCCCGCCGTGGGTTGGTTATCCTTTTTCATTAACAAAGGGTTTCTGCTACAGTTTTCTTGTTTGAAGCAAAGCATATGCGCTCCTTTTCTCCTATATTTCTTTTGATGGTGTGTTTTACTGTAACCTAAAGTAAACGCGCTAATGAAAAGAACGCTAGTGGTACACTCGCACATCGCCCTCGTGGCCTGACGGATAAGGCATCGGTCTTCTAAACCGGGGATTGCGGGTTCGAGTCCCGCCGAGTGTGGGTTATCCTTTTTACATTACCAAGGGTTTTTGCTACAGTTTTCTTGCTTGAAGCAAAGCATATGCGGTTCCTTTTCCCCTTTATTCCTTTTAAAGGTGTGTTCTACAGTAACCTAGAGTAAAAGTGCTAATGAAAGGAACGGCAGTGCATCGCTCGCACATCGCCCTCGTGGCCTAACGGATACAGCATCGGTCTCCTAAACCAGGGACTGCGGGTTCGAGTCCCGCCGAGGGTAGGTTATCCTTTTTCATTAACAAAGGGTTTTGCTAGTTTTCTCGCTTGAACCAAAGCAAGTGCATTTCCCTTTTTCCTATATTCCTTTCAATAGTGTGTTCTACTGCAACCTAGAGTAAAAGCGCTAATGAAAGGAACGCCAGTGCATCGCTCGCACATCGCCCACGTGCCCTAACGGATAAGGCATCGGTCTCCTAAACCGGGATGGCGGGGTCGAGTCCCGCTGAGGGTGGGATATTCTTTTTCATTAACAAATGGTTTCTGCTACAGTTTTCTTGCTTGCAGGAAAGCAATTGCGTTTTCTTTTCCCCTATAATCCTTTCGATGGTGTGTTCTACTGCAACCTAGAGTAAAAGCGCTAATGAAAGGAACGCCAGTGCATCGCTCGCACATCGCCCTCGTGGCCTAACAGATAAGGCATCGGTCTCCTAAACCGCGGATGGCGGGGTCGAGTCCCGCCGAGGGTGGGATATTCCTTTTCATTAACAAAGGGTTTCTGCTACAGTTTTCTTGCTTGAACCAAAGCATGTGCATTTCCCTTTCTCCTATATAAATTTAATTTCGATGGTGTGTTCTACTGTCCTCTAAAGTAAAAGCGCTAATGAAAGGAACGCCAGTGCATCGCTCGCACATTGCCCTCGTAGCCTAACAAATAAGGCATCGGTCTTCTAAACCGGGGATTGCGGGTGCGAGTGCCGCCGAGGGTGGGTTATCCGTTTTCATTACCACGGGTTTGTGGTACAGTTTTCTTGCTGGAAGCAAATCATATGCGTTTCCTTTTCCCCTATATTCCTTTTAAAGGTGTGTTCTACAGTAACCTAGAGTAAAAGTGCTAATGAAAGGAACGGCAGTGCATCGCTCGCACATCGCCCTCGTGGCCTAACGGATAAGGCATCGGTCTCCTAAACCAGGGACTGCGGGTTCGAGTCCCGCCGAGGGTTGGTTATCCTTTTTCATTAACAAAGGGTTTTGCTAGTTTTCTCGCTTGAACCAAAGCAAGTGCATTTCCCTTTTTCCTATATTCCTTTCAATAGTGTGTTCTACTGCAACCTAGAGTAAAAGCGCTAATGAAAGGAACGCCAGTGCATCGCTCGCACATCGCCCTCTTGCCCTAACGGATAAGGCATCGGTCTCCTAAACCGGGATGGCGGGGTCGAGTCCCGCTGAGGGTGGGATATTCTTTTTCATTAACAAATGGTTTCTGCTACAGTTTTCTTGCTTGCAGGAAAGCAATTGCGTTTTCTTTTCCCCTATAATCCTTTCGATGGTGTGTTCTACTGAAACCTAGAGTAAAAGCGCTAATGAAAGGAACGCCAATGCATCGCCCGCACATCGCCCTCGTGGCCTAAAGGATAAGGCATCGGTCTCCTAAACCGGGGATTGCGGGTTCGAGTCCCGCCGAGGGTAGGTTATTTTTTTTTTAATCACCGAAAAGGTTTCTTCTACAGTTTTCTTGCTTGAAGCAAAGCTTATGCGCTTCTTTTCCCCTATATTTCTTTCGATGGTGTGTTCTACTGCAACCTAGAGTAAAAGCGCTAATGAAAGGAACGCCAGTGCATCGCTCGCACATCGCCCTCGTGGCCTAACAGATAAGGCATCGGTCTCCTAAACCGCGGATGGCGGGGTCGAGTCCCGCCGAGGGTGGGATATTCCTTTTCATTAACAAAGGGTTTCTGCTACAGTTTTCTTGCTTGCAGCAAAGCAAATGCGTTTTCTTTTCCCCTATATTCCTTTCGATGGTGTGATCTACTGCAACTTAGAGTAAAAGCGCTAATGAAAACAAGGCTAGTGCAACGCTCGCACATCGCCCTCGTGGCCTAACGAATAAGGCATCGGTCTTCTAAACGGGGGATCGCGGGTTCGAGTCCCGCCGAGGGTGGGTTATCTTTTTTCCTTAACAAAGGGTTTCTGCTACAGTTTTCTTGCTTGAACCAAAGCATGTGCATTTCTTTTTCTCCTATATAAATTTAATTTCGATGGTGTGGTCGACTGTCCTCTAAAGTAAAAGCGCTAATGAAAGGAACGCCAGTGCATCGCTCGCACATTGCCCTCGTAGCCTAACAAATAAGGCATCGGTCTTCTAAACCGGGGATTGCGGGTGCGAGTGCCGCCGAGGGTGGGTTATCCGTTTTCATTACCACGGGTTTGTGCTACAGTTTTCTTGCTTGAAGCAAATCATATGCGTTTCCTTTTCCCCTATATTCCTTTGGATGATGTGTTCTACTGTAACCTAGAGTAAACGCGCTAATGAAAAGAACGCTAGTGCATCGCTAGCACATCGCCCTCTTGGCCTAACGAATAAGGCATTGGTCTTCTAAACGGGGGATTGCGGGTTCGAGTACCGCCGAGGGTTGGTTATCCTTTTTCATTAACAAAGGGTTTCTGCTACAGTTTTCTTGTTTGAAGCAAAGCATATGCGCTCCTTTTCTCCTATATTTCTTTTGATGGTGTGTTTTACTGTAACCTAAAGTAAACGCGCTAATGAAAAGAACGCTAGTGGTACACTCGCACATCGCCCTCGTGGCCTAACGAATAAGGCATCGGTCTTCTAAATGGGGGAATCGGGTTCGAGTCCCACCGAGGGTGGGTTATCCTTTTTCATTACCAAAGGGTTTCTGCTACAGTTTTCTTGCTTGAACAAAAGAATGTGCATTTTCCTTTCTCCTATATTAATTTCTATGGTGTGTTCTACTGTAACCTAAAGTAAAAGCGCTAATGAAAGGAACGTTAGTGCATCAATCGCACGTTGCTCTCGTGGCCTAACGGATAAGCCATTGGTCTTCTTAACCGGGGATCGCGGGTTCGAGTCCCACCGAGTGTGGGTTATTCTTTTTCATTACCAAAGGGTTTGTGCTACAGTTTTCTGGCTTGAAGCAAATCATATGCGTTTCCTTTTCCCCTATATTCCTTTCGATGGTGTGTTCTACAGTAACCTAGAGTAAAAGTGCTATTGAAAGGAACGCCAGTGTATCGCTCGCACACCGCCCTCGTGGCCTAACGGATAAGGCATCGGTCTCCTAAACCGGGGATTGCGGGTTCGAGTCCCGCCAAGGGTGGGTTATTCTTTTTCATTAACAAAGGGTTTCTGCTACAGTTTTCTTGTTTGAAGCAAAGCATATGCGCTCCTTTTCTCCTATATTCCTTTCGATGGTGTGTATTACTGTAACCTAGAGTAAACGTGCTAATGAAAACAAGGCTAGTACAACGCTCGCACATCGCCCTCGTGGCCTAACGAATAAGGCATCGGTCTTCTAAACGGGGGATCGCGGGTTCGAGTCCCGCCGAGGGTGGGTTATCTTTTTTCCTTAACAAAGGGTTTCTGCTACAGTTTTCTTGCTTGAACCAAAGCATGTGCATTTCCCTTTCTCCTATATAAATTTAATTTCGATGGTGTGTTCTACTGTCCTCTAAAGTAAAAGCGCTAATGAAAGGAACGCCAGTGCATCGCTCGCACATTGCCCTCGTAGCCTAACAAATAAGGCATCGGTCTTCTAAACCGGGGATTGCGGGTGCGAGTGCCGCCGAGGGTGGGTTATCCGTTTTCATTACCACGGGTTTGTGCTACAGTTTTCTTGCTTGAAGCAAATCATATGCGTTTCCTTTTCCCCTATATTCCTTTTAAAGGTGTGTTCTACAGTAACCTAGAGTAAAAGTGCTAATGAAAGGAACGGCAGTGCATCGCTCGCACATCGCCCTCGTGGCCTAACGGATAAGGCATCGGTCTCCTAAACCAGGGACTGCGGGTTCGAGTCCCGCCGAGGGTTGGTTATCCTTTTTCATTAACAAAGGGTTTTGCTAGTTTTCTCGCTTGAACCAAAGCAAGTGCATTTCCCTTTTTCCTATATTCCTTTCAATAGTGTGTTCTACTGCAACCTAGAGTAAAAGCGCTAATGAAAGGAACGCCAGTGCATCGCTCGCACATCGCCCTCGTGCCCTAACGGATAAGGCATCGGTCTCCTAAACCGGGATGGCGGGGTCGAGTCCCGCTGAGGGTGGGATATTCTTTTTCATTAACAAATGGTTTCTGCTACAGTTTTCTTGCTTGCAGGAAAGCAATTGCGTTTTCTTTTCCCCTATAATCCTTTCGATGGTGTGTTCTACTGAAACCTAGAGTAAAAGCGCTAATGAAAGGAACGCCAATGCATCGCCCGCACATCGCCCGCACATCGCCCTCGTGGCCTAACGGATAAGGCATCGGTCTCCTAAACCGGGGATTGCGGGTTCGAGTCCCGCCGAGGGTAGGTTATTTTTTTTTCATTCACCGAAAAGGTTTCTTCTACAGTTTTCTTGCTTGAAGCAAAGCTTATGCGCTTCTTTTCCCCTATATTTCTTTCGATGGTGTGTTCTACTGCAACCTAGAGTAAAAGCGCTAATGAAAGGAACGCCAGTGCATCGCTCGCACATCGCCCTCGTGGCCTAACAGATAAGGCATCGGTCTCCTAAACCGCGGATGGCGGGGTCGAGTCCCGCCGAGGGTGGGATATTCCTTTTCATTAACAAAGGGTTTCTGCTACAGTTTTCTTGCTTGCAGCAAAGCAAATGCGTTTTCTTTTCCCCTATATTCCTTTCGATGGTGTGATCTACTGCAACTTAGAGTAAAAGCGCTAATGAAAACAAGGCTAGTGCAACGCTCGCACATCGCCCTCGTGGCCTAACGAATAAGGCATCGGTCTTCTAAACGGGGGATCGCGGGTTCGAGTCCCGCCGAGGGTGGGTTATCTTTTTTCCTTAACAAAGGGTTTCTGCTACAGTTTTCTTGCTTGAACCAAAGCATGTGCATTTCTTTTTCTCCTATATAAATTTAATTTCGATGGTGTGGTCGACTGTCCTCTAAAGTAAAAGCGCTAATGAAAGGAACGCCAGTGCATCGCTCGCACATTGCCCTCGTAGCCTAACAAATAAGGCATCGGTCTTCTAAACCGGGGATTGCGGGTGCGAGTGCCGCCGAGGGTGGGTTATCCGTTTTCATTACCACGGGTCTGTGCTACAGTTTTCTTGCTTGAAGCAAATCATATGCGTTTCCTTTTCCCCTATATTCCTTTGGATGATGTGTTCTACTGTAACCTAGAGTAAACGCGCTAATGAAAAGAACGCTAGTGCATCGCTCGCAAATCGCCCTCTTGGCCTAACGAATAAGGCATTGGTCTTCTAAACGGGGGATTGCGGGTTCGAGCCCCGCCGTGGGTTGGTTATCCTTTTTCATTAACAAAGGGTTTCTGCTACAGTTTTCTTGTTTGAAGCAAAGCATATGCGCTCCTTTTCTCCTATATTTCTTTTGATGGTGTGTTTTACTGTAACCTAAAGTAAACGCGCTAATGAAAAGAACGCTAGTGGTACACTCGCACATCGCCCTCGTGGCCTGACGGATAAGGCATCGGTCTTCTAAACCGGGGATTGCGGGTTCGAGTCCCGCCGAGTGTGGGTTATCCTTTTTACATTACCAAGGGTTTTTGCTACAGTTTTCTTGCTTGAAGCAAAGCATATGCGGTTCCTTTTCCCCTTTATTCCTTTTAAAGGTGTGTTCTACAGTAACCTAGAGTAAAAGTGCTAATGAAAGGAACGGCAGTGCATCGCTCGCACATCGCCCTCGTGGCCTAACGGATACAGCATCGGTCTCCTAAACCAGGGACTGCGGGTTCGAGTCCCGCCGAGGGTAGGTTATCCTTTTTCATTAACAAAGGGTTTTGCTAGTTTTCTCGCTTGAACCAAAGCAAGTGCATTTCCCTTTTTCCTATATTCCTTTCAATAGTGTGTTCTACTGCAACCTAGAGTAAAAGCGCTAATGAAAGGAACGCCAGTGCATCGCTCGCACATCGCCCACGTGCCCTAACGGATAAGGCATCGGTCTCCTAAACCGGGATGGCGGGGTCGAGTCCCGCTGAGGGTGGGATATTCTTTTTCATTAACAAATGGTTTCTGCTACAGTTTTCTTGCTTGCAGGAAAGCAATTGCGTTTTCTTTTCCCCTATAATCCTTTCGATGGTGTGTTCTACTGCAACCTAGAGTAAAAGCGCTAATGAAAGGAACGCCAGTGCATCGCTCGCACATCGCCCTCGTGGCCTAACAGATAAGGCATCGGTCTCCTAAACCGCGGATGGCGGGGTCGAGTCCCGCCGAGGGTGGGATATTCCTTTTCATTAACAAAGGGTTTCTGCTACAGTTTTCTTGCTTGCAGCAAAGCAAATGCGTTTTCTTTTCCCCTTTATTCCTTTCGATGGTGTGTTCTACTGCAACTTAGAGTAAAAGCGCTAATGAAAGGAACGCGAGTGCATCGCCCGCACATCGCCCTCGTGGCCTAACGGATAAGGCATTGGTCTCCTAAACCGGGGATATCGGGTGCGAGTGCCGCCGAGGGTGGGTTATCCTTGTTCATTACCAAGGGTTTGTGCTACAGTTTTCTTGCTTGAAGCAAAGCATATGCGTTTCCTTTTCCCCTATATTCCTTTCGATGTTGTGTTCTACTGTAACCTAGAGTAAACGCGCTAATGAAAGGAACGCCAGTGCATCGCTCGCACATCGCCCTCGTGGCCTAACGGATAAGGCATCGGTCTGCTAAACCGCGGATATCGGGTGCGAGTGCCGCCGAGGGTGGGTTATCCTTTTTCATTACCAAGGGTTTGTGCTACAGTTTTCTTGCTTGAACAAAGCATATGCGTTTCCCTTTCCCCTATATTCCTTTCGATGTTGTGATCTACTGTAACCTAGAGTAAACGCGCTAATGAAAGGAACGCCAGTGTATCACTCGCACATCGCCTTCGTGGCCTAACGGATAAGGCATCGGTCTTCTAAACCGGGAATAGCGCGTTCGAGTCCCACCGAGGGTGGGGTATCCTTTTTTACTAACAAAGGGTTTCTCCCACAGTTTTCTTGCTTGAACCAAAGCATATGCATTTTCTTTTCCCCTATATTCCTTTCGATTGTGTGTTTTACTGTAACCTAGAGTAAAAGCGCTGATGAAAGGAACGCCAGTGCATCGCTCGCACATCGCCCTCGTGGCCTAACGGATAAGGCATCGGTCTCCTAAACCGGGGATGGCGGGGTCGAGTCCCGCCGAGGGTGGGATATTCTTTTTCATTAACAAAGGGTTTCTGCTACAGTTTTCTTGCTTGCAGCAAAGCAATTGCGTTTTCTTTTCCCCTATATTCCTTTCGATGGTGTGTTCTACTGCAACCTAGAGTAAAAGCGCTAATGAAAGGAACGCCAGTGCATCGCCCGCACATCGCCCTCGTGGCCTAACGAATAAGGCATCGGTCTCCTAAACCGGCGATATCGGGTTCGAGTCCCGCCGAGGGTAGGTTATTTTCTTTTCATTCACCGAAAAGGTTTCTGCTACAGTTTTCTAGCTTGAAGCAAAGCTTATGCGCTTCTTTTTCTCTCTAATCCTTTTGATGTTGTGTTCTACTGTAACCTAGAGTAAACGCGCTAATAAAAGGAACCCCATGGCATCACTCGCACATCGGCTTCGTGGCCTAACGAATAAAGCATCGGTATTCTAAACAGGGGATTGCGGGTCCGAGTGCCGCGGAGGGTGGGTTATCCTTTTTTATTAACAAAGGGTTTCTCCCAAAGTTTTCTTGCTTGAACCAAAGCATATGCATTTCCTTTTCCCCTATATTCCTTTCGATGATGGGTTCTACTGTAACCTAGAGTAAACGCGCTAATGAAAGGAACGCCAGTGCATCGCTCGCCCATTGCCCTCGCGGCCTAACGGATAAGGCATCGGTCTCCTAAACCGGGGATGGCGGGGTCGAGTCCCGCCGAGGGTGGGATATTCTTTTCCAATAACAAAAGGTTTCTGCTACAGTTTTCTTGCTTGCAGCAAAGCAATTGCGTTTTCTTTTCCCCTATATTCCTTTCGATGGTGTGTTCTACTGCAACTTAGAGTAAAAGCACTAATGAAAGGAACGCCAGTGCATCGCTCGCACATCGCCCTCGTGGCCTAACGGATAAGGCATCGGTCTCCTAAACCGGGGATGGCGGGGTCGAGTCCCGCTGAGGGTGGGATATTCTTTTTCATTAACAAAGGGTTTCTGCTCCAGTTTTCTTGCTTGCAGCAAAGCAATTGCGTTTTCTTTTCCTCTATATTCCTTTCGATGGTGTGTTCTACTGCAACCTAGTGTAAAAGCGCTAATGAAAGGAACGCCAGAGCATCGCTCGCACATCGCCCTCGTGGCCTAACGGATAAGGCATCGGTCTCCTAAACCGCGGATATCGGGTGCGAGTGCCGCCGAGGGTGGGTTATCCTTTTTTACTAACAAAGGGTTTCTCCCACAGTTTTCTTGCTTGAACCAAAGCATATGCATTTCCTTTTCCCCTATATTCCTTTCGATTGTGTGTTTTACTGTAACCTAGAGTAAAAGCGCTAATGAAAGGAACGCCAGTGCATCGCTCGCACATCGCCCTCGTGGCCTAACGGATAAGGCATCGGTCTCCTAAACCGGGGATGGCGGGGGCGAGTCCCGCCGAGGGTGGGATATTCTTTTTCATTAACAAAGGGTTTCTGCTACAGTTTTCTTGCTTGAACCAAAGCATATGCATTTCCTTTTCCCCTATATTCCTTTCGATGATTGGTTCTACTGTAACCTAGAGTAAACGCGCTAATGAAAAGAACGCTAGTGCATCGCTCGCACATCGCCCTCATGGCCTAACGAATAAGGCATCGGATTCTAAACGGGGGATTGCGGGTTCGAGTCCCGCCGAGGGTGGGTTATCCTTTTTCATTAACAAAGGGTTTTGCTACAGTTTTCTTGCTTGAACCAAAGCATGTGCATTTCCCTTTCTCCTATATTCCTTTCGATGGTGTGTTCTATTGTAACCTAAAGTAAAAGCGCTAATGAAAGGAACGCCAGTGCATCGCTCACCCATTTCCCTCGCGGCCTAACGGATAAGGCGTCGGTCTTCTAAACCGGGGATTGCGGGTTCGAGTGCCGCCGAGGGTGGGTTATCTTTTTTCATTACCAATGGTTTGTGCTACAGTTTTCTTGCTTGAAGCAAAGCATGTGGATTTCCCTTTCTCCTATATTCCTTTCGATGGTGCGTTCTACTGTAACCTAAATTAAAAGCGCTAATAAAAGGAACGCCAGTGCATCACTCGCACATCGCCCTCGTGGCCTAACGGATAAGGCATCGGTATTCCAAACAGGGGATTGCGGATTAGAGTCCCGCGGAGGGTGGGTTATTTTTTCTATAAACAAAGGGTTTCTCCCAAAGTTTTCTTTCTTGAACCAAAGCATATGCATTTCTTTTTCCCCTATATTCCTTTCGATGATGGGTTCTACTGTAACCTACAGTAAACGGCCTATTGAAAAGAACGCTAGTGCATCGCTCGCACATCGCCCTCACGGCCTAACGGGTAAGGCATCGGTCTCATAATCCGGGGATTGCAGGTTCGAGTCCCGCTGAGGGTGGGATATTCTTTTTCATTAACAAATGGTTTCTGCTACAGTTTTCTTGCTTGCAGGAAAGCAATTGCGTTTTCTTTTCCCCTATAATCCTTTCGATGGTGTGTTCTACTGAAACCCAGAGTAAAAGCGCTAATGAAAGGAACGCCAATGCATCGCACGCACATCGCCCTCGTGGCCTAACGGATAAGGCATCGGTCTCCTAAACCGGGGATTGCGGGTTCGAGTCCCGCCGAGGGTAGGTTATTTTTTTTTTCATTCACCGAAAAGGTTTCTTCTACAGTTTTCTTGCTTGAAGCAAAGCTTATGCGCTTCTTTTCCCCTATATTTCTTTCGATGGTGTGTTCTACTGCAACCTAGAGTAAAAGCGCTAATGAAAGGAACGCCAGTGCATCGCTCGCACATCGCCCTCGTGGCCTAACGGATAAGGCATCGGTCTTCTAAACCGGGAATTGCGGGTTTGAGTCCCGCCGAGGGTGGGTTATCCTTTTTTACTAACAAAGGGTTTCTCCCGCAGTTTTCTTGCTTGAACCAAAGCTTATGCGCTTCTTTTCCCCTATAATCCTTTCGATGTTGTGTTCTACTGTAACCTAGAGTAAACGCGCTAATAAAAGGAACCCCATGGCATTACTCGCACATCGGCTTCGTGGCCTAACGAATAAAGCATCGGTATTCTAAACAGGGGATTGCGGGTCCGAGTGCCGCGGAGGGTGTGTTATCCTTTTTTATAAACAAAGGGTTTCTCCCAAAGTTTTCTTTCTTGAACCAAAGCATATGCATTTCTTTTTCCCCTATATTCCTTTCGATGATGGGTTCTACTGTAACCTACAGTAAACGGCCTATTGAAAAGAACGCTAGTGCATCGCTCGCACATCGCCCTCACGGCCTAACAGATAAGGCATCGGTCTCCTAAACCGCGGATGGCGGGGTCGAGTCCCGCCGAGGGTGGGATATTCCTTTTCATTAACAAAGGGTTTCTGCTACAGTTTTCTTGCTTGCAGCAAAGCAAATGCGTTTTCTTTTCCCTTATATTCCTTTCGATGGTGTTTTCTACTGCAACTTAGAGTAAAAGCGCTAATGAAAGGAACGCGAGTGCATCGCCCGCACATCGCCCTCGTGGCCTAACGGATAAGGCATTGGTCTCCTAAACCGGGGATATCGGGTGCGAGTGCCGCCGAGGGTGGGTTATCCTTGTTCATTACCAAGGGTTTGTGCTACAGTTTTCTTGCTTGAACCAAAGCATATGCGTTTTCTTTTCCCCTCTATTCCTTTCGATGGTGTGTTCTACTGCAACCTAGAGTAAAAGAGCTAATGAAAGGAACGCCAGTGCATCGTCCGCCCATCGCCCTCGTGGCCTAACGGATAAGGCATCGGTCTCCTAAACCGGGGATATTGGGTTCGAGTCCCGCTGAGGGTAGGTTGTTTTTTTTTATTCCCCGAAAAGGTTTCTGCTACAGTTTTCTTGCTTGCAGCAAAGCAATTGCTTTTTCTTTTCCCCTATATTCCTTTCGATGTTGTGTTCTACTGTAACCTAGGGTAAACGCGCTAATAAAAGGAACCCCATGGCATCACTCGCACATCGGCTTCGTGGCCTAACGAATAAGGCATCGGTCTCCTAAACCGGGGATGGCGGGTTCGAGTCCCGCCGAGGGTAGTTTATTTTTTCTTCATTCACCGAAAAGGTTTCTGCTACAGTTTTCTTGCTTGAAGCAAAGCTTATGCGCTTCTTTTCTCCTATATTCCTTCCGATGGTGTGTTCTACTGCAACCTAGAGTAAAAGCGCTAATGAAAGGAACGCCAGTGCATCACTCGCACATCGCCCTCGTGGCCCAACGGATAAGGCATCAGTCTCCTGAACCGCGGATGGCGGGGTCGAGTCTCGCCGAGGGTGGGATATTCTTTTTCATTAACAAAGAGTTTCTGCTACAGTTTTCTCGCTTGCAGCAAAGCAAATGCGTTTTCTTTTACCCTATATTCCTTTCGATGGTGTGTTCTACTGCAACCTAGATTAAGAGCGCTAATGAAAGGAACGCCAGTGCATCGCCCGCACATCGCCCTCGTGGCCTAACGGATAAGGCATCGGTCTCCTAAACCGGGAATTGCGGGTTCGAGTCCCGCCGAGGGTGGGTTATCCTTTTTTACTAACAAAGGGTTTCTGCTACAGTTTTCTTGCTTGCAGCAAAGCAATTGCGTTTTCTTTTCCCCTATATTCTTTTCGATGGTGTGTTCTACTGCAACCTAGAGTAAAAGCGCTAATGAAAGGAACGCCAGTGCATCGCTCGCACATCGCCCTCGTGGCCTAACGGATAAGGCATCGGTCTCCTAAACAGGGGATGGCGGGGTCGAGTCCCGCCGAGGGTGGGATATTCTTTTTCATTAACAAAGGGTTTCTGCTACAGTTTTCTTGCTTGCAGCAAAGCAATTGCTTTTTCTTTTCCCCTATATTCCTTTCGATGGTGTGTTCTACTGCAGCCTAGAGTAAAAGCGCTAATGAAAGGAACGCCAGTGCATCACTCGCACATCGCCTTCGTGGCCTAACGGATAAGGCATCGGTCTTCTAAACCGGGAATAGCGGGTTCGAGTCCCACCGAGGGTGGGGTATCCTTTTTTACTAACAAAGGGTTTCTCCCACAGTTTTCTTGCTTGAACCAAAGCATATGCATTTTCTTTTCCCCTATATTCCTTTAGATGGTGTGTTCTACTGCAACCTAGAGTAAAAGCGCTAATGAAAGGAACGCCAGTGCATCGCCCGCACATCGCCCTCGTGGCCTAACGAATAAGGCATCGGTCTCCTAAACCGGCGATATCGGGTTCGAGTCCCGCCGAGGGTAGGTTATTTTCTTTTCATTCACCGAAAAGGTTTCTGCTACAGTTTTCTAGCTTGAAGCAAAGCTTATGCGCTTCTTTTTCTCTCTAATCCTTTTGATGTTGTGTTCTACTGTAACCTAGAGTAAACGCGCTAATAAAAGGAACCCCATGGCATCACTCGCACATCGGCGTCGTGGCCTAACGAATAAAGCATCGGTATTCTAAACAGGGGATTGCGGGTCCGAGTGCCGCGGAGGGTGGGTTATCCTTTTTTATTAACAAAGGGTTTCTCCCAAAGTTTTCTTGCTTGAACCAAAGCATATGCATTTCCTTTTCCCCTATATTCCTTTCGATGATGGGTTCTACTGTAACCTAGAGTAAACGCGCTAATGAAAGGAACGCCAGTGCATCGCTCGCCCATTGCCCTCGCGGCCTAACGGATAAGGCATCGGTCTCCAAAACCGGGGATGGCGGGGTCGAGTCCCGCCGAGGGTGGGATATTCTTTTTCAATAACAAAAGGTTTCTGCTACAGTTTTCCTGCTTGCAGCAAAGCAATTGCGTTTTCTTTTCCCCTATATTCCTTTCGATGGTGTGTTCTACTGCAACCTAGAGTAAAAGCACTAATGAAAGGAACGCCAGTGCATCGCTCGCACATCGCTCTCGTGGCCTAACGGATAAGGCATCGGTCTCCTAAACCAGGGATGGCGGGGTCGAGTCCCGCTGAGGGTGGGATATTCTTTTTCATTAACAAAGGGTTTCTGCTCCAGTTTTCTTGCTTGCAGCAAAGCAATTGCGTTTTCTTTTCCTCTATATTCCTTTCGATGGTGTGTTCTACTGCAACCTAGTGTAAACGCGCTAATGAAAAGAACGCTAGTGCATCGCTCGCACATCGCCCTCATGGCCTAACGAATAAGGCATCGGATTCTAAACGGGGGATTGCGGGTTCGAGTCCCGCCGAGGGTGGGTTATCCTTTTTCATTAACAAAGGGTTTTGCTACAGTTTTCTTGCTTGAACCAAAGCATGTGCATTTCCCTTTCTCCTATATTCCTTTCGATGGTGTGTTCTATTGTAACCTAAAGTAAAAGCGCTAATGAAAGGAACGCCAGTGCATCGCTCACCCATTTCCCTCGCGGCCTAACGGATAAGGCGTCGGTCTTCTAAACCGGGGATTGCGGGTTCGAGTGCCGCCGAGGGTGGGTTATCTTTTTTCATTACCAATGGTTTGTGCTACAGTTTTCTTGCTTGAAGCAAAGCATGTGGATTTCCCTTACACCTATATTCCTTTCGATGGTGCGTTCTACTGTAACCTAAATTAAAAGCGCTAATGAAAGGAACGCCAGTGCATCACTCGCACATCGCCCTCGTGGCCTAACGGATAAGGCATCGGTATTCCAAACAGGGGATTGCGGATTAGAGTCCCGTGGAGGGTGGGTTATTTTTTCTATAAACAAAGGGTTTCTCCCAAAGTTTTCTTTCTTGAACCAAAGCATATGCATTTCTTTTTCCCCTATATTCCTTTCGATGATGGGTTCTACTGTAACCTACAGTAAACGGCCTATTGAAAAGAACGCTAGTGCATCGCTCGCACATCGCCCTCATTGCCTAACGGGTAAGGCATCGGTCTCCTAAACCGGGGATTGCAGGTTCGAGTCCCGCTGAGGGTGGGATATTCTTTTTCATTAACAAATGGTTTCTGCTACAGTTTTCTTGCTTGCAGGAAAGCATTTGCGTTTTCTTTTCCCCTATAATCCTTTCGATGGTGTGTTCTACTGAAACCTAGAGTAAAAGCGCTAATGAAAGGAACGCCAATGCATCGCACGCACATCGCCCTCGTGGCCTAACGGATAAGGCATCGGTCTCCTAAACCGGGGATTGCGGGTTCGAGTCCCGCCGAGGGTAGGTTATTTTTTTTTCATTCACCGAAAAGGTTTCTTCTACAGTTTTCTTGCTTGAAGCAAAGCTTATGCGCTTCTTTTCCCCTATATTTCTTTCGATGGTGTGTTCTACTGCAACCTAGAGTAAAAGCGCTAATGAAAGGAACGCCAGTGCATCGCTCGCACATCGCCCTCGTGGCCTAACAGATAAGGCATCGGTCTCCTAAACCGCGGATGGCGGGGTCGAGTCCCGCCGAGGGTGGGATATTCCTTTTCATTAACAAAGGGTTTCTGCTACAGTTTTCTTGCTTGCAGCAAAGCAAATGCGTTTTCTTTTCCCCTATATTCCTTTCGATGGTGTGTTCTACTGCAACTTAGAGTAAAAGCGCTAATGAAAGGAACGCGAGTGCATCGCCCGGACATCGCCCTCGTGGCCTAACGGATAAGGCATTGGTCTCCTAAACCGGGGATATCGGGTGCGAGTGCCGCCGAGGGTGGGTTATCCTTGTTCATTACCAAGGGTTTGTGCTACAGTTTTCTTGCTTGAAGCAAAGCATATGCGTTTCCTTTTCCCCTATATTCCTTTCGATGTTGTGTTCTACTGTAACCTAGAGTAAACGCGCTAATGAAAGGAACGCCAGTGCATCATTCGCACATAGCCTTCGTGGCCTAACGAATAAGGCATCCGTCTTCTAAACAGGGAATTGGGGGTTCGAGTCCCGCCGAGGGTGGGTTATCCTTTTTTACTAACAAAGGGTTTCTCCCACAGTTTTCTTGCTTGAACCAAAGCATATGCGTTTTCTTTTCCCCTCTATTCCTTTCGATGGTGTGTTCTACTGCAACCTAGAGTAAAAGAGCTAATGAAAGGAACGCCAGTGCATCGTCCGCACATCGCCCTCGTGGCCTAACGGATAAGGCATCGGTCTCCTAAACCGGGGATATTGGGTTCGAGTCCCGCTGAGGGTAGGTTGTTTTTTTTATTCCCCGAAAAGGTTTCTGCTACAGTTTTCTTGCTTGAAGCAAAGCTTATGCGCTTCTTTTCCCCTATATTCCTTTCGATGTTGTGTTCTTCTGTAACCTAGGGTAAACGCGCTAATAAAAGGAACCCCATGGCATCACTCGCACATCGGCTTCGTGGCCTAACGAATAAGGCATCGGTCTCCTAAACCGGGGATGGCGGGTTCGAGTCCCGCCGAGGGTAGTTTATTTTTTCTTCATTCACCGAAAAGGTTTCTGCTACAGTTTTCTTGCTTGAAGCAAAGCTTATGCGCTTCTTTTCTCCTATATTCCTTCCGATGGTGTGTTCTACTGCAACCTAGAGTAAAAGCGCTAATGAAAGGAACGCCAGTGCATCACTCGCACATCGCCCTCGTGGCCCAACGGATAAGGCATCAGTCTCCTGAACCGCGGATGGCGGGGTCGAGTCTCGCCGAGGGTGGGATATTCTTTTTCATTAACAAAGGGTTTCTGCTACAGTTTTCTCGCTTGCAGCAAAGCAAATGCGTTTTCTTTTACCCTATATTCCTTTCGATGGTGTGTTCTACTGCAACCTCGATTAAGAGCGCTAATGAAAGGAACGCCAGTGCATCGCCCGCACATCGCCCTCGTGGCCTAACGGATAAGGCATCGGTCTCCTAAACCGGGAATTGCGGGTTCGAGTCCCGCCGAGGGTGGGTTATCCTTTTTTACTAACAAAGGGTTTCTGCTACAGTTTTCTTGCTTGCAGCAAAGCAATTGCGTTTTCTTTTCCCCTATATTCTTTTCGATGGTGTGTTCTACTGCAACCTAGAGTAAAAGCGCTAATGAAAGGAACGCCAGTGCATCGCCCGCACATCGCCCTCGTGGCCTAACGAATAAGGCATCGGTCTCCTAAACCGGCGATATCGGGTTCGAGTCCCGCCGAGGGTAGGTTATTTTCTTTTCATTCACCGAAAAGGTTTCTGCTACAGTTTTCTAGCTTGAAGCAAAGCTTATGCGCTTATTTTTCTCTCTAATCCTTTTGATGTTGTGTTCTACTGTAACCTAGAGTAAACGCGCTAATAAAAGGAACCCCATGGCATCACTCGCACATCGGCTTCGTGGCCTAACGAACAAAGCATCGGTATTCTAAACAGGGGATTGCGGGTCCGAGTGCCGCGGAGGGTGGGTTATCCTTTTTTATTAACAAAGGGTTTCTCCCAAAGTTTTCTTGCTTGAACCAAAGCATATGCATTTCCTTTTCCCCTATATTCCTTTCGATGATGGGTTCTACTGTAACCTAGAGTAAACGCGCTAATGAAAAGAACGCTAGTGCATCGCTCGCACATCGCCCTCATGGCCTAACGGATAAGGCATCGGTCTCCTAAACCGCGGATATCGGGTGCGAGTGCCGCCGAGGGTGGGTTATCCTTTTTTACTAACAAAGGGTTTCTCCCACAGTTTTCTTGCTTGAAACAAAGCATATGCATTTCCTTTTCCCCTATATTCCTTTCGATTGTGTGTTTTGATGTAACCTAGAGTAAAAGCGCTAATGAAAGGAACGCCAGTGCATCGCTCGCACATCGCCCTCGTGGCCTAACGGATAAGGCATCGGTTTCCCAAACCGGGGATGGCGGGGGCGAGTCCCGCCGAGGGTGGGATATTCTTTTTCATTAACAAAGGGTTTCTGCTACAGTTTTCTTGCTTGAACCAAAGCATATGCATTTCCTTTTCCCCTATATTCCTTTCGATGATTGGTTCTACTGTAACCTAGAGTAAACGCGCTAATGAAAAGAACGCTAGTGCATCGCTCGCACATCGCCCTCATGGCCTAACGAATAAGGCATCGGATTCTAAACGGGGGATTGCGGGTTCGAGTCCCGCCGAGGGTGGGTTATCCTTTTTCATTAACGAAGGGTTTTGCTACAGTTTTCTTGCTTGAACCAAAGCATGTGCATTTCCCTTTCTCCTATATTCCTTTCGATGGTGTGTTCTATTGTAACCTAAAGTAAAAGCGCTAATGAAAGGAACGCCAGTGCATCGCTCACCCATTTCCCTCGCGGCCTAACGGATAAGGCGTCGGTCTTCTAAACCGGGGATTGCGGGTTCGAGTGCCGCCGAGGGTGGGTTATCTTTTTTCATTACCAATGGTTTGTGCTACAGTTTTCTTGCTTGAAGCAAAGCATGTGGATTTCCCTTTCTCCTATATTCCTTTCGATGGTGCGTTCTACTGTAACCTAAATTAAAAGCGCTAATGAAAGGAACGCCAGTGCATCACTCGCACATCGCCCTCGTGGCCTAACGGATAAGGCATCGGTATTCCAAACAGGGGATTGCGGATTAGAGTCCCGCGGAGGGTGGGTTATTTTTTCTATAAACAAAGGGTTTCTCCCAAAGTTTTCTTTCTTGAACCAAAGCATATGCATTTCTTTTTCCCCTATATTCCTTTCGATGATGGGTTCTACTGTAACCTACAGTAAACGGCCTATTGAAAAGAACGCTAGTGCATCGCTCGCACATCGCCCTCATGGCCTAACGGGTAAGGCATCGGTCTCCTAAACCGGGGATTGCAGGTTCGAGTCCCACCTAGGGTGGGTTACTCTTTTTCATTAACAAAGGGTTTGTGCTACAGTTTTCTTGCTTAAAGCAAAGCATATGCATTTCCTTTCCTCCTATATTCCTTTCGATGATGAGTTCTACTGCAACCTAGAGTAAAAGCGCTAATAAAAGGAACGCCTGTGCATCCCTCGCACATCGCTCTCGTGGCCTAACGGATAAGGCATCGGTCTTCTAAACCGGGATTGCGGATTTGAGTCCCGCCGAGGGTGGGTTATCTTTTTTCAATACCATGTGTTTCTTCAACAGTTTTCTTGCTTGAAGCAGCGCATATGCGTTTCCTTTTCCCCTATATTCCTTTCGATGGTGTGTTCTACAGTAACCTAGAGTAAACGTGCTAATGAAAGGAACACCAGTGCATCGCTCGCACACCGCCCTCGTGGCCTAACGGATAAGGCATCGGTCTCCTAAACCGGGGATGGCGGGGGCGAGTCCCGCCGAGGGTGGGATATTCTTTTTCATTAACAAAGGGTTTCTGCTACAGTTTTCTTGCTTGAACCAAAGCATATGCATTTCCTTTTCCCCTATATTCCTTTCGATGATTGGTTCTACTGTAACCTAGAGTAAACGCGCTAATGAAAAGAACGCTAGTGCATCGCTCGCACATCGCCCTCATGGCCTAACGAATAAGGCATCGGTATTCTAAACAGGGGATTGCGGGTCCGAGTGCCGCGGAGGGTGGGTTATCCTTTTTTATTAACAAAGGGTTTCTCCCAAAGTTTTCTTGCTTGAACCAAAGCATATGCATTTCCTTTTCCCCTATATTCCTTTCGATGATGGGTTCTACTGTAACCTAGAGTAAACGCGCTAATGAAAGGAACGCCAGTGCATCGCTCGCCCATTGCCCTCGCGGCCTAACGGATAAGGCATCGGTCTCCTAAACCGGGGATGGCGGGGTCGAGTCCCGCCGAGGGTGGGATATTCTTTTTCAATAACAAAAGGTTTCTGCTACAGTTTTCCTGCTTGCAGCAAAGCAATTGCGTTTTCTTTTCCCCTATATTCCTTTCGATGGTGTGTTCTACTGCAACCTAGAGTAAAAGCACTAATGAAAGGAACGCCAGTGCATCGCTCGCACATCGCTCTCGTGGCCTAACGGATAAGGCATCGGTCTCCTAAACCGGGGATGGCGGGGTCGAGTCCCGCTGAGGGTGGGATATTCTTTTTCATTAACAAAGGGTTTCTGCTCCAGTTTTCTTGCTTGCAGCAAAGCAATTGCGTTTTCTTTTCCTCTATATTCCTTTCGATGGTGTGTTCTACTGCAACCTAGTGTAAAAGCACTAATGAAAGGAACGCCAGAGCATCGCTCGCACATCGCCCTCGTGACCTAACGGATAAGGCATCGGTCTCCTAAACCGCGGATATCGGGTGCGAGTGCCGCCGAGGGTGGGTTATCCTTTTTTACTAACAAAGGGTTTCTCCCACAGTTTTCTTGCTTGAACCAAAGCATATGCATTTCCTTTTCCCCTATATTCCTTTCGATTGTGTGTTTTACTGTAACCTAGAGTAAAAGCGCTAATGAAAGGAACGCCAGTGCATCGCTCGCACATCGCCCTCGTGGCCTAACGGATAAGGCCTCGGTCTCCTAAACCGGGGATGGCGGGGGCGAGTCCCGCCGAGGGTGGGATATTCTTTTTCATTAACAAAGGGTTTCTGCTACAGTTTTCTTGCTTGAACCAAAGCATATGCATTTCCTTTTCCCCTATATTCCTTTCGATGATTGGTTCTACTGTAACCTAGAGTAAACGCGCTAATGAAAAGAACGCTAGTGCATCGCTCGCACATCGCCCTCATGGCCTAACGAATAAGGCATCGGATTCTAAACGGGGGATTGCGGGTTCGAGTCCCGCCGAGGGTGGGTTATCCTTTTTCATTAACAAAGGGTTTTGCTACAGTTTTCTTGCTTGAACCAAAGCATGTGCATTTCCCTTTCTCCTATATTCCTTTCGATGGTGTGTTCTATTGTAACCTAAAGTAAAAGCGCTAATGAAAGGAACGCCAGTGCATCGCTCACCCATTTCCCTCGCGGCCTAACGGATAAGGCGTCGGTCTTCTAAACCGGGGATTGCGGGTTCGAGTGCCGCCGAGGGTGGGTTATCTTTTTTCATTACCAATGGTTTGTGCTACAGTTTTCTTGCTTGAAGCAAAGCATGTGGATTTCCCTTACACCTATATTCCTTTCGATGGTGCGTTCTACTGTAACCTAAATTAAAAGCGCTAATGAAAGGAACGCCAGTGCATCACTCGCACATCGCCCTCGTGGCCTAACGGATAAGGCATCGGTATTCCAAACAGGGGATTGCGGATTAGAGTCCCGTGGAGGGTGGGTTATTTTTTCTATAAACAAAGGGTTTCTCCCAAAGTTTTCTTTCTTGAACCAAAGCATATGCATTTCTTTTTCCCCTATATTCCTTTCGATGATGGGTTCTACTGTAACCTACAGTAAACGGCCTATTGAAAAGAACGCTAGTGCATCGCTCGCACATCGCCCTCATTGCCTAACGGGTAAGGCATCGGTCTCCTAAACCGGGGATTGCAGGTTCGAGTCCCGCTGAGGGTGGGATATTCTTTTTCATTAACAAATGGTTTCTGCTACAGTTTTCTTGCTTGCAGGAAAGCATTTGCGTTTTCTTTTCCCCTATAATCCTTTCGATGGTGTGTTCTACTGAAACCTAGAGTAAAAGCGCTAATGAAAGGAACGCCAATGCATCGCACGCACATCGCCCTCGTGGCCTAACATTCCACTTCGGGCCGCGATAGCGAGCGGACGCGTTTGGAATGGGCTCCGTCGGAGCGGTATCAGCGGCCGTGTCTGGCCGCGGAAACAGGAACGAAGATAGCGAATACCAGTTTATTTTGCCGGAAATGCCAAAAGGACGACTTGTTATCAACACCGTGTTTTTACACGGTGATGTACGAGCGAGGCCATACAAGGTCGAAGATTTCAGGGACGCATTGACGCCAACGGGCCTGCTGCCGGATGTGGTAAGCCTCGGTGCATACCAGGTTAACCACTTGTGGGCGGTGACATTCAATGACGCCGCTCCCACGAAACGCCTGCTCGCCTTGAAGGAGCTGCAAGTGAAGGGGCGGCGCTGCGTCGTCGTCGACCCACAGGACCAGCAGGTGCGGCTACGAATTCACTGGCTGCTTCACGGAGTGAGCGACGAAGAAGTACAGACGGCGCTGTCGGCTTTCGGCAAGGTCGTGGAGGTGAGCCGTGAGCGGTGGCGTGTCCCGGGCATGGCCGACAAGTGTTCGACCACAAGAACAGCTCTCCTGAAGCTGAAAAGCGGCGTCAAGGTCGAAGACCTTCCGCACCAGATCAGGATCGATGGAGAGCTGGCCTTGCTGGTTGTGCCTGGTCGGCCGATGCAATGCTTGCGCTGCCAAGGCAAAGGGCACGTCCGCCGAGAGTGCAAGGTACCCCGTTGCTCGCGGTGCAAACGCTTCGGACACGTCGAGGCCGATTGCGTTCGAACGTACGCCAGTGCAATGGGGCCAGCGAAGAACGAGGCGATGGCTGATTACGTCATGGACGTGGCCGAGGCAGAGGACGCCGCCAAAGGGGTCGGAAGCCCAGTGGTCCCTGTGACTACTGGAGGGGCGGCGCCGGCAGACACACCCAAGTTTCCGGAGACTCCCCAGCTTTCGACTACACCGGCCAGCGCCCCGTCAACGGCCGAGCCTGAGCGGGTCGAGACGGACGTGGTTCCAGTGGGGACAGCTGACACAACGGAGGGTCAGGGAGAGACGGCGGCGGACAGCGACGACGAGATGTGCGCGACCAGCGCCACGCTAAAGCGTCCACTCGACGACTCGGTAGAGCAGGACGGGGCGTCGTCCACCAGCAGCCAGGAGCCGCCTGCGAAGGCGCCGCAAGGGAGGTGGCGTAGTCTCAAACCTAAGCCGAAAGTCCCTACCGACCGGAGACTGGCGGACAAGGCAAAAGAAAACAGCGCTGGGAAGCAGGATGGTCCTGGAGGCGGCTAGCCGAGGGCTGGTCGTGAAGGGTAAGCGCCATGCTCCGGGCCTACTCCTATAGCTAACAAGTCACTATGGCATTAACTCCGCCATTCAGTATAGCTACGCTTAACGTCAGAGGGTTGGCGGCTAGGCGTAGGCAAAGTCAGCTCTATCGGTTGCTCACAGACCAAGACATAGACGTCCTAGCCGTCCAGGAAACTAAGGTAGACGGAGAGGAGGAGACCGGGAGCATGGTGCGCCGTTTCACTGACCGATATTACGCGGTCGTAAGCCACTCGATAGGAACGTCCGCGGGTTGTGTTCTTTTTGTAAAAAAATTGCAAGGCCTTCTTGTGCAAAGTGTTTTCTCATGCCAGTCGGGCAGAATTGTTTATTGTGACTTTGTTTATGGTGCCACTGAATTCAGAGTTATATGCGTATACGCACCGAATAGTGTAGAAGAGCGTGCTCAGTTTTTTTCTAACCTGTTTCAGTGGACAAAGTGTGATAAGAGGGTGGTTTTGTTAGGTGATTTTAACTGTGTTTTAAGGGCTTGCGATAGAGTCAATAGCACTGGCGTTCGTGACAAAAGCAGTGACGTGCTAGGCAAATTAATAACCGAAAATGACTTGGAAGACGTGTATGAATGTGTGGCAGCAAATCGCGAAGTGATCTACACGCGATTTCAAGGCAATAGCCATGCGCGTTTAGACCGCATATACCTATCCCTAGATGTATTGCCTATGTGTCACGATTTTTCGGTTGAGCCAGTGTCGTTTTCAGATCACTGTTTGGTTGTGTGTCGCATAGGCATGAAGAAACAGCGTAAGGTTTTCAACTGGGATTTATGGAAACTGAACGCATTGTTGCTAAAAGATGAACCTTTTTTAGAAGCAGTGCACGAGACCATTAATGAAGTGCTTATGGAAAAAACGGAAACAGTAGCAGAGAAATGGGAGTGTTTAAAGCAGAAGGTGAAAATGAAAGCGCTTGACAGATCGAGCACGCTAAAATTCGAAGCGCAAATAAAAGAAAGAAGTCTTAAGAAAACACTGCAGCAGCTGATAGCCCTAGAAAGTCGGGAGCCTGGGACTTGCAAAGACGAGGTGCGCAGTGTCAAGGAAAAATTAGAACTGCATGACAGAGAGCGTTATCGAGGCGCCTGGGTTCGCGCGCGCGCAAATGATCTTGCCGCGGGTGAGACGCCCACAAAAAGGGCGCTTGGTCTCGAAAAAGCGCAAGGACGCCGAAACCACATCGATAAGGTCTATTGCAACGGGACTCTCGCGAGCGACAATGAAAGCATCGAAAGGGCCTTTGCTGCGTATTATCAGTCACTTTTTGCAATTCGAAAAGCGAATGTACATGGTTTTAAAGAAGAGTTTCTCAAGCGCTTGCCGCGGCTTAGTGACGACACAAAAAAGCTTTTAGAAGGCAGAATAACGGAAGGCGAAGTGGAAAGCGCGATTGGTCATCTGAACCCCGGAAAGTCACCGGGACCCGATGGCCTAACCGCAGCATGGTATAAGACGTTTAGAACAGAACTGTCCCCGGGGTTAGCTGAGCTGTTCAATGAGGCGTACGAACGGAAAACTCTGCCGCCCTCCTTCAGCAAAGCGCATACGATATTAATTCCTAAAACGGACGAAGGGGAAAAACTTAAACTGGTGACATCGTATAGGCCCATATCGCTGACCAATGTCGACTACAAGATTTTTATGAAGGTTCTGGCAGCGCGACTTCAAGGTGTCATTAAAGAAATTGTTGGAGAGCACCAAACTTGTGGAATCAAAGGCAGAACCATTAGCTCAAACATTCACAAGATGCGGTGTGTGCTAGAGTGTTGTGACGAAGATTCACTTGGCGTTGCGGTGCTCCAGATAGACCTGGAGAAAGCTTTTGATTGTGTTGCGCATGATATTTTGTTTGTCATCTTAGATCATATTAATGTCGGTTCCATCATCAAGGAGGGAGTGGCCTTGGCGTACCAGAACTGCACAACACGTTTAATTGTTAACAAGTCTTTGGGGGCCCCCATTCACGTAATGCGTTCTGTGCGTCAAGGCTGCCCCCTCAGTCCACTTTTGTTTTGTATTTACATCGAAGCGATGTGCTTAGCGATAAATGAAAATGAAAAAATACGTGGCTTCAGCTTGGCGGCAGTGGAAGTTAAGCTGCTGGCATATGCAGACGACATTGCGGTGTGTTGTACGAACAAAGAAAGTGTAGAGGAAACGATAAGTGTTGTGAAACATTTTTGTAGCGTCACAGGAAGCCGCGTAAACTGGGCGAAATCTCTTGGGCTGTGGCACGGAAGGTGGCCTTCAAAGCCGGACCTTTTTGCGAATGTGCACTGGACGGAAACACCGACAAGGTACCTCGGTGTTCCCCTGGAATGTTATAACAGCAGCGAGGAGTATTGGTCGCGGCAAACAAAAGAGACGAAGGAAAAAGCAGACAGGTGGAAAGGCATGAACCTGTCTGTTTTTGCTAGGGCTACTGTGTGCAACATGTTTTTTATCGCTAAACTGTGGTATGTGATGCAGGTGTTACATTGTTCAAGGATCAACGTGCAAAGGCTGCACAGAGTGTTCGCAGTTTTTATATGGGGCTCGAAATGGGAAAGGTGCAGACGGACCAACTTGTTCAGGCGCGTGAAGGACGGAGGTCTTGGTTTGGCGCACCTATTTGTGAGACAAGTAGTAAATAGATTTTTGTTTTTCCGTGACGTCAGGGATCCGTTTTTGCGTACGGTATGCCAGCTCAGGTTAGGCAGTGCCTTACCAGATCTTGTTGTTACTACGGATAGCCGGCCCGTGACGTTGCGTGGGTATCTCAAGGAAGTGGTAGACAGTGTACGTTTTTTATCTGTACGCTTTTCGATAGATTATCTAGCAAGTGTTAGAAGAAAAGAATTGTACAAAGATGTATGTGCTATGGTTTTGCCAGTACCATTGTACAGGGCCATATACAGTGGAAGACCGGGACAAAATGTACTGAAGCGGGTGAGAAACATGCAGGTACCTACAGGGGTGAAAACTTTTTTCTTCAAGTTACACACAGGAACACTATCAGTAAAGACTTTCACAGAGGAACGGGGTTTTTTTACACCATGGGGGTCACACTGCTTGCTATGTAAGAAACCAGAAACAATAGACCATGTTTTTTTGCATTGTTGGGAAGGGGTACATTTTTGGGACATATTACAGAGGACAATAAAGAAGGATTTTCCACTAGACCCACACGGAATAAGGTACCTCGCAGTAACAAATGATGATGGGGTCCCATTTGATGTAGTGATGTTGACCGGTCTCCACTGTATATGGCGTGCACGAATGGCCGGATACCATTTCGACCCGGACGCAAAGCCAGCAGTAATTTATTTCAGGCAAAGCATGTCTGCATTCATTGAGTGTAGCAAAATAGGGGATATCGAGCCAGAATGGTTGTCAAGGTTTGAACCCCTGGCAAACCTTAAGTATTTTTAAGAGGACAACATCAGTACAGATGGGACTGATGGCAATGCTTGTTCTTTTTTTTTTTTTTTTTTTTTTTTTTTTTTTTTTTTGTAATATATGTGTGTGCAATGATTGCCCTGTACAATGTCCATGCCAGGCAATAAATAAAAAAAAAAAAAAAAGCCCTCGTGGCCTAACGGATAAGGCATCGGTCTCCTAAACCGGGGATTGCGGGTTCGAGTCCCGCCGAGGGTAGGTTATTTTTTTTTCATTCACCGAAAAGGTTTCTTCTACAGTTTTCTTGCTTGAAGCAAAGCTTATGCGCTTCTTTTCCCCTATATTTCTTTCGATGGTGTGTTCTACTGCAACCTAGAGTAAAAGCGCTAATGAAAGGAACGCCAGTGCATCGCTCGCACATCGCCCTCGTGGCCTAACAGATAAGGCATCGGTCTCCTAAACCGCGGATGGCGGGGTCGAGTCCCGCCGAGGGTGGGATATTCCTTTTCATTAACAAAGGGTTTCTGCTACAGTTTTCTTGCTTGCAGCAAAGCAAATGCGTTTTCTTTTCCCCTATATTCCTTTCGATGGTGTGTTCTACTGCAACTTAGAGTAAAAGCGCTAATGAAAGGAACGCGAGTGCGTCGCCCGGACATCGCCCTCGTGGCCTAACGGATAAGGCATTGGTCTCCTAAACCGGGGATATCGGGTGCGAGTGCCGCCGAGGGTGGGTTATCCTTGTTCATTACCAAGGGTTTGTGCTACAGTTTTCTTGCTTGAAGCAAAGCATATGCGTTTCCTTTTCCCCTATATTCCTTTCGATGTTGTGTTCTACTGTAACCTAGAGTAAACGCGCTAATTAAAGGAACGCCAGTGCATCATTCGCACATAGCCTTCGTGGCCTAACGAATAAGGCATCCGTCTTCTAAACAGGGAATTGGGGGTTCGAGTCCCGCCGAGGGTGGGTTATCCTTTTTTACTAACAAAGGGTTTCTCCCACAGTTTTCTTGCTTGAACCAAAGCATATGCGTTTTCTTTTCCCCTCTATTCCTTTCGATGGTGTGTTCTACTGCAACCTAGAGTAAAAGAGCTAATGAAAGGAACGCCAGTGCATCGTCCGCACATCGCCCTCGTGGCCTAACGGATAAGGCATCGGTCTCCTAAACCGGGGATATTGGGTTCGAGTCCCGCTGAGGGTAGGTTGTTTTTTTTATTCCCCGAAAAGGTTTCTGCTACAGTTTTCTTGCTTGAAGCAAAGCTTATGCGCTTCTTTTCCCCTATATTCCTTTCGATGTTGTGTTCTACTGTAACCTAGGGTAAACGCGCTAATAAAAGGAACCCCATGGCATCACTCGCACATCGGCTTCGTGGCCTAACGAATAAGGCATCGGTCTCCTAAACCGGGGATGGCGGGTTCGAGTCCCGCTGAGGGTAGTTTATTTTTTCTTCATTCACCGAAAAGGTTTCTGCTACAGTTTTCTTGCTTGAAGCAAAGCTTATGCGCTTCTTTTCTCCTATATTCCTTCCGATGGTGTGTTCTACTGCAACCTAGAGTAAAAGCGCTAATGAAAGGAACGCCAGTGCATCACTCGCACATCGCCCTCGTGGCCCAACGGATAAGGCATCAGTCTCCTGAACCGCGGATGGCGGGGTCGAGTCTCGCCGAGGGTGGGATATTCTTTTTCATTAACAAAGGGTTTCTGCTACAGTTTTCTCGCTTGCAGCAAAGCAAATGCGTTTTCTTTTACCCTATATTCCTTTCGATGGTGTGTTCTACTGCAACCTCGATTAAGAGCGCTAATGAAAGGAACGCCAGTGCATCGCCCGCACATCGCCCTCGTGGCCTAACGGATAAGGCATCGGTCTCCTAAACCGGGAATTGCGGGTTCGAGTCCCGCCGAGGGTGGGTTATCCTTTTTTACTAACAAAGGGTTTCTGCTACAGTTTTCTTGCTTGCAGCAAAGCAATTGCGTTTTCTTTTCCCCTATATTCTTTTCGATGGTGTGTTCTACTGCAACCTAGAGTAAAAGCGCTAATGAAAGGAACGCCAGTGCATCGCCCGCACATCGCCCTCGTGGCCTAACGAATAAGGCATCGGTCTCCTAAACCGGCGATATCGGGTTCGAGTCCCGCCGAGGGTAGGTTATTTTCTTTTCATTCACCGAAAAGGTTTCTGCTACAGTTTTCTAGCTTGAAGCAAAGCTTATGCGCTTATTTTTCTCTCTAATCCTTTTGATGTTGTGTTCTACTGTAACCTAGAGTAAACGCGCTAATAAAAGGAACCCCATGGCATCACTCGCACATCGGCTTCGTGGCCTAACGAACAAAGCATCGGTATTCTAAACAGGGGATTGCGGGTCCGAGTGCCGCGGAGGGTGGGTTATCCTTTTTTATTAACAAAGGGTTTCTCCCAAAGTTTTCTTGCTTGAACCAAAGCATATGCATTTCCTTTTCCCCTATATTCCTTTCGATGATGGGTTCTACTGTAACCTAGAGTAAACGCGCTAATGAAAAGAACGCTAGTGCATCGCTCGCACATCGCCCTCATGGCCTAACGGATAAGGCATCGGTCTCCTAAACCGCGGATATCGGGTGCGAGTGCCGCCGAGGGTGGGTTATCCTTTTTTACTAACAAAGGGTTTCTCCCACAGTTTTCTTGCTTGAAACAAAGCATATGCATTTCCTTTTCCCCTATATTCCTTTCGATTGTGTGTTTTGATGTAACCTAGAGTAAAAGCGCTAATGAAAGGAACGCCAGTGCATCGCTCGCACATCGCCCTCGTGGCCTAACGGATAAGGCATCGGTTTCCCAAACCGGGGATGGCGGGGGCGAGTCCCGCCGAGGGTGGGATATTCTTTTTCATTAACAAAGGGTTTCTGCTACAGTTTTCTTGCTTGAACCAAAGCATATGCATTTCCTTTTCCCCTATATTCCTTTCGATGATTGGTTCTACTGTAACCTAGAGTAAACGCGCTAATGAAAAGAACGCTAGTGCATCGCTCGCACATCGCCCTCATGGCCTAACGAATAAGGCATCGGATTCTAAACGGGGGATTGCGGGTTCGAGTCCCGCCGAGGGTGGGTTATCCTTTTTCATTAACAAAGGGTTTTGCTACAGTTTTCTTGCTTGAACCAAAGCATGTGCATTTCCCTTTCTCCTATATTCCTTTCGATGGTGTGTTCTATTGTAACCTAAAGTAAAAGCGCTAATGAAAGGAACGCCAGTGCATCGCTCACCCATTTCCCTCGCGGCCTAACGGATAAGGCGTCGGTCTTCTAAACCGGGGATTGCGGGTTCGAGTGCCGCCGAGGGTGGGTTATCTTTTTTCATTACCAATGGTTTGTGCTACAGTTTTCTTGCTTGAAGCAAAGCATGTGGATTTCCCTTTCTCCTATATTCCTTTCGATGGTGCGTTCTACTGTAACCTAAATTAAAAGCGCTAATGAAAGGAACGCCAGTGCATCACTCGCACATCGCCCTCGTGGCCTAACGGATAAGGCATCGGTATTCCAAACAGGGGATTGCGGATTAGAGTCCCGCGGAGGGTGGGTTATTTTTTCTATAAACAAAGGGTTTCTCCCAAAGTTTTCTTTCTTGAACCAAAGCATATGCATTTCTTTTTCCCCTATATTCCTTTCGATGATGGGTTCTACTGTAACCTACAGTAAACGGCCTATTGAAAAGAACGCTAGTGCATCGCTCGCACATCGCCCTCATGGCCTAACGGGTAAGGCATCGGTCTCCTAAACCGGGGATTGCAGGTTCGAGTCCCACCTAGGGTGGGTTACTCTTTTTCATTAACAAAGGGTTTGTGCTACAGTTTTCTTGCTTAAAGCAAAGCATATGCATTTCCTTTCCTCCTATATTCCTTTCGATGATGAGTTCTACTGCAACCTAGAGTAAAAGCGCTAATAAAAGGAACGCCTGTGCATCCCTCGCACATCGCTCTCGTGGCCTAACGGATAAGGCATCGGTCTTCTAAACCGGGATTGCGGATTCGAGTCCCGCCGAGGGTGGGTTATCTTTTTTCAATACCATGTGTTTCTTCAACAGTTTTCTTGCTTGAAGCAGCGCATATGCGTTTCCTTTTCCCCTATATTCCTTTCGATGGTGTGTTCTACAGTAACCTAGAGTAAACGTGCTAATGAAAGGAACACCAGTGCATCGCTCGCACACCGCCCTCGTGGCCTAACGGATAAGGCATCGGTCTCCTAAACCGGGGATGGCGGGGGCGAGTCCCGCCGAGGGTGGGATATTCTTTTTCATTAACAAAGGGTTTCTGCTACAGTTTTCTTGCTTGAACCAAAGCATATGCATTTCCTTTTCCCCTATATTCCTTTCGATGATTGGTTCTACTGTAACCTAGAGTAAACGCGCTAATGAAAAGAACGCTAGTGCATCGCTCGCACATCGCCCTCATGGCCTAACGAATAAGGCATCGGTCTTCTAAACGGGGGATTGCGGGTTCGAGTCCCGCCGAGGGTGGGTTATCCTTTTTCATTAACAAAGGGTTTTGCTACAGTTTCCTTGCTTGAATCAAAGCATGTGCATTTCCCTTTCTCCTATATTCCTTTCGATGGTGTGTTCTATTGTAACCTAAAGTATAAGCGCTAATGAAAGGAATGCCAGTGCATCGCTCGCCCATTTTCCTCGCGGCCTAACGGATAAGGCGTCGGTCTTCTAAACCGGGGATTGCGGGTTCGAGTGCCACCGAGGGTGGGTTATCTTTTTTCATTACCAATGGTTTGTGCTACAGTTTTCTTGCTTGAAGCAAAGCATGTGGATTTCCCTTTCTCCTATAATCCTTTCGATGGTGCGTTCTACTGTAACCTTAATTAAAAGCGCTAATGAAAGGAACGCCAGTGCATCGCTCGCACATCGCCCTCGTGGCCTAACGGATAAGGCATCGGTATTCCAAACAGGGGATTGCGGATTAGAGTCCCGCAGAGGGTGGGTTATTTTTTCTATAAACAAAGGGTTTCTCCCAAAGTTTTCTTTCTTGAACCAAAGCATATGCATTTCTTTTTCCCCTATATTCCTTTCGATGATGGGTTCTACTGTAACCTACAGTAAACGGCCTATTGAAAAGAACGCTAGTGCATCGCTCGCACATCGCCCTCATGGCCTAACGGGTAAGGCATCGGTCTCCTAATCCGGGGATTGCAGGTTCGAGTCCCACTTTGGGTGGGTTACTCTTTTTCATTAACAAAGGGTTTGTGCTACAGTTTTCTTGCTTAAAGCAAAGCATATGCGTTTCCTTTTCCCCTATATTCCTTTCGATGGTGTGTTCTACAGTAACCAAGAGTAAAAGTGCTAATGAAAGGAACGCCAGTGCATCACACGCACATCGCCCTCGTGGCCTAACGGATAAGGCATCGGTCTTCTAAACCGGGATTGCGGATTCGAGTCCCGCCGAGGGTGGGTTATCCTTTTTCAATACCATGTGTTTCTGCAACAGTTTTCTTGCTTGAAGCAGAGCATATGCGTTTCCTTTTCCCCTATATTCCTTTCGATGGTGTGTTCTACAGTAACCTAGAGTAAAAGTGCTAATGAAAGGAACGCCAGTGCATCGCTCGCACATCGCCCTCGTGGCCTAACGGATAAGGCATCGGTCTTCTAAACCGGGGATGGCGGGGGCGAGTCCCGCCGAGGGTGGGATATTCTTTTTCATTAACAAAGGGTTTCTGCTACAGTTTTCTCTCTTGAACCAAAGCATATGCATTTCCTTTTCCCCTATATTCCTTTCGATGATTGGTTCTACTGTAACCTAGAGTAAACGCGCTAATGAAAAGAACGCTAGTGCATCGCTCGCACATCGCCCTCATGGCCTAACGAATAAGGCATCGGTCTTCTAAACGGGGGATTGCGGGTTCGAGTCCCGCCGAGGGTGGGTTATCCTTTTTCATTAACAAAGGGTTTTGCTACAGTGTTCTTGCTTGAACCAAAGCATGTGCATTTCCCTTTCTCCTATATTCCTTTCGATGGTGTGTTCTATTGTAACCTAAAGTATAAGCGCTAATGAAAGGAATGCCAGTGCATCGCTCGCCCATTTCCCTCGCGGCCTAACGGATAAGGCGTCGGTCTTCTAAACCGGGGATTGCGGGTTCGAGTGCCGCCGAGGGTGGGTTATCTTTTTTCATTACCAATGGTTTGTGCTACAGTTTTCTTGCTTGAAGCAAAGCATGTGGATTTCCCTTTCTCCTATATTCCTTTCGATGGTGCGTTCTACTGTAACCTAAATTAAAAGCGCTAATGAAAGGAACGCCAGTGCATCACTCGCACATCGCCCTCGTGGCCTAACGGATAAGGCATCGGTATTCAAAACAGGGGATTGCGGATTAGAGTCCCGCGGAGGGTGGGTTATTTTTTCTATAAACAAAGGGTTTCTCCCAAAGTTTTCTTTCTTGAACCAAAGCATATGCATTTCTTTTTCCCCTATATTCCTTTCGATGATGGGTTCTACTGTAACCTACAGTAAACGGCCTATTGAAAAGAACGCTAGTGCATCGCTCGCACATCGCCCTCATGGCCTAACGGGTAAGGCATCGGTCTCCTAAACCGGGGATTGCAGGTTCGAGTCCCACCTAGGGTGGGTTACTCTTTTTCATTAACAAAGGGTTTGTGCTACAGTTTTCTTGCTTAAAGCAAAGCATATGCATTTCCTTTCCTCCTATATTCCTTTCGATGATGAGTTCTACTGCAACCTAGAGTAAAAGCGCTAATAAAAGGAACGCCTGTGCATCCCTCGCACATCGCTCTCGTGGCCTAACGGATAAGGCATCGGTCTTCTAAACCGGGATTGCGGATTCGAGTCCCGCCGAGGGTGGGTTATCTTTTTTCAATACCATGTGTTTCTTCAACAGTTTTCTTGCTTGAAGCAGCGCATATGCGTTTCCTTTTCCCCTATATTCCTTTCGATGGTGTGTTCTACAGTAACCTAGAGTAAACGTGCTAATGAAAGGAACACCAGTGCATCGCTCGCACACCGCCCTCGTGGCCTAACGGATAAGGCATCGGTCTCCTAAACCGGGGATGGCGGGGGCGAGTCCCGCCGAGGGTGGGATATTCTTTTTCATTAACAAAGGGTTTCTGCTACAGTTTTCTTGCTTGAACCAAAGCATATGCATTTCCTTTTCCCCTATATTCCTTTCGATGATTGGTTCTACTGTAACCTAGAGTAAACGCGCTAATGAAAAGAACGCTAGTGCATCGCTCGCACATCGCCCTCATGGCCTAACGAATAAGGCATCGGTCTTCTAAACGGGGGATTGCGGGTTCGAGTCCCGCCGAGGGTGGGTTATCCTTTTTCATTAACAAAGGGTTTTGCTACAGTTTCCTTGCTTGAATCAAAGCATGTGCATTTCCCTTTCTCCTATATTCCTTTCGATGGTGTGTTCTATTGTAACCTAAAGTATAAGCGCTAATGAAAGGAATGCCAGTGCATCGCTCGCCCATTTTCCTCGCGGCCTAACGGATAAGGCGTCGGTCTTCTAAACCGGGGATTGCGGGTTCGAGTGCCACCGAGGGTGGGTTATCTTTTTTCATTACCAATGGTTTGTGCTACAGTTTTCTTGCTTGAAGCAAAGCATGTGGATTTCCCTTTCTCCTATAATCCTTTCGATGGTGCGTTCTACTGTAACCTTAATTAAAAGCGCTAATGAAAGGAACGCCAGTGCATCGCTCGCACATCGCCCTCGTGGCCTAACGGATAAGGCATCGGTATTCCAAACAGGGGATTGCGGATTAGAGTCCCGCAGAGGGTGGGTTATTTTTTCTATAAACAAAGGGTTTCTCCCAAAGTTTTCTTTCTTGAACCAAAGCATATGCATTTCTTTTTCCCCTATATTCCTTTCGATGATGGGTTCTACTGTAACCTACAGTAAACGGCCTATTGAAAAGAACGCTAGTGCATCGCTCGCACATCGCCCTCATGGCCTAACGGGTAAGGCATCGGTCTCCTAATCCGGGGATTGCAGGTTCGAGTCCCACTTTGGGTGGGTTACTCTTTTTCATTAACAAAGGGTTTGTGCTACAGTTTTCTTGCTTAAAGCAAAGCATATGCGTTTCCTTTTCCCCTATATTCCTTTCGATGGTGTGTTCTACAGTAACCAAGAGTAAAAGTGCTAATGAAAGGAACGCCAGTGCATCACACGCACATCGCCCTCGTGGCCTAACGGATAAGGCATCGGTCTTCTAAACCGGGATTGCGGATTCGAGTCCCGCCGAGGGTGGGTTATCCTTTTTCAATACCATGTGTTTCTGCAACAGTTTTCTTGCTTGAAGCAGAGCATATGCGTTTCCTTTTCCCCTATATTCCTTTCGATGGTGTGTTCTACAGTAACCTAGAGTAAAAGTGCTAATGAAAGGAACGCCAGTGCATCGCTCGCACATCGCCCTCGTGGCCTAACGGATAAGGCATCGGTCTTCTAAACCGGGGATGGCGGGGGCGAGTCCCGCCGAGGGTGGGATATTCTTTTTCATTAACAAAGGGTTTCTGCTACAGTTTTCTCTCTTGAACCAAAGCATATGCATTTCCTTTTCCCCTATATTCCTTTCGATGATTGGTTCTACTGTAACCTAGAGTAAACGCGCTAATGAAAAGAACGCTAGTGCATCGCTCGCACATCGCCCTCATGGCCTAACGAATAAGGCATCGGTCTTCTAAACGGGGGATTGCGGGTTCGAGTCCCGCCGAGGGTGGGTTATCCTTTTTCATTAACAAAGGGTTTTGCTACAGTGTTCTTGCTTGAACCAAAGCATGTGCATTTCCCTTTCTCCTATATTCCTTTCGATGGTGTGTTCTATTGTAACCTAAAGTATAAGCGCTAATGAAAGGAATGCCAGTGCATCGCTCGCCCATTTCCCTCGCGGCCTAACGGATAAGGCGTCGGTCTTCTAAACCGGGGATTGCGGGTTCGAGTGCCGCCGAGGGTGGGTTATCTTTTTTCATTACCAATGGTTTGTGCTACAGTTTTCTTGCTTGAAGCAAAGCATGTGGATTTCCCTTTCTCCTATATTCCTTTCGATGGTGCGTTCTACTGTAACCTAAATTAAAAGCGCTAATGAAAGGAACGCCAGTGCATCGCTCGCACATCTCCCTCGTGGCCTAACGGATAAGGCATCGGTATTCCAAACAGGGGATTGCGGATTAGAGTCCCGCGGAGGGTGGGTTATTTTTTCAATAAACAAAGTGTTTCTCCCAAAGTTTTCTTTCTTGAACCAAAGCATATGCATTTCTTTTTCCCCTATATTCCTTTCGATGATGGGTTCTACTGTAACCTACAGTAAACGGCCTATTGAAAAGAACGCTAGTGCATCGCTCGCACATCGCCCTCATGGCCTAACGGGTAAGGCATCGGTCTCCTAAACCGGGGATTGCAGGTTCGAGTCCCACCTAGGGTGGTTTACTCTTTTTCATTAACAAAAGGTTTGTGCTACAGTTTTCTTGCTTAAATCAAAGCATATGCATTTCCTTTTCCCCTATATTCCTTTCGATGGTGTGTTCTACAGTAACCTAGAGTAAAAGTGCTAATGAAAGGAACGCCAGTGCATCGCTCGCACATCGCCCTCGTGGCCTAACGAATATGGCATCGGTCTCCTTAACCGGGGACTGCGGGCTCGAGTGCCCCCGAGGGTGGGTTATCCTTTTTCATTACCAATGGTTTGTGCTACAGTTTTCTTGCTTGAAGCAAAGCATGTGGATTTCCCTTTCTCCTTTCGATGGTGCGTTCTACTGAAACCTAGAGTAAAAGTGCTAATGAAAGGAACGCCAGTGCATCGCTCGCACATCGCCCTCATGGCCTAACGAATAAGGCATCGGTATTCCAAACGGGGGATTGCGGGTTCGAGTCCCGCCAAGGGTGGAATATTATTTTTCATTAACAAAGGGTTTCTGCGACAGTTTTCTTGTTTGAAGCAAAACATATGCGCTCCTTTTCTCCTATATTCCTTTCGATGGTGTGTTTTACTGTAACCTAAAGTAAACGCGCTAATGAAATGAACGCTAGTGGTACGCTCGCACATCGCCCTCGTGGCCTAACGAATAAGGCATCGGTCTTCTAAACGGGGGAATCGGGTTCGAGTCCCACCGAGGGTGGGTTATCCTTTTTCATTACCAAAGGGTTTCTGCTACAGTTTTCTTGCTTGAACCAAAGCATGTGCATTTCCCTTTCTCCTATATAAATTTCTATGGTGTGTTCTACTGTAACCTAAAGTAAAAGCGCTAATGAAAGGAACGTTAGTGCATCAATCGCACGTTGCTCTCGTGGCCTAACGAATAAGGCATCGGTCTTCCAAACGGGGGATTGCAACCAAAGGTGGGTTATTCTTGTTCATTAACAAAGGGTTTCTGCTACAGTTTTCTTGTTTGAAGCAAAGCATATGCGCTCCTTTTCTCCTATATTCCTTTCGATGGTGTGTTTTACTGTAACCTAGAGTAAACGCGCTAATGAAAACAAGGCTAGTGCAACGCTCGCACATCGCCCTCGTGGCCTAACGAATAAGGCACCGGTCTTCTAAACGGGGGATCGCGGGTTCGAGTCCCGCCGAGGGTGGGTTATCCTTTTTCATTAACAAAGGGTTTCTCCCACAGTTTTCTTGCTTGAACCAAAGCATATGCATTTCCTTTTCCCCTATATTCCTTTCAATTGTTTGTTTTACTGTAACCTAGAGTAAAAGCGCTAATGAAGGGAACGCCAGTGCATCGCTCGCACATCGCCCTCGTGGCCTAACGGATAAGGCATCGGTCTCCTAAACCGGGGATAGCGGGGGCGAGTCCCGCCGAGGGTGGGATATTCTTTTTCATTAACAAAGGGTTTCTGCTACAGTTTTCTTGCTTGAACCAAAGCATATGCATTTCCTTTTCCCCTATATTCCTTTCGATGATTGGTTCTACTGTAACCTAGAGTGAACGCGCTAATGAAAAGAACGCTAGTGCATCGCTCGCACATCGCCCTCATGGCCTAACGAATAAGGCATCGGTCTTCTAAACGGGGGATTGCGGGTTCGAGTCCCGCCGAGGGTGGGTTATCCTTTTTCATTAACAAAGGGTTTTGCTACAGTTTTCTTGCTTGAACCAAAGCATGTGCATTTCCCTTTCTCCTATATTCCTTTCGATGGTGTGTTCTATTGTAACCTAAAGTAAAAGCGCTAATGAAAGGAACGCCAGTGCATCGCTCACCCATTTCCCTCGCGGCCTAACGGATAAGGCGTCGGTCTTCTAAACCGGGGATTGCGGGTTCGAGTGCCGCCGAGGGTGGGTTATCTTTTTTCATTACCAATGGTTTGTGCTACAGTTTTCTTGCTTGAAGCAAAGCATGTGGATTTCCCTTTCTCCTATATTCCTTTCGATGGTGCGTTCTACTGTAACCTAAATTAAAAGCGCTAATGAAAGGAACGCCAGTGCATCGCTCGCACATCGCCCTCGTGGCCTAACGGATAAGGCATCGGTATTCCAAACAGGGGATTGCGGATTAGAGTCCCGCGGAGGGTGGGTTATCTTTTTTCATTACCAATGGTTTGTGCTACAGTTTTCTTGCTTGAAGCAAAGCATGTGGATTTCCCTTTCTCCTATATTCCTTTCGATGGTGCGTTCTACTGTAACCTAAATTAAAAGCGCTAATGAAAGGAACGCCAGTGCATCACTCGCACATCGCCCTCGTGGCCTAACGGATAAGGCATCGGTATTCCAAACAGGGGATTGCGGATTAGAGTCCCTTGGAGGGTGGGTTATTTTTTCTATAAACAAAGGGTTTCTCCCAAAGTTTTCTTTCTTGAACCAAAGCATATGCATTTCTTTTTCCCCTATATTCCTTTCGATGATGGGTTCTACTGTAACCTACAGTAAACGGCCTATTGAAAAGAACGCTAGTGCATCGCTCGCACATCGCCCTCATGGCCTAACGGGTAAGGCATCGGTCTCCTAAACCGGGGATTGCAGGTTCGAGTCCCACCTAGGGTGGGTTACTCTTTTTCATTAACAAAGGGTTTGTGCTACAGTTTTCTTGCTTAAAGCAAAGCATATGCATTTCCTTTCCTCCTATATTCCTTTCGATGATGAGTTCTACTGCAACCTAGAGTAAAAGCGCTAATAAAAGGAACGCCTGTGCATCCCTCGCACATCGCTCTCGTGGCCTAACGGATAAGGCATCGGTCTTCTAAACCGGGATTGCGGATTCGAGTCCCGCCGAGGGTGGGTTATCTTTTTTCAATACCATGTGTTTCTGCAACAGTTTTCTTGCTTGAAGCAGCGCATATGCGTTTCCTTTTCCCCTATATTCCTTTCGATGGTGTGTTCTACAGTAACCTAGAGTAAACGTGCTAATGAAAGGAACGCCAGTGCATCGCTCGCACATCGCCCTCGTGGCCTAACGGATAAGGCATCGGTCTCCTAAACCGGGGATGGCGGGGGCGAGTCCCGCCTAGGGTGGGATATTCTTTTTCATTAACAAAGGGTTTCTGCTACAGTTTTCTTGCTTGAACCAAAGCATATGCATTTCCTTTTCCCCTATATATTTTTCGATGATTGGTTCTACTGTAACCTAGAGTAAACGCGCTAATGAAAAGAACGCTAGTGCATCGCTCGCACCTCGCCCTCATGGCCTAACGAATAAGGCATCGGTCTTCTAAACGGGGGATAGCGGGTTCGAGTCCCGCCGAGGGTGGGTTATCCTTTTTCATTAACAAAGGGTTTTGCTACAGTTTCCTTGCTTGAACCAAAGCATGTGCATTTCCCTTTCTCCTATATTCCTTTCGATGGTGTGTTCTATTGTAACCTAAAGTATAAGCGCTAATGAAACGAATGCCAGTGCATCGCTCGCCCATTTTCCTCGCGGCCTAACGGATAAGGCGTCGGTCTTCTAAACCGGGGATTGCGGGTTCGAGTGCCACCGAGGGTGGGTTATCTTTTTTCATTACCAATGGTTTGTGCTACAGTTTTCTTGCTTGAATCAAAGCATGTGGATTTCCCTTTCTCCTATATTCCTTTCGATGGTGCGTTCTACTGTAACCTAAATTAAAAGCGCTAATGAAAGGAACGCCAGTGCATCGCTCGCACATCGCCCTCGTGGCCTAACGGATAAGGCATCGGTATTCCAAACAGGGGATTGCGGATTAGAGTCCCGCAGAGGGTGGGTTATTTTTTCTATAAACAAAGGGTTTCTCCCAAAGTTTTCTTTCTTGAACCAAAGCATATGCACATCTTTTTCCCCTATATTCCTTTCGATGATGGGTTCTACTGTAATCTACAGTAAACGGCCTATTGAAAAGAACGCTAGTGCATCGCTCGCACATCGCCCTCATGGCCTAACGGGTAAGGCGTCGGTCTTCTAAACCGGGGATTGCAGGTTCGAGTCCCACCTAGGGTGGGTTACTCTTTTTCATTAACAAAGGGTTTGTGCTACAGTTTTCTTGCTTAAAGCAAAGCATATGCGTTTCCTTTTCCCCTATATTCCTTTCGATGGTGTGTTCTACACTAACCTAGAGTAAAAGTGCTAATGAAAGGAACGCCAGTGCATCGCACGCACATCGCCCTCGTGGCCTAACGGATAAGGCATCGGTCTTCTAAACCGGGATTGCGGATTCGAGTCCCGCCGAGGGTGGGTTATCCTTTTTCAATACCATGTGTTTATGCAACAGTTTTCTTGCTTGAAGCAGAGCATATGCGTTTCCTTTTCCCCTATATTCCTTTCGATGGTGTGTTCTACAGTAACCTAGAGTAAAAGTGCTAATGAAAGGAACGCCAGTGCATTGCTCGCACATCGCCCTCGTGGCCTAACGGATAAGGCATCGGTCTCCTAAACCGGGGATGGCGGGGGCGAGTCCCGCCGAGGGTGGGATATTCTTTTTCATTAACAAAGGGTTTCTGCTACAGTTTTCTTGCTTGAACCAAAGCATATGCATTTCCTTTTCCCCTATATTCCTTTCGATGATTGGTTCACTGTAACCTAGAGTAAACGCGCTAATGAAAAGAACGCTAGTGCATCGCTCGCACATCGCCCTCATGGCCTAATGAATAAGGCATCGGTCTTCTAAACGGGGGATTGCGGGTTCGAGTCCCGCCGAGGGTGGGTTATCCTTTTTCATTAACAAAGGGTTTTGCTACAGTTTTCTTGCTTGAACCAAAGCATGTGCATTTCCCTTTCTCCTATATTCCTTTCGATGGTGTGTTCTATTGTAACCTAAAGTATAAGAGCTAATGAAAGGAATGCCAGTGCATCGCTCGCCCATTTCCCTCGCGGCCTAACGGATAAGGCGTCGGTCTTCTAAACCGGGGATTGCGGGTTCGAGTGCCGCCGAGGGTGGGTTATCTTTTTTCATTACCAATGGTTTGTGCTACAGTTTTCTTGCTTGAAGCAAAGCATGTGGATTTCCCTTTCTCCTATATTCCTTTCGATGGTGCGTTCTACTGTAACCTAAATTAAAAGCGCTAATGAAAGGAACGCCAGTGCATCGCTCGCACATCTCCCTCGTGGCCTAACGGATAAGGCATCGGTATTCCAAACAGGGGATTGCGGATTAGAGTCCCGCGGAGGGTGGGTTATTTTTTCAATAAACAAAGTGTTTCTCCCAAAGTTTTCTTTCTTGAACCAAAGCATATGCATTTCTTTTTCCCCTATATTCCTTTCGATGATGGGTTCTACTGTAACCTACAGTAAACGGCCTATTGAAAAGAACGCTAGTGCATCGCTCGCATATCGCCCTCATGGCCTAACGGGTAAGGCATCGGTCTCCTAAACCGGGGATTGCAGGTTCGAGTCCCACCTAGGGTGGTTTACTCTTTTTCATTAACAAAAGGTTTGTGCTACAGTTTTCTTGCTTAAATCAAAGCATATGCATTTCCTTTCCTCCTATATTCCTTTCGATGATGAGTTCTACTGCAACCTAGAGTAAAAGCGCTAATAAAAGGAACGCCTGTGCATCTCTCGCACATCGCTCTCGTGGCCTAACGGATAAGGCATCGGTCTTCTAAACCGGGATTGCGGATTCGAGTCCCGCCGAGGGTGGGTTATCCTTTTTCAATACCATGCGTTTCTGCAACAGTTTTCTTGCTTGAAGCAGAGCATATGCGTTTTCTTTTCCCCTATATTCCTTTCGATGGTGTGTTCTACAGTAACCTAGAGTAAAAGTGCTAATGAAAGGAACGCCAGTGCATCGCTCGCACATCGCCCTCGTGGCCTAACGAATATGGCATCGGTCTCCTTAACCGGGGACTGCGGGCTCGAGTGCCCCCGAGGGTGGGTTATCCTTTTTCATTACCAATGGTTTGTGCTACAGTTTTCTTGCTTGAAGCAAAGCATGTGGATTTCCCTTTCTCCTTTCGATGGTGCGTTCTACTGAAACCTAGAGTAAAAGTGCTAATGAAAGGAACGCCAGTGCATCGCTCGCACATCGCCCTCATGGCCTTACGAATAAGGCATCGGTATTCCAAACGGGGGATTGCGGGTTCGAGTCCCGCCAAGGGTGGAATATTATTTTTCATTAACAAAGGGTTTCTGCGACAGTTTTCTTGTTTGAAGCAAAACATATGCGCTCCTTTTCTCCTATATTCCTTTCGATGGTGTGTTTTACTGTAACCTAAAGTAAACGCGCTAATGAAATGAACGCTAGTGGTACGCTCGCACATCGCCCTCGTGGCCTAACGAATAAGGCATCGGTCTTCTAAACGGGGGAATCGGGTTCGAGTCCCACCGAGGGTGGGTTATCCTTTTTCATTACCAAAGGGTTTCTGCTACAGTTTTCTTGCTTGAACCAAAGCATGTGCATTTCCCTTTCTCCTATATAAATTTCTATGGTGTGTTCTACTGTAACCTAAAGTAAAAGCGCTAATGAAAGGAACGTTAGTGCATCAATCGCACGTTGCTCTCGTGGCCTAACGAATAAGGCATCGGTCTTCCAAACGGGGGATTGCAACCAAAGGTGGGTTATTCTTTTTCATTAACAAAGGGTTTCTGCTACAGTTTTCTTGTTTGAAGCAAAGCATATGCGCTCCTTTTCTCCTATATTCCTTTCGATGGTGTGTTTTACTGTAACCTAGAGTAAACGCGCTAATGAAAACAAGGCTAGTGCAACGCTCGCACATCGCCCTCGTGGCCTAACGAATAAGGCATCGGTCTTCTAAACGGGGGATCGCGGGTTCGAGTCCCGCCGAGGGTGGGTTATCCTTTTTCATTAACAAAGGGTTTCTCCCACAGTTTTCTTGCTTGAACCAAAGCATATGCATTTCCTTTTCCCCTATATTCCTTTCAATTGTTTGTTTTACTGTAACCTAGAGTAAAAGCGCTAATGAAGGGAACGCCAGTGCATCGCTCGCACATCGCCCTCGTGGCCTAACGGATAAGGCATCGGTCTCCTAAACCGGGGATGGCGGGGGCGAGTCCCGCCGAGGGTGGGATATTCTTTTTCATTAACAAAGGGTTTCTGCTACAGTTTTCTTGCTTGAACCAAAGCATATGCATTTCCTTTTCCCCTATATTCCTTTCGATGATTGGTTCTACTGTAACCTAGAGTGAACGCGCTAATGAAAAGAACGCTAGTGCATCGCTCGCACATCGCCCTCATGGCCTAACGAATAAGGCATCGGTCTTCTAAACGGGGGATTGCGGGTTCGAGTCCCGCCGAGGGTGGGTTATCCTTTTTCATTAACAAAGGGTTTTGCTACAGTTTCCTTGCTTGAACCAAAGCATGTGCATTTTCCTTTCTCCTATATTCCTTTCGATGGTGTGTTCTATTGTAACCTAAAGTATAAGCGCTAATGAAAGGAATGCCAGTGCATCACTCGCCCATTTTCCTCGCGGCCTAACGGATAAGGCGTCGGTCTTCTAAACCGGGGATTGCGGGTTCGAGTGCCACCGAGGGTGGGTTATCTTTTTTCATTACCAATGGTTTGTGCTACAGTTTTCTTGCTTGAAGCAAAGCATGTGGATTTCCCTTTCTCCTATATTCTTTTCGATGGTGCGTTCTACTGTAACCTAAATTAAAAGCGCTTATGAAAGGAACGCCAGTGCATCGCTCGCACATCTCCCTCGTGGCCTAACGGATAAGGCATCGGTATTCCAAACAGGGGATTGCGGATTAGAGTCCCGCGGAGGGTGGGTTATTTTTTCAATAAACAAAGTGTTTCTCCCAAAGTTTTCTTTCTTGAACCAAAGCATATGCATTTCTTTTTCCCCTATATTCCTTTCGATGATGGGTTCTACTGTAACCTACAGTAAACGGCCTATTGAAAAGAACGCTAGTGCATCGCTCGCACATCGCCCTCATGGCCTAACGGGTAAGGCATCGGTCTCCTAAACCGGGGATTGCAGGTTCGAGTCCCACCTAGGGTGGTTTACTCTTTTTCATTAACAAAAGGTTTGTGCTACAGTTTTCTTGCTTAAATCAAAGCATATGCATTTCCTTTCCTCCTATATTCCTTTCGATGATGAGTTCTACTGCAACCTAGAGTAAAAGCGCTAATAAAAGGAACGCCTGTGCATCTCTCGCACATCGCTCTCGTGGCCTAACGGATAAGGCATCGGTCTTCTAAACCGGGATTGCGGATTCGAGTCCCGCCGAGGGTGGGTTATCCTTTTTCAATACCATGCGTTTCTGCAACAGTTTTCTTGCTTGAAGCAGAGCATATGCGTTTTCTTTTCCCCTATATTCCTTTCGATGGTGTGTTCTACAGTAACCTAGAGTAAAAGTGCTAATGAAAGGAACGCCAGTGCATCGCTCGCACATCGCCCTCGTGGCCTAACGAATATGGCATCGGTCTCCTTAACCGGGGACTGCGGGCTCGAGTGCCCCCGAGGGTGGGTTATCCTTTTTCATTACCAATGGTTTGTGCTACAGTTTTCTTGCTTGAAGCAAAGCATGTGGATTTCCCTTTCTCCTTTCGATGGTGCGTTCTACTGAAACCTAGAGTAAAAGTGCTAATGAAAGGAACGCCAGTGCATCGCTCGCACATCGCCCTCATGGCCTAACGAATAAGGCATCGGTATTCCAAACGGGGGATTGCGGGTTCGAGTCCCGCCAAGGGTGGAATATTATTTTTCATTAACAAAGGGTTTCTGCGACAGTTTTCTTGTTTGAAGCAAAACATATGCGCTCCTTTTCTCCTATATTCCTTTCGATGGTGTGTTTTACTGTAACCTAAAGTAAACGCGCTAATGAAATGAACGCTAGTGGTACGCTCGCACATCGCCCTCGTGGCCTAACGAATAAGGCATCGGTCTTCTAAACGGGGGAATCGGGTTCGAGTCCCACCGAGGGTGGGTTATCCTTTTTCATTACCAAAGGGTTTCTGCTACAGTTTTCTTGCTTGAACCAAAGCATGTGCATTTCCCTTTCTCCTATATAAATTTCTATGGTGTGTTCTACTGTAACCTAAAGTAAAACCGCTAATGAAAGGAACGTTAGTGCATCAATCGCACGTTGCTCTCGTGGCCTAACGAATAAGGCATCGGTCTTCCAAACGGGGAATTGCAACCAAAGGTGGGTTATTCTTTTTCATTAACAAAGGGTTTCTGCTACAGTTTTCTTGTTTGAAGCAAAGCATATGCGCTCCTTTTCTCCTATATTCCTTTCGATGGTGTGTTTTACTGTAACCTAGAGTAAACGCGCTAATGAAAACAAGGCTAGTGCAACGCTCGCACATCGCCCTCGTGGCCTAACGAATAAGGCATCGGTCTTCTAAACGGGGGATCGCGGGTTCGAGTCCCGCCGAGGGTGGGCTATCCTTTTTCATTAACAAAGGGTTTCTCCCACAGTTTTCTTGCTTGAACCAAAGCATATGCATTTCCTTTTCCCCTATATTCCTTTCAATTGTTTGTTTTACTGTAACCTTGAGTAAAAGCGCTAATGAAGGGAACGCCAGTGCATCGCTCGCACATCGCCCTCGTGGCCTAACGGATAAGGCATCGGTCTCCTAAACCGGGGATGGCGGGGGCGAGTCCCGCCGAGGGTGGGATATTCTTTTTCATTAACAAAGGGTTTCTGCTACAGTTTTCTTGCTTGAACCAAAGCATATGCATTTCCTTTTCCCCTATATTCCTTTCGATGATTGGTTCTACTGTAACCTAGAGTGAACGCGCTAATGAAAAGAACGCTAGTGCATCGCTCGCACATCGCCCTCATGGCCTAACGAATAAGGCATCGGTCTTCTAAACGGGGGATTGCGGGTTCGAGTCCCGCCGAGGGTGGGTTATCCTTTTTCATTAACAAAGGGTTTTGCTACAGTTTTCTTGCTTGAACCAAAGCATGTGCATTTCCCTTTCTCCTATATTCCTTTCGATGGTGTGTTCTATTGTAACCTAAAGTAAAAGCGCTAATGAAAGGAACGCCAGTGCATCGCTCACCCATTTCCCTCGCGGCCTAACGGATAAGGCGTCGGTCTTCTAAACCGGGGATTGCGGGTTCGAGTGCCGCCGAGGGTGGGTTATCTTTTTTCATTACCAATGGTTTGTGCTACAGTTTTCTTGCTTGAAGCAAAGCATGTGGATTTCCCTTTCTCCTATATTCCTTTCGATGGTGCGTTCTACTGTAACCTAAATTAAAAGCGCTAATGAAAGGAACGCCAGTGCATCGCTCGCACATCGCCCTCGTGGCCTAACGGATAAGGCATCGGTATTCCAAACAGGGGATTGCGGATTAGAGTCTCGCGGAGGGTGGGTTATTTTTTCTATAAACATAGGGTTTCTCCCAAAGTTTTCTTTCTTGAACCAAAGCATATGCATTTCTTTTTCCCCTATATTCCTTTCGATGATGGGTTCTACTGTAACCTACAGTAAACGGCCTATTGAAAAGAACGCTAGTGTTCGCTCGCACATCGCCTTCATGGCCTAACGGGTAAGGCATCGGTCTCCTAAACCGAGGATTGCAGGTTCGAGTCCCACCTAGGGTGGGTTACTCTTTTTCATTAACAAAGGGTTTGTGCTACAGTTTTCTTGCTTAAAGCAAAGCATATGCATTTCCTTTCCTCCTATATTCCTTTCGATTATGAGTTCTACTGCAACCTAGAGTAAAAGCGCTAATAAAAGGAACGCCTGTGCATCCCTCGCACATCGCCCTCGTGGCCCAACGGATAAGGCATCGGTCTTCTAAACCGGAATTGCGGATTCGAGTCCCGCCGAGGGTGGGTTATCCTTTTTCAATACCATGTGTTTCTGCAACAGTTTTCTTGCTTGAAGCAGAGCATATGCGTTTCCTTTTCCCCTATATTCCTTTCGATGGTGTGTTCTACAGTAACCTAGAGTAAAAGTGCTAATGAAAAGAACGCCAGTGCATCGCTCGCACATCGCCCTCGTGGCCTAACGGATAAGGCATCGGTCTCCTAAACCGGGGATGGCGGGGGCGAGTCCCGCCGAGGGTGGGATATTCTTTTTCATTAACAAAGGGTTTCTGCTACAGTTTTCTTGCTTGAACCAAAGCATATGCATTTCCTTTTCCCCTATATTCCTTTCGATGATTGGTTTTACTGTAACCTAGAGTAAACGCGCTAATGAAAAGAACGCTAGTGCATCGCTCGCACATCGCCCTCATGGCCTAACGAATAAGGCATCGGTCTTCTAAACGGTTGATTGCGGGTTCGAGTCCCGCCGAGGGTGGGTTATCCTTTTTCATTAACAAAGGGTTTTGCTACAGTTTCCTTGCTTGAACCAAAGCATGTGCATTTTCCTTTCTCCTATATTCCTTTCGATGGTGTGTTCTATTGTAACCTAAAGTATAAGAGCTAATGAAAGGAATGCCAGTGCATCACTCGCCCATTTTCCTCGCGGCCTAACGGATAAGGCGTCGGTCTTCTAAACCGGGGATTGCGGGTTCGAGTGCCACCGAGGGTGGGTTATCTTTTTTCATTACCAATGGTTTGTGCTACAGTTTTCTTGCTTGAAGCAAAGCATGTGGATTTCCCTTTCTCCTATATTCCTTTCGATGGTGCGTTCTACTGTAACCTAAATTAAAAGCGCTAGTGAAAGGAACGCCAGTGCATCGCTCGCACATCGCCCGCACATCGCCGTCGTGGCCTAACGGATAAGGCATCGATATTCCAAACAGGGGATTGCGGATTAGAGTCCTGCGGAGGGTGGGTTATTTTTTCTATAAACAAAGGGTTTCTCCCAAAGTTTTCTTTCTTGAACCAAAGCATATGCATTTCTTTTTCCCCTATATTCCTTTCGATGATGGGTTCTACTGTAACCTACAGTAAACGGCCTATTGAAAAGAACGCTAGTGCATCGCTCGCACATCGCCCTCATGGCCTAACGGGTAAGGCATCGGTCTCCTAAACCGGGGATTGCAGGTTCGAGTCCCACTTAGGGTGGGTTACTCTTTTTCATTAACAAAGGGTTTGTGCTACAGTTTTCTTGCTTAAAGCAAAGCATATGCGTTTCCTTTTCCCCTATATTCCTTTCGATGGTGTGTTCTACAGTAACCTAGAGTAAAAGTGCTAATGAAAGGAACGCCAGTGCATCGCACGCACATCGCCCTCGTGGCCTAACGGATATGGCATCGGTCTCCTTAACCGGGGACTGCGGGCTCGAGTGCCCCCGAGGGTGGGTTATCCTTTTTCATTAACAATGGTTTGTGCTACAGTTTTCTTGCTTGAAGCAAAGCATGTGGATTTCCCTTTCTCCTTTCGATGGTGCGTTCTACTGAAACCTAGAGTAAAAGTGCTGATGAAAGGAACGGCAGTGCATCGCTCGCACATCGCCCTCATGGCCTAACAAATAAGGCATCGGTATTCCAAACGGGGGATTGCGGGTTCGAGTCCCGCAAGGGTGGAATATTCTTTTTCATTAACAAAGGGTTTCTGCTACAGTTTTCTTGTTTAAGCAAAACATATGCGCTCCTTTTCTCCTATATTCCTTTCGATGGTGTGTTTTACTGTAACCTAAAGTAAACGCGCTAATGAAAAGAACGCTAGTGGTACGCTCGCACATCGCCCTCGTGGCCTAACGAATAAGGCATCGGTCTTCTAAACGGGGGAATCGGGTTCGAGTCCCACCGAGGGTGGGTTATCCTTTTTCATTACCAAAGGGTTTCTGCTACAGTTTTCTTGCTTGAACCAAAGCATGTGCATTTCCCTTTCTCCTATAAAAATTTCTATGGTGTGTTCTACTATAACCTAAAGTAAAAGCGCTAATGAAAGGAACGTTAGTGCATCAATCGCACGTTACTCTCGTGGCCTAACGAATAAGGCATCGGTCTTCCAAACGGGGGATTGCGGGTTCGAGTCCCGCCAAGGGTGGGTTATTCTTTTTCATTAACAAAGGGTTTCTGCTACAGTTTTCTTGTTTGAAGCAAATCATATGCGCTCCTTTTCTCCTATATTCCTTTCGATGGTGTGTTTTACTGTAACCTAGATTTAACGCGCTAATGAAAACAAGGCTAGTGCAACGCTCGCTCATCGCCCTCGTGGCCTAACGGATAAGGCATCGGTCTCCTAAACCGCGGATATCGGGTGCGAGTGCCGCCGAGGGTGGGTTATCCTTTTTTACTAACAAAGGGTTTCTCCCACAGTTTTCTTGCTTGAACCAAAGCATATGCATTTCCTTTTCCCCTATATTCCTTTCGATTGTGTGTTTTACTGTAACCTAGAGTAAAAGCGCTAATGAAAGGAACGCCAGTGCATCGCTCGCACATCGCCCTCGTGGCCTAACGGATAAGGCATCGGTCTCCTAAACCGGGGATGGCGGGGGCGAGTCCCGGCGAGGGTGGGATATTCTTTTTCATTAACAAAGGGTTTCTGCTACAGTTTTCTTGCTTGAACCAAAGCATATGCATTTCCTTTTCCCCTATATTCCTTTCGATGATTGGTTCTACTGTAACCTAGAGTAAACGCGCTAATGAAAAGAACGCTAGTGCATCGCTCGCACATCGCCCTCATGGCCTAACGAATAAGGCATCGGTCTTCTAAACGGGGGATTGCGGGTTCGAGTCCAGCCGAGGGTGGGTTATCCTTTTTCATTAACAAAGGGTTTTGCTACAGTTTTCTTGCTTGAACCAAAGCATGTGCATTTCCCTTTCTCCTATATTCCTTTCGATGGTGTGTTCTATTGTAACCTAAAGTATAAGCGCTAATGAAAGGAATGCCAGTGCATCGCTCGCCCATTTCCCTCGCGGCCTAACGGATAAGGCGTCGGTCTTCTAAACCGGGGATTGCGGGTTCGAGTGCCGCCGAGGGTGGGTTATTTTTTTCATTACCAATGGTTTGTGCTACAGTTTTCTTGCTTGAAGCAAAGCATGTGGATTTCCCTTTCTCCTATATTCCTTTCGATGGTGCGTTCTACTGTAACCTAAATTAAAAGCGCTAATGAAAGGAACGCCAGTGCATCGCTCGCACATCGCCCTCGTGGCCTAACAGATAAGGCATCGGTATTCCAAACAGGGGATTGCGGATTAGAGTCCCGCGGAGGGTGGGTTATTTTTTCAATAAACAAAGTGTTTCTCCCAAAGTTTTCTTTCTTGAACCAAAGCATATGCATTTCTTTTTCCCCTATATTCCTTTCGATGATGGGTTCTACTGTAACCTACAGTAAACGGCCTATTGAAAAGAACGCTAGTGCATCGCTCGCACATCGCCCTCATGGCCTAACGGGTAAGGCATCGGTCTCCTAAACCGGGGATTGCAGGTTCGAGTCCCACCTAGGGTGGTTTACTCTTTTTCATTAACAAAGGGTTTGTGCTACAGTTTTCTTGCTTAAAGCAAAGCATATGCATTTCCTCTCCTCCTATATTCCTTTCGATGATGAGTTCTACTGCAACCTAGAGTAAAAGCGCTAATAAAAGGAACGCCTGTGCATCTCTCGCACATCGCTCTCGTGGCCTAACTGATAAGGCATCGGTCTTCTAAACCGGGATTGCGGATTCGAGTCCCGCCGAGGGTGGGTTATCCTTTTTCAATACCATGCGTTTCTGCAACAGTTTTCTTGCTTGAAGCAGAGCATATGCGTTTCCTTTTCCCCTATATTCCTTTCGATGGTGTGTTCTACAGTAACCTAGAGTAAAAGTGCTAATGAAAGGAACGCCAGTGCATCGCTCGCACATCGCCCTCGTGGCCTAACGAATATGGCATCGGTCTCCTTAACCGGGGACTGCGGGCTCGAGTGCCCCCGAGGGTGGGTTATCCTTTTTCATTACCAGTGGTTTGTGCTACAGTTTTCTTGCTTGAAGCAAAGCATATGCGCTCCTTTTCTCCTATATTCCTTTCGATGGTGTGTTTTACTGTAACCTAAAGTAAACGCGCTAATGAAATGAACGCTAGTGGTACGCTCGCACATCGCCCTCGTGGCCTAACGAATAAGGCATCGGTCTTCTAAACGGGGGAATCGGGTTCGAGTCCCAACGAGGGTGGGTTATCCTTTTTCATTACCAAAGGGTTTCTGCTACAGTTTTCTTGCTTGAACCAAAGCATGTGCATTTCCCTTTCTCCTATATAAATTTCTATGGTGTGTTCTACTGTAACCTAAAGTAAAAGCGCTAATGAAAGGAACGTTAGTGCATCAATCGCACGTTGCTCTCGTGGCCTAACGAATAAGGCATCGGTCTTCCAAACGGGGGATTGCAACCAAAGGTGGGTTATTCTTTTTCATTAACAAAGGGTTTCTGCTACAGTTTTCTTGTTTGAAGCAAAGCATATGCGCTCATTTTCTCCCATATTCCTTTCGATGGTGTGTTTTACTGTAACCTAGAGTAAACGCGCTAATAAAAACAAGGCTAGTGCAACGCTCGCACATCGCCCTCGTGGCCTAACGAATAAGGCATCGGTCTTCTAAACGGGGGATCGCTGGTTCGAGTCCCGCCGAGGGTGGGTTATCCTTTTTCATTAACAAAGGGTTTCTCCCACAGTTTTCTTGCTTGAACCAAGCATATGCATTTCCTTTTCCCCTATATTTCTTTCAATTGTTTGTTTTACTGTAACCTAGAGTAAAAACGCTAATGAAAGGAATGCCAGTGCATCGCTCGCACATCGCCCTCGTGGCCTAACGGATAAGGCATCGGTCTCCTAAACCGGGGATGGCGGGGGCGAGTCCCGCCGAGGGTGGGATATTCTTTTTCATTAACAAAGGGTTTCTGCTACAGTTTTCTTGCTTGAACCAAAGCATATGCATTTCCTTTTCCCCTATATTCCTTTCGATGATTGGTTCTACTGTAACCTAGAGTGAACGCGCTAATGAAAAGAACGCTAGTGCATCGCTCGCACATCGCCCTCATGGCCTAACTAATAAGGCATCGGTCTTCTAAACGGGGGATTGAGGGTTCGAGTCCCGCCGAGGGTGGGTTATCCTTTTTTATTAACAAAGGGTTTTGCTACAGTTTTCTTGCTTGAACCAAAGCATGTGCATTTCCCTTTCTCCTATATTCCTTTCGATGGTGTGTTCTATTGTAACCTAAAGTAAAAGCGCTAATGAAAGGAACGCCAGTGCATCGCTCACCCATTTCCCTCGCGGCCTAACGGATAAGGCGTCGGTCTTCTAAACCGGGGATTGCGGGTTCGAGTGCCGCCGAGGGTGGGTTATCTTTTTTCATTACCAATGGTTTGTGCTACAGTTCTCTTGCTTGAAGCAAAGCATGTGGATTTCCCTTTCTCCTATATTCCTTTCGATGGTGCGTTCTACTGTAACCTAAATTAAAAGCGCTAATGAAAGGAACGCCAGTGCATCGCTCGCACATCGCCCTCGTGGCCTAACGGATAAGGCATCGGTATTCCAAACAGGGGATTGCGGATTAGAGTCCCGCGGAGGGTGGGTTATTTTTTCTATAAACAAAGGGTTTCTCCCAAAGTTTTCTTTCTTGAACCAAAGCATATGCATTTCTTTTTCCCCTATATTCCTTTCGATGATGGGTTCTACTGTAACCTACAGTAAACGGCCTATTGAAAAGAACGCTAGTGCATCGCTCGCACATCGCCCTCATGGCCTAACGGGTAAGGCATCGGTCTCCTAAACCGGGGATTGCAGGTTCGAGTCCCACCTAGGGTGGGTTACTCTTTTTCATTAACAAAAGGTTTGTGCTACAGTTTTCTTGCTTAAAGCAAAGCATATGCATTTCCTTTCCTCCTATATTCCTTTCGATGATGAGTTCTACTGCAACCTAGAGTAAAAGCGCTAATAAAAGGAACGCCTGTGCATCTCTCGCACATCGCTCTCGTGGCCTAACGGATAAGGCATCGGTCTTCTAAACCGGGATTGCGGATTCGAGTCCCGCCGAGGGTGGGTTATCCTTTTTCAATACCATGTGTTTCTGCAACAGTTTTCTTGCTTGAAGCAGAGCATATGCGTTTCCTTTTCCCCTATATTCCTTTCGATGGTGTGTTCTACAGTAACCTAGAGTAAAAGTGCTAATGAAAGGAACGCCAGTGCATCGCTCGCACATCGCCCTCGTGGCCTTATGGATATGGCATCGGTCTCCTTAACCGGGGACTGTGGGCTCGAGTGCCCCCGAGGGTGGGTTATCCTTTTTCATTACCAATGGTTTGTGCTACAGTTTTCTTGCTTGAAGCAAAGCATGTGGATTTCCCTTTCTCCTTTCGATGGTGCGTTCTACTGAAACCTAGAGTAAAAGTGCTAATGAAAGGAACGCCAGTGCATCGCTCGCACATCGCCCTCGTGGCCTAACGAATAAGGCATCGGTATTCCAAACAGGATATTGCGGATTAGAGTCCCGCGGAGGGTGGGTTATTTTTTCTATAAACAAAGGGTTTCTCCGAAAGTTTTCTTTCTTGAACCAAAGCATATGCATTTCCTTTTCCCCTATATTCCTTTCGATGATGGGTTCTACTGTAACCTAGAATAAACGCGCTAATGAAAGGAACGCCAGTGCATCACTCGCCCATTGACCTCGCGGCCTAACGGACAAGGCATCGGTCTCCTAAACCGGGGATGGCGGGGTCGATTCCCGCCGAGGGTGGGATATTCTTTTTCAATAACAAAAGGTTTCTGCTACAGTTTTCTTGCTTGCAGCAAAGCAATTGCGTTTTCTTTTCCCCTATATTCCTTTCGATGGTGTGTTCTACTGCAACCTAGAGTAAAAGCGCTAATGAAAGGAACGCCAGTGCATCGCTCGCACATCGCCATCGTGGCCTAACGGATAAGGCATCGGTCTCCTAAACCGGGGATGGCGGGGTCGAGTCCCTGCGAGGGTGGGATATTCTTTCTCATTAACAAAGGGTTTCTGCTACAGTTTTCTTGCTTGCAGCAAAGCAATTGCGTTTTCTTTTCCCCTATATTCCTTTCGATGGTGTGTTCTACTGCAACCTAGTGTAAAAGCGCTAATGAAAGGAACGCCAGAGCATCGCTCGCACATCGCCCTCGTGGCCTAACAGATAAGGCATCGGTCTCCTAAACCGCGGATATCGGGTGCGAGTGCCGCCGAGGGTGGGTTATCCTTTTTTACTAACAAAGGGTTTCTCCCACAGTTTTATTGCTTGAACCAAAGCATATGCATTTCCTTTTCCCTTATATTCCTTTCGATTGTGTGTTTTACTGTAACCTAGAGTAAAAGCGCTAATGAAAGGAACGCCAGTGCATCGCTCGCACATCGCCCTCGTGGCCTAACGGATAAGGCATCGGTCTCCTAAACCGGGGATGGCGGGGGCGAGTCCCGCCGAGGGTGGGATATTCTTTTTCATTAACAAAGGGTTTCTGCTACAGTTTTCTTGCTTGAACCAAAGCATATGCATTTCCTTTTCCCCTATATTCCTTTCGATGATTGGTTCTACTGTAACCTAGAGTAAACGCGCTAATGAAAAGAACGCTAGTGCATCGCTCGCACATCGCCCTCATGGCCTAACGAATAAGGCATCGGTCCTCTAAACGGGGGATTGCGGGTTCGAGTCCCGCCGAGGGTGGGTTATCCTTTTTCATTAACAAAGGGTTTTGCTACAGTTTTCTTGCTTGAACCAAAGCATGTGCATTTCCCTTTCTCCTATATTCCTTTCGATGGTGTGTTCTATTGTAACCTAAAGTATAAGCGCTAATGAAAGGAATGCCAGTGCATCGCTCGCCCATTTCCCTCGCGGCCTAACGGATAAGGCGTCGGTCTTCTAAACCGGGGATTGCGGGTTCGAGTGCCGCCGAGAGTGGGTTATCTTTTTTCATTACCAATGGTTTGTGCTACAGTTTTCTTGCTTGAAGCAAAGCGTGTGGATTTCCCTTTCTCCTATATTCCTTTCGATGGTGCGTTATACTGTAACCTAAATTAAAAGCGCTAATGAAAGGAACGCCAGTGCATCGCTCGCACATCGCCCTCGTGGCCTAACGGATAAGGCATCGGTATTCCAAACAGGGGATTGCGGATTAGAGTCCCGCGGAGGGTGGGTTATTTTTTCTATAAACAAAGGGTTTCTCCCAAAGTTTTCTTTCTTGAACCAAAGCATATGCATTTCTTTTTCCCTTATATTCCTTTCGATGATGGGTTCTACTGTAACCTACAGTAAACGGCCTATTGAAAAGAACGCTAGTGCATCGCTCGCACATCGCCCTCTTGGCCTAACGGGTAAGGCATCGGTCTCCTAAACCGAGGATTGCAGGTTCGAGTCCCACCTAGGGTGGGTTACTCTTTTTCATTAACAAAGGGTTTGTGCTACAGTTTTCTTGCTTAAAGCAAAGCATATGCATTTCCTTTCCTCCTATATTCCTTTCGATGATGAGTTCTACTGCAACCTAGAGTAAAAGCGCTAATAAAAGGAACGCCTGTGCATCCCTCGCACATCGCCCTCGTGGCCTAACGGATAAAGCATCGGTCTTCTAAACCGGGATTGCGGATTCGAGTCCCGCCGAGGGTGGGTTATCCTTTTTCAATACCATGTGTTTCTGCAACAGTTTTCTTGCTTGAAGCAGAGCATATGCGTTTCCTTTTCCCCTATATCCCTTTCGATGGTGTGTTCTACAGTAACCTAGAGTAAAAGTGCTAATGAAAGGAACGCCAGTGCATCGCTCGCACATCGCCCTCGTGGCCTAACGGATAAGGCATCGGTCTCCTAAACCGGGGATGGCGGGGGCGAGTCCCGCCGAGGGTGGGATATTCTTTTTCATTAACAAAGGGTTTCTGCTACAGTTTTCTTGCTTGAACCAAAGCATATGCATTTCCTTTTCCCCTATATTCCTTTCGATTATTGGTTCTACTGTAACCTAGAGTAAACGCGCTAATGAAAAGAACGCTAGTGCATCGCTCGCACATCGCCCTCATGGCCTAACGAATAAGGCATTGGTCTTCTAAACGGGGGATTGCGGGTTCGAGTCCCGCCGAGGGTGGGTTATCCTTTTTCATTAACAAAGGGTTTTGCTACAGTTTCCTTGCTTGAACCAAAGCGTGTGCATTTCCCTTTCTCCTATATTCCTTTCGATGGTGTGTTCTATTGTAACCTAAAGTATAAGCGCTAATGAAAGGAATGCCAGTGCATCGCTCGCCCATTTTCCTCGCGGCCTAACGGATAAGGCGTCGGTCTTCTAAACCGGGGATTGCAGGTTCGAGTCCCACCTAGGGTGGGTTACTCTTTTTCATTAACAAAGGGTTTGTGCTACAGTTTTCTTGCTTAAAGCAAAGCATATGCGTTTCCTTTTCCCCTATATTCCTTTCGATGGTGTGTTCTACAGTAACCTAGAGTAAAAGTGCTAATGAAAGGAACGCCAGTGCATCGCACGCACATCGCCCTCGTGGCCTAACGGATATGGCATCGGTCTCCTTAACCGGGGACTGCGGGCTCGAGTGCCCCCGAGGGTGGGTTATCCTTTTTCATTAACAATGGTTTGTGCTACAGTTTTCTTGCTTGAAGCAAAGCATGTGGATTTCCCTTTCTCCTTTCGATGGTGCGTTCTACTGAAACCTAGAGTAAAAGTGCTGATGAAAGGAACGCCAGTGCATCGCTCGCACATCGCCCTCATGGCCTAACGAATAAGGCATCGGTCTTCCAAACGGGGGATTGCGGGTTCGAGTCCCGCCAAGGGTGGGTTATTCTTTTTCATTAACAAAGGGTTTCTGCTACAGTTTTGTTGTTTGAAGCAAAGCATATGCGCTCCTTTTCTCCTATATTCCTTTCGATGGTGTGTTTTACTGTAAGCTAGAGTAAACGCGCTAATGAAAACAAGGCTAGTGCAACGCTCGCACATCGCCCTCGTGGCCTAACGAATAAGGCATCGGTCTTCTAAACGGGGGATCGCGGGTTCGAGTCCCGCCGAGGGTGGGTTATCCTTTTTCATTAACAAAGGGTTTCTGCTACAGTTTTCTTGCTTGAACCAAAGCATGTGCATTTCCCTTTCTCCTATATAAATTTAATTTCAATGGTGTGTTCTACTGTCCCCTAAAGTAAAAGCGCTAATGAAAGGAACGCCAGTGCAACGCTCGCACATTGCCCTCGTAGCCTAACAAATAAGGCATCGGTCTTCTAAACCGGGGATTGCGGGTGCGAGTGCCGCCGAGGGTGGGTTATCCGTTTCCATTACGACGGGTTTGTGCTACAGTTTTCTTGCTTGAAGCAAATCATATGCGTTTCCTTTTCCCCTATATTCCTTTGGATGATGTGTTCTACTGTAACCTAGAGTAAACGCGCTAATGAAAAGAACGCTAGTGCATCGCTCGCACATCGCCCTCTTGGCCTAACGAATAAGGCATTGGTCTTCTAAACGGGGGATTGCGGGTTCGAGTCCCGCCGAGGGTTGGTTATCCTTTTTCATTAACAAAGGGTTTCTGCTACAGTTTTCTTGTTTGAAGCAAAGCATATGCGCTCCTTTTCTCCTATATTCCTTTTGATGGTGTGTTTTACTGTAACCTAAAGTAAACGCGCTCATGAAAAGAACGCTAGTGGTACACTCGCACATCGCCCTCGTGGCCTAACGAATAATGCATCGGTCTTCTAAACGGGGGATTGCAGGTTCGAGTCCCACCGAGGGTGGGTTTTCTTTTTTCATTACCAAAGGGGTTCTGCTACAGTTTTCTTGCTTGAACCAAAGCATGTGCATTTCCCTTTCTCCTATATTAATTTCGATGGCGTGTTCTACAGTAACCTAGAGTAAAAGTGCTATTGAAAGGAACGCCAGTCAATCGCTCGCACACCGCCGTCGTGGCCTAACGGACAAGGCATCGGTCTCCTAAACCGGGGATTGCGGGTTCGAGTCCAGCCGAGGGTGGGATATTCTTTTAGATGCGGAAGCATCTTATACTCGCGCCTTGTAGTGCGCCGTCCGCGCCATCCGCACCGCTTCTCAAACATTCGACAGCTGACGCGCGCGCATGCGCCGTCGCGCCGTCGCCCACTCTTCCACCATCTGTGCATCCCTTCCTCCTCTACACACCGCGCGCGCTTCACTCCTCCACCATCTGTGCACCCTTCCTCCTCTACACACCGCGTTCGACATCTACAATTCTCCTGATTCTCCAGTGGACGCGCATGTGGCGTCGCGCTTCGAGAACATTCAACAGCTGACAGTGCATGCGCCGTCGTGCTGTATATATACTCAAGGTCGGCGCTCGCTCGCTCAGTTGCCGCTCGTCGGTTGGTTTGTACGGCGCGTCGACGTCCAAGGTCGCGGTGAAATGAATTCCAACGAATCCACAAACACAATGATCGACGTCCCTTCGACCAGCGCCGCCCTTTCGCATACGTGTGTACGTGTTCACTCATTTAACACCCCTTCCTACAACCACGTTAACCAATTTAGCCATCGACCCAAGTAAGTCGCAATTTAACACCCCATTTCACAACCACGTTAACCAATTTAGCCATCGACCCAAGTAAGTCGCACTTTAACACCCCGTTAACCAATTATATGCTCCGCATCCTCCTCAGTGTTCCCCCGAGGGAAGCTGCGGGCAATTTTTTTCATTAACAAAGGGTTTCTGCTACAGTTTTCTTGCTTGAACCAAAGCATTGCATTTCCCTTTCTCCTTTATTAATTTCGATGGTGTGTTCTACAGTAACCTAGAGTAAAAGTGCTATTGAAAGGAACGCCAGTAAATCGCTCGCACACCGCCGTCGTGGCCTAACGGATAAGGCATCGGTCTTCTAAACCGCGGATTGCGGGTTCGAGTCCCACCAAGGGCGAGTTATTCTTTTTTACTAACAAAGGGTTTCTCCACAGTTTTCTTGCTTGAACCAAAGCATATGCATTTTCTTTTCCCCTATATTCCTTTCGATTGTGTGGTTTACTGTAACCTAGAGTAAAAGCGCTAATGAAAGGAACACCAGTGCATCGCTCGCACATCACCCTCGTGGCCTAACGGATAAGGCATCGGTCTCCTAAACCGGGGATTGCGGGGTCGAGTCCCGCCGAGGGTGGGGTATTCTTTTTCATTAACAAAGGGCTTCTGCTACAGTTTTCTTGCTTGCAGCAAAGCAATTGCGTTTTCTTTTCCCCTATATTCCTTTCGATGATGAGTTCTACTGCAACCTAGAGTAAAAGCGCTAATAAAAGGAACGCCTGTGCATCCCTCGCACATCGCCCTCGTGGCCTAACGGATAAGGCATCGGTCTTCTAAACCGCGATTGCGGATTCGAGTCCCGCCGAGGGTGGGTTATCCTTTTTCAATACCATGTGTTTCTGCAACAGTTTTCTTGCTTGAAGCAGAGCATATGCGTTTCCTTTTCCCCTATATTCCTTTCGATGGTGTGTTCTACAGTAACCTACAGTAAAAGTGCTAATGAAAGGAACGCCAGTGCATCGCTCGCACATCGCCCTCGTGGCCTAACGGATATGGCATCGGTCTCCTTAACCGGGGACTGCAGGCTCGAGTGCCCCCGAGGGTGGGTTATCCTTTTTAATTACCAATGGTTTGTGCTACAGTTTTCTTGCTTGAAGCAAAGCATGTGGATTTCCCTTTCTCCTTTCGATGGTGTGTTCTACTGCAACCTAGAGTAAAAGCGCTAATGAAAGGAACGCCAGTGCATCACCCGCACATCGCCCTCGTTGCCTAACGGATAAGGCATCGGTCTCCTAAACCGGGGATATCGGGTTCGAGTCCCGCCGAGGGTAGGATATTTTTTTTTTCAATCACCGAAAAGGTTTCTGCTACAGTTTTCTAGCTTGAAGCAAAGCTTATGCGCTTCTTTTCCCCTATAATCCTTTCGATGTTGTGTTCTACTGTAACCTAGAGTAAACGCGCTAATAAAAGGAACCCCATGGCATTACTCGCACATCGGCTTCGTGGCCTAACGAATAAAGCATCGGTATTCTAAACAGGGGATTGCGGGTCCGAGTGCCGCGGAGGGTGGGTTATCCTTTTTTATTAACAAAGGGTTTCTCCCAAAGTTTTCTTGCTTGAACCAAAGCATATGCATTTCCTTTTCCCCTATATTCCTTTTGATGATGGGTTCTACTGTAACCTAGAGTAGACGCGCTAATGAAAGGAACGCCAATGCATCGCTCGCCCATATCCCTCGCGGCCTAACGGATAAGGCATCGGTCTCCTAAACCGGGGATGGCGGGGTCGAGTCCCGCCGAGGGTGGGATATTCTTTTTCAATAACAAAGGGTTTCTGCTACAGTTTTCTTGCTTGCAGCAAAGCAATTGCGTTTTCTTTTCCCCTATATTCCTTTCGATGGTGTGTTCTACTGCAACCTAGAGTAAAAGCGCTAATGAAAGGAACGCCAGAGCATCGCTCGCACATCGCCCTCGTGGCCTAACGGATAAGGCATCGGTCTCCTAAACCGCGGATATCGGGTGCGAGTGCCGCCGAGGGTGGGTTATCCTTATTCATTACCAAGGGTTTGTGCTACAGTTTTCTTGCTTGAAGAAAGCATATGCGTTTCCTTTTCCCCTATATTCCTTTCGATGGTGTGTTCTACTGCAACCTAGAGTAAAAGCGCTAATGAAAGGAACGCCAGTGCATCGCTCGCACATCGCCCTCGTGGCCTAACGGGTAAGGCATCGGTCTCCTAAACCGGGGATGGCGGGGTCGAGTCCCGCCGAGGGCGGGATATTGTTTTTCAATAACAAAGGGTTTCTGCTACAGTTTTCTTGCTTGCAGCAAAGCAATTGCGTTTTCTTTTCCCCTATATTCCTTTCGATGGTGTGTTCTACTGCAACCTAGAGTAAAAGCGCTAATGAAAGGAACGCCAGTGCATCGCTCGCACATCGCCCTCGTGGCCTAACGGATAAGGCATTGGTCTCCTAAACCGGGGATGGCGGGGTCGAGTCCCGCCGAGGGTGGGATATTCTTTTTCATTAACAAAGGGTTTCTGCTACAGTTTTCTTGCTTGCAGCAAAGCAATTGCGTTTTCTTTTCCCCTATATTCCTTTCGATGGTGTGTTCTACTGCAACCTAGAGTAAAAGCGCTAATGAAAGGAACGCCAGTGCATTGCCCGCACATCGCCCTCGTGGCCTAACGGATAAGGCATCGGTCTCCTAAACCGGGGATATCGGGTTCGAGTCCCGCCGAGGGTAGGATATTTTTTTTTCATTCACCGAAAAGGTTTCTGCTACAGTTTTCTAGCTTGAAGCAAAGCTTATGCGCTTATTTTCCCCTATAATCCTTTCGATGTTGTGTTCTACTGTAACCTAGAGTAAACGCGCTAATAAAAGGAACCCCATGGCATTACTCGCACATCGGCTTCGTGGCCTAACGAATAAAGCATCGGTATTCTAAACAGGGGATTGCGGGTCCGAGTGCCGCGGAGGGTGGGTTATCCTTTTTTATTAACAAAGGGCTTCTCCCAAAATTTTCTTGCTTGAACCTAAGCATATGCATTTCCTTTTCCCCTATATTCCTTTCGATGATTGGTTCTACTGTAACCTAAAGTAAAAGCGATAATGAAAGGAACGTTAGTGCATCAATCGCACGTTGCTCTCGTGGCCTAACGGATAAGGCATTGGTCTTCTTAACCGGGGATCGCGGGTTCGAGTCCCACCGAGTGTGGGTTATTCTTTTTCATTACCAAAGGGTTTGTGCTACAGTTTTCTGGCTTGAAGCAAATCATATGCGTTTCCTTTTCCCCTATATTCCTTTCGATGGTGTGTTCTACAGTAACCTAGAGTAAAAGTGCTAAAGAAAGGAACGCCAGTGCATCGCTCGCACATCAGCCTCGTGGCCTAACGAATAAGGCATCGGTCTTCCAAACGGGGGATTGCGGGTTCGAGTCCCGCCAAGGGTGGGTTATTCTTTTTCATTAACAAAGGGTTTCTGCTACAGTTTTCTTGTTTGAAGCAAAGCATATGCGCTCCTTTTCTCCTATATTCCTTTCGATGGTGTGTTTTACTGTAACATAGAGTAAACGCGCTAATGAAAACAAGGCTAGTGACACGCTCGCACATCGCCCTCGTGGCCTAACGAATAAGGCATTGGTCTTCTAAACGGGGGATCGCGGGTTCGAGTCCCGCCGAGGGTGGGTTATCCTTTTTCATTAATAAAGGGTTTCTGCTACAGTTTTCTTGCTTGAACCAAAGCATGTGCATTTCCCTTTCTCCTATATCAATTTAATTTCGATGGTGTGTTCTACTGTCCCCTAAAGTAAAAGCGCTAATGAAAGGAACGCCAGTGCATCGCTCGCACATTGCCCTTGTAGCCTAACAAATAAGGCATCGGTCTTCTAAACCGGGGATTGCGGGTGCGAGTGCCGCCGAGGGTGGGTTATCCGTTTTCATTACCACGGGTTTCTGCTACAGTTTTCTTGTTTGAAGCAAAGCATATGCGCTCCTTTTCTCCTATATTCCTTTTGATGGTGTGTTTTACTGTAACCTAAACTAAACGCGCTAATGAAAAGAACGCTAGTGGTACACTCGCACATCGCCCTCGTGGCCTAACGAATAATGCATCGGTCTTCTAAATGGGGGATTGCGGGTTCGAGTCCCACCGAGGGTGGGTTATCCTTTTTCATTACCAAAGGGTTTCTGCTACAGTTTTCTTGCTTGAACCAAAGCATGTGCATTTCCCTGTCTCCTATATTAATATCGATGGTGTGTTCTACAGTAACCTAGAGTAAAAGTGCTATTGAAAGGAACGCAAGTGAATCGCTCGCACACCGCCGTCGTGGCCTAACGGATAAGGCATCGGTCTCCTAAACCGGGGATGGCGGGGTCGAGTCCCGCCGAGGGTGGGATATTCTTTTTCAATAACAAAGGGTTTCTGCTACAGTTTTCTTGCTTGCAGCAAAGCAATTGCGTTTTCTTTTCCCCTATGTTCCTTTCGATGGTGTGTTCTACTGCAACCTAGAGTAAAAGCGCTAATGAAAGGAACGCCAGTGCATCGCTCGCACATCGCCCTCGTGGCCTAACGGATAAGGCATCGGTCTCCTAAACCGGGGATGGCGGGGTCGAGTCCCGCCGAGGGTGGGATATTCTTTTTCATTAACAAAGGGTTTCTGGTACAGTTTTCTTGCTTGAACCAAAGCACATGCATTTTCTTTTCCCCTATAATCCTTTCGATTGTGTGTTTTACTGTAACCTAGAGTAAAAGCGCTAATGAAAGGAACGCCAGTGCATCGCTCGCCCATTGCCCTCGAGGCCTAACGGATAAGGCATCGGTCTCCTAAACCGGGGATGGCGGGGTCGAGTCCCGCCGAGGGTGGGATATTCTTTCTCATTAACAAAGGGTTTCTGCTACAGTTTTCTTGCTTGCAGCAAAGCAATTGCGTTTTCTTTTCCCCTATATTCCTTTCGATGGTGTGTTCTACTGCAACCTAGAGTAAAAGCGCTAATGAAAGGAACGCAAGTGCATAACCCGCACATCGCCCTCGTGGTCTGACGGATAAGGCATCGGTCTCCTAAACCGGGGATATCGGGTTCGAGTCCCGCCGAGGGTAGGATATTTTTTTTTCAATCACCGAAAAGGTTTCTGCTACAGTTTTCTAGCTTGAAGCAAAGCTTACGCGCTTCTTTTCCCCTATAATCCTTTCGATGTTGTGTTCTACTGTAACCTAGAGTAAACGCGCTAATAAAAGGAACCCCATGGCATTACTCGCACATCGGCTTCGTGGCCTAACGAATAAAGCATCGGTATTCTAAACAGGGGATTGCGGGTGCGAGTGCCGCGGAGGGTGGGTTATCCTTTTTTATTAACAAAGGGTTTCTCCCAAAGTTTTCTTGCTTGAACCAAAGCATATGCATTTCCTTTTCCCCTATATTGCTTTCGATGATTGGTTCTACTGTAACCTAGAGTAAACGCGCTAATGAAAAGAACGCTAGTGCATCGCTCGCACATCGCCCTCATGGCCTAACGAATAAGGCATCGGTCTTCTAAACGGGGGATTGCGGGTTAGAGTCCCGCCGAGGGTGGGTTATCTTTTTTTATTAACAAAGGGTTTTGCTACAGTTTTCTTGCTTGAACCAAAGCATGTGCATTTCCCTTTCTCCTATATTCCTTTCGATGGTGTGTTCTATTGTAACCTAAAGTAAAAGCGCTAATGAAAGGAACACCAGTGCATCGCTCGCCCATTGCCCTCGCGGCCTAACGGATAAGGCGTCGTTCTCCTAAACCGGAGATGGCGGGTTCGAGTCCCACCGAGGGTGGGTTACTCTTTTTCATTAACAAAGGGTTTGTGCTAAAGTTTTCTTGCTTGAAGAAAGGCATATGCATTTCCTTTCCCCCTATATTCCTTTCGATGATGAATTCTACTGCAACCTAGAGTAAAAGCACTAATTAAAGGAACGCCTGTGCACCGCTGGCAGATCACCCTCGTGGCCTAACTGATAAGGCATCGGTTTTCCAAACCGGGATTGCGGATTCGTGTCCCGCCGAGGGTGGGTTATCCTTTTTCAATACCAAGGGTTTCTGCAACAGCTTTCTTGATTGAAGCAGTGCATATGCGTTTCCTTTTCCCCTATATTCCTTTCGATGGTGTGTTCTACAGTAACCTAGAATAAAAGTGCTAATGAAAGGAACGCCAGTGCATTGCTCGCACATCGCCCTCGTGGCCTAACGGATAAGGCATCGGTCTTCTAAACCGGGGATTGCGGGTTCGAGTCCCGCCGAGGGTGGGTTATTCTTTTTCAATACCAAGGGTTTCTGCAACAGTTTTCTTGCTTGAAGCAGAGCATAAGCGTTTCCTTATCTCCTATATTAATTGCGATGGTGTGTTCTACTGTCCCCTAAAGTAAAAGCGCTAATGAAAGGAACGTTAGTGCATCAATCGCACGTTGCTCTCGTGGCCTAACGGCTAAGGCATCCGTCTTCTTAACCGGGGATTGCGGGTCCGAGTCCCGCCGAGTGTGGGTTATCCTTTTTCATTACCAAGGGTTTTTGCTACAGTTTTCTTGCTTGAAGCAAAGCATATGCGTTTCCTTTTCCCCTATATTCCTTTCGATGGTGTGTTCTACAGTAACCTAGAGTAAAAGTGCTAATGAAAGGAACGCCAGTGCATCGCTCGCACATCGCCCTCGTGGCCTAACGGATACGGCATCGGTATTCTAAACCGGGGATTGCGGGTGCGAGTGCCGCCGAGGGTGGGTTATCCGTTTTCATTACCACGGGTTTGTGCTACAGTTTTCTTGCTTGAAGCAAATCATATGCGTTTCCTTTTCCCCTATATTCCTTTGGATGATGTGTTCTACTGTAACCTAGAGTAAACGCGCTAATGAAAGGAACGCCAGTGCATCGCTCGCACATCGCCCTCGTGGCCTAAAGGATATGGCATTGGTCTCCTAAACCGGGGACAGCGGGTTCGAGTCCCGCCGAGGTTGGGATATCCTTTTTCATTACCAAACGGTTTGTCCTACAGTTTTCTTGCTTGAAGCAAATCATATGCGTTTCCTTTCCCCTTACATTCCTTTGGATGGTGTGTTCTACTGTAACCTAGAGTAAACGCGCTAATGAAAAGAACTCTAGTGCATCGCTCGCACATCGCCCTCTTGGCCGAACGAATAAGGCATCGGTCGTCTAAACGGGGGATAGCGGGTTCGAGTCCCGCCGAAGGTGCGTTATCCTTTTTCATTAACAAAGGGTTTTGCTACAGCTTTCTTGCTTGAACCAAAGCCTGTGCATTTCCCTTTCTCCTATATTCCTTTCGATGGTGTGTTCTATTGTAACCTAAAGTAAAAGCGCTATTGAAAGGAACGCCTGTGCATCGCTCGCAAACCGCCCTCGTGGCCTAACGGATAAGGCATCGGTCTTCTAAACCGGGATTGCGGATTCGAGTCCCGCCGAGGGTGGGTTATCCTTTTTCAATACCAAGGGTTTGTGCTACAGTTTTCTTGCTTGAAGCAAATCATATGCGTTTCCTTTTCCCTTATATTCCTTTGGATGATGTGTTCTACTGTAACCTAGAGTAAACGCGCTAATGAAAAGAACGCTAGTGCATCGCTCGCACATCGCCCTCTTGGCCTAACGAATAAGGCATCGGTCTTCTAAACCGGGATTGCGGATTCGAGTCCCGCCGAGGGTGGGTTATCCTTTTTCAATACCAGGGGTTTGTGCTACAGTTTTCTTGCTTGAAGCAAATCATATGCGTTTCCTTTTCCCCTATATTCTTTTGGATGATGTGTTCTACTGTAACCTAGAGTAAACGCGCTAATGAAAAGAACGCTAGTGCATCGCTCGCACATCGCTTTCTTGGCCTAACGAATAAGGCATTGGTCTTCTAAACGGGGGATTGCGGGTTCGAGTCCTGCCGAGGGTTGGTTATCCTTTTTCATTAACAAAGGGCTTTGCTAGTTTTCTCGCTTGAACCAAAGCAAGTGCATTTCCTTTTTTCCTATATTCCTTTCGATGGTGTGTTCTACTGCAACCTAGAGTAAAAGCGCTAATGAAAGGAACGCCAGTGCATCGCTCGCACATTGCCCTCGTGGCCTAACGGATAAGGCATCGGTCTTCTTAACCGGGAATTGCGGGTGCGAGTGCCGCCGAGGGTGGGTTACTCTTTTTCAATAACAAAGGGTTTGTGCTAAAGTTTTCTTGCTTAAAGAAAGGCATATGCATTTCCTTTCCCCCTATATTCCTTTGGATGATGTGTTCTACTGTAACCTAGAGTAAACGCGCTAATGAAAAGAACGCTAGTGCATCGCTCGCACATCGCCCTTTTGGCCTAACGAATAAGGCATTGGTCTCCTAAACCGGGGATTGCGGGTTCGAGTCCCACCGAGGGTAGGTAATTTTTTTGATTCACCGAAAAGGTTTCTGCTACAGTTTTCTTGCTTAAAGCAAAGCTCATGCGCTTCTTTTCCCCTATATTCCTTTCGATGTTGTGTTCTACTGTAACCTAGAGTAAACGCGGTAATGAAAGGAACGCCAGAGCATCGCTCGCACATCGGCTACGTGGCCTAACCGATAAGGCATCGGCTCCTAAACAGGGGATTGCGGGTTCGAGTCCCGCGGAGGGTGGGTTAATCTTTTTCATTAACAAAGGGTTTCTGCTACAGTTTCCTTGCTTGAACCAAAGCATGTGCATTTCCCTTTCTCATATATTAATTTCGATGGTGTGTTTTACTGTAACCTAGAGTAAACGCGCTAATGAAAGAAACGCCAGTGCATCGCTCGCACATTGCCCTCGTGGCCTAACGGATAAGGCATCGGTCTTCTTAACGGGGGATTGCGGGTTCGAGTCCCGCTGAGTGTGGGTTATCCTTTTTTATTACCAAGGGTTTTTGCTACAGTTTTTTTGCTTGAAGCAAATCATATGCGTTTCCTTTTCCCCTAGATTCCTTTCGATGGTGTGTTCTACAGTAACCTAGACTAAAAGTGCTGATGAAAGGAACGCCAGTGCATCGCTCGCTCATCGCCCTCGTGGCCTAACGGATAAGGCATCGGTCTTCTAAACCGGGAATTGCGGGTTCGAGTCCTGCCGAGGGTGGGTTATCCTTTTTCAATACCAAGGGTTTCTGCAACAGTTTTCTTGCTTGAAGCAGAGCATATGCGTTTCCTTTGTCCTATATTCCTTTCGATGGTGTGTTCTACAGTAACCTAGAGTAAAAGTGCTAATTAAAGGAACGCCAGTGCATCGCTCGCACATCGCCCTCGTGGGCTAACGAATAAGGCATCGGTCTTCCAAACGGGGGATTGCGGGTTTGAGTCCTGCCAAGGGTGGGTTATTCTTTTCCATTAACAAAGGGTTTCTGCTACAGTTTTCTTGTTTGAAGCAAAGCATATGTGCTCCTTTTCTCCTATATTCCTTTCGATGGTGTGTTTTACTATAACCTAGAGTAAACGCGCTAATGGAAAGAACGCTAGTGCAACGCTCGCACATCGCCCTCGTGGCCTAACGAATAAGGCATCGGTCTTCTAAACGAGGGATTGCGTGTTCGAGTCTCGCCGAGGGTGGGTTATCCTTTTTCATTAACAAAGGGTTTCTGCTACAGTTTTCTTGCTTGAACCAAAGCATGAGCATTTCCCTTTCTCCTATAATAATTTCGATGGTGTGTTCTACTGTCCACTAAAGTAAATGTGCTAATGAAAGGAACGTTGGTGCATCAATCGCACGTTGCTCTCGTGGCCTAACGGATAAGGCATCGGTCTTCTTAACCGGGGATTGCAGGTTCGAGTCCCGCCGATTGTGGGTTATCCTTTTTCATTACCAAGGGTTTTTGCTACAGTTTTTTTTGCTTGAAACAAAGCATATGCGTTTCCTTTTCCCCTATATTCCTTTCGATGGTGTGTTCTACAATAACCTAGAGTAAAAGTGCTAATGAGAGGAACGCCAGTGCATCGCTCGCACATCGCCCTCGTGGCCTAACGGATCAGGCATCGGTCTCCTAAACCGGGGACTGCGGGTTCAAGTCCCGCCGAGGTTGGGATATCCTTTTTCATTATCAAAGGGTTTTTGCTAGAGTTTTCTTGCTTGAAGCAAATCATATGCGTTTCCTTTTCCCTTATATTCCTTTGGATGATGTGTTCTACTGTAACCTAGAGTAAACGCGCTAATGAAAAGAACGCTAGTGCATCGCTCGCACATCGCCCTCTTGGCCTAACGAATAAGGCATTGGTCTTCTAAACGGGGGATTGCGGGTTCGGGTCCCGCCGAGGGTTGGTTATTCTTTTTCATTAACAAAGGGTTTTGCTAGTTTTCTCGCTTGAACCGAAGCAAGTGCATTTCCCTTTCTCCTATATTCCTTTCGATGGTGTGTTCTACTGTAACCTAAAGTAAAAGCGCTAATGAAAGGAACGCCAGTGCATCGCTCGCACATTGCCGTCGTGGCCTAACGGATAAGGCATCGGTCTTCTAAACCGGGGTTTGCGGGTGCGAGTGCCGCCGAAAGTGGATTATCCTTTTTCATTACCAAGGGTTTGTGCTTCAGTTTTCTTGCTTGAAGCAAATCAAATGCGTTTCCTTTTCCCCTATATTCATTTCGATGATGTGTTCTACTGTAACCTAGAGTAAACGCGCTAATGAAAAGAACGCTAGTGCATCGCTCGCACATCGCCCTCTTGGCCTAACGAATTAGGCATCAGTCTTCTAAACGGGGGATTGCGGGTTCGAGTCCCGCCGAGGGTTGGTTATCCTGTTTCATTAACAAAGGGTTTTGCTAGTTTTCTCGCTTGAACCAAAGCAAGTGCATCTCCCTTTTTCCTATATTCCTTTCGATGGTGTGTTCTTCTGCAACCTAGAGTAAAAGCGATAATGAAAGGAACGCCAGTGCATTGCTCGCGCATCTCCCTCGTGGCCTAACGGATAAGGCATCGGTCTCCTAAACCGGGGATGGCGGGGTCGAGTCCCGCCGAAGGTGGGATATTCTTTTTCATTAACAGAGGGTTTCTGCTGCAGTTTTCCTGCTTGCAGGAAAGCAAATGCGTTTTCTTTTGCCCTATATTCCTTTCGATGGTGTGTTCTACTGCAACCTAGAGTAAAAGCGCTAATGAAAGGAACGCTAGTGCATTGCTCGCACATCGCCCTCGTGGCCTAACGAATAAGCCATCGGTCTTCTAAACGGGGGATTGCGGGTTCGAGTCCCACCGAGGGTGGGTTATCCTTTTTCATCAACAAAGGGTTTCTGCTACAGTTTTCTTGCTTGAACCAAGGCATGTGCATTTCCCTTTCTCCTATATTAATTTCGATGGTGTGTTCTACTGTCCCCTAAAGTAAAAGCGCTAATGAATGGAACGCCAGAGCATCGCTCGCACATCGCCCTCGTGGCCTAACGGATAAGGCATCGGTCTTCTAACCCGGGATTGCGGGTTCGAGTCCCGCTGAGGTTGGGATATCCTTTTTCGTTATCAGAGGGTTTGTGCTACAGTTTTCTTGCTTGAAGCGAATCATATGCGTTTCCTTTTCCCTTATATTCCTTTGGATGATGTGTTCTACTGTAACCTAGAGTAAACGCGCTAATGAAAAGAACGCTAGTGCATCGCTCGCACATCGCCCTCTTGGCCTAACGAATAAGGCATCGTTCTTCTAGGACGGGGATTGCGGGTTCGAGTCCCACTGAGGGTGGGTTACTCTTTTTCATTAACAAAGGGTTTGTGCTACAGTTTTCTTGCTTGAAGCAAAGCATGTGCGTTTCCTTTTCCCCTATATTTCTTTGGAAGATGTGTTCTACTGCAACCTAGAGTAAAAGCGCTAATGAAAGGAACGCCTGTGCATCGCTCCCACATCGCCCTCGTGGCCTAACGGATAAGGCATCGGTCTTCTAAACGGGGGATATCGGGTTCGAGTCCCGCCGAGGGTTGGTTATCCTTTTTCATTAACAAAGGGTTTTGCTAGTTTTCTCGCTTGAACCAAAGCAAGTGCATTTCCCTTTTTCCTATATTCCTTTCGATGGTGTGTTCTTCTGCAACCTAGAGTAAAAGCGATAATGAAAGGAACGCCAGTGCAATGCTTGCGCATCGCCCTCGTGCCCTAACGGATAAGGCATCGGTCTCCTAAACCGGGGATGGCGGGGTCGAGTCCCGCCGAGGGTGGGATATTCTTTTTCATTAACAGAGGGATTCTGCTGCAGTTTTCCTGCTTGCAGGAAAGCAAATGCGTTTTCTTTTGCCCTATATTCCTTTCGATGGTGTGTTCTACTGCAACCTAGAGTAAAAGCGCTAATGAAAGGAACGCCAGTGCATCGCCCGCACATCGCCCTCGTGGCCTAACGGATAAGGCATCGGTCTCCTAAACCGGGGATTGCGGGTTCGAGTCCCGCCGAGGGTAGGTTATTTTTTGTCATTCACCGAAAAGGTTTCTGCTACAGTTTTCTTGCTTGAAGCAAAGCTTATGCGCTTCTTTTCCTCTATATTCCTTTCGATGTTGTGTTCTACTGTAACCTAGAGTAAACGCGCTAAAGAAAGGAACGCCAGTGCATCACTCGCACATCGGCTACGTGGCCTAACGGATAAGGCATCGGCCCCCTAAACAGGAGTTGCGGGTTCGAGTCCCGCGTAGGGTGGGTTATCCTTTTTCATCAACAAAGGGTTTCTCCCACAGTTTTCTTGCTTGAACCAAAGCATATGCATTTCCTTTTCCCCTATATTCCTTTCGATGATGTGTTCTACTGTAACCTAGAGTAAACGCGCTAATGAAAAGAACGCTAGTGCATCGCTCGCACATCGCCCTCATGGCCTAACGAATAAGCCATCGGTCTTCTAAACGGGGGATTGCGGGTTCGAGTCCCGCCGAGGGTGGGTTATCCTTTTTCATCAACAAAGGGTTTCTGCTACAGTTTTCTTGCTTGAACCAAGGCATGTGCATTTCCCTTTCTCCTATATTCATTTCGATGGTGTGTTCTACTGTCCCCTAAAGTAAAAGCGCTAAAGAATGGAACACCAGAGCATCGCTCACACATTGCCCTCGTGGCCTAACGGATAAGGCATCGGTCTTCTAACCCGGGATTGCGGGTTTGAGTCCCGCCGAGGTTGGGATATCCTTTTTCATTATCAGAGGGTTTGTGCTAAAGTTTTCTTGCTTGAAGCGAATCATATGCGTTTCCTTTTCCCTTATATTCCTTTGGATGATGTGTTCTACTGTAACCTAGAGTAAACGCGCTAATTAAAAGAACGCCTGTGCATCGCTCGCACATCGCCCTCGTGGCCTAACGGATAAGGCATCGGTCTCCTAAACCGGGGATATCGGGTTCGAGTCCCACCGAGGGTAGGTTATTTTTTTTTCATTCACCGAAAAGGTTTCTGCTACAGTTTTCTTGCTTGAAGCAAAGCTTATGCGCTTCTTTTCCCCTATATTCCTTTCGATGTTGTGTTCTACTGTAACCTATAGTGAACGTGCTAATAAAAGGAACCCCATGGAATCACTCGCACATCGGCTTCGTGGCCTAACGAATAAAGCATCGGTATTCTAACCAGGGAATTGCGGGTCGGAGTGCCGCGGAGGGTGGGTTATCCTATTTCATTAACAAAGGGTTTTGCTAGTTTTCTCGCTTGAACAAAAGCAAGTGCATTTCCCTTTCTCCTATA